>NC_069660.1:158106862-159422862 GCF_027244095.1 Hemicordylus capensis
AAACCGCTTTGGGAACTTTTGTTGAAAAGCAGTATATAAGTACACATCGTATTTGTATTCCGAGATGATCAGGGGCCTAGAGCACTTTCCTTAAGAGGCAAGGCTACAACACCTGTGGCTTTTTAGTTTAGAAAAAAGATGACTGAGGTGAGAAATGATAAAGGTCTATAAAATCATGCATCATGTGGAGAGAGAGAAGTTTTTCTCCCTCTCTCATAACACTAGAACCAGGGGACATCCCATGCCAAGAAAGTTAGGACTGACAAAAGGAAGTACTTTACTTTAACACATAATCCACCGCACGTTAAGGTCATCTGAGGAGGTCCGTCTCCAGTTACCACCAGTTCATTTGGTGGTGACTCAGAGGCGGGCCTTCTCTGTAGCTGCTCCTGGGCTGTGGAATGCATTCACAGCAGAAATCCACAATCTTAATTCTTTATTGACCTTCAAGAGAGCCTATCTGTTTGGCCTGGCATTCCAGGGTTTTAATTAATTTTAATTGTTTTAATGCTCTAACCTGGTTTTCAGGGTTTTAATTGTTCTGATTGTTTGATTGTTTTTTAAGATGTTTAAATTGTTAATTGATGTTTATATTTATATTTCTGTTTTAATTCTTATTGGTTTTAATGGTTTCTTTTTTAATTGTAAACTGCCCTGAGCCTTTTTGGATGCTATAAACATTGAATGAATGAATGAATAAAATAATCAGCCTATGGAATTCCCTGCCACGAGATGTGGTTATAGCCAATAGCCTGGGTGGCTTTAAGAGTGGCTTAGATAAATTCATGGAGGACAGGGCTATCAATGGTTACTAGTCAGAGGGCTATAGGCCAACCTCAAATACCAGTTGCAGGTGAATAACAGCAGGAGAGAGGGCACACCCTCAGCTCTTGCCTGTGGGCTTCCCAGAGGCATTTGGTGGGCCACTGTGTGAAACAGGATGCTGGACTAGATGGGCCTTGGGCCTGATCCAGCAGGGCTGTTCTTATGTTCTTATATTATCATGTCTGAACTTGCAGATTTTGATCAGTCACTTTAATTGCTCATTGAGGCTTTGGTATTTGACTAACAGGATATAGCAGAGCATGTAAAATATTACCAGATTGTATAGTTGGGTGGAAATGGTGGCCTGGTTCAGAAATAATGAGAAGTAGGGGTGTGCAATTCGGATTTTCTGTGTTTCGATTTGTATCTGAATCAAAACAGCCCCAATTTGATTTGGATCCAAATCTAACCCATCCGGATCACCCCAGATTCGATTCGGATCTGAATCGCGCTAATTCGATTTGAATCGATTCGGGTTTCGGATCTGTCGTGTTAATTCCCCCAGAATCCCAGCTTTCATTTTTTAAAAAAGCTAAGCTCTAGCCCTTATAGAAGGGCAGGAGGGAGGGGAGGGGGCAGGAGAGAGTGGGGCAGGAGGGGGAAGAAGGGTGAGATGAGAGAGAGGGGTAGGAGAGGGAAGGGGGCAAGAGAGTGGGGCAGGAGGGAGGGGAGAGGGCAAGAGAGTGGGGCAGGGAGGGGGAGGGGGAGAGTGGGGCAGGAGGGAGGAGGGAACAGCTGGCCCCAAATAGTGCACAGATGCTCTGTGCGGGTTGGCTAATCCGAGTATTTCTACACATCTGTATCTATTCCTTCTAAGCTGTTCCTTGGGTCAGTTCAGTGATTTGCTTGCTTAAAGATGCATTGAAACATGGGTGCTCAATAAGTGTATAGACAATTAATGTGGCTTACCACAGGAACTGTTTCCATTTTCTTTCATCTGCTGCACTGAATGTGAATTAATGCCACAGTGTAGGGTTATATCTCTGTTGCCAGCATGTATCTTGACCAGTGTTTCTTCAACAGTTTTATTAAACTGAACTGGGAAACAGGTTTTGATCACTGCTGGGCTTCATCCTTGATCCATTGCAAAGACCTTGATGTCAACCAACTCAACTTCTCATTGATATAGCCAAAACCTTCTGGGCCATCTGACAATTACAGACCACCATCTTGTACACTAATTCTTGAGCTGTTCAAGGTTGTATTCTCCATTTCACCATGCCAAGTTGTGAATTTTATATCCTCCCGCCCCCGGAGCTCTTGATATTTCAAATGCTTTAGCTCTCTAATGTATGTGAATTGGAGTTTTTGCTGGCAGGAAGCTCCTCTTCAGGCTGATGCAATAGCAGGTGATACCAAGATCACCACCACTCTCATTCTCTGCACACCTTTGCCAAGCATGCCTAAGATGGCCACAGGTTGCACTTGAGGTCATCCGACCTGTTGCATGTGGAAACAGGTAATGCTCAGTTGATTAAGGCATGCATGGGAAGATACAGGATATAAGCTCTGTTTTCCATAATGGTGGTGGCTGAACTATTGATTTCACTGAAAAGCCAGTCTGATCGACCACTCAGACCTTCTTATTGTTCCTTTTGCTAAGATTTTGACTAGCAAGAGCACTTGGTGAATGAATGTTGATGAATGAATAGATAGACATTTTCTTATATGAGTTCAGAAGAAGGGCTTTCTAGCAGAATGGATTGATTTAAATCAAGGTGACTTAAAGCACCAAGAAAAAAGAATAATTTAAATCATCCATTTAAGTCAAGTTTCCCATTTTGAGTCATATATTTCCTCAACAAGCATGCATGCTAACTAATTCTAGCCCAAAATGCCTTTTGCATTGCAGAATTATGTCTGCTTAAAGACAAGAGACACATTGCTGTCTGGCTTTTGGTGGGGTATGCATGCACAGATTCTATGAAATATCACTTACTTAAAGGCTAAGGCAATCCTATGCACACATATTTGGAAATTAAATCAATTGAACAAATAGGACTTACTTCTGAATAAACATGAATGTGATCTGTCTCTAATATGTGTCCAGAGCTAATTTCTGGGCAAAATGGTGCTTCTCCATGAAATGTTTATATTTGTTTCGATAGTAATTTTTTTTAAAAAATTCAGAATTTAAGAACTGAAAACATTTCAGGTAATTGAGGGCATAAAAATAGGAGTACAAGATAATCCATATAGGCTCAGTGGATGATCCTGGTGAGATGCAGGATGGCATCACCTGGATTCTAATGCGTGTGATGACCTATGCATCCTTGAGTCTAGTTGTAAGCCTACAATAACAAACATGCCTGACCTATATGCCACTTATAATGCTTTACCTCAGACGTCAGATATTTTTCTCCATAGCTTTCCTTTTTAAGCAGAAAAGCAGTTCCTTCCTTCCTTTCATCCAAACGTTGCACTTCTGATACTTTTTAGTTGGGGCGGGGAAGGCAGCTAAGGGGGGAAATTAAGATCTATCTCTCCCCCCCCCCCCGCTATTTCAGCACTCTCTCAGGTTCAGTTCTGTGAGAGTTCATGGGCAGCAGTAGCAAAAGAGACACCTCTTAGGTGTGTGTGTGTTTGTGTTTTGGGGGGCAGTTTCTATATGACTAAGAGATTAAGCGTGAAGTCCCTTGTTCAATCTCACCTCTGTCAGGCAGAGGCGTAACTAGGGAAAACGGCGCCCGGGGCAAGCACTGAAATGGCGCCCCCCGCGCGCCCCCGCCCCCCCAACATACTACATTATACTTAGGTTTTTCCTCACAAGCGCCCGCCGCCGCCACCAAGCCAGGCCACTGACTGGCCGCCAGGTGCCAGCAAAGCAATGGGGGGGGGGGGCGCGCAGGCGGCGCGGAAGGGACCGCTCATGGGGAAGGGGGCACCAACGTACTCCCTTGACTGCTGCAGTGCTGCTGCACTGAGCAGGAAACATTTATATTAACAAAAAATTAAAAATTAAAAAAAAATTGGTCATGGCGGCGCCCCCCACGTGACCAGAAAAGATGGCGCCCGGGGCACGTGCCCCCCCTGCCCCCCCTATAGTTACGCCTCTGCTGTCAGGAGCTAACTAAACAAAGTTCTAGGCAACAGTCAGTTGGTGGCATGGTGTGTAGCTGCCACACCAAAAAATTGTTTCCTCTCCAGCCTTACTGACTGTTTTCACTGAACATTTTATAACCTGCCTCCCCTGACTTCTGCAACCCCAACCTGATTTTTTTTTTTTTTTTTTAGGCTGGTTACAGGCCTGCTAGGCAAGCCACTCCTTTCAGCCCTGCGCTTTCAATATGAGGATAATAATACTGGCCTTAAGTGGTGCAGCGGGGAAATGCTTGACTAACAAGCAGAAGGTTGCCGGTTCGAATCCCCGCTGGTACTATATCAGGCAGCAGCGATATAGGAAGATGCTGAAAGGCATCATCTCATACTGCACGGGAGATGGCAATGGTAAACCCCACTGTATTCTACCAAAGACAACCACAGGGCTCTGTGGGTGCCAGCAGTCGAAATCGACTTGACGGCATGCTTTACCTTACCTACCTCCAGAAATGCGTGTAGCTGACATATCAGCCAGGGGTGTAGCTATAATTGAGCAAATGGGTTTGAAGAACCCAGGCCCTGTAGCTCCTGATGGCCCCCCAGCTCTACCCTTCCCTATTTTCTTCATTATCTCCCTCACTCCAAGGGACCTTCATGGAGAGGAGTGAACACAGGCCTCCTCCCCTTAGCTACGCCCCTGATATCAGTTGAAGCTGAAGAAAAGTGCTCCTGGCCACTGCCTCAACCTGAGGAAGCAGAGAGAGTTTTGGATCCAGGAGCGCTCCTAAGCCGAGTACCTGATCTTTTGAGGGGAGTGTAGCCCCTTACACTCCCTTACACACTTTACCTTACTGTATTTTAGGGGGTTGTTGTAAGGATTGCTGACATACTGTACTTTGAACACCCTAAATGCTATTAAAATGTTATGTAGTATTAGTCTACAATCAGCAGACTTAAGCAGTAAAGATTTCCTGGACTGTGCATACTTCAGATTACAGATAAGAAGAGCTACGTGTTTGAGTAGTTCTCCATAAAAACACCCCTCTAACAGAAAGCTAGCATATGAGGGAGAACGTCTTGGTGTAGTCTTTTCCATTACATACTAGCTTTTTATGTACAGATGGTTCTTTTTATATCAAAGGCCTTTCATCAGTTTGGATAAACTTTATCCCTTGATTCTTCCAACTGCATAAACTGACCCTTAGTTCAGTATGGTGAGATGAAGCCAGAGGCCCCATTCTGCTCCCACCGCCATCCCTGCTCTCCTGGCCAAATTCAGACATAAAGGAGAACAGGGAGCCTGCAGTCAGTGAGAATGAAGTGAGGAGGGGGAACTGGCTGTGCGGGCTTCCTTCTTGAATGAAGGACAGGCTGCACAGCCAATCATGGCCAGAGAGAGGGAGGAGCTTCCTCCCTCAACTCTGGTCACAGGTTCATTCACACAGCCTATTTGGATGTAACACAGGTTGCCTTTAACCTCTGGTTGGGGTGACAAAACTCACTATAACCCGAGGGTTCAAACTGGAGTTCCAAAAAGAAAACCTTGAGTTGGAGACTTCATGGAACTGGAATTTCCTGCATTCAGAGGTGCAGGTTTGGCAACCTCTGGGCCCTTAAAATTCCAGTTCTGTGTTATGTGATGATGTTGTCAGACTGTCCAAGTAAAACTGCTCTCCCTGACTCCCTCTGACTCTGAGGCTCTAGAGGATGGTGGGCAGAATGAGCTCCTAGTCCCAGCAAAGCTTAGTAAGCACAAAGTTTCCAGGTTTTCAGTTAAATAAGTAGAAGGACACTTTCATTAAGTTTGGTAGCAGAATTTGGGGTGCCTTGGTATGTGGATGCTCCATTTAGGGTCCTCTTGTTGAAGGCACAATAGAAAGGCAACACTCCTGTTTTGAAGAAATTGGTTTCTGCAGTACAGATGCTTCTAGACTTCAGAATACTGATGTTGCCATCTGAGTTTTGGTACCACTGCCCTTGGTGTGAGGGTATTGCCTGGGCTTCTGCACAAGATGAAATCCTGATGATCTGCATCTTAAGAATTTCTTTTGATCCTGGAGTGCGTAAGAAACAAGTACCGTCTCCTAACAGGAGGTGGCAAGCCGACCACAATCTATGAAGCATCTGTCTTAAAGCTAAGGGTTGAAATCAGTTATACTTTACTGGTTGTACAGCATAGGGTCACCAACTCTCACTGGAGCTGCAAAGACCCCTGCCCGGAACCCTGGCAGATTCCTTGTCAGTCAGAGTAGACAATACCGAGCTAGATGGACCAGTCATCTTGACTAAGTGTCCGGCAGTTTCCAATAGCGGCAGGTGTGGGCTCTGCCGGGGGTGGAGGGAGCAGTGAGAGGCAAGAGGCACCTTGAAGCATAAAGGTGCTTACCTCTGCTCTACGTGCAAGGTGCTTCGAGCTGCAGTGTGCCACCCAGCACTCCCTGCGGCAGGGGATCGGCTCCACCACTAACTTAATAGGAGAGGAGAGCTGGTCTTGTGGTAGCAAGCATGACTTGTCTCCATAGCTAAGCAGGGTCTGCCCTGGTTGCATCTGAATGGGAGACTTGATGTGTGAGCACTGCAAGATATTCCCCTCAGGGGATGAAGCCGCTCTGGGAAGAGCAGAAGTTTTCAAGTTCCCTCCCTGGCTTCTCCAAGATAGGGCTGAGAAAGATTCCTGCCTGCAACCTTGGAGAAGCCACTGCCAGTCTGTGAAGACAATACTGAGCTAGATAGACCAATGGTCTGACTCAGTATATGGCAGTTTCCTATGTTCCTATGTAACCTGGCTTCCAGAGAGCCAATCCTCTGCCAGGTGAGTGGCGGAGTCGATCCCTTACTGCAGGGAGTGCTGGGTGGCGCTCTGCAGCTCAGGGCACCTTGCAGGTGCAGGTGCTGCCGGAGCGGAGGTAAGTACCTTCTAATTTATGCTTCAAGGTGCTTCATTTTCCCCATGCCCCCGGCGGCACCCACACCGACCGCTACTGGCAGTTTCATATGTTGCAGTGTTGGAGGACATTTCTGGCTATAACTACTTCCCTACATCTGCCAAGTTTGTCTCCACAGCCACATCCTGCAGGTAAAGTTTTTATTGGCTTTTATTATTTATTTATTTATTTATTTATTTATTTATTTATTTATTTATCACATTTGTACACTGCCCCAAACTTTCATCTCTGGGCAGTTATTATTGGACCAAGAGGTCTGCAAAGGATGTATGAAATCTTCTTTGTTTCTTGGATACTTCTGCCTTGCCAAAAAGTGACACCCCATATGTGTGAGACAATTATCTTCAAATCAGCAGTGGGATTTTCAAAATTATTTCACATACCGTATTTTATGGACTATAAGACTCACTTTTTTCCTCAAAAAATATCCGCCAAAATTCAGGAGCGTCTTATATGTTTTAACAGTTTAATATGTTAAAACTCTGAAAAACTGGATTAAAATTAAGGTGCGTCTTATAGTCCGTAGCGTCTTATAGTCCGTAAAATACGGTATTTGCTCAGATCCTAGCATTATTGCACATTGTTTCCCACTGAAAGGCCCAGACACCTGGGTTCACTATGCATTGCTACTGATCAAAAGGCTAGCTATTGTGTGTGCGTCCATTGATCTAACTAGTGCTCATCATAATTTGGTATTTGGCCCACGGTATTTAAGAGAACGTCTTCTTCACCAGGAGCCCCATCGCCTGCTAAGATCATCTGGCGAGGTTCACCTGTGGCTGCCGTCAACTTGTCTGGCAGCTACTCAGGAATGGGCCTTCTCCATTGCAGGCCCTGGACTTTGGAATGCACTCCCTGTTGAAATAAGAGCCTCCCCATCTCTGGCAACTTTTAAAAAGGCACTGAAGAGACATTTATTCACCCAGGCTTTTAGTTAGACTTATAGTTTTAAATAATTTTAATACTACATTTTAAACATTTTAAATCTTTTAAATGATTTTAATTGTTAATTGATTCAATGTTTTAAATGATTTTAATTGTGAACCGCCCAGAGACGCAAGTTTTGGGCGGTATAGAAATATTTTAAATAAATAAAAATAAATTAATAATTCCCTATTCAGTTGCAGAGTGGCTTGCTATTTTCACTGTTCCCCATTCTGTGCAAATAGCTTAAATATGAAAGATCTTGTAGAAGAAGTCAGTAGTGATGGGTAGGTGGGATGCTCATTCAAGTCAGCTCTAGAAATAATTGTGGGGAAAACTGAACATTTTGTATCATGTCCACTGGATAGCAAAATATTAGGTGAAACATCTTAATGGGTCTAGAGCAAGGGTACAGAGCAGGATCTGGTATGCGAGTCTTTTAGTTATGCAGAATTCTGCATCAGATTTCACAGAAATGTAGCTAATTTTCATCAGTGCAGGGAAAAAAAAGTGGTTATATATGTTGTGTTTCTGGCCTAGTCAGAAACTTTTAATGCTCTTAAGCATATTTTATACAAGGCATTGACAGCTATCATTGGTTTACAGATTATTGTAATAATAACTCTGATTTTACTGACACAGTCAGGATCAATTCTTCCATTACGGACGTGCATTTAACTGCCAGCTATCTGTGAACAATCTCTCAGTGCCTGGCAATTTCAAGGGATTCGAGCTCTTCCATTGCAGATTCTTTTCCTCTGCTCTGCTGAATGTACTGAGTGTTCTCATAAACACTGCAAAAGGGTTATGGCCCTTTTGCAGTGTTTATGAGGCTGACTGTCTGGACGGGAGAACTTTTGGCTGAAGTGTTCACAGTATTTATGTTTGAGCTCTCATTTTAAAAAAAATCAGTCAAGGTGCAACATCATATTCATATGAATATGCATAGTGCTTTACAGAGCTTTACAGAGCAATGAGCAAAAAAGACCAGACCAGTCTATGCCCTGAGGAGCTTCCAATCTAAATGTCAACCCAGAAGGATACAGCAGGGGGTAAGCAGGGTTGAATATGCATGAATGCACTTACGTGTTTGAGGAATCTGCCTAGCACTGAAATCTGTATAATATTGCTAAGGTTGGACAAGCTTGACATGACTGGCTTCCATTTTAAAAGAAGAAAATTTCATTTGGGGAAGCAGCCAGTAAGGCAAAGTCAGTCTTACTAGCTATGCTGTATTTTACATTTCCTTTGTTTTATCCCAGCTGCCATTTTCACTGCATCTTTTTCCTGACCAGGCAATCCTACGAGGCCTTTGTATATTTCTTTAGTTCAGTCTGCTTTTTCTCCTAGAAGTTTCCCATTTAAATGTATATACTGGCTCTATTACCAGGTAGATCATCCATCTCTGGTACATGATGGCATTCATCATTTGTCCATTTCTAATCAGGGACCTAGAGATGCATAGGTTTGATCTTGTTACCAAGGCAGGGTGTTTCAGCTTTTAAAAAGGTAAGACTAGAAGCTCTCTCTTCTTCCCTCTCTACCTGTGTTGGAGATTATGTGGCTTGGCTGGATCTGTTCCAGGTTAGGGATAGATAGTATCAAAGCTAAATGGTCAGCAGTACCATCTGGAAAGTTGTGACGTGTCGGTATTCTGGGAGCATGTCCCAGGCATAAGGGCAGCCAGGGAGGATGGCTGGAATTTTTTAACCGAGTAGGAGACCTACATTGGCTGGTGATGCTTTTGCTGGAGGAGCAAAGGTTGCAGACAGGTATATAGATTGAGAAACGGGACAGAAAAATGCAGGAGGGGGGATTTTAAAGCAAGGTTCGTGATGAATATGAGGAGTGGATAGAAGGGGTTTGCATGAACCAAAATCTGCGATTCGAGGTTGAATTGAATAGCAGACTGCCCCGCCAAACTGATTCATCAAAAGCCACCAGCTTGGCTGGGTGACTCGATTAATCACCCCTTATCCAACCCAAATCAATTCGGGTGATTCATGCACCATTTTGAAGCCCATTTTGCTGGAAAAACAAGCCTCAAAATGGCACTTTTTCTGGGGAGAGCTGGTCTAACAATTGGTATTGGTGGGTAGACCAGCCCTCCACTCCAGACGTAATGCATCAGCCTGCCTCGGAGGACAGGTCTACTCGGGAATTCTAGTTAGAACTGAGAGGATAAGGGTCTGATGCCAAAGAGAAAAAAGTTGCAATTAGTCAAGATGGGAGGTGACAACAGGATGAATTAGTCAAGAAGATGGAGAGGAAGGGTCAGTAACATGACTTGGTGGCAATGGACTGAATTTGGGTTTAGAGATCACTGAAATTGTCCCATGTGGGGCTGAAAAGACACACTGACTAGTACCTTTTCCCTCTGTGATGCTCTAGACTTTTTTTTGGTCTAGTTTTCTCTAAATCCACAGCAGAGAATTCAGTGGTTGTTTGCACTGCAATGCTTGAAAGAAAGTGTCGTCTGTCCTCTTCCCTAGTATATGAAAGAATTCAGTCTACAGTGCTTGATATCATGATTTCCCCCGGGATTCCTCGCAATAATGATTCCTGTAAATAAAGGCTGGAATCAAGATCTGTTTTATAATAGGATTGTGTTTGCCTAAAGGCTGGACCCATGATCCCTTGACTCTGCTGTGCAATAGGGCCTTTGTATGTATAACAAATGCAGCAAGAATTGTTGCAAGCTCAGCAGGGTAGGATAAAAATCCAACAGATAAATAAACATGGTCAGGGAGTCTGCTCTGTAGCACCCGGACTCTTGACTTAGGAGGTTGTGCTTCTTACTTGCTAGCATTGGGAAATATATTGTCTTAAGTGTATCCCATCCTCCCTCCCTCTAGGGAGCCTAGGGTGGCATATACGGGGCTCCCACATAAGTTATCATCACCAAAGCCTTGGAGTTGAGTTGAACTGAGAGAATCTGATTGGCCCAAGGTCACCCAATGGGTCTCATGACAAAGGCTGAAACGGGACATGGGGGAGATTCCGTGGTTGTTGCCCACACCCTCAGCCACACCCTCTTCTACCCTCCCCTGTGATATCTCATCATCCAAAGTGCATAATATAATCACTACCAGACTCCAGGTTTCCCCATCACTGCTCTACTTTTGTGGTCACTGCTGGTGAGGAACATCATGAGCAGTGACCTCACAAGCAGTGACATCACATCATGCATTTGGGATCAGCAAATGTTGCTTGGGTAGGGACAGAGAATGAGAATGGCATGCAGTCTTGCTGCTACGCACTGCAGCCCTTGTGCATCCCATACTGTATGTGAGGGTCAAACTACCATGTTCTCCTCTCATGGGCTAATAGCCGTACTGTATCAGTGCCTTGAAATGCTACATGATTTATTGGGAACTGCTTGCTCTTCCCTCTAGCACCCCACTCCTTAATCCAAAGCCGCCTTCTTTTCTTTTCAGACTACAAGCCTGACTTCACATCACAAAGCCAACTTGCAGCTTTATTCTTCTCACTGTCTATCTGCAGTATGTGCAAGCGATAGCATATGCAAGCAGTCCGCGGCTCCATTTTGCCCAGGCACTTATGCTTCCTGCTATTCCTCAGTTGCCTGGTGTGGTGATTAAGAAGGCCTGGCACTTTGCCTTCGGCATCTCTTTCGAGCTGGTGTACAGTTTTCCTTATAAGAAAATCTCTTGAAGTAAAAATACTTCTGGTATGGTCCTTACAAGTTAACTAGCCCTCATCTTGAGAAGGCATGCCTGGGAATTAAAATGCATCACTTTCCTGAATATGAGTAGTTGGAGTGGAGATCTTATGTCATTGCAAGCATCTATAAATCCCTCCTGGGCAATGTATTGTATGACACAGGCTGAGAGCTGGCAGGATTCTGTCGCTTGTATGTTGGGCTTGAAGAGGACACGGGGAACTGCCATTCACATCTCAGCTCAGCCATGGCCCTAGGCGATCTCTCAGCCCCAGCCTCTCATCTGTAACACTGGGGCCTATCTCGCCATTTATTTAGTTGAAAATGCATATCCTGCTTTGTTGTAGTAAATTCAAGGGGCTAATACGGTTTGTATTCAAACCCAGAGAATTGTCTGTAGTCATATGACGAATACCTACAACAGACACTGAGTGGAGTGGCCTTGTAAACTCTGGGGATGGCAGGCTGCTCAGGAAGCATATGCATAGTGCTCTGAGCTAATTTATTCTCCATTTAAAAAATGAAAAGCAAAAATCAGAAGACAAAAATCAGAAGACAAACCCAAATCACAACAGAAACACTTACTTAAAAGATGAGGACAGGCTCAAGAGGAATCACAGAGTTGGGAGCCACAAGCAGCGGTCATACAACCAAGACACACACACACACACACACACACACACACACACACACACACACACACACACTCTCGTGATCAATGAGATGTCAGATGAAAAAAATGGAGACCCATGTCCGCCGCCACACACTCCTGCAGAGGGTGTTGTGTGAACTGAATTTCCAGTCACCTTTGGTTAGCAACACACTAACCTGACATGAAGCCAACACTGGCAAGCTGACTTCAGATCCAGATTATGATCTTGGCTTCCTGCTGGGTTGGCACATTACCAATCTATCACCAAAAGATCCTGAGTTTACATGACACACCCGTGGGAGTGTGCACAGGGTAGGAATCTCTGTTTTTCATCTGATTGACATCACATTGTATGAAGAGTTCCAAAAGACAGCTTTATAGGTTTAAAAGGCAAGGCAGGAGTTGTAGCTCAGTGGCAGAGTGCATATGTTGCATGCCAAAGGTCCTTGATCAGTCCCTGGCATCTCCAGGTGGGTCTGGGAAATACCCTTGTTTAAAGCCTAGTTTACGATGTGCAGTTATTGTACTGTGTTGTGGAGCACTGAATTAGGTGAGCTCCCTACTGCACCCTGAAGTGCTAGATCCTTTTGCCATTTCAGTGAGAACTAGACTTGGGGTACTGCAAGATCTGGAAGAGCTCTTAGAGACTGCAGGACATTAATCTGCCAAAGCCCAAAGCCCACATGAGTCTTTATATTCCTAAAATGGAGATAACCAAAACATGTTGTATGCAAATTGCAGTTAGGAGTATGAAGTTAGCTAATTCCAATTCCCCCCTTTCCCCCCTTCCAATAACACAGAGTTTTTCTGGTGAGCTCAGGGCGCCACTGAGCCCTTAACCTAAGCCCTGACACTCCTTTTAGGGGCCTTTTGTCAAAGCCAATTACCGCTCAAGAGATCTGATGGGCTCTTCATTATCAGGTTTTTGTTGTTGTTACCCAGCATTGATTAGTAATTTGTAGCTGCCTGCTCCTTTCCTGTGTCTTTGAGCTAAATTTTTGCGAGTGTGTCAAGGCCATTTTTCAGCCAAGGACAGAGGATCCATCACTCTGTGTCCTTTCCTGTTTTGTGCTTTTCAGGGGAAAAAAAAATCTTTAAACAGGAAATTTCATTTGGCTTGGATGATGCAAAATCCTAGGGTGAGAGTAGGATTTTGTGATTTTTGTGTGTGAGAAAGAGCCGACAAGGTGATGATCTTGAGCCCACATTTCTTAGAATGCAGACATGTCCTCCCTAGTTGCTTTATATTAGGACAGGGGTTCCCAACCTTGGATCCCCAGATGATGTTTTACTACAACTCCCATCATCATTGTGGCTGGGGATGATAGGAGTTGTAGTCCAACAACACCTGGGGGCCCAAGATTTGGATCCCTTGCATTAGGGGTAGGAACTGGTCCCTCAGGAACCAAACCCAAACTTCTTAAATCCTCATTCCAAATTATCCTTATATCTTAAAGAGTGAATGCACTGGTTGGAAATTATTCAAGCAACATATGCAAATGTAGAAAATAGTGTGACTGTTCTCACAACCAGCCTAACACAGCTTGAGGCATCTCAAGCAGGGTTAGGCTGGTTGTGAGAAATGAAGGGATACTTGTAGATCCCTCTGCTCCCAGCCTGCTGAACCCTCTGAACTAACCTAGCTGTTAGCCGATGTTAAGGGTGCACTCTCATTCTTAACCCAGCAACTGGGTATCGTATGTCTCCTTGGGCTGAATTCAGGCTGCAGAGACACGAGAGGGGTGTATAGAGCACCTGTCTGATGGGGAAATCCCCAATGCAGTGCATGTGCTGCGCATTGCATTGAGGGATGCCCGGAGGCTGGAACAACAACATAGGAACATAGGAAACTGCCATATACTGAGTCAGACCATTGGTCTATCTAGCTCAGTATTGTCTTCACAGACTGGCAGCGGCTTCTCCAAGGTTGCAGGCAGGAATCTCTCTCAGCCCTATCTTGGAGAAGCCAGGGAGGGAAAACAAGTTGTGGCCCCGGATCCCTCTGCCCTGCTCTTTGCAGCTCTGAGCAGGGCTGCCCGTGTGGGTGTGCGCGTGCGGGGGGGGGGGGAGCTCCAAAGATAGCCTGCTTGGTCATTTGGGAGGAAGGTAAATTGAAAGCAGCCTTCCCCCCACGCCCTCCCCGTCCACCCGGGGCAATTGTGAGAATCACCCCCATATTAGCATAAAATGTATTTTACAGCCACAAGGTAATGGCTATTCAAACCCTTCTCCCTATGATCTATATATTTAATCCTCCTGGGTGTGCCTTTAGAATGTGTGTCCCGGTGCCCAGCTGATTGGCTGGGCAGCAGAGGCGCCTGATAGGCACACCCAGGAGGATTGGTTGCTGCGGCGGTGGTGGGCCTGGCCGCAGAGGCCAGAGGTGGTGGCGGACCCGGCCGGGGAGGCAAGCGGTGGTGGTGGGCCTGGCCGCGGAGGCAAGCGGTGGTGTCGGGCCCAGCTGCGGAGGCAAGAAGCGGCGGCGGACGCGGCTGCGGAGGCAAGAGGTGGCAGCAGGCCCGGCCGCAGAGACCAGGCCCAGGAGGGGGGAAAGAAAGGGGAGGCAGAAGTGGTGGTGGGGAGGAGAGGTGGCTGGGCCCGGCATGGGCCGGCTATGGTCAGGAAGCGGAGGCTAGGGCAGAAGGTGGGGGGAGAGGTAACCGCTGGCCCCAAAGAGCGCACAGATGCTTTGTGCGGGGTTGGCTAGTTCCTATAAATGTGTGTAGGGATGACTAAGATCACATATGTGGAACACTCAGGAAGTAGTAACTACTATAACTATTAAGAATGGGATCGTGCTGGAATAATCAAGGTCTGATCTAAATAGTCTAACAGTTCTGGGGTTTTGGCCCAATTCATATGCTCACCCAGTTTTTGATCTTTTGAGTGATGGAGGATTGAGCACAAGTGACAGGAGGGCTTCACCGTTATTACTACATGTGCATTGGCCCAACTAGCACAGTTTCCTCCACTTTTTTTTTTTTTTGAGGGGAGAAGAATAGCACAAATTAGGCCTATGTGCACAAGGTTGTACATGTATATCCCCTTGTGTCACACATCGCCTGGTGCGTGTGGTGGTTGTAGGGTGTTCAGATGCACCCTCTCTTCCATCATGCCAACAGGGATCAGTGGCCAGGTGAGTGTGCGCCATCCCTCGATTCTATGATGCTGAACTACTGAAAGAAGAAATGCTTTAACGACAAAACAGCAGAAACAAATGGAGAACAGTGAAGACAAGCACTAGGGGGAAAAATCAATTACTATAAGAAAGGTTTTGCGTCAAGAATTTAAAAAAATCCCTGGGGATGATGACTGAAACCGTCTTACTAACAAGAAACACATTTTGAGTAGATGCGGGAGGGGGGGAGGAGGAAAGCCTAATGAACTGCTGAATTGTCAGAATAATGATAATGACACCCCATGAAGACAACCAGACATTTGAAAGCGTCCAGCCTTTAATTGAGGAACTGACCTTTGATGAAGTCGTGAAAAGTGTGGAACTGATGAAAAAGAAATAAAGCTCCAGGGATGGACTGTATCTTGACGAAGCTGATGCGAAAATGGCAGAGAGCTGCATATGAGAGATAGATAATGTAATGAGGGGAATATGAAATGAAATCCAAGTTTCAAACACATGGACTCTATCCATCGTATGTCATTTGGAGACCTGAAACCAAAGGCTGGGCTGGTGAATTCAGATCAGTATACAGACTTCAGCCTGCCTTCTGTTGGCGAGTCTTAGCCTTATTCACATGCTCTGTTCAACAGTTGTACAATCTCTGCACAGTGCACATAGGTACAAACCTGGATGCAAGTCCAGTACAGTTATTCATATGTTGAGGTTGTGCACATAACCTTTAAGTGGGGTGGGGGGGGGAGGGCAAGGAAGAATACGGATATGGATACGGATACGAAGAAGAGGACTTACCTTCCCCCCAGATGATCCAGTGTGGTCCTGAGCTCCCGCGCCCACATGACCAGCACTGCTGTGAGCTGTGCAGCGTTCTGGAGGCTGGGGAAATGCAGCCCGGCCTCCAGAAATCCCACAATGCACCATGTGAGGAGCATGGTGCATTGGAGGATTTCCCTGTGAGCAGAGTACTCTAGGTTCCTGGCTCTGTGTCTGCTCAGGCTGCAGGCAGACCAAGCAGACACATGACCAGGGCCTGAGCTAACAGGGCACATGTGCACCTTCTTATCTCAGTAAAAGCCTGGGGGGAACTCCAGGCTACCTGGCAGGGCAGCACTGGCATCGGCCCTGATCCTGGCACTTCACATGAGCAGTCCTACCCAGGTAGGGGTGCATAAGCCTGGATAGGGCTGCTCTTGTGAACAGCCTTGTGTTGAGTGCAGCACACTTTCTGCCTGTATCATGCATTTAGCCCTATTCAGACTTCTTTCCAAAAAGGGATGCTATATATGAGTTCAGCATCCTGAGATGAGCACCCAGAAGTCCTGCCCCAGCACTGATGCATTGAAAAACCTCCTCCTGCTGCATTCTCCATGTTTACGGCATTTGTCTGAAGTGGGGTTTGGCTGCTGATCTGTTTCCAGGGAAAAAACAAGGGCTGGTAATTACCTACACAACCCTAAGCAGCTTAGGCCCCAGATATCTAAGAGAATGCCTTCTTCTGGATAAACCCCAAGGAGTCTAAACACCTCAAAAATCCCTAATATATCAACTGAGTACCCCATTATATATGTGTGGGGTGTAGTTGACACATGGCAGTTGACAGTTGGCACTGCCCAGTGACAGTCAAAATGAACAGAAGAAATGAAGGTGTGCAATGAATCCTCAGGGATTCTTTATGAGGAAAAGTTATTATACAGCAAAGAATCCAAACACTTGAAAAATAAGGACCGCACGTTTTACTCCATAACTCCACTTCTACAAGGGCTAGAGCTTAGCTTTTTAAATTTTATTTTAAAAAAATGAAAGCTGGGAACTTGTGTTAGGATTAGGATATGGCAACTGCAAATCCTCATTATTTCCAATGGCAGAAATGTTCAAACTCAGTAAAAACTAAAGAAATTCATTAAGTATCAACCAAGTGTCCCACTGCCTTGAAATTTGGGTCATAGGTGGCACCCATGGGGACCTTCCCACCACCCAAATTTGATGCCTCTAGGGCCTTGTTAAGTGGTCTGAATCGGTTTGAATCCAAATTAAATCAAAGCAAATACAAATCAAATCTGGGGTGATTTGGAGGGGGTAGATTTGGATACAAAACAAATCAGGGGTGATTTGTTTTGGGCACAAATCGAATAAAAATCGATTTGTGCACACCCCTATTTGGAATATCACAAACAAATTAGGTATGCCATTCAAATGATTAGGAATTACAAAGTATGCATACAATATTTTTAAAAAGAATTATAGTTGAGTATCCTCTACGATACACAAATGAGCATTCAAAACATAGCTAATGTTTAGACTGAGACATAATGTCAAAGGTAATACAGATAATTTATGGTTTGTGGGAAGTGACAGGAATGGAGTGATATATATGGTTGCCATCTTGGAAGAAGGAATTCATAAACTGCCTGTCTGGTGAGGCTGGCTGTCCTTACCCCCGAGGATGGAGTGGTGAGCGGGCCTGAGGAGACAGGGACGGGTGGCAGCCAGGGAGAAGCGGAGGAAAGACAGCCAAAGGGCAGAGACTCAGCTCCAGTGGAGAAGGGGCAGAGCCCTGAAAGAGCCAAAGGGGGAAGCGCACAAGGATAACATCAGCAGCACGTCTCCCGAAGGGAGCGAAGTTTGAGCAGGAGGAAGGAGGAGGGGGAGAGACATTGGCAGCAGCTGTAAAGGATAGACAATTACATGGAATAAAGAGGGGCGTTGGTCCCGTAATTGGAGGTGGGCGATGCATAGCCTGTGAGGAGGCATATAAGGAGCCTGCTGGGGATGAGAGGCTGGCTGGTGGCGAGTGCCAGGGCCCCCTAGAGAAGGGCAGACCCAAGGAGCAAGCAGCCTGGGATGGAGGAGGCACAAGGTGACACTCAACCCCCTTCCCATCCCTGCTCTGAGGCCTGCCCCGGTAAGTCCAGCCAGGCTTGGTAAAGGGAACAGGGACATGTAGCCAGACACCGCCATGCACAATAATTCCAGGCCACTGGCTGAATACATGTAATATTGTCTTTCATTATAAGGTCTCAGGTAAATCTCAGGCATCTGCAGTTCAAAAGCTATCTAGTAGAGTTGCTGGGAAGTGTGTATGCTTGAGGCTGTGGACAGCTGCTGCTAATCAGGGCAGACAGTGTTGTGCTAGCTGGACCATTGATCTGACTCAGAGTAAGGCAGCTCCTTATATCCTAATAAATGAAGGATGTGTTTATCTCTGGGAGTTGAAGAGATGTTCCGTGAAAACAGAGCATGATGTTAATGGCTTCCTTCAGAGCACATGGCTTCATAGGCCAAGCAATATGAGGTATTTGGCTCAACACCAGCCTATTTTAATCCTCTTTGATTGTGAGTAAGGGTGTGTGAGAGTTTCTGTGTTGATAACACAGTAAGTTCCTTGAACACTGAGAAATTACAGTGGAATTTGGGACACAGTATCTGCACACAGTTTCCCGCCGCGCCACAGATTTGAATTCCAGGCCAACCCTCACACCCACCTTTAAAAGGGAGAAGGTCAGATATCTTATTTGAAATTAGGGATGTGTGAACCGGTTCGAATTCAAACCGGATGTGCGAACCGGTTCGAATTCAGGGTGGTTCAGAGGTTCAAATTCGAACCGAACCAGCCATCAAGTTCGATCTGTAGGTTCGAATTCGAACCGAACCAGAGGGTGGTTTGATTTGAACTGGTTTGAACTGGTTCAGACACCCAAAAATTGGTAGGATGGTAGCTGACACCCAGGGGTACCTGCCACCCAAACCCCAAAGCAATCGGACACTCGTACGATTTTTAATGAATTTTTAAAAAATATTTTTATTTTTTCACATAGGGTATAATGGGACTCGAACCAGGCCATTATACCTTATTTTGTAGCACCCATGGGTGCCAACAACCACCCAAACCCCAAAGCAATAAGACACACCTATGATTTTTAATGAATATTTGAAATATTTTTAATTATTTTTCTCATAGAGTATAATGGGACCCAAACCAGTCCATATCCCCTATTGTGGAGGACCTAGGGGAACAAAAGCGGGGTGGGTGGTAGACAGACAGGGGTGCCTAGCACCCACAAAACCCCAAGGCAATTGGACACTCCTCTGATTATTGGTGAATTGTTAAAGTATTTTTGAATTCCTCATAGAGAATAATTAGGATTGCAGCAAATGTATAGCTTCACGTCGGGGGGAAAGGGGTGTCGTAGAGTGGAGTGTGGTGGGTGGTAGTTCCCAAGGTGGGCAAGGAAGCTATCACAATCACAGTCTCTCTTGCCTGCATGTGAAAGGATAGGGACATAATAGCCCTGAATAAAAGAGCACGAATTAGGAATGCATTAACTACGTAAGTATTATGTGCTCCAATTATGCTATATGCTGGTAGGAAGACAGAATTGCTGGTGCATATACAGCCTATTGTATTGGCTAATCAAAGTACAAATACTGCAAGTGAGATGTGCATTAATAGAACATTAGTGTAGGGGCTAAGTCAGTGTTTGTTTTTGACCTACAGGGATTGAAATTAGGTCTGAGCAGAACATTCTCCAGGGAACATTTTTTTGTGGGAAGGAGCTGAAGATTTCCTCCAAATTCCTCCCAAAGCTTACACTTAGGCTTGTGCATTTTGATTCGGCAACAAAACATTTTGTGTCTGGAAATGGCATTTTCGTACATTTTGTATACAAATTGAAATGACCCTATTTTGGAGCTGAAGTTTTGTTTTGTTTAGTTCTTTGGAGCTTTGGTCTCCTGACTGCAGCAACTAGGGAGGCAGTGAGTGTCTGTCAAGAAGAGATTAGATATGCAAGAAGATAAGATATGCAAAAAGCAGGTACAGCATTGCTGAGGAAGCTCATTTCCTTGGAATGTGTTCTACTGTGATGCAATTATGTGCTAAGATATTCTGAGTGCCAGCTCTAAAAAACAATGCCCTGTTTCCACTCTGTCTGGGCTGATTGCTTTGAGGGTGGAGGGGCGGGGGAGTTTGTTTCTTTCTGGCCGCCTCATTCATGAGAGACAGAGAAAGAACTAATTTTGCACTGCATGTCTAAACTCAAGTTTCCATGATGCCATGCTTGCCTTGCTACCTGCCTGAGCCCAGCATACTGCTCCCTATTTAGTTACCATGTATGTGTATATAGTATATAATGCAATTCAAATGCCTGCCTGCCTGCCTAGGATAGTTTGTGGTTCTGCTGCCTCTGTGTGATCTTGCTTTGGAAATTGGTTCTTTGTGAAGCTCTGCTATTGTTGTTGATGTGTTGAAAAAAATGTCTGTGGATGAGAACTGCTTGCTTGGTAGAGGAGGTAGTGTAGGGCACACTTGATGCTGCTGTTAGCTGTAGTTTGCTGCAGCAGTGGATCATGGGCTTGGGGGTTGCAGAAGTGGAGCATGGGCTTGGGGGAGTGAGGGGTTGTTGAAATTTGTGTGTCTTTGTGGCAGATTTGGGGCAGAAAGGGGTCTGCTGGTGCAGAACAGTGGGTTGGGTGGAAGTGCCCCAAGGGGTGCCTGCCACAACCCAGACTCTCATGGAATTGGCCTACAAGTGTGTATATTTTAGTGTGTGTATTTGGGGCAGATTTGGGGCAGAAAGGGGTCTGCTGGGGCAGAACAGTGGGTTGGGAGGAAGTGCCCCAAGGGGTGTCCGCCACCACCCAGATTTCAAAGGAATTGATCAAAGGTTTGATTTTTTGTGATTAGGGTGTCTTTAAGCTTTCCCCTCAGAGGGAATAATGGTGGTTTAAGTCCCATAACTGCACTTGGGGGGCACTGGTGTGGTGCTGAGCTAGCGGTGGTGTAGTGCACACAGGGTGCCAACCACCCCCCTGGATTGCTAACCCATTGGGGTACTGGGCTTTGTTGTTTCTGAGGTGTTGAGTTTAGATTCTCTGGTAGCAAATGAGATTTTTCATGAAAAAACATGAATCCACTCTCATATGCTACCAGAGAATCTACACTCAGCACACCTCTAGAACAACAAAACCCTGTACTTCATGGGTTAGAAACCCATGTGGGTGGTTGGCACCCTATGTGCACTACACCACCACTTGCTCTGGGCCACCCCAGTGCCCCGCAAGTGGAGTTATGGGACTGCTGAAACCTCCATTATACCCTATGAGGAAAATCTGAAAGACGCGTAACTTGATTAATTCTTTAAAAATCAGCCCTTTGCCAAATTCCTCTGAAAAAATTGTGGTAGCTTCCTTGTACCAACTGGGCACTACCACCAACCACACTCCACCCTGGGCCACCCCTCCCCACCCCCACGTGAAGCTATACTTTTCCTGAAACCTCCATTATACCCTGTGAGGAAAATCTGAAAGACGCGCAAACTTCAAAAATTCACCAAAAATCAGCCGTTTGCCCAATTCCTTTGAAATTTTTGTGGTAGCTTCCACTCATTGGGCACTACAACCCCCACCCACTCTTTTGGCCATGTGCCCCATTTTAAAATCCAAGTTCAGATTCCGATTCGGATTAATTCGAATACAAAACAAAACTGGGGTGATTCTGAAGGCTTAATTTTGGACAAAATACAAAATGGGGTTGATTAAGATTTGGTACAAATCGAAACAGAAAAAATACAAAACGCGCAACCCTACTTACACTTTCCTTGCAAGGTTACTGCTATTCACAGCCTCAATCAGTTTAAGTGCCATTTTTTAAAAAAGGCTTCCTTCTTCCTAGGTAGTATGAATAATATCATCACACAGCTCACCAGATTTGGTTATGTGACACTCAGGTAGTCAAACTAAACTTAAACTCCACAATTGGTTCACCGAGATCCACACCCCACCTCCTCCATGAACCAGAATTGAATTGGAACCTGAAATCTCTTGTGGTTGCCTTGAACCTGAACCTAAACTGAATCTATACATTCTAAAAGTGGTAAAAGTTCCAAAATGGCCACCACGATGGGAGAAAGGACCATAAAGGGCCTAAGTGTACCCAAACTGAGAGATTTTTGGCACGAGGAAGGCTGGCAGGGAGAGGGGGAACCTCCATGTGGCCTCAAAAAAACCCCCAGATAAGTACTAATGTTTTTTTTTAAAAAAGAAATTACTTGTGAACCCCGCAAATGGCTGGGGTCAGGGTTGGTCCGGGGTTGGACTGAACAGCAGATGGTTCAGTTCAACCCAGAACTGTTGAACCAAACTGGTTCAATGTTGAACATATTCAACACCAAACCTGTTTGCACATCCCTAACTAGTAGTCATTGATAGACCTGTCCTCCATGAATTTGTCTAAGTCCCATTTAAAGCCATCCAAGCTAGTGGCCATCACTACATTCTGTGGCAGGGAATTCCAGAGATTAATTAACTGCTGTATGAAAAAGTGCTTCCTTTTGTCGTTCCTAAATTTCCCGACTGAAAGAACATAAGTGATCATTCTGGAGTGATATGTGTGTGTGTATATATGTGTGTGTGTGTGTGTGTGTGTGTATACACACACACACACACACTACAGTCTAGTGTTGTGAATTTCAAGAAGAGAGTGTCTTCTTCGTTATGAGCCCCATCTCCCATTGAGATCATCCAGAGAGGTTTGTCTGCAGTTGCCACTAGGGATGTGCAAATCGATTTGGGGACAAAATGATATGTCCCCAAATCAACCTGTTTTAGGTGATTTGTAGACAAAATATATTGCCCCTGTGCTAGCTGGCCAGATTTGGGTCCAAAACAAATTGCTTGGATTTCGGACCCAAAAACATCATAGATTTGGACCTCCATTTTGTGGCAATCCGTCTTGCTGTCTTTTGTGTCAGAATTTTTTTTAAAAATCCTGCCCTCCCAAGCTTCAGATTGGTAACTTACAGTGTGCAAAGACTGGCTTGTGATCTCCCCCTGCCCCCCACTGGTTCCAGATTGGATCACTTCGATTCAAATCTTGTGTTGCCAAGGGTGACTGACCCAGGATTGGCTAGGGGAAGGGTGGGTGGAGTTCAAAGGAGGGATTTTCAAATGTACTTAAGGAGGCAGCCAGCCACCATTCTGCCTTTCTGCCTCGTGGAAGAAGAGAGAAAGAGAACATGCACATGAGAGAGAGCGAGAGTGCCAGAGGAGCTTTGCCTTGCCTTGCCTGCCTGCTGCCTGGAATGGATTCTCTGCTTTTTGTTCCTGCTCTCCTGATTCAGGAAAAGATAAGAGAAATTTTTTCCACCCCCTTCTTGCTGCTGAGAGAATCACTGCTTGAGCTTGTTGTCTGTGTGAATCGATTTGCGGACAAAATGATTTGTTCTCTAATCTACCTGTTTTGGGTGATTTGTGGACAGAACAAATCACCCCTGTGCTAGCTGGACAGATTCATACCCTAACAGTGAGGCTGTTGTAGACAGCCTGGTGGAAATCATAAATGCTTCTCTGAGGGAGGGTAGGATGCCTCCTTGTCTTAAGGAGGCAATCATTATCCCTCTTCTAAAGAAGCCTGCATTAGATCCCTCAGAGCTGAGCCATTATAGGCCTGTTTCTAACTTCCCATGGCAGGGCAAGGTAATTGAGAGGGTGGTGGCCTCTCAGCTCCAGGCGGTCTTGGAAGAAACTGATTATCTAGACCCATTTCAAACTGGTTTTCAGGTGGGCTATGGGGTGGAGACTGCCTTGGTCAGCCTGATGGATGATCTCCAATTGGGAATTAACAGAGGAAGTGTGACTCTGTCCTTTTGATACTATTGACCATAGTATCCTTCAAGAACGTTGGAGGGTGTTGGGGGTAGGAGGCACTGTTTTACAGTGGTTCCGCTCCTACCTCTTGGATAGATTTCAGATGGTGTCAAATGGAGATTGTTGCTCTTCAAAATCTGAGCTTAAGTACGGTGTCCCTCAAGGCTCTGTACTTTCTCCAATGCTTTTTAACATCTACATGAAACCGCTGGGAGAGATCATCAGGGGATTTGGAGCTGGGTGTTACCAGTACGCTGATGACACCCAGATCTACTTCTCCATGTCAACTCCACCAGGAGCTGGCATATCCTCCCTAAATGCCTGACTGGAAGCAGTAATGGGCTGGATGAGGGAGAATAAACTGAAGTTGAATCTAGATAAGACGGAGGTACTTATTGTGCGGGGTCAAAACTCTAGAGATGATTTTGATCTACCTGTTCTAGATGGGGTCACACTTCCCCAAAAGGAACAGGTTCACAGTCTGGGAGTACTTCTGGATTCACACCTCTCCCTGGTTTATCAGGTTGAGGCAGTGGCCAGGGGTGCTTTCTATCAGCTTCGGCTGATATGCCAGCTGCTCCCGTTTCTTGAGATCAATGACCTCCAAACAGTGGTACATCTGTTGGTAACCTCCAGACTTGACTTCTGTAATGCGCACTATGTGGGGCTGCCTTTGTATGTAGTCCGGAATCTTCAGCTGGTGCAGATTGCGGCAGCCAGGTTGGTCTCTGGGTCATCTCGGAGAGACCACCTTACTCCTTTACTGATGGAGCTACACTGGCTGCCAATAGGTTACCAGACAAAATACAAAGTGCTAGTTATAAAGCCCTAAACAGCTTAGGCCCTGGGTATTTAAGAGATTGTCTTCTTCACTATGAGCCCCACCGCCCATTGAGGTCATCTGAGGAGGTCCATCTCCAGTTACTGCCAACTCGTTTGGTGGCTACACAGAGACGGGCCTTCTCGGTCATATCTCAGCGCTCCCTGCTGAGATACAATCCTCCCCATCTCTGGCAATTTTCAAAAAACACTTGAAAACCCATCTTTTTGCCCAAGCTTTCTCAGCTTCCTAAATTTTTAGGTTTTAATTTTTGGTTAATTTTTAAATTTTTAAATTATTTTTAGTTTCTGTATATGTTTTTAACTTGTTTTATGCTATTGTTAACCGCTCAGAGATGAAAGTTTGGGGCAGTGTACAAATTAGATAGATAGATAGATAGATAAAACAAATCAAGGGTGATTTGTTTTGGGTACAAATTGGATCAAAAAATCAATTTGTGCACATCCCTAGTTGCCACCAGCTTATCTGCTGGCTACGCAAGGACTGGCCTTCTCTGTTGCTGCCCTGAGTTTCTGGAATGCACACCCTGCTGAAATAAGAGCCTCCCCATCTCTGAGAACTCTCAAAAAGTCTCTAAAGACATTTATTCACACAAGCTTTTTAACTGGACTTGTGGTTTTAAATTGTGTTCAGGTTTTAATTTCTGTATTAATTTATTCTGCGTTGCTGTAAACAACTCAGAGGGAAAAGTTTGGGGTGGTGTGCAAATGATTATGATCATGATTATATATATAAAAAATAAATAAATTCTAAACTACTGGCTGGGTGCATTTTATTTCCTGGAAGTGTCTGTGTAGTAAAGAGAAGTCATTGTATTGTCTTACAGAAAGTGTCCTTGGTCAGTTTGGGGACTTTCTGCAGTTGATGTGCTCATTCCTTCACACCTTGATGCTTATGAGATAAGGGGCTTTGCTCAGAAACATCTTTCCACATAGCACAGTGTGAAAAATCTGCCGACACCTGTAAATGATTGTCTGACACAGGATGAGTACACCACGTATAAATCTCACAGAGCATGCAGAGACCCGGAATGTAATGTTCCATTTGTACCACCCAGTGAGCATTATCCTGCTGTAAAAGAAGGATGAGTTTTGAATAATGCAGTCTTTATGTGCGTTGGGGGTACATTGTAAGCACAGATTGTTTTTTGGAGATGTCTATAGGTTTGTGCTGATTTAGTGTTGATAAAAATGGGACATTCAAGCAAGCGTTTTGCAGCGGGTTCACTGCTGGAGTGACAGTTAGTACCCCTGCTAACTGGGCAAAGAGGCACCTTTTACCGTGGTGATTCTCTTTATTTAGCAGGGGGAGAGTAACTGGCCCTATCCACCCCCAGCACAGTACTTCCAGTGACTGTTGCTGGTGTGTGTCTTATGTTTCTTTTTAGAATGTGAGCCCTTTGGGGACAGGGATCCATCTTATTTGTTTGTTATTTCTCTTTGTAAACCGCCCTGAGCCATTTTTGGAAGGGCGGTATAGAAATCGAATTATTATTATTATTATTATTATTATTATTATTATTATTATTATTATTATTATTAATTGGAAGGGCTCTGCTGCTACCGCAGGATTCTCTGTCTCTGGTAGTGCTTTCGTGTTGACTCAAACTGAGGAAGACTGGAGTCCTTTTCAGATGGACTATATGCCATGAGGCTTTTCTCATGCACAGCTGGATGAAGGCTGCTAAGAAAGACCCGTCTTGGCTGCTTGTGAGAAGCAGCTGGAGGCGAGTGGTTGCTGGCACCACTACCGCAGCAAACCCACCTGCAGAGCCTGCCTCTTCATTGGGGTTAAGGGAGCAAAGTCTCTCTTAGCTCTGTTTTTGTGATTGCAGTCAGTACTGACAGAGTGCGGGGTTCCTGGCCAGCACTGGAGGAATCCCCACAATGCACTGCACACTCACGCAGTGCATTGTGGGATTTCCAGGGGCCAAGATAACGTGCCCGGACCTCAACCCTCTGCACTGCCAGCATCAGCCGGCAATCATATGGGCGGGTGATCCACCCACCCAGGAAGGACAGAGGAATTATCTGCAGATAAGGTAGGTTTGAGCTGCTTTCCCCGCCTCCTGCTGCCAAGCCCTTCTCACTGATCATGAGAAAGGGCTCGGTGAATGCTTGGAGGGGAGAACAGGCTTGTACTCACTGTCCCTGTCCCCAACCGCTATGTGTGTGTCACCAATGTACATGCAGAGTTAATCAGATGAAGGTGCTCCAAAGGAATAGCCACTCGTGGCCTAGGGGAGGCCTGCACTGGTGATGCCACATCATATTCTTCAAAGTATCAGTATGCAGTCTCCATGCCGCTGTTCTGGATCAGGCTTCCTGTCTGTTATTTGACCTTCTAAAATCCGAGTGGCGGCAAGAGAGCTCCTGCTGCTGAAGGTGATCAGCTTCAGTCTGAACCCCTTTCTGGAGAGGCAGTGACCTGAGCAACTCTTCTGCTGGCTTGAAGCATTTCTGAGCTTGCTGGATTGTTTCTGCTCCCTGTCATGCTTGACATGGCATGCCGCAGGCACATTGGGGTGATACAGATGAGGCTGCAGCAAAAGATGCTGGGCTCTCAGAGGCAAGTGAGAAAGACGGAACACTCTTCTATTTGGACAAGTGAGGTGCAGGCTTCAGCTCACCCCAGAACAAATGTCATCCATTTATATATGTCAGTGCCCAGCACTGTGTCACAATCTAAGGTGACCAACCAACAGAATTCCTATCGTCATTGAATATTCAGACCAACATGGAATGGAATAAACCTATCTCTTTAGGCTATAAATATATTACATTAATAAAGTGGGGCATCAAAGTATTTAAATAAACAAAAACTAGAAGCCTGATGAGCAATAGCAGATTCCAGAGCCACAAGAGGCCTAATGCCACTACATATACAAAAACTTCATGAACCCCTGCTAACTTGGCAAAGAGGCACCTTTTAATGTGGTGATTCTCTTTATATAGCAGGGGGAGAGTAACTGGCCCTACCTACTCGCCAGCACAGTACCTCCAGTGACTGTTGCTGGTGTCTATCTTATGTTTCTGTTTAGATTGTGAGCCCTTTGGGGACAGGGATCCATCTTATTTATGTATTATTTCTCTGTGTAAACCGCCCTGAGCCATTTTTGGAAGGGCGGTATAGAAATCGAATGAATGAATGAATGAATGAATGTTAATCTTGAATAACTGCCATTATTGATTTTGTACTCAAACTAACATAGCTAAAAACAATCCTACTTCATCCATAAGATGCACTGAAAGTGTTGGAAATAGTCTTCTCATATCAGCCTTTAGCCAGCCTAACCCTGGGCCAGTTCTCATGCTGCTCTGAGCATGTTAGAATGGCAGGACCACTTTGGAAGGGCTGACAATGTGATCACTTCCCATGTCAGTGTCACGAAGGAGGAGTGATGTTGGTGTGAGAAGCACCTTGTTGTCAGCACATACGATCTCCGTGTTTTAATGCCTTGAACCAGCTGTAGTCAACAGATTAGGATCTGCTCTACAAGATGTACAATCTTCTTAGCATCAGGTAATGACTGTGATTAGGGACTTTACTTTGGTTGCCCCTACCCTTTGGAATATTTTGCCTGTGATGGTTAGGAGATGCCCTTCTTTGTCTGCTTTCATAAAGGCCGCCGGAGGTCATATGCACAATCTCCTTCTTTTGAGTCATGTTTGGCTGAGGGTATTTTCTTTTGTGTTTGGTGAACTGGTGGCTGTTTTTAGTTGATTGTTATGTTTTAATTGTGTTCTTCGACTTTGTGACCTGCTTCCAGCATTTTGGAAAACATGCCCAGAAATGCTTGGAATAAATGAAAACAAAGAAGGCATGCTTCTGGGTGGCAATGTAGGATGGAGGCATGAGGGAAGTGTTAGAATTACATTGTTCCAGAATAGAAAGACAAGTCCTAAGAGTATGAAAGAATGATTAAGGGGTGTTAGCTTTCAACTAATTCACATTAAGCAATCTTGATCACTACTCTTACCTATTTTCATATACCTCATACATAGGAAAGGCTGGCAATAATAAATGTTTCTGTAGCTATGGGAATGTTTTTGTGGTACCAATTTAGTGTCAAGCCTTTAGGTGGCAGTATTACTGTTCAGAAGTCGGGAGTGGAACCATATCTAGGATGATGGCATTTAATTTACTTTCTGAGTCCTGGAGAAATTAATATTCAGCACCCAGACAGACGGACAGTGTCTTGCAGCCATATGTTCTTCACCAAATTGGTTTACAGCTGTAGTGTAAGGGACAACGTGAGTGGAGAAATCTGTCAGGGCCTTTTTGTTTTATTTGTTTCTACCTGTTCCCACTTCAAAAAGGATAGAGTGAAATGGCAGCTCAGGAAGAGAGGTTAAATCCAGCCCCCAGGGTTTCATTTTGTCCCTCAGCACAGCTACCTGACCCCAAATGCTCCTCATCACATGCACTGCAGCTGCTTTCTCCAATGTGAGTCAAAACACACAGGCAAATGGGAGTTAGCAGCTGAGGGCATAAGGAAAGAAGCTTGCCAGAACCTCTGTTGGACTTCACACTGGGGAGGAAGCGGTTAAAGAGCCCTTTGCTTGTGTATAATGAGTCAGTGCAAAGGGCTGGGGTTGCTGATCCCTTCACTCCTTGCCTCAATTCAGACATTGGCCCCCACTAAAAATTAGTTGCTGACTACAGGATTATAGCAAAGGTGCATTGAAAAGGAACGGGACTGGAGTATGCCACATCTTCCTTATGAAGAAAAGCTGAGAGGTGGTGCTTAGGTGTTTTCCTATATGGAAAGCACTTCCAGGTAGGAAATAACATGCAAGTTGTTGTTCTTGTTCTATGTGCAAGCAAT
This sequence comes from Hemicordylus capensis, assembly GCF_027244095.1. Lineage (NCBI taxonomy): Eukaryota > Metazoa > Chordata > Lepidosauria > Squamata > Cordylidae > Hemicordylus > Hemicordylus capensis. The sequence continues at coordinate 158,136,378 of NC_069660.1, forward strand.
ATTTTTCTACACATAGAAAAAGAGCATAAAGGCAGATGTCAAAGATAGAATCCTTCTGATACCTAGTTTTCTAACTGCAGTTTCTGAGATCCAGTTATCTAACTTAATGTCGAATCCAAGGGAAAGAGTGGTGGTATGCAAGGAAAAGGCAGTGGAGTGGAATCAGGAATATTAATAGCTTAATGAAATAGATATTACTAGCTGACCTGGTGCAGAGCATCTGCGCCCCTAGTTCTCCCTATCTCCCCCCCTTCAGCCTCATTTCACCCCCCCCCAGTTTGTTCTCTCCCCCCCCCCCCGCACACAGCTTGTTCTCCCTTGGTGGCCAACCTGCCTGGCCGCCGCTTCTCCTCCACGGCAAGCTGATCTGGCTGCCGCTTCTCTTCCGCCTGCCTGCCCCCTCTGCTGCCTCCTTCCGCCCACCTGTTGCCGTTTTCTCCGTCGACCAGCCTCCACCACTGTTTTATTTCTTGGCCACCGCCGCCGCCATTTTCTTCCTTACAACCCGTGCCTGCCCGGCAGCTCTCTGAACTCTCACAAGAGCTGCCACGCATGGGATTAACCATGGGGCTAGCGTGGTGTAGTGGTTAGAGTGCTGGACTAGGACCGGGGAGACCCGAGTTCAAATCCCCATTCAGCCATGAAACTAGCTGGGTGACTCTGGGTCAGTCACTTCTCTCTCAGCCTAACCTACTTCACAGGGTTGTTGTGAAAGAGAAACTCAAGTATGTAGTACACCGCTCTGGGCTCCTTGGAGGAAGAGCGGGATATAAATGTAATAATAATAATAATAATAATAATAATAATAATAATAATAATAATGGGTACATCTTAGAGAAACCTCTATAATAAAGAGCCAGGGTGTGCGCCCGTGTCTCTGCGCCCAGAACGTCCGAGGAAGATACGGCCGCAGGCACCAGGCGGCCATATTGAGGAGAGCAGCGGGCCGAGAACGGCCTATGGGGAAAGATGAGGAGGTAGCGGAAGGGACCGGCCCGGCCACAGGGAGGGGAGAAACAGTGGCGGTGGGTCCGGCCCAACTGCAGGAGAAGGAAAGGCAGCGGCGGGGGGTTCGGAACGGCGGCAGGAGCAGGTCTGGCCTGGCCGCAGGGAAGGGAGAGGCAGCGGCGGTGGGTCGGCCCAGCCACAGAAAAGGAAGAGACGGCGGCAATGGGGCTGGACCCGACATGGTGTCGCAAGGAGGACACACGGGACAGCAACCAGCCAATCAGATCGGGCGCGGGAAAACTCGCCGGCAAGTGATTGAACCTTCCGGGGGCGGGAGAGAGCTCGCTCGCCCTCTAATGCAGAAAGAGAGAGAGAGAGAAGATCCCCACCAAGTTGCGCACACAGTACACCTTGACCCCAGCATTGCGGCTGCAGTGCTGTCAGGGCCTCTGGCTCAGACCTGATGGGCGGGGAGAGAAAGGGGGCTTTGTTTCTAAGCCTCCAGGAGACCACGGGCGGTTTTGATTTCTACTTTCCCATCCCCGGTGTCATTGACCCAAACCTCTCCTTCTCCCTCCCTTTCTATTTCCCAGGTGTGGACAGCTCGCCTGGGAGACAACAAATAGTTTTTTCCTTTTCTCTGAGTCCTGCCCGGAAAAATGTGGGAGGGGATTTCCGGCTCGGATCAGCCTCTTTGCTCTCTCCACTGACTCATTCTGCCCTCCCTGGAAGTAAAAAAATAACAACATGAACTTTCTGACGACTGGCCGTTCTCCGCATAGCCGCAATCCGCGCAGTGCCTTTCTTTCGCCTCTACTAAGTAGAGTCTACTTCCTGTTTTGCACCCTAGGGGCGTGAGTCGTGTGCACACGGGGTTCCTTTCCCTGCTCCAAATTTCATGTGATCCTGCACCGCGAAAAGGCTTGCCGTAGGTCTTGCTGCCCAACAACAAATCCACCGCCCCCTGCTAGTGCCTGTTATTTTAACGGGCTTTAAAATACTAGTTAAATATATAGATGTACAGAGAGGCAAGTGCAGTCTGCCTTCAGTGCTCTTGCTGCTGACTGTTTGTTAGCCCCACGTGTACTCCAGGATTGGAATACAAATAACTAAAGCCACATGTAAAAGCTGGCCTGGATCAAGGAATGGATTGACCAAAAACACCACAATTAACAATGTTTAAAATATGCCAAAATTGGTTGTGTTGGTTCTGTTGTCTTAACCCACCAATCTTGACATATCCTATCCTACTTCACTCAGGGAACCTGGCATCTGTAACTGAGATTCCAAGTAGATGATGGGTTCCCAGAGGGACGTAGGGCAGACTGATAGATCTGGACCACATGACTAGTCTTGGCATATTGGAACCTGCTCATGTGAGGATGTGGAGGGAGCATGCACTCCTGGTACGGAGGCAACCTCAGGTACTCCCATTACATCTGAACCCACCCATAGAGAAGTATTCAGTCATAGAGACCTTGAGGTTGCTGTCTGAAGTGATACAGTCCAGGAGGAGTTTTACCATGCGACCTGTTCTTAGTGTAGGTTAGCTCAGAGTTCTATTCAGATAAGTAGTAGGATGTGCTTCTGAACTATCATTTAGATCCAGCATGAGGGATTTACATGTACAAGAAGCTTGCTTCATCTGCATGCACATTTGTATTTTCAGTGCTCATTGGAGGGTCCTACTGAACTGGCAGGATGGATCTTTTGATGCAAATGGGCCTGCACAACTGCACCCCAGGCCATCAGTAGTCACACATGTCTACTGCCCACAACTATGGCTGGATTAGAGTGTGATGTATTTAAGATCAACATGCAGTACATAGGTAGATTTGAGTCATCTTGTACTATGTTATATTTTACTGCTAAAGAATCTGAAAGAGGTCAGTTCAAAGTGGTCTGCATTAAGACATTGATTTCCATTTAGTATTTTTTTGTTTACTTTGATCGCTTTTAGTTATAGATAGGAGGGGTAAGGAAATGGAGGTATGATCCGGTGTGGATTGGGGTGTGTGCTATCAAATCAGAGTAAACCAGATGACCCTAATGTAAACTATGTATCCTATTGCTGACAGTGGCCAATGGAAACAGCTGTGACAATAAGGGGATTGTCTTTATTCATGGTGGTTAGCCCCCAGCTTTCACAGCCTTGCTCGCCGAGGGAGGTTCTCACTCCACACACAGCAAGCCTTTGTTACAATGAAAATACTTCAAAGGAGTCTATTAAAAATATGGTCTTTCTAAGGATGGAAGCAGCTTGGTTGATGCCACTGATCTCTTTCCTAATTTCGAGCTTTACAGTGCTCAGCATGTGCACATGCTTTAAGAGAGGCAGGCAACTCGTTTTGCTTCCCCTAGAGAGCCAGAAGCTTTCGACAGTAAAAAACCCATACCAACTGAGCTCTTCCCTTGGAGAGAAGATGAGGAAAATCTCTAACAAGTTTATAAACATCTGTGAGGCAGATGTGTTACAGCTCCCCAGGGGTTCATGAATCTAGCCTTCACTCTCATCTTTGAGGGCAATTTCTGTTCTGTGAGCCAAAAGAGTCAAATAAAAGCCTTTGCAAAGTATGGCTGCCTATTGGGCAAGCTACGGACGTCAGTTTTCTTTTCCCTATCTGCAATCATTTGTGTTTAATCTAAACTAGAGCCTATTTGAAGTCCTTGGATATGCATCATGCTGTCCCATCCCCTCCAGCTTGTAACTAAACTAGGAGAAAGTCTATTTAATAAACTGTTGGATGATTGTGCTTCTGTATGTTGGCAGTTATAAGGGACAGCAGCTGTTCTGCAACAAGGGGCTTAAAATGTATAGCAATAGTCAACACTAAGAATGCAGAAGTGCTACTTGTACTTTATGTTTGGCCCCATTTCTGGAGATCTGTCAAAAAGGATCTATATTAAGCGACTTGTACGGAGTTGGACCATCGGTCCATCAGGCTCAGTATTGTCTGCACTGACAGGCAGGGTGTCTTCAGCCCTACCTGAAGATGCCAGGGACTGAAAATAGGACTTTCCACATTTAAAGCAGGGGCTCTATCTTGAGCTGTAGACTCTCCCCTAATCAATTTCAGATGGCACCATCTAGAATCTGTGTCCAATTCAAAATAGTCCTGGGGTGAGGCTAGATCTCCCCAGGGGCCTGCAGACCTGACACTCAGGGTTGGTATGATCACTAGGTGACAAGGACCGCAGGTCTCTGATAGGAATGTGCACGGAACCACGTGTGGGTGGCTCGATGGCGGTGTGTGTGCCACACTTTAAGGGTGGGGGAGGGTGCGCCTACCCCTCCCTCTGCTTTTCCCTCGCCAGCACCCGGTATTTCCCAAGTCCTACGGGGCGGCAGAGTATTTCCCTGCCGCCCATTTTTCTCTTCAGCCAGAAATGAGTGGAAGTAGCTGGTGTGCGTGCGCCCACAGGCGTGAGTGCGCCCACAGGCGTGAGTGCGCACACGTTGTGAGTGCCCGCATGCCCGCCTGATGTGCTTGTGAGCCCGCCCGATGTGCGCGTGGGTGCTCGCGACATCCGTGCTCTCACAATGTGCATGCTCTCACGACACGCGTGCACTAGTGCTCAGCGGGAGCGTGCATGCCAGCTACTTCTGGCCACTTACAGCTGAAGAGCAAATAGGGCGGCAGGGAAGTACCCTGCCGCCCCATAAGACTTGGGAAATACCGGGCGCCAGCGGAGGAAAAGTGGAGGGAGGAGTAAGTGCACCCTCTTCTACCCTTAAAGTGCAACCCCCCCCGCCTTTGGACTTCAAACCGCCTGGTGCTCGAACCTGTTCGGAAGCCCATAAAAGGGCCTCCAAACAGGTTAGTGCACATCCCTAGTATCTGACCCGTTTCCAGCTTTCACTGCATGAACTGGGGCTTCCTGGCCAGGGGCATTGTTAACCATGGACCTGGGGGGCCAGGTCTGTGTGCCCACTTTTCTAGAGGGCCCAGATTTTCCCCAAGGGGAAAGAGGGTCCCTTTTATATTTCCGGAATGACTTGACCTAGAGTCTAAAATTTGGTACAGATGTAGGACAGGTTATCAGGACTCTGTGTATTGTTTTTGAAGTGGATCTTTGGATCCACTGGTTTTTAATGATTTTTTGAATTTTTTTTTTTTAAAAAAACTTCTAAAAAGTCCTATAAGTGGCTTGTTTCAGGGAAGAAGATTACAGAACTGCCCATCGCCTTCATTTTAAAAAAGGGTAGATATGCCCTCCCTTTCACCATCTTTTATATTTCCAAAATGGCTTGGCCTAGAGTTGTGAAATTGGGCTCCAATGTAGGAAATGTTAGCAGCAGGTTTTTTGTTTGTTTGTTTTTGTTTTGGCCAATGCACCCTGGCCCGGACTTCTGAGTTTGTGGTGAAATGTGTATATCTAGAAAGGATGCTCATTTTGCAACCCGCTCCCCATAAGCTCATTAGGTGCAGGATATAAAATTACCTAGCTGCACCTCTGTTCCGGGCCATCTCCTCTGCCTCTGATTAAAAAACTGTAAGGTGGCAAAAATCACCTGATTTAGGCTGCAATAGTATCTGAAGTCAGTGGCCCTCTTCCAGTGATTATATCAACACCAAGTGACCACATCTAGAGACCTTTGAGAAGCCATAGCACTGCCCTTAATCTGATCTAGTCAGTTTGGACTAATTATTCAGACATCTGGGAAATAAATTATTCTGAATTGGTAAATATTGGCAGCAAACCCATCTCTACAGAATAGATTAACCATTACATCATGAATACCAAGTGTGAGGTCTGTTGTGATGAAACTGTCAAGTAGCTTAGGGTATGTATGTCCATTGCATTATTTTTATTTCAAGAATGTCTATCCTGATTCTCTACCCCAAGTGTACTCAAGGCAGCTCACAGTAAAACTACAACTCCATCATATTGCAAATTATAAATAAAAATCACCCAAAACAACAATTCTTGCAGTGTCCTCTGACAGTAAGGTGGAGGTATAGAGATCCAACTGTGCATTTCTAGTGTGCTGCACTATGAGGGAATTCCAACATTTGTAGACATTCTTCATAAGCTGCTTTGGCTTCTTTTCATTTGCTTCACAAAGTACCCATTTGCTCACACTTAGACATTCCTCATGGCTCTCAGTAGGTGGGATCTTATGATGAAAGTCTCACCTGCCCAAAGACTCTGGAAGAAATGCCCAAAGCAAGTGACAGTATTTTAAAGGGATGTGATTGGCTAGATTGATATAAAACATTTAAAATAAGCCAAGGCCAATAAGGATTGGGTAATCCTTATTTAAGTTGCCCAATCCTTTTTGGCTCCTTCTATCTGCTTTTTGTAATGGGCTTGCATCACAGAATTGGCTTCTGTGCAGTGGGGAAGTAACTTGTCTAGGGAGCAAGAGGTTGCTGGTTCGAATCCCTGCTGGTATGTTTCCCAGACTATGGGAAACAGCTATATCGGGCAGCAGCGATATAGGAAGATGCTGAAAGGCATCATCTCATACTGCACAGGAGATGGCAATGGTAAACCCCTCCAAAGAAAACCACATGGCTCTCTGGTTGCCAGGAGTCGACACTGACTTGACAGCACAACAGCCCATCTGACAATGAGGTTATTAATTACTTTTAGATTTGGGCATCCATTCAGTAGTCCAGGATCTCTTTGTTCTCTAGACTGAGGATGTCTGGAATAGGCTAATGCAGTGGTTCTCAAACCGTGGGTTGCCCCTACCCACCAGGGCTCAGAACATGTGGAAGGAAGCATATAGTTCCAGAGCGGGGTAAGACTCTGAGGTGGGAGGATCCTTCCTCCTCTCATCAGCCAAGGCATGGCTGGGTGAATGCCCTCTAGCAGAGGATCCCCATGGACTCACATTGGATATCTGAAGGTGAAGGCTTTGTTCTAATTGTGCTTTCCTGTGAGTGGCTGTAGGAGGAATCAGACACAACCTGTCTTCTTTTCTAATGCACTTCTATGCACTGATAAAACACTGCAAAAAGGCAAACCTGGCACGAGTGTACACAGTGGTATCAATATTCTTTTGTGTGGTGCTTTACCAATGTGCAGGAGTGCATGTGTGTATCAGTAAAACACTACACAATAATAATGTTTATACAATATGATCACACCAAGGCAGCTTTTTTGCAGTGTTTTATCAATGCACATATGCCTATCAGTAATGTAGAGAGCAGGGAAAGCTGAAGATGAACAGAATAGTGCTGACAAAATGCACATGCTCCAGTTCCAAAATTAATTTAGAAACTCTCCTAGTTATACCGGCATTTAGAAGAAGTGGAAATTGCAGAGTGTGCCAGAGAAACAATGAAGAGGCCGCAAAGGCAAAATCCTCTCATCCCTACAGCCTAACCAGCTTATCTTCCTCAGCCTGTAGGAGGGGAATGGCAGCTGTCTCTTGGTGCTCCCTACACATTAGCATCATGCACAAACATCCACACTGCCAAAGGGGAAAGGCTGTGGTCACCAACTTGACAGAACCAAGGCCTATGCTGGGACTGAAGCTGAGCATTCCATGCACAATGGTCTAGCCATTGAATATCAAGTCTGCTTCATTAGGATCTTTGTTGATTAAAAGCGCTCTGAAAAGGAAAGTAATGTGTCGATGACAGCAAGCAAATTAAAGCTCTCACTCTATTTGTTCTGTGTTAATATGTCTTGTGCTTCTTTCCAGACTCAACGCCATCTCCTCTTTTTTGTAAATATGACTCAAGGCAAGAAGAGCCAAGGTAATGAGCGAACAATTCTGAAAATCTTTCCACTGAGATTTCCAGCTGACAATGAGTGTCAACAGACCTGCCCACGCAAACAGATAAAAAGAACCAACATACATATGGCTTCTGTGTTTACCTGCAGAAATAGACCTTATCTATACCTAGGGATTGACTCCCCATGCATGTACACAAATAATTCAATCATCTGGGCATGACTCCATCAAAGGAGCGAAATGTTCAGGCAGCTTAGGCAATCCATACTTGCAGCATATGTCATCCAGCAACTTTCATTAGCAGCATGATGCTTATTGTGCAATTTCTCAAATAGTTCAACTGGTAATCAGCTTGTTTCCAGGCTAAATTCAAGGTGTGAGTGTTGAGCTTCCAAGTCCTATACAGTCTGGGACCAGAGCAATCTGGAAGTTTTGAGCGGAGTCAGTCCTGACCACCTCTGTACTGCTGCTGTCCTTAGCTGGTGTGATCAGTAACACTGTAGCCCCTTCTTTGGAAAAAGGCTTGATCAGAGATGCTGAAGGGGGGCAAATTCCAGGTGGGCGAACGAACTGTGAGGAGGTGGGAGCTGACAAGCTCATGAGGAGCTGCACCGTAGGTTTGAACCATCAGCAAGTGATGGGGGAAGACTACGGTGTTGCAAAGGCAGTAGCAATTCCTGGATACTTTCCCAGGAAGCTAAAGCTATTTGGGAGTAAAGCAAAAGACACAGGATGGTGACTACCCAAGTAAATAAATAAGATAGATAGATAGATAGATAAGATAGATAGATAGATAGATAGATAGATAGATAGAATGCCTTTGGTCTAAGAAAGGAGAACAGGAAACTACTCATAAGTAAGACAATGGAAATAGGTGTGGCTTGGAAGGTACTGAAAAGACAGAGGAAGGATTCTGTAGGGGAGGAACTACCTGGTGCTTGGCTCTGAACTGAAGGGAGTGTCAGAGAGGAAGAAAAGGGTGCTTGCCAATCTCCCAAGGCCTGGGGAACCAGAGGCATGACAATAGCTGCTGACAGTCTCCCAACCTCTGCCCCCTCACAGGTGCACAGGTTGAACCCTCATACCAACTTAGGAAGCTGCCATATACTGAGTCAGGCCATTGGTCTATCTAGCTCAGTCTTGTGTACAAAGACTGGCAGCAGCTTCTCCAAGGTTGCAGGCAGGAATCTTTCTCAACCCTATCTTGAAGAAGCCAGAGAGGGAACTTGGAACCTTCTGCCTGCAAGTATGCAGGTGCTCTTCCTAGAACGGCCCCATCCCATAAAGGAATGTCTTACAGTGCTAACATGCAGTTTCCCATTCAAATGCAACCAGGGTGGACCCTGCTTAGCAAAAGGGACAATTCATTCCTGCTAGCACAAGGCCAGATCTGCTCCCACCACCCTCCTTGGATGCCTTTCAGGTTCAGGACTGGTTGCATGTTTGGATCCTATCCAAGACCCGAATTTGCTAAGAGCTCCAGGTCAGAGAAATGTTGCTCACACTTCCACCCTGCTCTAGCAACATCTGACAAAGGAAATGCAGCCCCGTTGTTTTTTGTTAAGTAAAGGTTTGTAGGTTGGTAGGGAGCAAACCAAATGAATAGCCTTCTACCACAGGGGCTGGTGCTATGCTTGCCAATATGTTTGAAATTTTAACTTAAGATAATTGAATGATGTGGTACCAATGGCCATCTAGTCCAGCGCTCTTCCCAAAGGCAGGACAAGTGATTGGGGCAAATTCATAACTGGGGGAATATGAACTACAACCTCTCCTCAGCCAGTTAAAAAGAAAATGGACTCTATTTTGAATTGGGCCCCCAAATGTTTGAAATTTAGGTCTGGCATGAAATGGAGCTCAGTTAGTTCTCTCTGCCAGTTTCCCTCCTGTTTTCCTGCCAAACACCCCCCCAACCCTTTATTTTTAATTACTAGTGTGTTAATGGAACTGCCCCAGGGTGATTGGTGAACACCCCTAAATTTGTGTCCGGGCTTGGATGGGGAAATTAGCTCAGAAAGGAACAGTACCACATCAGATTAAATTTGCACAAAGTTGTCGACCCAGAAAATGGACCGAGGCAAGGTTGAAGTTTCAAAAATCAAAAGGATTTATTGGAGAGGGGGGTACAGCAGAAATAAGTGCGTGGTTAAAGCTATCCTATTAAATGTACGTTCAACTGCAAAGAGGCATTTAAGCTTACAGTCCTAATTGTACAAATTCCCAGGTGGGCTAGAGAAAGAGGCTTTAGAGAAGGAGGCGGCAGGATTTAAGAAAGGGGACTATGGATAGAGATGGGCACAGCAAGGGGCAAACATTTTAACACCTGATCTGGGCAAAGAGACCTCAGGGCTCCTGGAACAACCAGCACATTCTTGCTCTGAATGTCTGCCATTCGAATCATTTTTTAAAAAAATGCTAAGGTGTTAGATACCTGCCGTAAAACATGTCATAATGCTTTTCCTGGATGTTAATTCAGGGAGAAGAAGCAGGCCCCAAGGTGAACATTGCGTGCCATGCCTTCTCAGAAATATAATGTACATCTTTAATGCAGAGTGAAACAGCATCTGACAGTCTTTGTGCCGAAGCTGGGAGGCCACCCCAGCCGAGCACAGGCGTTCCACAGCCTTGGGTGCTGCTGTGCTGGTGCTGGTGCTCTCTTTCTGCTTCAGCCCAAGTACATCTTGCAGGGAAACCTACTCGCAACTGCCAGTGGCAGGTGGGTATGAACAGTTGCCCTTTCACGGAGCATCCAAAAATCCTCCAGATCTGATGTGCATTTTAAATGGGACTATTTACTATTAAGGGTTCCATTTAGATGACATGAGTACATCATCGTACTTCTGGGTTATGGCTGAAGGAAAGGCCTTTATTCTCACTGAGGTAGTGGTCAACCTGGGCCTGGGCTGGCCACTCAGACTGGAGGGGGAGCTCACATGACAGACTGTTGAAGGCTTCCAACCTGCCCTTTTCTCTGACCTGTGGGTTTTCAATGCGTGGGGAGTTTTCCATATGAGATTCCATTTGCAGTCCGAAGTGGTACACTCTCAGCACAGATTGCACACCTTAGTAATGAGGCCTGGGTTAGAACTATTGATTTATAATCCTCCGCCAAGTTTCTGGCTACATATGGGACTCCCAAGAGAGCTAACCATTGGCAGTGCACACAAGAAAAACCCAAAGCCTGGGCAGCAAAGTGAAACAAAAATGCAGGACAGCAGATGAGATGACATCGGAGTAGCTGGCATAAGACATCAAAAGGAGAGATAAACGACTCACCCTTGCTGAAAGCATACTGAAATAGCACTGTTTTCACCTGTTGTCTGAATGCCAAGAGGGAGAGAGTTACATTCATCTTCCAGGGTAGAAAATTCACCAAGATGGCCCTATTCTGTGTCTCCCCACCCCCACCCCGCATGTTGCAATCTAGACAACCATGGGGCAAGAAACAGAGTTTGTTGAAGACCTGAATGAATGGATAGTCTCCTAGCCCTTTTGGGACTTTGAACAAAACTTTAGTTGCTGCATTTTGGGCTGAAGTCTCTAAATACTCTTCAAAGGCAGCCCTGTGTAGAGTACATTGAAATAATCCATTCTGGATGGATGAAGACATGTCTGATAGTGGTCAGATGAGCTGATCTGGAAAGGGTACATCTGGTGCACTAATTTAACTGGGCAAAAGGGTTCCTGGCCCCAGATGCCACCTTGTAATTCAGAAGCAAATCAGGTTCAGGAGCACTCCCAAGATGTGAACCTGGTTTTTCCAAGGGGAGTACAACTGTGACCAAAACAGCATATACATCTCACCCCAGATCAATGTTTCCCCAGACTCAAATGGCTTCTTTTTTGGTCTAGATTCAGCTTTCGCTTCAGCTTCTTAGCCCACATCCACTCCATCACTGATCTCATACATTGATTCAAGACCTCTCATTAACTTGCTCTACTCTGTGAACTGGAACTGAACCAGTTGCTGAGGCATGCTGAATCGGTGACCTGACTTTTATTGGCTTGAAATGGAACTGAACTGGAACAGAAATAAACATTTTAGTGCTTTGATTCTCTGGTTGTGCATCAGTCATCATGGGGAGGGGGGAGAAAGGGAGAATGACAGCAAGCAGGGGTGTAGCTAGGGGAGAGGGGGCCTGTGTTTGCCCCTCTCCCTGGTGGCCCCTCAGAGTGAGGGAGATAATGAAGAAAATGGGGAGGGGTGGGGCTGAGGGGCCCTCTGGAGCTTGGGGGCCCGGGTTCTTTGAACCATCCGCTCAATTATAGCTATGCCCCTGACAGCAAGGAAGGACCGGGGAGTAATAAGGGACCCAGAACATCTACACCTGAGTGCCTATCGCTCCTCAATTTTTCTCTATTTCCAAGGCTCCAAAAACATGTGTGTACTTCTTTTAAATGTGTCAATCCTGTATTCATATCTATGAAATCTTTTCGGTGGCACCTCAAGCATTGATTACTCATTACTGAACCTTTTTCATCTAATGGAGGCTGAAATTGTCAATTAATTAAGAATATAAATAAGTGCATGGGCAACGGTGTGAAATGGTGGCTGAATACCCAGGAGGAGAAGGGGAAGGTGGACAAAAGCATGTGAGGAAGGGAAAAATTCTGCTCAAAAGAGGCAGTTTCATGCTTCATTATCATCCTTGCTGCAATCTGCAAGCACAGCCTTTCAGATCTGACATACAGCAACACACACACACACACACACACACACACACACACACACACACCACTAACCCTTTGGTTCTGCAAGGATAATAATGCCTGCAGTAAACATTTTTCTTTTGTCTTAAAGAACCAAGCTCACCATTTTGAACTTCAAAAGGGAGATGGTATCAGAGCGAAGCAGATCAGCTTGGAAGCTGTCAGCAGTACTCTCTAAGGCGGATCTTGTGGATCCTGTCACTGCCCGCCCACCTAACCCCACTTTTCAGCCTGGCCTTTAGCCGAGGTGAAGGGCATGAGTGCACCATTAAGCCTGGTGCGGGGATTGTGTATGTGCTCAGGCTGAGTGCACAAAGAGAAGGGTGCCTGGAGGTCCCATCTCATGGGGATAATCCCCAATGCACCCTGCTCATAGTTTGGTGCATTGTGGGATATCTGGAGGCTGGGATGCATCATTCTGGCCTCCGGAGATCTGTGCTGCCTGGAGCAGCGTGGATCATCTGAGAACGCAAGTTGTGCTCCCAGCAGAATTGCCTTGATTGTCTTTGTGGGGAAGGTAAGTTGGACTTTGCCTCCCCACTGCCCACTCACCACCTGCCCGCCTGGTCCTGTGAATGGGCTTTGCCTATTCTAGGAAATCTAGGGAAATGTAGTGTCAAATTTCACACCCGATCTTTCACCAGGGTGACCAAGGCAGTTTCAGTCCCCAAACCAGGTTGAAACCTGGGCTATAAAGCAAAGAGTTCAAAAGACTTTGCTTCACTGCAGTTTATTTTATGTCTATCCAGATCTCCTTACAAAGAGGAATGGGAGTCCAACTTGTGTTTGAACTTGAAATGCAGGGTTGTATCCTGAGCACACTCCTTTCCTTGTGATAATGTCAGTGCTCAAATATTAGAACACTGTGGGTTTCCCATCTTTCTTCCCACCCTTGAAAATGGATGCAAGAGCAACCTGGTTTTTGAACTTGGAGCAAAGAACAATGTCACAAATGTACATACCAAGTTTCATAGAATCCAACATGGGCCAGTCCAGGGGCATAGCTATAATTAACTGGGGGGAGGCGGTATCCCTGGGCCTCGGAGGGAGTGGTGCAGTGGCTGGGTTACAGCTCACTCTTCCCTCCGGTCTCCCTGAATCACTAGCACGCTGTTGGCTCCTGATCAGAGGACTCACCTTGGCTTCAAAAAAGGCAAGCCTTCTCCAGGAGGTATAAATGTCGGTCTCTGCAGTGATGACACAATAGTTAGTAGTGATGGAGAACCTGCGAGCTTGGCAGAAGTGAGGACATGGCTTTGGAATGCATGGAATGAACATGCTCACCCCATTCTTCAGTTGGTGGGGCAATTGTATGTAAGCCAGGTGGATGTTGAAAATAGAAGAAACTGGCTTCCAGAGATGCTGGATTCCTTGGAGCCCATATGTAACAGAAATTACACCACATTTAGAAGTAAATTACTTCATTTGGACTAATTGTCCGATTAAATTATATTTCTAAATATAATATATCAAACATGATCAATGGTATTAGCAAAGCAGGTTATATGTAACAAATGCTCCAAAGGAACAACGTGAGTTTAGACCTGTAAAGGGCACTTTAAAGAAGTATTGCATATATTTCAACTCCTGCCCCCGCCAAACAAACAAACCAACAAACAAAAACTGATGGGTTTTTTTTTAATGACTTTGAAATTTCTGGAAATTTTACATCTCTAATCAAGTGCAATTCAAAGACAGCAAATGCTCTCTCTCTCTCTCTCTCTCTCTCTCTCTCTCTCTCTCTCTCTCTCTCTCTCTCAGGGAGCACCACTAATCATCTGATTAGCCTCTGGACCACTTGAGCTGGTTTGTCCTATTGCGGGAAAAGAATGTATTTCAAGGCAGAGCTCACCAGGAGAGCTCTCTTCCTTTGTTGGAACCACCGGGTGCGAACCATAATATATAGATACATAATAAAAATAATTAACTCATTCAAAGCAAACATTCTTTTTTTTTAAAAAAAAGCAGCCTCCTAAAAATGTGGCTTGGTTCATTTTTACTGTTGCATCTGACACATGGTGAGATCTTAATTAGACAGCAAACAAATTCCAGTGCTAATATCTCCCTTTAATTGATTCGTGAAAGCAGCCCCAACTGAGAGTAAAGTGGCAGTCATAGGAAAGGCCAAAATACATCAGTGTCTGCTAAGTCACGTGATCCTCTCCTCTTTCAGATACTGACAGCACTGGGGAAAGAGGGGGAGAGGTCATTCTTTTTAGTTTGGTGTCTTTAGAAGTGATCAGAACAAACCTTCTGACACCATGACCTCTTAAATCCATTTCTCATGTAGTCATTTGCACAAATGGGTTTTGGTTCTGAATAGGTTGCATTTCCTTACATTAGTGGTTTTCAGACACTAACTTCAGGGAACCTTTCCCTACATAAACTTGTCTTTCTGCTAAGAAACTAGAGCTGTGTGAAACAGTCCTGCTTTGATTTGGGAGCCCCATATGGTTTGATTTGGAGTTTTGTGGTGGGGGGGTGGTCCAGCATGGGCGTAGCTAGGGGGGAAGGGGCCCCTGTTCACCCCCCTCTCCAGCATCCCCTCAGAATGAGGGAGATAATGAAGAAAATAGGGAGGGGTGGAGGTGGGGGCCTCTCAGGAGCCTGGGGGCCCGGGTACTTTGAACCCATTCACTCAATTATAGCTACACCTCTGGGTCAAGCTTTGCTTCAGATGAACTTGAAACCAAAGCTTTGATCTGAAGCAGAATATTCCCACCTTTTCTCAATGCCTGTAGGTATTTCCTGGGCACAGGCAGGAGACAGGCTGGCTCTATTTTTATTTTTGTCTGAGAGTGGCAATCTAGCAGTGTCTCCCACAACATCATTTAAAAATTCCTTCCAGAAGCGGAGTGGTTTTTTACTTCTTTCCTTGAAGTCCTGAGAAAAGATTTCCTGGAAACTATAGTCTTTTCTGGTACTGCAACAATGGTCACAGCCCCCCAAAGACTACAGCTCCCAAGAAGCCCTGCACATTTTCCAGAATGGGGGGCGGGCTTCCAGGGGTCATTTTAAAGTGACATTACAGAAGATGCTGCTGCTTGGTTGCACTTGGATACAAATAAAAATAGAGCCAACTTGCTTCATGTCTGGTAAGTATCTACAGGGTTGGGGGAGAGTGGTGAGATAGGGAAGAGGGGTTGAAGCAACTGAATTGCTTTGGAAATACATCCAAATCAGCCCAGTTTGGTCATGGCTGCTTTGATTTGGACCAAACCAGTGGTCTGTTTTGGTTTGGAATCAAAGCTCTGTTGGCTGATTCAGGCTGAATATCTTCTGAACTGAATTGTCCACAGAAGCTTCACACAGCCCTGCAAGAAACTAGGGATGTACATGAAATGGATTTTGCATTTTGTTTCAAACTTGAAATGAAATGCAAAATGCTTGAAACATTTCATCGAAACAGCAGCCAAGATGGCTGTTTCAACAAAACAAACTTGAAATGTTTAGAGTAGTTCAAGTGTTTTGATCATAGGAACAATGGGGAACTCAAAACACCCCACTGTGTCCCATTGGTAGCTCCTAGGGACACCAACATAGGTTGGGTGGCAGGGCAAGATCAGTGCTACCTACCTTACTCCTTACTTCAGCATTTCATTAGCTGTCACAGCAGCACCTTTAGCAGCAAGAATAGCCATAAGCTCAGCTTAAGCATAGGTATAAGGTCAACATTTTGACTCAGTACACCTTGCAATACAGAAAGCAGATTGCAGAGCAGACCAGAGCAGTGAGTGAAGCAGAAGTTACTCAAGGCCAGACATGGAGCTCATCTTACAGCAGTCAGCAAGAAAATATCAGAGAGAGAGAGAGCGCGCTAGCTGAGCTGACACTGTCAATTTCTCACCACAACACTATCTCACAAACAAAGCAAACCACAATTCAAGGCAGGCAGGCACCCAAGTTCTGTTCTTTTTCAATCTGAGATTCAGCAAAACCAGATCATTAATAAAGCAACAATGGTACAGCATATTACACTCAGTACTGAGAAAACCACAAAATCAAATCTTCCTTGATTCCTTCCTTCCTCCTCTCTTGATGTATCATCTTCAAGGGCACACTAAGGGATTTTTCTGTGTCCCAGGCCTTTGAATACATTTTGAAATTCCATCTTTTTTTTTGTTCCCCCTCCATCCTCACCCCACTGCCAATGGAGGCACAATTGCCCATGTGTATGAGAACAAGCCAACCAAGAGCAAGGAGATCTAAAGCCTATCAGAAGCCAGTGCCAGAAAGCCAGCAAGGGGAAAACAGCCTGCCAAAATGGTGCTCAAACTTTGAAACGTTTTGAGCTCAAAACAGGGTTGTTCTGTTTCGAGCTCAAAACAGACCCTCTGTTTTAAGGGTGTTTTGTTTTGAGCTCGAAAAACTCAAAATGGCCTGTTTCAAGCTTGAAACATTTCAAATTCAAAATGTTTTGCACATCCCTAGAAGAAAAAACTGTATGATTGCAATAGAAGTTTGTAGCTGCAGAGGATTTGGGGGGAGCCTTGAGCTCACATACAGTGTTCATGCAGGCATTGGCCAAACCTGATGGACTTAGGAGGGAGGGAGGCCATTCTTTTCTGACTCAGATTATAATCCAAGTACATGAGATGTGCATACCCCTGCACAAAAAGCAGCATGAGAAGTGAACCTTATAGAGCTGCAAGAAATATCAGCCAAATCAAAAACTGATTGTACATGTAAGGCCTCTTTATTCAGACTTAACAATCTAGTAAAAATGTTTCAACTTCATATAAAGCTAGAAGTGTTTGTTTTAATCATTTTGTTTTTCTTTTGTTTTTAAGACAGATTGCAAAATGAATTTAAATCAAAAATAAGATTGCAGTTTGTTGGGGAGCTATTTACAGGGACATTTTGCATACCTGTCCTTTTTTACCTGCAGTATCATACCTGGAGGTGAGTCTCACGATCAGTGAGACTAGCTGGAAGGGGGGGGGTTGCCGGAAGGGGGATCGGCCACCCACATGTCTGCTGGCTCCATCATGGAGCCGGAGGGGGCTGCGGGGATCGGGGGCCACGCAGCCCCCGTAAGTGCCAGGATGCCCCGCGCAAGTGTGCGGGGCATTCTGGAGAGACCCCCGAGCCTGGGAGGCTGTTTGCAGCCTCTCGGTCAGGGGTCTACTTGTGTGTTGCTGCATGCCATGGCAATACATGAGCAAAAAGAGGAGGTTAACAGAGCGCTCGCTCCATTAACCTCGTCTTAGGGGAGGGGTATTTAGGGCAATTAGCTGCCTGGAGCCCCATGGCTCCTGTTGCAGCACACAATCACCCAAAAGCGGGCTAGGCTCCCTTAGCCTGCATTTGGGTGATCGTGAGAATCGCCTCCTGATGTTTTAAGGATAATTTACTTTCTGTTTACCTTCAGTTTGCATAGATTTGCTCATAATTATAGACACAGCTGTGGGTACTAAATATTCATCTGTCCAGGCAATCCAAATTATATACCAAGAAAAGATGAGTTTTGCAACCTATATAAATTATGCAAATTTAGCAAATGTGCATCATTTCTTTTATTTCGCATGATATGCCCTGTATTTTTTTTAAAAAACATTTTGCAGATGTTATTCTCACTTTGCTAGTTATTAGGAGGGCAAAGGTGGTACTGAACCTCTTGGACACTGGAAATTGTATTCAGCAGCCCTGAGATTTGGCTTTTGAGATTTCGCCAAGCATTCCTTATACACAAGCATACATTTGCACCAATAAGAGCTAGAATTTTTAAAAATGAAAGCTGAGATTTATAGTAAGCTGAATTTGGTACTCAATATAGATCATATTTTACACTGCTTTGTAGAGTGAGTGGAACCCGTTCAAATAGAACCTGGCTCGATTTGAACTGGCCTGGTTCAACTGGTTCGAGCTTGAACTGGACTGGCCCCCCAAAAGAGGGAGGAGGTCCAGGTTTGAACCGAACCGGTGCCAAGTTAAACCAGCTCGATTGCCCTGCTTGGAAAGGGGAATCTGGTATGGATTTCTCTTTACAAGCAAAGGGGAATTGCCTATCTAAAAATGGTTGGGGGTGGGTGAGAGGGCACCTTACTGGCTCACACAGCAGCAGCTGTGCCGGCGGGTCCCCTGTGGGGGGGTGGGGGGTGGCTCTGTGGCAGCACCTATCAGCCCCGCGGGTGTTCTCCACCACACTACGGGCCAGTGGTTAGCCCAGTTCCAGCCTCTCTGCATGCACATAGGCCATTTATGAAACCATGTAATTGGCATGGTGACGTAAATGGCCTCCGCACATGTGCGGAGGCTGGAACCAGCCTGCCTGCTAGCCCGAAGTGCCAACAGGGCTGAGGGGCCACTGCCATGGAGCCTCTCCCGCTGCCTCCAGGAAGCCACGGCCACCGCCACGAGAGCAAGTAAGGTGCCCTCTTGCCCCCCCCCATCCCATTTTTAGATAGGTAATCTCCCTTAGCTTGTAAAGGGGAACCCTTACCCAAATCCTCTTTACAAGCAGGGCAATCAAACTGTGTCACACCTGGTTGACCCAGTTCAATAGCTCGAACTGAACCACCACTGGGTTTTTTGAACTGGCTTGTGGACCAGGTGGCTTGGTTCGAGTTCAGTTTGAATTCAGACCAAACTGCCTGTGCCGGTTCTGTGCACACCCCTACATTTTATCAACTACCCTGTCCAGTCACACTTATAATTCCCTGTCCTAGATGTTTCCAAGGCATGATCTATGCCAGGGATTCTCACTGTTGGGTCACCAGATGTTATTGGATTTCAACTCCCATAATCCCCAACCAAAGGCCACTGAGGCTGGGGATTATGGGAGTTGAAGTCCAATAACATCTGGCGACCCAACACTGAGAATCCCTGATCTATGCTAAATAAAGCCAATGGCTATAATGGGATCATAGGAACATTGGAAGCTGCCATATACTGAGTCAGACCATTGGTCCATCTAGCTCAGTATTGTGTACACAGACTGGCAGCGGCTTCTCCAAGGTTGCAGACAGGGGTCTCCCCCAGCCCTATCTGAAGATGCCAGGGAGGGAACTTGGAACCTTCTGCATACAAGTGCTCTTCCCAGAATGGCCCCATCCCCTAAGGGGACTATATTACAGTGCTCACACACATGTAGTCTTAGATGCAAATGGAAACCAGGGTAGACCGTGCTTAGCAAAGGGAACAATTCATGTTTGCTACCACAGGGCCAGTTCTCCTCCCCCCTCCCATGTGTGAGTAGGCACCTTTTAAAGAGGTGGATCCCTTATATTAAGTGGGGGGGGTGGCGGCGGGGAGAGCAACTGTCCCTATCCAACCCCAGCACAGCATCCCTCCAGTGGCTGTTGCTAGTAATCACCTTACATTTCTTTTTAAATTGTAAGCCCTTTGGGGACAGGGAACCATCTTTATTGATTTATTTTATTCTGTGTAAACCACTTTAATATTCCTGCCAAATCAAACGGATTGTGTTTATATATGATTACAGCAGCTAGGATTATATATGCATCTAACTGGCGTACTTTGGAAATTCCTTCCTTAAACGATTGGTTTTTGAAAGTGTGGGACTATGCTTCAGTTTCAAAAGTCTCGGCTTATGTACATGGTATCTCTACTGAATCATTCATGTCTGTTTGGGAACCCTTTATAAATTATAATATCCATTTTGGTCAAACTTTGTTCCCATTTCCTGGATTTGACTTACAGTGTTTTCGATATGTAACTTACAAGAAGCTGAATAGATTAGATTTTACAATTTTAAGTCTGAATTTCTTTTGCTTTATCTTGTTTTAGATATTTTTTCTTTACTGCTGTAATTAATTAGAAAAACGAGGTTTTTCATTATGAAAAATGATTTGTTTTGTATTGTTTTGTATTGTCTTTATGGTGATTTGTCTTTGTCTTCTTTGGTTAACTTCTCAATAAAAATTCTTATTTAAAAAACACTTTGCGAACTTTTGTTTAAAGGTGGTATATAAGTTGTAGTGGTGGTAGTGGTAGTGGTAGTAGTAGTACTAGTAGTAGTAGCAACAGCAGTGGCAGTAGTAAGTACTGTATTTCCACATGTTAGTTGCGGTGGGGACATTATTCCCCTGTTCCTTATGGAGTGCCCCTCCAGAGGACATTCCAGAGGACCTTCAAAAGTCACATCTCAGGCTCCATAGGGAGCTGCACCAGGAAGTGTTATAAACTCTTGTGCATAAGATCACGCATAGAATTTTAGATCCCAACTCCTCTAGAATGAGAGATGTACAAGAACATGGAAATTGCAAGATTGAGGAAGAGCAACTTTAAGAAAAACTCACATTTTAATCATTTTCATTGAAAGGCATAGCTGTATACATATCAAAGGAAGTAAAAAAAAAAAAAAGCCAAAAGGAAGTGGTTTGATCAGTTAGATATGAGAGGATATTTAAATGCATCATCAAAACAGCATAATCACAGTATCAATCTGTATATATCATCCAGATTACTTAGCATTTGGTTTAATTTTCCATTACATAATGCTTAATGTCCTATGTTAGGAGGAAAAGCACTTTCATCATTCTTTAGATCCTTAGAAAATATTCTTCTTAGAAAGATTCTTTTTAAAATTTGCCCTCCACATGTCCAATGGCAAGGGCCAAACTTAGCAGGGATGGGAGCTGGAGTGGAATTTTCATAGCAAGCAATACATTAATATTTTACTGAAATTTTAAGGCATCTTGGTAAAGACCTATGAGGATACAGCTTGAGACCCATGAAATGAAGACTGATGCGCATAGAATTGGGGCAGTGGAGGCAGAGCACATGAGAAGCAATTTGGAAAGGGCAGGGCACTGAAAGAGCCTTTTTTGGAGGTCAAAATTATAATATAAGGTCAGAACAAATCTTATAAGTCAAGGCTAATCTACATACATAGTGTTATGAAGGAACTAAACGTTGGGAGTTGAGCACCACAGAGGCAGGTAGAAATTAGCAGAGCATGGAGCAGAGAAAGACTTTGAAAAGGGATCAGTTTCCAAAAAGCACAGACAGGAATACTGCTTTGCTTCAAGGGCACATACTGTGAGTGAGCTGGGCATTCAAGAGGGATGTTGGCTCACTGCTTCTGGGCCAGCCAAGAGTCTGTGCGCACACACACCCAGTGGTGCTCTAACCCCTGGACTTTGGGGCTGAAGTCCAGGGCCTCCACACTCCCTGCCCCCCCCCAACCTATTTAGTCTGTCCTGGGTGGTGTTGTTGTTGCTGGCCCGCACTGTGCTGGTCAGCCAAGTGTGATTGTGACCTGTTCTGGGAGCTTTAGAGACAGAGTGGGGAGTGGGGAAAGAAATATGTGGGATGGGAATATGTTAAGTTATGTGTTGAAATGTTTCTGCTAATGCGTATTTGCCTAAATATACTAGTTATATATTCTTACAATTTTGTGAGTTCAGTTGCTGATTGTGCCCTCAAGAACCCATGGGTTAAAAATACTCTGTGTGTCACGGGGTGTGTGTGTGTGTGTTTAGGGGGATGATGCTTAACTTGCAGTGCGGGGGCTCCAGCAAGGGGGCAAGGCGCCAAAGGCCTTTAGGTCCAGGCTCCAGAACCACCTAAGAGCACCTCTGCACACACCTTCCAAAGGTGGAGGCTGCTCTGTGCCTCAGAAGCTTTGCATCATTGCAGTTGCAACCAACCTCCATAATCACAAGGGAGGTTGGCTGCAGCTGCGATGACACACAGCTTCAGAGGGAGGAAGCAGCTCCTACTTTCGGAAGGTACACGCACAGGCTCTTAGCTAGAGAGGAAGTAGTGAGCCTGCATCCCTCTTGGACATGCACTTTGCTGTGCAGTATGTTAGCCAGCATATATACTACATGTGAGAGCCCACCACCTTTGAAAGGCCTCAAAACTGTATAATCCAAACTATATAAAACACTTAGTAAAATAATATTTAAAAGCCTTTTATTCTCTAGGAAATGTGGATTTTATACAAGTATTTGTAGCACATTACACTAGTGTTAGTTTAATACAAGTCAGGCTGCCGTACCCCTGATTTGCTGCCCCAGGATCATTTCCTTCCTACCACCATGTGGTAAGGTGGGCCTGGGCCAGAGAACTCCCTGCTCCTGCCCGGGCTGCCGAGAGCCCGAGCGAACCCTCTGCTATTTCAGGCAGTGCCGGCTGCCCCGATAGGACTAGGAAGAGAAAAAGGGAAACATATCGGGCAGCCAGCGCTGCCTGAAATAACAAACAGAGAGTTAGCCCAGGCTCTCGGCAGCCCGGGCGTGGGAAGGGGGAGTTCGCTCTGGGCTCCTCTGGAGTCTGAGCCGCACACTCCTGAGGGCTTTGGCAGCCCTTTTCATTGGTGGCCCAGGTTCTTTGAACCCCTTTGCACAATGTTGGCTACACCCCTGGGCAGTGGGACTTCCTCTCCACTATTGCCCTTGTAAGTGTGAGTGTCTACAGTGCTGATCTGAAGAGGGCTCGTGTCTTTCAGAGTAAGGAGGATAGTAAGAGAGATGGAGAGTGAGAGAGCTAGCGAGCACATGCTCGCACCCCATATTTGTGCACTAGGGGTGTGCAAACAGGTTTGAATCCAAACTGGTCTGATATTGAACTAGTTCAGTTCAAAGGTTTGGGGTAGCGCCAAGCCACCCCCGGTTCGGCTTGACCCTGGACCAGACACCCCCCCCCCCGGTTCGGGGGTTCATCGAGCCATTTCTAAAATGGGGATTTCTCCGAGGTGGTGGTGGTGGTGTCCATGGAGGTCCCACCCACAAGCCTTCCTTTATGCAAAAATTGCCTGGTTTGGGTGGCCTTCGGCCATTTCTGGGCCTATTCCCCAGCGTCATGGCCATTATGGAGGCTGCCACGCATGCACAGTGGGACCCTGTGTGGCTTTGGTCATGAACTAGCCATGCAGGGTTGCACTGCGCATACGCAGCAGCCTCCAAAATGGCCTCTGGGCTTGGAATAGACCCGGAAATGGTCGAAGACTGCCTGATATGGGCAATTTTTGCATAAAGGAAGGCCAGTGGGGGGAGGGGCAACCTCCTCAGTCCCCCCACCACCTTGAAGTCTCCCAGAGGGAGACTAAGTTAATTAAAAAAAAAAAAGAAGAAGTCCAGCAACCCCCCCCTCAAACCAAATGAAACGAGGGGGGAGCTTTTGGATGGGGGGCAAAACCAAACTGACACTGTCCAGTTCAGGTCTGGCTCAAACTCAAACCAAACCAGACCCTGTGGTTTTGTGCACACCCCTATTGTGCACATGTGCACAAGTAAATGAAACTTGCATTATGTAAGTATAAATATATGCTTGTATTGATACTGGAAGCCCCCCTCAAATAACGGATTTAAACATGTAAAGGGGCCATGGACTCCCACAGTCCAAATTCGAGCCCCCATGCTACTTGCCTTGCTCAGTGCTGGAATGCTGGCTTCTGTTAAAAGAAATAAGGTTGAGTTTGAAATTTTGGCAGTTAGATGTAATTCATTTTCCCTTTCAGAATTTCCTAGTATTCATTGAGGCTGTTCACACAACCAAAACAGGGTTGGGCAAGTGTCCTACCCAGGTTTGGGAGGTGTGTGTGCTCCCAATTTTCAGTTGTGTAGGAGCAAACAACTAGGAAAGAGAAGTGACTGTGTGGGAGAGAGAAGTTAGGTAGGACATCTTTTCCTCCTACCTTGGTCAAACGCTGGATATGAAAGCTGGGTAGGATGGTCCTGTCCTACCCAGCTCCTGTCTCCCAAACAATCACTTCTCCCTCCTCCTGCCTAGCTGTTTGCTCCTACAAAAGTGAAAATTGAGAGCGCGCACAGCTCTCAAACCTGGGTAGGCAACTTGTCCTACCCAGTTTTTCAGTTGTGTGAACTGAAAGTTGTATCAGTTGTATCATTAAACATGTGCATACCAAATATAATATTTCTGGATGTCCTGGAAATACTTTAATTGGGTGCCCCTTGGCCCATTTTTAATGGTCCTCATTAAAAAACAAAATTATTTGGTGAGCATTCCATTGAGTTTGGATCCATTGAGCGTTAAGGCCTGTTGCACTCCTGACGATATCATGAGTAGCATGATGGGGTTTAGAGGACTCTTTGAACACAACCTGAACTATGCTTCCTTTCCCATCCCCTTTCCTTTCATTTTTGTCCCAGATCCTTGATGGTCCAAGGTACAGTCCAGAATGACTCCACAGAGATTTGGGTTTGCAGTATAGCCATGGTAGAGTTTGCCGCCAGCTCATGAGATCTACAGAAGCACCCTGGATGCTTTTAAGCTTGTAGGCCTTATGTTTCTCACCCCTGCTTTAGCTGTTGACTGAGTGAAATCCCAGTTGTAGTGAGCTGCTGCTGTACAAACTGATTTAGTTCTTGCCCTGAAATTTCATTAGAGTGCAAGCTGTGCCTCTGCAGAAGTCAGAGCCATTTCCCCCAGTTTGTTTATGGGCTTCAGATTTGTTTATTGCAGGCTTTAAAACCACCAGGTGACTCCAGTCATCCTAAAGTGAGAAGGGTAAGTTGGACTGATGATAAGATCTCTCCGGCCTGCAACCAGAGCCAACAGTTATAATGGGACTATCATTTATCTCTAGCTATTTTGGGTTTTGCACAATGCGTTAATAACTGCACCTAGGCCAGGGTTTGCCTGCTGGTATAAAAACAAAGTACAAATTGAGCTCCCACTTACAGCAATAAAACTAGCAGTGCTCCTAAAATCAATGGCGGGGAAAGATGGTGTTAGTGATGCTGCAGTAATTCGGCAGGTTCGATTTTCGATGCAGATATTGTAGTTCCACTGGTGCGGACAATGATCCAAAATCTACCTTCTGTTTGGTTTGATTTGATTTAGAGTCAAGCGAGGTGTTACTTTAAGCATATTGCTATGCAGCTGGGTAGTACTTGTTTCCCCCCCCCCTGTGTAAAATAGGGTATCTGATCTGTACTGGGATCGTGGGGGGCTTCAATGCTTTAGTCCCAATTTGGGATTGAGGCTCCCTGCATGTGCTATTTGACTTGGGGAAAAAGCTCACATTGGCAGTCACTGGGATCTTTCCCCCCTCAGTTTAAATAGCATGCATGGCTATCCCCCCAGTCTGTGGTCAAATAGCATCTCTCAGGTCAAACTGCATACATTGCAAAAGAAGAAACAAGCAATACCCCTGCTAACGTGGCAAAGAGGCACCTTTTAATGTGGTGATTCTCTTTATTTAGCAGGGAGAGAGTAACTGGCACTATTCACCCACAGCACAGTAACTCCAGTGACTGTTCCTGGTGTCTCTCCTATGTTTCTTTTTAGACTGTGAGCCCTTTGGGGAAAGAGAGCCATCTTTTTTATTTGTTATTTCTCTATGTAAACCACCCTGAGCCATTTTTGGAAGGGTGGTATAGAAATCGAATGAATAAAATAATAATAATAATACAGATGCAGAGCATGTGCTTATAGTAGTAACATGTAGTTTGGCCTTTGCTTTCCATCAGGAAACAAAATTATTGGCAGCCAATGCAAAAACTCTTGAACAAGCTGCGGATGGTGGTGAAGAATGAATGAAGATCTGCACTGCATACTATTGAAAACAAGGACATCTGTGTTTGGATGTAGATCCAATGAATGGCAACGTTCCTAAAAGCAGAGATATCTCAGATACTCTTTGGAGTTTTTTAGGATATCCAAGACATGGGGAACAAAAGTGGAAAACCGGAAATAAAGGGAAGGGCTTTGCACATCCCTATGGTTCAGGATTGCCAACTGTGACTCAAGCTATTCTTGAATGAGTGAGTGTATGCACACAGAAACACCTTTATGATATAGTCATTATGAATTATAATTAAATATTATAATTTTTACCCTGAATCTGGTCCACTGTGGAATGTCATTGCCCTCCTGCCTTTTAAATCTGTATTTCAGCTGGCCTCTGGCTGTTCTAGGCATTTCTGGGTCTTTTAAAAGAATATGAACATTTATATACCGCTCTTCAACCAAAGTTCCCAAAGCATGGGGAACAAAAGTGGAAAACCGGAAATAAAGGGAAGGGCTTTGCACATCCCTATGGTTCAGGATTGCCAACTGTGACTCAAGCTATTCTTGAATGAGTGAGTGTATGCACACAGAAACACCTTTATGATATAGTCATTATGAATTATAATTAAATATTATAATTTTTACCCTGAATCTGGTCCACTGTGGAATGTCATTGCCCTCCTGCCTTTTAAATCTGTATTTCAGCTGGCCTCTGGCTGTTCTAGGCATTTCTGGGTCTTTTAAAAGAATATGAACATTTATATACCGCTCTTCAACCAAAGTTCCCAAAGCAGTTTACATAGAGAAATAAAACAAAAGAGCTCATGGAAGTCTGAACAGGATATATTGAAGTTCAAGTGAGGCTGCAGCTCTGCTTTCATGCTGTCACTGAGCTTGGGCCATAATTATGTTTCAGACTGCAGGTGTAGGAAGCCATTTTTGAATCCGCTGCCATGAAAAACTCCCTGCTGCTAGAAAGCTAGCATATCAGGGAGAGAGAGATTCTAGTACAGCCTACTCCCTGCTGTACTACGTCTTTACTTCCAGGGAGTTATTTTCCCTAGAGAGGACAGCTTTCAGAAATACAGACTGCCCCCCTTTAAGGATACACTGTGGGTTACTGTTTAGTAGAAAGAAAGAAAGAAAGAAAGAAAGAAAGAAAGAAAGAAAGAAAGAAAGAAAGACTTTGTAATGGTCTTAATGGAGCTGACCATGGTATTTTGGTACTGGTCTCTAGAAAGATGCAAGAAGCAACAGGTTTAGTGCTTGTGTTGCAGATTCTTAACGGTCCCTGTTTACCAAGCAGAGACAGTCTCTATTTTATGCTACTTGTACCTGTCCTTAGTAGACCATTCCCCCTATTTTGTCTTTGTTTTTTTTAGGATATCCAAGACATGGGGAACAAAAGTGGAAAACTGGAAATAAAGGGAAGGGCTTTGCACATCACTAGGGCTCAGGATTGGGGATCCCTTGTTAACATTTTGTTAGCTGAGTTGCTAAGGTTGTCCATCTTCACAGTTAATCCTCTTCCATGGTTTGTAAGTTAAGCATCCAAGTGGGGAGCGGTGGTATCTTGCCTCTAGTGCATGCCGGCACTTAAGGCACCATGCAGTGCACAGCCTTCCACTTCACACACAGCAGCAGTTCAAATCTGTTTTGAACTATGCTAGTATCATGTCAGACAGTCATGTTTTTCTAATGTATTTAACCAAAAGCCAAACCGTGTCATTGCAGGGCAGTCTACTGCAAAGTAAAGCATTCAACAAATAGAGCAGAGCTTTCAGCCATGTAATTTGGGGCGTGTGGGGCAGTGTAATTTGGACTCAAGTGTGGGGCTCAGTGTTCATCTAGAAGTGTGGCAAGAGTGTCCCTCTTTTTACTAGTGGAATGTCAGAAGGTATGGAAGAAGTGGCTTGGTAGAATCTTCAGCAGATGGAAAGGGATGAGGGAGAAAAGAGAAGGTGGTGATGGAGGCGAGCAAGAATTAGGACATCTTGGAGACAGGAGCTAAAGTCTTATATCTAAAGGGCCCTTGGGTTATCTATAGGACTGTACCCTGAATGCACATAGAGGGCAGAACAGGACTTCCTCCTGTGGCCCTGCCTCCACTCCTGTTTGCCACCAGTATAATGTCTGATCAAGCCTACACCTGTACAAACCAGGGGTGTAGCTATAATTGAGCGGACGGGTTCAAAGAACCTGGGCCCCCCAGTAACACTCCTCCATATTTTCTTCATTGCCTTCCTCTCTCTGAGGGGCCACATAGAACAGGGGTGAACACGGGCCCTCTCCCCCCTAGCTACACCCTGATACAAACTGTAAGCATGTAGGCATTTGGGCTCCGTACAAGCGATCAGGGACCCTGTATCAGATTCTCTAAAAGAGTGCTTGACATTATTCCAAGCTGAGAATAAGATTCCAAAATGATCTCAAGTATTTTAGCCCACCTGAACTGCCCGGGCTTGCTTTTGTCCTTCCAGCTAGAAAGACGTGAATCATCAGTTTTCCTGCCTCTCGCCCACTTCAGCTGTTTGGTGGTTGTTTTCTTAACCAAAATGAAGAAGCAAGAAAGCAAATAGGAATAAATACCTCCAGCTATAAAAGTGGAATCAATCAATAGCGCTTCTCTGAAGCCAGAAATGCTTAATAGGCAAAGATCATGGCTGGGCTGTTAAAAAAAAAATGTTTAGAGTCCAGCTGGGGCAAAGTTAACCTTAACAAATACACAACAGAACTGCATCCCACACTTTAAAATAAAATAACGAATGGAGGTGGGTGGGGAAGGTAAAGGTAAAGTGTGCCGTTGAGTCGGTGTGGATTCCTGGTGACCACAGAGTCCTGTGGTTGTCTTCGGTGGAATACAGGAGGGGTTTACCATTGCCATCTCCCATGCAGTGTGAGATGATGCCTTTCAGCATCTTCCTATATCGCTGCTGCCCAATAAAGGTGTTTCCCATAGTCTGTCTAGTCATCTCCCCGCTGCACCATTAGGTGGAGAAAGGATGTGATATATAGAGGCCCAGATTTCTAACAAGGCGATCCTATCCTTCTTCACTTGGAAGAAAGCCCCACTGATTTCAGTGTGACTTATTCTCAAGTATGTATGCATAGGATTGCAGCTGAAATGTGCACCCCACAGAGAGAGAGCCTGATCACAGTTAGCCATGCTGGAAATGTCCCATTTGGATGACGGCAATGTGATCTACATAAGGCTGCTTTTGAAGTATGTTAGGAAATGGTGGTTAACTAGTTCAGAGGCTTCCCAGCCTTGGGCTCCCAGACGTTATTGTACTACAACTCCCATCAGCCCCAGCCACAATGGCCATGAGGCTGCTGGGAGTTTCAGTTCAGCAATATCAGGAGACCCAAGGTTGGGGATGTCTGAACTGGATTTCTAACTAGGAGTAGATGTATGGATTTCCTATTGTAAGGCTTGGAACAGCTGCACGCTTAAAGACCCAAGCTCCCGGTCCATTCTCTGACAGTGGCAGTGCTATGCTCTTCAGCAGACCTCGAGAAAGGCATTTCTTTTGTTTACCCTGGCCACAATATAACTAATAAAAGCCTGCCATATTGATAGGCATTGAATTGGTTCAGACTTCATGTGGAACTATGGTAAAAGCCTGGTTCAGCGCAATGTCCCCAAGGCTCAGGGGCGCATGCTCAGCTCGCGCAGGCAGGGGAGAGGGGGAAGCATGCTCCTGCGGCTTGGGGATGATGACCACCCTGAACCAGGCTTGAACCGTGGCTCCAAATGGCATCTGAACTGGATCACTGATATTCTGTCTCAGCCCGGAGGGAAACAGCTCAAGTTCAAAGGGCTATTTTTGGAGCAGAACTGGGGTGGGTAACGGATGGTACTGCTTCACAACTCCCCCACTTCTCTAAGCAGTAGGAAATTTCGGGGCAAAGTACGGGTGTGGGAAGGAAAGCTCTTTAGAGGCTCAGTGTACTTGTGGGGAAACATTACTGGAGGCATGATTTTTTTGGGGGGGAGGTAGTATTTGATAACAAACAGCTATATAAGCTGAACAAGGGGGAGTAGGTAAATGCCTGGGCAGATAGTGGCTGATCTTTAAAGGAATATCAGTTTCCTTCTAAAGCAAACAACATGCCCTTGGAGTCCTCTAGCCAAGTGCAAAAATGCAAACTTGTGCCCCTTGTTGCTGGCTGTACCCTAACTTCAAACTGTTTCCCTCTAGGTTGCCCACTCTCTCGAACATCATGGGCCCTTCCCACCAGATTAATGCCTTACCTCCTCGTACCTGCTTCTGAACGTCTACATTTCTTCCTTTTCTCTTAGATGTTCAGTGGCAGTAGTTCAGTGATACAGTAGCACAGATAATTTAATGTTAACTGTGGTCAAGCAAGCTTGAACTTGGGGCCCTTACAGATCATGGTTGACCTCCTGTCTAAGCCAGCAGCAGCATGCCAGGGAGACACGCCTGTGTTGTGGAAGGCTTCTGGAGTACCACAGTGTGGGGGCATGCAAGGTGTGTGTTGGGGGATGCATTTTTTGTCAATCTCTGCTTTCCCCAGAAGTGCCCTGCACCACCTGATAATACGTCTTTGAGGGCTGCATGACTCTCAGGGTCATACTTTTGGGTGGCATGGGACACTTCCAAGGGAAGTGGAGATCACCGCCCCCCCCCCAGTGCTCTCCACCCTGTGGTACTCCAAAAGCCTTCCACAGAACAAGTGCATCTTCTCGGCATGCTTCAGCTGGCTTCGTCAGAATATCAGCCACAATTACTATTCTTTGGCCAATCTAGTGAATAGGTTTTCTGCCTACAAGTGGCTATGCTAATTCCACTAAGCCAAAACACCATGGTAGAGAAAAATGAGACATTGTACCCCAATGAGTCCCTCTTTCAGCAACTGCCAAACACCCACAATCAAATGAATTCCACACACTCAAAGCTTACAGCTCTGTGGACAGCCCAAAATAGGTGGCAAGGGTTTCAGTTCATGGTTACTGAAAGAGGATGAATAGCCCTAGGTCTCATCTTGCTTTAGGTAGAAACAATGCTCCAGGCAATTCTACCTGGCTACTGCAATGTTTTAGGAGCACTGGAATATAATGGACCTTGCTGCAATGCAGACTATCGCTATTTACAACAATTCTTGCCAAGCTATTGTACTATTCTGTCTGTTCTCAGTTTGTCTTAAGATGCAGCCTGAGAAAGATTTCAATTAACAGAACATTCAACACATCTCCTTTTCACTTTTTAAAAGAAGCGGCTTCTTAGAATTAAATTAAATCAAATCAGATATATTTACTACATTTTATCATTACATTCTGATCTAATGCATATCTATTCATAATTTAAGAGCACAGCATACACGATGCACTCCAATAGATATCTTGCAAATTGAGTTGTTTCCCATGAAACAAGCAGATTTGCTACACTCTGAAAGATGGAGCTTGTTCAAGCAGATTGAAAATCACTTGGGTACGCTGAAGACAAGTAAGGGTTAAGCCTTTGGGGAAAAGCTCAAGAGGCACCTATTGAACCAAGCGTGTGTTGATTTTCAACCAACTTTTAAATATTTTATTGTTTTCATTTCTCTGTTTTTAAATTTTGTGTTTGAATTTTAACTTTTGTAAACTGCCTTGAGACATATCCTTAGGAGGTAGATAAATATGTCAAATAAATAAATAAATAAATAAATAAATAAATAAAGTGGGGGTGGGGGAGTGGTGTGGAATGCTGGCAGCCCAACACTGTCCTCTTGCCTCCTCAGACAAACACTGTAAGCGTGGTGAATGGGCTTTCAGGATGCATCATCATGGGGGTGAAGCTTATAGTCATGCTTTTTTTGGACACTGTAGCTGGGCAATTTCAGCAGGTGTGGCTTTTCTTACCCCAGCATATTATTGTCAAGCTATAGCCGGGGAGGCGGGGGGAGAACCTCTTTCTGCACAACCACTGACATCACAGAAGCCCCTCTCATTTGGTTGCCACAGCCTTTCTAGCTCTCTTTGTTTCTCTTTTCCTGTGCAATTGGCCAGGAGCCTGGTGCACTGGGGGATTTCCCAAGAGCTAGATAGGCCTTGGGCCTGATCCAGCAGGGCTGTTCTTATGTTCAAGCACACACACGACTGGTGACCCGGGGAGAAATGTCTGCTCAGATTCTCCTACCTGGGGAAAAGCCTGAGAAAAAACTCCGGGCTCCCTACCTCAATTCCACTGCTTCACACGAGCAGGCTGTGGAAGCCTAGGTGAGGTTGCTCTTGTGAACAGTCTTTTTATATGTTCCCTTTAACTGAGAAAAAAGTAGGGGTGTGCATGGAACCCCACAGCTGCGGTCCGGCACTGTGGAGGGGGTTCCTTTAAGGGCGGGGAGGGTTTACTTACCCCTCCCGCTGCTTTGCCCCCTCCAGCGCCCGTAGTTACTGTAGAAATTGGGGCGGCAGGATACCTCCCCGCCGCCCCTTCTGCCTCCTCCTCATTGCAAAAGGCTGCGACAAGCCTTCTGTTAATGCGCACGCGGCGCGCGAGCTTCACGTCTCCCTGACGCGACGGGTAGACCGGGCCTCTGACCGCCGGAGGCCCGGTCTACCTGCCAGGACAAGGCCGGGTAGACCAGGCCTCCGGCAATCGGAGGCCTGATCTACCCGGTCTACCCGTCGCGTCGGGGAGACGTGAAGCTCGCGCGCCGCGTGCGCATGTGCAGAAGGCTTGTCGCAGCCTTTGCAATGAGGAGGAGGCAGAAGGGGCGGCGGGGAGGTATCCTGCCACCCCAATTTCTACAGTAACTACAGGCGCTGGAGGGGGCAAAGCGGCGGGAGGGGTAAGTAAACCCTCCCCGCCCTTAAAGGGACCCCCTCCACCCGGACCGGACTGGCCAGGTCCGAACCGGTCTGGACAGTCCGGAGGCCTTTACAATGGCCTCCGGACCAGTCCAGACCCATCACTAGAAAAAAGGAAGGGATAAGACAGGCTTAGGTAAAATGGTTTGGAACAATATTGTCATGTGGTATGTAGAAAACAAAAGATCCCACAACAGTGGGGGTGGAGGATGGGGGTGTGGGATTTCTTTAGCTAATCCTTATTGTGGGAGGCCAAGGTTTCACCATTCTAAATGTGCTGTCAAGTGATCACTTTGGTGCATTCAATTTCCCACCACAACAGTTAATAAAGAGGAGTTAAGTAGGTTGCTTTTTAAGAGCCAGCGTCCTTGGGACAACCATTCAGTGGGACCATTTAAAAAAATGTTTATTTATTGTTAGGCTAGAAAGCTCTTTAGAAAAATGGAGCCCAAAGGAGTTCAACAATGAAAGTAGACAGAAAAGCAAGCCTAAGTGTTTTGTTTGAATTATGATGAATATGCATTAAGTAACTGGATTGCCCTTCAATAAGGCAAGAGTTCTTTTCAATTACTGTGTTGGAAGTGGAAAGTCACTGTATCTGTATTTTGTGGAGCATGATAAATGGTGCGTGGACTGTGTGTGTTTGTGGGTTCACACAAGATGGCTTCACAAGATGGTTTCACAATGCACACAAAATGGCTTCACGAGATGGCTTCACAATGCACACATGGAGGTAATGTGGGCTGCTTGTGGTAATAATGTTGCCATGTTAAAAACCACACACAGTGGACCCAGATGCTGATGACTAATCATTCTGGAGATTGGAGAAGGCTCTCTTTTGCAGTGAATTGAGGCAATGGCCTCAATTGTTGTTTGAATTGAATTGAAGTGAATTGAGGCAATGGCCTCAATAAGTGGTTAACATGCTGCAAGGTGGCAAGTGGGGGCATCCCACCCCCTCCTTCAGGCACCATCCTACCTGGCTACTGCTGACCATCCTCCTACTCTTTGCTGCCATGGCCCATTTTCCCTGTGCTGTGGCTTGTCCTTCCCCTTCTGGGACATGCCTGGCCGACAGCCTGGGTTGTAGCCACTGCCGTTGCCCCCTTTACCACCTCCTTCCCCACACCTTCCTCTTTCAAGGCACGCTTTGCCTGCCCACTGCTGCTGCTGTTCCTGTAGCAGTATCTACCAGCAACTCCTTTTGGGGAAATAGTTACATACAAGCCGACCCCGCACAGAGCATCTGTGCGCTCTTTGGGGCCATCTACCTCTCTCCCCACCCAGTCTCTGGTGGGGCCGAGTGCTGAGTGCGGCCGCCGCCAGCGGGCCGAGTGCAGCCGCCGCCACCAGCGGGCCGAGTGCCACTGCTGCAGCGGCTGCCGCCAGCGGACCAAGTGCCACCGCCTGTCGGGCCCGCCAAGAGCTGCCTCTGCTGCCTGTTGTGCCCGCCGAGAGCCGCTTGCCAGTCTTTGAGGCCTGCCTCTTTGGGGCCGGCCACCTCCCCCCCACCCCCTGCCCTAGTATCGGGGCCCGCCACCGCTGCCGCCTCCTCGCCCCTCGGCCGGTCCTCCTCCTTGCCTCGCCCCTTGCCTCCTCACCCCTTGCACGACCCATCGCCACCAGGCCAGGCCTGCCAGCGTCCCTGGCCCATGCCGCTGGCCGACTGACCTCTCTCCTGGGTGCACCAGCCAATAAGGTGCCTCCACAGCCCAGCCAATCAGCTGGGATGCCGGGACGCATTTTTCCCTGGCACACCCAGGAGAATTATATATATAGATGTGGAGATGGAGTGTGGTGGAGGTATTCTATTTTGGGGCTTCATTGCAAAGGTTTGGGTGTGAAGGTGGGGGGACTTCTCAGGGATGCAGCTTGCAAAATTTTGTGCATTTCCTCCAACATTAGTTAAAGCTAGGGGTGTGCAATTCAGATTTTCTGTGTTTCGATTTGTTACCAAATTGAAACAGCCCTGATTCAATTTGGATCCGAATCTGACCCATCCGAATCACCCCAAATTTGATTCGGATCTGAATCGCGGCTGATCCAAATTGAATCATTTCGGGTTTCGGATCTGTCCTATTAATTCCCCCCGATTCCCAGCTTTTATTTTTTAAAAAATCTAAGCTCTAGCCCTTATAGAAGTGGAGATATGGAGCAAAATGTGTGGTCACTATTTTTTAAGTGTTTGGATTCTTTGCTGTATAATAACTTTCACTCAATGAATCCTTAGAGGATTCATTACACAGCTTCATTTCTTCTATTCATTTTGACTGTCTTTTAGACAGTGCCAATTGTCAACTGCCATGTGCCAACTACACCCCACTCCCACCCACAAGGCAGTGAGGTACTACTCAGTTTAAGTTAAGTGCCTAATGGGTGGAGGCTACCACCCAAATTGCAGAGGGATTGGACAAAGGGCTGATTTTTGGTGAATTGTTGAAGGTTTAGTTTCTTTGAGGCAGATTTGGGGCATAAAGTGGGATCTGGGGTGGAAGAGTGTGGTGTGGTGGTAGTGCCTAATGGGTGGAGGCTGCCACCCAAATTATTATTATCTTGTTTACACAGTCAGACAGGTGTTATTGACTGGTTTGTTTTATCCAGACATCGAGTCCTTCCCAAGGACCTGGGATGGCTGAATTTTATTGTCAATTGTTATAGATATCGTCGCAGAATATAGGCTGTTCCCAGTAAGGCTGCTTTTTGTAATTGGCTGATGGTGATTTCTGTGGCCCCTATGGTGTTGAGGTGCTCTTCAAGGTCTTTTGGAACTGCACCCAGGGCGCCAATGACCACTGGGATTATTTTGGTCTTTTTCTGCCACAGCCTTTCAATTTCAATTTGTAGATCTTTGTATTTGGTGATTTTTTCTATTTCTTTTTCTTCTTTTCTACTATCCCCTGGTATTGCTATGTCGATTATTTTGACTTGCTTTTCTTTCTTCTCGACTACAGTTATATCTGGTGTATTGTGTGGCAGATGTTTGTCTCTTTGTAGTCGGAAGTCCCATAATATTTTTGCATCTTCATTTTCTACCACTTTTTCAATTTTATGGTCCCACCAATGTTTGGCTACAGGTAGCTTGTATTTTTTGCAGATGTTCCAGTGTATCATCCCTGCTACCTTGTCATACCTTTGTTTGTAGTCAGTCTGTGCGATCTTTTTACAACAGCTGATTAGGTGGTCCACTGTTTCATCTGCTTCTTTACAAACACAGCACTTGCTGTTTGTTGTGGATTTTTCGACTTTTGCTCTTATTGTATTTGTTCTTAGTGCCTGTTCTTTCGCAGCCAGTATTAAACCCTCTGTTTCTTTCTTCAAGTACTGTAACCATTCTTAAGCCATTGCCAGGTCTTGGTGTTATTATTATTATTATTACATTTATATCCCACTCTTCCTCCAGGGAGCCCAGAGCGGTGTACTACATACTTGAGTTTCTCTTTCACAACAACCCTGTGAAGTAGGTTAGGCTGAGAGAGAAGTGACTGGCCCAGAGTCACCCAGCTAGTATCATGGCTGAATGGGGATTTGAACTCGGGTCTCCCCGGTCCTAGTCCAGTACTCTAACCACTACACCACGCTGGCTCTCTAAATGCAGAGGGATTGGGCAAAGGGCTAGTTTTTGGTGAATAGTTGAAGTTTACTCATCTTTAAGGTTTCCCCCTATAAGGTATAATGGAGGTTTCAGCAGCCCCATAAGTGCACTTGGAGGGCACTGGGGTGGCCCAGAGTGAATGGTGGTGTAGTGCACATAGGGTGCCAGCCACTCCCATGGGGTGCTAACCCATGGGGTACAGGGTTCTGTTGTTTCTGAGGTGGTCTGAGTGTAGATTGTATGGTAGCAAATGAGAGTGGATCCATGGTTTGTATTGAAAATCTCATTTGCTACCAGAGAATCTACACTCAGAACACCTCAGAAACAACAGAACCCTGAACCCCATGGGCTAGAAACCCATGGGGGTGGCTGGCACCCTCTGTTCACTACACCACCACTCACTCTGGGCCACCCCAGCACCCACCAAGTGCAGTTATGGGGCTGCTGAAACCTACATGATTTCCTATGGAAAACTTCAACAATTCACCAAAAACCAGCCTTTTGCCCAATCCCTCTGCAATTTGGGTGGTAGCCTCCACCCATTAGGCACTTAACTTAAACTGAGTAGTACCTCACTGCCTTGCGGGTGGGAGTGGTGTGTAGTTGGCACATGGCAGTTGACAACTGGCACTGTCTAAAAGACAGTCAAAATGAATAGAAGAAATGAAGCTGTGTAATGAATCCTCATAAGGATTCATTGAGTGAAAGTTATTATACACCAAAGAATCCGAACACTTGAAAAATAGTGACCACACATAACTCCACTTCTATAAGGGCTAGAGCTTACCTTTAAAAAAAGAAAGAAAGAAAGAAAACTGGGAATCTGGGGAAATTAATAGGACAGATCCGAAACCTGAATCAATTCGAATCGAATCAGCCACGATTCGATTTGTACCCGAATCTAGCCAATGGACCACAGGGGTGATTCGTTTTGTCTCCAAATCACCCGAATCAGCTAGATTCGGGTACAAATCGATTTGTATCTGAATCGATTCGCACATCCCTAGTTAAAGCAATGGAAGAATGCAGAGGAGAGCAGGCTGTAGGGAGTGAGGCAAGAGCAGCTTCATGGCCATCTGTCCATTGCTATGCTGCTGCTGTTTCCCCAACTCAGCATTTGTCTGGCTTCATCTTTTCCAATTCCTGTTTCAGGAAGGGAGTTCCTTACATAGCTCCAAGGAAAGGTCTCTTTTGTGGGCTGCTAAGCTTATCCCCACCCTGCTCTCATGTGGGAAATCAGTCACTCCAATCCATTTGGGAACAGGAAATTGAGTAAATAAAGCAGGGAACAATTTTTAAAAAATAAATACATGGAAGGGAACTGATCTGATAGATCCTATCTTATGATGTATTTTTTCATCCAGAATTTTAGTGTTCCAACCATTAAAACTGTGTTCTACCAGACAGCGTCATCTCTTCATATACATCTAACAGCTCTCGTCCCCACAAAGACTGTACAGTTTCAATAGTGACTAGAATAATGTCATGTATATAGCACATTTCAAGCGTTCAAAAGGCTTGCAGGAATTCTTACAACAAATTTATAAGATGGGTCAATATTATTGTTCCCATATTGCAAATGGGAAGCTGAAGCTGTGATAAGTAGTGGCTTGCCAGAGATGACATGGAGCTTGTTCTCAAAACTCTAAACAGGGCAGGAGAGCCATGCCTGTAGTCATGAAAATGCAAAGATCAAGATAGGAAGAGGAGAGAGTGATCATGTGGGAGCTGAGAGCTGGTAGGATGGGCACAGCCAACCCATATTCTGTCCCCTCCATTTTATCGAGAGTGGATGAACAGAGAACCTCTTTCAGTGGTTCTAGATGATAAACAGCACAAGGAACAAGACTGAATGCTATGGAGCTTAATAGAGTAAGTTCTATGGGACAGGTCAGTAGTCCCCACCGGGGGTATAGCTATAATTGAGTGGATGGGTTCAAAGAACCCAGGCCCTCTAGCTTCTGAGGGTGCCCCAGCTCCACCCCTCCCCATTTTCTTCATTATTTCTCTCACTCTGAGGGGCTGCTGGTGAGAGTGGAGAACACAGCCCCGCTCTCCCCTAGCTATGCCCCTGGTCCCCACTTTCAAAGACTTGTCCCCCCTGGGAAAAACTCGAATCACCAGAAAACAGTTCCCCTATTGTGTCCAGAAAGAGAATCATCAGGATAATGCTCTGTCTTTTTCTTGCATCACAGAATAACCAAGGCTGCTTCAGTCCCCAATCTAGGGCAGAAGGCAGATATGAAATGAATCTATAAATAATCAGTTTCATTCAAGCATGCCTGCAGTTTAGACCCTGCCTGTTCAAATACTTTGCCTCTTAATGAGATGTGTGTGACCTCATATCCTTAGGGGTCCAATGAGGGTTTATTCAGAAGTGGTCTCACAATCTTCAAAAATGGCCAGGACCACCACCTCCTTCAAGGAGGTATTAATTACCTCCTAACCCCATTCAGTTAATTCTTCAAAGCAAGGTATGGCAAAGTCCAAACATGCGAAGGACCATTCCATTCCAAGCACCTTATCTACATCCTCAGGCCGTAATAACTGAAAGTAATCCAAGCTCCAGAGATTAGACCAATGCCTGGAAACTTCAGGAACTGATACTGCCTCCAAATAGATACCCTAGGCACAAAATGTCTTGCAAACACATCACTGTTGGAGCTAGGACCCTGGCAGCATCAACTCTCAGCTGCAATGTCTCATAATAACCACTGGAGTTTTTTAGGGTCATGGATAAAAGTGCTGGACTCCTCCTCTTTTTGTTCTTCCAGTGTTAGTCTCCATTTTGTCTCTCCAGAGAAGGCTGTTTGTTTTTAGTCTCTCGCCCCTTTCAGTCTTAAGCTCAGCTTTCCTATCCTTTTGTAACTTCTAAATAAATCCTTGTTGTTCTTCAGACTTAAAGAACTGTCTCCAGACTTCTTGCTTGGCTGAATTCTCCCCAAACTGGTTTTGCTTTTCTGTTTGGGGACTGAACTGCCATTCTTCCCCTACAATCACAAAATGCCTAAGAGAGTTGTATATTATTATTTTAAGGGAGAAGACCTTTCACTGCTTGGAATAGCTCTGCTGGACCCCTTTGTGAAGACGTAGTGGTGGTGGTAGTAGTAGTAGTGAATTAGCAAACTTCACTGTCATTGCAGCCACACTTGAAAATGAGCTCTAGCCTGTAATCAGCCATGCTCACTACAAGCTCTTTCTCATGGGCAGTGAGAAAGGGCAAGATGGTTAGTAGGGAGGAAGCCTTAAAAAGCGTACCTCCCCAGAGATGACCAAGGGCTCCCTCTTCGGTAGGCAGAGCAACTGCTGCCCAGACGATTAACAGCTACTGCCAGTAGCTTGGAGGGTCGGGGTGCTGGGATGCACCACCTGTATTGTCCCACCCCCGGAGCTCCCATAATGCACCGCATGAGTGTGCAGTGCATTATGGGGATCTCCCTCCCCTCAACTATGAGGATTGATTATGAGGATTATGGGGATCGCTCACTCTCCTAACCTCATTTTAGAGGGTGGCTCCAGAGGGGGGTTTGCTGCCAAGGTGCCACTGGGATCGGGCCCAATCCTGGAGGTTTAGTACATGCTCAGGCAAAATCGGGCTGGGCTTCCTTAGCCTGGTTTTGCCTGTGCATGTGTATAGCTTCTCTGAGTCTTCTTCCACCTGAATTCTGTATAGGGTAAGGGGATTGTTTCCTATGCAGGTCATAGGGCAATTCTAGCCAATCAGGAAACGCAAACAATCAGGGATCACAAAAAATTGAATATTTTCAGATCCTGTTCAGAATGATTCTTGAAAAATTGACAAAAATGAGAGGCCTTTAAGATTCTGCCAAAAATTGCTCTGGAACACACAACCCCTTTCAGTTTAGGTCTGTTGAAAAGTGCTTTGCATATAATACATGCACCACTCTCATGAGTCTACTATTTTCCGCATGCTTCAAACCAACCCCTTAGGCCTTGCCCTTAGCCTGTGGAAAGGGAAGGTCATATATATATATATGGTAAATGTGACAGCAGTGGACTGGTATCCCCTGGTGAGGCAGGCTTTGCATTCTGCTGCCGCCAAGAGCTGAGTAGGAAAAGATTGGGTTGCTTTCACCCGTCTGCCTTTTGGAATAACTAGAGCATCCTTTGTTCACTAATTGAAACAGTCAAAATGTCAAACCAAGCATTTCAATAATAGAGGAACAAGGCCAAATCTTTGGCAGAGGGTGTTAATTTATGCCCTTGCATTGAGGCTTCAAGATGGAAGGAAGGACCTAAGCTATCCTATTTGCAAAAATCTGTTTAATGAAGGAGTCGTTGGGGGAGGGAGGGGGACAGGGATGCTTTTAATCCCTTCTGACTTCTGCATTACTGTGCTTCAGCAAATATTTTGCAAAAGGATTTTCTGGATGAACTTCAAACAGGCAAGTAGCTCACTCCAGTAGCTCAGAGAGCTTTGCAAATTAAAAAAAAAAGTGAGCAAGAGAGAATGAAGATTGTTTTAGCTGACATTTAAACTGCAATTCTTTTCTTACTAGCTTGTCATGCTGCTTCATATTTTTTTCTGGTCGGACTTACACTCCGAAGAGAAAAAATATCTATAGCTTTGCAGGATCATAAAATGGAAATTGCCTATCCACATTGGCTGGCCACTTAGGGTGACTTTTAGGGTTACTTACAACATTACCAATCATAGCAAGCTCATAAAGGAAGAACAAAAGAAAGCGAGGAAAGGACAGACACTCCAAGGATTGGCTGGGATTTGGATGGATCTCAGGATCACTTTGGCAACTACATAACACATGTTAAACACATCTTTGTTAAGACATAACACATGTTAAACACCCATGTTAAGCACTGCAGAACACACGTTAAACACCCAATCATACAATTGGGTGATAGAAGACTGGAGTCAGTGGCTCACTGTTCTCATGAGCAGCCTAACTCAGCCTGGAGCGCGTGACACAGACACAGAGATGGGACACAGAGACAGATAAAGAGGAGACACAGACACAAAGACGTGAGTACCTGTTTGATGGGGGAATCCCCCCAAAGCAAGATGTGTGCCACGTGGTGCATTGTGGGATTCCAAAAGTCGGAACAACAAGTTCCAGCCACAGATCCCTCCGCCCTACTCTGTGCTTCACAGAGCAGGGCTGCCCCTGTGGTCATGCAGAGTGCACTTCCACCACCTTCACCTTGCTCATCTGTGGGGAAGGTGAGACTCATCCTGCCTTCCATGGCCCCGCCCACCCACACAACCTGGCAATCATGATAATCGCCTCAGAGTGTTGTGATACCAGATGGAAGGAGGACTCTGCCCTTGCAGAGAGCCTGGAAGCAGGCGCGTAACAATGATAGGGCAAGGGGAGACAGTTGTCTGGGGGCCCCACTGCCTGGAGGGGCACCCCAGAGGCACCTCATGTGACTCCCCATTGCCCCCTGCCCAGCCCCATAGCCTCTCAGCCACTTGCCCTCTTCGCCGTCTCTCCTGCTTGTTCTGCTGGCCCGCAATGGAAGCAGCAGGCAAGCTGCAAAGAGCTCCTTTTCTCCCGCCTCTCAGCTGATCGGCGGGTGGGCGGGGCTTCCACGGAGGCCTCCGTGTAGGCCGCAGTGAAGCCTGAACTCGAGTAGGGCCCAAGCCAGCCAGGAAGGAGGAGGCAGCCAGAGTGTTCTCTGCAGCAGAAGACCCCCTGCTGCTCTGCTTAACCCAGACCAGCATTTGCCAGGTAGAGTATGAACTCCTTTTTGTGGTTACCTTTCCCGCCCCCCCCCATATATAGGGATCTGCTTGCCATAGGGCTTGGATATGGGGGGGGGAGGGACCGAGAAGTCTCTGAATATTTATTTTGAAACAGCTTGGAAAATTTGCTGACTTAAAAAAACTATCTAAAAAGTCCTATAAGTGGCTTGTTTCATGGCAGAAAATTGCAAAAACTTCTGGAACAGTATTTTATTAATTTTATTTATTCATTCATTCATTTATAAATGCACTTATGTTCAAGTTGTTTTGCAACCCAGAAGGTCTGAGTGAGAACTGTGAAGCATGTGTGGTGCTTTTATTTTATTTTTCTTGTGTGTGAACTGCTCCCCAATAACTTGCAGGGACTTCAGGGTAAATCTGGCCAACATGTGAATGCAGCACCTCCATTCCAGAGGAGATGTGTCTTAAAGGGCTTTAAAAGCCTCCTGTGAAAAACCTCCTGCAATCAAACTTGACTGAATTTGTTCAGAATTCTGGGAAAACAAACATAGGTTCACCCTGCATGGTTGAAAGTCTCCTTTGCTAATCTGCAGCGAGGGGCCCATTTTAATAATTCATCTTTCTAGTGTGTTCTAGGCATTAAAAGTAATACAAATGTATAGTACTCAATGTATATCACTATATATTGTGACGTGTGTGTATTCAGTGAAATGTATTTGCAGGCAGCATACTTATTTTGGAATATCAGACTTAAATCCTTGGGGGCCTGGGGTGTGCGGAGGCCCTGGACTTTGTAGGGGGGGGCCCATTTTAAAATCTTGTCTCTGGGCCCACTCCAACCTTGCTACGCCCCTGCCTGGAAGGTAGCTGCACAGAAGGTTAGTTCTGAATCCCAGAGCATGGGGAGGGGGAGGGGAAGTGATTTTCGCTTCTCTCCCTTCCCTGAAAAAGCCCTTTTAGCTTCCAGAAATGTGTCCCTGATGTTTGTGTTTCTTGCATGTATGTGTGTATTTTTAAAAGTAGTTTGTAAGCTGCCCTGGGAGACCTGTAGTTTGAAAGGTGGGATATGAAACCTAATAAGTAAGTAAGCCAGCCAGCCAGCCAGCCAGCCAACAAGCAAGTAATTAAGTATTACATAATTTGAGTCTGTTCTTTCCAATGGAGGGTAACACATTTGGCAATATTGTGATGAGTAACATGCATGGAATTTATTGATTCTGTTCAGCAGGTGCTGATGTTCTCACCCCCACATGACTATGGCAAAGACAGGCTTCCCGTTTACTATTTCTACCATTTTTAGATGTAGTTTGTAAGCTGTCTTGGGAGACCAGTGGTTTGAAAGGTGGGATATTAAACCTTCTAAATAAATAACTGGCGTGACAAGGTGTTCATGCCAAAATGTGTTGACTAAAAGGCACAGCAGTCCTATCCTCCTCTGGTTGCGTTCTCTGAGTTGTAGTGGAGGGAAATCTCAAAAACATTCTTTCTTTATTATCATTATTGTCAGTATTCCCCAGAATACTAAAATTTCCATTTCCCCCTAAGCTTTGTAGCCAAGCAGTGTCTCTCTTGGAAATCAAAAGAAGGTTTTTAATGATTAGAGCTGGGGTGGGGGGGGAAATCTATAGCCGTCTCCCTGGAGAAGCAATAGAAGTAAAGAACAAGCTAGGGTTAAAAAAAAAACCCCACACAACTTGGTTACATCTACAGTACATAACATTTTTTATTGTACTCTTCAAATGTTCAAAGTGTTGCACATACATAATCACAGTGACTGGGATCTGGATACTTGATTTTTCCAGAAACAGCAAGTTGTGGGGATCCAGATTGGGACGGAAGCAGGAGGAATGGGACTTTAACTCTTTGCCCCTTATGGTCCCAATCTGGAATGGGCCCCCACAGGAACTATTTGCCCAAGCTCCCATTGGCTTCTTGGAGGAAATAGCAGCTGTGGAGAGACCTGATCCAGACCAAAACCATAGGTGAAGGCTTACAAACCATTCTCTCAGACCATCCTGTTCTGGATTGGGGGGGGGGGTGTCCCACATATATCATTTAAGTTAGGAAGATATAGGCCCCAATCACATGCAGGCCCCAGTCGCACAATGGGGTGATTCTCACGACCAACAAAAATCGGGCTAGGATAGCCTAGCCTGATTTTTGTTGGTCGTAAGAACCACCGGGCTCGCAGCCGAGCCTGGTGGTTCTTGAGCGGGTAACCCGCTCAAGAACCCCTGCTAAAAAGCAGGTTTGCGGAGCGAGCGCTCCAGCAAACCTGTTTTTTAGGCTCATGAGTAGCCGTGGCATGGCTTCACGCCACACCTACTCATGGGTAGACCCCAGCTGGGAAGCGAAAAGCCACCTCCCAGCTCAGGGGTCTCCCCAGTATGCCCTGCGTGCTTGCGCAGGGCATACTGGGGCTTGCAAGGGCCGCGCGGCCCCTGCTCCCCTCTCCCCTGGCTCCGTCACGGAGCCGGCCATCATGTGGGCAGCCAATCCGGCCACCCAGGGCTCCCTGCCTGCTCGTCTGTGGGGAGAGCGGGCTTAGCCCGCTCTCCCCGCAGTTTTAACAAAAGCTGGTCTCATGGATTGTGAGACCCGCCTCAATATCTTTGAACCGGGGGCCAAGCTG
This sequence comes from Hemicordylus capensis, assembly GCF_027244095.1. Lineage (NCBI taxonomy): Eukaryota > Metazoa > Chordata > Lepidosauria > Squamata > Cordylidae > Hemicordylus > Hemicordylus capensis. The sequence goes on from NC_069660.1 coordinate 158,180,894, forward strand.
GTTTGAAGTTGGACCAGTCGAACTGGGCTGGCTTGATGTTGAGCCCGGCTCAAAGTGAGCCAGCTCAAACATCCCTATCCTTGTGCTTCCTTCATTAGGACATATTCTAAGGCAGGGGCATAGCTATAATTGAAAGAAAGGGTTTAAAGAACACGGGCCCCTAGCTCCTGAGGGCCCTCCAGCTCCATCTCTCCCTATTTTCTTCATTGGCTCCCTCACTCTGGGGGGCCGCCAGAGAGAGGGATGAACACGGGCCCCCTCTTCCCTAGCTACGCCCCTGTTCTAAGGCATCAGGAACTCCTGGGTAGTGAATGCATGTAATGAAATCAACCAGGGATGACTCAGCAGATGCATTTTGCTCACTCCTTGGTTTGGAATGATCACCATATATTGGGCACTGAGATGCAAATGTTTGCTGGTCAGATTAACTGGTGATTCAGAGTGTAGAATCCAGAGGAAAAGTTATGGTATGCAAGGTCAAGACAGTGGAGCTGAATTAAGGATATTAACGGTTTAATGAGATAAATATTGAGGCTATTCTCATGATGGGGAAACCCAGGCTAAGGGAGTGCAGCCTGGTTTTCCTCCATTGTGAGAACCACTGGGCTCATGGGTGAGCTCGGTGGTTCCCCGGCGGCTAGCCCGCCTACTAACCCCTCCTCTTAAACAAGGTTAACAGAGCGAGTGCTTCGTTAACCTTGTTTTGTTGACTGTGTGCAGCTGCGGTGCAGCTCTGTGGCACGGTGGCATGCAAATAGACCCCCGACCAGGAGGCTACAAGCAGCCTCCCGGCCTCGGGGGTCTCCCCAGAATGCCCCACACACTCGCATGGGGCATCCTGGGAATTCTGTGGGCCGGGCGGCCCCCGATCCCTGTCACCCTGACTGGCTCCGTGACAGAGCTGATAGTTGTGTGGGTGGCTGATCTGGCTGCCCAGGACTAGCCTGGGGATTGTTTGTGGAGAGAGCAGGCTAAGCCCACTCTCCCTGCAGAACCTGGTCAGGCTCTGCACATGGATCGTCTGTAGAGCCTCATTATTTACAGAGAGGCAAGTGCAGTCTGCCTTTTGTGTCTTGATGCTGACTTTTTGTTAGCACAAAAGTTCCAGCATAGGACTGGAATAAGAGTAACTAAAGCAGGGGCGTAACTAGGGGAGAGGGGGCCCGTGTTCATCCCTCTCTCTGGCGGCCTCCCAGAGTGAGGGAGATAATGAAGAAAATAGGGAGGGATGGAGCTGGAGGGCCCTCAGGAGCTGGCGGCCCGTGTTCTTTGAACCCTTTTGCTCAATTATAGCTACGCCCCTGAACTAAAGAACCATTCAAATGCTGCCCTGGATCAATTAATGGATTAACCAAAAACAGCACACAGAGTAGGGGGTTTCTAGCCTTTTGCAGCATGTGATTGGTGGGGTTGTTTGCTTTTGGATATTTTTGATGCTGTCATTAATCAGTCTAATCATTACCTTAATTTCAATTTTAGGGTACAGCCCTCAGGGAAAGCAGGCCCCTGTGCAGGCAGCCCCATTGTAATGCAAGGGAGCAATGTGAGAGCGCAGGAGAGATCTCTTTCAGTTCATAGAGGCTTCCACAGGAGCATTTCCTGCAAGATTGTGCCCATGATTAATGGATAGAACCAACTTTTAATGCGGTAGGGTAAGGTTTAGCTGATATTGCGAAGAGGCACACTTGTTGGAGGCTATTGTTTCTATAATAAGAAGGACTTCCAAAGAACATGTGAAGAAGGGGCTTTTCTTTTTTAAGATGAATGGCAGCTTTTGTTTATGGACTTGTAGGCTCACTTATACTCCCTTTAATATTTCATGACCTGTACTACTTCAGACTGCAGGTGGGGTTTACATGACGGAATATTTCTTTATATTAAAAATGCTCAGCATAAAAACTAGATATAAAAACTAGATGCCAGGGAGAAAGGTTCTAGCTTCTAGCCTAGCCTTTTCCCTGTCATGCTCGTTTTCTATGTGATGAGGATAGTATTTTTAAGGCATGTTCAATTTTGTGAGCTCTCACCTGAACTCTGAAGTGGTATAGATTGGGGTTTTTTTGTATCCCCCCCACACCTTTTTGTCTGTTATGATTTAGTGTGTTGTGTGTTTTTATCTCATGTTTTAATGTTGTGTTGTAAGCTGCCCAGAGAACAATTTGTTATGGGGTGGCTAATAAATAAAGTTCATTGTTGTTGTTGTTGTTATTTAGACCAGACACCAACAAACTAGGCCTCAATCTTTACAGGTTTTTGGATCACGAGCCGATTGTGCATGCATATATGTACCAACTCGATCAATTAATGCTTATATACATATGACTGTTTCACACTTGTATGGTCATCATTTGATGAGTGCAATATCAGCTAATGACTGACTTTGAGCATTGCTACATGTTACACTCATCATGTGAAAAGTAGCCACATGTAAAAGTAGCCACATGATTCTGACAGTTGAGAATTGTGAAAGATTCCCTGGAGATAGGCCAAGAAAGCCGGAGGGTTTTATAGACCTCCTGGACTTTCCCCATCCCATTGTTTAACTTTGCCAATCTTATGTCTCCTTTTAGTGGCTGTGATGTTTAGGGAGAAGAATAGTGACAATTAAAACAGAGACAGGAAAGCACAGGTAAACAACAGGATAGAGAAGGATGCCTCCACAGTCTCCTCCAGTTTCTCTGCCTGTCTCCAGGTAAGCCCTCACAGAATGCTCAAGTCAGAGCCTGGGGTATATGTGGTTATTTTTTGTGAGATGACTGCAGTATGTTAGGGGTGTTCATGGAACCAGCTGGTCCGGTTTCGTTCAAGTCTGAACCGGACCAGGATAGTTTGGTCTGGCACCCCCTCGAATCTGCGCCCCCCGGTCTGGTCCGGTGGGGTTGGTGAACTTTTCAAATAATAACATATTTTTAAAAACTTACCCCCTCTGGGGGTGTTCTCCAAGGCAGCAGCAGGGGGTGTTCGGAGGTTCCTCCTCCCCACCGGCCTCCTTTTGTTCCAAAACTGGCCCATTTGTTCCAAAACCGTTTGTTTCCCTAGCACAGTGGCCATATACAAAAACTCGTGAAGCCCCCAAACAGACAGGGAGCAGAGGGGTTTGGTCCAGGGTCAGACCAAACAGCGGGTGGTTCAGTTCGACCCCAAACCATCAAACCAAACTGGTTCGACATCAAACACATTTTACGTCGGAACTGTTTGCACATTCCTTCACTATGTTGTCAAGCTTGAATGGGTTAATTTGAACCTGACTTAAACCACTGATTTAACACACAAGCACAACTTTAATTTCACGTCACATACAATATTTTTCAGTAGAATCAGTTTATAGATTCAACTGTCAATGATGAATTATATGGTAATGCAGAGATATCAAGTGATTTATATTAGGGATGGGCAAATCGATTTGGGTATAAAACGATTTGTACCCAAATCTACCTGTTTGCAAAACAAATTGCCTCTGTGCTAGCTGGCCAGATTCGGGTCCAAACCAAATCGCCCAGATTTCGGACCTAAAAAATTCATAGAATCAGACCTCCATATTGTGACAATCTCTTTTGCTGTCTCCATTTTGTTTTAGGATTTTTTTTTGAAAATCCCACCCTCCCAAGCTTCAGATTGGTGACTTATAGTGTGCAATGATTGGCTGGTGATTCCCCCCTGGTTCCAGATTGGCTCGTTTCCATTCAAATATTGTGCTGCCAGGGGTGACTGACTCAGCATTGGCTAGGGGAAGGGTGGGGAGAGTTTGAAGGAGGGATTTTCAAATGTACTTAAGGAAGCAGCCAGTCACTATTCTGCCTTTCTGCCTCGTGGGATGAGAGAGAGAGAGAGAGAGAGAGCGAGAGAGCGCCAGAGGAGCTTTGCCTTGCCTTGCCTGCTTGTGGCCTGGAATGGATTCTCTTCTTTTTGTTCCTGCTTTCCTGATTGAGGAAAAGAGAAGAGAATTTTTTTCCTGATTGAGGAAAAGAGAAGATAATTTTCCCCCACCCACTTCCTGTTGCTGAGAGAATCACTGTCTGCGCCTGCTATCTGTGAGAATTGATTTGGGTACAAATATGATTTGTACCCAAATCTATCTGTTTGGGGTGATTTGTGAATAAAACAAATCACCCCTGTGGTGATTTGGACCACAAAACACTCAGCTGGCCAGATTCGGACCCAAAACATATCAGGGGTGATTCGATTTGGGTACAAATTGAATTAGAAAAAATATATTCATGCACATCCCTAATTTACATACATGTGTGAACCAGGCTTGATGACTAGCTGCTGAACATGTGAAAAGAATCCATTGAAAAGCATTATGTTGGAGGTGGGTGAGGAGTTGTGAAAGTTCTATTTGTTTTATGGATGATAGCCCATTCAACAACAACAACAACAAAAAAATTTATATACTGCTTTTCAACAAAAGGTTCAAAAGCAGTTTACATAGAGAAATAATAAGAAAATAAGATGGATCCCTGTCCCCAAAGGGCTCACAATCTAAAAAGCAGCAGAAAACAGACACCAGCAACCGTCACTGGAGGTCCTGTGCTGGGGGTGGATGGGGCCAGTTACTTTCCCACCATGTTAAAAAGGTGCCTCTTTGCCCAGTTAGCAGGGATTCTTATATTCAGACATATGAGTAATCAATATTGTAGTCCCCATGTGATGAATATACATGTGTGAATCAGCCCTGGGAGACTAGTTCCCTCATCACACTTTCCAGAAAAAAGTTGGCGCTCAGCTTCACAGACCTCAATTACCAGCCTTCCTTCCCCTACCCCTTAGGAGTCTCCAGGCAGCAGGCCTCGTTTGATGTCCCTTGCAACTTGACTCTGTCTAGGCTCAACCAACATTAATAAGCAGCTAAAACCAGAGCTGCCAATTTATTTTTAGAGTCTTCTTCTTTGGTTATTTTCAAATGATCTGTTATAATTTCATGCTTAAATAACACTAAATAACGTTCTGTGTTTGCACAGTGTAATTGGAAGAGACGAGAGGCCCAGGCAAACCATCATTGCTTGATTTTTTACTGATATTTTCAACCAGAAAAGGGTTGACAGTTAACCCTTTCAGAGCATTGCCAAACAGAGCCTTTGACTCTGCACACTGCCTGGAGCTATCTAAAGGAACAAAATGAAAAGGAAAGCCCTCCATAGATGGCTGGGTGTTATCAAGGAAAAAATTACTTTACATATTTTGCATCGTTATTATTCCACAAACCATCAGTGTACATGGGATCTTGCCAAGTAGCATAAGCAGAGCGGATGTTTTCCCTGCGAACCTTACCTTATAAATGTTGACAAAAGGGGAGACAATAAAATGAGGGGAAGGAAATATCCCTAGCTGAATGGAGACGTATGGGGGCAAATGGGTTCATGATTCCCAAACCTAATCCTATAGCCAGGGCTGCATGTAATGCAAGCCTTTTTTTTAAAAAAAAGCTAAAGACATCCAGCCAATCAGTTGCTTAGGTGGCAACTTGTGAAGGAAGGATTCACTCCCCTGGCACAAGTCTTTTGTTCCCCCCAAAGAGCCAATCATCAGCAGGATTCCACAACCCCAGCAGCTGGGTTTGCTTGTTGTTAGATTGGTTCCAGAGAGGGGGGAAAGTGTGAGAGAGGTAACAGTAACCAGGGCCCAGGGTGAATGTGAACAGGAACAATAAAAATATGCACTTGGTTTTGGTGAGGACTACAGAGCTTCAGCCAAAGACTTCATGAAAAAGGCAAGGAGGACTTTCAAGTGAGCAAGAGAGAAGAGTCATCCCAGACCCAGAGGAGATCTGAGCGGGAGTTCCAGGCGTAAGATGATTTATACATCTCTTCTCCACTAAAAATGCTTAAGGGGATGTATACAAATTACAAAACAAGAGTCATATAATGACTTTGCATGAGTACAACTGGCCTTAAGGTTCAACAATCCCTTCTCTTTATTTTAACATTAAAGAGGACACAGTGGTAAAGATTTAAAATTCACATCAACAATTAATGAACAGAGAAGCCTTTTATCCAGGGGCTGGAAAGTACAATGTTATTTTAAAAGCCAGAGATATTATACAGAGTAAACGACTCTCTGTGCATTTATTCTAGCAATTATTTATTACTTGATCGTTGCTGCACAAGATAATAAGGGGAAGCCAGACCAAATGGAAATTGCAGAACTCTGTTGCTGGCCTCTATTAGGTGACAGTCACCTGAGTCTGCTCCACTGACCTTAGCGTTGCTTGGAGGGTGCTGGGGGAGATCCTTCTTGGCAGCCAGTGCTCATCTTTGCCTCTCCATCTGTCTCTTCTTGAGACAGTCAGTGTCCTAGCCAGCTGCTGCCTTCAGCTATTATTAAGAGGGAAACTATTATGAGGTTTCAGCTGTCTAGGTAACATACAAACAAACAAACAAAGATCACCTCAACCATTGTTGGGTACACATTTCTCTGAAAGAGCCTGGAGGGTTAGGGAGCAAGATGGCATGACCAAGTTGCACTTTCCCCCTATTTCACTGGGTCAGGCCCATTTTCAACACAATACTTTGAGTTCACAGACAGACCTTTTAAAAGCAATTGTATGATTGCCTCTGTGTGAATGCATGGGGAGGACTTATCCACACAACATTTCCAGAGCTGTGTACAGGAACAGGAGTTACATGACAACATCTATTCATGGATTCATGTTAGATTTCCATACCATTCCAGTATGGTTGTACTCCTGGACTATAAAGATAGTGGCTGACATTCAATGCAGTGTACACCAGCATTAGGGACCCGCGAGGGCTGTTGCACATGTGGAAAGCATCCCTGGTGATACTGTGCAAGAGAGCTCTTGCAAAGACATTTAAAACAGCCTGCACACAGTTGCACAGTGTTACTTCCATATGAGACAATGGAAGCAGTGGTGCATAATTGTGTGTGGGCTGCTTTAAGGATTTCCACAAGAGTGCTCTTGAGGAATACCACCAGAGCTGCCTTCCATATGCACAGCATACCTGGAAGGTCCCTAATATTGGTGTTACATTGCACTAAATGTAGTGCATTTATATTAGATTATATATTTAACTGTATTAAATTGCAACAATTTCAGAGAAAATTTGAGAGTTCAATAGAAATTCATCAAAAAATTTTTCCCTTAGATTCTTCTCCTGAGAAATTCTGGAGAATGATGAGCAGGGCCAGATTCTCCCCAAGTCTACACATGGCAGATTTTCCTTTTGGTTCTCAAAGATTGCTCACACAGCACTCATGGCTATCTGTGTTAAGAACCTCTGGTTAACACTGGGAACCTTTTTCCTTGGCAGTTGTGACTTGTAGTCATTTTTAAAGCACTGACTTGACTGGGGGTTTATCTGACCCCAATATCATATTATGAAATGCTTTTTACAAGCAATAGAGGTTTAAGAGACACAAACAACTGTATACATTTATTCTTCACTTTAAATGTAACATTTTTCCCCCTGAAGTGGAAAACTACTCTGGAGATGTTGGGTGGGTGGGGGGAATATTGGTTGGGTATTGATCTCACGGGCACCAATTGAGATCAATACCACTGCTAGATATTCCCCATTCAAGCTGTTGATAATAGTCTGAATTTGGTTGTTTTAGAGTGTGATTTGAATAATATGTTGTTTTGCCATAAGATACTTTCACCAATCTCATGAGAGGGCCAGTCTACTGGGGAGGACCTTAGGTTTGCAAAAACCTTCAGTCTTCTGTCAGACTGCACACTCATGAGATGAGCAAACCCCCCAAAGGAGGCCCCATTTGCACGGGCCCCCTGCTATCTCTGGTTAATGATAGAACTTTTGCACAGCGACCCCCTCCTCTCCAGGGAAGCCTTTCATGCACCCAAAGGAGTTTTTGATGCTCCTGTGTCTGGATGTAGCCAGGTGGGCAGACTGGGGAAACACCAGGACTGGGGACAGATCTTTACGCTCATTCAAATTCCCTGGTTTCGGACTGGCATCCCATCATATGCAGATCTGCGGTCGCAGGGTATTGCGGGAGAGGGGAGCCCCGTATTCTAGTGACCCCAGGAGATTTTGGTTGCGCTTCCAGGCAAAAACAAAGATGGCTATGTTTGGGCAGATGGGCTGGCAGAGGGCATGCTTTGACAGCGTAGCAATCACTAAGAGAGGGAGAGTGTTGCCAGGGTACCCATCCCTGCGGCTTGCTTGTATAGAGCAACCTGGCTGGGCAGCATCTGCTGTCTGGCCCCCATGAGTGTCTGACACTCTTATGAGAGAGTGGTTCATGGGAGAAGTCCATGTTCGGACATAATGCTGCCACTGAAAAACCTCAGGTTACAGTGGCAAAACGCACTACCAACCCAAGATTCAAACTGGAGTTTGGTGAGGCAAACCTCAGGTCGCTTTTGCTGCGCAACCGTGGTTGCACGCGTTCTGTTGTAATGGAGTTCCAACCTCTGCCCCATTTAACTGTGGCTTTGCATGACATGTGAATGTGGCCATTCTGTCTGTCCTTAACCTTGGTTAAAGATGTCCTGTCCAGTTGCTATTTTTCTCCTATCAATGTTCCGTCCTCTTTTTTACACTTCCTTTTCTTTCCCCTGCCTTTGCATTTGGTGCTTGTGTGTCTTGGCTTCTAGCCACAGCTTCCCATTGTATGCAGCTCTTTGAGTTTCTGCTCCATCCACACACCCCTCCCATACTCCCTAATGCACAAACCCACCCCAGCTCTGTTTGTATCACCATTTGCATTTCTGCTGACTGTGAGGATTGGTTTAATTTCATGGGTGTCATTTCCTTCTAGAAATCTCTCTCTGAGCAGCGGCCCAACGAATCCCTGATAAAACATATTTTTCCTACGGTAATGATTTTATGGGCCCATAAGTCATGAATTTATTATGATCTCAGCCCCTGCTGCTGATTGCTGTAAAATGCAAAGTAATTAACAGCGAGCGACAGCTACTATTCCCACCTGGTACTGTGTTCTTTCCTACACTGATGGCTTTGATTAAAGTAATGACTAAAGTGTGAAGCTGGGCTGTAAAATATTAGCATGATTAATGCCACATCCTAAATAAGAAACAAAACTAATGGGTGAAGGGCTGGGGAACTTTTAAATAAATATATATATTCTCCCCCCTTGTCTCCTTCCAGCCATTGTTCTGTCTCATTTATGCATTGCTTTTTGTTAAATAATGTATGGCTTTGAGGGAGGGCCATAGGGCATACTACCAAAGCATCTTGCAGGCTGACAACATCTTAAGTGCCTGTGTTAATTTTATAGCCCTTTCCGCTGGACAAGAGAAAGGGGACAGGATTCTTAATGGCAGAGATCCTGTAGCAGTTTAGAGAGAACAGGGATGTATAAGGTAAAATTGCTAGGGAAAAAAATATACAATCAAAGTTAACCGAATATTTATTTATTTAAAAGATTTGTAAGCCACCATTCTTCACTTATGGATTCATGGAAGCTTATAAAATTTTTTGTTAAAAGTCCAGATAAGAGAACGCAAAGTACAAACTTTTTGTGTGGAGAAACTGACTTCTGTTCATTAGGCTCATAAAAGAGATATATATTTTAGATGTAACAATAATAATTATTGTTAATCTTAAGTTTCATATTATATGATTTATCATGTGATTGTTTCATGTTTCATATGTATTTTTAAACATCTGTTGGAATGTTTCAATTGCATTTTTAATGTTTTCTTAAAATAAATGTTTTTTAAAAAGAAAATATAGAAAAACTTACATTCCAGTCTCTTTGACAGCCTTTCACTGTCTCCTCTTTACTTTTCCTTGGCAAAATGAAGCTTCTAGCTCCTACATTAAAGACTTTCCACCATTTTTGGCTTTTATGATGAGCTGTGTTAAATATTCCTTTCTTTTAATTTTCAGGTAGAAACTAGTAATTTTGGTAAGGTAGATCTTTTTCTGCCTGAAATACACTTAGTGCAAATATTTGCCTCGTTCAGTCCCACGGGGTGTAACTGCTACTGTTTTAATATCATTTCCCCTCTGTCTGGTTCCTTTTCCTCAATTATTCAAGTGGGCAATCCCATTCAATTAGAGAACACTCAAAAACCAAGATGATGTCACAATGCCTCAAAGCCAGTCAGATGATTATTCTGTGTGATTATTCCACTGAGGGTAAGTGAGGGTAGTTAAGAGTAGGGACAAATGAGGGTGATGTAAATGAATAAATTGACTTCTTTTTTCCTCCAATGAGTAATAAAAATTGCTGACAAAGGAAGCCATGTTTCAGCACTGTCAAAATTATTTGCAAAACCTGTGAAGAGTTTCTATTCAGCCCTAGCTGTATCTCTTTTATTTTCTTCCCTTATTCAGCAGTGAGAGTTAATTGTATATTTTGCTGGAACTTCGTATAACACATTGTCACTGTTCTAAGTTGATTGATGAGTGTGGGTGAAATGTCATGCTAAAACTCCTTGCCCTTATTCCTGTTCTTGCTTTCTTGGCTGTGACAATCGGCCCATTTTGTTTTCTGCACTTTCTTCACAATGCTCTTCTCTCTGAGCTTAGTCACACCTTACACTTTTAACGATCAGCTACCATAAGTCAGCTCTTCTCAACTTGCTTAGAATCCTAAAGGGCAGAATGAGTGTGCTTCCTTCCTCCAGATGTCCCTAAAGGCTATGAGGTCTGGGGAGTGCTTGCCTGTCCCTCATCTTCCTCTCTGTCTCCTGCCACAATTACATATTTACCTTTCATAGGAGTTGCTCCTTGACAGAAGGAGGAAGAAATACATGGCTCTGCTCTTTCCATATTCAGGTGCAGCTGAACTTGCTTAACAGTTGATCAGTTTTTGTATGGGAGATCAGACTCTCCTTCTCTAACCATCAACTCCATTCACATTACTTCCTCATCCCCATCCACCCTATTAACCTATTCTATAGTGCCCTTCCATGGGCATCAATGTGTACTATGTTTTCTGCTACTGTAACTCTGCCCCCTTCTCCCTTAACCCTTATGAAAAGACTTTTTCATTCAGCCTTTTGAGCCAAATCCTCTAGACGCCTAGTTCACTGATTGCACCAACAAAAATAATGAGGTAGCAGTAGAATCAGAGTACAGACTCAATCACAGAATGTTAGAGTTGAAAAGAGCCTTCGAGGGCTTCTAGTCCAACCACCTGCTCAGAGCAGGAAGTTGCTTCTAGGGGTGTGCACAAACCAAATTCTGCGATTTGATTAGAGGTTGAACTGAATAGCAGAACCATCAAACTGACTCATCAAGAACAACCAGCTTGGCCAACTGTCTCGATGCAGCACACTCAAAATGCCTGAATCAATTGGGGTGATTCAAGTGCCATATTGAGGCCTGCTTTGTTAGGGAGAGCTTTTTTCTGGGGAGAGTTGGTCTACCAATTGGAGTTGGCAAGTAGACTAGTCTTCAGAGATGGGAAGATATGCTACATCTAGATTGGAGGGCTGGACTACCCATCGACCCCAATTGGTAGGCCATCTCTCCCTAGAAAAATAGGAGAGCTGGTCTACCAATTGGGATCAGTGGGTAGACCATCTCTGGATTTAGTGTGTCAGCCTGCCTTAGAAGACTGGTCTATCGGGTTAACACAAAGCAGGCAAACACACCAAGTCCAGAGGGCTGGTCTACTCACTGACCCCAATTGGTAGACCAGCTCTCCCTGGGAAAATGGGCCTAAATGGCGCCATTTTTCCAGGGAGACCTGTTATACCAATTGCAGTTGGCAAGTAGGCCAGCCCTCTGCTCCGGACTTAGCACGTCTGCTCATCTTGGAGGACTGCTCTACTTGCCAACCCCAATTGCTAGATCAACTCACCCCAGGAAAAGGCACCATTTTGAGGCCAATTTTTCTAGTAAAACAAACTTCAAAATAGCATTCAGATCCCCTCAATTGATTCAGGTCAAACTGGGGGTGATTCATTTTGGCCCCAAATTGAGCCCTCTCTTTTGAGGGCAATTAGATTCAAGGTTGAATCTGTTCATTGCCTGGACTAGGACCGGGGAGACCCGAGTTCAAATCCCCATTCAGCCATGAAACTAGCTGGGTGACTCTGGACCAGTCAGTCTCTCTCAGCCTAACCTACTTCACAGGATTGTTGTTGTGAGGAGAAACCTAACTATGTGGTACACTGCTCTGGGCTCCTTGGAGGAAAAGCGGGATATAAAATGTAAAAATAAATTTAAAAAATAATAAATCTCTGACAGATGGCTGACGAACCTCTGTTTCAAAACCTCCAGAGAAGGAGAGCTGCCCCCTTCTAGCTTTTCCAGGTAACTAGAATGCCTCATTAACCACCCTCTTATTAAAGAATAAAAAAAGAATTCCAACATTGTCTGGGAAGTAAACCTTCTAACTTGGTAATATAACCTAGCATGGCATGAGTAGGCTGAATCAAACTCCATGTGACACAGAAGAAGATTTAAAAATAAAATGGAATTCATTTATGGAAAGCAAAGCTTACATGGCATTAAAAAGTAAAATAGTAGTAGTTTTTATGTGCAACTATTTTAATTTGAACTTTTGATGTTTTAATTGTTTTAAAATTACTTGCTTTATTTTATTGTTATAAACCACCTAGAGACTTTGGTACTGGGTGGTATGCAAATATATTAATTATAAATAAATTTTAAAAATGGAAGAATTAAAAAAATGGCAAAAGCATAATAGCAATAGCAATAGCAATAGCACTTACATTTATATACCGCTCTATAGCCGGAGCTCTCTAAGCGGTTTACAATGATTTAGCATATTGCCCCCAACATTTCTGGGTACTCATTTTACCGACCTCGGAAGGATGGAAGGCTGAGTCAGCCTTGAGCCCCTGGTCAGGATCGAACTTGTAACCTTCTGGTTACAGGGCGGCAGTTTTACCACTGCACCACCAGGGGCTCCTCCTAAGAATATGAATGCATTACCCGGTCAATTATGTTGTTTGGCCAAGAAGGTCATCCACTTACTTTGATGTTATTTCATGTTATTTTTAAAAAAGGAGACCCTCTCAGAAACAAAGTAGCTTGAAGAAGAAGGAAGTCAGGTCATGCTGGAGCACACTCACACCTGGGCTCTGTTGTTGAGAGCAAATTGTCTTCAGCAATTTAAGCAATTTGGCCGGATTCTGATGTAACATGAAACCAGAGTTAAATGGGGCAGAGGTTGGAATTCCAGTATGGCCAAATTCATCAAACTGTGGTTTTGTGGCAAAAGTGACCTGCAGTTTGCCTCGCCAAACTACAATTTGTACCTTCAGTTTGCAGAAAGGTTAACCGCCAAGACCTTTGGTTTGGTCGTTGAAGGGTTCTGTCCTAACCCAGATGCTGCCATAACTGCATTTTCATGCTTATTTTCAAACCACAATCATAGAGGCAGTAGTGCAGACGTGCTCGGGATCATGCCTGCTCCATGCCTGTGGTACTTCTCACTGGCCGCTTCTCCGAGCACCAGCCCCACCGTTCCTGTCTCTGATCCAGCAATGCAGGTGCCTGGCAACACGGATGCCACTGCATTCCATCCTAGGCTTGTTAGCCTGTCAAGCAGCACAGTCACACAGGGGCATTCCCTCTCCCCACTCTGCCCCTTGCTCCCCACGCCTGGCAAGCTGGAGGGAAAGGGAACGGGATGACAGGATGGGAACGAAGTGGTCCCCCCCACCAGAAGGAAGCAACAATGATGTATGTTCACAACACTCCAGGTGGCAGCATAAGCAGGGCACCTCATCACAGCATCAGGAGGGGAACATTTGGCAGGGGAATGCCCAGGGTTGGGTTTAAAATGCAGCCCCAAGCAGGGATTCTCGAGCAGCCAGGTTCACAGAAAGGTTGGGGAAGGGGGGCCCATCCCCTTGGGGTTTCCACTCCCTAGGCTTCCTTATGAGCAGAGCCAGTCACCAGAGTCAGCTGTGCAGGGGCATAGCACAGTTGGAGTAGGCCCAGAGACAAGATTTTAAAATGCCCGCCCCCATCACTGAAGCTCAGCTCATGAAGTAAAGAAATCTTAAATGAGGCTGAATAATGGTAACAAAAAGCATAGTAAATATTTACTATGCTTTTTGTGCCGCAATTTCTCCTATCTCCTATGTGCCACAATAGAACATCATCCTAAATTATTTTTTTAAAGGTTTTGTAAATTGTGGACAATGCAAGTCATTTAATGGTACTAGAGAAAGACATGCTGTTCTAGTAGCTCCAGGTCTTAACACTCACATCAGTTTCAGAGGATGAAAACAACTGAAGGAAGCCCGGGCGAGTGTGCGGCTGGGAGAGTCAGTCATGTGACTTGCCTCTGGGGGACCCCCAAGGCAGTGGGCCCCCAGACAACTGTCTCCCCTTGCCCTATTATAGTTATGCCCCTGCAGCTGTGCTCCACTTGGAGTGCTCAGAGATGGCAGTGGAATCGAAGGAGCATACCGACTCGGGCTCAAGAGAGTGCCAGAGAGGCCATGGGGTGGAGGTGGGGACGCCCCCTTACAACTCATGAGAAAGACCATCAGAGAGGAGGGGAGAAAATTGCCAAGCAAAATCTCTAATGATGCCTGATGGCAAAAGATCCCCTTCTTCCATGGACTGGTCTCTCACGAGAGTGCCAGGCCATTGGGGCTGTATATCAAGTCCGTGTGGTTCTATGGAGGAAAACTGCAGAGACAGGTACCCCAGCAACTGCTTTCCCTGTCTTGGTGACTGCCACCATACAGGTGAACCTCGGAAAATTAGAATATCGTGCAAAAGTCCATTAATTTCAGTAATGCAAATTAAAAGGTGAAACTGATATATGAGACAGACGCATTACATGCAAAGCGAGATAAGTCAAGCCTTAATTTGTTATAATTGTGATGATCATGGCGTACAGCTCATGAAAACCCCAAATCCACAATCCCAGAAAATTAGAATATTACATGGAACCAAGAAGACAAGGATTGAAGAAAAGAACAATATCGTACCTCTGAAAAGTATACAGTATACTGTGCTTGATTGGCCAGCAAACTCGCCTGACCTGACCCCATAGAGAATCTATGGGGCATTGCCAAGAGAAGGATGAGAGACATGAGACCAAACAATGCAGAATTGCTGAAGGCCGCTAATGAAGCATCCTGGTCTTCCATAATACCTCATCAGTGCCACAGGCTGATAGCATCCATGCCACGCCGCATTGAGGCAGTAATTACTGCAAAAGGGGCCCAAACCAAGTACTGAATACATATGCATGCTTATACTTTTCAGAGGTCCGATATTGTTCTTTTCTTCAATCCTTGTCTTCTTGGTTCCATGTAATATTCTAATTTTCTGGGATTGTGGATTTGGGGTTTTCATGAGCTGTACGCCATGATCATCACAATTATAACAAATTAAGGCTTGACTTATCTCGCTTTGCATGTAATGCGTCTGTCTCATATATCAGTTTCACCTTTTAATTTGCATTACTGAAATTAATGGACTTTTGCACGATATTCTAATTTTCCGAGTTTCACCTGTATACCTATCAAAGTGTGCCCTCTGCCAGTCCACCCACCCATGTGGACATGTGCACCCTTGCTTGTGCCCCCAAATTGGGGCTCCCCTCTCCTACGATTCTCCATGCTGGCAGATCTGCATACGGTGTAATGCTGGACTGCACCCAGGAATTTTAAATTAGTTTTAAAGATACATCCACGCATCTGGTGTTCCTCCCAGCCACGCATGCGGCCCGGCTCTGATACATGCTGTGTCAAAATCTCCTTTGGCTGTGTGCAAGGCTTCACAGGAAATGGGATGGGGGGAGGTTTGTAGCAATTCTGTTATATTTTTTACCATGGAGAGCTGGGCACTCGCATAAGTGAGGCCCCCTTTAGAAGGTTAGCTTAACCCGTGAGCATGCAGTCCGAAGCGAGACCTAGGAGTCACAGCCGCATGGTCATTCCCAGTAGACTGGCCCTCCCATGAGAGGGCGAGCCCACCACCAGCAAGCTGCCAGTGGACCAGGTGTGTAGTTTGGTCTGCATGGACTGCTTTGATGGTGTGATCCCTCGCAACAGCATCCTAGATCATGGCAGGACAGACCCTCCGCCAGCATCTTTTGCCCTCCCTCATATGCATATACCCTCCTCGGAAGTCTCCATGTTCCATTTCCTTTCCAGAGTAACAGGGAACTAGTGGCTCAGCCAGGCCCCTCCCCTGTCCATTCATGCTTGTGTGGGACAATTTGGGAGCAGGGCTCTTTGGGGGTGGAGGTGACATTGGTGTCAGAAAAAGTGCTGGCATGGCATGGCATTTAAAGGGATTTAAATGCCCTTTCCCTGCCAAGGGTGGGTGGTTCATGCTGAAATTGTACAGTTGTGCTTGGCATGAGATTGTGGCCAATTGTGGCTGCTCTGCTGATGTGCTGATGCTTTGCCCACAGTCTAGCCATAGAGCTTGCGGGGATCAGCCTTGGCGTATGAGCATCAGGGAAAGGCTTCCCCCTCCTGGAACTGGAGGTTGGCAGGCTGTGGTGCAATTTAGCGTTTTAAATGGAAACTTCAGGTTTCCCAGTGTCCGGTTTTGTGTTATGTCTGAATCCAGCTTTTTAGTCTTTTTGTGGGATTGAAAACTTCTTTAATTATTGGTTGGGTGGAAAGGTGATGGTGAGAACTGATAGAGAGGCCAAATGAAGAAGACTAAACTACCAATCACAGAAGAGCATGCAAATGTAGGAATTACTTCCCTTTGTGCTAATACATGAATGTAGTTGTCTATATTATCTGTATCATTCACCTCAGACTTTTTCCTGTGTGAAAAAAGATCCTTCCACAGGAAGCTGAGCATGTGCAAATACACACACACACATGCACACACACTAGCTGACAAGCAGTTAACAATGTGGGGATGAGGTTTGGACTTTAAAGATGGCACTACTTGCCACTTTATTTCCTACACAACATGCAATGGTAATTAGCAGTTGATAACTGACAACTTAGGAGAGATCATATTTGAAATTTGCCAAAATGAAAGACATCAAGAGATGAAGAGAATCAAAAGGATTTGAGCTCTGTTTTTTGAGGTAAAAATTCTGTATTGAATTAGAAATCTCATACATAAATAGCGTGGTAACATTGGAAAATCTGACAAATCTGAATATTTCTCAATATTTGGTTTATCTCTAAATGGAACATAGTCACAAATAACTTGAATTCCATTCATTTCAATAGGACTTAATCACAATTAGCCTTTTGCTGGTTTGTGCCCAGAAATTATTGCATGGTCCAGCTAGCAATGTGAGCAGAAGCCCTTGGAAACACTAGATATTTTGAAAATTTAACCATTTCAACCCTGGCTTTCTCTTTCCAAAGTCTCCTAGGTTTGAATCAATGCAACAATCTGCCGCAGGTAAAGTTAGCTCTTGCACTGATCTAAGCGCCTTCTTTTCAATAACATCACAAGCAAGTTTGAACAAAGAAGACAATCCATCAGATTTGAAAGCTTGGTAAAGATTTTGTGTCAAATTGGTCCGTCCTAATAAAGTCATTACTAGAACTGAGACTTTTGAATAATAAAATATGCATTTTTAAGTGAACAAAAGTAGTGATAA
Organism: Hemicordylus capensis; assembly: GCF_027244095.1. Classification (NCBI taxonomy): domain Eukaryota; kingdom Metazoa; phylum Chordata; class Lepidosauria; order Squamata; family Cordylidae; genus Hemicordylus; species Hemicordylus capensis. The sequence continues at coordinate 158,198,375 of NC_069660.1, forward strand.
TGAATAATAAAATAAGAATGAAGTGCTTAACAAGAAGAGATTAAAGACACAAGCAGGAAAGGAAGGTGCATGAAGTCTGGTCAGCAGGGAGTCTGACTTGCCTAAAAGGAAGAGTGAAAGCCAAGCTACATGATCAGCAGCCTTATGTAATTTATCTGTGCTGCACTATTTTATCTGTGCTGCAGCTGGAGGATGAGTTGCCTGAATGTCTCTGTGTGTAATAAACTCTGCACACAGAGAGATAGCACATGAGGAAGAAATGAGACAAGGGAAGTCAGAGCTTTCTGCATAGACTGGCTCCTGCACTAAGCAAAAGGGAAGTTCAGGAGAAAAGTGCCTAGATTTCTTTGGTAGAAAGAAAGCACCTTCTAGCAATCAGCTTCCACTTCCACCAAAACATCCTTATCTTTCCTGGGCGATCTTGAATTATTCCATCTCTCCTAGGGTTGCTTTGGTGACACTGCTAGTTCCAGGTGTTAGTAGCTGTTCAGCTCTTGTTACCTAGGAAGATGACACAAGTATAGCATCTCCTCTGAATCCACAAAAAGGCATGCTGCCCCATTACTGACACACACTGGAGAGATATCCAAAACATTCAGCAATCAGAAGTTTATTTCAGCGAGAATCCTCTCTGTACAAAGGACTATGTTGTAGGACACTTGCTGAGTTCAAATAATGCAGCATCTCAGCCTTCCTGTTCATTATCCGGTGGCTATGAAAAATGCTTATCAAATGAATGTCTCAGATCTGAGCAACTGCGGCTTTTGACAAATTCCAATGCACACCTTTTGAGCAGGGTGTTGAGCTTCATTTGTCTTTGAGTATGTTGCCCAATTCATCATTTCCAGTTGGTTGAGTCATGAGTTGTGGTTCCAAATATATTAATTTTTGCATTTGTAATTAGTACTTATCTTTGGCTGTAATTCAGAAGCCAGTCTACCTTCTGGACTTGACTAACAGGAAGCCCAAAAGCTAGCTTAGGTTCAGGCAGCTACAGCAAGGGGCTAGATTTAAGCATGCTCTGAGGTTTGCCACAAGATCATTTATCCAGCTACAATAGCTTAAGGGCAATGCACCCCCCATAAAGAGAAGTCGAACCTACTGACTTTTTAATGCCTCTTGTTTTACCCACCCACCCACCACTATGGTGACTGAGTTAGCCCGCCCCCCACCCCACCCCTCACTTGCAGCAGAAAGAGGGGAAACACAGCAACCACTAAGGGCAGCAGATGTGCCTCCTTCTGCAACCTGGAGAGCGAGAAGAAGGAAGGGTAAACAGATCGCAGGGAGTAGGGCAATATGGCAAAATATGCAATCCGTTCATGAATGTTAATAGAATAGTAGAGGCATACTATTCCTCTAGAGAGCCAGTGTGGTGTAGTGGATAGAGTGCTGGACTAGGACCGGGGAGACCCGAGTTCAAATCCCCATTCAGCCATGAAACTAGCTGGGTGACTCTGGGCCAGTCACTTCTCTCTCAGCCTAACCTACTTCACAGGGTTGTTGTGAAAGAGAAACTCAAGTATGTAGTACACTGCTCTGGGCTCCTTGGAGGAAGAGCAGGATATAAATGTAATAATAATAATCATCATCATCATCAGCAGCAGCAGCAGGGGCATAACTATAATAGGGCAAGGGGAGACAGTTGTCTGGGGACCCACTGCCTTGGGGGCCCTCCAGAGGCAAGTCACATGACTGACTCCCCCAGCTGCACACCCGCCCAGGCTTCCTTTAATTGTTTTCATCCTCCAAAATTGATGTGAGTGTTAAGACCTGGAGCTACCAGAACAGCATGTCTTTTTCTTGTACCATTAAATGACTTGCATCGTCCACAATTTACAAAACCTTTTAAAAAATAATTTAGGATGATGTTCTATTGTGGCACATGTATGTGTGTGTGTGTGTGTTGTGTGTGTGTGTGTGTGCTTTTTGTTACCACTATTCAGCCTCATTTAAGATTTCTTTACTTCATGAGCTGAGCTTCAGTGAGGGCGGGGCCCATTTTAAAATCTTGTCTTTGGGCCCACTCCAACCTTGCTACGCCCTTGCTATTCAGGACTCTCTGGCTTCGCTCTTTTTCTTTCTCCACTCAGTAGCCCTCCAAGTCTTGGCTCAGCTCAGCTCAGCTGGGGTCCTCCCTCCACAGCCAAGTTCTGTTCTGCTGCCAGAATCAGCATGTAAGGCCCCGTATGTAGCTGCTGGTCCCTAGAGAGCACATCTTCTTTATCAATCGATCCATCCTTGAATCCAACCGATCCTTTTTCTTTTTTCTTTTCCCTGTGGGGGCTTGGACCCCACTGACCAATCTTTCTCTAGCCCCCCTGCCCCGATGCTTCCAGGGTCCTGGCTTTGGGTGAATCTCTCTCTTCACAACTTTAACAGCCACCACTGCTGAGAGGCAACCTCAGAGGGCCTGGTGCCCCTATTGGAGGGTATTGCAAGGCTATGGAGGAGGCCGAAGGGGAATCTGAGTCAATGCTTTGCAGAGCACTGTGTGATGCTGACTGGCCACTGCCCGGTCTGCCCAGCACGGCTGTTGACATCATTAGCCTCTGCCTGTGTTGGGTGCTGCTCACCATAGGGATGTGCATAAAACCGGTTCTCCCGGTTCGGTTCGGGTCCGAACCGGGTCCGGACCGGACCGGGGTGGTTCGGTTTTGGTTTTGCCAGACCACCCCCACGGTCCGGTCCGGTTTCGAACCGGTTCGGATCTGAACCGAACCGGTTCGGATCACAAAAAGTGGCTGGTTTTGAAGGGGACATTGTGTTCTACCTGCCACCCAAATTTCAAGTCGATTGGACCTTCCTCTGATTTTTCACAATTTTTTTTCAAAAAATAAATTTTTGCCCATAACTCACAATGTCGAGCCCTTAGGGGCAAAAAAGCTGGGGTGGGTGGTAGCCACCCATGGGTGTCCTCCACCCCAAAAATCCCAAGGCAATTGGTGGCTCCTAGTATTATTGGTGAATTTCTGAAGAAAATTTTTTTTTCCATTGGCTAGAATGGGGGTTTGGGGCTGCCCCAGACCCACCTCTGTGGGGTGGCAGCACCCCCAAAGTGGGTCCGGGGCCATGGCAAAAATGCCCTCAGTCCCTCCCAGCAATCCCCGTAGAGATAGGAGTGATGGTTCTGTTGTTTTTCTGAGGTATTCTGAGTGTAGATTCTATGATAGCTTATGAGATTTCCAATGAGACACCATGAATCCACTCTCATTTGCTATCACAGAATCCACACTCACTCAGAACACCTCAGAAAAACAACAGAACCATCACTCCTATCTCTACGGGGATTGGAGGGACTGAGGGCATTTTTGCCATGGCCCCGGACCCACTTTGGCGGTGCTGCCACCCCACAGAGGCGGGTCTGGGGCAGCCCCGAACCCCCATTCTAGCCAATGGAAAAAAAATTTTTCTTCAGAAATTCACCAATAATACTAGGAGCAACCCAACAATTGCCACCCCATCTTTTTGGCCCCTCTCTCTGGGCGCCCTAACACGTAACACCTAGTCAGTCCATCTTAATGCCTACCTACTACCACCACTCCTATCCAAGCAAGTAAGAGGAGGACACTCAGAGAGACAACACCCACTCTCTGATCTAACAAAAAGGCCACTGCTGTGCTGCCTGCCAGCACAGCAGCAGCAGCGGAGCAGCACACTAAGCACAAGAGCAGCACACACAGAGAAGAAGCAGGAGGCGGAGCAGCAGAGCAGCAGACCTGCCGCTCTGCATGATGGGTGACGTGATGCCCAAAGAAACCACCGCCTCACTCAGTGCCTGCCACTGACTAGGCCCGACAGACAGAAGCCAGCCAACCTGCTCTGCTCTGCTCTGATGTTCCGCATGGATGATGCACACACACCCTACATCTGCATCCAAATGACCAGACCAGACCAGACCAAGTGCGCAGAGTCAGCACAGGCCAGCAGCCACCAGCCCAGCAACAACAACAGCTACTACTGCTACCACCACAACCAGTGTTGCCGCTACAATAACATTCCCAGTCCAGTCACGCGCGCCACAGCCTGAGCCTAGCACACAGCCAACAGCTGCTGCCAGCCAGTGCCTGGCAAGCCCAGCCAACATGAGGAGGAGAGAGCTAAGTAGACGGCGCACGCACATCACCAACCCATCACGACGGCGCAACTGCAAGGGGAGAGGGCACAATTACAGGCAGCAGCAGGAGGAGGAGGCAAGGCAATCCTAGCACAGATTTGAAAATTTAAAATCCACCAGGACATCTTCTAGAATCTAGACTTCTGTTTTTTCTACCACCAGCTGTAGTGTCTAGTTAGTCAGTGTGCTGTGCAGCTGAGCTGCGTGTGAGGAAGGATGATTGTAGCTAGTTCTTTAGTTTCAGCAGACTGAGCATTGAGCATGGGCAGTGGCCTTGGGAAGCAACACAATTACACGACACTCACCTGCTGCTGCTGGTTCTAGAAGTTGCCTCTTCTCGTCTTTTCACCTCTTCGTGTGTGTGTGTGTGTGTGTGTGTGTGTGTGTGTGTGTGTGTGTGCAGTGAGTGCATGCCTTTTGCCTTGCTGGAAAGAAATGCTTCTCTGGTCCACCACCACATATCTGCTCAAGGACACAGAGGCCCAAGGCAGAGGTGGTGGCACCAGTGTGAGTGCATGTGTGCTGGTGGTGTTTGCCACCACAGGTGTTTTGTGTGTGTATGTGTGCGCTGCTAGCTAGGAGGGGGGAGGGAGGGAGGCAGGGAGGCAGGGGGGAGGAAAGGGGAGGGGGAGAGGGATGTAGAGGGGATTGAAGGGGGGAGGGTCCGGCTCAGAGTTGGTCAGCCACATATTTGTGCACACACACGTGCTCACGTGTGTGCTTCGGTGGGAGAGACCAGACTCTCATCATCTGCCAGACCGGGGTTAGGGGCAGGTGAGGCGGTGGTGGGCTGGAAGGGAGGGAGGATGGAAGGTGGTGAAGAGGAAGGGGAGAGGTTGAGAGGGGAAGGATTGAAGGAGGCATGGGGGGGAGGGAGTTGGGGGGGAGGAAAAAAAAACATGTAGACAGACACACACCACACTACACACAGAAAGCATCCACACACAGAGACAGTGCTAGGCATCCATTCACACACACACACAGACAGACAGACAGACACACAACAGGAAGAGACAGACTGAGCCTGCACCACACACACACACACAGACCCAATTCCCCCCCTGCACAGTTATCAATCAATATGTTGTGTTGGCAGCCAGTTCATTGCTATTCTGATGGTTTGGGGTTTTTTGCCATCAGCCAACATCAACAGTGACCACAATCAAGATGAACATAAGATGATAATAATTCATTCGTTTCATTTCAAAAAATCACCCAATCATTTTCTCCATGTAAACCAAGCCCCCCACACATGATTTCTGGTAACATTTTCAATAAAATCAATTCATTTGGCATTCATCATTTTGTTCTCCCTTTGTCACCTTTTTTTCTTTCTTTTGCATAATTTTGAGGCTTGATTTTAACATGGGGTTTTAAAAGAAAAATTTATTTACATGTTTATTTACATACAGTATTTACATATCTACACTGCATTTTAGAACGTATACCCGCCGCTGCCGCTAAGTCTAGTACTCTGTGGGCTGTGCTACTTTGGGGGGGGTGTGCCGTGCCCACGCCAGGTCCCCAAATGCTGACAGGTGGATAGATAAAGGGCCTGTGCTGGTCAGCATTGGGTTTCTTTTTAGGTGGGCGTGGGCATTGTAAACATCTGGCCAGTCGCAGCACTACAACTACTACTACAAATGCATCTCTGTGTGGGCACACTACACGCTGCGACTGGCTGGCATGGCTCAGCATCTGTCACGTCAGCTCAGCTAGAGGTGGAAGGGGGGAGGGTAGGGATAAGCACAGAGGTCGAGCCAGGCAGGTGACCAACCATGGGGCAACCCACGGTAATCACTCGCCCGGCTCAAACTCCAGCTTGGGGTAGCCCAACAGGGGGAGGTTCACCTTAAGGAAGACCAGCTGCTCCACCAGACCAGGGTCCAACGGGAGCGAGAGGGTGTCACCACGTCCCCGGCACGTGAAAACACCCGCTCGCTCTGGACACTGGTTGGGGGGCAGGAGAGGAGGCGCACAGCCACCACCGCCAGGTCCGGCCAGACTTGGCGGCGGCTCGCCCAGAACTGTGCGCAGTCCACGCCGTCTCCCTCCACAGGCTCCTCCAAGTACTGCGCAACGCATTGCTCAGCACTGGAGGGGGGCCTGGCAGGTCGAGCCTCCCGCATACCAGGCATGGCGCCATAGCAGAACCGCTGAAACCACTGGGCGGATCTCGAGTCGGTAGCAAATGGCTGCTGCGATGGCGCCGCCTGGGATGCCGCGCTGCTGGACTGGGAAGAGGGAGGGGAAGGGGAAGCTGACGCCGGCTGGCCGCCCATGCTGCTGCTGGGTGCGGGTTGGGCCGCGAGGGCTGCCCCCGCACCACCACCAACACCCTGGTCTCTGCGGGCCCTAGCGGCCTCCTCCTCCCTAACCTTCTCGACCAGGATGCCCTTCCACCTGGGCAAGTCGTCGGCACTCACGGCATTGCCCTTGAGGGCTGGGTGACAGAGACAAGCGAGGACATACTCCTCCCTGTCTCCCAGCACATCAACGAGCCGCTTGTCAACCCCAGACCTCAGCCTCCCAGCCAGAGCACGACCCTCTGGCGTGGTCAGAGAGATATGGAGTCCACCCATCAGCTTCTCGAGACCAACAGCTGTGGGCAGCGCCTGGCTCAAGGGAGTGGTGTCGCCACACAAGCCCTTCGTGGCAAGCTGGAAGGGCTTGAGTGCCGACACCGCCTCGGACATCTGCTTCCACTCTGCGTTCGAGAAGTCGCAGACATCCAAGGACTCGTCCCTCGCCAGGGCGACAAGGGCTCTCTCCTGCTCCAACAGGCGCTGGAACAGGAGGAAGGTGGAGTTCCACCGCGTCTCCACATCCGTAGGGATGAGATGGCGAGGAAGGCCAAGGTCATCCTGCTTCTGGCGAAGCAGTCTCCTGGACTTCTCGCTGCGGTGGAAGTGGGCGGCCAGCTTGCGGGACTTATCCACAAGCGTGGCCGTGGCAGCAACAGCAACTGGGATGGGGCGGGCCCCCTTCTCCTGGGACGCCTTCAGCTCCTTAAGGCCAAGGGCGTCCCTGACGGTCAGATGGAGCGTGTGTGCCATACACCGTATGTTCACACAGTCCATGACTGTCTCGACAGCGGCGGTAACGTTGGCTCCATTGTCGGTGACAATGAAGCCGCGGGAGAGGTGTGGACACCCGCCAATCCACTCCTCTATCTGGCGGTCGAGTACGGCCGCCACCTCCTCCGCGGTGTGCCTCGTGTCCATCGTCTCCACGTGCAGGACGGCCCACCTGTGCCGTAGTGCAGCGGGAGCCGCGCCGGACCCGGAAGCATCGCCCGCGGAGGTCCCCTCACTCTCCGGGCCCCACCAGTGGGCAGTGAGGGCCAGGAAAGAAGCGTGCATCCCACTGACACTGGTCCAAAGGTCAGTCGTGAAATGCACGCTTGTCCCGGCCGGAGCTGCACGCAGCTGGGCCGACACGAGTTCCCTGCACCGGCGGTACAGGGAGGGGACCACGTTCCGGCTGAACGTGGTCCTTGAGGGGATGACGTATTCGGGAGCCAGGTATTGGAGAATCCGGCGGAAGCCGTTGTTCTCGACCACCTGAAACGGCTGGTCATCGGTGGAAATCATCTCCCCTATGAGGCGGGTGAGGTGATGATGGTCCACGCGAACAATACGCTGGCTGCCCGAGGACTGTGTCCACCGCTGGACGGGCAGTGTAGCCTGCCTGCTGGCTGGCACACTGCCGCTGCCCGCCCTAGTGGCAGATGCACAAGGCGCACTAGCGCTGCCAGCCTGTCCCCTGAGACCTGGGTGGTGACGCTCTATGTGTCTCCACATAGGCGTCGTACCCAGGTGCGCAGGGTCCCTTCCATGGCTGACAAGCATCCTGCAGTGGACACAGCGGGCGTGGAATGGGTCATCTTGAGGGACCTCAAAATGCACCCATGCACCACTGCCCTTGGCCTCCTGCGCCCTGGGCGCCGTCCTAGGCCATTTCTCGCAGGGTGGCTGCAGTCCTGGGGGGGCGGCCGCCGCTGCCTGCCCACTGCTGCCACCCAACCCGCCCCTTCCGCCCTCCACAGCGGAGGAAGGGCCCGGCTGAACTGGCATCGGAGAGGCAGGCCTCTCCTCCACCACCTCGCCAGACCGCTCCCCACCAGAGTGTCGGGCTTCACGAGGGGGGGGGGGCCACTGAGCGGCGAAAGGATAGGGGGAAGGGGCCCCAGAGGGAGGGAGAACCTGGCTGCATCGCTGCCAGCCGCACGGTCCTCACCGCCCTCTACCTGCTCTTCCAACTCCACAGTCTCCTCCACCTCAACAACTGGCGGTAGCTCAGCAGCACCTGGTGCCGCCGGCGAGGAGGGACCCGCCACAGCCCTAACGGTGCCTCTGCCTCTGCCGCGATTGGCGGCAGCAGGCGTGGGGAACTGAATCCTGCGCACCAAAGATGGGGCCGGAGCAAAGAATTCTCCAATGGGGAGAACTGGGGTGTCCTCAGGCTCCCCGCGTCCTCTCCCTCCCCGTGCCGCAGGCGCACCCCGCACCTGGCCTCTCCCACCTCTGCCTGCCAGCCTTGAGCGAGCCCTGCCCGCCACACGGCGCTCAGACATGCTGCTAGGTCAGAAGGAGGGAGACTTTAAGAGGAAGGCCAGAGACAGGGCCAAAAAAATAATTTGGAGGGGCTTAGGGGCCAAAAAAAAGGCAGCTGATTTGGAGACGGCGGGGGGGGGAGTTTGTTTTTAAAAAAGGAAGCCAATTGGGGGGAAAGGAAGACTTTTTGATGGGGGGGGAAGCCAATTGAAGTGAGGGGGAGGGTGTCCTTTTAGAATTTGGGACTCGGGAGTCAACCAAGCCAATTGGGGAGATGGGTCTGGGAGGGTTTTTTAAAAAAATAGGGGGTTAAAGGGTGGACCCCTGGTGTGGGTGGCACGGGCAGTTGGGTGGAGTAGTTGTGGTGTGGGTGGCAAGTTTTTAACTTTTTTTGGGGGGGGGAGTGGATGGGGGGAGGGCACAGCACCTACCGGGGGTGGGGGAGGGACGCAGTCAACGCTTGGGAACCTGCAGATCAAAGGAGGAAAGCCTTATTTAGTGAACTGGAACACAAAGTGTGGGTTCTGGGGGGTGGTTCTCAAGTAATGCTCCTGTGGGGGGAGCATCAAACTCAATGCAGCCTATTTAGTGACTCTAAATTGCACACAACCAAAACCAGAACCCAGTCACACCTAAACAGAGGTTGAACCCACCCACTCTGTGACTCTGCCCGCCCAATGCCATGGCAAGCAAGCAGCAGCAAACACTTGATGGCAGCATCATGGATTGAACATCATCATCATATGTGTGTATTGGCCCAGCATGTAGTGGCAGCATCAGAACCCAGGACCCCACTCAGACTGCCCCAGAGGCAAGGAAGCACTCTGGCATGGCATTGGCCCAGCATGTAGTGGCAGCATCCGATCCCCTGACCCCACTCAGACTGCCCCAGAGGCAAGGAAGCACTCTGGCATGGCATTGGCCCAGCATGTAGTGGCAGCATCCGATCCCCTGACCCCACTCAGACTGCCCCAGAGGCAAGGAAACACTCTGGAAGAAGGCACCTGTTCAAAAACCACCTGCAAGATGCATGCAATGCAACGCAACACACAGCAGCAGCAATTTCTTTATTGGGCATGAAGACACAAGTTACAACGGTACATCTCCTCTCCCTCCTCCCCACACCCAAATGCATTTCAAGATAGGGGTGTCCCTATTTAAAACCGCCAGCTAGGGAGAGAAAGGGGGCAACAAAAGGTGCGCAATTGCACACGCACTAACCCCTCTTCTTCCGGTCCTTCTCCTGCCGCTCACTGCTGGTCACGGATGCGCCGCCAACAGCCAACCCCCTGGGCTGGGACACAACAGGGCGGCCGCACGAGGCACAGGCAACCGGGGTAGTTCAACGATGGAGGGGCAGAAGTGAGGAGACCACACTATTTATGTGTTGTTGCTCAACTCACCCCCAAGCAGAGACAAATGAAATAAAACAACTTTCAAAAGAAAAATAACCGATGGCGGGGACCTCCAGGTGAGGTCGGAGGTAGGATACTGTGTGGCTGCAGCTGTGGGAGGAAGAAGAAGTGAAGGGATGAGGAGAGAGAAAGAGGAAGAAGAGAGGAGGAGCTGTAATGTAGCAGCAGGGAGGGGGATTCGGGTGTGGGAGGAGGACAGCAGCAGCAGCGGTGACGGTCCCAAGAGGGGGAGAGACCAACAGAGGGTGTTTGGGGGGTGGAGTGTGTTTCAGGGGGTCTGGGGTATGTAGCGGGGAGTCGGGGGGGCAAGAGGGGGAGAGACCAACAGAGGGTGTTTGGGAGGTGGAGTGTGTTTCAGGGGGTCTGGGGTATGTAGCGGGGAGTCGGGGGGCAAGAGGGGGAGAGACCAACAGAGGGTGTTTGGGGGGTGGAGTGTGTTTCAGGGGGTCTGGGGTATGTAGCGGGGAGTCGGGGGGCAAGAGGGGGAGAGACCAACAGAGGGTGTTTGGGAGGTGGAGTGTGTTTCAGGGGGTCTGGGGTATGTAGCGGGGAGTCGGGGGGCAAGAGGGGGAGAGACCAACAGAGGGTGTTTGGGGGGTGGAGTGTGTTTCAGGGGGTCTGGGGTATGTAGCAGGGAGTCGGGGGGCAAGAGGGGGAGAGGCCAGAGGGCAGGGTGTGTTTTGGGGGGATTAGTATGCGTCAAGGGGGATGAATCTGGGTGGGAGGGGGCGGGCAGGGCAGGAGTGGAGGAGGAGGAGGTGGCAGTGGGGGGAGTGGGTTTCTGGAGGGGAGGGAGGGGGGAAGCTGGGAGCAGAGCAGAGGGCCACACAGAGAGGGGAACAATCAATGAATCAATCAAAGCAAACCAAACAATATGAAAAAAAGTCCAAAAAAAACCACAAAAACACCTGGGAACAATGGGCAGAAAGTCTGGGGGGGGGGAGAGGAACCAACAACAACCAGCAGGGAGGAATGGGACACACACACAGCAAAACCAGAACCAAAAGAAGCTAATTGATTTCACACAAAAAACCAAAGTAACTAAGACAGGACTCAACAGGCAGCAGCAGCAGCACCAGGGAGGATGGGGAACAACACTCAGTCTGGGTGGGAGGGGGCAGGCAGGGCAGGAGTGGAGGAGGAGGAGGTGGCAGTGGGGGGAGTGGGTTTCTGGAGGGGAGGGAGGGGGTAAGCTAGGAGCAGGACCACACAGGGGAACAATCAAATTTGAATCAAAACAATCTATACACAAAGTAAAAAAAAGGAAACCAAAGGGCAGCCAGAAAGTCTCAGGGCGGGGGGGGGGGACAACTACCAGGGGGAGGGACTGGGGGAGTGGGTGGGACACACACAGGGAGCAAAACCAAAACCAGAACCTAATTCCACAAAGAAATCCAAAGAATGCAAGGCTCAACAGGCAGCAGCACAGGAGGGAAACAATCTTATCTGGGTGGGAGAAGCTAGGAGCAGGGCCAGAGGGGAACAAATTAACAATCAAAATCAGAACACAAGGAATCAAATTGCAGCAATAATATAAACTAAATCCTCAGAAACACAACTCAGACAGGCAGCCAGCAATAACAATAGCAGAAGTTATTAATTAAAAACCAAAATCAGCAAATATATAAATTTACACAGAAGCAATAATTGAATGAAACTCAAAAAGTGGAACAAAAGTCAGGCAAGGCACAAAAACAGGAAAGCAATGCAGAAGATGGGGGTGGGGGGGGGGAGGAGGGAAAGCCAAAACTTTGGGAGAAGGGTTGAGAGAGAAAGGGTGAAGAGAACAGAAAACACAACAGGAAAAGTTGGAAGAAGTTGAGGGGAAAGTATTAAAGAGGTTTGGACAGAGACAGACAGAGGGCAGATGGACAAGGTGGCACACAACAACACACAGAGAGAGCAGAGAGACAGACACACACTAATGTGACACACAGTCAGCAGGGACTCACAGCAGACACCAGCAGCAAAAGAGCAAGCAAGGTCTCAGAGATGATCCCACAACTGCAGCCAAGAGAAGTTTCCAGAGAAGAGGCTTGGGTTTATATAGGTTTGAAATTCCCTCCTTTGGGAGCCCCCACCTTTGCACTCCCCCCACGGCCAACAGGGTGCCAGCTCTCAACAGTGCAACAGCCAAGCAGCCTACCAGACCAAAGGACTCATTCTGGCCAATCAAAGGATCAATAGTGCAGCCAATACAATGCCTGAAAATAGCATCACAAAATGGATGCTAGGAGCAAAAGTTTCAGGAATGAGCCACAAAATGGAGGACACACTTCAAACTTTAAAGGGACACTCCACTGACTCCAGAGACTCAATTGAACTCCCGAACCGGTTCGGGAAACCCGAGCCGGTTCGGAGCCGAACCGACTCGGATTCGGTCCGGATCGGTCCCAGAAGGGCCCGATTCGGTCCGGGATCGAACCGCCGGATCCGGACCGGTTCGGGACGAACCGGTCCGGATCCGGACCGAACCGCACATCACTAGCTCACCAATCAGCAGCCTGACATTGCCCAGACAATACTTCTGCCTTCATTATTTCTTCACAGGGCAGGAAGGAAAGGCATGGGACCCTTCTGTCCTCCTAGTCAGCTCTTCCTACATGGTACACTCCTGAGCTGTCACTGGAACATAGGAATATAGGGAGCTGCCATATACTGAGTCAGACCCTTGGTCCATCTAGCTCAGTATTGTCTACACAGACTGGCAGCGGCTTCTCCAAGGTTGCAGGCAGGAATCTCTCTCAGCCCTATCTTGGAGACGCCAGGGAGGGAACTTGAAACCTTCTGCTCTTCCCAGAGTGGCTCCATCCCCTGAGAGGAATATCTTACAGTGCTCACACTTCTAGTCTCCCATTCATATGCAACCAGGGTAGACCCTGCTTAGCTAAGGGGACAGGTCATACTTGCTAGCATAAAACCAGCTCTCCTTCCACTTGCTGTGGGTCTGGCAGATAGTAATTCAAGATGTGGTCTGTTGAAGAGCTGTTTCAACCTGTTTATGGCAGCTGGTTACACCAGCGTCCCTTGCAGTAATCAGTGTGGTGAAGGACAGACATGCACCCCTATACACAGAAGACATTCACCAGTGAGGCAACGCAAATCATAGCTCCCTGATATATGTCCTTAGTGACCAGGGAATGCACACCTGTCCTTCACTCTCTATGTATTTATTGCAGGAAATGGAACATAGGCATAACCTGGTTAATGTGTGAAACAGCCAGTTACAAACTCAACCCTTTGTCTGCAACATCTCTGCTTATATCTGTGGGGAGATGCTGTGTAGGAAACGTTGAGCTTGTAAACAGGTTCTGAATAAGGCTGGAAGGAGAAATTCATAATCATCTTTGGGTCCATAAGATAACAGTTGTGCTCATCAGTCCAGAGACTCCAGGAGCATTAAACACAGATTTCAGTCTAACATTTCCTCATTTGACAATGCTTCATATACTGCTTCAGACACAAATCTTAATGCCTGCATGGAAAAGATAATGTAGAACATAGCATCTAAATTGTTTTACGGACATACAGCACAAAGATAGTGCCTGCATTGGCTTGACTTCCTAATATTTGTACTAGCGCAATAGCGGCCCAAGCTTTTTGACCCCAAACCTGAATTGGATCTTTTGGATCCACTTGAGTTTCACTGCTGAAACTTCAGCTCAGAAAGCAACACTGTTGTCCGAAGGCTGCCACTGTGTAAAACTGGAGTTGAGAGTAGAAAGCTCCTCCCTTTTTCTTGAGCTTTGGAAAAGCTGTGGCTTTCCTTCACGTGAAGCAGGAAGCCCACACAGCCAGTTCCTCCCCCACTTACAGTCTCCCAAACAGCAGGTTGGCATCGTCTGGGAGCATGGCAGGGGCTATGGAGGCAAACTGCAGGTCCATTGGTTGGCTGAAGCCTTTTAAAAATGGAGCTGCAGCAGGCCAGGGGGTGTGGCTGGAGTGGCGGCAGCTGGTGGCAGTAAGCTGGACAGGGTTTGCCGGCTTCCTCGCTCTGCCACTGGTTGAGTGGCTGGGGGCATTTTCTGGGTGCATTTGTGTCCTTACAGACAGTGGGGGAAATAAATATGTGGGATGAGAATATGTCAAATTACATGTTGGAATGTTTCTGCTAATGTATATCTGTATAAAGAGTCTTATACATCTTTACATTCTTGCAAATTCAGTTGCTTAAATATTGGCTCCTATAGACATTTTAGTTGTGTGTTGAAATGTATCTGCTAATGTACATTTGCATAAATATGTTTGTTTTATTTATTTATTATTCATTCATTCATTCATTCATTCATTCATTCATTCATTCATCCGATTTCTATACCGCCCTTCCAAAAATGGCCCAGGGCGGTTTACATTAACACAAAACAATTAAAAACAATTAACACTAGAGACTATAAAACACCATAAAACAATTAACAATTAAAACATTAGACACAGTTTTAAAAACTCTGGAAAATCAGCTTACTTTCTTTCTTTATTGCTATGGTCATTCTACAAGCAAAGGAAAACCAGGTTACAGCAGATTAAAAAGATTTACAACAATGAAAAAACCCTGGAAGGCCTGGCCAAACAGATAGGTTGTGAGGACTCTCTTGAAGGCCAATAATGAATTCAAATTACAGATTTTATATTCTTACATTATTGTGAATTCAGTTGCTGTTTGGGCCCTCAGGAACCCATGTGTTAAAAATACTCTGTGTGTGGGGGGGTGGGGGTGGGTGGAAAATGATGCTTAACTTGCAGCGGGAGGTAGGGAGAGGGCTCAAAAGGCCTTTAGGTCCAGGCTCCAAAATTACCTAGGTGCACCTCTACTCTAGACAAGGTCCTTTCTGCTCAGCCTCTGATGCCAGCATTGCAGGTCCATCTATTTCCTATAGTTCTCCACAGTGTACCCATTCTCAGTGCTACCTTCTTGGTAGGAGCCTTAGCCTCCCAAGTTACTCTCCACAGTTTTAACATCTCTGTCCAGCAACTTTCTTGCCTGGAAGTTAATACAGAAATATCTGTATTTCTTCTTGGAGTGAATCGCATTGTTGAAATTGAGCTGTAATGTAACAGGCAGTGGGCAGACAGTGCTGATGCTCCCAAAGTGCCAACAAATCAGTCAAGATTAATGCAGACCGGCTCAAAAGTTCTCACCGCCTTGTTCAAGGAGAACACCCACACACAGAGAAACATATACCATCCACAAACAAACAACATCTGCCATTCCTTTTATTCCATCTTATACAGCCACTGATATTAGAGGAAGCTGAAGAAAATGTTATTGGGATGGATGCACCAGGAGTACAAAGATGGATAGTTAAGATCCTGCTTCTTCTCCCTATGCACACATACGGTAAGGTGGTGTTTTTAAAAAAACAAAAACAAAACTTAATGTGATTATGTTTGGCATGGAAGATATATACCTGTTGTGAGCTGGATGACGTGTCGCAATAAATCATGGTTGGCATTTGTAGCATCTCCCTACCCCCACTCAAAAAAATAAAACTTGGAAAGAGTGAGAAACAATTGCATTTTGTATCTTGATTCCATTCAGATAATCATGTGAGCCAAAGGTATTGTGTGAGACAGGAAACCTTCCCTATTGATAACATTTGTTTGCTTAGGGTTTCCCCAGCTGTTTGCATGTGAGACGGTTCCTAAAGGGACTGGAAAGGAATTAGAAGCCCCCAAGCAATAAAGTTAAGCATCAGCCATTAAAAAGCCTGCTGCTGGATCCAAGCCATACTAAACTTTTGCTCTAGACACCCAGTACTTTATTTCAAAAAGGATAGGAGCCTGGTCTCCAAATTGTCTGGAAACTGATACTGTGCAGGCTGGGACAGGCTTCTTACCCTCTGAGGAGCATGGAAGGCTACTTTGCAAATGCTCAGAGTCATTTACCTATTTATTTTAATTCAAATACTCCAGAACACAGCTCCAGTATTGAAAATAGATTCTGGGGCTGAGCTCCTGCTGACCACTGACATCTGCCTTGATCTCATAGGATTCAAAAGAATGCAACACATAGACCGCCTTCGGACTTAACAGCAAACAATGGGTCCAACAGGCCCACAGTTAAGTTTGCCTCCATTCCCCCAGCACGCCCCCAGACAATTGTTGCCCTTTACAATTCTGGGAGTTTGCAAAGGGGGAGTAACTGTCTGCCTGGGCTTCCTCCAATGCAAGAAGGACAGCTGCAGCAGCCAATTGCACTTCAGAGAGGGAGGAGTTTCCTCCCCTTAACAAGCTGCACAAACCAGACACCACACTGCAGGCCATGGACCCTCGGTTTGGTGAGTGGAACCTAATTCCAATCAAAGGGTTCATTTCCAGTTTGGCAGGGGAAATTGCAACTGCGGTTGGGTCCAGGAACTGTGGTTCTGATGCCATGGGGGTGAACCTGAGGTGAGTTTGCCTCAGGTTCCCTGTGATGTCTGAAGGCGGCCCCGGTCATTGATAATAGGCCCAAGACGTGGTCTGAAGGAATACAGCAACCTTGTTGAAGCTAGACAAGTTTGTGTCTGGTCAGTACCTAGGGACAAGGATTCTCAAATACACTGCTTTGAGGTCATTGAAGGAAAGGCAGGGATATGACCAGCAGCATGGTGGATGGACTTGGTTATGACAACAGTGAATGCACCACTGAGAGACCTTAAAGGCCAGGTTGGGGACAGATCATTGTGGAGAGAATCTATCTATGTGGTCACTAAGAGTCAACACCAACTTGATGGCAATCAATCAATCAATCAATCCTTTGAGCATAATTGTACACAATATTCGGCTCAGGGCTGTCCCTTCTGCACTGTAATGTTTAGGCAAATTTATCAATGTGACATCAGCTAGGGTTGTTGTGAGGATGTACACTGCTCTGGTTTCCTTGGAGGAAGAGTGGGATATATGTGTAATAAAGAAAATAATAAATAATAAAATAATTTTAAAATTAATAAATTTTCCTACCCTCATCCACATCAGCCAATAGGGTGGAAGGAACATACGGAGATTGTACACATGACCTCCTTTTCTGGGTCTGGGAAGCCTGGGTCGAAGGTAGGATTGCTCCTCCTATAGTGCTACATGTGATGTGCTGCACTCCCACATGAGTGCTGCTGTGGCGAGCACTGTGGCAAAAGAGAGGCCAAGGGATGGATGCCTGGTCTCCAGAAATCCCACAATGCACTACACTGCTTGTGCAGTGCATTGAAGGCATTCTAGAGGCTGAAGTGCTCCTTCCCCTGGCCTCTATGGCAGCTTGGGCTAACCACAGCCAGAATGGAGCTGCCGGCAGTCCATGCTGCCACATGACTGGGTAGTGGGGTAAGAGGGTGTATGCTTGCCCTCTTACCTCACTTTTAGACCAGATAAAAAACCCAGGCTTCCCAGCAGGGCAGCTCAGGGACTGGGCCCAATCCTGGGGCTTCACATGAGCAGCCCTACTTGGGTAGGGCTGCACAAACCCAGGTAGGGCTGCTTGTATGAACAGCCCTACAATGTGATAACATCACAGCATGACTAACGGTGGCTAAATGTTGCAGAGCAGAACTCAACACGGGGGTACCATTTTCTGTGGCAGCCCTGTGTTGAGCATAATGTGTAGTTTTGCCCTATGCCTCTCATATTACATGACCAAACGGAGGTGTGCAGAACCAGTTCTATTCAAACCTGTTTCAAATAGAACCAGCCCAGTACAAATGGTTCCGATTTGATCCGAACTGGTCCCCCCAAAGGGGGTGCTGGTCTGAGTTTGTGCTGAACCAGCCCCGGTTCTAATGAAAAGGCTCGGAACCATTTCGGCGGTTCAGGGCATGCCTGTAAAGGGGATCTGGTGAGGATTATCCTTTACAAGCAAGTGGGGAATACTGCCTACCTTTACAAAAGTCCTAATAGGGACAGGCAAGAGGGCACCTGTAGTCTGAGGAGGGTGGCAGCACAGCTCCTCCTTTCTGGACCGGCCCCAGCTCTCCAGAGCATTTGTGTGGCCTCTGTTCATGCATGGAGGCCATTTGCGTGATGATGCAAACTTGTGTCATCACACAAATGGCCTTTGCACATGCACGGAGGCTGGAACCAGGCCACACTGGAGTGCTGCCGGTCCTCATCTGGAGAGAAGGAGCTGTGCCACCGTTGTCATGCAAATAGTCACTGGGCATGCATGGAGGTGACACAAATGGCCTATGCGCATGTGTGGATGCTGGAAGTGGGCCACACTGGAGCGCCAGGCCAGGTCCAAAGAAGAGGAGCCATGCCACCAGAGCCCTCTTGAGACTACAGGTGTCTTCTTGCCTGCCCCATTAGGAATTTTTTTTTTTTAGGTAGGCAGGGTTCTCCCCTTGCTTTTAAGGAGGAATCCTCACCAGATTCCCCTTTACAGGCATGCCTCCTTGAAATGCCGAATGGCCAGGATCTGTTCGTGCACACCTCATTACCAAACATGACTAAAAAACCCCAAACAATCTTGATCTAATTATGTCTGAATAAAGAATTCATCTCCATGTGCATTATATTATAAGCAAGAATGAGTTCCCTTTAGCAAATTCCCTGTAGTGATTTGTTTCTTCTCCAGGGACAGTTTGGTCTTTGATGCGTATTCCTGCTATGTTTGGTGTGAAACTGTAGCCAGGAGCTGCAAATCTACCTCACTAAATAATGCCTCCTTGTAATCTAGGCAGAAGTGTAACTCGGCTCCTTTGGCTACTGAATTTCATTTTTAATCATTCACTTATTTATGTAAATGTTTCTCTTGCTGTATTTTGGTAGCTCAAGGCAAGCAAGAGCCTTTTAAACCAAAAACCAAAAGAACATGTTAGCCTGAATCTAGGGTACTGCAGACAAAGGTTTACCTCATTATTATTTCAAATACATCTGTGTGAACATCAGCTTTTCTTGGCTTTCTACCTCCTGGCTATTTGCACCTTTCCTCTGCCCCATCTTCCTTCTCCTTTTTCATACTCTTCCCTCCAGTCTTCTCTTTCCTCCTTCACCCCTCTGGATCTTCCAAGTCGCCTTTGTTAGACCTTGCTGCTTCCCTGAGCTTTCTGCCTGCCTGCCTGTTTTTTCTCTAAGTCCTTGCTTTATTGACCCTTCCTTTGCTAGGCATTGCATCATGCCCTATGAAAGCAGCTCAGCCAAAGGCAGACATGGACCCTTCTGCCTGCCAGTCCCTACCCACTTGACGTTGGGAGAGTCCACCCATTAATTGCCAGAGAGGCTTCACCAGCACACCACTACAAAACACTATAGTGGTCAACCTGAGACTCTCCAGCTGTTACACAGGAACACAGAAAGCATATATTATATTGAGGCTATTCCCACGATCACGGGAAAGAAGGCTAAGGGAACTTAGCCCGCTTTCTAGGGATCGTGAGAACCACGCAGGTGGCCCATGTCCTCTAGTTGCATGGGGATGCCAAGCTGCTCCAAACAGCCATGCAGTCCCAGCCCTCTTCTGCTGCCACACCAACAACTGGTGGCACTGGCACCGCTAGCGCCACGGGGAGCAGTCAAGCTGTGGCTGCCTCTAAAAAGGTATGTGACAAGCTTTGGATGGACACGGAGATTGTGCAACTGTGGACAAGCGAGGTGTTGCAGGTCCAACCATAGAACCAGTTCTGCAGCGAGGCCACCTGTGGCTGGATCTCCAGCCAGATGGCTCTCCAGAGGTCCCAGTGCACTGCCAACCAGTGCAAGGAGAGGCTGCACCTTAAAGAGGTGGCCTTGCACACCAAGCTCTCTGGAGTAGAGCCCAGGACAATGGCTCACTACAACATGCTGGCACTGGTCCTGCTGGACAGAATGGACATCGCCCAGGTGGCCACAGTGGGGACTGGCTACCCAATGTCAGGGAGGAGGCTGAGGGCTAGCCAGAATTTATTTATTTATTTATTTATTTATTTATTTATTTATTTATTTATTTATTTATTTAAAAATATTTTTATACCGCCCAAAACTTACATCTCTGGGCAGTTCACAACCAGATAAAAACAAAGATAAAATGTTAGTTCAAAACAAAACAAAACTTAAAACACAGCAATTTAAAAACAATTTTAAAAACAATATTCTAAAAACAACATGAAAACAATTAAAACAATATCAGTTAAAAGCCTGGTTGAACAGATGTGTCTTTAGAGACTTTTTTAAAATGGTCTCTAACGACACATCTGATGGGTCTTTCCATCAGATGGCTGCCTTTACTACTCTGCAGAGGGTAAGCAGGCCCACTTAACAATCAGCCGCCACGACCACCACCCTAGCAGCACCACCCACTGCCTCAAGTGCCCCTGCCCCTGCGCAAACAGAAACCACTTGAATGGCACCCTGTCCAGCCATCCCTACTTTTCTTCCTCTGGCAGCTGAAGTTCCGAGCTGTACCTGGGCCCCTGGGCAACAGCACGCCACCCCTTATTTTGGGACCACATCCTCCTCTAACCGGCCTGGTGGGATCATGGCAACAATTGTGGTGCCCTGACTGCCCTCCAAGCCCACCACACTCTCTAGGGCACCTGAGGTGGCTGCAAGTTCTGTCTTTCCTGGACTCTCATTGGCTCCAGCTCCCGCCCATCAGCAGACAGGTGTGCTAAGGCCCGAGGAAACCTAAAGGGATGCAGGGGCCATGGAGATCCCATGCTGGAGCAGTTTGTGGATGCCGCTGGACATCCCCTGCAGTCTGGCCTCTGTGCCATCGACTCAGCTGATGACAATAAGGAGACTCAGATACCAGACCTGCATGCACTGTCGCCATCTTACCTCTTCAGTGACAGCAGCCATGCCTCCCTGCTGGAGCATGAGATCCTGCAGGGGACAGGACTTGGAACTGGCAGCCCCTAGGACCAAGGCCTGGCATCAGACATTTCTGAGGAGCTGTTCACCCACCAACCACCTGCTGTGGTCTTCGGTACGAGGCCCACCACAGCTACCTGGGGATTGCTGGCTTGTGAAGTGGTGGTGGAAGGTGTGAGTTCCTGCCACCACACTCATGGGGAGCAGCATCGTGTGCTGCTGGATCAACCAGGTGAGTGAACAGGTGCAAAAGGTGAATGGAGGATAGTGGGGGGCCAGGGACACACTCTGCCAAGCATCACGTGATCATGGGGGGCACCAGAGACTTCCACCTCTCTCAGTAACATTAGCCTGCCCGCCCCATGGGGTGTGACCCTAAAGTCCCATGTCCATCTGTCCACACAGACCCAAACAGCAGCATGACCCTCCCATCCTAACATCTTGTGCACATGAAATCCATGGGGGAAGGGGGAGTCTTGTGGTGATGAAGCCCGCCCCTTGGGGGAGGGGGTAAGAACTCCCTGGCATGACCTCACATCTAGGCAGGTAATGCCAAAGGATTTCTTTAAGCAAAATCATAATGCTGTTCTCCCTCTCGATGCCCCCTCCCTGAAGCATTGCTGGTCATAGAGGATCCTGGCCAGCTGCAACCTGTCCAGGAAGAACCAGAGAGACCTGCCAGCCATGCCTGTGAACCAGCTGGATCCGGCCCCATGCAGGCTGATTATCAACGTGGAGTGTGTTGCACCGCTACGCAACAGGAGGCATGTGGACTGCCTCCAGCTCACAAAGGACCTCATAACACAGCATGCTGAGAGCCTGCAGGCCATGCGAGCTTCTGCATGAAATGCACCAAAGAGACGGGGGAAGGCATGAGAAAGACAGGTGGGCTTGCAAGAGGTCACAGCTGAGACAGTGCGGGTCTATGCACAAGTGTTTGATTGCACAGTGTGGGTCTATGAAGAAGTCTCAGATCACACTGTGAGGGAAGTGGTAGGTGCCATGGAATGGTCTGACATGACCACTGAGATGAGGTTTGAGTGGTACACTGCCTACTTTGAACAAATGGCTGACTCTATTTCTAGACATGCAAACCAGCCACCACCCTTTGCCCCTTAGGGATGTGCATGAACCGAGTACCGAACCAGTTCAGAAGTTTGGCGTTCGAGCCGGTTTGGAGGCATTCAAGCCAGTTCAGAGGCCGCCTTATGTTACGGTTCCTTTAAGAAGCATGGCGGGTGCCCTTACCTCTCCTGCCGCATTTCCCCCACTGGCGCTGTCCCCAAAAATGCTGGTGTGGGGAATCTGCATAGCTCCTTGCAGCCCCAGTCAGCGTCATACAGCGTCATAATAGGCTGTTGCACATGCGCAACTGAGGCTGCAAGGAGGTACACAGCAACCTCATGCCAGAGTTTTGGGGGACAGCACCAGTGTGGGAAACATGGCTGGGGGGGGGGTAAGGGCATCTTCCCTGCTCCTTAAAGGTAACCCCCTACCTCCTGGGAATGCATGAACTCATCCGTGCACATCCCTATTGCACCTCAGCAGCCGCTCTACCAACCTCAGTTGCTGATGCCAGGGCCCTACCTGCTTGCACCTCCAGGCCATTCCCAAGCCACTAAGGCCTCTCAAGGAGTGCAGGGGAAGTTCTTTGCTCCCCTCCAGGAGCACCCACAAATTGTGGCCCAAACATCCCCTGGCCCACCCCAAGGAACCTTCAGGGTTCCACAGGGTGGGCATTTACCATCCATGCCAGAGACACCCTTAAGACTTCTCCTTGTGGGTCCACATGCAGGGCAATTGGGAGTCAGCCCAGCAGGCATGTCTGGGCAGCAAGCCAGCACCCCTGTGCATATGGAGCCCATGGCTCCTGCACAAGCCCTTCAGCACCAGATACCCCAGGGTCACAGGCAAGTGGTCCTGATCTCCAAGATTCCTTGGTTGGGCAAGGTGATTGATGGGGTGGTAGACACCAGCAACAGGCTGTTTTGGAGGAAATGGATTATCTAGACCCATTTCAAACTGGCTTTAGTGCTGGCTATGGGGTTGAGGCAGCTTTGGTTGGCCTGATGGAAGATCTTTACCAGGGAATCGACAGAGAGAGTGTGACTTTGCTGGTTCTTTTGGATCTCTCAGCAGCATTCGATACCATCAACCATGGTATCCTTCTGGATCGCCTGGGGGAGTTGGGGATAGGGTTCCTTCCTGCTCCTATCTCTCAGGTAGATTCCAGATGGTGAAGCTTGGTGACAGTTGCTCCTCAAAACAGGAGCTGTTATATGGAGTCCCCCAGGGCTCCATTCTGTCAACAATGCTTTTTAATATCTACATGAAACCGCTGGGTGAGGTCATCAGGAGATTTGGTGCTGGGTGCTATCGGTATGCTGATGACACCCAAATCTACTTCTCCTTTTTATCTTCAGGAAATGGCACTCATTTCCGTAATGGGCTGGATGAGGGAGAACAAATTGAAGCTGAATCCAAGCAAGACAGAGGTGCTCATTGTGGGGGCTCAAAATTGGAGGGATGAGTTAGATCTCCCTGTGCTGGATGGAGTTACACTCGCCCAGAAGGAGCAGGTGCGCTGCTTGGGAGTACTCCTGGACCCAGGCCTCACCCTGGTATCTCAGGTGGAGGCCATGGCCAGTACTGCTTTCTATCAGCTTCGACTGATTCGACAGCTGCGTCCATTCCTCAGAGAGGATGACCTCAAAACAGTGGTGCATCAGCTGGTAACCTCCTGGCTTGACTCCTGCAATGCGCTCTACATGGGGCTGCCTTTGTATGTAGTCAGGAAACTTCAGTTAGTTCAGAATGCGGCAGCCAGATTGGTCTCTGGGGTAACCCAGAGAGACCATATTATGTCTGTTTTGAAACAGCTACACTGGCTGCCGATATGTTTCTGGGCAAAATACAAAGTGCTGGTTATTACCTTTAAAGTCCTGAATGGCTTAGATCCGAGTTATCTAAGAGAGCGCCTTCTTTTACATGATCCCCACCGCACATTAAGGTCATCTGAGGAGGCGGGCCTTCTCTGTAGCTGCTCCTGGGCTATGGAGTGCACTCCCGACAGAAATTTGTAATTTGAGATCATTGCTGTCCTTCAAGAGAGCCCTTAAAACGTACTTATTTGGCCTGGCCTTCCAGAGTTTTAAATAATTAATGGTTTTAAACTGTTTTAAACTGTTGCCCTGATTTTTGGGGCTTTTAGCTGTTTTATTGGTTTTATTGTGTTTTAATAGTTTGATTTTAATTGTTAATTTGTTGTAATGGTTTTTATCATGTTTTTATCACTCAACCCTGAGCCATTTTGGAAGGGCGGTATATAAATCTAATAAACAAACAAACAAACAAACAAACAAATAAAATCTTATATCGAATCCTTCCAAATAACAGTCGTGGATTTTTAAAAATGTAATCCATTCTTTCATCCAGTTTAGGTATATTGCTTCAAAATATAACTTAAAATTTGGTAACACAAACCCTCCTCTCTTCCTGTCGTCCATTAGGTTTTTAAAATTTATTCTTGGTTTTTTGCCCTGCCAGATAAAGTTATTTACGTCTTTATGCCATTGATCAAAAATTGACATTGTTTTTATTATTGGTATTGTCTGGAAGAAATATAACATTTTAGGAACATTCATTTTAATAACAGAAATTCTTCCACTTAATGATAAATTCAATCTATTCCATCTACAGTAAGGGAAATAAGTATTTGATCCCCTGCTGATTTTGTCTGTTTGCCCTCTGACACAGAAATGACCAGGCTATAATTGGAGTGGTAGGTTTATTGTAGCTGTGAGAGATAGAATAACAACAAACAAACCCTCAAAAGCCCAGTGCCCAAAAGTCAGCGATGGATTTGCATTGTAGTGAGGGAAATAAGTATTCAGTCCCTTCACAAAAGATGTCTTAGTACTTGGTGGCAAAACCCTTGTTGGCAATCACAGAGGTCAGACGTTTCTTGTAGTTGGCCACCAAGTTTGCACACAACCCAGGAGGGATGTTGTCCCACTCCTCTTTGCAGATCCTCTCCAAGTCAGAAAGGTTTCGAGGCTGATGTTTGGCAACCCGAACCTTCAGCTCCCTCCACAGATTTTCTATGGGATTAAGGTCTGGAGACTGGCTGGGCCACACCAGGACCTTCATGTGCTTCTTCTTGAGCCACTCCTTTGTTGCCTTGGCTGTGTGTTTTGGGTCATTGTCATGCTGGAATACCCATTCACGACCCATTCTCAATGCTCTGGCTGAGGGAAGGAGGTGCTCACCCAAGATCTGATGGTACATGGTCCCGTCCATCGTCCCTTCGATGCGGTGAAGGTGTCCTGTCCCCTTAGCAGAAAAACACCCCCAAAGCATAATGTGTCCACCTCCATGTTTGACGGTGGGGATGGTTTTCTTGGGCTCATAGGCAGCATTCCTCCTCCTCCACACACGGTGAGTTGAGTTGATGCCAAAGAGCTCAATTTTGGTCTCATCTGACCACAACACTTTCACCCAGTTCTCCTCTGGATCATTCAGATGTGCATTGGCAAACTGCAGAAGGGCCTGTACATGTGCTGCCTTGAGCAGGGGGACCTTGCGGGCACTGCAAGATTTCAGTCCTTCACGGTGTAGTGTGTTACCAATTGTTTTCTTGGTGACTATGGTTCCAGCTGCCCTGAGATCATTGACAAGTTCCCCCCGTGTAGTTCTGGGCTGCTTTGTCACCGTTCTCATGATCATGATCACCTCCACGAGGTGAGATCTTGCATGGAGCCCCAGACCAAGGGAGATTGACAGTTATTTTGTGTTTCTTCCATTTGCGAGTTATCGTGCCCACTGTAGTCACCTTCTCACCAAGCTGCTTAGCGATAGTCTTGTAGCCCAGTCCAGCCTTGTGCAGGTCTACAACCTTGTCCCTGACATCCTTCAACAGCTCTTTGGTCTTGGGCATGGTGGTGAGTTTGGAAGCTGAGTGATTGCTTGCTTCTATGGATAGGTGTCTTTTATACAGGTACTGTAACAAGCTGGGATTAGGAGCACTCCCTTACAGAGGGTGTTCCTCATCTCAGCTCGTTACCTGCATATAGTGAAAAGACACCTGGGAGCCTGAAATCTTGCTGGTTGATAGGGGACTGAATACTTATTTCCCTCACTACAATGCAAATCCATCGCTGACTTTTGGGCACTGGGCTTTTGAGGGTTTGTTTGTTGTTATTCTGTCTCTCACAGTTACAATAAACCTACCATTCCAATTATAGCCTGGTCATTTCTGTGTCAGAGGGCAAACAGACGAAATCAGCAGGGGATCAAATACTTATTTCCCTTACTGTACATAAGTCTATCTTGATTTCCTTCCAGATTTTAATATAATTATTTTGAAACAATAAGGCATTATTTGTTGTAAGCGTAACTCCTAGGTATTTTACCTTTCCCCCCACATTGAAACTAGATCTCAAGACAAATTTTTCAATATCTTCTTTGTTCATATTTTAATTAATATGTTTGTCTTATCCTTATTTATATAGAACCCTGCCAAATTCCCATATGATTCTAATATTTCCAATAATGTATCAATTGACTCTAAAGGATCTTGTAAAAACAACACTATATCATCTGCAAAGGCTCTTAGTTTGTATCTTTGTGTCCCTATTGACAATCGTCGTATTTTGGTCTCTTCCCTTATCATCCTACACATAATTTCCAAGACCAATATAAATAATAATGGAGACAGGGGACAACCTTGTCTAGTACCTTTTTGAATACTAAAATAATCTGTAAGTTCTCAATTAACCTTAATGTTTGCTTTTTGATCAGAATATATAGACCCAATCGCCCTTATATAATTAGCTCCAAACTCTACAATTTCCAGGGTTTTCAACATAAATTGCCAGGAGATGTTATCGAAAGCTTTCTCTGCATCCAAAAATAACATAGCCAGTTGTTTATCATTATGCTTTTCATAATATTCGAATACATTTAAAACAGTTCGCACATTGTCCTATATTTGCCTTTTTGGTAGAAATCCAGCCTGATCTTCATGAATTCACTCTACCAAGACCCCCTCCATTCTTTTAGCAAGTATAGAAGCAAATAATTTATAATCATTATTAAGTAAGGAGATTGGTCTATAATTTTTAACCAGAGTTTGATCTTGGCCAGGTTTTGGTATTAATGTAATAGTTGCCTGCCTCTGTGAATCAGGGAACCAACCCTTCATCATAATTTCATTCATTGTCCATTGTAATGGTTGAGACAATACTTCACTAAAAGCTTTGTAGTATATAATAGAGAGCCCATCTGGTCCTGGCGATTTCCCCCCCTTTGCTTGCTTAATAGCATCCTTAACTTCTTCATTGGAAATTGGAAGATTCAATATTTCCCATTGTTTAGGGTTTAATTTTGGTAAATTCCTTAATTGTAAGAATTGTTCTACTTTATTTATATCAACCTTTCTTTTTTGATAAAACTCCTTATAATATTTATAAAATTCTCTTTTAATTACTGATTGTTGATTAATAATACCTCTGGACATACTCAGACTCCTTATATAATTCTTTTGCTGTTCAACTCTTAATTTCCAGGCCAGATATTTACCCGGTTTATTTGCCTGTTCAAAAGATTTCTGTTTTAGAAATTTTAAATTTCTTTCCATCTCCTCCACCGTCAACATGGAATATTTCTGTTTTATTGTTGTATTAAAGTTTGGTCACTTTTTTCCCAATTAGTTCCCCTTCCAAGTCCTTGATTTGAATCTGGATTAGGTCCTTGTTCTCTTGTTTCTTTCCCCCCCAATATGCATTTTGTTGAATAAAGAAACCCCTCATCACTGCCTTACTTGCGTCCCATACTATCTTCATTTGTAGATCATCCTTTAGGTTTATCTCAAAATATTATTTAAGTTTTTGTAAACCTAATTTCACAATTTTAGAGTGATTCAAAAGAGACTCATTTAATTTCCATTGATAGTTTTTCTTTATTCCAATTTTCCACTTTAATTCTATTGGATTAAGGTCAGAAAATATCCTTGGCAATATATCAATATATTTGATTGTTATCAACACATCTGCATTAGCCCAGATCATATCTATTCTCGTGTGCATTTTGTGTCTATCTGAAAAGAAAGTATACTCCTTAGCATCTGTATTTTTGATTCTCCATATATCATGTAAACCAAAATGCTCAACCATATTAAAAAAGGCTTTTGGTAATTTCCCATCATTTTTTCTCAAGTCTGTTGAATCTCTATCAGTCTGCATTGAGACAACTCCATTAAAGTCTCCCATTAATATAATCCGTTGCCTATCTGTCTCTGTGAGTTGCTTTTCCAATTTTCTATAGAAGTCTGCTTTTGCCTCATTAGGGGCATATATGCCCACTACTGTATATTTTAAGTCTCCAACCTTTATTTCTACTATCAAAACTCTTCCATAATCATCTTTATATATCAGTTTTGGCTCTAAAAAGTCTTTTATATAAAAGACTACTCCACTTTTTTTCTTAATATCTAATGTTTCAAATTGCTGGCCAAGTGCTTTGTTTTGTAGGTATTTTCTATCTCTCCTTCTTATATGCACTTCCTGTAAGCAAATCAAGTCTAATTTTCTTTTCTTTAGATCATGGAAATTTTTTTGGCGTTTTGTTTTTATATTTAGACCATTTACATTTAAGGGAAAGAATTTTATTTCCATATTGACTATGTATTTGTTTTGCTAATCCCTCCGTTATTTATTGCCTTGTGTCTTTTGGCCATCCCCTGAGACCTGAAGATCATTCCTGTACCTGCGGAGAAATTATTTTATTTTAGAATCTTCGGTTAATCTATATTTCTTATTTTTATAGGTAAAGGCAACCCCATGAGGGAACTCCAATCTACAGGGGATTTTATTTTGTTTTAAAGTATCAGGCAAATCCCTGTTGTCTTTCGTTTCCTAAGAAGTCTCCTTGGGATTTCTTTCATAATTGTTTGTTCATTAATTTCCCATTTATTTTGAAAATGGGCTTGTATAATATGATCTCGGGTAGATTTTGAATTAAGTTGAATTATGCAATCTCTAGGCACTTTGTGGATGTCTGAAAAAGTGGCATTTACTCTAAAGGCATCTTCAATAAGTCCTTCCATAATAAGTAGATCTAACTGAAAAAGTTTGGCTAATTCATTTGACAGCAAATCTGCTAAATTTTGAGTTGTGCTTTCTGGAATTCTCCTTATTCTAAGCATTTTTTTCCCTCTGCGCAGTTGCAACATTGCAAGTTGATCAGCTAACTCTTCATTTTTCTTTTTCAACTCAGTTATCTCCTGATCTGCAGCGTCTAATTTTTTGGAAATTTGTTTAGTATCCTCCACTATCCTTTTATTTATTTCTTCCAAGTTGTTACACTTATTTAAGTTGTCTACAATCTCTTGTTTCCTCACTTGTACCTCCTTATTCAACTGCAACATATCTTGCTTTAAGACCTGTGAATCTGCTTTTATCTGTTGTATGTCCTCTTTAAGAGTTTGCATATCATGGACCATAGATAGTACCACTTCGTTATTTGTGTCTAATTTACTATTAATGGTTTGAAGTAACTCCCAAATTTCACCAGTAGACCTATCCATTTAGGGAATCGTTTCCACTGATAGTTTTCTGGCCATGTAAGTTTGTGGTCCAGTTGGAGTATTCTTATTCTTAGACATTCTAATATACTAGCCATAACCTACAGTAACATATTGGATGTTTACAACAAAATTAACTCCTTAAACAATATGCACCTCCTATGACTACAAAAGGGAAAGTGTAATTTCCACTTTAATTCCACTTCACCTTTTGACTCTTTTAACTCTTTTTCGCTCAAGGTGTATCCGTTTGTTCACTCTATAAATATAGTCACAGGCTCCCTTCGATCCAAACTCGCATTTGTAGACTCACGTTGAAAGTCAACTATACCCCCAAAGAAGGTGGGAGATATACTTCACACTCTTCAAAACACCTGGAAGTTCACCGTATTCACCTCAGTGATCCCCAGCATCGAATCTTTGCACTTAGGGCATATTGTGAGCTAACAATATAGTAACTTGGGCTACTTTGAGTAACTTTAGCAAGATTTTGATTACTTTAGATTACTTTAGCAGATTAAATAACCATTTGAAAACACAAAGGCAGGGGTGAGCGTTAGTCATCCCTCTCTTCGAAACTACTACAAAATTTTGGCTCTTCTTCTCCTGTAGATGTGCTTATATAGTTTTAGTCTCCCTCCATGTGGGGCTGTGATATTTCAACCATACCTTGACATCCAAAGGCATCTAAAAAGCATTGTTTAAATAAGGTTCTATCTCGCAAGTTTTCTGTTTTCCTTGTTCTTTTAGATGAGATTCTTAATAAATTCCTTTGTTGACTTGTTGGCGTTTGATAGAAGTTGCAACACTTCCGAGCTTAGTTTCAGGACAGCCAGAACGCCACACTGCAGTACTCTCCTTGACTCTAGCCCTGTTGCTGGACTGGCACGAAGAGACCTCGGCTTCCCCATGCCCCTTTGCAGCAGGAGCTGACTTCCCTGGGCTGGTTGAGTCTTCTTCGCCTCCCACTTTAATCCAGTGGGGTGGGGTGGGGGTTGTTGAGTCCCCCAAGTTGCTTTCTGCAGGTCTTCTCTCGGAGACTCCAAGAGAAGTGTCTTGCTCGGTCAGTGTTGGAACCGGAAGTCGCTGTCAAGTCAATTTTGACTTTGGCACCCCAGAGCCCTGTGGTTTTCTTTGGTAGAATACAGGAGGGGTTTATCATTGACAAGACAGTGACATAGGAACATAGGAAACTGCCATATACTGAGCCAGACCATTGGTCTATCTAGCTCAGCATTGTCTTCACAGACTGGCAGTGGCTTCTCCAAGGTTGCAGGCAGGAATCTCTTTCAGACCTATCTTGGAGAAGCCAGGGGGGTAACTTGATACCTTTTGCTCTTCCCAGAGAAGCTTCATTCCCTGAGGGGAATATCTTGCATTACTCACACATCAAGTCTCCCATGCATATGCAACCAGGGCAGACCCTGCTTAGCTATGGGGACAAGTCATGCTTGCTACCACAAGACTGGCTCTCTCTCCCCAGGACAGTCTGCCCTGGTTGCATATGAAAGGGAGACTAGATTTGTGAGCACTGTAAGATATTCCTCTCAGGGGATGGAGCTGCTCCGGGAAGAGCAGAAGGTTCCAAGTTCCCTCCCTGGCTTTTCCAAGATAGGGCTGAGAGAGATTCCTGCCTGCAACCTGTCTGTGAAGCCACTGCCAGTCTATGTAGACAATACTGAGACAGATAGACCAATGGTCTGACTCAGTATATGGCAGTTCCCTATGTTCCTATGTACCATTGCTTTCTCCTGCACAGTATGAGATGATGTCTTCCAGCATCTTCCTACATTGCTGCTGCCCAATATAGTAGCAGCAGGGATTCGAACCAGCAACATTCTGCTTGTTAGTCAAACATTTTCCCACTGCGCCACTTAAGGTGACTTAGTGGGACTACCTTGGGACTACCTTGAATCATTTTCCTCACCATGCCAGCTTTTATTTTTAATTTTTGCAGAAATGTACAAAAGAAAACAAACTACCTTCTTAAAGTGCAGTGCTGCCCAGAACCAGGCATGGTACTCTAGATCAGGGATTCTCAATGTTGGGTCCCCAGATGTTTTTGGACTTCAACTCCTATAATCCCCAACCAAAAGCCACTGGGGCTAGGGATTATGGTAGTTGAAGTCCAATAACATCTGAGGACCCAATGTTGAGAATCCCTGCTCTAGAAGAATCTAGCACAGAATGAAGTGGAGAAGTAATTAGTCTGTTGGCCAGGAGTCTAAAATGGGTTGATCAGTAGTTCTCATGACTGGGAAATGATAGCCCTCTTAATGCAGTCTAAAGTCCTCCATTTCATCACCAGAAAGGAGGAAAGAGGGACAGTGGTGGAGTTGGGTTTTTGTTTGGGGATGGCATGGGGGTTAGGAGCAGCCATACATTTCTTGCCATTCTGTTCATAGAATGTTGGTGTCTCCCTTCCTCTGATACTCCAGCTTAAATTCCCCCCAATATTCTCCATCATTGCCCTCAAATTTGTTTCCTTTCAGCATCAGAGGAGCATTTCCCCCCAGTTCAATCTTTCTGGCTTTAAAAAATGAAGCCAGAAACAGATGCAAGTTTGCCTTCAGTCTATGCCATTGGAATATGCTGGCCTGTTGACACACTTGCATATATATTCCTAGCAATTACCACAGGGCTAAACATCTTAATGACAATTTCTTATGAAGTCCTTGGAGCTTTGTGGAATGCTGTCCCCTGACACAATGGTTCCCCACTTCCTTCTGCTGTTTTAGTCCTGGGAGGATATAATTGATGCCGTACAGTATTTTTCTTTCTGTGGAATGCTGCTGTGTGTCTTCAGAACTAGAGGGGCAGGAAAGGATGGGTTTTGTCTTGTTTGCTGTACTTTGAATATATCTGAGCATGGGGCAGGCAGGCAAGAGCAATTGTTTTCTAAAAGATGCCAGTGGTGGTTAGTTGGTGTGAGGAGTGGGTAGGCAGGCAAGCGGTTCAGGGCACCCAGTCAAACATTTGGGGCATGTGATGTGCGGCAATACAGAGCTGCTGTGTACTATTCTGCAGCTGCTGCAGACTCATTAGGCAGGCCAGATGCCGAAGAGAATGGGAAGTTGCGCATGCAGCGCTACCACAGTTTCTCCCTGCATCACTAAAAGGAGAAGTTTCAGCAGCGCTACTTCACAACCACCCATTCTTGATAGAATTAGGCTGCCTTACAGGTCTGCAGCAGCCCAGACACAGTGTGCAGTGGCTCCATATCCTACATATCATGTCAGCCAAGAACCTTTTTTGGTGTCAACTACATGAAGCCAAGTCTTTTCTCAGCAAGCTGCACTGAGCAAAAGACTCCACTCTGAGACTTCCTGCTTCCAGGCTTCCTGTTTCCTTTTCCAACTCATGCCCCCTCCAAATCCTGAGTCTTTTAACTTCGTTCTGGTTCCTATATCCCAGTTCCTTGCAACTGGGGTGCTTTTTGAAGTATTCTTGTAGTTACTGTCTGTTCCTTTTACCTGTAACTAAAAGCTGAGAAAGCCTAAGACAGAAGCAGTCTGTAGTATAATAAAGTTTATTTTTCTTTTTGTCCTTTGCAATTTAAACCAGCCTCTTTGAGTGGATTTTTAACTAAGGAAAGGGGTTTTTGTCTTTGGTGCAACACATGTCTCAGTCTGATTGCTCAGCAACGCTACCAAGTTTTCTTGGTAGTGTAGGCTTGCATGTGGAGGTTTTTGTGTACTTTCCCAGTAGTAAAGAGGAGGAGAGTCTCCCTGGACATTCACCCAAATCCAAGAGGGGCAAACTCTGTAATAAATTAGCTTGTGCTGAAGCGAATCAGCTACTGATGAAACAGGAAAGTTTAAGTTAAAGGAACAGCCTTTGTTGGGAAAGCCTGGAGAGAATTATTCAGCATTTTTCTTCCCCTCATGTGGGCTTTCTTTGAGACAAAGGCTGCATTAAATCTGCTACAGGGGCATTTTAGTTACCTCTGTGCATGCACAGAAGCCATTAAAATGGCGCCCACACATGTACAGAGGTGTGAACCAGGCGACCTCTGGTCCAGGCTACTCAGGTAGAGGCCGGCAGGGGTCAGGGGGAGCTACTGCAGCCATGGCTTCTACTTGTAAATATAGATTTAGTCCCCTCCTGCCACCTCTATACTTTGAACACCCCCCTGCCTCTGTACTGGTAAAGGGGAATCCTCATTGAATTCCCCTTTACCAGTATAGCTCCAAGCTGGTTGAACCGGCTCAGTTCGAACTCAAACTGGATCCAGTTCAACCAGGCTAAAACTGAGCCAGGCT
This sequence comes from Hemicordylus capensis, assembly GCF_027244095.1. NCBI lineage: Eukaryota > Metazoa > Chordata > Lepidosauria > Squamata > Cordylidae > Hemicordylus > Hemicordylus capensis. The sequence continues at coordinate 158,232,061 of NC_069660.1, forward strand.
GTGTCAGCTTGAATCCGGTCTAGATTCAAACTGAACTGGCAAACCCAGTTTTGTGCACATCTCCAGATGACATCTCAGAGGCTATAGAGCCAGTACTAACAGGTCTCAGCACAAGTTGGGTAGAAACCTAATTTACAATACACAGTTAGATATTAGCAAGAGGCCAAGATAAGAGAGAGGGAGAGAGCCGCTCCACATCTTTCCCACCAAGTTTTTTTTTAAATTGTCAGGAAACTCACCATCTGTTAGGCCATTGATTAGATCTAGGTGAGATAGATGGGCCATACATTTCAAATGAACGACTGCCCGTGCATGCTGTCCTTCGACTGTAAGTTTAAACCAGCCAGAAGTACCAAACTTGGCTGCTCTTTGAAATACAAACTAATTGTGGTGGGAGACACAGTACCTAGAAGCCAGGAAAGAGGAGATCCAGCACATAGTGATTGCTTAGGCCTAGTTCTCACTTATTGGGCTGATGAGCCTCTGCCTGGACTGTACCACCTCAATTTGCAGTTAAAGGCTTATGTGACTGCATGATCCTTCAAAGGAAAACTCTACACTTAGAAAACTAGTATGTCAGGGGAGGCTAGGGCTGCTCCCTGCATCTAGTTTTATATAAGCAGCGATTTCCCACCCAGCCCCTTCAGAATAGCACACTTAATCATGTGTGCAATCTGAAGAGGTACAGCCCAGAGACACTTGAGTGAGAACTAGGCTTTAGCACCAGGGCACTGTTTGAAGGAAATTGGGCTTGCACAGTTGTTGTGGGATCAACAGCCCTCATGAGACCTGGAAAGGGCATATTTAACGGGAGATTTCTTTCAAAGTTGAAGGTTGTGGAGCCAGACAAAAAGCCTCATAGCTGTGGGCTAGTTCAGATGATACCGCCATCCTAACCACATAGGGAAGAAGTATAGGAGCACATGTCTTCACCCAGCATACCACCCACGTCCCAGTGTGCCATGATCTAAGCAGACAGGGAGCGGGATTCAGATTATTAAATGGTGGTGTGACAGCATGCTGGGTGGGAGGAAATGTGTATATCCATGTCCTCCCCACTATGTATTTAGGATGGGCCAGTCAGAGTATCATCCAAAATGGTCCTGAGATTATTAGAGAACTCAGTGGAAGGAGAAGATTTTTACCACGTGTGTGGTAAAAACCCTCTTAACTCTTTATTTGAGACTGACATTTCCCCAGTGGCCCTTCCATCACCCTCCATTTGCAAAATAAAAGTAAAGAGTGAGCATAAATCCATTTTCTCTAGAAAGGCTTGTAAAGATAATAACACTTAGCTTTTCTATAGCACTGAAGAGCAGTGTAGTCTTTAGGAGTGAGTGGCCACAGAGTGGGCTACAGAATATGCATGGTATTTTCAAGTGTGGCCAGAACACAGCCATCATAGCACACTCAAGTCAATGTAAACACTGATGCCAGCATCAGAAGTCCCTGTTGATCACATATGTGAAATGGAATTTATGCTTCACATAAATGACATCCAAAATCCTTGCAACAGAATTATTGTAACTTCCATATTGAAAATGTGGGGCTGAGGTTGGGGGAACTCTTTCTTAGCTCAGAGTTGGTACACTGTGGCCACATATGCACGTAACGTGAAACCGTAGGGTTGCCGGACCTGTGGTTAATTTTTTTAAATCATGAGTTAATTTGCCAGACCTGTGGTTAATTTTTTAAAACCCGCAAGTCTCCACCCCCACAAGTCTCGTGCTTGTGCTCTCTGTCCTCTGTCTTTCTATCTCTGTCTCGCAGTCCTTTCTTCTCCCTGCCACTGCCAGGGACCGTCGCCTACTCACCTGACAGCCTCCAAGCTCCCTGCTCCCTGCCACTTCATGGTGCAGCTCAGCCAACCGTCTGCTGTCTGCAGCCCTCAGAGCCAATTGTCCAGTTCCCAAAGCTGCCCCAGCCTCTGAGCTCCCTCCTGCTTCACGGTGCCCCTGATCCAACTGTCAAGCTGCTTTCCAGCTGCCCCGCAGGGTGCATGGTCCATCTAGAAGAATTAATAATATAGAATATCCCCCTCCTCCTCCAAGGAGCCCAGAGTAGTGTACTACATACTCAAGTTCCTCCTCACAACAACCCTGTGAAGTAGGTCAGGCTGAGAGTGAAGTGACTGGCCCAGAGTCACCTGGCAAGTATCATGGCTGAATGGGATTTTTGTGCTCCTTCCTGTCCCCTGCAAGTCACTGGACAAGAGCAGGAGTGTCTCTACCCTTGCCTGCAGCATGGTGTAGTGGTTAGAGTGCTGGACTAGGACTGGGGAGAACCAAGTTCAAATCCCCATTCAGCCATGAGACTTCCTGGGTGACTTTGGGCCAGTCACTTCTCTCTCAGCCTAACCTACTTCACAGGGTTGTTGTGAGGAGAAACTTGAGTATGTAGTACACTGCTCTGGGCTCCATCGGTTCCTCCTTCCATCTGCTGCCTCAGAGGAGATGCTTCCCGACCCCCCACCCCCGCCGCCGACTGCCAAGGCAAGGGCAACAGCACCCTTGCCCTTTCCAAGTGGAGACTGCACAGGTGATGGGGCTGCTACTCTCCTCTTCCTGGTGCCAGTGAGTGGGAGGGGAGGGAGTGCATGCTTGTCCACTATATGGTAAGAAGACGCCTGCAGCAGGATGCAGCAGGATGGCAGCATCAAAGGAGAGAGCAGCAGCCATGGGGAGAACGGCTTCCATTAGCAGGGACCCACCAGTGCTCTCCTCCCAGAGGTAGCAGGGCCAGTGCACACAGCAAAGAGTGTTCCTTGCCACCATGCTCCTCCTTCCCAAGCAGACAGTGGCTGCTCTGAGTGAGTCCAACAACATCTCCAACAGGCAGGGAGTGGGTGGGATGGCTGGCCGACCTTCCTGCAGGCAGGGGAGCCCCTTCTCGAAGCACAACGGGCCCACCGCACATCCCACCAACAGAGACTCCCGGAGGTTCAGCCCGCTGTCACGCTTGCTTCCAGGCTGGGCCATGGTGATGGCAACAGAACTGGCAACTGCTGACCAGGGCTGTTCTGCAGCACCTCGCTGGAGGATGGGGCTCTCCTTCCTGAGCGTGCTCCTGCCCCCACACCTCGCAGCTGCATGAGAGGGAGCCCTCCACATCCTGCAAGGGGATGTGGAAATGCACTCCATATGGGGAGCATGAGGGGCCCTCAAACATGCATGGCCATAGCATATGGCCAGTGGATAGGGTGGGTGAACATAAGAACATAAGAACAGCCCTGCTGGATCAGGACCAAGGTCCATCTAGTCCAGCATCCTGTTTTGCACAGTGGCCCACCAGATGCCGCTGGAAGCCACAGACAGGGCGTGCCCTCTCTCCTGCCATTACTCCCCTGCAACTGGTACTCAGAGGCACCCTGCCCTTGAGGCTGGAGGTGGCCCACAGCCCTCCGACTAGTAGCCATTGATAGACCTCTCCTCCATAAAGTCATCCAAACCCCTCTTAAAGCCATCCAGGTTGTTGGCTGTCACCACATCCTGTGGCAGAGAATTCCACAAGTGGATCACGTGTTGTGTGAAAAAGTACTTCTGTTTGTAGGTCCTAGACCTCCTGTCAATCCATTTCATGGAGTGACCCTTGGTTCTAGTGTTGTGTGAGAGGGAAAAGAATCTCTCTCTCTCCACTTTCTCCACACCATGCATGATTTTATAGACCTCTATAATGTCTCCCCGCAGTCATCTTTTTTTCTGAACTAAAAAGCCCCAGGTGTTGTAGTCTTGCCTCATAACAAAGGTGCTATTGGCCCCTGATCATCTTGGTTGCCCTCTTCTGTACCTTCTCCAGTTCAACAATGTCCTTTTTAAGATGTGGTGACCAGAATTGTACGCAGTACTCCAAGTGTGGTCACACCATAGTTTTGTATAAGGGCATTATAATGTTAGCCGCTTTATTTTCAATCCCTTTTCTAATGATCCCTAGCATGGAATTTGCCCTTTTAACAGCTGCCGCACATTGAGTCGACACTTTCAACAAGCTGTCCACCACAACCCCAAGATCCCTCTCCTGGTCCGTCACCGACAGCTCGGATCCCATCAGCATATACTTGAAGTTGGGGTTTTTCGTCCCACTTTGCATCACTTTACACTTGCTAACATTGAACCGCACTTGCCATTTTGTCGCCCACTCCCCCAGTTTGGAGAGATCCTTTTGGAGCTGCTCACAATCTATTTTGGATTTCACTACCCGGAAGAGTTTGGTATCATCTGCAAATTTGGCCACATCGCTGCTTACCCCTGCTTCTAGATAATTTATGAATAAATTAAAAAGCACCGGTCCCAATACAGATCCCTGGGGGACCCCACTTCTTACTTCCCTCCATTGTGAAAACTCTCCATTTATACCTACCCTCTGTTTCCTGTCTTTCAACCAGTTAGCAATCCACACATGTACTTGTCCCTTTATCCCATGACAGCTAAGTTTCCTCAGGAGTCTTTGATGAGGAACTTTGTCAAAAGCTTTTTAGAAGTCCAGGTAGACTATGTCAACTGGATCACCTTGATCCACACACTCGTTGACACTCTCAAAGAACTCCAATAGGTTGGTGAGGCAAGATTTACCTTTGCAGAAGCCATGCTGGCTCACTCCCAGCAGGGCCTGTTCTTCTAGGTGCTTTACAATTTTATCCTTGAGGATGCTTTCCATCAATTTGCCTGGAACGGATGTTAGGCTAACTGGCCTGTAATTTCCCAGATCACCCCTGGATCCCCTTTTGAAAATCAGTGTTACATTTGCTACTCTCCAGTCCTCTGGTACAGAGTCCGATTGCAGGGATAAGTTAAATATTTTAGCAAGGAGGTCGGCAATTTCACATTTGAGTTCTTTGAGGACTCTTTGATGGATGCCATCCGGCCGTGGCGATTTGTTAGCTTTCAGTTTTTCCAGACAGTTTAGAACATCATCCCTTGTCACTTCTATCTGACTTAGCTCTCTAGCCTCCATCCCTAAAAAGCCTGGTTCAGGAACAGGTATATGCTCAGTATCCTCTGCCATGAAGACAGATGCAAAGAACTCATTCAGTTTCTCTGCAACCTCCATATCCTCCTTAATAATCCCTTTCACTCCCTCATTGTCTAATTCATTCATTGTTATTCCCCTTGATACTTTTGGCTAAATTTTCATCAAACTCTCTTTTTGCCTCCCTTATTGTCACCTTACATTTCTTTTGCCAGAGTTTGTGTTCCTTTCTGTTCTCTTCATTTGGACAGGCCTTCCAATTTCGGAAGGAAGTATTCCCTTTTATGGCTTCCTTGATGGTACCCGTTAGCCATACTGGCATCCTCCTGGACTTAATGGTACCTTTCCTCCTTTTGGGTATACAATCTAACTGGGCTTCTAGTATTGTGGTTTTGAGTAAACTCCATGCACTCTGGAGTGAAGTGACTCTCCTGATTTCCCCCCTCAGCTTTCTTTTCACCTTACTCCTCATTTTGGAGAAGTTTCCTCTTCTGAAATTCAAAATGTCTGTGTTAGACATCCTTGGTGATTCTCTCCCCTCATGTATGCTGAATTTGGTGGCACTGTGGTCACTGTTCCCTAAAGGGTCGATGACACTGACATCACGCACCAGGTCCTGGGTGTCACTCAGAATTAGATCCAAGGTTGCCTTCTCTCTGTTTGGTTCCATGACCAACTGTTCTAGGGCACAGTCATTTAGCGTATCTAGAAATTTGACCTCTTTGTCCTGACTTGAATGTGAATTTACCCAGTCTATGTGTGGGTAGTTGAAATCACCCATAATTACAGCCCTGCCTCTCCTTGACGCCTCCCTGATTTCCTCCTGCAACTCCCAGTCACTGTTGGCATTTTGATCCGGAGGGCGATAGCATGTCCCCAGTAGCACATTCCCTTTCAGGCCTTCTATAGTCACCCACAGGTTTTCTGTGGAGGACTCCAGTCCACCTAGGTTTTCTAGCTTTTTAGATTCTATCCCTTCTTTAACATACAGTGCTACTTCTCCAAGGTGCCCCTCCCTGTCCTTTCTATAGAGTTTATACCCAGGGATAACAGTGTCCCACCGGTTCTCACTGTTCCACCATGTTTCTGTTATGCCCACTATATCTATTTCTGCGTTAGCAACCAAGCACTCCAGCTCACCCATCTTGGTTCGGAGGCTTCTGGCATTGGCATACAAGCACCTATACTCTGAATCTCTCCCCTGATGTATGCTATGCTTTTGACTCTTTGACCTGCTGGCACAGGCTCCCGTCTGCTCTTTATGCGGTTCTGCTCTGTCCCCTTCTGTTTTATTTGAATTCTTTACAGCCTCACACTTTAAAGGATGGCTTTTGCCAAACGGGATACTGCCCAGCTCCTATCGGCTGTTCCCCAGGTGTCACAGGTGGACAGATGTTCAGCAGCACCCACCCGCCACGAAGCCAAACTGCTGATCTTTGTATGTATTCTAGCCACCATGTGTGCAGTGCGGGAGGGGGCTGGAGCAGGCTCCCGTGGCGGCGGCGGGTGGAACAGGAGTGACAGCTGGACTGACAGACTGTACATGCAAGGGTCATGGAGGCGGAGGGTCAGCCCAGCAGCCGCTCCTGGTCTGCCCGCCACTGCCCTGGTGGTGGTGGGGGGAGCGGTACGCACATGGTGACTGGGATACTTGCAAAGTGTTTCAGCCTCATGGTGGCAATAGCAGCAGCGGCGGCGGGGGGCTTGCGGTGGCCACAGGGGGCTCAGCGGTGGGCAGAGCAGCTCCTACACCCACTCGCCTGGTAACGTAATAAATATATAAAAAATAATAAAATAAATAAAATTAATAATAATAATAAATAAATAAATGTGAGTGGCCTCTGTGTACGTGCAGAGGACCAAAATGGGTTGGAGACTGACTTACCTGTTATTTGGGAGGCTGGCAGGGGATGGCAGTGGCAGATGGATGGGGAGGCAGAGTCGCCACTTGGCTATGGCGGCAGTGGGGGGGCAAGGGGGGTTCTTACCATCTACACATATACAGTGGGATGGGGGGGTGCCACGGAGGCCACAGCTGCGGGGAGGGTGAGGGGGTGGGGCAGGTTCCCCCTTCTGCCTTCCCAAACCATGCTATGGGAGCTGCCACAGCAAGAGTGAAGGGGGTGGTGGCACATATGGCAAGGAGGGCAGGTGCACACTCCCCGTTGCCTGCTTGTCTTCCCATCCACTGTGATCAGGGGAGCAACTGGACAGGGGTGGTAGGAGACACATCGCATCGCCCTTGCCACAGCTTAGTGCCTGGGCTAGTTGTGGGGCATCTGCCAACTGCTCTCACTGGCATCTGCTCCAGGGGACATCTGTTGTGTCCCTCCTGGATCTGGGGTGTGTGTTGGGGTTTGTGTGTGTTCATGTTGGCTATTCCTTTGCTGGCAGCGGCAGCTGCTCTCTTCTCTCTCCTGCCTTGTTGTGAGCAGGGAGTTTGGGGCATGGGGGTGGAGTTCAGTGCCTTTGACAGTGCTGCAGTTGCCAGTGAAGGGTTAACTGAGGCTACCAATAAGTGAGCAGCAAAGCGGGACTGTAGCTTGGAGCCCTCCGAGTGGTCTCCTTGGGTCATGTGAACCCCCCTAGCCACTCAGGGGGCTGGAGGACCAACATTGCAAGCTGTGGCTGACTGCCTTGAAGAGAACCCTGTAAAAGTTGGTCGTCAGTCTCTCATATTCACAGCCGAGGCTTCACCAAATGCATGTGTGTTTGTTGTGAGGCTTGAAATAGGGTAAAGGTTGTATGCATAGGGTCACTCTGTTTTCTGATCATTTGAATAGCTTCGATGCCTTTCAGCATCTTCTTATATCACTGCTTCCTGATATAGGCTTTCCCCATAGTCTGGGAAACATACCAGCAGGGATTCGAACCGGCAACCTCTGACTTGCTCATCAAGTCCTGGGGTACAATGTGGTCAGTTACTGACCAATATCAATTGGACTTTGTGGACAACCCTTTAACATGACAGTTCTTCAAGTCTATGCCCCAACGACTGATGCAGAAGAAGAGGAAGTTGATGTATTTTATGCTCAAGTTCAGTCTAAAATTGACAGAACATTCAAGCAAGATGATGATGTTGATGACATTTATATCCTGCTCTTCCTCCAAGGAGCCCAGAGTGGTGTACTACATACTTAAGTTTCTTTCACAACAACCCTGTGAAGTAGGTTAGGCTGACAGAGAAGTGACTGGCCCAGAGTCACCCAGCTAGTATCATGGCTGAATGGGGATTTGAACTCGGGTCTCCCTGGTCCTAGTCCAGCACTCTAACTACTACACCACACTGGCTCACAAGATGTGATGCTGGTGGGTGTAGACTGGAATCCCAAAGTTGGAAATGGAAAGGAGGAAAACACAGTTGGACTGTATGGCCTAGGAAACAGAAATGAAACAGGAGAGCGACTTATTAGTTTCTGCCAAGCCAATGATCTCTTCATTGCTAACACATTCTTCATACAACCAAAGTGGTGCCTATACACATGGACATCACCAGATGGAGTACACAGAAATAAAATTGATTACATTATTGGTACAAGGAGTTGGAAGAGCTCAGTTATAACAGCAAAGACGTGACCGGGGGCCAATTGTGGAACAGATCACGAATTGCTCATGTGCAAGTTCCAAGAAGCTAAATCAGAAAAACAAAGCAATCCAGTTTCCACAATATGATCTTGAGAATGTACCCACCATTTTGAAGGAGAACATCAGGAACCGCTTGGAAGTTTTGAACCTCATTGATAGGGAACCAGATTAACTGTGGAATGAAATCAAAGAAGTTGTTAAGGGCGAATGTGAAAAGAGACTGCCAAAGACCAAGAAACAGAAGAAAGCAAAATGGATGTCAGAACAGACGGTGGAAATTGCCAAGAAGAGGAGAGAAGACAAAGTCAAGAAAGATAAAGACCTGATAAAGGAACTTAATAGGGAATTTCAGAAAGCTGTTAGAAGAGACAAGGAGAAGTACTACAATGATATCTATAAAGAGCTTGAAGATGGAAATAGACCCAGAAAAACAAGGAAAGTTTTCCAAAAGATCTCTGAACTCAGGAGGTTCCAACCTTGAATTGGTGGTATGTTAAAGCATGCCTGCCAAAGGACAGATAGTAACAGATTCAGAGAAGATAAAACAGAGATGGAAGGAGTATATTGAAAATCTGCACAGCAGGGACGTCAACATCCAAGATACTCTAGAAGATATTCCCTACTTGCAAGAACCTCTAGCATGGGAAGGTGAAGTTAGTTCAGCACTCTGGGCATTACCAAGTTGGAAGGCTACAGGAACTGATGGAATAGCTACAGAAATATGGTAGGCAACAGAAGAAGAATCAGTCAGGGCTCTAACCAAACTATGCCAGCAAATTTGGAGAATTACACAGTGGCCAACAGAAGAACAGATTGGAAGAGGTCAGTCTACATACGCAAAGACATGCAAAGACATAGGCCACCTGCAGCCTCAGAGGCGGGATGCCTCTGAGTACCAGTTGCAGGGGAGTAACAGCAGGAGAGAGGGCATACCTTCAACTCCTGCCTGTGGCTTCCAGCAGCATCTGGTGGGCTACTGTGAGAAACAGGATGCTGGACTAGATGGGCCTTGGGCCTGATCCAGCAGGGCTGTTCTTATGTACTAAAGAAAGGAGACTTAACAGATTGCAAAAACCATCACACAATATCCTTAACTTCACATGCTAGCAAAATAATGATCAGGATCAAGCTGGTTTCAGAAAAGGCGGGGGAACAAGAGACATAATTGCTGATGCATGTTGGATAATTGAGAAAGCCAAAGAATACCAAGAAGAAGTCAATATGTGCTTTATTGACTACTGAAAAGCCTTTGATTGCATCTACCATGTCAACTTGTGGAATATCCTTAGGAAAATGGGCATTCCAGAACATCTCATTGTTCTCATGAGAAACCGATACACAGGACACCAGACAGGACATCACAGTCCAGACAGAACATGGTGAAACAGACTGGTTCCAGATCGACAAAAGAGTAAGACAAGGCTGTATACGTTCTCCTTATTTATTCAACTTATATGCTGAACATATCCTGAGAGAAGCTGGAATGGAAGAAGATGAGCATGGTTTTAAAGTTGGAGGAAGAAACATCAATAACCTGCTCTATGCTGATGACACCACTCTGATAGCTGAGAATGCGAATGATCTGCAAGTTCTAGTAATGAAAATCAAGGAGCACAATGAAAAAATGGGACTATGACTAAATGTAAAGAAGACTAAACTAATGTCAACAGGTACAGCAACTAGCCTCAGAATTGATAATGAAGACATTGAAGTGGTGGATAGCTTCGGCCTTTTAGGACCAAACATCAACAGTAAAGGATCCAGCAGTCAAGAAATACGCTGCAGACTAGCACTTACAATGAAGAAGAGTTGCAATGAAGGCCTTGGAAAGGATATTTAGATGCCACAATGTGTCTATACCTATGATTAGAATCCTTCAGAAAATGGTTTTTACCATGACACTCTATGGATGTGAAAGCTGGACTATGAAGAAGCAAGATAGAAAAAGCATTGACGCTTTTGAACTTTGGTGCTGGAGAAGACTTTTGAGGATACCATGGACAGCCAGGAAAACAAACCAATGGATCATAGAACAAATCAATCCAGAATTTTCACTCAAGGCACAAATGACCGGGCTCAAACTATCATACTTTGGACACTTTGTGCAAAAACCCAGCTCCCTTGAGGAGTCCATAATGCTGGGGAAAGTTGAAAGAAAGAGAAGAAGAGGATGGCTAGCAGCAAGGTGGATGGATTCGATAATGACAGCAGTGAATGCACCACTGAGAGACCTTAAAGGCCAAGTTGAAGACAGATCATCCTGGAGGGAATCTATCTATGTGGTTGCTAGTAGTTGACACCGACTTGACAGCACTTCATCAATCCATCCATCCATCAGTGTTCTCCTAGCCTAATCTGATTGGCCACATGATGATATCACTATTACTAGGAAGAAGAGTGGCCCCAAAGCTGCAAGTGATCATGTTTTACAATGAAGCTTCCATCTGAATGAAGCAGCCATATGAATGCTGGTATAGGGAGAGGAAGGTGGGTTCCTAAATGCATGCAGGGTATGGGTAGCCTGGATGTGCGTCTTCTTTCTGCAATGCTCCTATGAAAGAAATAGCCAAAATGCCCCTTGAATGTCCCCAAAAGGACATAGGAGAAAAGAAAAATCACAAAAAGCTTTAGCTCAAACCCAGCTGAGTGCCAGATTGTTCTTTCTTGCAGGTATAATAAAGCTTTAGCTTCCTGAAGAACTATAGCACTGAATGATGTCTTCATTTTCTTGACAATTGTGCTGGACAGCTCTAAAAGCTGTGAGAGCTCATGCCTTTTATTTCCCCAGCATTCATCCCCTTGGCAGCAACTCAGCATTCTCTAGAAGCAGGCTGTATTAACCTTGTCACTGGCCTTTGAGTGCAGGAGCTATAGTGAGAAATGGATCCACACTGTCAGGTCACCAGGACTCACTCCTATAGGATAGGGGAGGGAGAAAAGGAAAAAACCCAGGATACCAATCAGACTGCCTGACAGTTCCTGTGATGACAGGCAGGTTATATAACTGCCCTCTTAATGAGCAGGCTGAGTGTCAGCTACAGAAGCAGTGGTCACTGTCAGTCCGCCAAGATGGTCCAGTGGTCAGCAATGGAATGATGTATCTCTATGTAGGTGTATAAAAAAAACCCCGAAACCTGACCAGCATCCACTAAGATAGCTTGGGAGCTCTTTCACAGTTGCTGCTTGCAGCATTCGGGCTGGCTCCCTCCCCATACCTAAAACAGTGTGAGATTTCCACAGGAGTTACAAAGCAGCTGGTGGAAGTGATCCGTTTCCCCCTCCTCACACTATGATACATACAGAACTTCACTTTAAGCGACACCAGAGGGATGTCCCAGATTTCTAACCTAATAGGACGCATACAAAACATGCGTGCACACACAGAGAGCACTATTAAAGTGTTGAAAATTATTATTTTCAAATAATCAGCATCTAATGGTTGACAGACACCTTTACAATTTAGAAATATGGATGCTTCAACTAAATTATTTTGGGGAAATACAAAATGTTATTCCAGCTCTTCTTGCAGCTTATAGAAGATAAAAGAACACTGAAAACCTGAAGGTTTTTAAATTAAAAATTACATAGAATAATGAATGTGCCAGATTTTGAATTCAGAGGGTGTATTTGTTTAAAGCAAAACATGCAAGCTTCTAGATCAATGCGAGCCAAACTAATTTGCAAGCTATATAATGCCTGCCAGGCAGCTCAAGTACAGCCAAATTAATACAGGTGTTCATCTGGGAAGATGAAAAAGTAGTTTTCTATACATCCCTAATTTTGCCATCTCTCCAGTCTACATATTTGTTACATAAGATTCTCAGAGAACAATGTATGTCTCTTCTAAACCTCAAAAGCAGTATCTACATGATGAACATAGGAGTTTTATACCAGTATAACTGACATGACTTCCCCCAATAGAATTCTGGGAATTGTAGTTGGGTGAGGATTCTGATAATTCATGCTCCCCTCACATAATTAGTTCCCAGGATTCCCTAGGATTAGGGAATGAGTATGAAACCAGTTTATGTCTGTTTAGATATCTTAGACTTTTGGCCATCGTTCAGTGGTCAACAGAGCCACTGCTATTGCGGTGTGGAAAATGTCTAGAATCTCACAGAGAATCTCTGCAGAGAAATGAATGTTTAAAAAAAATCCTGTGGAAATTTCTATCTTGTCAACCCCCAAAGGAATTCTAGGCCTTCTGCCTACAGGGTCTTCATCAGAAGAATTATTTATTCTACTAGTAGCCTGCAGGCTTATAAACACAAGCTCACTTCTTTAACTTAGTTGAAAGAACTCCTGTTTGATTTCTTCAGGGTATGAAGGCAGATCTCTCCCTCTCCCCTTCTCTCTGTGGGACCCTGGCCCAGAAGCAACAGCAAATTGAGTCACAGATTCGGATGGAGAAACTGAAGGAAGAAGACAGTCACTGTAGTAGAGGAGATATCTTGTATCTGGCCGAAGGAGTCAGCATGCTACAGAACCATGGGCAGAAGCACCTGTGGTTGTCATACTCAGTGAAATGTGCCTGGTAGTACCCATATAATGGTGCAGCGGGGAAATGGTTTGACTACCAAGCCAGAGGTTGCTGGTTCGAATCCCTGCTGGTATGTTTCCCAGACTATAGGAAGCACCTATATTGGGCAGCAGCGATATAGGAAGATGATGAAATGCATCATCTCATATTGCCCAGGAGATGGCAATGGTCAGTCCCTCCTGTATTCTACCAAAGATAACCACAGGGCTCTGTGGTCACCAGGAGTCGACATCGACTCAACAGTAGGGGTGTGCATTTTGGATTTTTTCTGTTTTGTTTTTGGCTGAATCCAAAGCTGCCCCCCCCCCAATTTGGTGAGGGTCCGAAATAAACCCTCCTGAACCCCCCTATTTTTGTTTCGGAGCAGACTTCCTCCGAATCCGAAACCAAATTCCAAGCAGCCAATTTCCCCGTCACTTCCCCCCTTCGGCCCCAGTCTGTTCCCCATTGCTCTGTCCATTCTCCTTCCCCAGTCTGTTCCCCACTGATTCCCCCCTCCCTTCCATCCCAGTCCATTCCCCATCATTCCAGATGTCCCCCGTCCTCAGCACTTTCTCTCCCCACCGTGCTACCTCCCTCCCCGCCATTTTTGCCCGCTCACCCGCCTCCTCTGTCAGGGTCCCCCCCCCGCCACCTCACCGCCCAGCCGAAAGGCAAAGTCAAGCTCCCTGCCGCTCCGGAAACTCCCTGCTTCCTATCTGTTCCTGCTTTCACCTGCCACAGCCTCCTCACTCCGTTGTCCGCCTCCTCCTCCAGTCTAATTACAAAAACAGACAAATTGGTCAAGGCGGCAGTGTGGAAGATAGCCTGTTGCAATCTTTAGAGGAGGCAAAAATCCTACTGTAAGCAATAGGGTTGTTTTGAAGCAAGTGGGTTGTGGATCCCTCCTGTTAGACCTTGTAAAAGTGGAAGCAACCCTGAGCCCACCCCCAACCACCCCCCCCACCCTCCTGAACAATACACTGGGAAGGGAAAATAGTTTGTTTTTTAAAGTTTGAAAACAAAATTAGAAAGAAGCAAGATATTTAAAACACACAAACAAAGAAAAAGGGTCATTTCGTGATTCCCCACCTCCAATAAAGTGGGGTGGGGTGAGGAGCACATAATAAGTGAAGATCCTGTGTGCTATTTTAAAGGGAAGCCACAGAATGGATGAAATAGACCAGAGGCGAGTTGAAATTGACAAAGGAACAGAAAGCGCGCCTGCCTTCTCCAGTTTAAAAATGTTCACTACATAATAGGGAAGACCAAGGAGCACCATCGAAGCTGAGCGAGGCTGAGAGTGGGAGAATAAAGACTTATTAATAACAAGGTGCTCCACAAGTCCCGAGCAAGAAAAAGTTTAGGCAGAGGCGTAACTAGGGAAAACGGCACCCGGGGCAAGCACTGAAATGGCGCCCCCCCACTGCGCCCCCCCCGCCCCCCAACATACTACATTATACTTAGGTTTTTCCTCACAAGCGCCCGCCGCTGCCGCCAAGCCAGGCCACTGACTGGCCGCCAGGCACCAGCAAAGCAATGGGGGGGGCGCAGGCGGTGCGGAAGGGACCGCTCGTGGGGAAGGGGGCACCAACATGCTCCCTTGACTGCTGCAGCGCTGCTGCACTGAGCAGGAAACATTTGTATTAACAAAAAATTAATTTTTTTTAAAAAAAGAATTTGGTCATGGCGGCGCCCCCCATGTGACCAGAAAAGATGGCGCCCGGGGCACGTGCCCCCCCTGACCCCCCTATAGTTACGCCTCTGAGTTTAGGGAAAGTTTTTCTCCAAGTTTTTCTTACTGGAAAATAAAGCAAAGGGAACGCCAAAGGAGAAAAGGTGGGGAAGGAGAGAAAAGGTCAAACAAGTGGAATTTGGAAGCTGATACCGGTGGGTCAAAAAATAATCATCTATTATTATTTTAGGTTGGGAAAAGAAAAGTACCAGGTTTTTGTGTGGTGTTGAGTTGTTGTTTTTTTAATGGAAAGAGAGGAGAAGGCAGAAAATGGGGCGGTAACATAGGCGTTGCAGCTTGATGCTTCTTCTCCCCACACCCTGCAAATCCTTGGAAGTTGGGAAGCTGAGGAGAGGTGCAGAAGGAGGAGGCGGGGGGGGGGAGGTGACCTGAAGGGCTGGATGATGCACAGGAATGGGAAGCAGCTGCACAAAGGCCAGGCTTGGCCAAGACAGGCTGGGCGCAGGAGGCGGGGAAGCCTACCCACTGCGGCTGTGCCCGCTGCCACTGCCGCCTCACCGCCCAGACAAAGGTAAAGTCAAGCTCCTGCCGCTTTTCAGCTCCTTAATTCTTAAGAAGCAGAGCTTTCAGTTCAGGACAACTTCACAGAGAACATAAAAAAGACTCAGTGACCCGCTCTGGAAACTCCCTGCTTCCTGTCCAGCCCTGCTTTCGCCTGCCAATCTGCAGGCCTGAAGGACGGGAAATTTAAACATGTCATAGCTCAAAATGGAGACTGAGGAGAAAGACTTTGCTTGATTGCGAAGTGGAGGTAAGGAACATTTTCCGAATAACAAATCTTTCAGCTCCAAAATAAGGTAATTTCCATTCGGAAACAAAACTCTTTGGTTTTTAATTCTTTAGTTCGTTTTGTGCACAAAACACCTGAAAATGGCATTTTCGGGCACAAAACATCTTGTTGCCGAAATGTTTCGCACATCCCTACTCAACAGCATACTTTACCATATTGCCTGCCTGGAAAGACCAAGCACATTTGATCAAACTGTTACAGAGATAGAAGCAGCAGTGAAAAGCAGTAGGATTGGCACCAGGGGAAGGAAAGTGTCACCAGCTCAGCAGTGGACCAATAAATAGGATGGCTGCTTTGAGCCTTAGAGAGCAGAGATGTGCGAGCTGACTTGTAATTGAGCTTGCTCGCACTCAAACCGGCTTGGCTCAAAGGTGCAAGCCAAACTGAGGGAAGCTGGTCTGAGGGCAAGTTGAGCCAAGCACCTGCCTTGTGAGCTGGCTCAATGCAGATACTTGTAAAGGGGAACCCAGCAAAGGTTCCCCTTTGAACGTAAAGGACTAAATGCGCGGGGGGGGGGGGATGAAGGAAAAGGTAGCTGTTTAGTACTTTTTACCTTGGAAAATAAGCCACAGTGGGGACAGTCATGGTGGGGGCTCCTATCCCCCCCCCACCGGCCTCCCAAATGACTAGCCAGCCACACTGAAGACCTCGGACAGCAGAGGCAGTGCGGCTGCGGAGATGATGGAGGTAGCGACGGGGGCTCCTTCCAGCTCCCTGCTGGCCTCCCAAATGACCGGCCGGCCATAGTGAACTCTGGGAATCTGGAGGGATGGTTTGTGTTTAAATTCTCTTTGGACTGGTTTGTACAAAGGCCAAATCACTCTTTTCAAAATGCTAGGCTTTAGGCTGGAACCCCTAAGTTGGTATGTGGAGAAGACAGGGGATTTGTCTGCAGGTGAGCAGAACTAAGCAATTCTATCCAGCCTGAAACAGAACTACATTAACCATTTGCCTTATACCTTTATCGCAATAAAAGTTCCCAACTGTCCACTTCACCCTTTCATCATACTGTCACACTCTGGTGTGACTAAGAAGAACCAGAACTCAGCGATCTGGACAGAAGCAGGCTTGATTCTCAGTGGCTAGGATCACCCATGGCAGATAACAGGTTTTGCTCCTAGTAGCATCCCTAAGAGGAACCCTGTGCTTTCTCTTTTATAAGTAAATGCCACTCACTCACTTCTGTGGGGGAAAATAAACTGCTAAGCTTGAGGCTTTTGCTACAATGAGAGTAGAGCCAGCCCTTTCTTTATTCCTGAGACTTGCTGGCCAGGCCATCACTGGTACGGTAGGTATTCTATAAAAGTGGAATTTTCCAGGGATACTTGCAAGCTCCCCTCTGCAACTGTCTTGGATGGCTGGAAGGAAAAGCCAGTTTATGGACTGTATCTTACTCTACTCAGGGGCGCTCTTTGGACTGGACCTCTGGTCCCAGGTCCAGTCCTCCATGGGGGCAGGGCTCCAAATGTCCTCTGGGGGCCTAGGAAGGTGGGTAGCACAGTCCACGCTGCACTGCCACCAAGCAGCTGAGTGCACAGAGAGACCCGTGGCAGAGTCCCTGCCAGCCTGCCCTGATCTCTCTTCCGCGCAGTGCTGGGGGGCAGGGGGTATGGCAAAGTGTGGGCCACAGCAGCTGACCTTCCTGCCTGCCTCTGCCACAGATGCTTGTGGGGGGGGGAGCCACAAATTCTTTGAAACAACCATGCCAGGTGTTCAAGCGTGCCGGTGCAATTCGCAGAACTCCTACACATCGGCAGGGCAGTAATGGCTTGCTGTGCAGCTGCCAGCCAGCCCAACAGCCCACTGCTTGATCCAACCAGGCTCAGAGCGTGCGAGGCAGTGGAGCCTGCCCTGCAGCACCATCAGGCTGCATGCGCATGCACGCCTTGGAGAGAAGAGTCTGACACCGCCCGCTTTGTGTGCTGCTGGTTCCAGCACACACTCAGCAGGGACCATGTGTGCGTAGGCAAAAGAAAGATGGATAAGACAGGACAGCGAGCTTCATTTATTTTCGATTCTGATTCCCCTTTGTAAAACAGTAGTAAATGTCAATGCACACAAGCTCGTTAAAGTTACCCCACATGCAGTTTTAAAGGGAGAAATGTACTGGGGGGAGTGGAATTGGGTAATTTGAAACAAACCCACCCAGCCCCTCCACCATGCAGCCCATGGCCGATGCTGATCTGCAGCAGTTTATGGATTAGGGACAAACGTGCTACATTTCTCCCTTTCCACTCAATCCCAGGTCAATTAATACTTGCATCAAAGCTTTAGAGAATTATTTCCTTTTTGTTTTTATCTCCTGTGTACTTTTAAAGAGCAACCAACCTCCGCACACCACCTATTTTAATGATCTGTTGTAATCCTGGGTGGAACTTTTTTTTTTTACACTTTTTTTTTGGTAGGGAAGAGACGAACAGGATGATAACGGGGAGGAAAGAGACTAGGAGGCGGGTCTCAAGATCCGTGAGACCCGCTTTTGTAAAAACTGTGGGGAGAGAGGGCTAAGCCCACTCTCCCCACAGACGAGCAGGCAGAAAGCCCTAGGCGGCCGGATCGCACAGGGCATATTGGGGAGACCCCTGGAACTGGGAGGCGGCTTTTCGCCTCTCGGCCGGGGGTCTACTCATGAGCCTAAAAAGCAGGTTTGTTGGAGCGCTCGCTCTGCAAACCTGCTTTTTAGCAGGGGTTCTTGAGCGGGTTACCTGCTCAAGAACCACCGGGCTCAGCTGCGAGCCTGGTGGTTCTTACGACCAACAAAAATCGGGCTAGGCTCTCCTAGCCCAATTTTTCTTGATCGTGAGAATCGCTCCTAGGCTTTTTTTGTTGCGTGTGTTTTTCATGCACAATACATATAGTCTGCTGTGCACAGTTACAAGGGATCAAACCCCATTCCAATTAGTGAGATGACTCGGTGTGGAAGATAAAGCAGGTGACGTTGCTTTAAGAAAGGTCAAATAACAGCGACATTCCTCCTTTGCAGTGTGTGCGACCCACTCATGATCAGGCAGTAGCGGTACAGAGGGGCTCGTGGGGGGAGCTCTAAAGGCCTTTAGGTCCAGGCTCCAAAATTGCCTAGGTGAGCCACTGACTTTACTGTGACCATATAATGGAACTCAGCACAGTGCTATGGAGAGAAGGGCAAGATCAGTTCCCAGTGACTACCACTGCAGAATACAATATATGTGATCTGTGCAATATGTATCTGCACAAAGTTCTGTCTGTCCTCCCACCATATAATCTCACCCATCATGATGATGGACATTGTTCTAGTAATTATATATAGGACTCTGGTATACCTAAATGATCAATCAATTTTATTACAGCCATAGGCCATACAAAAGACATAAAAAAGCATTAAAACAAAATATTATACATAGTAAACAGAATAAAACAGAATAAAACAGTAAGCTCCTATGAATTAGACCTTAAACAGGTATACCTAAATGGAGGCCATGTAAATAGCATGTTGTGATGGATGAAGACATGGCTAGCTGGCCAACTCTTTTGTTAGGTAGATTGCTAGACAATAGCCCCAATGGCCCAGCCTGATGCTTCTTAAGTGGCATTAATGGCTCTGGAGAAGGATGTCAAGTAAGTCACCTATTCTTGACCGGAGATGAAGGGCTGGTGAGGTGTGTGGTGACTCTCTCTTTCCTTGCCCTCCTGCTTCAGTGGTTCACAGATATAGCTGTGAATGAGACAGAAAAGAGATTTTAGAAATAGGCCAGGCAGAAGCTAGCAGCACTTTTTATGGGGCAAGGTTACTCTCTGGGAACTTGATATACTGTAACTTGCTGCTGACTAATAAGAGTGTACTGCTATCGTGTAACTCCATCAAATGCCCAAGCTGTATATTTGGAAATATATCTTCCAGAGTTTATTTCCAAGTGTGGTGTTTTTGGTTAACCCATTCCTTGATCCAGGCCAGCTTTTGAAAGGGGCTTCAGTTATTTGTATTCCAGTCCTGGAGTAGAGGTGGGGCTAATAAACAGCCAGCAGCAAGAGCACTGAAGGCAGACTGCACTTGCCTCTCTGTAAATAATATCTATTTCCAGGGGCGTAGCAAGGTTGGAGTGGGCCCAGAGACAAGATTTTAAAATGGGCCCCCCCCAAAGTCCAGGGCCTCCGCACACCCCAGGCCCCCAAGGATTTAAGTCAGATATTCCAAAATAAGTATGCTGCCTGCAAATACATTTCACTGAATACACACACACACGTCACAATATATAGTGATATACATTGAGTACTATACATTTGTATTACTTTTAATGCCTAGAACACACTAGAAAGATGAATTATTAAAATGGGCCCCTCGCTGCAGATTAGCAAAGGAGACTTTCAACCATGCAGGGTGAGCCTATGTTTGTTTTCTCAGAATTCTGAACAAATTCAGTCAAGTTTGATTGCAGGAGGTTTTTCACAGGAGGCTTTTAAAGCCCTTTAAGACACATCTCCTCTGGAATGGAGGTGCTGCATTCACATGTTGGCCAGATTTACCCTGAAGTCCCTGCAAGTTATTGGGGAGCAGTTCACACACAAGAAAAATAAAATAAAAGCACCACACATGCTTCACAGTTCTCACTCAGACCTTCTGGGTTGCAAAACAACTTGAACATAAGTGCATTTATAAATGAATGAATGAATGAATAAAATTAATAAAATACTGTTCCAGAAGTTTTTGCAATTTTCTGCCATGAAACAAGCCACTTATAGGACTTTTTAGATAGTTTTTTTTAAGTCAGCAAATTTTCCAAGCTGTTTCAAAATAAATATTCAGAGACTTCTCGGTCCCTCCCCCCCCCATATCCAAGCCCTATGGCAAGCAGATCCCTATATATGGGGGGGGGGCGGGAAAGGTAACCACAAAAAGGAGTTCACACTCTACCTGGCAAATGCTGGTCTGGGTTAAGCAGGGCAGCAAGGGGTCTTCTGCTGCCGAGAACACTCTGGCTGCCTCCTCCTTCCTGGCTTGCTTGGGCCCTACTCGAGTTTAGGCTTCACTGCGGCCTACACGGAGGCCTCCGTGGAAGCCCCGCCCACCCGCCGATCAGCTGAGAGGCGGGAGAAAAGGAGCTCTTTGCAGCTTGCCTGCTGCTTGGATTGCGGGCCAGCAGAACAAGCAGGAGAGACGGCGAAGAGGGCAAGTGGCTGAGAGGCTATGGGGCTGGGCAGGGGGCAATGGGGAGTCACATGAGGTGCCCCTGGGGTGCCCCTCCAGGCAGTGGGGCCCCCAGACAACTGTCTCCCCTTGCCCTATCATTGTTACGCGCCTGTCTATTTCATTGAAGTTCTTCTCATGATTAGTGGGAAGAGCTTCTGGCGAGTCTGTGGGGAGAGCAGGCCTAGCAGCCCCCAGAAGCCCCAGGACATGAGCATGCGGGGCATTCTGGGGGACCCCTGATACCGGGAGGCTGCTTGTAGCCTCCCAGTTGGGGGTCTACTCATGTGTCGCCACATGCCACGATGGCACATGAGCAGGAAGATGAGGTTAATGGACCTCATTTAAGGGGAGGATGTTTTAGGCGGGCTAGCTGCCTTGGGAGCACCGGGCTTGCCCATGGGCCTGGTGGTTCCCACAATCACTAGAAAGCAGGCTAAGCTCCCTTAGCCCCCTTTCCAGTGATCGTGGGAATAGCCTCATTATAGTAATATTCCTGATTCCACTCCACTCTATTTCCCTTGTCATTTCCTTGGATTCTACACCAGACAAAGACACCGTAAGACTAGTAATCTCTCCTTCAAAGGAAACCAGAATCCAAATAGCACTACTCTCTTGGAACCTCTCACTACCTAGAGAAGTGGGGTTGAAAGGTACATAATATTTCCCCCTTTTATAGTAGAAGAATGGCTCACTGATCATCATACAGATGAGCAATTGTTCACAGTGAAAAATAAACGACATCTCTGATCCCAGCACAACAATAAACAGCCATTCTAGTTTTTAAAAAAATCTTAGCTTTGTTCTGGCTACTGATGCAGTGTAATTCTGGATAGTGTATTAGTATGAGAGCAATTTTCAGATGTTTAGTTACTACTTTATTTGTTTACTACATTTATATTCCACCCTTCCACCATTGCAACAGCCATTTGTGAGTTATTTGTCACAGAACCATTTCAGCCAAATTCAAGTGACAATTTTATACTTGTTAAGATAATTTATTTGGGGTGAGAGAAAGCAATGAGTGGAGCATATTGGCTGATTTCCTAACACTGCATGTATGCTTCAAACAAAAGCATACACACAGCACTAGCCTCCATGCTAGTCCCCATGCTACTGAAGCACAGGCACTCTTGCACAAGAGTGTAACTATTTCAGCACTTTCTTTGTACTCTGGATGGAAGCCCTCTTTTACAACAGAATAGATCTGTGGTTGAAGAATCTATTCTTTGGGGGCGTATTTCTTCAGGGATATATTTCCACTGTAACAGAATGCTTCTTGAGCACAAGGAGAGTTCTGACAAAGCTAGGGACATGGGAAGCTGCCCTATACTGAGTGGTCCATCTATCTCAATATTGTTTACACAGATTGGCAGCGGCTCCTCCAAGGTTGCAGGCAGAAATCTCTCTCAGCCCTATCTTGGAGGTGCCAGGGAAGGAACTTGGAACCTTCTGATGCTCTTCCCAGAGTGGCTCCACCCCCTAAGGGGAATATCTTACAGCGCTCCCATTCATATGCAACTAGGGCAGACCCTGCTTAGCAAAGGGGACAAGTCATGCTTGCTACCACAAGACCAGTTCTCTTCCCTTTGCACAGGAGTGGCCGTGCTTCGGAAGTGTGGGTCTAGAATGGGAATAGCACTGCATGTGTGCTGTTGTTTGAAGTCTTCATGCAGTCTTAGTCAGGACATCAGCCACTGTTTTTATGTGTCCATTTAGCAATTGCTTCCAGAGAGCAGCAACAAAGCTGAGCAAAAGGAGGGGAAGGAATTGGTTATGCTGCAGAAGAGATCTGGATTTTGTGTTGTTCTGAAGAAGGGTTGGTTACCTTTTGCGGAGGAGTTGGAGCTGACATCAATTTGTTCCATTAAGTAGCAGGGGGGCATACAAGAAAATAATAATAACACAGGGAATATGGGTGTCTGGCCACACCGGCCACCCTTACCATTCAGGGCGAGGGCGGCCGTCTGTCCGATGCTGCGGGAGGGGATGGCGAGCCAGTGGAGGAGGAAGACGGCACGCCGACGGGACCCTCTGGCCGCCCAGTCCCCCCGCTGAATGGTGCTCCCAGCAGGGAAATGACATCAGGGAGAGCTTCGAGGGAGGCATGCAGGAATGATGTCATTGGCACACATCCTGAGGGGAGGAGGCTCAGAAGGGAGGAGGCAGGAACACAGCGGTTGATGGGGAGCACAGCTGCCAGGGATCATGGGTTAATAAAGAGGGGCGTTGGCCCCCTAATTGGGGATGGCACAGCTTGCGAGGGGGCATTTAAGGAGCTGGTCAGGGGTGAGTGGCTGGCGAATGGCGAGTGCTGGGTCCTCCGGAGAGAGGCCAGTACAAGGAACAAACAGCTTGGGGCAGAGGAGACCCAGGATGGCGTTTTTAGCCCCTCTTCATCTCTGCTCTGAGGCTGGCCCCTAGGGATGTGCGGTTCGGTTCGGATCCGGACCGGTTCGTCCGAACCGGTCCGGATCTGGCGGCTCGATCCCGGACCGAATCGGGCCCTCCCGGGGACCGAGCCGGACCGAATTCGAGCCGGTTCGGTACCGAACCGGCTCGGGTTTCCCGAACCGGTTCGGGAACGAAATTGAGTCTCTGGAGTGTCTCTTTAAAGTTCCAAGTGTGTCCTCCATTTTGTGTCTCCTTCCCGAAACTTTTGCTCCTCCTTGCATCCATTTTGTGATGCTATTTCCAGGCATTGTATTGGCTGCGCTATTGATCCTTGATTGGCCAGAATGAGTCCTTTGGTCTGGTAGGCTGCTTGGCTGTTGCACTGTTGAGAGCTGGCACCCTGTTGGCCGTGGGGGGAGTGCAAAGGTGGGGGCTCCCAAAGGAGGGAATTTCAAACCTATATAAACCCAAGCCTCTTCTCTGGAAACTTCTCTTGGCTGCAGTTGTGGGATCATCTCTGAGACCTGCTTGCCCTTTGCTGGCTGCTCTGGTGTCTCTGTGAGTCCTGACTGTGTCCTGTGTCTCTCTGTGTGTGCTCTGTCTAATCCTTTGTCCACCTGCCCTTTGTGACTCTCTGTGTGTCTCCTCTCTCTGTCTGTCTCTTGTCTGTATACTGTGTGTTACTTCACTTTACTTTCTTCTTAATTTCCCCCAATTTTCCCTGTTCCTTGTCTGTCTGCTTTTCTCCCCCCTCCCCCCTTTCCCTTCTCATCCTTTGGGCCTACCCTCCCCCTCCCCCACTCCCACCCACTGCATCCTCATTGCTTTAAATCTTCTTCCATTAATTATTGCTCTTTGTCCTGCCTTGTTTTTGTCCAACTTTTTGATTTTCACATTGCATTCCATTGGTTTCATTTATATATTGCTTGCTGGTTTTGCTTAAATTGTACCATTTTGTTTGTTTCTGCTGACTGCTGCTGCCCTGCGAGTTGGTTCCCTGAATCCCTCCCCCCCACCCCCAGAGGATTCTGTTGTTGTTTCTTGTTGTCCCATATAATCAGTTTTGGTTCCCTGCTCCAAACTTGCCCCTCCAAGTCCAACCACACCCCACCCCAACCCCACCCCATCCAGCCTTCTCCCAAGTTTGCTGCTGCCAAACAGAGTCCAGTTTTCTTTGCTTGCAGTTCCACTTATTCATTTGCTATTATTAATTTGCAGCAATTGTGGTTTCATTGTCTCTGTTCACTTAGTGGCCCCCCTCAGAGTCTGTGTTTGGTTCCCCCTCCCCACACCCCCACACCCAAGTTTTTTCTGCTGGTTATAGTCTTTCTTTTCATTTTTTTTTTAAACTTCTGGCTTGTGTTCTCTTGATATATATTGCTTTATATATTTTGCTACCCTCCTCCTCCTCCTCCCCCCTGCCTGCCCCCCCACCCTCCCTCCTCCCAGACCCTAGCCCAGGCCCAGCTCCTCCCCCAACCACCCCATCCAGCCTAATCGCTGCTGCTGCCCGAGTTGTTCCAGTTTCTCCTTTGCTGTTTGTTGTTGCCCCCTCCCCATCCCCCCAACACCCCTCTGCCACACACTAGCCCCCAACCACACACACCCTCTCTGCTCCCCCCACCCCACCTCTTTTCCTCCTTGCCCCTGACTCTCTCCACTTACCCCAGGGCCCCTGCCACACACTAGCCCCAACCACACACACCCTCTCTGCTCCCCCCACCCCACCTCTTTTTCTCCTTGCCCCCGACTCTCTCCACTTACCCCAGGCCCCCTGCCACACACTAGCCCCAACCACACACACCCTCTCTGCTCCCCCCACCCCACCTCTTTTCCTCCTTGCCCCTGACTCTCTCCACTTACCCCAGGCCCCCTGCCACACACTAGCCCCAACCACACACACCCTCTCTGCTCCCCCCACCCCACCTCTTTTCCTCCTTGCCCCTGACTCTCTCCACTTACCCCAGGCCCCCTACCACACACTAGCCCCAACCACACAACCCTCTCTGCTCCCCCCACCCCACCTCTTTTCCTCCTTGCCCCCGACTCTCTCCACTTACCCCAGGCCCCCTGCCACACACTAGCCCCCAACCACACACACCCTCTCTGCTCCCCCCACCTCTTTGGACCGCTGCTACTGCTGTGTCCTCCCCCCACACCTGAATCCCCCCTCCCTGCTGCGCTGCGCTTCTCCTCTCTCCTCTTTCTCTCTATCATCTCTCTTTCTCCTCTCTCTCTCTTTCTTTTCTCTCTCTCTCCTCTCTTTCTCTTTGTCCCTGCCCCCCCTCTCTTTTCTCTCTCTCTTAGTCTTTTCTCTCTCTGCTCCCCTTCACTTTCCACCTCCTCTCCCACAGCTGCAGCCGCACACAGTAGCCTACCCACCTGGCGGCTGCCATCGGTTTTTTTTTTCTTTTTATAGTTTTTGGTTGATTTTGTCTCTGCTTGGGGGTGAGTTGTGCGACACAAATAGTGTTGTCTCCTCACTTCTGCCCCTCCATCGTTGTTGAACTACCCCGGTTGCCTGTGTGCCTCGTGCGGCCGCCCTGCTGTGTCTCAGCCCAGGGTGGCTGGCTGGCGGCGGCGAATCCGTGACCAGCAGTGAGCGGCAGGAGAAGGACCGGAAGAAGAGGGGTTAGTGCGTGTGCGATTGTGCACCTTTTGTTGCCCTTTTCTCTCCCTAGCTGGCGGTTTTAAATAGGGACACCCCTATTCTGAAATGCATTTGGGTGTGGGGAGGAGGGAGGGAACCTTGGAGAGGAGATGTACTGTTGTAAAACTTGTGTCTTCATGCCCATGCCCAGTAAAGAAATTGCTGCTGTGTGTTGCGTTGCATTGCATGCGTCTTGCAGGTGGTTTTTGAACAGGTGCCTTCCAGAGTGCTTCCTTGCCTCTGGGGCAGTCTGAGTGGGGTCCAGGGTTCTGATGCGATGCTGCCACTACATGCTGGGCCCATGCCATGCCAGAGTGCTTCCTTGCCTCTGGGGCAGTCTGAGTGGGGTCCTGGCTGGGCTCTGATGCTGCCACTACATGCTGGGCCAATACACACGTATGATGATGATCATGATGTTCAATCCATGAGGCTGCCATCAAGTGTTTGCTGCTGCTTGCTTGCCATGGCATTGGGCGGGCAGAGTCACAGAGTGGGTGGGTTCAACCTCTGTGTTGGTGTGACTGGGTTCTGGTTTTGGTTGTGTGCAATTCAGAGTCACTAAATAGGCTGCATTGAGTTTGATGCTCCCCCCACAGGAGCATTACTTGAGAACCACCCCCCAGAACCCACACTTTGTGTTCCAGTTCACTAAATAAGGGTTTCCTCCTTTGATCTTCAGGTTCCCAAGCGTTGACTGCATCCCTCCCCCACCCCCGGTAGGTGCTGTGCCCTCCCCCCATCCACTCTCCCCCCCCCAAAAAGCTAAAAACTTGCCACCCACACCACAACTACTCCACCCAACTGCCCGTGCCACCCTCCCACACCGGGGTTCCACCCTTTAACCCCCTATTTTTCTAAAAAAAAAACCCTCCCAGACCCATCTCCCCAATTGGCTTGGTGGTTGACTCCCAAATTCAAAAAGGACACCCTCCCCCTCACTTCGATTGGCTTCCCCCCCCATATCAAAAAGTCTTCCTTTCCCCCCAATTGGCTTCCTTTTTTGAAAACAAACTTCCCCCCCGCCGCCTCCAAATCAGCTGCCTTTTTTTTGGCCCCTAAGCCCCTCCAAATTATTTTTCTGACCCTCTCTGGCCTTCCTCCTAAAGTCTCCCTCCTTCTGACCTAGCAGCATGTCTGAGCGCCGTGTGGCGGGCAGGGCTCGCTCAAGGATGGCAGGCAGAGGTGGGAGAGGCCAGGTGCGGGGTGCGCCTGCGGCACGGGGAGGGAGAGGACGCGGGGAGCCTGAGGACACCCCAGTTCTCCCCATTGGAGAATTCTTTGCTCCGGCCCCATCTTTGGTGCGCAGGATTCAGTTCCCCACGCCTGCTGCCTCCAATCGCGGCAGAGGCAGAGGCACCGTTAGGGCTGTGGCGGGTCCCTCCTCGCCGGCGGCACCAGGTGCTGCTGAGCTACCGCCAGTTGTTGAGGTGGAGGAGACTGTGGAGTTGGAAGAGCAGGTAGAGGGCGGTGAGGACCGTGCGGCTGGCAGCGATGCAGCCAGGTTCTCCCTCCCTCTGGGGCCCCTTCCCCCTATCCTTTCGCCGCTCAGTGGGGCCCCCCCTCGTGAAGCCCGACACTCTGGTGGGGAGCAGTCTGGCGAGGTGGTGGAGGAGAGGCCTGCCTCTCCGATGCCAGTTGAGCCGGGCCCTTCCTCCGCTGTGGAGGGCGGAAGGGGCGGGTTGGGTGGCAGCAGTGGGCAGGCAGCGGCGGCCGCCCCCCCCTAGGACTGCAGCCACCCTGCGAGAAACGGCCTAGGACGGCGCCCAGGGCGCAGGAGGCCAAGGGCAGTGGTGTATGGGTGCATTTTGAGGTCCCTCAAGATGCCCCATTCCACGCCCGCTGTGTCCACTGCAGGATGCTTGTCAGCCGTGGAAGGGACCCTGCGCACCTGGGTACGACGCCTATGTGGAGACACCTAGAGCGTCACCACCCAGGTCTCAGGGGACAGGCTGGCAGCGCTAGTGCGCCTTGTGCATCTGCCACTAGGGCGGGCAGCGGCAGTGTGCCAGCCAGCAGGCAGGCTACACTGCCCGTCCAGCGGTGGACGCAGTCCTCGGGCAGCCAGCGTATTGTTCGCGTGGACCATCATCACCTCACCCGCCTCATAGGGGAGATGATTTCCACCGATGACCAGCCGTTTCAGGTGGTCGAGAACAACGGCTTCCGCCGTATTCTCCAATACCTGGCTCCCGAATACGTCATCCCCTCAAGGACGACGTTCAGCCGGAACGTGGTCCCCTCCCTGTACCGCTGGTGCAGGGAGCTCGTGTCGGCCGAACTGCGTGCAGCTCCGGCCGGGACAAGCGTGCATTTCACGACTGACCTCTGGACCAGTGTCAGTGGGATGCACGCTTCTTTCCTGGCCCTCACTGCCCACTGGTGGGGACCGGAGAGTGAGGGGACCTCCGCGGGCGATGCTTCCGGGTCCGGCGCGGCTCCCGCTGCACTACGGCACAGGTGGGCCATCCTGCACGTGGAGACGATGGACACGAGGCACACCGCGGAGGAGGTGGCGGCCGTACTCGACCGCCAGATAGAGGAGTGGATTGGCGGGTGTCCACACCTCTCCCGCGGCTTCATTGTCACCGACAATGGAGCCAACGTTACCGCCGCTGTCGAGACAGTCATGGACTGTGTGAACATACGGTGTATGGCACACACGCTCCATCTGACCGTCAGGGACGCCCTTGGCCTTAAGGAGCTGAAGGCGTCCCAGGAGAAGGGGGCCCGCCCCATCGCAGCTGCTGTTGCTGCCACGGCCATGCTTGTGGATAAGTCCCGCAAGCTGGCCGCCCACTTCCACCGCAGCGAGAAGTCCAGGAGACTGCTTCGCCAGAAGCAGGATGACCTTGGCCTTCCTCGCCATCTCATCCCTACGGATGTGGAGACGCGGTGGAACTCCACCTTCCTCCTGTTCCAGCGCCTGTTGGAGCAGGAGAGAGCCCTTGTCGCCCTGGCGAGGGACGAGTCCTTGGATGTCTGCGACTTCTCAAACGCAGAGTGGAAGCAGATGTCCGAGGCGGTGTCGGCACTCGAGCCCTTCCAGCTTGCCACGAAGGGCTTGTGTGGCGACACCACTCCCTTGAGCCAGGCGCTGCCCACAGCTGTTGGTCTCGAGAAGCTGATGGGTGGACTCCATATCTCTCTGACCACGCCAGAGGGTCGTGCTCTGGCTGGGAGGCTGATGTCTGGGGTTGACAAGCGGCTCGTTGATGTGCTGGGAGACAGGGAGGAGTATGTCCTCGCTTGTCTCTGTCACCCAGCCATCAAGGGCAATGCCGTGAGTGCCGACGACTTGCCCAGGTGGAAGGGCATCCTGGTCGAGAAGGTTAGGGAGGAGGAGGCCGCTAGGGCCCGCAGAGACCAGGGTGTTGGTAGTGGTGCGGGGGCAGCCCTCGCGGCCCAACCCGCACCCAGCAGCAGCATGGGCGGCCAGCCGGCGTCAGCTTCCCCTTCCCCTCCCTCTTCCCAGTCCAGCAGCGCGGCATCCCAGGCGGCGCCATCGCAGCAGCCATTTGCTACCGACTCGAGATCCGCCCAGTGGTTTCAGCGGTTCTGCTATGGCGCCATGCCTGGTATGCGGGAGGCTCGACCTGCCAGGCCCCCCTCCAGTGCTGAGCAATGCGTTGCGCAGTACTTGGAGGAGCCTGTGGAGGGAGACGGCGTGGACTGCGCACAGTTCTGGGCGAGCCGCCGCCAAGTCTGGCCGGACCTGGCAGTGGTGGCTGTGCGCCTCCTCTCCTGCCCCCCAACCAGTGTCCAGAGCGAGCGGGTGTTTTCACGTGCCGGGGACGTGGTGACACCCTCTCGCTCCCGCTTGGACCCTGGTCTGGTGGAGCAGCTGGTCTTCCTTAAGGTGAACCTCCCCCTGTTGGGCTACCCCAAGCTGCAGTTTGAGACGGGCGAGTGATTACCGTGGGTTGCCCCATGGTTGGTCACCTGCCTGGCTCGACCTCTGCTTATCCCTACCCTCCCCCCTTCCACCTCTAGCTGAGCTGACGTGACAGATGCTGAGCCGTGCCAGCCAGTCGCAGCGTGTAGTGTGCCCACACAGAGATGCAGTTGTAGTAGTAGTTGTAGTGCTGCGACTGGCCAGATGTTTACAATGCCCACGCCCACCTAAAAAGAAACCCAATGCTGACCAGCACAGGCCCTTTATCTATCCACCTGTCAGCATTTGGGGACCTGGCGTGGGCACGGCACACCCCCCCAAAGTAGCACAGCCCACGGAGTACTAGACTTAGCGGCAGCGGCGGGTATACGTTCAAAAATGCAGTGTAGATATGTAAATACTAGTAAATAAACATGTAAATAATTTTTTCTTTAAAAACCCCATGTCAAAATCAAGCCTCAAAATTATGCAAAAGAAAGAAAAAAAGGTGACAAAGGGAGAACAAAATGATGAATGCCAAATGAATTGATTTTATTGAAAATGTCACCAGAAATCATGTGTGGGGGGCTTGGTTTACATGGAGAAAATGATTGGGTGATTTTTTGAAATGAAACGAATGAATTATTATCATCTTATGTTCATCTTGATTGTGGTCACTGTTGATGTTGGCTGATGGCAAAAAACCCAAAACCATCAGAATAGCAATGAACTGGCTGCCAACACAACATATTGATTGATAACTGTGCAGGGGGGGAATCGGGTCTGTGTGTGTGTGTGTGGTGCAGGCTCAGTCTGTCTCTTCCTGTTGTGTGTCTGTCTGTCTGTCTGTCTGTCTGTCTGTCTGTGTGAATGGATGCCTAGCACTGTCTCTGTGTGTGGATGCTTTCTGGTGTGTGTCTGTCTACATGTTTTTTTTCCTCCCCCCCATGCCTCCCTCCATCCTTCCCCTCTCATCCTCTCCCCTTCCTCTTCACCACCTTCCATCCTCCCTCCCTTCCAGCCCACCACCGCCTCACCTGCCCCCAACCCCGGTCTGGCAGATGATGAGAGTCTGGTCTCTCCCACCGAAGCACACACGTGAGCACGTGTGTGCACAAATATGTGGCTGACCAACTCTGAGCCGGACCCTCCCCCCTTCAATCCCCTCTACATCCCTCTCCCCCTCCCCTTTCCTCCCCCCTGCCTCCCTGCCTCCCTGCCTCCCTGCCTCCCCCCTCCTAGCTAGCAGCGCACACATACACACACAAAACACCTGTGGTGGCAAACACCACCAGCACACATGCACTCACACTGGTGCCACCACCACCTCTGCCTTGGGCCTCTGTGTCCTTGAGCAGATATGTGGTGGTGGACCAGAGAAGCATTTCTTTCCAGCAAGGCAAAAGGCATGCACTCACTGCACACACACACACACACACACACGAAGAGGTGAAGACGAGAAGAGGCAACTTCTAGGACCAGCAGCAGCAGGTGAGTGTCGTGTAATTGTGTTGCTTCCCAAGGCCACTGCCCATGCTCAATGCTCAGTCTGCTGAAACTAAAGAACTAGCTACAATCACCCTTCCTCACACGCAGCTCAGCTCAGCTCAGCTCAGCTGCACAGCACACTGACTAACTAGACACTACAGCTGGTGGTAGAAAAAACAGAAGTCTAGATTCTAGAAGATGTCCTGGTGGATTCTAAACTTTCAAATCTGTGCTAGGATTGCCTTGCCTCCTCCTCCTGCTGCTGCCTGTAATTGTGCCCTCTCCCCTTGCAGTTGCGCCGTCGTGATGGGTTGGTGATGTGCGTGCGCCGTCTACTTGTTAGCTCTCTCCTCCTCATGTTGGCTGGGCTTGCCAGGCACTGGCTGGCAGCAGCTGTTGGCTGTGTGCTAGGCTCAGGCTGCGGCGCGCGTGACTGGACTGGGAATGTTATTGTAGCGGCAACACTGGTTGTGGTGGTAGCAGTAGTAGCTGTTGTTGTTTCTGGGCTGGTGGCTGCTGGCCTGTGCTGACTCTGCGCACTTGGTCTGGTCTGGTCTGGTCATTGGGATGCAGATGTAGGGTGTGTGTGCATCATCCATGGGGAGCATCAGAGCAGAGCAGAGCAGGTTGGCTGGCTTCTGTCTGTCGGGCCTAGTCAGTGGCAGGCACTGAGTGAGGCGGTGGTTTCTTTGGGCATCACGTCACCCATCATGCAGAGCGGCAGGTCTGCTGCTCTGCTGCTCCGCCTCCTGCTTCTTCTCTGTGTGTGCTGCTCTTGTGCTTAGTGTGCTGCTCCGCTGCTGCTGCTGTGCTGGCAGGCAGCACAGCAGTGGCCTTTTTGTTAGATCAGAGAGTGGGTGTTGTCTCTCTGAGTGTCCTCCTCTTACTTGCTTGGATAGGAGTGGTGGTAGTAGGTAGGCATTAAGATGGACTGACTAGGTGTTACGTGTTAGGGCGCCCAGAGAGAGGGGCCAAAAAGATGGGGTGGCAATTGTTGGGTTGCTCCTAGTATTATTGGTGAATTTCTGAAGAAAAATTTTTTTTCCATTGGCTAGAATGGGGGTTCGGGGCTGCCCCAGACCCGCCTCTGTGGGGTGGCAGCACCGCCAAAGTGGGTCCGGGGCCATGGCAAAAATGCCCTCAGTCCCTCCCAGCAATCCCCGTAGAGATAGGAGTGATGGTTCTGTTGTTTTTCTGAGGTGTTCTGAGTGAGTGTGGATTCTGTGATAGCAAATGAGAGTGGATTCATGGTGTCTCATTGGAAATCTCATTAGCTATCATAGAATCTACACTCAGAACACCTCAGAAAAACAACAGAACCATCACTCCTATCTCTACGGGGATTGCAGGGAGGGACTGAGGGCATTTTTGCCATGGCCCCGGACCCACTTTGGGGGTGCTGCCACCCCACAGAGGCGGGTCTGGGGCAGCCCCAAACCCCCATTCTAGGCAATGGAAAAAAAATTTTCTTCAAAAATTCACCAATAATACTAGGAGCAACCAATTGCCTTGGGATTTTTGGGGTGGAGGACACCCATGGGTGGCTACCACCCACCCCAGCTTTTTTGCCCCTAAGGGCTCCACATTGCGAGTTATGGGCAAGAATTAATTTTTTAAAAAAAATTGTAAAAAATCAGAGGAAGGTCCAATCGACTTGAAATTTGGGTGGCAGGTAGAACACAATGTCCCCTTCAAAACCAGCCACTTTTTGTGATCCGAACCGGTTCGGTTCAGATCCGAACCTCTTCGGATCCGAACCGGACCGGGGGGTGGTCCGGCAAAACCAGAACCGAACCTCCCCGGTCCGGTCCGGACCCGGTCCGGACCCGAACCGAACCGGGAGAACCGGTTTTATGCACATCCCTACTGGCCCCTGCATGCTCAGGTAGGCTGAGTGAAGAAGCTCTTGACGTGTAGCCGGCAATGGACATATGTGAAGATCCCTTGTTGAGCCATCGCGTCCGGTGCTGCCGAGCATCTCCAGGCTCCTTCTCCTCTCTGCTGCCTGAGATCCTCTGAAGTGGAGCTGCAAGGGATGGAACCTGGGCATGATCTTCTGTATGCCTGCAAAGCATGTACTCTAATATGATTGTTGCTTATAATATTTATATGCTGCTATTCAACAAGAAGTGCTTGAAGCCATTTATATAGCAGAAGGAATGAGAGAGGGCATGCCTTCAACTCCTGCCTGTGGCTTCCAGCAGCATCTGGTGGGCTACTGTGAGAAACAGGATGCTGGACTAGATGGGCCTTGGGCCTGATCCAGCAGGGCTGTTCTTATGAAGAAGATGGCTCCCTGTCACAGTCTCAAAACACACAACACAAGGGAGACTCCAGCAACAGCCACTGGGAGGGATGAATAGGGACAGTTGCTCTTCCCCTGCTAAATATAAAGGAAGCAAGAGGTACCACGTTAAAAAGTGCCTCTTTGGTCAGTTTGTTAGCAGGGATTGAATACCAGCACTCAACCATGACATGGACATATGAAGTAAGAATAGTTGAAAGCGCCCCTGAACATCTGCAGAAAGCATTTCCTTCATGACCAAGTAAATACAGAGCTCCCATCCATGCATCAGGGATTGAGGGAAACTGTTCCAGAGCAGATCTTGATCTGCTTGTTTACACTTAGTGCTGAACACTGGCAACCCTTTCCCTAGAAATTAAGCACTTTGCATGCAGCAGCAGTACACGCCACTCCCTTTTGCTGGGGTGGTGCTGGTGCATTCATTCCTACAGATTCAGCTTCTTCCACATGCACACAGCCCTGCAGGAGAAACACGCACAGCAATTTCATCTGTTAAAATTTCTCTGGTGGGGTTCAGCCAAACAAATCTGTCTGATCCAGATACTTCCAGTGTGCTTTTGGCAAACCTGCATGTCCTTTCCGATGTTCTGGGCCATTAAGGGATTTGTTTCCCAGCGTATAAAAGATGCTTAATTCATCTCCTATCCCCTGCTGACATTCCTTTAAGGTGAACTTGTCCCATTTGCACGAATTCTCTGATGCCTCTAATTGACTTGAAAGAATCTCGTCTCTCCTTGGAAATGTCACCCAGGCCTTTTGAAGTGCAATTTCAGACAATCAGGATCAATAGATGTTGCTTTGGCTAAGCGTATTAGTAACTGGTTGACATTCCACGGCATGTGCCTCTTTTACTGGAAGTTCTAAAACTGTTCCATATATCTAACAGTGACGATTCTGAAAGAAGATTAAAAAGTGCAGCAAAAACAACCTGTCCAGCAGCCCCCTTTGATGGTTCTTGGTAGGGAGACAGCTTTTGCTCACTCTCCAGGGGCATCCCTTTCATGAGGCAGGGTGAGGCGCTCATTTCAGGCTCAGAGAGAGAGGCACAAGTGGCAGCAAGTCCCAGCCCCCCCCCGGGTTCACGTCTTGAGCCCCAGACACACACCCCATGTCTGATGTCAAAAGTGGCCCTGTTTGGGAGCTAAACCATGCCCCCCTGCATCTGACATCAGACACGGGGCATGCCTAACTGTTCCCTGTATCTGACGTCAGATGCTGATGCTAGGGGCGGGGCTAGGGAGGGCAGCAGCAGTGGGCTGACCCTGGGCTGCCGCTGGCCTCCCTCCGTGCCTGACCACCCTTCCTTGACTCACTGGGGCATGCTGTTCATTTTCTCTTCCTCACCCTGCTGGGCGCACCGATTCTCCCCCACCTTCCTCTGTTAGCTAACAACACCCATCACCACTGCCTGGTGGCACAGTCTGAGAATACTGGCGTGTTACTTCCACTGCTTCGGCAGTGTAGCTTGCGAATATTGATCACCTGCTCACATATGGGAGGTCTTTATATGGTCTTTTTCCTCAGGCAACAAAGTATCTTGGACTGCCCCTTTTCTTCTCTGCTTCCCTGACCTTTGACTTGCCTTCACATTCTCTATGTGTTTGGGTGAGATCACCCGTGTGACTAATCCAGAAAGGAAGAAGCGGAAGCAGCCTGGGGGAAATGGAGTCAAAGCAGTTGCCAGCAGTGGCAAGGGAAACAATGGTGTCAGACAGGACTGAAAAAAGGTAAATACTTTAATGGTCTATATGGTCCTTAGGAGAAGTTTGCTAATGGAAAACACTAGTTTTAAACTTTCAACCTACCCCCTCCAAAACAAACGAACAAATACCCCCCCACCCGAAAATAGAAAATATTCTGCATAGTCCTAATTTAAAACATGGGAGTAGAGTCATTGTAAAAAATTTCTTAGGGTTAAGACCTGGTCTTGTGGTAGCAAGCATGAATTGTCTTTGCTAAGCATGGTTTGTCACCTTAACTGGCACAGTGTGGAAATGCTTGACTAACAAGCAGAAGGTTGCCGGTTCAAATCCCCACTGGTACTATATCATGCAGCAGCAATATAGGAAGATGCTGAAAGGCATCATCTTTCATACTGCATGGGAGATGGCAATGGTAAACCCCTCCTGTATTCTACCAAAGACAACCACAGGGCTCTGTGGTCGCCAGGAGTCGGCACCGACTTGATGGCACACTTTACCTTTAAGCATGGTTTGCTAAGCAGGGTTTTCCTTAGTATGCATATGGATGGGTGACTACATGTGTGCACTGTCTGCTGTAGGATATTCCCTTTAGAGTATGGGGCTGTAGCTCAGTGGTATGCAGAAAGTCCCAGCTTCAGTCCCTTGCATTATCTCCTGGTAGGGTTGGGAGAGATTCTGCCTGAAACCTTGGAGAGCCACTACTACCACTACTACTACTTTTAGTAATCTAGACAATGGTGCTGCATTAATTGTGCTAATAGTGTTCACATTGTGCATCACACATCCAAAGCACATGGAGTGGTTTTAGCCCTTTTCGTAAGTACTCTCTCTGTATTTACTGAATGCAGGAACAGGAGGAATGGTGTTCATGGCCATGCTGCTCAAATGTTTATACAGTTTGCTGCTGTTTTTCATTTCAGAAACTTTACTTGGGTAAAGAAAGCATTACATTTGATGGTTTGATTGACTGATTGATTGTTTAAGTGCCATCAAGTCAGTAGCGACCACATAGATAGATGGTTAGCATTAGCTAAACAGTGAGTCAAACCTACCTCATAATGTAGCAATCACAAGCACACAATTCCCCAAAATTGGAACATGAAGGATTGCTCCCATTTGTCAGTTGGGTTGTTTTAAATCCAAAGCACACAAGGAAGTTCCTTCCAGCTCAAATTCCACACCATCATAGCCTTCTTCCCATTGGACAGAGCCAAGGGCCTTTGCTCACCAAGCAAGAGCAAACAGCCCCTACATGGCTTCTACCCACAACTCACCAGCATTTATCAAGCGAAAGACAAACTCTGTTAATTTTCAACAAATAATTCCTCCAGATGTCCAGGGGTCTTGGGCACTCAGCAGCTGGACCAGTAAAACATGTTTGTGTTCTTTTCTATAATTCATCACTGTGCCTATAAATCTTCTGGATTACTCATAAACAAAACAAAAAGCAAGTGTAACAAAGACTTTAGGCTGCATCAGTTGTAGGGAAATATAGATTTTTAGGAGGATGATAGGGAGATAATATATGATGTTGCTGGTAGCAGCTGGAAGAGGAAAGTGCTTTCTGCTGACAACAGATGAAAAGAAAAAATGGACTATTATCACTGCTCTTTTCAAAGACAGAGAGACTTGAAAAGTAAGTACTGGAGTATAGTTGGGGTTATGTTGTGTATGCCATACTAATATATATATATATATATATATATATATATATATATATATATATCAGTGCCATGGAAAAGTGAATTCTGCAACCTGTATAAATTATGCAGATTGAGTGAATGTCTTGTTTTGTATAATTTATTCAACCATGTTCACTGTTTTGCATAATTTATTCTGGCTTTGTTAGACACAGGAATGGACAAATGGCTGTGCAAGGCACTGAAATTGCATCTCCAACCACTCGGAATCTTACTCAATAGCCTCAGCTTCTGAGATTTCATCATGCATTGCCCATGCATTTTCAAGCACATCTGCATGGCCATAAAGACCAGAAACTGACTCTTCGAGATTCCCAGAAAGTTAAATTTTGTGCTCCACACTATTTCCCCATGGGGGCAGGGTTGCTATGGCAATGACACAACCCTTAGGAGCCATGGAAGCTCTCCACATTCTCTAGCAATGGCGAAGGGATTGAGAAAAATTCAGAACCAGCACACACACCACTGTTGCGCTGGAGGGTACTCTCCAGTATGTAAGCCACCAGCCATAATGGTGTGTAGTATTATGATGGAGGTTCCCCAATAATCGGTGTTTAGTCTTGGAATAAACTCATATTTTATAACTTGAACCCCATGCACCTTCCTGCCCTCAATATAACAACCCCTCCTTTCCTAACTTCTGCTTTCCCTCTGCATTGCATTTTTACAAAAGGATCTCTCTTTCTTCAGCTGCATCCCTTTTGGAAATTAAAGCTTTATAAATGCATTTGTAAGCAGTGCCTGCCTTGCATTTTTTATGATGAGCTGGAAATTAATTCCGTATCCAATGGCATCGGGCTATCCATTTCCTGCATGCCATGTTTCCAAAAGGGGCTATAACTCTCCCTTGACTGCTATGTTGCTGAGTTATGAGCTCCTCTGTCTCAACCTTTGTGACCGGCCCTTGAATAGAAGGCTTCTCTGGGGCTCTCTCTCTCTCTCTCTCTCTCTCTCTCTCTCTCTCTCTCTCTCTCTCTCTCTCTGTGTACGCTTTGTCCTCTTGCAGAGAACTCCTTTGCATTTTGCTGATTGCACCCAGAACAACCTTGAGATATTAAAATGAGACAATCGCTGTTTATTTATTTATCCATCCCAGTAATTCACAGCTGTTTCAGAAAATAAGGTTGTTCTCGCAATCAGAGATTCCTAGATAGAAGGGAGTTAACCCAGGAATCTGTGGCCGTGAGTCCTCCTGACCCAGCAGTTCTAAACCTGAGAGCCCAGATCCACTACCCAGATTAAAAGTGAGGTAGGACCCAACAAGATCTGTCTTACCTTTTTCTTTGGGTTGTCTGTAGAACTGGCACATTTTAAACAGGTCCTCGGCTGATTTACCAATGGTTTCTGTGGAAAGCGGGACCTGGAAGAGGAGAGCAGCTGCAGTACTGAGGGCTGCCTCTCTGCTACTCCCACAATGCATTGAGGTATATGTGGAGGCCCCAGCAATGGAGAATGCTGCTGTGGCATTCATGTGGGTGTGCAAGCTACAGAGCCCGAAGGAGGCCCTGGGGGTCTGGGAGGCATGGGGTAAGAGCATGCCTTCCCTCAAGCCCACCCCCATATGGTCATGAGAACAAGCCCATTACCTTTTATGGACATAGGTCTTGTCCATCATGTTATGGTATGTTTTTCTTTTGAAACTTTTGCTGAATGTCATTTTTGTGTCTATTTCACTTAGGTGATATTATGTTCACATGAACAGTTTACAAACCCTAAAGGCTTTGAAACTTCCATTCTGGTCCATGATGTGCCAACATCCCCTGAGCTTGATTTGAAAGCAACTCAAGTTTCACATGTTTACTGTGGGAGTTTTCACTTTTCAGATGAATCCCATCCATTTTCTGAAACTTCTCTGCAATGTTATTGTATGCCCCCTGTGAATAGTAGTTTGTCATCTGTCCTGCTTCCAACTCATTCTGCCTGCTACTACAGAAAACTGCTTGGAAATTCAACTGTGATCTACTCCAAACAAACACATTTGAAAACAAGATAATTTTAGTAGATCTGGATGAGAGACAGCACAAATATTTGAGGGGACTGACCCAAATAGGGCAGACATTCACCAAACAAAAGACTGCTAAGTGGGGGAGTGATGCTCTGGTCACACAATTCGTAGCAGTCTGCACAGTAATAGTTGCACTGAAAACAAACTTTAAATATCTGCAGATGGCCCTACAAAGCAGCTGGCTTTGAATGCCTAGTGTGCACCAGTGCTGACTGCTCACATGCAGAACTTTAAGATTCTGAGCCAGAGAAGAACTTCTGGGGGAAATGATGCCCTATTCATAATACAGCTATGAACTGGACCAATCTGTATGCCAAAATCCAGTTATTATGCATGTTGCCATCATCACTACTTTGATTTACCCCAGAAAGCCAGAAAATTATAGTGAGATTTAGAAAATTTCACAACTCGGTCTTATCTTCCAAGCTTCAATGTAAGAAAGTATAAATGTTACCTGTGGGTACTAAACAGATAATAATAACTAATTTAATGTGATTCAAGTACAGAGATGCATTAGATAATTCTCTACTCTTCTTTAACACTTACTGGAAACAGATGAATAGCTGAGGGGGGTTAAATATGCTTTTCTTATGAAGAACAAAGCCCTATTTTCAACTTGAGCTCCACAGTATTCTAAGATGGCCAAGTCTATTCAAGCTTGGAGGCAAAAATCCAAGGCATTTATATAGAAAAGACATTTCTGGTTGTAAACTGTTGGTTTGTGAAAACTGAATGGAATAACATCATTGGATTATTCTTTGGTGGTCCCTTCCCAGCCCTGCTTAATGAGGACCGTTCCAGTCTTCTTGTGCTATAAGAAAAGTGACTATTGACTAAAACTGTTCTATTTTCAGTGAGAGGCCATAGTTTGGTAAAAGAACACTTGCTTCGTATGGTGGAAGGTCCCAAGTTTGATCCCTGGCATCTTCTCCAGCTGAAAGGCGCTACGGTTACAGGGCTGGGAAAGACCTCTCCTGGAGACCTTGGAGAACCACTGCCAGTCAACATGGACAGTCTTGTACAAGATGGATCAATAGCCTGACTCAATATAAAGCAGCTCCATATGCTCAAAAGGTCATTTGACACCCAACCACTGCCTATGAGTATATACTCAGCTTAGTGGACAACACAGCTTCTAGGAATGGTTTTGCTTGAGTACATATAGCCAACTCTGGGCAGAGTAAATTAAACCAGGGATGATTAAAAAAAAACCCCTGCCTTGAACTTCTTATGGGTTCAAAAAGGTCACATGCAAAAGCTCTGAGAGAGAAGATAAGCTGCAATGTGCCCCCCCTCCTAAATTACCAAGTCAAGGGGGGGGATGCATGTGCATGTGTGTGGAGAATGGCGGGGGGGGGCATTTGTCACCCCACTTCAAACATAAGCATGTTGTGAGTTGTGCTTCCTGCAGCACCCATATGTCAAAAACAGAGAGTTAAGGCATGTATGAATGTTGCTTAATGCATGGAGGAGCCTGACTTATCCTGATTTATGCCCCAGGGTCAAGCAAGATAGTAATCAGCTTCCTTCCAGTCCTCTGATTCACTGTGTCTCTACTGATACCAAAAACCAAAGAATAATCCTCTCTTCTGTAAACCTTGTCTTGCTAGCGCCAGTGAAAATTCATAGAAAGAGGATCAGATTTGATTTTTCAAAAGGGCTCTTTAATTCGGTGTTGAACATCCTTCCCAGTTTGGGGAAGAAGATTTAAACACATACACAGGGGATTAACGTGCTGTTCATTTTTATGCAATGGATTATTATTATTACTATTCAGGATGGCAGGGGAGACTGGCTTGCTTAGTCATTTTATTCAACAGGCCTTTGCGGGAGTATTTGTTTCTTTTTTCTATGTATATTTAAACTGTGTTCCTTTTAAAATAAAAGTATCACACTTGATCTTCAGTCAGCCTATGCAGGCACTGCCGTCTAAAGGAGGTAGACAGATTTGAACCAGCTGAGGATACGGACCACTTTGCTGATTAAAATGAGAAGGAGATTATTCAGTCCTGCCAAGGGGATTTTGGATTACCGTCATATGATTGAATAAAAGCAAGGGGACAAGATATTAAATATAAAATAATCCAAGGATGAATGCTGAATACAACAAGGCTACTGTGAGTTATACATTAAGGAGAAGCATTCTTTAAAGTAAGTCTGAGACTGTGACTGGGAAGCTCTGGTGTAACTGAAGTGAAAAAAAACTTCCCATATTCTACTAAAGAAGAAAGACTTTGAAAAAGATGCCATTGCGCCTAACCAGAGACCAAATCTGTAGCAAACCCAGGTTCTTCTGACAGAGAAAGTGTGAGAAAAAACTTGCAATAGATCTTGAAAAGTCCACTGTGGTGAGTGGGGAAGTTACTCTGCCAACCTTAACAACTGCACTGGAAAATAGAACCTCTGAAGTCAAGTGCTAAACTTGGGGACTTTCTTTAAGGGATAGCCTTGAGCTTGGATTTAACAGGATTATTAAAAACATAGTATTTACCATACAGTTGGACCTCATTATTGACGGGAATTCAGTTCTTGGCTACAATCGCGGACAACAGAACTGCAGATAACGTGACCTTGAAGCAAAGGAAATTAAGGGGTTAGGTTGCTTAGGGTCGGAAAAAGGGCAAAAAGGGCTTAAAATTGAAGAAAAGGGAGAAATAAAGCGCTGTAGCATGCTCTGCAGATCTCAAGCTGTCCAGCAATACAACTGTTCAACAATGCCCCCTCAACATACACACACAACCAGTTTCAGGGATTTTCTGTGAAGAAGTGCAGGAATCCCTCCCACCCAAGAGCCACAAAATGGTTCCTTTCAGCAAAATGGTGGCTGGAAATTACCTCAGAGGTCATTTCAAACCAGACCGGTTGGGTCTGGCACCCCCTCGAACACCCCCCACCCCCGGTTTGGTCCAGGGGTTTTTGCAAACATTTGTATGTATTTTTTTTAAAAAAAACAAACAAAAACTTACCCCCTCTGGGGCAGTTCTCCGAGGTGGTGGGGTGGTGGTATGCAGAGGTTCCTCTCCCCCCGCCAGCCTCCCTGCCTTCCAAAACTGGCCTGTTTGGCTGTTATTTGGTCCATTGGGGCCTTTCCCCTGGCATAGCAGCCATTTTGGAGGCCTCCACACCTGCGCAATGGGCCTCTGTGTGGCCTGCCAAATTTAAAAAAATATTAAAACATAAAAATGTTTGCAGACCCCCCAAACAAGTTTGGTCTGGGGTCAAGCTGAACCAGGGGTGGTTCAGTTTGACCCCGAGCCTTCGAACCATACCAGTTCGACTTTGAACTGGTTCGGTTCCAAACCTGTTTGCACATCCCTAATGGAAGGACAGTTGTGTTTATGCAAGGAGTCCTTCTAATTTCACATGAATCTCTTGCATGAGTGAAGATCTCCTTCCACTTGTACAAGGAGCTAACATTGGCAGCACACCACTGTGCCAGAGGTCTGGGTGCCACACATTGTGATGCTGTTTGGTGTTGTTTTGTTCCATTGGCTATACTCACTCTTCTTGGTCCTATTTGCCATGTAATCCAATTGATGGGGCGACCCATCAATTTTGTTACTGATATCACAACAATGCTATTTCTGATGTCATTAACAAAGTCACATGG
This sequence comes from Hemicordylus capensis, assembly GCF_027244095.1. NCBI lineage: Eukaryota > Metazoa > Chordata > Lepidosauria > Squamata > Cordylidae > Hemicordylus > Hemicordylus capensis. The sequence continues at coordinate 158,274,563 of NC_069660.1, forward strand.
CTTGCCACAGCCAGTTGGATTAAGCAGCACTGATGGCAAATGTGGCTGAAGACAATGGGTATAAAGACCATCAAGAGGAGCATAAAAATGACAGGAACATGTCCACAAAGTATGAACACTGCCGAAAATAGGAGGCTATTTTCACCAGTCATGAAGACAAATGTGAAATGAAGCAAGTAGCACATTTTGAGTGTTCAAAGCATTATATATGTCATCTCATAATTCTTAAAGCTACTGTAAGGTAGGTGTTATATTCTGTCTAGTAATCTTTTGTGTTTTGTTGTTTGGATGTTTGTCCCAGTGGGGATCCTGTAGAGAGTCTTTTGGGGGCGGGGGAGTCAGTAAGAAAAGGGAGAGAAAGAAGAAAATGGAGTTGTTCTGAATAAAATCCCAGTTAAATCAACCTAAGATTATTATTAATTTAATTTATTTATTTATATACTGCCCAAACTTTCGTCTCTGGGTGGTTAACAATGAGATTAAAACAATTAAAACAAATATAAAAGGTTAAAACAGTTTAAAAATTTAAAACAGCATAAAATTAAAACCGAAAAATTTAAAAAGCTGAAAAAGCTTGGGTGAAGAGATGGGTCTTCAGATGTTTTTTAAAAATAGTCAGAGATTATAGTCAGAGATTACTTTGTGTTTATGAAGGAAGCAGTTATAAAACATTTGGTGACGAGATTTTGAACTAGCTATGCGTGAGAGCCTGCAAAGCTTGTGAATGTTCCTGCATCTTCCTTTCATTGCATTACAGAGCCTATGTTCCTGAACTGTTGCATACCTCTGTTGTTGCTGCTGATTGTTTATCCAGGTTCCGGACCTGCACAATTCCTGAAGCTACTACTTTCTCTTTATCAATCCTGAACTCTGTTGTTCATTGGATGCCAACTGCAGCATGGCTGCGGTTTCCACCACCACTGCCTTTTTTTCTTGTCTACCTTAGGAGAACCTGCTCTTCCCTGGAAGCAATGGAGGTCCTATTTCTGCAATTACCTCACTATACATTACAGACCCCTGCTTTTACTCCAGCAAAGCAGATGGCTATATTGATTCACTGCCTGGACCCTGAAGGGTCAACAAATATATGATAATAATAATAATAATAATAATAATAATAATAATAATAATAAGGATGATGATGATGATGATGAACTGCATGGCTTTTGGCTTAAACACCTAACAAGCCTTCATAAACAACTATCAAAACAGTTCAGTCACATTTTGCAAGGAGGTGATATTGAACAATGGCTAACAACTGGGAAAACTCATCTCATCATGAAAGACCCAGCAAAAGGTGCAGTTCCAAGTAATTATAGACCGATAACCTGCCTGCCAAACATGTTCAAATTATTAACTGGAATAACAGCAGATGAAGTAATGCAACACCTATTAACTAACAAACAGCTTCCAGTTGAACAGAAAGGAAATTGTCCTAACACCAGAGGCACAAAAGACCAGCTGTTGATTGACAAAATGATTTTAGAAAATTGCAAGAGAAGAAAAACAAATCTAAGTGTTGCATCGATTGACTACAAGAAAGCCTTTGACTCATTGCCTCACACAGGGATACTGAAATGTTTAGAAACAACTGGTGTCAGCAAAACCATTCAGATATTTATTAAAAAAGCAATGAGCATGTGGAATACACAGTTAACAATCAATGGCGAGGCACTTGGACAGGTTAGCATTAGAAGAGGCATTTTCCAAGGGGACTCACTATCCCCTCTGTTGTTTGTAATCGCCATGACTCCACTTTCACAAATACTAAACAAAACAGGCCTCGGATACCAAACATCTAAAACATCAAGTCAAATCAACCATCTGCTGTACATGGACGATCTGAAGTTGTATGGAAAGTCCCAGTCAGAAATTGAATCTCTGCTAAACATGGTCCATATATTCAGTAGTGATATAGCAATGGAATTTGAACTAGACAAGTGTGCTGCATTAATAATGAACAGAGGGAAAATAAGAAAAACAGAAGGAATAGAACTGCCCAATGGAAGCAACATCAAGAACCTGGAAGAGAAAGAACAGTACTAATGCTTGGGCATTCTCCAGGCTGATAACATCACACACACTGAAGTTAAAAGAAAAATTGGAAGTGAATACATCAGGAGAGTTAGAAAAATCCTCAAGTCCAAACTCAATGGCGGGAACACCATACAAGCCATAAACACCTGGGCTATACCTGTTATCAGATAGACTGCAGGAATAATAGACTGGACCCAGGCAGAGCTAGAGATGCTAGATCGTAAGACCAGGAAAATAATGACCATCAACCATGCTCTGCACCCCCACAATGATGTAGATAGTCTATACCTCCCTCGCATCTCAGGTGGACGAGGAACGCTGCAAGTCCATCAAACAGTAGAGGAGGAGAAAAGAGGCCTTGCAGAATATATAAAGGACAGTAAAGAAGATGCACTTCAAATGGTCAATAATGAGAAACTATTGAACACCAATGAAACAAAGCAGGCCTACAAGAAAGGACAAGTCAAGAACCGAGCAGAAAAATGGAAAAATAAGCCACTGCATGGTCAATATTTGCACAATATAACTGGAAAATCAGACATCACCAAGACCTGGCAATGGCTTAAGAATGGCAACTTGAAGAAAGAAACAGAGGGTTTAATACTGGCTGCACAAGAACAGGCACTAAGAACAAATGCAATAAGAGCAAAAGTAGAAAAATAAAAAAATATCAAGTGCCACCTTTGTAAAGAAGCAGATGAAACAGTGGACCACCTAATCAGCTGTTGTAAAAAGATTGCACAGACTGACTACAAACAAAGGCATGACAAGGTAGCAGGGATGATACACTGGAACATCTGCAAAAATTACAAGCTACTTGTTGTCACGCCCTCGATCTCAGACAGCGAGGAGGAAGGGGAAGCTGTCAACTTTCCAGGTGATGCAGGAGTGTCTGAGGGGCAGAGCCCGGCTGTCAGTGTTCATGAAACAGCTCTGGCTAATGATTCAGAGCAGGCACAACAACCTGAGGCAGCAGAAATCGTGCAGGACCAATCCCAAGAGGAGCTATGCAACCAACCCCCGCTGACCCCACAACAGCGGCGTGTCACGCAGGGCTCAATTGGAGACTATTAGGAGAAGCAAACGCCTCTTGCAGAGGGCTGATAAGCCTTGAATTCCTGCCAGCTGGGAGCTCTCGGCTTGTACTATAAATCACGTCACCAGCCTTCTACTCACTGCTGAAAAGCAACATTCGTCAACCTCTGTGTCGACAGTGTGCAGCCAAGTCCGGTCAAGACGAACTTCCCGAGCCGTATCCAGTTTCAGCAGCTCCGTTTTGTCTCATGATCTTCCCTGGCAGTTGGCCAGACCCTGACACTTGTAGCCAAAGATTGGTGGGACCATAAAACTGAAAATGTTGTAGAAAATGAAGATGCAAAAATATTATGGGACTTCCGACTACAAACAGACAAACATCTGCCACACAATACACCAGATATAACTGTAGTCGAGAAGAAAGAAAAACAAGTTAAAATAATCAACATAGCAATACCAGGGGATAGCAGAATAGAAGAAAAAGAAATAGAAAAAAATCACAAAATACAAAGATCTACAAATTGAAATTGAAGGGCTATGGCAGAAGAAGACCAAAATAATCCCAGTAGTAATTGGCGCCCTAGGTGCAATTCAAAAACACCTTGAAGAGCACCTCAACACCATAGGGCCCACAGAAATCACCATCAGCCAATTACAAAAAGCAGCTTTACTGGGAACAGCCTATATTCTGTGACGATATCTATAATAATAACAGCAATAATATTGATAATAAAATTTATCCATCCCAGGTCCTTGGGAAGGACTCAATGTCTGTATAAAACAAACCAGTCAATAACACCTGTCTGACTGTGTAAACAACAATAATAATCATCATAATAAATATAATCATTTGCCCTTTCCTACCAATGTGGAAGGGGATCCCAACCCTTATGAAGCTGCTCTTCAAGCTTTAGATGATCATTTCAACCCTACTTTGAATGTGATTGCTGAACGTTACAAGTTCTGTTCTAGCTCCCAACTGTCTGTTGAATCTATTGATCAATATGTCACAGCATCGCATGCCTTAAGTGTAACCTGTGAGTTTGCCAGCTTTACTGATGAAATGATCAGGCATCAGATTGTCATGAAAACAAACTGCTCCAAACTGCTTGAAAAACTGCTATTGGAGTGGAAACTTACCTTGGATTAAGTTAGAGAGATGGCTAGGAGGGTGGAAAATGCTCTTCACTGTGCCAAATTGCTCTCTTTGGTACCCCAAAACCAACCTACTAAAATCCAGGCTGTTCAGTCTAAATCCTTCCAAACCCAGTCTTCTCATATGGCATTGCCCCAGAAAGTGGAAACACAACAGAGGACTACCAATGCTACCAATGTGGGGACTCTAGCCATGAAGCCGATTTTGCTCACTGTACTGCATGGAAGGTCACTTGCAACCAGTGCAAGAAAAGGGGATACTTTGCTAAGGTTTGCAAGTCTGCTGTCCACTTCATTACTGATTCACCGTATGATAAGGATGAGGCAGCTGAACTGCTTCCTGACAGTGTTTTAAGTGTGACAGAGTCAGCGCCTGTGTCTCCACATTATCCAGTAAGACTTAATGGCCATGAAGTGCTGATGCTGGCTGATTCTGGTTCTCTGTACACTTTCATTTCCCATATGCTTTACAAGAAACCCCTCACTATATCAGATCTGCACTTGCAGCCTTCAGACATCCACCCATGTGGATATGGAGGTACCCCTATTTCCATAAATGGGAATATTGACCTGCTGACCTGGAATACAAAGGATGTACTGTGGAAGGGAAAATATATGTGTCACAAAAAGAAGTCTCATTATTGAGCTGGAAATATCTGAAAGATTTTCAGATTGTGTTAAACTCAAATAGCATGGAACCCATATTACAGATGATCAGGCATCACCATGCTATGGTTGCTGATTTCTCAGATGTTTCTGCTAATACTCCTGGCAGTGCCATACATGTCAAACATAGAATTCAGATGAAGGCAGATGCAATACCTGTACCGCAAAGTGAGGGACATACCCATAGCATTGCGCCAACCACTTAGAGAGGAGCTCTTAAGACTCTAGCATGCTGACCTCATAGGACCTGTTGACTTAACAAAATGGGTCTTTCCCATTATTCTTGTATGGAAAGGGCTGCGGCATTCCTGCTTGTAGCCCCAGTCAGTGTGCCATATTCATGGTAGATGCAAATGCAAATGGCATGCACGCATGTGCACAAAGGCCTGGAATCGGCCCAATCTTTGTCATTTGGGAGGAAGGCGTGCCCGAGTGAGGAGCTCTTTCACCATCGTCTCTCCTGCTTGCCTCCAGCCAGCGCGTCCACCCCGACTTCACCTGTCATGGTTTGGGAGGCGGGAAGAGGTCTTGCTGCCATCCCCGTTCCGCCACTGCCATGCAGCGGCAGTTCTTAAAGTTTTTTTTAAAAGTTTTTTAAAAGTAAAAATGTGGGAGGAATTGAGCATCCCCCCCCCCAAAGGTACATCCCATGTAATGTGGGACTTTTGGCAACCCTAATCTCAGGGTAGAGGGAAGGTTTCTGTTTACCCTGATCTTCCTCCTTCTGGCTCCCTCTAAGATTAGGAGACAGTCTCCAGGTAATCCTTTTACCAGGGGGTTACCTGGGGAATACTGCTGACACTTTCTCCAGAACTGCAGTAGTCACACATAAGAACAGTCCTGCTGGATCAGGCCCAAGGCCCATCTAGTCCAGGATCCCGTTTCACACAGTAGCCCACCAGATGCCGCTGGAAGCCATGCTTCCTGCTCCATCTTACACACAAACAAGAGTTTCTGATCTCACGATAGTATGTTCTCTTCTCCTTTCTCAGGAAACATGGCTGCCATTTCCAAGAGATCGCTTGCCACTAGAAGGGTTGCTAACTTTTTAGACAGCTGCTTGACATGCAGACATTGGCAGATGAAAAGTGGGCTGGGCTGGGTTTCATCTGGTCAGCTGGCAACCCTCATCATTATGCCCTCATGGCTATTTGGTTGCTTCCCCCTCATGGGCCCCAGGGCTGACTCAGCCCCTTATACACGCCAAAGGAAAGAAGATACAAATCTCATATGCAAACAACCCTGCAGGTGCAGAGATAAAGAGTCCCAGTAAAATATGCAGTACGAGAGATTAGGTTCCAGGGTTTTGAAATGGCCTCTGCTGTTGAATCTTTGCAAGGCTCAGCGTAAATGAAACCACAGATCTTGCACAAATACCTTGCATAAGCCCTCTTCTTTCTAAAAGCAATTAAAACAGACTCTCTCACCTACCCATAATATTCATCTTGAGATGCATTTTGCATTATATTTGCCTGACATAAAGATGAGATGGCAGATGTTGCGGCATGAAGAGAAATGGTTTTGAAGAGCACCTTTCATAATGTTGACATTTGAACGCCAGAGTTTCATTTTATATTAAAAACGCCCCACACAGAGGCAAACTCATGCCTCCAAAATTGGAATAATTTAGAAGCAGGTCTCATTTCAACTTCATTGTCTTCACCATAAGACTCTGAAAAACAGGATCCATCTGGCTTTTGCCAAAAACACATCATATGATTGATTGGTCCTGCAATCTTTTCCCTCCTCCTCTTCCTCAACTTTTATTTAGGAAGGTTGAACTAGATTTTAGGGAGTTTTTATCTTCCTGTCAAAATTTGCATGTTTGACAATGTAGGATGTTATCCATTGAACAAGTATGTAAATTGTGCAAATTCAAAGCTGTTTTCTTTTTTTCATCTGAAGCCTGGACACAAACACTGTCTGACAATGTGGAGCAGCATTGCAGCTGTGTAAACTCTCATCAGCCCATGTGACTGGTAGCAGATTTAGCACTGCCCTATCCTCCCTGGCACTACACATGATCACATGGTCTAGCAGAGAGATGATTCCAGATATATAAAGAGAGGTTGCTTTCGTGTTGCTCCTTTCCTTTCAGTGGAGGTTAGGTTGGAGAACTTCCTGATAGATTGTATCCAATGTTAATTTGCTGGTTCGGCCGGTCAGAGGATCAAGCTTCTATCAGTCAAAAGCAAGTTCATTACGCAAAAGAAAAACTATATCGCCATACGTAAAGGCTGGAAATACCTTCGCTGTATTGTAAGTGAAGCAACTTTTACAAACTAGTTAAAACCAGGGCTGAGCCAAAATATGTCACAGCTTTGCAGCTTCACTCACATGCTGCGAAACTGGCTCTCGCTTCCACCAATGCTTCAAGGGAGAGGCCTTCAAAGACGAGTGAAGTTTGTCCATTGTGCCAGGAAGTGAGCTATTCTTGCATTACCTAGGCAACAAAGAAATGCTTCTCGTCCTATATCCATTTCCACCTCCAGCATGGCTGAAGTGAGGGAAGCAGAGGTGAACTTGCCCCTGGACTTCAGGGCTGAAGTCCAGGGCCTCCACACCCCTGGGGCCCCCAAATCTTCTTTAGTTTGTCCTGGGTGGTGTGGTTTGTGCCCTCACGAACCTACATGTTAAAAAATGATGCTTAACTTGCAGTTGGGTTGGGGGGGGCGGCCTCCAAAGGCCTTTTGGTGCAGGCTCCAAATTTACTTAGGTGCACCTCTGGAGGGAAGTATTCCCACATTGCCTAGGGCATTGGGTGACTTCTCTTCCTGCAAAGTGTTACAGCTTGGGTTTTGTTTTGTTTTTTTAATGACCACAGAGTTGTGAGTGGCCACAGAAGAAGCAAATTTAAGGCATAGTCAGGATTGGTGGTGGTGATGGTGGTGGCTTCTCCTGTCATCACCTTATATTTGGCTGTGCCAGTGGCAGTGACACAGACACCTGTCTCTCTTGAGCCTGTCTACTCCTTCCTTTCTCTCAATTCCTCCACCAGGAGAAAGACAACTTCCTCGCAGATACACTGGCAAAGACATTGTGTGAAATCTCCCAAATACTTATTTAGATCTTAGAACCAGGAATTTAGCAGTTTAAGCAGACAAAGTTAATCGCCAAAGGAAAAGGATCGATAAGACAGACCTAAGCAAATGCTGGAAGCCTCCTACAATTTTATCAGCTTAAATTTTTTATGAAGTAGTTAAGATCACAACATCCGACCATGGCAGTTCACATTACTGCCCCCTGCAGTTGTAAATCCCTTAAGATTTGTGCCTGTCTTAAATAAAGTCTTCCAAAATGGATAGCAGAGAAATTGCAGGAGGTGAAACTAATCCCTTCCTGCTCTCTAGTTATTATTAAGGTATTGGGCATCCGGATTCCTCTAGGAAGCAGTTTAATCAGTGGCAAAGAAAATAGGTCAAAACAGCTTGCAATGGAAATCAATTTGAGCACCAGTGCTGGACTGAATGACTTAGGTACCCTATTCTCAGTCATATTCTGAGGCCCCACACTGCCCTGCCTCAAATATCATGCTCTTCCCATCCCTGCCTTCGCTCATGCAAACATACCGATTAGAGCTGCGCACAGAGGCACATGCTTCTTTTTCTTCAGAAGCCACTGCTGAAATATCTATTTCAAAATTAGCCAGAATTTCAGATCTCACCATTTATATTTTGAATGTGAAATTTTAAATGTTGAGAATGTGAATACTGTTGCGGTTGTGAGTGCTTTGGGCTTGTTGGCGTTTCTTGGTTGTTTTGATTTTGGCAGACATTTGCAGTTTTTCAGGGATCATTGCAAAAGGGCAGAAAAACTGATCAATTCTTTTTCATCTTATTCACTATTATTTATTTCTAACATTTATACCTCCATCTTTCTATCTTAGATACTTAAGGTGACATAGAATGCAGGGAGTCAAGTGACTGAGTATTTGAGTTAAGTATTCCAGTTCATTAGCATTTTTTAATTCCAGTCCAGTCCAGTGGCAGCTGGTGGTTCCTGGGACCTGGGGGCGGGGCAGGCGGTGGTGCTAGGTAAGGCAGGTGATAGATGGAGACACAGGTAGTGAGAGGTGGAGCCAAGTGTGAGCAGCTGCTGAAGTGGAGCCAGGACTAGGTGGGTGCCTTAGCAATAACTGGCAAAGTGTAGATATGTAGCTAATGAGTGGAATCAAACACACACACAAACACACAAATCTCAATTGGCTCATCAGGAGAGATGCAGAGAAATGTAACCTTGTGCACCACTCTGGGCTTCTTTGAGGAAGCATGGGCTATACATGTAAAAGTAAATAAATGTATATAAGCCACAAGTAAAGCAGAGATCCGATACAAAAGTGGAGAATAAATGCATTCTGAAGTTACAAGGGCAGCTCTGCCTGCCTATTTTAAAAATACATACGTAAATAATAGAAAAATCATAGGTTTTTCAGTGATGTTTGCTGCAGCAAGGAACCATTTCCTGTAACTTAGAGGACACCATGGGAAACAAAGATGCGTGGGGACACCCTCTCCTACTCCATGCCTGCTGAACAACTGGGTGCCACTCTCTGCCCACCTTGGGTGCCCATCTCTTAGCCTGGGTGCCCATTCTAGCAAGCAACAAATGTTTTTTCTTTTCCCTTTTAAAAATAGAGATCACTTCCTTAATCCTTGCCCAATGAACCATAACCCCCCAGTGGACAGCTGTTGCATTAATACTGGTCACAATCCAAAGAAAAACTTGGTTAGCTCTGGTTTTCCTCCTAACAGAATCAGTTCCTTCTCTACACCACTACTCTACACCAAACTCACATGGAAAGCCACTTCTGCAACTGAATGAAAAGCAGTTTGGACTCAGAAATCCATGCATATGCCTGAACTTCCTCTTTTCATATATAAGATTTCCATGCTGCAATTGTTTTGCTTACTCCCTATTAGGGGTGTGCACAAAACCGTGGAGCTGCGGTGGGGGGTTCCATTAAGGGCGGGGGGAGGGTTTACTCACCCCTCCCACGCTTTCCACTTTTGTCACTGTATGTACTTTAGTAATTGGGCGCCAGGATATCGCCCTGCCGCCCCTTTCTCCCCGCTTGGCTGCTCTGCGCACGCGCAAAAGGCTTCTCAAAGCCTTTTTCAGCCAAGCAGGGAAACAGACGGCAGGAAGATATCCTGCCGCCCGGCCCAATTTCTAAGCGGAGCAGCCAAGCGGGGAGAAAGGGGCGGCAGGGCGATATCCTGCCCCCCCCCCGATTTCTAACAGCCGGAGGAGCAGCCAAGCGGGGAGAAAGGGGCGGCAGGGCGATATCCTGCTGCCCAATTACTAAAGTACATACAGTGACAAAAGTGGAAAGCGCGGGAGGGGTGAGTAAACCCTCTCCCCGCCCTTAATGGAACCCCATCCCCCATCTTCCCAAACCGAACCCCCCCGTGTCCGGACCAGTGCGGAGGCTTATAGAATAGCCTCCGGACCTGTCTGGGCATATCACTACTCCCTATGTTAAAAAGCTGTGCAGGGGTCAAAAGTTCACAGCTCCTGTTTTACAGTTTGGTTTTGGAGGGAGAAGAATTATACTGGTTTAATTTTGGAGGAAAGAGAGGTTTGATTTGATTTGATTGGTTTGACTGAACAAAAATGGAACAGGAAAAGAGCATATAAGGAAGCTGCCTTCAACAGAGTTTTAGTGCAAGTTGAAAAGCTGAAGAGAGTTCAAGTGAAGGAGTCCAATGAGTACCAATTGCTGACAGAATCAGAGAGAATCAGAGTTGGTGCTGGAAATACGAATACGAATATGAGAGCTGAAATCATTGGGAGAGTTGCGACTCTCTGGAGGACTGAATCACTCCTAAAGCAGCTGAAGGAACAATCTTGAACCGAACCCCCTGAACTGGGAGTTCCCTCTGGGAGCAACTGTGGATTGCTCCCTCTGGGAGCAATTCAGCCCCAGCACAGCATCCCTCCAGTGGCTGTTGCTGGTGTCTATCTTTTTAGATTGCAAGCCCTTTGTGGACAGGGATCCATTTATTTTTATTTCTCTATGTAAACCCCTTTGGGAACTTTTTGTTGAAAAGCGGTATATAAATATTCATTGTTGTCATTGGGAAGAAAGAGCAGGACCTGAGACTGAGCAAGGGACAAACCAGGTTTGCTGCAGAAACTGACTAGTGGAGATTAGAAGAAAACTCTTGGTAAGGACTCTGTGTTAGGGCTCAAAATTGGTGCAGGATAGTTTGGATGTCTTTTCCTCATGTTTTATTACTTCCTTGTGCTCATATACTTGTTTGGTTTCATTCTGTTGTGAACCACTCTGAGAGTTTTCATTGCAGGACAGTATTAGTAAGACAAAATGAATGAATGAATTAATGAATGGTTTCCCAAGTTGCTGACAGCTGAAACATTCCCCCCGCCCCCCAAATTAAAATGGAGACACAAACTTCAGTTTTACCTTAGAAAAGATGTGTTCTTAGAGTGCATAAAAGGAAGCATTACTCATTTGCAGAGTCACCCACCTCTTGTATGGGTTTCTGCATGAGTCACTGATTTGGGCATGTCTCCTGATTGGAAGGCATCAAACCCAGAGCTGTGACCCGAGCAGAGACTCAATTGACAACCTGCTCAAAGTACAGGTATTTCTGCTGTATTTCTGCACAGAATGATTCAGTCATTCTTATTGCAAAGATATAGCAGAATTACTTGCCCTTCAGGCCAATCCATACATTACCTTAAGCATATTATTAACTGATGAGCTTAATTTAGGAAGTGAACAGCAGGAGTCTTTTTTTGGTTAAAAAACAGCAACTGTGGGTCTGATCCAGCTTGGACCGCATTGTATGGGGCAGGGGGTTAACATTTTTCTTCTGCACCATTTTCTTTCTTGTGGCACATTAATGGGACTTACTGTCCCTGTTGGAAAGTTAAAGGACTTTGCGCTGTCTCTTTTGCCTCAGACAGTGGAGGACAGACTAGTAAGTCAGAGGGCTAGAGGGTCAAGATACTTGTCATCCCTTCTCCACTGCTCTGATGCTATCCCTTTGAAATGTAGATTGCTAATCTCAGGGATTCAAACTTCCTTCCTCCTTCTCTCTCTCCCTACCTACCCGCCTACCTTGCAACATGGCAAGTTCCTCTCCCTGCGCCAAATGTGCAGAGAGGATGCAGAATCCATCTGCATCCAGTTAGATAGATAGATTAGAGATCCTAAATCCTCACTTTCCTATCTAGAATGGAGTTCCTTAATAAATGCCTTTTATATTGATTTGAAACTATGAATTGGCTCCAAGTTACTTTACTCTCTGCACACACGCATGCCTAACTAATCTACCACTGTGTTGTGCCTCTGTGCACTCTGCTATATTGAGAAAGGGATTCTCTCACCACAGAGAATTTCCAACAGGTTATGGGAGCCCAGTATTTTGAGCTGCGTGTGCTGCAACTAGAGAGTTAGGTTTGTTCCAGGAGATCCATTGAGATCTAGCGTGGACACTTTGAATTGCTAATCTACAGCAACTGCCTTTTGGAGCCGGTGAGAATGGCCACTTACCTAGAAGGGAAACTCAGACTTACTATCCTGGATGCGGACAACTACTTGGAATGGAAAACCAGACTGAGGATTGCACTGAAAGCAGAAGGACTCCACCAAGTTACTGAAGAGACCCCCCGCCAGATGGAACCACAAATGCTGAGAAAACTTTGAAACAAAATTGGCTGGTCAAGGATGCGAAAGCTACAGCGTTGATTACAGCTTCTGTGAGTAAAAATCTACTTTTTGCTATTTGTGATCTTGGAACCTCAAAGGAAATGCTAAGCAAGCTAGATTCCTTGCATATGAAAAAGGGCTGGGCATACACGTTTAATTTACGAAAGAAAATGCAAGATCTCCAATATAAAGAGGGGAACTGCTTTTCTACTTTTGTGGGAATTTTGGAAGATTTCTTTTTTCAATTTAGAGAGGCAGGAGAACAATTTGCAGAGAGTCAAAAGCTGGAATCTCTCTTCCTAAGCATGCCTCCCAGCTACAGCAGTATAATTGGCCAATTGGAAACCCACACCAATTTAAGCTTTGAAAAGGCTGTGGAGACATTATCCTCTGAAACAAGCAGAAGGAGAATTTTGAATTCACGCTGTGAAAGTGAATTGGCAAGCAACTTTGCTCTTAAAGCAACAATTGATCATTCCAGGCGAAACCCGAGATGGGGAGGGAATGCTGCAAGAGGAAACTGCATGGGGCCCCCACATTTACATACAAAGAGATCTGATTACGTTGCCACCAAAGAAACTCAGCCCAGAGAGAGAGGTCACATGACCGTCAACAGAAGAACTGGGAATAAAGCCTTTAGATGTTTTCTATGTAACGAATTTGGCCACAGGGTGGAGAACTGTCCCAAGAATCAGACAAAGGATGTGAGTCAGACAAAGGACTTTACTAAGGAGAATGGAAATCATGATTTCAAGTTTAATACAGAAAGATATTCCAAAAGAAACAGGAATTATAATGTTAGTCTAATGCAAGGTGATGAAAAGTTTATTTTGGATTCTGGTTCATCCATCCATATATCACATGATCTGAATTTCTATACTGAACTGTTTGATATTCCTGAAGAGACTGTTTATTTGGGCAATAATACTACAATTAAAGCCAAGTAGAAAGGAGAAGGAATTTTGTATTGCAAATTGCTGGATGGATCTGTTAAGCCATTTTTTCTTAAAGATGTTTTGTATATCCCTGACTTCTCAAGCTCCTTGATTTCAATTTCCAAGCTAGAAAAACAAGGCTGTGAACTGTATATTAAAAATGGACAATGTGTTGTTACCCAGAATGGAGAAGTTTGCCTTATAGGCTCTAATTTGAAAGGTCTTTATTGTGTGGAATCTACAGACAGAGAAAGACCAGCCCATTCTAAACCTGAGGCATACAAGCCTAATGAAGTAAACCTTGCCAAGTCATGCCTACATGAGAACTGCTCGCGACTATGGCATAGACGGATAGGACACAGGAGTTTTGAATCAATCCAGAACATGAAAGAAAAAGGATTAGCTAATGGCATTGATTTTGTACCATGTGACATTGTAACTAACTGTGTTTTTTGTCTCGAGTTCAAAGCAGTAAACAAGCCATTCCCAAAGCAGAGTGAAAGGAAGACAAAGAAACCCTTGGAATTGATCCACAGCGGCATATCTGGACCACTACCAGCAACCATAGGTAATCAAAAATATTTTCTAACTATAACAGATGATTTCTCATGATACACATGTGTATTTCTACTAAAGGAAAAATCAGAAATGCTGGAGAAATTAAAAGAATATGTGGTGATGGCAAGCAACAAATTTGGCTGGAAGCCAAAGATCCTACGTACAGACAATGGAGGAGAATACATGTCCAACACTACACAGCAGTTCCTGAGAGAACACGGAATCGTACATCAAACCTTACTGCCCGTCCCAAAATGGAATCGCAGAAAGAAAGAACAGAACTCTACTGGACATGGTAAGATGCATGCTTGCTGATGCACACCTCCCACAGAAATTCTGGGGAGAAGGCATCATGACTGCTACATACATACAAAACAGAATGCACACAAAGCCTATAGGAACAACACCTTATGAACTTTGGCATGGTCATAAGCCATCAATGACGCACCTGCGTGTCTTTGGGAGCACGGCTTACTCATACATCCCAAAGGAAAAAAGGACTAAGTTAGGGGCTGGGGCCACAAAAGGGATTTTTGTAGGCTATGCAGCACAATCCAAAGCCTACAGAATTCTGGATCCTGATACCAACAGGATAACCATAAGCAGAGTGGTGTGTTTTGAAAAGAATGAAAGAGCTACACCGTCAGAGGGGGCGTATACTGAAGCAAGCAACCAGACCAAGCACCCTGATGACTGGATTATGCTTCCTGATCTCAGAGGAATTGAGGAGGAGGAGACAGCAGATCCAGAACCAACCACAGGTGACACAGAGACCCCCAGCGATCCACCAGATGCACCTGAGGTAATGGGAGAGACCACAGAGGGTGAGGTGAGGCGATCAATGCGCTCAAATAGAGGTGTTCCAGCTTCGAGACTGTCCTACCTCGCAAGAACGGCGGAACAACCAGAACCTTCATCATGGGAGGAAATATCCCAGCTACCACAATCAGAAGATTATGATGAAACCTTTGCACCAGTGTTTAAACATACCACAGTAAAGACTCTGTTAAGTATTGCCGCTAGCAAAGGAATGTATGTTGAACACCTAGACGTGAAAACTGCATTCTTGCATGCTGCCAGAGCATGGAACATAAAACTGAATGATATGCTGCTTCAAGCAAACTTCAAAAGAAGCAACGCGGATCCTTGTTTATACACAAGATGCATAGATGGCAAGTGGACTTACATTTTGGCGTATGTTGATGATTTGATTCTTGTCTATGAAAATCCAGATGACAGCAAGGAAATAATGCATCATCTGAACAGAGAAGTGGAAGTCAAGCAACTTGGCAACATTGCACACTACTTGGGCATTCAAGTACAAAGAGAGAAAGATGGAAGTTTCCTGATCAACCAAGAACAGAAAATCAAAGACTTGATAAACTTGCTCAGACTGGAAAATGCAAATCCTACACCAACTCCAATGGAAGTGAACTACATAAAGCAAGAAGATCAAACTGAGCCACTATCTGACAACCATAGATATCGTGAAGCATTGGGTAAGCTTTTATAAATTAGTACACTCACTAGGCCAGATATTAGTACTGCAGTTGGCTTACTTTGTAGAAAGACTGCATCACCAACAGTCAAGGACTGGAATGCAATTAAGAGACTTGTTAGGTACCTAAAGGGTACTGCACACTTTACACTCAAGCTGCCAGCTAACAGTCAACCAAAACTAGAAGCATATGTAGATGCAGACTGGGGTGGAGATATAACAGACAGGAAATCCACCAGTGGTTACATAATTTTCTATGGAGACGGAGCGATAAGCTGGTCAAGCAGAAAACAAGACACAGTAGCATCATCAACCACTGAAGCGGAATATGTATCAGCTGCAGAGGGCTGTCACGAGATACAATGGCTGTGTCAACTACTGAAGGACCTAGGTACAGAGGTACCACAGCCCATACCAGTGTATGAAGACAACCAAAGCTGCATTCAACTCTCCAGACAAGAAGATGTAAAGAGGAGTACCAAATATATTGATATGAAGTACCATATAGTGAGAAGTCTGCAGAAGGATGGACTAATCAAGCTGCTCTACTGCCCGACAAATGAAATGCTTGCAGACATACTCACTAAGCCACTACCAAGACCCTGCTTTGAAAAGCTGAGAGAGAAAATGAATCTTGTGAGCTGAGTCACTAGACATCGAGAGGGGGTGTTGGAAAGTTAAAGGACTTTGCGCTATCTCTTTTGCCTCAGACAGTGGAGGACAGACTAGTAAGTCAGAGGGCTAGAGGGTCAAGATATTTGTCATCCCTTCTCCACTGCTCTGATGCTATCCCTTTGAAATGCAGATTGCTAATCTCAGGGATTCAAACTTCCTTCCTCCTTCTCTCTCTCCCTACCTACCCGCCTACCTTGCAACATGGCAAGTTCCTCTCCCTGCACCAAATGTGCAGAGAGGATGCAGAATCCATCTGCATCCAGTTAGATAGATAGATTAGAGATCCTAAATCCTCACTTTCCTATCTAGAATGGAGTTCCTTAATAAATGCCTTTTATATTGATTTGAAACTATGAATTGGCTCCAAGTTACTTTACTCTCTGCACACACGCATGCCTAACTAATCTACCACTGTGTTGTGCCTCTGTGCACTCTGCTATATTGAGAAAGGGATTCTCTCACCACAGAGAATTTCCAACAGTCCCATGGCATAGTCAAATATACATGCTGTCACCTTAAGTGGTGCAGCAGGGAAATGCTTGACTAACAAACAGAAGGTTGCTGGTTCGAATCCTGGTACTATATCGGGCAGCAGTGATATAGGAAGATGCTGAAAGGCATCATCTCACACTGTGCAGGAGGAGGCAATGGTAAACCCTTCCTGTATTCTACCAAAGAAAACCACTGGGCTCTGTGAGCGCCAGGAGTCAAAATCAACTTGATGGGACACTTTACCTTTACAGATAGTATCCATTATTCTGTTGAGTGGTTTAAATACATTCTGAATTTCTCTGCAGCCAAGAAGCGATCAACCACCATGTTCTGAACTGTACAAAACTTTAAAGGAGCCTAGCACAGAATGTGTAAATATCAATATTCTCCAGTAACTGCATGCAACAGGACTGGTCCCAGTATGGCTGCAGGCCTGCTGCGTAGCATGAGCATGCATAATGATTAATCCAGCCCTGCTGAGAACTTTCAGTGAAGTACGCTGCTACTTCTTTCTCTTTGTACACAATACTGGATTTCAATGTTGAGAGTGTGGGCAGAGGGCAATGGAGAGAGTTTAATTTATAACTAGTCATGGATACCAGATGGCTACAACTTTCTTTTACTCCTCCATAGCTGTTATTAAAACCTACCTTTGACAGTGCAGCCTTATTAGCCAGAGATTTACAAAGCACAGAAGCCAATATTGATAGTTCACTTCTGACGTCACATAGCAGGTGGCATCCCTCTCCCTCTTTTGCTGCCTGTTGCCTTGTGTTCATAGCTGTGTCCTCTTTGCCTGTTGGGAAAAAGGCTACTTAACATACTTGGGACTGCTCAGAATTTATCACAGCTTGAGGATCTCCTACAATGAGATAAGACCTTTAAAGGGATATGCTTTTTTTAGGAAAAGAGGGGGTTAAATGTGTGATGAATTAGTTCAGCAGGTTTCAGCCTCCCCTCTTATTTTTTCAGGGCTTTCAAACATTGTAAGGCTGCACATTTAATTGGCTATTCAGTTTTGAAAATTTTTTTTTAATTGATTTAAATGTGCCCCCCAACTGGGAGCAAATTAAGGGGAAAGTATCATTTTTTATTTTATTTTATTTCTATACCGCCCTTCCTAAAATGTCTCAGGGCAGTTTACACAGAGAAATAACAACAAACAAATAAGATGGAACCCTGTCTCCAAAGGGCTCACATTCTAAAAAGAAACATAAGATAGACACCAGCAACAGTCACTGGAGGTACTGTGCTGGGGTGGATAGGGCCAGTTACTCTCCCCCTGCTTACAGATGTTCAATAGATGTTTGTGCAAAAAATACAGATGGCAAGCACCATCTTAAAAGAGGTATTTCCCTTTTCTCTCACATAGGAGAAAATATTTGCATAGATTAAGAGCAATCATTCTGGATCAAGTCTAATTTCTTTGATTTTAGATGGTGTGTGGATGTGTCACAGTGAGCATCATTGTGGAAGAGGCAATCCTGAGGGATTGCCTCTTCCATGATAATGCTCACTGTGACACATCCACACACCATCTAAAATCAAAGAAATTAGACTTGATCCAGAATGATTGCTCTTAATCCATGTAAATATATGCAAATTTAATCATATTAATAATTGATTAAGATTTCTTTAGCTGGGTAACAGCTTTGCTCAAGCTGTTCCATCTCAACCTAGCGAAAGGTTTTGTGAACCTGTGTAAGAAAGGACATGAGGGCATTCTCACTCATTACACAGAACTCTCAACAGGGAGCCACAGTCAATCCTGGCTCCATAATGAATCTGTTCATGGGACACTGCTGGAGATTTTAATTGTGCAATTGATGTTATTAGAAGCAGATTAGAAATAGTATTGATGAAAACTTTGACTTTACCAAACTCTTACACCTCTTGTCCTCAGGAGTGTCCTTACAGGAATTTGTGAGAAAGAACCTGTCTGGCTGGGAAATTCCATGGTGTGATAAACAGGTAGTTAAGTTACATAGGCTAATGCTAAGATGTTGGTGGGATTTCAACATGGATGCAGAAAAACAAAAAACCACAGACATCCTGCAGGTTGACATAGTGGAACATAACAAAATCAGGGAAATTCCTGCTTGTGACCAGGTGGGAGATCAATGAGAAAAGGGTAGGGATGTGCAGAACGTTCTGACAGTGAAACGTTCCACCTTGAAACAGGCTGTTTCAAGTATTTCAATCTCGAAACATAACACTCTTTAAATAAAGGTCCTGTTTCAAGCTCAGAGCAGAACAACCTATTTCGATCAAAAGAGCACCATTTTGAATACGTGTTTTCCCCTCGCTGACTGGTTTTCTGGCACTGGCTTCTGATTGGCTTGAGGTCTCCTTGCTTCTTGGTTGGCTTATTTTCATACATATCAGGTATTGTCATGGGCAATTGTGCCCCAATTCGGGGAGGCATGAGGGAAGGGGGAATACTTTTGGAGGGAATTTCAAAATGTATTCAAAGGGACTGGGGGGCAGAAAAAGCCCTTATAGTCTCTTAAAGATGATACATCAGGAGAGGAGGAAGAAATCAAGAAAGGTTTGGTTTTGTGGTTCCCCTCCCCCAGCACTGAGTATAATATGCTCTGCTACTGCTGCTATAACTATATGGTTTTGCTGGATCTCAGATTGACAAAGGCATAACTTGGGTGCTTGCTTTCCTTGAGTTGTGGTTTGTTTTGTTTGTGAGATAGTGTTGTGGAGAGAAATGGGCAGTGACAGTGCTCTCTTTCTCCCTCCCTGTAATATTTCTTGGTGATAGTTGTGCCCCCTCACTGACCTCTCACTGCCCCCACCCAGCCAGCTTTGTTCATAAAGGGGAATACTCTCTGGATTCCCCTTTACAAGCATACCCCTTGAAAAGGTTCCGAACCAGCTCTATTTGAACTGGGGTTGGTTCAGTTCAAACTCGGACTGGTACCCATTGTTGGGGGGCTGGTCTAGTTTGAATTTGAACTGGTCAAACTAGCTTGGTTTGATCCAAACCAGGTTCGAATAGAACTGATTCTGCACATCCCTAACCTGAGCTAAGCCCAAGCTCAGTGTGAACCAACGAAACTAAGGAACTTTAATTTAAATTCTCTCAACATTATACATGAGTTTGCAAACTCAGGACTACTTGTTTCTACACTTAAATTGGCAAGCAGCTATTTAATTTGCCTTAGGTATAGAGCTACCAAAAACCCCCTAATGCATTTATCAATCCTGAGTGTACCTCAACTCAATGCTTGTATGTATCACACATGTGTCAGAATGTGTCTTTCTTTCTTTCTTTCTTTCTTTCTTTCTTTCTTTCTTTCTTTCTTTCTTTCTTTCTTTCTTTCTTTGCAGGTGTCACTTTTCCAAGTACCACCATTGCAGGTACCACCTTTGCAAATACCACTGGCACCAGAAGTGGCTGCTGTGTGGTGTGCACAGGACTGGGTGGCTTCACTCAGGATTGTCCCTGCAGCAAGGGAAAGGCTTCTGTGGTTGCTGCTGGCTCCTGATCTCTCCTCTGCACCCTCTTTCCCTCCTTGCCTGACCTGCTTCTCTTATGAAGTGCTACATAACCACACACAACCTGATCTTGCCACCAGTGAACTGCTATCCCAGCCATCT
Organism: Hemicordylus capensis; assembly: GCF_027244095.1. Classification (NCBI taxonomy): domain Eukaryota; kingdom Metazoa; phylum Chordata; class Lepidosauria; order Squamata; family Cordylidae; genus Hemicordylus; species Hemicordylus capensis. The sequence continues at coordinate 158,294,898 of NC_069660.1, forward strand.
CCACTGTGGCAGGATCATAAGAACATAAGAACAGCTCTGCTGAGTGAGGCACAAGGCCCATCTAGTTCAGCATCCTGTTTCACACAGCAGACCATCAGATGCCTCTGGGGAGCCCACAGGCAAGAGGTATGTGCATGCCCTTTCTCCTGCTGTTGCTCCCCTACAGCTGGTATTGAGACGCATCGTGCCTCTGAGGCTGGAGATGGCCCACAGCCACCAGACTAGTAGCTATTGATAGACCTGTCCACCATGAATCTGTCTAAGCCCCTTTTAAAGCCATCCAAGCTAGTGTCCATTACCACATCCCATGGCAAAGAATTCCATAGATTAATTATGCATTGGGTGTAAAAGTACTTCCTCTTGTCTGTCCTAAACTTCCCAACCTTAAGTTTAATGGGGTGACCCCTAGTTCTAGTGTTGTGAGAGAGGGAGAAGAATTTCTCTCTGACCACCCTCTGCACTCCATGCATAATTTTATACACCTTGATCATGTGTCCCTTTAGTCGCCTCTTTTCCAAGGTAAAGAGCCCCAGATGCTGTAGCCTAGTCTTGTGTGGAAGGTGCTGCAGCCCCCTGATCATTTTGGTTGCCCTCTTCTGTACCTTTTCCAGTTCTACAATATCCTTCTTAAGATACGGTGACCAAAGCTGTATACAGTACTCCAGATGTTGCTGCACCATAGATTTGTATAAGGGCATTATAATATTAGCATTTTTATTTTCAATCCCCTTCCTAATGATTCCTAGCATGAAATTAGCCTTTTTCACAGCTGCCATGCACTGAGACAACACTTTCAATGAACTGTCCACCACGACCCCAAGATCTCTCTCCTGGTCAGTCACCGACATCTCAGATCCCATCAGTTGGTGTTTTTTGCCCCAATGTGCATCATTTTACGCTTGCTCACACTGAACCGCATTTGCCATTTTGTCCCCCAGTCCCCCAGTTTGGAGAGATCTTTGTGCAGCTCCTCACAATCTGTTGCGGATTTAACTACTTTAAATAGTTTAGTGTCATCTGCAAATTTGGCCACTTCGCAGGTCACCCCAACTTCTAGATTGTTCATGAACAAGTTGAAGAGCACTGGTCCCAGTACCGATCCCCGGAGGACCCCACTTCCTACCTTCCTCCATTGTGAAAACTGTCAATTTATCTCTACTCTCTGTTTCCTGTCCTTCAACCAGTTTCCGATCCATACATGTCCCCTTATTCCATGACTGCTAAGTTTACTCAAGAGCCTTTGGTGGGGAACTTTATCAAAAGCTTTTTGGACGTGCAAGTATACTAGTCAACTGAATCACCTTTATCCACATGCCTGCTGACACTCTCAAAGAACTCCAAAAGGTTAGTGAGGCAAGACTTTCCCTTGCAGAAGTCATGCTGGTTCTCCTTCAGCAAGGCCTTTTCTTTTATATGCTTTACAATTCTGTCCTTTAAGTATGCTTTCCATCAATTTACCTGGCACCCAAGTTAAGCTGACCGGCCTCTAATTTCCCATATCCCCCCCTGCCCCCCCCGATCTCTTTTTGAAAATTGGAGTCACATTGGCTACTTTCCAGTCCTCTGGTACAGAGCCTGATTGTAGGGACAAGTTATATATATTTGTTAATTTTTAGTTTTTTAAGACAGTTTAGAACATCTTCCTTTGTCACCTCAAATTGGCCCAGTTCCTCAGCCACTAAACCTGAAAAGCTCAATTCTGGAGATGGTATGTGGTCAGTATCCTCCGCCGTGAAGACAGATGCAAAGAACTCATTCAGCTTCTCTGCAATCTCCTTATCCTTCTTAATAAACCCTTTAAAGAAGCTTTTGTTATTCTCCTTGACACTTCTAGCTATATGCTCCTCAAATTCTCTCTTTGCATCCCTTATTGTGTCCTTGCATTTCTTTTGCCAGAGTTTATTTTCCTTCCTGTTCTCTTCATTTGGGCAGGATTTCCATTTTCTGAAGGAAGTCTTCTTCCATTTTATAGCACCCCTGACTCTACTTGTTCACCACACTGGCATCCTCCTGAACTTGTTGGTACCTTTCCCCCTTCTTGGTATACATTCCAATTGTGCTTCTAGTACTGTGGTTTTAAATAGGTTCCATGCTTTCTGGAGTTATTTGACCCTCCTGACTTTCCCTTTCAACTTCCCTCATTTTTGAGAAGTTTTCTTTTCTGAAGTCCAACGCATCTGTGTTGGGCTTCCTTGACAATTCTCCACTTGCATATACGCTGAATTGGATCGCACTGTGGTCACTGCTATTCAATGGTTCTGCAACTCTTACATCTTGCACCAGGTCCTGGGCACTATGATCCACTGGGCACGGAATTGCAGGGGCTGAGATGCATTGTCCTGACCCCCAGAAATCCCACAATTTCTGGGTATTCTCCACCCCCTGGAGATGGGTGGGCACCCCTCAGTGTCTCAGTGCTGACTGAAAGCAGCTAACACTGACACACAGTCAGTTAAAAAGAGCTGAGGAAGTGCTCACTCCCTTAACCCCATTTAACAGCTGGGTTTCATAGCCGGATCTGCCACTGAGATGCTGCTGGGAGCTTCATGGCTCCCAGCTGTTCTCCCAGGCTTGGCTGTCTTTGCTCTGCCTTGGCTGCTTGTGAGAACAGCCTCAACATTTCCTACAACTTAATTACTATTAATAACTTCCTAAATTCAAACAAATATTAAGCATATATTACTTGAGGATGATCCTTGAGCATAATATCAAGATATAACACCATCTTCCCCCTTACACATATTAATACATTGTGAAGCATGATTTAGGTCATGCCCTCCAATCTGTGTATAGTCTCCTGAAACCAAATACACCCTCCTATCAAAACTTCCCACATGAATATCCCCTGGGAGGTGGTGGTAGAGAATTAGTGGCACCCCGTGTGCCAACTACCCCCCAACCCACAAGCCAGTGGGGTACTCAGTTTATTTTTTAGGAATTTTTGAACTGTTTAGACTCTTTGGTGGATAATGAATCTTCATAGATATTCATTATGATAAAAGGTCATAGCACACTGAAGAGTCTAAACACTTCTAAAATTCCTAAAAAATAAACTGAGTACCCCACTGCCTTGCTGGTTGGGGGTTAGTTAGCAATGTGCCCTACCCTCAACCTATTTTTTACCACCTTGGCGCAACCCACATGGAGTAATGGGGCTGCTTTGAATCCCCATTATTCCCTATGGCGGAAATATACAAACTCACTAACAAAAATCATTAAAAATCAACCAAATGCCCCACCACCTTGAAATTTGGCTGGTAGGTGGTGCCCATGGGACCCTACCCACTATTCCACCTTGGTGCCCCCGGACCTTTAAAAGTGGATTGAATCAATTTGAATCCAAATGGAATCTAATCCAACTTGAATCCAGGGGTGTAACTATAATAGAGCAAGGGGAGACTGTTGTCTTGGGGGTCCCTGCCTTGGGGGGGGCAGAGTCATGTCTCCCCCACCCAACGCCCACCCAAACTTCCTTGAATATTATTTTTTAAATTTTTTAGAGGAAGGCAGTGATGGGGGGCATTTTAAAATTTTGTCTCTGGGCCCACTCCAACCTTGTTACGTCCCTGCTTGAATCAAATCTGATCAGATTCGAATTTGAAGATTCAAGTTCAAATCAAATCTGGCTGATTCAATTTGACCTTGAATCAAATCACAAAAAATGATTCGTGCACATCTCTAATATATACAACCATTAGGATTCTGTGTGTCCACAGGAGATCCCCTATTTCTTGTCCAACAGCACATTCTCCCCAGTGGTAACTATGGCAAACTAACTAGAGACACACTCACAAAATACACTCCACATCCAATTCTTATTCAACAAGTTCATCAATAATCTGTATTCTTCAAAATTCTTAATATATCTCAATATCCCCAAACTCAAAAACTCAATATCTCTTCAATAAATATTTATCATATTTCAGCTTCTCATATCTCGAAATCTCAGTCCTTACTCCACCCCCAAAACCTATTTTGCTAACCCATGAAACCCCAAATTTCTGAGACAAAACAAACAAACAAAAAGACTGAAAAGGCCAGGCTTGCCAATGGTGGGGGTTTCCTGGCTGTCTCTCCATTAATGTGAGATTTAAAAAATTAAGTGTAACTCCAGGCTTGGCCACAACCTTAGAAGAGACACTTCAGTTCAGAAGAAAATGTCTTCCTAGGTATTTAATGACTCAATAAAATGGTCAGGCACTGTTCCCCCGCAAATAGTTTATTAGGCCTTACCACAAATCAAAGAAAGGAAGCAGCAGAAATAAGGAGAAGGAAGAACGCCAATGAAGAAGAATGTTAATTTGTTTAAATATTTTCAGTTGATGGTTCACACTGAGTTTGGATTTAGCTCAGGAGAAGCACAAAACTTTCATAAGATAGATTCAAGTCAGGCTGGACTTCTAGTAAGTCACAGGGTAGTGATGAGGTCCCCCAAACTCACAAGAAATAATGAAAAAATTCTTATTTATTCTGCAAGGCTTTATTTCAGGACCCAACACAATTCAGAGCAGTAAGCAGCAAAACAGGGATATTCATCTTATAGCTGCTAATCAGGCCTGCGCTAAAGTTTAGTCAAACTAAAAGCACTACATATCAATAGCTATAGTCAATATGCTCTAATAATCAGAAATTATTAGCCAAGAAACCAATTACAGACATCTGGGTAGATAGACAAATCAGCTTGTGTGCTGTTGCAGCACTGGTGAAAAAGACCAATTCCAAGCTAGGAACTGTAGGAACATTTCTGAAAGAATATCATAGAGCAAGGAAACACTAATGGTATCGGGGAATATTGAGGGGTGGTCATAGGAGGGGCAAAGTGGATTTTGGGGTGTGAAATTTGTCCCACGTGTTCGATTGCTGAAAGAAAAATAGTGTATTTTGCAGTAATGCACCTATCCTAAATGAGTCTATAGGGAATTGCTCTTTATATAGATTAATGGTCTGCATCTGTCTGGATAGATAGATAGATAGATAGATAGATAGATAGATAGATAGATAGATAGGTAGAAAAGTGCTTCATGTATGTAAGCAGTGCCTTTCCTTCAAGCTACTACAGGAGTCTTTGTCTCTCCTGGACTCCCCCCAGCCTGGAACCTCTGATAGGTGCAGAAAATGGCAACCACCATTACCAAGGGAACGGAACACCTTTTCTGTGAAGAAAGATTTGATCATTTGGAATTTCTTAGTTTGGAAAAAGGACAATGGGCAGCGGGGGTGGGTGGGACATGACAGAGGATGCATGCTTGGTGGAAAGGAAGTGGATTGAAAGACGTTTCTCTCTGTGTGTCACATAATACTAGAACTTGAGGTCACCCAATCAGCTCGATTGTCAGTTGATTCTGGACAGACAAAAGGAAGTACTCAGTCCACACACAATTACTTCATGGAATTCACTGCCACAAGATGTTGCTGCTGCTGCTGCTGCTGCTGCTGTTTTATATATTTATTTATATTTATATGTTTTATTATTTATAGTGGCTGACATTCTGCACAGCCATTACAGAGATGGAGGGAAGTACGGGGATGCTTCTGCTGACTCCGAAGCAGTGAGGAGGAGGATGCCAATGTGCGGACACGGAAGCAGCATCTCCGGGAAAGATGAGATCCTGCTTTCAAACATGTGGTTTGACAGTAGCATCCTCACTGCTTAGGAGTCAGCAGAAGCATCCCTGCACCTCCCCCAATCTCTGAAATAGCTGCAGAGAATGCCAATCACCTCATTTTCAACCAAAAAGTTCTCAAAGCAGTTTTCATAGCATATAAAATGAAAAGATGGTCCTCTGTCCCAAAATGATTCTTGAGCCAAAAAAGAGACACAACAAGACAGACACTGGCAAGCAGCCACTGACCAATGCTGGGTCAGATAGGGATGAATAGAGGGATGGTGATGACTACTTGCTTAGATGGCTTTTTAAAAGGATTAGACACCTTCCTGGAGAAGGAGAAGTTTACTAGCAACTTAGTCATAATAGCTAATTGGAGTTTCCAAGTTCAAAAGCAGCATTCCACTGAATACCTGTTGCTGGGGGGCAGCCATGGGGAAGGCTATTGCCTTCATGCCCTGCTTGTGAGCATCCCAGAAGCATCTGGCTGGCCACGTGGGAACCAGGATGTGGGACAAGACAGGTCCTTCAAATAATCTATCAGGACTTTTCTTATGTATACTGGATAGAGTTTTGCACTTTGACTGGGAAAAGCTGAGCTCAAATCCCTCTCTGCACAGATGTGAAGCCAAGTGGGTGATCTTGGGACTATCACTCTTTTTAAATTTAACATACTTGTGAGAATAAAATGCTTTGGGAGGACTCACATAGACTGCTCTGAGCTCCATGGAAGAATGCAAACCCAAATTATTAATAATACACTGATCAGAGTAATAATATAATTTGGGAAACCTCTGTGAAGAAGTATGCACTTTAGATTAAGGCTATAATTATTCACATTTATTTCATATTGTTCCATCGATCTCTGTGGGACTCATTTGCAAGCAAACATGCCTAAGCTTAGACTGAAAGGCTGCCATCCAAAGCATATTTTACTTGGATGTAAGCTGCATTGAAATCTGTAGGTAGGCTTGCCATTGCTGACTGAAGCTGGAGGTTTTTCCTCCCAATATTTTCAATGTCGTCCCCAATATTTTTTCACAATATCTAACTATTAAAATCTCCAGGATTGCTTTCAGTATCCACCCAGAGATTGGTGCTGATTTCTGGAGACTCCTGGCCAGTCCTGGAGGGTTGGCGACACTACTGATGAGACATTCTTCCAAGTAAACATGGTTAATTGGACTGGGCTGCAAAATGACCAGAGAACACAAAGCAACCTTCAAAGTGGCAGGTAAGATCCAAACGAGACAGGACGATCCATCAGAAATGGGTTGTCCCTTACCCAGGGGTAAAATCAGCATCTCTGAGTGCAGGAGAATAGCACCCCACATGGGAGATTTATAACCTTGGCTTAAAGGAATAAGCACCTGTGGAAATTGCTCTCTGGTTGTAAGTTATGTTTCTTGTCACGGTGGCTATTACGTTTGTTTTGGCTTAATGAGAACTTAACTGACTCTTGAGAGAGGAACTGTGTAGGCTGGGGCTGAGCAGTTCTTTCCCCTTACTTCTACGACCCTCTGATGGCTCATATAAAATGCCTCAAAAACAAGCAAGCAAACCAACCACCAGGAAAAGGCACTATGCTGCCAGTTTCAAAGCCACAGAAGAAGACTGAATTAGTCATGCAAAGTGAGCTATTTGATTTAACTCAATTGTTTGTTTGTTTGTTTATTTTTATTACATTTTTATACCATCCCCTCTAAAGGCTCTGGACAGTGCACAACAATAAAACCTACGAACAATCATTGAAAACAATCAACTTCAAACAATAGGGAAAAAAAACAAATTTTAAAACAGTTTAAAACCATTAAAACAGCTAGAAACATTTAAAAGCCATTTTAAAACCCTGGCAGGCCAGACCAATAGGTTTTAAGGACTCTCTTGAAGGTCAAGAATGATTCCAAACCACTAATTTCTACCGGGAGTGCATTCCACAGGCCAGAAGCAGCTACAGAGAAGGCCCAGTTTTGAGTTGCCACCAGATATACCGGTGGTAACTGGAGATGGACCTCCTCACATGACCTTAACATGCACTGGGGATCGTATAGAAGAAGGCGCTCTCTAAGGTAGCATTATCATTGCTTGTGTGCTTGATTGGTTGTGTGCTTGGTTTATCATTTTCATTGCTTGTGTGCTTGATTGGTTGAAGTGAACATGTGATCTTGCCTTAGGCTAAAGTAGACATTAAGGTTGTACACACAACCACTGCAGCCCGGCAGGTAGGGGGCGGGGAGAAGGCAAGATTGAACTTACCTCCCCCCCAATCAGTCTTCAGTGTGGTGTTGCTCCTTGCACACTCACATAATCTGTGCTACTCCTGGCCATGAGGATCATGCACAGTGCAAGCAGCATGGTGCATTTAGGGATTCCCCCAGGAGTCTGGTGCTGTAGGCACTGTGAGTCATGTGACACCCCCCACCCCCGTGCAAAGGTGCACCTAGGTAATTCTGGAGTCTGGATCTAAAGGCTTTTGGAGCCCTCCCTCCCCTTGCTGCAAGTTAAGCATCATTTTTAACTGTGAATAGGCTCATTATGTTAAACACATAGTTTGGTCCTTGTTCTGTTTTGTTTTGTTTTCTCATTTAAAAGAGCAGCCACAGGGGTGCATCCCAATCAAGAGCTAGTTTTAGGCTAAAAGATGCAAATATTAGGAGCCAATGAGGTGTTCTAGGTGCCATATTGAAGGGTGGGAGAGGTAGAAGCTTGAGTACACCAATGAGAGGAAGGATCCTGTTCTTTGTCCTACAGCCTGCAACACACATGAAGAACCTGCTTCCTGTCCTCTTCAGCAGTCCCAAGTGCCAGATACCAGACCCATTATTTTAAGTGTCACGGTGGCATGGTAGCTCAGAGACAAAGCTTAATATCCAGAGGTCCTCAGTCTAAATCTCATCTCTGTCATGAATTCACTAAGTGGCCTTATGCAAGGCATTCTTTCTCCACTTAATTCCCCCTTCTGCAATAAGGATACTATTAATAATAATGATAATAATAATAATAATATCTACAAGATCATTTATTAAGATAATAAAGATCTACAAATTGAAATTGAAAGGCTGTGGCAGAAGAAGACCAAAATAATCCCAGTGGTAATTGGCGCCTTAGGTGCAATTCCAAAACAACTTGAAGAGCACCTTAACACCATAGGGGCCACAGAAATCACCATCAGCCAACTGCAAAAAGCAGTATTACTGGGAACAGTCTATATTCTGCGACGATATCTATAATAATAGCAGCAACAACATTGATAATAAAATTCAGCCATCCCAGGTCCTTGGGAAGGACTTGATGTCTGGATAAAACAAACCAGTCAATAACACCTGTCTGACTGTGTAAACAAGAAATAATAATAATTTGATTAATTTATATATCGCCTGACTCCAAAGGCTCTAGGCCTTTATGAGAATTTCCACACAGGCCTTTATGAGAACTAATCAGATGGATCTACCACATACGATTGTGGTAAAATTACAAGATTCTGTATGTGAAGCACTTTGATCACCTGAGTGCTGTATAAATGCTATGAATTATTATTTCTATTGCTAGATTTTTGCATATTCAAAATGCCACTGCATAGCAGTTGTCAAATATCAATCACCAGATATAAGAAGTAGACATTACATGCCACAGAGTGCAAAATCCAAGTATAAATAAATGACAAATATTACATTTGCAGAGAATATCTGAACTAAAGAATCTTTGACACCAGTATTTGCAAAGCAGAATTGTGAGGAGAATATCAGGAACAAATTCATTTTGGCTCTGAAATGGGCATACATGCTAGGAATGCATGCCAAAAGCACAATTCCACTGTGTATGGATGTCCTCTGCTGATTATATCAGTAGAGATCTGCCAAATGAGCTACATGGGGATTTCATTCAGGGGCAGAGCACCAGCTTTGCATGGAGAAGGCCCCAGATTCAAACCCTGACAACTGGTGGTAGGGTTGGGGAAAGACCCCTGTCTAAAATCCTGGAGAGCCACTGCCAGTTTATATAGACAAGAGTGTAGATGGACCAATGGTTTGAATCTGTAGTAAAAAACCCCAAAGGGTGAGGCACCAAGCCAAATGAAAAAAGAGGAGGAACCTCAAATGCCTCTAATGCATTAGAGCTTAGTTAGAAGGAACAGATGTCTTTTCTTAGCCTCTTCTAACCACTCTGAGATGTTGGAACAAGAGCCCTTGATAAAGGCCTTGTCTAAATGCATCAATCCAGTAATAAAGTTCACCTCAGAGGCCCCTGTGGTTTCTCCTCCTTTTTCATTTGAATTTGTGTGCAGATATTGCAGGAAAGCTTCTATGTTATTCCATGTAGGTAAGGGTGCTTCGCTTGTAGCTATTGAGACTGTTCTCACACGCAGGCAAAATCAGGCTAAGGAAGCCCAGCCCGGTTTTGCCTGCATGTGAGAATCGCTGGGAGCTGCTCAGCCCCTGGCAACAGTGTGGTGCCAAACCTGCCTTTGGAGACTGCCTCCAAAACAAGGTTAAGAGAAGAAGTGCTCCCTTAACCCTGGTTTTCTGCTCGTCTGCTAGCCCTGGCTGATTGCAGCCAGGGCTGGGAGACTGCGGGGCTCCCAGTTGGCATTGAGGGAATCCCCACAATGCACTGTGCACTTGCACAGTGCATTATGGGAGTTTCAGGGGGTGAGGCAACACTTCCCAGCCCCTGACCCTCCATGCTTCTGGGTGCAGCTGGCAATCATCTGGGCGGGCAATCCATCCACCCAGCAAAGACAGAGGGATCATCTGTGGGGAGTTAAATGCTAGCTAGGATTGCACGTTTTGTATTTTTTCTGTTTTGATTTGTACCAAATCCGAATCAACCCCATTTTGTATTTTGTCCGAAATTAAGCCTTCCGAATCACCCCAGTTTTGTTTTGCATCCAAATTAATCCGAATCCGAATCCAACTTAATTCAGATTTAAAAAATGGGTCACATGGTCAAATGAGTGGGTGCAGGTTATAGTGCCCAATGAGTGGAAGCGACCACAAACATTTCAAAGGAATTGGGTAAACTGCTGATTTTTGGTGAATTTTTGAAGTTTGCGCATCTTTCAGATTTTCCCCATAGGGTATGATGGAGGTTTCAGGGAAAGTATAGCTTCATGTGGTGTGGGGGGGAGGGGTGACCCAGAGTGGAGTGTGGTTGGTGGTAGTGCCCAGATGGTACAAGGAAGCTACCACAATTTTTTCAGAGGAATTTGGCAAAGGGCTGATTTTTAGAGAATACGCGTCTTTCAGATTTTCCTTGTAGGGTATAATGGAGGTTCCTGCAGTCCCATAACTCCACTTGAGGGGCACTGGGGTGGCCCAGAGCAAGTGGCGGTGTAGTGCACATAGGGTGCCAACCACCCACATAGGTTTCCGTCCCATGAAGTACAGGGTTTTGTTGTTCTAGAGGTGTGATTCTCTAGTAGTATATGAGAGTGGATTCATGGTTTTTCATTAAAAAATCTCGTTTGCTACCAGAGAATCTAAACTCAACACCTCAGAAACAACAAAGCCCAGTACCCCAATGGGTTAGCAATCCAGGGAGGTGGTTGGCACCCTCTGTGCACTACACCACCACTCGCTTCGGGCCATCCCAGTGCCCCCCAGGTGGAGTTATGGGGCTGCTGAAACCTCCATTATTCCCTATGGGGAAAAATCTTAAAGACACGTAAACCTCAAAAATTCCTAAGAAATCAGCCCTTTGCCCTATTTGTAATCTGAGTGCACCACCCTTGGGGCACTGCCACCCAACCCACTGTTTTGCCCACATAAGTTGAAAGAGTGAAGAGAATGATGAAAAACGACGACACTTAATTTTTTGGCACAGTTATTTTTAGAATTTTGCAGCTGGTGGGAGTCTGTCCCTGAGGCACTAGCACAGCAGCACAACCCATTTGTGGATTCAAGCAATCTTTCAATAACAACACTCCCTCCCCATGGAACAGTGACCACAGGTCACTTGAGATAGCAAGATAGACCAATGAACTGCCTTGGTACTATGGAACAGTGTCAAATGTTCATTTAACTGAAGTAGAGTGAGCCGTAGCCCAAATGAATCAGCCTACTGTTCAGAATTGTTGAGATTTATCATCACTGCATTTAAGAAAGTGCAAAACCTTAGATCATGGTTAAAGAAAGAGAGAAGCAACTAAGATTCCTGGGGATGTCAATAGATTGACAGGAGTATTCCCCACCCCCCTCCTTTTGTCTACTGTAGTCCCATGTGGATGACCTGTCCCTGCAGTGGCAAAAGTTGTGAACCATTGGCTTAGACATCATGTCCCACCAAATTACATTGTGGCCTAAATTACATTAGACTGCTCAACTTGGGCAACAAAACTTAGACACCACTATAACTCATAAAAATCAGAAGAAAAACAAAATAGCTCTTTAAAAGACCCCTGAATAAGTCAAGAGATTCTTTCTAAACCTTTGGAAAGAAAAACCTGTGTAATTTCAGAACTTTCCTAACCAGCTTCTCAAAAAGCTTCTCCACACAATTTATACCATGGCTTTTAGCAAGAGCTTTGGAATTGCATTGAGCTCCCAAAGATATTTGGGTATTTCTGTCTCAAATTGCTGTCTTCCAAATCCCTTTGCAAGGTCAGTTTGGATTTCAATCACACTGAATACAACACTTAACTAAACCATTCTTGCTCAACAGCTTTTTGCATATCTTATCTTCTGCTAATCACTCAGTGCCTCAGCTGGAGTGGAGAGAGTCAGAGAAGTCAATTTGAATTGCAATGCTTTTCTGAAGAACAAAGCATTCTGTCCGAAACACAGTCATTTCGATTTGGAAACAAAAATATCTGTTTTTTAATTCTTGATTTTGTTTTGGTTACAAAATCTCCAAAATTGCCATTTCCGGGCACAAAACGTTTTGTACCTGAATCGAAATGCACAAGCCTGGCAGCTTTTCTCCCCACTCTTCCTCAAACCCTTTCTCCTGATTATGAGAAAGGGCTCATTGTGTGGTATTAAAGAAAATAAGAAAATAAGCACACCACTGTTTTTTTCAGTTTTGTATGTATCAAGAATGGGCCTTTTGGGCCTTGCTGAATCTTGCACTCATCTGAAATCCCACCCCATGCTAAAATGGCATCCTTGAGGTAAAGGGTGTGTGTTGTTACTGTTAAGGTTATTTCAGAGCCAGCAATGTACATGACACTTTAAAGCATATGCAAAATAGAGAGGTGTCCATCCCCAAAGAGCTTGCAATCTAGAGAGCTGGTCTTGTGGTAGCAAGCATAAATCGTCTCCCTTTGCTAAGGAGAGTCCACCCTGGTTTGCATTTGAATGGGAGACTACATGTGAGCACTGTAAGATATTCCCTTTAGGGGATGGGGCTGCCCTGGGAAGGGCATCTGCATGCTTGCATGCAGGAGGTTCCACGTTCCCTCCCTGGCATCTCCAGGATAGGGCTAAGACTGAGAGACTCCTGTCTGCAACCTTGAAGAAGCCGCTGCCAGTCTGTGTAGACAACACTAAGCTAGATGGACCAGTGGTCTGACTCGGTATATGGCAGCTGCCTATGTTCCTAGATGTTGACAATGGGGTCCTGCCCAATTCTGCCTTCTGGTTTATGAGAGGGCTTTCATGCCCATAGTTGGGTTGGGGGAACTGTGTTTCCCCCCAAAGATGGAATCTGAAGTAAGCTATCAATGAAATCAATTACATTATTGAATATCCCACCTTGTCCTAATGGCTCATCCACTTACAATCCTTACATGGAGTCGTGTATGACAATAGCCATGCCTTTGCAACACCACACAGTGTAGTCTAATTGCTGGCATTGCAGGCAGATACACTGCCACTAATGTTTAGGATCAGGGCACCAGTTGGCAGCTAATGGAGTGGTGCTGAGCTAAATCCTACTGAAATAAAACTTTAATGTGGGAAATTAATGGAGTTATCACCCAGAACTAATAACCTGTGCCATCACTGAGCTGTAATTAAGGAGAAGGATGCCTGAGATGTATAAGGAAACTAGTGCAATTCACATACAGAAAGGGAGTCTAAAAGCACTGTCCTGTTTACTCAGATACAAGTTCTTCTTTCAATGGTACTTCCTTTCTAGGAACTGTGTTTAGTGCTGGCAACTGAGACTTATCATAGCCTTTGCGATGGAAAATTCACCCGGTCTCTGGCAGCATTGGTGCCACTGGCTCTCCCTTACCAGCCTTTTCTGAGGCAACATCCTGGACGGCAATAGATATATTCCTCAGTCACAAACCAAGTAAGACCAGATGTATCTATGTCTGAAGTTCAGCACAATGTACAGGTGAAACTCGGAAAATTAGAATATCGTGCAAAAGTCCATTAATTTCAGTAATGCAAATTAAAAGGTGAAACTGATATATGAGACAGACGCATTACATGCAAAGCGAGATAAGTCAAGCCTTAATTTGTTATAATTGTGATGATCATGGCGTACAGCTCATGAAAACCCCAAATCCACAATCCCAGAAAATAAGAATATTACATGGAACCAAGAAGACAAGGATTGTAGAATAGAACAATATCGGACCTCTGAAAAGTATAAGCATGCATATGTATTCAGTACTTGGTTTGGGCCCCTTTTGCAGCAATTATTGCCTCAGTGCGGCGTGGCATGGATGCTATTAGCCTGTGGCACTGATGAGGTGTTATGGAAGACCAGGATGCTTCATTAGCGGCCTTCAGCAATTCTGCATTGTTTGGTCTCATGTCTCTCATCCTTCTCTTGGCAATGCCCCATAGATTCTCTATGGGGTCAGGTCAGGCGAGTTTGCTGGCCAATCAAGCACAGTACACTGTATACTTTTCAGAGGTCCAATATTGTTCTATTCTTCAATCCTTGTCTTCTTGGTTCCATGTAATATTCTAATTTTCTGAGATTGAGGATTTGGGGTTTTCATGAGCTGTACGCCATGATCATCACAATTATAACAAATTAAGGCTTGACTTATCTCGCTTTGCATGTAATGCGTCTGTCTCATATATCAGTTTCACCTTTTAATTTGCATTACTGAAATTAATGGACTTTTGCACGGTATTCTAATTTTCCGAGTTTCACCTGTATTAGAATTTAATCAAATCTCCTCTATGGTGTCTGGGGAAATCAATACATAGAAAATACTGCAACCAGTGGGATCTTAACCTTGTTATAATGACTCAGAAGCACATGATTTATATTTAATTAATGAGCCACAAAGGACAATAGGTTAAATAGGTGGGTTGGGTCATTGCAGTAGTTTGTCCATCCTTGCTGTATAATGTAGTTGGGATCCAGCAATTATGTACTCATGTATACATCCCATTGCGGTATGTGGGAATTTAGCTACATCATGATAACTCAATACACCTAAATAGACCAAACAGAACCTCCAAATACCCTTTGAATACTACCCACTGGAGAAACTAGCTACTAGATGAATAAAGGCATCTGACAGTCTCCTGCTGGAGACAGATTGCTTTGCTAGATGGACTTGATCTGTTCAAGCAAAGCAGTTCTTTCTTATATAGATATAAAAGATTTACCTTGCCCCCCCATCCTCGGCTTTAAAAAACACCTGGGCTGTATGAGATGACAGTTGCTGTTTTGTTTTAATTGCTCTTTTTATGAGCAAGAGGAAGATAGCAGCTGGAGATCATGTTTAGATCTGTGACCTGGTAGAAGAAAAGCCCTATCCTTCCATAACAGTAATCGGTGCCCGGTTAGCCAATTCATGGTGAGGACAGAAAGGCTTTCACTCTGAATTGCCATTGTGACATTGTCAAACAGCTAAATCAGATTGGCAACATGCTACTGTACTGTGTGGCATTGTGACACCATCACTCTAGCTACATGATTTCACAACTGGCTGTTGTTACTTTCCAGGAAGAAGATGTAGCTTTGCAAAACAAAATTATTGAAGCAGCTGCCAGTCTGAACAACAAATATCTAACTCCGATCTGAAGAACTCTATGTACGTGTGCACGCTAACAAATTTCAAGCCAGTATCCCTCACATCTCCCCGAATGACAAAGTAGGAAGAAAAATAGGATACTGTGATGCTCTTCTGGTCCAGTAAAAGGGATTACAGTCTATTTTGCATTCCCTTTTCCTTAGACCAAAACAGCATCTAGTATAAAAAAAACAGATTACTTTGTAATCATGACTAGCAAGTTGATCAAACTAGATGAAGAATCAAGTATTGTCAGCAGGCAATACATCAACAGGAAACTCAAATTCTTGGTGCGATTGTATTTTATTACTGTAGTTATGGGTATGGCAGAACTTCTCAGTCTGGCCCAAGCAAAATGCACGATTACAGCCAAAGCATAAACATGTGCCTGCGTGCCAGGGGACAGCAAACAAAATAATTACCCAACAGCCCTACAGAAGGCCAATGAAGCAGGACTTTGCTCCAACTGGTATAGTGGAATGCTAGTGCCCGAGAAGGATATAAAAATTAATGCTGGTAAACAAGGATAAAATTAATGGCGTAGCTGGAGAGGGCTTCACAGCTGTCACTGTACTGCATAGAGTCTTTTGGCGCCTTTCTGTGACAGAGGAAAAGAATTCAAATCTCTGCTCTTTGGGGTGGGGGTAGGGGGGGTGGGGAGGAACATGGCAGGCTTGTCAACAGGATTCTATTCTGGGATTCAGGACTCAGTGATCCGTTCTTCCAGAAGTGTAGCTAGGCTAGGAGCAGCATGGGCACCAGTCTCAGGTCCATATTGGGAAACAAAATTGACATAATGCATTGCAAGATGGATTGCAAGAAAATGTTAAATCATGAAATGCCCTCGCCCCCACAATGTGCACTTATTCAGCATGCTTTCAACATAATATAGTTGAACAGCTAGAAGCCAGCTTACTGAGAGACTTAGAGAGGGCAGCAGGCCTAGGAGTGGCCCCATTGCAATTTCTCATTGGTCCCATACATACAGACTAACACAGTACAGCATATTCAGCCACTGCTGGGGAAGGAGAAAATTGCAGACATGATATTTGGCACAGCAGCCAACAGCTTTTTTTTTTTTTTTTTTTGCACCGCAGTGTTTTGTTTTTGTTTTTGCACAGCAGCTTCTGAGCAAGAGCAGTCTATCTGAACCATGGCCATAAACTCTGAAAGGTGCACAATTATTCTTAACTTGCCCCATAATGATTTCTGGGGGAGAGTATAGAATTTGGAGTCTACTTTGAGGGGAGAAATGATTAATTCCAGCACTAAGCTTTACCACACAGTATGTGGCCATAATATTGCTCCCTATTCATTTTCTGCAAATTTCTGAAAGGTTTTCTGCTGTGGGATTTGATATTATAGAACAGAGGTGCTCAAATGACAAGAAGACGGAATCAGCTGAAATAAAGATTTCCCCACGTTATGCCAGGCTTTGTTTGCATGTTCTGAAATCTCTGGACATGCAAGATGGCGTTAGGATGGCCCAAAGATGTTTCCAGGCTCGGCTACACCCACCTCACATCCTATTGATGTGACAGGTCTGGAATCCACTAAAATATACAAGTCCACTCCAGAGTTGCTTTCACCCCTGTTGAAACCCACATTTCCAGTGTAGATTCCAGCTAGGGTGGAACTTTGTTGAGATGCTGTGGATGGAAGCCATTTACCTCCTCCATAAGAGACTGAAAACCAATCTGCCTATGTCAGAAGCTGAAATGTGTGTTGAATTCACTCTTTCCATGCTCAGGATCTATGCTAGGTGGTATCAACCAGTCCAAAGGAACATCATGATGTGTGGTGGCATTATATACTTATGATGCTGCTGCATGGGTGGGGTACACACACACACACACACACACACACACTCAACACTCAACACTTGCTGAGTGGCACTTCGAATTGAGCACTGCATGGATGGATGAGCCATCAGAGATTAGACACCACAGAGTGAATCTCACACCACCACCGTGCTTTTTAATGGAATCAAAATCACTTTACACATTCAGCTGCAACATTCATTGAGAAACCAAGCACTCCACATGCATGTGTGAACTGGCCCTTGGGTGAGTTCTGAAATGTCAGCAGACAGAGAACTGTGGTATTATTTTGATAAGAGGTTCATAAATCTAAAGTGAATTTTGCTGGGAACTTTTACAGCATTCTTTCTACAGTTATGATATGGCAGCTGGAGGATTAGCCTCAGCAGGCTCAAACCTTGTATGAAAAATACTGAAGAGGGTGAACTTGAAAGAGACGGTTATTTTTCAGTCAGAGAATTAATCACCCCGCTTCTAACATTCCAGCAAAAGGAAGAGACTACTCTTGGTATCGGGTTAAGATGAGGAGAAAAAAATGCCAAGTAAAAGAGTCCTGGTTGGCAATTATCAGGCAACATAATTTGTATTGTGCTAGAGCTGAAGGTCCAACAACATTGGCTCCACCCACTGACTTACTCCTTTGCAAGCCATGAAAAGAGCAAAGGGCTCAGTTGTCCTCTCCACCCCAGCATGAGCAGCAACAGAGGCTCTGGAGGAGTCACTGACTTATGCACCTCAACCTCTCACTGACTGACTGCATTTTGCTTCCAGCATGCAGCTTTTGGCTCAAGTGTGCAGCTCTAGTGCACAGGAGTGTGCCTCTGCCAGATCCTTTGGTGGTGCTGCTCACCAGTGGAAGGTATTAAAAAGGCCTTTGCATGGGAATCCATTCAGGAGAAAGAGGTGAAGGTGCATGAAGGGCAGGGGCATAGCAAGCCCCAGTGTGGCCTGTGTTCCGCCCCATCACCCCTAGCTGCTTTGGCACTGCCCTCCCCTCCTGCCTCTTACCACCACCACCTCCTCCCTCTTCCTCCTCCTGCCACCATTACCTGGATTGCTCTTGCAGCAGCAAGTGGAGAGATGTGATGTTTCCGCTCATGCGCCAGTTGCCGCTGCCACCAACACTGACCCTACTCGCTGCCACAGTGGCAAGCAGGGAGAGGCGATGCTTCCTCTCTCATGCCAGCGAGAGAGGAAACACCCCACCCATTCACTCACCACTCCAAGAGCCGGCTGGGAAATGGCGGCATTTGCATATGCAGCCCAATGCCAACATCAGACTGCATGCACGCTTGCCACCATTACCCAGCTGGCTCATGGAGCAGCAAGTGAATGTGTGGGATGTTTCCTCTCTCGCAGGCATGAGAGAGGAAACACTGCATCTCTCCACTCGCCACCCCAAGAGCTGGCCAAGTAATGGTGGTGGGAGCGGCAAGAGGGGAAAGGAGGTGGCAATGGCGGTAGTTGTAGCAGCAGCGGCAAGGCAGGAGGCGGTGCACTGCAGAGGGGCTAGCTCCAGCCCCCAAATAGCAATGCAGGGGATTGAGGGGGCTTGGCAGGGTAGGAGGGACAGGTGAAGGACCCTTGGCAGCTCCTCATGCATAGGTGGCTCATGTTCTTTGAACACATCCACACAATTTACAGTTACACAGCTGATAAAGGGCATGGGGTCCTTGAGGAGCCTACTGAGGCCTGATGGGAAGCCCTTAAGGTCCTGAGCTGCTGGTAGTTGCTTATCCCTACACCAGGGCACAGCACAGCCCTCTATATAGCATGGATGCGGGCATCAAGCTGCAGCTGTGATAAAGAGGCAATAGCAAAGAGATGGAATGAGATGTCTAAAGGACATCAGATCAAAGATCAAAGATGCAGAAGGTAAGTTTGGAGGTTATCACTGTGGTCAGTCCACAGCGTAGCAACAGATCCAAAGTATGGGTCCTTGGCCTCTAATGCCTGGGGTTATTTTTTCTTTAACAGCATCAGTTTCTTTCATCAATACTTGCATCCCTCTCTATCAGCTTGGTCAGCCCTTTATCACCTTTGTTCCTCTCTTTTACTATCTCCCATTTAGTAACATCTTTTCCTAAAATGTGATAGCTAAATCTGATCATGTCTCTCCAGCTGAGGCCAAGACTGTATGTGCTGCAATTGTATGTGAGTGCAGAAAAATCATAAAACGTAGGTTTGAGCACAGAATTCAACAACTTGAGAGTCTTGGCTACCTGTCTTTTATCTTAATAAAAGCAAGTTTCTAGTCCTCTTGGTTGCAAAGATAGGCTTGGAAGTGTGTGGACAATACTTGCTCAAAAAATGCAAATGTTATGGGGGTTGCCAAACAATATTTCTAGGAGTCAATTGGGGCCAGGAAGTTGCAATACTATGTGTAGTCTCTCCTGATGTTTAGCAGAATATATTGTGCAAAGTACGAGAAATTATGCAGTACTGCATAGTTTTTTGAGTTATGTAGATTGATATATAAACAAACTGAAAACATCTCCAACCAAGATTTAGTGGCTGCCTTTGGCATAATGCGCACCCATGGATCCAATGGACAAAACATTCGGGCAAAATGGAGAGCTCTCCCTCTCTGCAGTCAAAATGGAGAGCTCTGTCTCTGTAATCTTGCTGACTGCAGAGAAGAGGGGGAACTGGCTGCTGGGACTTCCTTCTTTTATGAAGGACAGGTCTGGCATCCAGTAGCAGCCAGAGTGAGGGAGGAGCTTCCTCCCTCATCTCCAGTTGTAGAAGGGGGAACTGTGGTGCCAGCATTCAGATGTAACACTGGCACTGCCAAACCGGAGTTGAAGGCGGAAAAACCTTTTGATAACCAAAGGTGCAAACTGGAGTTTGGGGAGGGAAACTACAGGTGCCCCCCCCCCGCCTTTGTTGTTGCTAAACTCCAGTTGCCCGCATTCAGATGTACGGTATCAAAAAAACAGAGGTGCAGGGACCTCCGGTTTCAAGTTATGTACACATGAGGCCATTGAGTGTCAGGCAGACTTGGAGAAAGCTGGGGCCAAGTAAGGATGGAAGGGGCTGTGGTGAACAGAGTGCCTTTTAAAGGCTCAACATTTTCCATCATTCTGCTCTGGAGCTGGAAAAGAAGCTGCTGAAGTGAAACTCCTCACAGGTTTTCCTCAAACATTTTGAGCAGTGTCAAAACATAAAAACCAAAAACACCTCCCCTTTTTGATGAAGTCTTGGGACAAGCCTTGAGCCACAATGGAATCATGATGTTGGTGCTTAATAGAAAACAAAAATAAAGCCCATTTTTTAATTAAGCAAAGGAAAGTTCTCCATTTCAGTATTTTCACAGGATGGGAAATTTCTTTAATCACTGTTTGGGCAGAAAGGGTTTAAGCAATGAAGATGAGAAGAGGAGGCTTTATAGTAGGGGTGTGCATGGAACCGGGTGAGTTCGGTCCGGCCCCCATCAACCCTCCCCCCCCCGGTCCCACTGGTCTGTGAATTATTTTTAAAAGAAAAATTTAAAATGAAAAATAACTACCTGTAACCCCTTCGGGGGGCTTGCTGTAGCGGGGGGGGGGGTCCTGCGAGGGTTCCCTTTCCCCCTGCTGGCCTCCCTCAACACCGCCATGGCTGGGTAAATGTAGTCTTTTTGGCCCTTTCGGGCCTCTGTAAAGGCGAGCGGCAGCCATTTTGGCTGCCGCCAGACATGCACAAATGCCCTCTGCGAGGCCGTAGGCCAAAAAGACTACATTTACCCGGCCGTGGCAGTGATGATGGAGGGAGAGGGAACCCTTGCGGCCCTCCCACCCCTGGTGGCTACAGCAAGCCCCCCGAAGGGGCTATAGGTAGTTATTTTTCATTTAAACTTTTTTGGGGGGGGGATCACGGACCTGTTGGACCGGACCGGAAGTTTGGTTCCAGTCTGGACGGAACCAGGGTGTGTGTGTTCGGTTCAATCACGAACCCCCGGACCAAACCATCGGACTGTGGACCACCGGACCGGTTCTGCAAATCCTTACTTTATAGGCCCAAATGAAAGTGAATTCTCAGGCGTTTTCTGTTGCTGCCCCCAGATTACGGAATGCTGTCCCAGAGGCTATTCACTCCTTGGTCTCCATAACAGTTTTTAGAAAACGTGTTAAATCTTGGCTTTTTACCCACGCTTTTATATGATTGTATCTACTGCTGATTCTTTGTATTTTGTACAGTTCTTGTGCTTGTATTTTAAATCTTTTTAGTCAGATCTGTTTTTATATTTTAGCTTAATATTTCAATTGTGCCATTTTTATAGTCTTGTTTTTAATTTTTGTGTGAACTGCCTTGGGGTTGGTTTAATGTAAGGCAGTATACAAATTTAACAATAAACAAACAAAAAAACAAATAAGAGAACGCAGAAATCCAGGCATTTCCCCTTTATGCTAATACATGACCTTGTCTGCCTCCATGACCTACAAATCCATACCTGATTCATAAACAAAGTCCTGCATCACCAGCCTTTTGGAGTTGTTTGAGAGTGTCAACCTTCATGTGGATGGGTAATCGCTTAGGTCACAGTTTTTGACAGTCTGTCACCAAAGGCTCCCAAGTCAACTTAGTAGCCATAGGATAAGAGGATGAGTTCTGTTATGGACTGGTAACTGGTTAAATGACAGAAAGCAGAAAGATCTTCCAAGAGGGATAAATAAATAGTGGGATTCCCCAAGGATCATCACTTGAACTAGTGCTATTTACTTGTTCATAAATGGTCTGGAGTTAGCAGTAAGATGTGAAGTGGCCAAGAATGACACCATTTTTTTCCAGAATGGTGAAACCTCAACTGGCCTGTGAAATGCTCCACAAGGATTTCTCCAAGCTGAGTGAATCGGCAACAAACTGGCGAATGAGGTTCAACTAGTGTAAATGTAAATACACTGATGTAGACTGTGACAAAAAAAGTTGCTAACTTCACATATATGTTGATGGGATTTACTAGCAGTGGCCACATTTGCATGTAACATGGGTCCATGGATCCAATGGACCCATGGTTCTGCCCCCCCCCGCTCTCCCATCCAAATTCGGATGCAGAGCCTCCTCTCTGCAGTCAGCAAGACTGCAGAGAGGCAGGGGAGCTGGCTGTGTGGACTTCCTTCTTGACTGAAGGACAGCCTGCACAGCCAATCATGCCAGAAGTGAGGGAGGAGCTTCCTCTCTCAACTCCTGTTCCAGGGGATGCAGCCTGCAGTTCCAAATTTGGACATACATGGCTATGTGGAACCTCAGGTTGCGGTGACAGAAATCACTACAACCCAAAAGTTAAGATCGGAGGCCAGCAGGGGGCTTGGAGGAGCCCTTGCTGCTGCCGCCCCCTCTGCGATGTCTCCATTCCTGCCTCGCCACTTCTACTAGATGTATGGAGGCCCCTTTCTCTGGCCACCTCCCTGCTAGTGCCTTTAGGGTAGGGATTAGGGGTGCCCCCTTTACTTGTAAAGGACCATCACCAATCACTGGAAAGGATTCCCCTTTACAAGTATCCCAAGTTCAGCCCGTTTCAAGGGCTGGACTGGACTGGACCCAGTTCGGCCATATGTAAATCCAGATCAGGCCAGGTCAGTTCAAATCTGGTTTGGATTCGAACCGCACATCCCTATTCACAAGTCCAAAAGTTATGTACCAAATGGTGTTCTTAACATCACTTGTGAAGGCACCTGAAGTCTGAAATCAACACCCCATCCCATCTGTTAGGTTGACATATGTAGATAGTCACACAACAACACAACATTGATACATGGAGGCAGTGAACAGCGATGATGGTGAGAATGGATGAGGCTGAATGGAAGATTAAAGCATTCTGTCCTACACACTAGTAGCTCAGCATGTATGGGGCTGTTAGCTTGGACAAACCAGCAACCATGAATTCCAGGCCTACCAGGTCGGGTGTTTTGCAGCTCCTTTGACAGGCTCCACCTTCCTCTTGCACACATGTCACTGCTCCTAAAAATATCCTGGCAGGAGACAGAGTGCAAAGGCATCGCAGATGGCTCAGAGTTCCACATGCAGCCAAGTGTGAGATTTGAGATAGGGGCTGTCAGTTCTTTGCCTAAAGCCACGCATGAAACCTCATTAAGGACAGTCTTCTCTCCCTCTCCCCACTCCCCTCTCTCCTCTTCCCTCTTCAATCTGCCTGCACTCAAGCGCCCTTATTAAACATGCACTTCTACGCAAAGAGCACTGACTTCCCCTTAATTGAGGCATAATAATTAGAGCATTAACACATTAGGAGGGTGAGACCGCATGTTTAGCTTTTGTGATTAATTATCTGAGGATTGTAATAAGTTGTAAAGACATTAATTACTCTGGCATGTTTATTGCTATAGACTGCAGAGCAGACACTTTGCAGCAGCAAGTCATTGCATAAAGAAAAATGGAAGTGTGTGTGAATGAGTGAGTGAGATAGCTTGGGACGCGCACTGACGTGAAATGCTTTTACTTCAGATGGTAGCCAGAAAGCACTTGAGAGGAGGACACTGACATCATTGCCTGTTTCTCCTCAACTTTTTAGCAGACTGGAGACATTTTCTCTCTCCCAAGGACGTGATGTTTCAACAGAACCTACAGTTATTTGGCCATTGACCAGGATCCCTGAGAGAACCCACTTATCACTGCAGATCAGAGGCTGGGTCAATTTGTTGTAGTCAGTGGGGATGAAGAAAAGAGAGGGGTCGCAACCTCCTAACTTAACCTGGCTTTATCCTGGTCTTCTGGAGTAGCATTTGGTTCCTAGAATAACATTTAGTGTAGGGGTTCCTAACCTTGGGGTCCCAGATGTTGTTGGACTACAACTCCCATAATCCCCAGCTATATTGGGCATTATTTGCTCTGAGTTTCTGGACAAGGGTCCCTGGCAGGTCGCTTCTCAGCTGCACCTTGATCACCAGGCATGTATTGCCTTTAAAGAGTTTACCTTGCCTGCTTTCTGGCCTAGTTGTCACTGAGTTGGTAAACCTGTATCTAGATTATATAGTGCAGTCACTTCAGACTGCAGCGTGGGTCTCACATGACTGAATGTTCCTCTATACAAAAAGCTTATATATATATCTTTGTATAGCTTATACTTCTCCTTGACATACTCAGGTTTTTTTTAATATACAAGGATTTATTTATTTATTTTATTCTTCCTTATTTCAAATATTTCTATCCCACCCCTCCAGTACACAGCTGCTTGGAGCAGCTTACCATAAAAGCATAAAATCCACAATAAAAGAATATAAAAGACAATAAAACATCATAAAAGTTATCATTTCAATTCTGCCACCTGAGCCATCACCGGCAATCTGAAGTGGAACAGTCCGGACATGGCTTTATTGCCTCAGTGACAATTATTCTTCTGACAAGCTGCCTTCCTCGTCCCCCCCCCACCCCCGTATCCAGGTGTCATCCACCTTTCAGCTGTAGATGATAAATATTCCATTGGCTGAGCTTGTTTCCCCCATTCCTGGAAGTTTGATGCTGCTGCTGCCGCCTTCTGATGAGAGAGGGGGTCTTGTCACTGGAGAATTTAAGGCTGGGCGCCATTTTCAGAAGGGTTTGGGCTTTGTTTATTGGAGTCTCCTCTCACAGGAAATGACAACTGTGTGCTACTGGTCAGACCTGGTGTGTCCATTAGGCAGCCCTAGGTGGGCACCAGTTCTTGGGGGGTGCTACATGTCTCCCTTTCCTTCTCCAGGCGATCAATGATATGTCTGACTTGCTGGAAGAGCCTCTTTGCTCTCCTCTCTGGAGAGAAAGCAGGGTAGCACGGTCTGTGTATCTAGGAAAAGCGAGGAAGCCAAGCCAACCTTCTGCTCTGCTCTGCCCTCTCTCTCCTGTCTCAAACGCCCTTCCATCTGGGCAAATGAACAGCCTGAACAGCTCAGGTTAAAGTTGGTGTTCTGCCCGTCTCGGCTGGGGAGGAGGGCACCAAAGTCAAACTTTACAGAGGGTGCCAAAAACCTTAGGGCCGGTCCTGCTGCTGGTGATGACCCTTGCTATTGTCAGTGATAGTTTTGATGGCTTAATCATCTGATTTGATGGCACTAGATCAGGTCTGCACCACTTGTGACCCACTGAGAGCAGCACCCACCCATCTACACTTGTATTACAGTTTGCTGTGAGCTCAATTCAATACATTCCCTGGATTTTGTGGTTTGCCAGGAACTACAAAGACAGGGAGATGTTAGGTTCCTCCATCCCCCCCAATTCCCTGCACATTTAAATGTCAGGGAGAAGGGGGTCTAGCCTAGCTTTCTTCCTGACATGCTAATTTGTCATATGGAGGTATATGTGTGTATGCATGTTTGTGTGTGTACCAGGGCTGTGCATGGACAAGATTATAGGGCTGATCCCAACTATTCTTGCCTCATGCTAATTGCAGCAGATGGCAGGGATTGCATAGAGCCAATAATTGGTGTTGACTAGATGCACTGGGATGGGGGTGTGGTGGGAAGACAAACTGGCTTCTGTGAAGATATTGGTTGCCTGCAGTTGTGGTGTTTAAAATTCCTGCCTTTCTTTGCCTGGTCTCTCCATATAATACACCAGGAAAGGAGAAAACGTCACGATGTTGCATTTTTTCCCTGGTGCATTACTGGGGGGAAATGGCCATACCCTGTAACTATGGGATGCAGCCATCCGCCCCCACTCCACCGACCCTAGCCCCAGTAATGTTCCTTCCCTGATGCCTTATAAGGAGAGGCCCAGCAAAGAAATGCTGCCACTGCAGGCAGCCAATGGACCAGGTCTCACGATCAGGGAGACCCGGTTTTTACGGGTGAGCGGGAAGAGTGGGCTAAGCCTGCTCTCCCTGCTCACAAGCGAGCAGGGACCCCTGGATGGCCAGATCAGCCGCCCACACGATGGCCGGCTCTGAGACAGAACCAGTGGGGGCTGGGGAGCTCAGGGGGCACATGGCCCCCGGAAGCCCCAGTATGCCCTGCACGAGCGTGCAGGGCATATTGGGGAGACCCCCGAGCTGGGAGGCTGCTTTTAAGCCTTCCAGCTGGGGGTCTACTCATGAGTAGTCGCGGCGCGGAGCTTCAGCATGGCTATTAATGAGCAGATAGCCCGGGTTTGTGGAGCACTCGCTCCGCAAACCCAGGCTAAGGGGCGGGCTACAAGAGCGGGTTAGCCGCTCCAGAACCACCAGGCTCGGCTGCGAGCCTGGTGGTTCTGACAATCACAAAAATCAGGCTAGGATTTTCCTAGCCCAATTTTTGAGATCCTAAGAATAGCCGCAATGTCTTCATAGAAGCCAATGTCTGCACAGAAGAAGGGGAGGGCTTTACCTTCACTAAAGGTAGTCCCCCCCACCTGATACCATTTCATATAATACCAATACAGTGCAATATTGTATGAAATAGTTTACTGATATTGGATAGGTTTTTTCATTGAAATTGTTCCCAGTGAAAATCCTCCAATAGCGCTCAGATTGCCTTAGACCTAATTATTTTTGTGTGTGTGTGTGTGTGTGTGTGTGTGTGTGTGTAATACCTGCAGCCTGGAGTGGTGGGTATCAGCCAAACAGATACAGTTGGAAGGAATTCAAATGTAGGTACAAATTTAGTATATACCAGCAACCATGAGGAAAATAAGAATGTAAGAATTCCTTTTCTGGATGAGGCTTAAGGTCCATATAATCCATCATTTGCTTTCTAACAACAGGTTCCCAGATGTTTCTTGGAGGATCATAAGCAGGATGTGAAGGCAACAGCTCTCTCCCTGTCATTTATCCCTAGCATATAATACTCAGCAGAGGGATCCTGCCCCTAAATAATGCAGTTCTATCTTATTGCCATTGCTAACAGCCACTGATAGGCCTCTCCTCCATGAATTTGCTGGTCTTCCTTTAAAGCCATCTAAGATAGTGGCCATCATCGACATCTTGTAGTAGTGAATTTCATAGGTTGATTTTACATTGCATGAAGAAATACTTTCTTTTGTCAGAGTCATCCAATTTCATTGGATGATTCTGAGTTCTGGTATTACAGACAGGGAGAAAAATGTCCTTCTGGTGACTCGATCCATACCATTCTCAGCCTCCATCAGGTTCATTCTAATTGAACCTTTAAAAACAAGGAAAGACCTGGGGGGGGGGCGGACTTTGGTCATGCAGCCTGTTGTTGATTTTACACTCTGCAAAGTGGAACATACTTTTATAAAAGGCAGACTATCCTTCCCAAGCAATCTTGCTGAATCAGCTGAAAGAAACCTGCTGAAGTCGGTAATTTGGCTTGGTCGCTTGCTTCTTGCCAACCCAGATTGTGTTTGGCATTCACAGTAAGATGAACACTTTACAAATCCTGAATACTGGTTGTGTCAGGCTCACATTCCTCCTGAATTTCAGGGGAGCAAAGGTCACGTGTTCATAGCGACTCATGCAATTTAGAACCGGGACAATCTCCTTCCTCAAGCTGTGTATACTAGAACTCTGCGACTGACCTATGATTCCAGCGTTGCACAGTATCAACTCTGCTTTACCCACCTCTCCACCCCAGTCTCCTAAAAAGGAAACCCTTATGCCTTACCAGGTTGGAAGCAAGCAAATATATGCATGATTTTGGTTTTTCTTTGTGAGAATACTTGCTGATTGCTGACTCGCTCAGCCTACACTCAATTAGCTAAACTCATTATTGTGTCGCATTTAACAGGCTTACGTTGAATTAGACCTGTTCGCTGAACAGGGAGCTATACCAGCATTGCAATATTCATACCGTTTTTAATTGCTACATTAACCTTTCATTCACTCCCCTGGCATAATTTGAGATGAAATGCTTCTGTTCAGTGCAATGCAGCAGACAACAAATCGGATTGAATTGGATGAGCAGGCTTAATTTTGAAAATGAGTGGGTTAAGAGGTCAAGGTTACCCTCTTCTTATTTCTACACTGGCTTCTACATTCCCTTCTGTCTCTAGTCCTCCTGGCCCTTGCCTTTAATGCTCTCAAGAACATTGTCCCATCTTTGCATTCATTTCCTGCTCTATCCCTACTTTTGCTCCTCCAACTGTACCACCAGCTAGACCAAGCATATCAGGCATAACTAGGGATGTGCCGGGTGTCTCCAGTCCAGGGAGGGAGGTGATTTAACCTTTCCTTCACTGGATCTGATTACTCCCATCCTGGGATGAAAATGCATCCCCTTCCTGATTCCGGTTGAATCCTGAAGCCCCTGGATCCATCAAGGAAAAGGGTACAAAAACACCCCCTTGCTGGATTCAAGATCTTTGGATGCAAAGAAGGGAATGAACAACCGATGTCTGGCTTCTGATGAAAGCAGCTCAAACAAGAAGCTCCAAAGCAAGGGCAGTAACCTTTTCACCTCTCCCAATTAAGTACTGCATATATAATAATCAGAATATTTCACAGTGCATTCATTACCTCTAAAATGTAAATACATAGGCTTGCAGCACTGGGTAGATTGGATAGCAAAAAATTCGGATAGGAGAGGAAAAAACAGAACCATGAGAGGCTCCTCCATACGAGGAATAAAATGCTCCATTGCTGGAGGGTAAGGTTGTCTCTTAGGTCATTCATTCCACTTACTGCTCTCCTAATAAGTCCCATGGTAATTGTTGCCAGAGTGGAAGCATCTTTCAGCCAAACACACACACACACACACACACACACACACACACACACACACACACACACAGAGTTGAGGCAACTAAGTCACTAAACCTAGTGGAGTGAAAATTTTAACCTGTTTTTTCTTTTCTTTTTGCACTAAAGACAGCATAATATGGTGCTGATCCTGGCTATTCGCAGTTCAGCAAATGCACTCCAACCTTGATCTACAAGGCAGATCCCAGGGTGACAGCAAGAGCAAGTGAGGAAGGTTCCTGCCCCAAGGAACATACAATCTAAAATTAACAGGGCTGAAAGACAAAAGGGGAAAGGATTAGAAGCACATTACGAGAACAAGGGATGGATGTAATCAAATTCAACTACACATACTTACACTGCATGGTGGCGGCGGAAGTACTTCTTTCATTGCTTAGCAAACATCTCAGAATGCATTCATGCCTGCTTTATCCCTTGCCTTCCCATATTTTGACAGTCCTTTTAATTGTTCTTAGAGGATCAGACTCAAAACATCACTGCCAGACCAAGACATGTCGTTGCCTGAGGCAGGAAATCCAAACAGAACTCCTGTCATCAACACGAGGCAACGCAACCCAGCAGGAAGTACTCTTGCGCAAGCTTCACTGAAAGGAATTAGAGCATCTCTTCTTTCAGACTTGCTTAGGAAGTGTTGCTTGTGGAGTTTGCTTCATAGGTCAGATCTGTCTCCTATCCATCCACCCTTAATGGCACCAATCCTGGGATGTGGAGAAATAGGAGGAAATTCTCTGAATTTTCTCTTTGGGAAGAACCGCTGAAATTCAGAGAGAATTTCAGTTTCTCCTTGAGGGGAGTTCATAAAACCCTGACATTTGGAGAGCACTTCAGCCTGGAGACATTTCTTCACATCCCGAGCACCCTTGCTTAGCTTTGTGGCTCTGCATGTCATTTGTAATCCCAGTTTAAACTGGGATGGATAAAAAGCATTTGCATTCTCCATGCTGACATTTCACATGAGCAAAGAAACC
The DNA here is from genome assembly GCF_027244095.1 of Hemicordylus capensis. NCBI lineage: Eukaryota > Metazoa > Chordata > Lepidosauria > Squamata > Cordylidae > Hemicordylus > Hemicordylus capensis. Next base: position 158,324,819 of record NC_069660.1, read on the forward strand.
CCAGGAATTCTGCCCCAAAACTAACAGAAGAACATCATAAGGTGTGAGAAAGCTCACCAAGGGCAGCTTTGTGTCCTCTCTCATTTTTAATTTTTTCCCCCTGGAAGGTGAGTTAATTTGGTTCCGAGTTGCCAATGGAGACACATGATAGGAAATCAGATTGTTTAAATAGCAGGCTGCAAAGTCACCGAAATGACTTCCCTTCCACTACTGACTGGAATGATAGCCTTTGGAGTGCCATGCACAGTATGTGAGCATTAATTAGAGCTAATTGCCTATAATTGGAAGCCTCCTTCCACCCCTCATGGTTCCTTAATTTCTCTTTCCTTGAGGCAAGGGCTGTCAAAAGAAGCATTTCCAGGGGGCTCTCCTAAAGATTATTAAGTCTTTACATGATGCACAGATGTGGGTTCCAAAACCATTATGGTTATTAGCCAGGGTGGGGGCTAAGGAGAGAAAATGAAATCAAGAGATATTCATCAAGGTTGGAGTGACCTCCACAAAGTACAAGAGAAGCACTCCTAAGTACTCCGAGAAGTGGGCATGCAAATCCCTGGGAAAAAGTTGTCTTCAAAGGTATCAGTCAGGGCCAGCTCCAGTTTTCAGAGGGAAAGTGGGCCTTGAGTGTGTCACTCCACCGCCACCGCCACCACACAAAGGCTTTGGGCACAGATGTGGTTTCAGGGATCAGCATACTGTCTACCATTTCACCTATGAAAATAGCGAGGGAATGTGTAGAGGGAGTGGCCAAGCAACCTAGGAGGCGTGGTCTACAATTCTGATGATTAGTGTACCACAGAAGTGCATGCAGAAAAGTACATGATTCAGGATTACCAAAGCAGATGAGCCAAGTCCATACCCTCCAATATTTTGCAGATGAAAACTGATACGCTAGCAACAACCTAGTCTCATATCAAGGATTACTGCTGAAGCCCCCACCCCCCACACAATTACATATTGCTAAAGGCTGGATTCCATCTGCTATAAGCTGTGCACTGCATAATGCCTCAGTGTGGTACACCCAGTCAGTGGCAGTTGGTGTGGGCACTGCCAGTGGGTGGCGGGAGGCACCTTTCAGTGTAAATTAGTAGGTGGTGACCTCCCATACCGCTGCATCTGAAGCTCTTCCCAGCAGTAGTCATGTGCACGGACCGGTTCGGAGGCCATTCTAAAGGCCTCCAGACCGATCCGGACACGGGGTGGTTTTGGTTCGGGAGGATGGGGTGGGGGGTTCCAATAAGGAATGGGGGGGCTTTAGTTAACCCTCCCAACAACCGCGCCATATTTCTTTGAGTAATTGGGTGGCAGGATAGCTCCCTGCCGCCCCCTTCCAAGTCCCGCTTGGCTGGCGGCCACCCCCAACTTAGAAGACCTGCGCCGTTCCAATAAGACCCACCCGTGCCGCTCCGTGAAGTGAAGTGAAGATCCGCGCCAAGTTCCTTGAAGTGAAGACCCCTGCCCTGCCGTGAAGACCCCTTCTTTCAAAATCCCTCCCATTGCTAAGGGGCGGCGGGAGAACTCCCTTGCCGTGCCCTTCCCCTTTGCCGGTCTGGCTGCAAATGGCTTCTTAGAAGCCATTTGCAGCCAGACCGGCAAAGGGGACGGCAGGAGTTCTCCGCCGCCCGTTTTCTAAAAGGAGCCTCTAGAAGCCATTTGCAGCCAGACCAGCAAAAGGGAAGGGCACGGCAGGGGAGTTCTCCCGCTGCCCCTTAGCAATGGGAGGGATTTTGAAAGAAGGGGTCTTCACGGCAGGGCAGGGGTCTTCACTTCAAGGATCTTGGCGCGGATCTTCACTTCACTTCACGGAGCAGCACGGGTGGGTCTTATTGGAACGGCGCGGATCTTCTAAGTTGGGGGCGGCCGCCAGCCGAGCGAGACTTGGAAGGGGGCGGCAGGGAGCTATCCTGCCGCCCGATTACTCAAAGAAATATGGCGCGGTTGTTGGGAGGGTTAACTAAAGCCCCCCCTATCCTTTTTGAAACCCCCCACCCCAGTGCCGGACCGGTTCCGTGCACACCCCTACCCAGCAGCGGTACGCTGCCCAGCACCTGCTGTAGCGGAGGACTGGCTTCACCATTCAGCTGGCCTCTGCACATGTATGGAGACCATTTGCTGGCCATGGAAATGGCCTCTGCCCACTGCGTGGCGGAGCAGCTCCTCTGCCACAGTGAGTGCTGGGTGCTGTGCCACTGCTGGGAAGAGCTTTCAGGTGCAGCAGGATGGGAGGTAAGCACCTACTAATTTACACTGAAAGGTGCCTCCTGCCACCCCCCCCCCGTGGCGCCCACACCAGCTGCCACTGCACCCAGTAACATACAGGTGCTCTAGAGGCATGGGGCATCCACCCTGTTATGATCAGTCAGGAACAGCTTTTCCTTTCTCCCTAAAGAGTGAACCAGAAGTGTCCTGTCCATCAGGCAGTGACCTCTAGGGATCAGCCACTCAGCACACGGTGACTGGGACCTAGGAGGCCTTGAGGCAGGAAGTGAAGGGGTTCTTTGTTGTCTCAGTTGGAGCCAGGCAGGAGATGAGGGAGGACGGGCAGAAGGCTTAGTGGGGAGCAATGGAGTTTGTGCCTCATGGCAAAAGCTAGCCTGAAGAACTCTCTCATGGAAGGACATCTGCGGATCCTTGGGAGACAAGATTGCAGGAAGCTTAAATTCTCTCCTGCAGTTTGGGGTGAGTTTCACGGGGAAAGGAAGCCAGGGCTTCTGGGCTTCTGAAGGGTTTAGATAGGGAACATTTGTTAACTTACTCGCATTAGATTTCATTCTTTTTGTGCTACTGCAGTGCAAATCCTTACAACTGGTTTATTGTGTTTTTATCTGTAACGTAACAAGTTAAGAGCAACACTAGCCTGAGCCCTTTCTTCCAGATAGGGCTCTGTAGAAGTCTCTGTACCCTGTAAAGGTGCTTTTAAAGGTTCCTTGCAATTGGGGGTGCCCAATCAGCCTTCTAAACGTGATTAGTAAGATCTATGCCAAACACCTATTTTGTAAATTGGAGGATTGGATTGAGTCAAATAATGTTCTGGCCCTGGAGCAGGCTGGCTTTCGGGCGGGCCGGTCCACCCTGGAACATGCCCTCATTTTGCAATTCTTATCTGAAAAATATTCCAGTAAGCCAGCTTCCGGACTTTACGTCTCATTTATTGACCTTAAATCCACATTTGATCTTATATCCCGTGAAAGGCTTTGGCGCAAACTATGGGACCTTTCAATAGACAGAAGGTTGTTATTATTGATTTCTTCCCTGTATGAAGGCGCCTTTCTGAAAGTTCAATGTAATGCACTGGGGTCCCTTTCGAATGCGATACCTACATACAGGAGCGTGAGGCAGGGCTGCATTTTAGCTCCCTTATTATTTAATCTATATATTAACTCGGTGGTCTCCTTTGTATCTACACCTTCCACGCATCCTCCCAAAATAGCAAATAAGCATGTATCTATCCTTTTATATGCAGATGATATGGCAATCATGTCCCAAAACCCAATTGGTTTGAGACGTGCTTTAGGTCTCCTTTCAAAATTTTGCTCCCAAGAGTCCATTGAGATAAATTATGGAAAAACTAAAGTCCTAGTCTTTGCAAAACGACCTAAGCAATATTGTTGGTCCATCAATGGACATAGGATTGCACAGGTCAACTCCTTCAAATATCTAGGAGTGGTTTTTCATTCATCAGGCTCACGCAATGCCCACCTCAAATCCACATTGTTGACGGCACAGTTAACTACGAACCTTATTATATCTTTTCATTTCTCGAGGGGGGCTTCTTATATTCCCGCTGCAGTTAAACTATTTGTATCTAAAGTCCACTCTCAAGTGCTGTACGGAGCCCAAATAGGACCTGTCAGCAATTTTACGGCTTTAGAAGCCCTGCAGTCTAAATTTCTGAGATCTATATTGTTAGTCCCCCGATGCGTGCCCAGTGTTGCACTAAGACGAGAGGTGGGTATGATTAGATTGGAAACTTGTTATTGGAGGAATATCATATTATTCTGGTTAAAATTTGTCTTCTCTTGTGTAGGATTGGCCTCCCTTATTAAGACTGATTGTTTCCGATTTAAGTGGAAGACCCAAATTGTTGACAAATTGGCTCACTATGGTTTCTCTCAGGACGAGATTATAAAATTGGGATATGATCGAGCCAGGATTGATATCAAACAACGTATTATGGACATGGAACTGCAGGAAGAAGTTGCTTCCTTGCCTAAGAATATCTTTCTGGGGGATCAAATGTTCAACACTAAACCAGCTAGCTATTTAAGTCTAATCACCATTCCCAAATTTAGACGTGCTTTGACGCTCGCCCATCTTAATGCGCTTCCATCTGCTGTTATGGAGGGAAGATTTAAAGGTACCCCCTTTTCTGCTTGACTTTGCCCTTGCGGGTCTGGTCAAGTGAAGACAACTGCGCATGCCATTTTATACTGTAACTTCTATAGGCGCACCCGCTTAAGATTAGTGTCCCATTTGTTGCAACGTTTTCCTGGGCATTTGGATGACTTCTTTTTGAAGTATTTACTGTCCAGTCTTGATGACAACCTAATCAGCAAAATGGCAAGGTACTGTTATATCATTTGCACCATCCGCTTAGGTTTTTAATAATGTTCTGCTTTTTTTTCTGTGATTCCTGTTTTATGATTGTAATGGAGGGTGCTCTGCTCAGTAAGGTTTTCAGTAAGATCTATCTGGAGATCACCACAACTGCCTTAATTTTAACCTGTCAGTATTGTATTATAATCTGTCTGTTTTATTATGTTGAGTTTCTTTGTAAGTATGTATGTTTTAACTATCTACTGGTCTATGACCGCAATAAAGGACTGACTGACTGCAATTGGGGATGCTCCTTGAATTATCTTTGCAACCGGGTAACAATGATTTTAAAGTGTACCACTTCCACTATCAACTGGAGTGCGTTTTGAAGTATTCTTGCAAGTAATGAGTGTCTCTGTTACCTGTAACTGAAGCTACTAGAGCCTCAGACTGAAAAAGTCTGTAGCCTTTTGAATAAAGTATTCTCTCTTTTTTCTTTGCAATTTCACCCACCTCTGAGTAGACTTTTAACTCAGGAAAAGGGTTTTACTTTGGTGCAAACACGTCTCAAGGTTAATTGTTCAGCAACCTACCAAGTTTACTCTTCACTGCATGAGGGAGATTTTTGTATTTCTTCTATTGGTAAAAGAAGAAGAGAGTGTTCCTGGGCACTCACCCAAATCTAGGGAGGAGTTAAACCCTGTAATTAGGTTGTGGTGGCAGCAATAAGCAAGGAACGGTTAAGTTTGAAAGGAAAAGCCTTTGTTGAGCAAGCATGGAGGGAAGGCTGGGCTTAAATCTGCCATTCGCTAGTCGCTATTTTGCTACACACTGACTTGGAGGTTTTAATTTCTAGATATATTGGGGAGGGAACAGAATCATGAAGAATGACAATTCTAATATTAACATGATAAAACTGAACAAGGCAACCCCCCAAAAGTGAAAATAAGGGCAAAATAAAGATAATGATTTACTAGGAACAGGTTCCAGAAACAGCGACGGTTGGGTCAGCAGTGGACCCTTCTGGTGGCTTTGGGCCTTTGGCAGCTGCCAAACAATGCCAACTCCTGATGCCAACTCTGGTGCAATTTACTGGCATTTTTTTTTTAAAAAAAGTGGAGAAAGACAGAGAAAGAGCGAACAGAGAACCACAGATACACACAAAAATATACCTTTTAATAAATTGGGATTAAAGGAGGATTGTGGGTATGAAAAGATTAATTACTACTGAACTAGGCCATGCCTCAACATGGTGAAACACTGGCTGACCAGGATTGGCTGCACTGGCAGTTGTGTCCCACACCTCCCATTGAAGAATCTAGTGACCTGTACAGGCTGTACATACCCAGGAGCAAGTGGTCAGCACTGTCTTCAGGAGACTGGGATTCTAAGCCCCTGACAACTTTCTTTTTAAAGTTACTAACCATTGGTCAGGCGGAGAGAAAATTATTGTCCAAGACCACATTATATATTTAAAATATAGCCTGAGGACATTTGAAATGCTCTATATATTTTTTAAAGATGTGAACGCAACAAAGAGATATTTTATATAGACACGCATTGCAGTGAATCAGGATTGGCTGGCAATGGCTGACCTGGGTTCAATGATAAGACTTGTTTATATAGCACCTTCAGAGTGGTCAAGGCATATTCTGCACACTATCTTGTTGCTTTCCTTACAATAACCCTGCAAAGTTGACCAGTATAACAGACAGGAGGCTGAAAGAGAATAGCTGGCCTAAGGATACCTTGCGGGTTCTTCTCGGCTCGCAGATATGAAATTTGAACTGAGGACCTCCTCACTGATGGCCCAATCACTGAGTCAAGATGCGATATTGGCAAGATTTGCCCTATGGAATGTCTGAAATGGATGGTGACCCAAGGAGATTCACAGTGAAGCAAGAATTTGAACCTGGGTCTCCATGACAAAACCAAACATGTCATCCATGTTGAGATTTTGCTATGGGTATTGTCTCAGTTCTTTGTGTGGGGCATGCTTGTTTATGTGTCTGTGTACTGGCTTGGGGATGGAGTCACTGTTTGTTTGTCTGCTCCTCACTTGCTATCCTGAACTCAAACTGAAAGGTTCTCCCTCTCTCTACATAATAGACTGTTAGTCTGTTTATGGTTTTCTTAGCCTATATTTTAGTGAATAATGAATATCAAACTCTTATTTCTCAGTTAAAGTTGCTTCCTCTAAAATTCCTTATTGAGAATAGCAGGGAGCAAAGGAAAATTGAGAAGTCTGTTCAGCTGAGGCTGCTTGCTGAGAGTTTGCTTGTTCTCTCTCCCCCTTCAAGATACCTATTTAAGAACCTGGCTTGCCAAGGGTACCAGCCTTTAGCTCGAGCTGACAGGCAAGAGCCAAAGGGCTCTTGGCCTTTGGCTTTTAGCTCATGGCACACAGCCTGTGGACAATAGTGACAGTACATTAGATCTATGTGACCACTTTATTTGATTCTTTGGTAAAAGGAATATATAATTGTCCTACTGGAGAGACGTCTCCCCTCTTCTTTTATTTGTTTATGTTGGTAGGCTGGGAAACAGCCCTTATCTATTTGCCTATTGGTTGCTCAAATAACGGTCCTTACTAGACAAGGTTATAGAGATCTGGGGATTTCTCCTCCCCTGGAAAGAGATTTGCTCCTGAGAAGGAAAAGACAAGCTAAAATTCTATTCTTCTTTTCTCCATTAAAGGGATCACAGGAAACAAATACTAAGTCCCCTTCTAAGTCTGTTTTGGATTGGTCTTTGGACCATAGCTATATCTGAACTGCAAGCAGAGGAAGGAACTATTGATTTGGCAATGGAAATTGCTCTTGCTGAAAGTATATGTTGGTTGAGTAATTGGGATAATAATTCTTTTTGGAGAAACTAATGGATAAAGAGATTAGTCAATTTGCTCACTTTGCTACCACATTTGATCATTTTGGGGCTCAGGAGATATAGAGGCTCTACACACAATCCATGTGTACAGCCTGCAGGGCTTATGCAGGGAGCACGGGCTTGACCTTTTCTCCCTGCAGACAATCCAGCGCCGAGCCCGTGCTGGCCAACTACTGGCTCCACCATGCAGCCAGCAGGGGCAGCGGGGATTGGGGGCTGCCTGGCCCCTGGAAGTCCCAGCATGCCCCACACAAGAACGTGGGGCATGCAAGTGCATAGGTTTGTTGTAGCCTCCCGGTTGGAGGTTTACTCGTGAGTTGCCACAGCACAGAGCCACGCCGTGGTGACTCACGATTGGATAAACAGGGTTAGCAGAGTGCTCACTCCACTACCCTCGTTTAAGGGTGGGGGTACTTTGTGTGGTTTGCTGTCGGGAGCTGTGTGGCTCTCATTGCAGCACACGACTGCAGGAAAGCGGGCTGGGCTCCCTTAGCCCACTTTCCTGTGGTCATGGGAATAGCCTCATAAGGTACTAAAGAGGAAGAAGGGTTAACAAAACAGAGCATGAATACAGTAACTAGGGAATTTGACCCAATTAAGGTATTTCTCTCTGAGTGCTATGAGCCGTTGACAATACCAACACTGTCATAAAGACAGGACTGAGTAATGAAGTAATTGATTCTAATACCTTGGAAAAAGAAGTGCTTATATCTCAGAAGTAAAGTATCAATAAGTCCAAAAAGAGTAAAAATGTTAAGAACATAAAGTAAAAGTAAAATGTGCCGTCGAGTTGATGTCAACTCCTCTTGCTGAAGTCTTACTTGACTCCTGGCAACCACAGAGCCCTGTGGTTTTTCTTTGGTAGAATAGAGGAGGGGTTTACCATTGCCTCCTCCTGCACAGTATGAGATGATGCCTTTCAGCATCTTCCTATATTGCTGCTGCCCAATATAAGTGTTTCCTATAGTCTGGGAAACATATCAGTGGGGATTCAAACTGGCAACCTCTGACTTGCTATTCAATTTCCCCACTGTGCCAACATAAGGAAGGGCTAAAGACCTCAACAGTAATATGAGGAAATGAATTTTCAGAAGTTGTTTTATTTAGTCAATGATAAACCAAAGAGAGTTTAAAAACCACTGCAGTTTAGAGAAAGGTAAGTACAGATAGATGTTGAGAAACCATCAAAAGAAAGCCCTATGAAACCTTTAATTGAAAGTCTTGCCATCTCCTCCTCTTTAGATAAAATGGATCTGTAGATATGCAGGACCCTTGGCTTTATGTTCTTAGGAAAAAGCAGAAGTACTTGATCTTTTACCCAGTTTGGAAGAATCCAGACGTGGGGGGAAAAGAGAAATTTAATTCTGATACATCATAAATTAGTTTTTTAATTAATTACTGGATTATGATTTCACCATCGGAGTGTAAGCAGCATATCTGTTTTGGAACCAATTATTCCTGGGATATTTACCATTGCTGACATTGTTTGCAAAAATATGCAAACTGCTAGGAGGATTTACTATAAAAAGAATAAGATCATGAGTATAGTGTTATTGGTTTCTAGATTATTTGAAAATATGGCCTTGACTGTTCCACTGGTAAAGGGAAATCTAGAGCCAGGTCCTGATGCTAATTCAATTTCTATACGTAAATATCACAGTGTAAGTAATCTCATTGTGCTGAATGAGAGGCAATATCCCCTAGTTTGTTATAACCATCTGAATTAGGAAGTTATGGAGTGTATAGAAACTAATAATTTAATGTAAGAATGACAGTTAGCAGTCCAAAACATAACTTTGCTCCTTGAATAAAAAGTACTTTTGAATACTTTTTAACATCATCTGTACAGGTGCAGGATGAAATAATAAAAAGATTAATATTTTTGAGGGAAACTTTATTATACTCTCAGGTAGGGGATATTGAAAATCTGGTATTATCCCCAGCCTTAAATATATCTACGCAGAGGCGCTCTTACCCCTGGACTTTGGGGCTGAAGTCCAGGGCCTCCACAGCCCTTGGGGGCCCCCCAAATCCTCTTTAGTCTGTCCTGGTTGGTGTGGTTGCCTGGCCGAGCATGATGATGCATAATTTGCAGTGGAGGGGGAGCCTCTAGAGGCCTTTAGGTCCAGGCTCCAAACTTACCTAGGTGCACCTCTGTATCTATGACCACTGGTGTGGATAGAGAGAAGGTTAAAGAGCTCACAAGAGTTGAGCAGGAAAATAAACAAAAGAGTAATGACTGGATTTGAAAAAGATGTAGTGTGTCACAGAAAATCCTCTCCCCCAAGAATATTTAACTTTACTTCCCTTACAGCCAACCCAATGTTGAGTGATGAGTGGTTATAAAGAAGATTCTTAGAACCATCTGAGTTGGGTGAAGTTACATCTACCTTAGAAAGACAATTATAGGTAATGCTAAGGGTACCTCCAAAAAGTAATGGATCTGTATATATTGATGAGGGAGAAGAATTAAATATGATTAGGAAGATGGATTGACAAACCATGACTCAAAGAAATAAAATTATGATCTTGAATAACCAACCCTTGAAACTACCCAGCTGGTTGGATCTCAGCTTCCACCCACCCTCCCGTGTTTCAGTGAGAGATTAGCTGGTCGCTCTTGGGCCAAGCAGGAATGTTTACTTTCAACCTGATTGGTTGAGGTTGGAAGATTCCCCCCCACTCCTCACTGAGAAGAATTTGGAGGACTCCTAAGGGTGTGGTCCTCTGCTTAGGTAGTTGGGTCACACTGGCAGGTGTGTGCAGGCTGGCTGAGGTAAGGTATCTATTGAGGTTCAGCTGGAGGCACCTTTGGTGGGAAGGGTGGTTCCATGGAACAGCCCCTCAGGGTTTTGTGACCCAGGCAGGCTGAGAATGGACTGCTTTTAGGTGACTGTTTGGTTCATCCACTCAGAGCTATGGGGCTTGAGGGTGTGTGTGTGACCTGGTTGGCCACCTGCTCAGCACAGGAAACTGTGTGGTGGGGAGTAGGCTAGGCAGCCGATGCTGCTGGTTTCCTCCTGGCCCAGTTGCTTTGCTCAACAGTATACGAGGACTGATAGCTCTTGATAGGAGGCTAAAGGTCCCTCTTAGGGGTTGGAGTTGCCTGCACTCTAGTTAAAGTTTATCTTGTTGCATTTTCCCCCAAATTGTCCCAGTTAATAAAATTTGGCCCTGGTTTAACCCATACACGTGTGTCCTATCTTCTTTGGGGTCTGGGTGTAAAATCAAACTCTAGGTGGTAACATTTAGGGACTATATTAGGTGCTATGATATTGTACTGCTTCAGGGAACATGGGCAAAGGAGAAAATGGAACTCCCAGGTTTTCATTCTTTGGAGTCTATAAATAGTTGTACAAAAGGAAAGATAAGGGCAGGATTGGAATGCCAGATAGGATCTTCTCTGACTGCTAAAATTAAAATTCTTCCATCTCATCAATCGCTAGCAATAGTGCTTCTGTTTGAGATGTGTCATATAATTTTTGATAATAAATGTATATGTACCACTAGGTGGAAATAGAAAGCAAAACAGTATAAAATTATTAATTCTGCATGAGCTAACCTAAAAGGTTATTTAAATAGAAGGCAGGGCTGCTGGTTCTAAATAGATCCATGAATAGAGATAAGTTTGGTGAATATGCTTTTAACTCAACTAAGGGGAGTAGTGTGAGAGACTATATGCTGGTTTGTGACCCTTTTAAAAATGTACATTGTTGACAGGCACTTCCTGTCAAAATATGAACTTCTCCATCTCTGATTGCTTTTTAAAAGATCCTTCAGACCAGTGGCGGCCCATAAACGTGACTCCGGGGGGCGGTGGCGGTGGGAGGCACCTTTAAGAGTAAATTAATTCGGTGCTCACCTCCGCGGCGGTGGCACTTGAACACTGTTAGGAGCTGCAACGTGCCGCCCAGCAGCCCCTATGGCGGGGAAGTGCCTCTGCCACTCACTTGGCTTCCACAGAGCCGAGCCCCCGCCAGTGGCCAGGTGAGTGGCGGAGGCGCTTCCCCACTGTAGGGGCTGCTGTGCAGCATGTTTCAGCTCCAAACAGCATTCAGGTGTCACTGCGGCGGAAGTGAGCACCGAATTAATTTACTCTTAAAGGTGCCTCCTGCTGCCCTGCCGGAGGCGCATTCACGGGCCGCCACTGCTTAAGACACACCTCTGTTCTCAAGCTTCTAATTAAAATTAATTTTAAAACTGTTTGTTTTTATCCTGTGAAATTATTTTAATGGTTTCACTTTGTGAATTGTTTGTTTTTTTATTCAGTGAAAGTGTTTTGTTTGTTTTTATATTGTAATTTGTATTATGTACAAGCCCCAGAGCCCTGTATGTATCAAGGAACTTATGCACAAGATCAAGGTTTTCTGCAATAGGACAGACAGGGGGCTGCATCCATACAGCAGGAAATTGACTTAGATCCACAAGAACCCCTTGTCTCAATTGTAGTGGGTTATGGACAGCATTCTCTTTTGGTGGATAGTCGAGCCACTCATTCAGTTTTGAAGACAACCCCTAGAAATGTGTATATATATGATAAATAAATAAATACATTTTCAGATTGGGTCTCATTATTTTAGTGATCATCAGCCTCTTATTGTTGAATTGGCCTTATTTCTGGATTCACTTTGCACAATGCAGGCATCTGTTTTGAGGCCAATTGAGCATCCCTTTAGGAGGCAACTTAAATGGTCTTTTGAATTAAATAACTAACTTTATTTATTTATAGTGTTAATATCTCTGACTGTAGGGAGTTAAAGACCAGCATAGAAATCAGCTTACCTAATGAGTCATTTGCTGCCTAATTTTAGTACTGCAAAATCTTTTATCCATGGAAATAAGACTATGTAAGAAAAGTAAGAACTTCAGTCAAAATTATTGGTATGATAGGGAAGGAGCCCTCAAAAAAAAAGAAAAGAAAAAGAAAAGGCAGTTGAAGAAATGTTATATCTAATATAAGGAAAATAATGAGAGGGAGTTGCCAGCCTTATATTTACAATTTTAAAAAGAATATAAATCCCTAATTATATTTTAAAAAGGCAATGGAGAAAGAAATTTGGTTCCAGTTAATAGAAGCTTTGTATAAGAAGGATAGTAAATCTTTCTGGCATATAGTGTCAGCAACTTTGAAATATATAAATGGAATTAATGACAGTTGTATATCGGCAACATTGGGAGAGCCCCCCCCCCCAAAAAAAAACCTCTAAGCAAGGAACAGCACTAAAACAAAGAAATGAAGAAATTCAACTTTGGGATCCAGTAACTGAGTTGGAAGTGATTAGCCTTATTAAGAAACTGAAAGTAGGGAAAGCTCCGGGGCCTGATTTTATACCAGTAGAGATTTTGAAAATAAATAGTGAATGGTAGATAACATCATTGGCATCTTTATTCTCCCATATCGATAATCTATGATCCCAAATAGTTAGAAAGAAGCAATAATTGTACTTATTTATAAGAAAGGAATTAAAACAGATCCAGCAAACTATCATCCTATTTATATGTCTATCTATAACTGGAATTATTTTATATGATATGAATTTTAAAAACTAAACTATATGATTGGATTGAGGATGAGAATATTATAGGTACTGAAACAATCAAAAAGGGATGTTCAACCTTGCTTCAAAAGGGCTTCAAAAAGGGATGTTCAAGCTTGGGTCACAGGGCAGTTTTATATCACCTGGCAGAAGAATACTCTAAAAACTTAAAGGTGAAATTGTATAGGATTTTTGTTGATCATTTGACTCTAAAACAAGAAAGTGATTATGGGAGAAATTGGAAAAACCTTCAATTGATAGGAGATTGTGGTTTTTGATAAAAAGCCTTTATACCAACTTCTCTAAATGTGTGTTTTAATCTGGAAGAAGATTTAACTAATGCAGGTCCAAAGATAAGAGGAGTACTGCAGGCATGTGTTTTAGCACCCCATTTGTTAGCCTACTTTCCAGTAGGTTTATGAGATCACTGGCATTCTGTGTGTGTGTCTGTGTGTGTGTGTCCCCCATCAACTTCACAACACCTGGACCAATATGAACCAAATTGGGTACAGATGTAGGGACACATAGGGACACCTCAACAATGAAGACTGTGATGATGTCATCCACCCCAATTCAAGATGGTGGACATATAAACTTTTGAGGCGCAAGTGCACTAACTTGTGGACAGTCTAACTGATTTGAACCAAATTTGCTACAGCTGAATGGACACAAAGGGATGCCCCAATGGTGTAGTTTGTGATGATGTTACCCACCCTGATCCAAGATGGTGGATGCATAAACCTTTGAGGCGCAAGTGTACTAACCTGAGGACTGTCTAACTGAACAGCTGTAGTGAGTGACACACAGGGACACCTCAATGGTGCAGTTTGTAATGAAGCAAGATGGCGAGCACATGAACATTTGAGGCGCAAGAGATCTAACTTGTGGACCTCAATTTGCACCAGATTTAGTCCAGATGTAGAGACAGTGAAAGGAAAGTAGGCTTATTCATTCTGACTAGAACAACTTGTTTAATTTGTATATAAACGATTTGGCTCTTAATCTCTATTCCCCAGAATATAATGTTCCAAAACTGGCTGGGAAGGAAATTCCTATACTATTATACACTGATGATGCAGCATTGCTATCACAAACTAAGGTTGGGTTAGGTAGGCTGATAATGCAGTTCTCAAGGTACTGTGTTAGTGAAGCTTTGACAATAAACTATGAGAAAACTAAGGTTTTAGTGTTACATGGCAGATATAAGAGACATAAATGGAATATGAATGGTCATTCAGTTGAACAAGTGAACCATTTTAATTATTTAGGAATTACATTTCAAGCATCCCTTAGTTGAGCAAGATACAGAGATCATGCCTTACAGAGTGCAGCCACTCTTTCAGCAGCTGTGGTTTGGATCTTTTATACAAGAGGAGGAAGTCATATCCCCCTAGCTTTGATAGTGTATAAAGTCAAGGTATTATCAAAATCATTATATGAAATTCAACTATGGTACCTGGGAATGAACCAAAGTATGGAAAGAGGTCAGTCCACTTTTTTGAGATGTATTTTGAATCTGCCTAGATGTGTTAGGAGTGCTGCATTTAGACTGGAAGTTGGATTTACCACAATAACTACTGTACTTTAGTTTGGGCAGATGCTCAGATTTTTTGGATTAGTTTTCATCAACATTTGGCTTCAGATAGTTATTTAGTCTTGATGCTGATAGATACATACACTAGTACTTGGCAGAAGAAATTTAATTATAAAGCCAATTCAATAAAACTTCCTTTATCTCATTTGAGAAGATATGATTATACAGAGGCAAAAAGACAAATCAAAACTAGATTAGTGGATATTGAATTTCAGGAAAAGTGGCAAACTATGGTTATTCCTCATTAAAGTAGGGTATAGGGCCGAATGTTAGTCTACCAGGCTATTATTTCCATATGTTAACTATACCGATGAGGGAACAAACAAGGCGGAAAAGGTGTCAATGCAGGACCTCCTGAACATCAGAAGGGTGCGTTTATTTATAGAGTACAAAAGAGGTGGTGCAAATGTATAGGGAGAGAGCGTGGAAAGAGCGGATTGGTTCTATTTTGCCGTAAGTATGGGAGGAGTGCTTATCAGGGTGCGACTGCCACATTCCAGTATGGTATGCCAGTCCTGGGTGGGGTGTTTACCCTTATCAGCCTACATCTCCCCCTTTTCTGTTTTCACACAGTGATATGCATAATAAAGCTCTCGGCGTGTAGGAGTGTGGGGTCGGAGAAGGGTAAAAAAGGAGGGGACACATTGTATACAGCAACATAACAGAACCCCGACACTCAATACACCGACGATAGTCAGGAGGACATAGCGAAGCCAAGGGAGGCCAGGCAACCAGTCCCAAAGCCAGGCGAAGGGATTCGGGGCGCCTGCCACATTATTTGTGATCAGGGATTGCAGATGAGTGAGCTCATCTTCAATTGTGCGGTTTAAATCATGGTAGTGTACCTGACAGCCGGAGGAGCCTACAACAGAGCAGAATCCTCCACTCTTAGCTAAAAGAAAGTCTACTGCAAATCGAAGCTGCATTTGATCTTGGTGGAGGCCAGCTAGTTCCTCCTGGAGGTCGTGAGCTATGCGTCCAGTAGCATTGATGGTTTTTTCTAAGCGGCACGTGAGACCAATAATGGACCGCCGGTTTTCCTGCGCTATGATTCCTGGATAGGAGCCAAGAGTCAGAAATCCAGTAAACAAACCTGCTAAGGCCCGCCCTCCCGAAGAGCCCTCAGAGAGTTGAGGTCCCACAATGACCTCATCTTGGCACTGCGGCCCCATGGCCTCCCTACGGGCTCGTTGCGGGCTGGGACGGGTTGCTGCCGGTGTCACAACTTGCACCGGAAGCGTTAGGTAGCCCACTGCCACGCACAGGTATTGGCCGGGATGATAATTTGTGGCAGTGGAGTTAAAAAAGAACCATAAGTTGGGGTCCTTGATTTGCCATCCGTTGCAGATGGAGCCCCCAGAGAGGCCAGTCAAGTTGGGTGTGAACATGGGGAAGGCGGTGTAAAGATCATCTAAAGAGCCATTCAAAGCTGTTACATTAAACACGTAAGAATTATTATACGTTCCATACAGATAAAACCGATCAGTACATCCCGAGTAGTTGCCTGCGCCTTTTCTCCAATAGCCCACCTTTTTATGACCTTTCCACTTGTTATCCCAGGTGCCAGAATTAAGGCAACAGAAGCAAAGGCCTGGGAGCGCGCGACGATACCGTAAAAGACGGAACGTCGTTGCATTCAATTCACCTGGGGGGTCGGAAAATAGCATGGACCGATTAAGGTTCTGCAACTGGCCTACAATTACTTCCGGGCTATTGATGGGGGTGGGCAAAAAGGACAGGTGGGACACAGATAAAGGGTGCTCATATATCAGGGAGACATTGGTTCCATGGGTGTGAAACATATAATACGCGTGACGGACCCACATGTTGGGGTGTGAAAGAGAAGCCAAGGGCAAAGCTTCAGTAGGTACATAAAAAAGGCAGAAGAAATAACAAAACAGAATAAGGCAAGAATTTGCATTCAGGGCTGCAAACACGGCTGCCAGAAAGTTCTCAGGGGTCTTTTCTTTTTCCTCCTGCTCCAGGAGCACGGTCGCCTGCGCTGCCAGATTCTTCACCATTCCCCAGGTCACTGGCGGGTTGTTCTTCCTGTTGCTGCCTCGTTGTCGGGGCTGTGCCGGGAAGCTCTCCTTCAGGTGCAGTGAGGACATTATAAACGTACAAGCTGTCAGTGATTAAATTAAAACTAGAGTCTGCAAACACTGTGCAAGCCAGGACTACTGCAGCAAGCTCTGCCCGTTGTGGAGATGTTTGTGGGGTAGTATATCGGGCTTTCCATTCGCCGTCCACCTGCCAAGTCATCACACCTCTGGTAGGTGACCCATCAGTAAAGACAGTGGGCGCCCCTTGGAGAGGGGCTGGGCTTAGGCAAGTGCCGAGTCTAATAGGCAAATGGGGGAGAAGTTGCAACCGTACATCCTTGGGAAGGTGGTATACAACCTCTCCAGTAAAATCAGCTAACACGAGTTGCAAGGCTAAGGAAGAACGGAAACCCGACTCCCAGTCACTTTGGGGGATGGGTATGTGGAGTCGAATAGGATCCATGCCAAAAAGGGCCAAGCAACGATCGCGCCCTTTGCGGAGGATCAAAGCTAGTATAGCCAATTGAGTCAAGACAGTGGTTTTTGGCGTATGTGCAAGGTGGAGCCACTCCAAAATATGCATCTCCGACGAGGAGACTTGAGCGATTGCTCCGGTGAACTGAGGTCGGGTTGCTACGATTAGAAGTGCAGGGGGCATATTTTCTATTGCACGATCTACCCAACGCTCTTTTAGGGCGATATTCACCTTCTTAATCACTTCTAACTGAGGCTGAGATAATGTAATGAGGTCAGCTGGTTGTCGGCCTTGCTTAAGAGCCTCAAAAAGCGGGTGGAGGTCATTAGTTGTCAATTTATAGTATGGCCGTGCCCAATTAAGGGTCTCTAAAATTTGTTGTAAGTGTACATAAGTCAGCTGTGGTGGCAAAATAATTTCGGGTAGTTGGGGCATGGCGTAGGCGCTCATCAAACAGTGGCCAAGATACAAAAAGGGCTCGGAGAGCTGGATTTTTTCAGGTGCAATTATTAACCCAAACTCTCTCAGGGACTGAGTTAGAATAGGTAACCAATGAAGAGGTAATCTAGGCCCCGAAACCAAGATATTATCCACGTAATGAATAACTAGGAGGGTCGGATAACGCTTACGAAACTCCGATAATGCTTGATGCACGTAAAGCTGACACAGCGTAGGGAAGTTCAACATGCCTTGGGGCAATACCGACCAATGATACCTTTGTGTGGGCTGGGCATTATTCAGAACTGGTACCGTGAATGCAAACTTTTTCTTATCTTGAGTTTGAAGGGGAATAGTGTAAAAACAGTCTTTCAAATCTACGATGGCGACCTGGTAACCCGCAGGTATTAAGTTAGGATTAGGTAGTCCACATTGCAAGGGGCCCATGGGTTCAATAATTTTATTTACTTCCCTCAAATCATGTAAGAGTCGCCATTTCCCTGATTTTTTCTTTATCACAAAAACAGGGGTATTGTAAGGGCTAGAGGAAAATTCCAAGTGTCCAGCTTGCACCTGCTCCTTTACCAGGTGCAGCAGAGCCTCTAATTTGTCTTTTGGCAAAGGCCATTGCTCTACCCAAATGGGTTCTTCAGTTTTCCAGGTGAGGGCCAATGCTCGGTGCGGGGAAGCTACTCCCGCATGTTGATCCAAGTTCCCAGCTGTTGCAGGAGGTCGCGTCCCCATAGGTTAAAAGGGAGCGGTATTATGACCGGTTGAAAGTGAGCTATAACTGGACCGGCTTGACTTGCTCTCACCACCAACCACTCAGTGCTCTGGCTAGAAGATTGTTCCCCACCCACTCCCCAAATAGAGGGGGCGGGCTCCTTAGGCCACTGAGACGGCCATTCCTTTACCGTAATGACCGACACATCCGCCCCAGTGTCCAACAACCCTTCTAGGCAGTGCCCATGAACCCAAAACTTACGAGTTGGCTTTCCACTGGCAATGTTCGTCTGGACCAGCGCAACCTGTGGGGATAACATAGAGGCCTTAGGCCCCACTGGGGTGAGGTTCCGTACGCTTAGGCAATGAGCCCACGAATCTCCCTGCTTAAGGGTCAGGGGCATGTGCCCCCAAACCTGAAGCATGATAGATGTCTGGGGAATGTAGTCAAGCAATTCTGGGACCACAAAAATCCCTTGGGGGCTCGCTGCTTGCGTTGGTAAAATAAGCAGTGCCTCAGGACCCTCAAAGGGAGTCGCTGGCAATGTGGGAACAAGTATAACTTCCCCTGGGAACACTGAGGTGGCATTCTTTTGAAGCACAAGCGCGACAGCACATCCGGGTGTCGGCAATGATTCCTCTTTCTTTATTCCGGGGCCCGAGGAAGGCCCGCTCCCCGGTTTCCCGGGGAGGTCTCTGTTCCTACAGGGTTAGTACGGCATTGGTTAGCCCAATGGTAGCCCTTACTACATCTGGGACACTTCTTCGAGGGGCGACCAGCATTCTTCTGGTTCGATCCAGATTTATGTGCTCCTCCGCCTGGCGCTCGGCACGCAGCACGGAAGTGGCCAGGCTTCTGGCAGTTGTAGCAGTTCCCCGTGGGTTTATTGGATTGTTTCAAAGCCATAGCTAACAGGCCCATATCATACGATTTGGAGCCGATTTCAGCACAAGCCTGAATCATGTCCGCCAGGGAATAGGTCTGACGGTGGATAACTCCCTGCAAGGCCTTTTTGCTGTCCGCATTGGCATTCTCAAATGCCAATTTTTGCAGCAGCTCTCCCTGAGCCTCTACATTGTCCAACTGCCGAGCGATCGCAACCTTCAGACGGTCCACAAAGCTTGTGTACGGCTCTGAGGGTCCTTGCTTGATTACTGCAAAGGAGCGAGCCGGGGTGCCAGCCGAGGGCACCCTGCGGAGCGCTCGGAGGACACACATTCCAACCGCCTTAATGTGTCCATCAGGCAACTGGCATTGCATGGCCAGAGGCTCGAACTGCCCAGAACCATAAACCTGCTCTGCTGTAATCTGCGCTGTGGCGCCCAAACGGGCTGCCTGCTGGTATTCTCTATCCCACACCACATACTGTGAAGGCGTTAAAATCATACGAAACAACGCCTTCCAGTCGTGCGGGGTCATGAGGTATCCATTGTTAAGACCTTCCAAAATGCCCTGGACAAAGGTAGACTGGAGTCCTGAGTACGGCTCGATTTAACTCCCGGAGGACCGAATACGGAAGTGGTTCCCAGTCCACTTGGGCGTTTCCTTGGCCGTCTACCGGACCTCGCGTCACTGGGAATAGAGCTGGGTTCTCTCCAGCCCATTCTTCCCCATCTACCAGGATTGGTCCGGATTTTTTGGCATGATGGAGTCCCTCCATAACAACCCCTCGAAAGCCCAGATTCTCCTTAAGAGCCCTGGCGTTCGGGGGCCCCGAGGCCGTCGGCGTGACGGCGGGCAGCAACACAGGGTACGGAGGGGGCGCGGCATCCACAACTTCAGATTTCAGGAGCACAGGCTCCCCATCGAAAAAAGCCGCGACTGCTTCCAGCACCTTTCTGCTGAGCAGGAGGTGCTGGATTGGAGCTCGTGGCTCCGCCTGCAGCTCGGTCCCTATCTTTCTCCAATGTTCTGCTTTCAATGTCCCTTTGTACGGATACCAAGGGCATTGACAATCGACCTCCCGTAAGAGATCAGCGAGATCGTGCACAGGCACCACCTCCCCGGAATGTTGCCAGATAATTTTTTGCAATTCTTCCGCATGCTGTTTCTGATCAACAGAAAGACTAGAGCCCATACTTACGAGGGAGCTGAAGCTGAGTGCACTAAGAAGACTGTTCCAGTCGCGTAAGCAGGGTGCTGAGGGATCTGGATCACGTCGGGGTCACCAGATGAGGGAACAAACAAGGCAGAAACGGTGTCAATGCAGGACCTCCTGAACATCAGAAGGGTGCGTTTATTTATAGAGTACAAAAGAGGTGGTGCAAATGTATAGGGAGAGAGCGTGGAAAGAGCGGATTGGTTCTATTTTGCTGTAAGTATGGGAGGAGTGCTTATCAGGGTGCGACCGCCACATTCCAGTATGGTATGCCAGTCCTGGGTGGGGTGTTTACCCTTATCAGCCTACATACCTAGATACAGGAAAATGTATACTTCTGCTTGATTTAATTGTCTTCCCGCTAGGGATGTGTGGATTGATTCGGGTACAAATCGATTTGTACCCAAATCTAGCTGATTCAGGCAATTTGGAGCTAGAACACATCACCCCTGTGGCATGGGCTAGATTCAGGTCCAAATCGAATCATGCCAGATTCAATTTGAATCGATTCAAGATTTGGATTCCTCCTATTATTTCCCCCAGATTCACAGCTTTTTTTTTTTTTAAGCTAAGCTCTAACCCTTGTAGAAGTGGAGTTACAGAGCAAAATGTGTGGTCACTCATTTTATTATGATTATTAATTTGATTTCTATACCGCCCTTCATATATATATATATATATATATATATATATGATGAGCCCTGTCCCCAAAGGGCTCACAATCTAAAAAGAAACACAAGATAGACACCAGCAACAGTCACTGGAGGTCCTGTGCTGGGGGTGGATAGGGCCAGTTACTCTCCCCCTGCTAAATAAAGAGAATCACCACATTAAAAGGTGCCTCTTTGTCAAGTTCGCAGGGGACCAAGTTGCCAAGTTAGCACTTTAATTTTAAAGTGTTTGGATTCTTTAGTGTATAATAACTTTTCCTCAATGAATCCGTATGAGGATTCATTACACACCTTCATTTCTTCTATTCATTTTGACTGTCTTTTCAACAGCGCCGTCAACTGCCATGTGCCAACTACACCCCACTCCACCTGCAAGGCAGTGAGGTACTACTCAGTTTATGTTCTAGGAATTTTTTGCAAGTGTGTAGATTCTTTGGTGCCTAATAACCTTTCCTCATAATGAATCCCTATGATGATACATTACACACCAAAGAGTCTAAACACCTCAAAAAATCCTAAAATATAAGCTGAGTACCCAATGGCTTGCGGGTTGGGGGGTAGTTGGCACATGGGAAGCCACTAATTCCCCACCCCCATCTGCAAATCAGTGGGGTCAAAATGAACAGAAGAAATGAAGGTGTGTAATGAAGACACCAAAGAATCTAAACACTTCAAAAATTCCTTTAAAAAAATAAACTGAGTACCCCAGTGTGTGGCGGGGGTGGGGGTGTAGTTGACAAATGGCAGTTGACAGTTGGCACTATCTAGTGAGAGACAAAATGAACAGAAGAAATGAAGGCGTATAATGAATCCTCATAGGGATTCATTATGAGGAAAGGTTATTAGACACTAAATAATCTAAACACTCCAATATTTCTAAAAAATAAATTAAGTACCCTACTGCCTTGCAGGTGGTGGTGGGGTGTAGTTGGCTCATGGCAGTTGACAACTGGCACTCTCCAATGACAGTCAAAATGAACAGAAGAAATAAAGGTGTTCCCACAGGGAACAACACTGCGCTGTTGCAGAGGGACATTTTAAGAAGATCCTTCTAGAAATAAGATTGTGCCCTTGTGAGTTGGGGCGTGATGAAACTATGGAACATGTTTTGATGGAATGAACTCTTTAGGATATTAGGGGGGGAATTATTGCTCAAATTTTTAAATTTTATTCACTGGTAGGACAGTGTTGCACATCTTCTGTGTGGTTTTGATAGAACAGTAGCTCAAAATACCACCAAATATCTCGCTGCTGCCATTACAATAAGATCTCAAGCAGTTAAATAGGATTAAATGATGGAAGTTTATTTGATTTTTGGATAATATATTTATTGGGATTTTATGAGATATTTTGTGTTTTATGATTTTTTTAATGAAAGATTCTGTTTTTTCCTATTATGAGAATTATTTATCTATTCATCATATGTCTATACTGCCTGATATAAACATCTCTAGGCAGTGTACAAAGTAAAAACAGCAAATGTAAAACAATATAAATTCACAAAACAAGAAAAACATAATCCCAAAAGATAAAAACATATTAAAATTTTTAAAGTTTCAGTTAAAAACCTGGTAAAACAGGTGCAATGAGGTTCTTGGTAAAAGCAAGCAGGGAAGGAGATGCTCTTATTATGTGATTATCTTTGTATATTTATTTTATCTAATGTTTTAAATTCTAACTGTATCATATGTTTGAGGTGGAAATGTCTGTGGCTCTTAGAATACAAACACCTTAGAATCTGAATCTTATAGTGGATAAGGAATTTCTCTGCAGCAATCAATTTAGGAAAGGAGTGCTGGTTTTGTGGTAGTGAGCATGAACTGTCCATTTTGCTAAGCAGGGTCTACCTTGGTTTGCATTTAGATGGGTAAATGCATGTGAGCATTGTAAAAATCTTCCCTTTAGGGGATGGGGCCTGTAGCTCAGTGGCAGAGCATCTGCTTTGCATGGAGAAAGTCTGCACCTCACTGCCTAGCATCTCCAGGTAGGACTGGGAGAGCCACTGCCAGTCAGTATAGACAATATCGAACCAGATAGACCAACGGTCTCTCAGTATAAGGCAGCTTCGTTTGTTCCTAAGTTCCACCATGCTGTCCCCTCAATATTTGCTTTCTAAGTCTATATAGGTTTTAGATTTTTTCCCCTTTCCTGTTTGTCAGCCTACAATTAACCAAGGGCTCCAGTTCTTTTAACAGTCTCAATCCCCTGCCTGCCTCCCACAACTTTGTCTCTTAAAGATAATGAGCCACAAAACATCTGTGCGCCATCTTGACAGGAAACCAGTTCGCAGACACTTTGCGGCAGGAGATCGGCTCCCACCTGTGCTCATTCAGAACCATTTGTTCCCTCTAATTGGCTGCAGACATAGAGAGCAGGACATGCTACCTTCAGCATTAGAAGAAGAGACTGAGAGATACATTGTGGCCTCATCCGTGAAGGAAGAGTTGAATCATGGGAAATGAATCCTCAGTTCTTCCCCAGACAATAAAGAGAATGTATGGAGGTGAAATGGATTGCCAGGACACCAGTGCTCTTACCTCAACTGCAAAATGAGTATTCATTTTGAATCAGAAAGCATCTGGAGGTTTCTTTTTGGAACCATTAACTGTCAAGCTCTGGAGAACACAGCATCTATCATCCTCATCTTGGAGTGCTATTTCATTTTTAGCCAAGAACCTGAAGGAGTTTAGCCTTCAATCACAGATAGGCAGAGATAGAAAAGACTGGTTTCCTGGGGACACTCTGTAGAAATATTTGCATTAGCTGGAGGAACTTGACATAGATGAAGCACACCACACACACCCATATGTGCTGTGCCGGCCTGGACCTTGCCTGTGACGGATGTGAACAGAAGTATGAAGCCGCTAACAAAGGAAACACTGTCAGCTGGAAAAGCTTACGTGCTTGGCTAGGCCAGATGCAAGAAACAGCTGTGGAGCCAAGCAGTAGCACTTTGCAGCCCAGTACAGTTGGCTTTAAACAAAAAATCACACCCACCCACACCTTTTTGCTGGCTAACTAGAATGGTTTAGATGACACAAGTGCCTTGTTAGTACTAGTGTGGAAAACAAGAGAATCAGAATTTGCAGAGCTGGTCTAAATTGGTGCTTAATTAGGAATCCTTAGATCCCTGAACTGACCTGCTCTGCTAATCTACTAATAAGAAGGGCATAGAGTTAATTGGGTTAACACCATTTAACTTGGCAATTGTAGCTATTTGCACATCATTTGGGCCTTCTGTTTTCCTTGCATTTAAGATCTTTCTGGCTCTAGACATGCAAAGGTAGTGTCTCCTCTTTTGACTGTCTACATCCCTTTGCAAAACTTTGACCACCTGAATATTTTTAGCTCCCTCAGAGGGGCTATTAACTTCTTTCTTTTTCCTCTGGGTCCTGCTTGCATAGTGTCAGCAGATTTCAGCTTGCCAGGAGAGCTGTGAAGGAAGCCAAAGACCAGCATGCACTTCTGCAAATGCTCTACATCCTGGATGCTTTCTCCTCTATCCTTTCTTTCATTCAAATTGTCCCTCTGCTAGTTTTTATTCCCTCATTCACATTTTATACCCCCCTTTTCCCCATTTCTGCTTAATTCCATTCTTGTTACTCTCTATTTTATTCTACCTTGCCTGTCACTTAGATGTAGTAATGTATAGCTCTGAACGCCTTCACTTTGAAGGGCCAGAGTTGTTAATCTTCTACAGTTCCATGCATATGGATTTGGTGTACTATCTGGAAACTGGTGCAAGAGTTGGGTTTTTCTTTCTCTTTCCTGCTGGTTTACATATCCATGCTCAAATCATCGCTACCCAATCCTTCCTGCCAGCCTCCTTTCCACAAACAAAAGCAAAAAGCCTTATCTTGGGGTAAGGGGAGAGGATAACACACCTCAAAGAGGGCTCATAGTACAGAGGTGAGGGTTTCTTGGACTTCTCTGTGGCTAGAGATGATGATCACACAATCTCTTCTGCGGTAATGAGCTTTCCTGATGCCTCTTACTGCCTTCGCTTCCCCCAAGGAAAGGGTTTGTTTTGTTTTGTTTTGTTTGAGGAAGGCAGAGGGACTTCTAGAGAAGAGGGGGCACACTTCATCTGACTGGGCTTTTTGAGTGTCCCTACTGAATACTTGAAGATCTCCCGAGGGGTGTGTGTTTTAAGCCTTCAACAGAAATCCTCAAAAGGCCTGAAAAGGGCCAGTTCCATGCTTGGAATCTTTAGGAAGGGGACTGAAAATAAGAGTGCTAATATTATAATGCCTTTATACAAATCTATGGTGCAGCCACATTTGGAGTACTGTGTGCAGTTCTGGTCACTTTATCTTAAGAAGGACATTGTAGAACTGGAGAAGGTGCAGAAGACGACAGGTCTTTCAATGGCTACTAGTCTGAGGGCTATAGGCCACCTCCAGCTTCAAAGACAAGATGCCTCTAAATACCAGTTACAGGGGAATAAGAGTAGGAGAGAGAGGGCATGCCCTCAGCTTTTGCCTATGGGCTTCCCAGAGGCATCTGGTGGGCCATTGTGTGAAATAGGTTGCTGGACTAGATAGGCCTTGGGCCTGATCCAGGAGGGCTTTTCTTATCATCTTATGTTCAGTGAGGTTGCTCACATGAATAGGCAGATGGGAAGGCTGGTTAAACTCACCTTCCCCCCCCCAGATGAGAGCTGGTGTGCTGCTGGGAGCACGGACCACACTCCCAGATGATCTGTGCTGCATGGAGCTCTAGAGGCTGGGACCATGTGTGACATGCACAATGCGTTGGGGGATTCCCCCAGGAGATAGGTGCTCTAGGCACCCATCTCTGTGTCAGCTGGAATAGTCCCAGCAAATGTATGATCCTGGAGCCCAGGTCAAAGGCTTGCTCAAGCCCTTAACCCCAGCTAAAAGCTGGGTTTAAGATTGGGCCTAGGTGATGTGGTCCCACTGGGATAAGGCCCGATCCTGATGGTTCTCTTCCTCCCTAGCCTGGGTTAGGATGCGTGTGAGAATAGCCTCATTGTCTCTGCCAGTGGCTATTTTTGTGGTCCCTCTTGTGTATTTCTAGATTGTAAGACTCTTTGGGACAAGAAACAAACTGCTATTTTCTTTTGCCAGGCAAGCTACTTTCAGAGCTTAAAAAAAAAGTAAAACAAAAAAAAAATCAACTGGAATCTTGCATATGTGAATATATAATAGATATAACACTGCTTTCATATCTCTTTCCATCATTTCAGCTGCAACACTGTTCCTTGGAATGAGTTCAAACACTCAGTTGTGAGTCATTAGGTATTCAAAAATGATGTATTTGCCTGTGTAAATACAGACATTCTTTGTGCTTGGGCTTAAAGAAGAACTTTGGGGACCTTTTGAGCTGACCTCCCAATTTGAGGTGGGCTTCGATTAGCCCCTAAACAACTTCTTTTAAGTCCAAGCTTGGAGAAGCTTGCTGACATCTTGAGCTTTGCTTGGTGAAAGATGCTTTTCATGGGCACTTCTTCACATGCAGATTTTTTGAATAGTTTTTACATTAGTGCTGCCCCAGCTTTTTAAATCAGGTTCGATGTTTATTTTTTTGCTGTAGATTGTGCCATTTTGAAGGACAGCAAAAATGTTCAAAAGCTCCCAGGGAAATTGGAGGAGAAAGTGGAGGTAGGGTGAGAAGCTCCCCCCTCCTACCTGGCATTTCTAATGGAATGGCACACAATCCTGGCACCACTTTTTAAAAGAGAAAAAGAAGCTGGACTTTGAAGATGTAGTGAAGGCAAAATGTCTGACTCCACCATTCAGTAGACCAGCCCACACCCCTCTGGATTTTCAGATTTGGGTGGCAGATTTCACTCCTATTTCTCATCTAAACATTAATTTCAGTTGTGTTTTAAAGTAAAATTTGAAGGAACCATGAGAGGCTGAATGGTGATTTCAACTGACAATTCATGCCATGAAAGTTGTATTTGATACTTGCTACAGACTGCTTGCAAATATCCCCAGAGACAAATCAAACATGCAGAACAAAATATTTTAAAAACAATTACGTTTTAAAAATGCTTTCTAGCTCACAGGGAGTCTAACATCAGAAGAAAAGCTGATAAACTAAATTGGACACACACACACACACACACACACACACCTGATTGAAATCTTGGCATGCATCACACTCACAGTAGTGAACAAAGCACATCACACTCTGCACTCTTTACTTCTTCACCATCTGGTCATCAGCTTTCATTTCTTATCGCGACACTGATGGCTATGAAAGTTTCTTCAAAAAAAACAGGATCTTTTGCCCCACGTTCTGTTCGGAGCCAAGACCTTCAGTTCAAGAAACAGATCAATTCGGGTGGGAAATAAGATTGACTTCAAAAACCTAGAATTGGAGTCAAAGCATTAGGGCAAAATAAAAGGGAACTGGATTGAGGACTAAGGCTAGCAACCAGTTAGTGTTGTTTCAGCACTGGTTAAGAGCTTGATGAGATATGACATATTGCTAAAGAATAGCTTCCCATGTCCATGTTTCCTTCCAGACTTTTGACCTTGACACACTCACCCTCTCTCTCTCTGTTCCCCCCACCCCCCCAAAAAAATTCTGGCTTCTTTCATTTGAAAGAACTATATAATAGTTGTGAACACTGGATTAATCCAGGATTCTTTTTCTATAGAGAATCCCACATGTACAGTGATAGATCCACTAAGCATTTAACTAGGGAACTGATTCCATATTTCTTTATGTGTCAACTGCTTTTACTGTTGGGCCCCTTTGAATAGGAGAAATACAAAAGGGTGAGGTGGGTTCGCCTCTCTGCTTAGCAGTTGATGCCTCAATTTCTCCCCATCATTCCTACTGTTTCAAGATCCTCTGAAAAGAAGAACAAAATTTGGTAGCTAGGACCAAATGGAACCTCAAAGGGCCAGATTCAACCTGTGGCCACTGAAAAATCGGTTGTTTTAATGCCTCAGTAGACTTTTAGTATGATCAAACCCAAAACACAATGACCATACATTTTAAACCTTAAAAGTTTTATTCAAAGACTAAAGACAAGCAAATGGTAAATATGTGTCAAAAGAAACATCAAAATATAAGCATGAGCAAAGTATAAGATTCTAAAACATATAAAATGTGTGGCATTTGAAGCTACTATTAAGAGTGTTGTTGTGAATAATAAAATCCACCCCAAAGTCCACCAGCCCTCTTATACCCCTAATTGAAATCATACTTACTCTTCTGGCAGCTTGAGGTGTTATCAGGCTTCTCCAAAAGGAATCATAACTAAACAAATAAATAATTAGCTACTCAGTGGTTAGGTGAATATATCAGAATATAAGTTGCATAGATAAAGCACATATATTTAATGTTGTTGTTGTTGTTGTTGTTTACACAGTCAGACAGGTGTTATTGACTGGTTTGTTTTATCCAGACATCGAGTCCTTCCCTAGGACCTGGGATGGCCAAATTTTATTATCAGTGTTGTTGCTATTATTATTATAGATATTGTCGCAGAATATAGGCTGTTCCCAGTAATACTGCTTTTTGCAATTGGCTGATGGTGATTTTGTGGCCCCTATGGTGTTAAGGTGCTCTTCAAGGTGTTTTGGAATTGCGCCTAGGGCACCAATTACCACGGGGATTATTTTGGTCTTCTTCTGCCATAGCTTTTCAATTTCAATTTGTAGATCTTTGTGTTTTGTGATTTTTTCTATTTCTTTTTCTTCTATTCTGCTATCCCCTGCTATTGCTATGTCAATTATTTTGACTTGTTTTTCTTTCTTCTTGACTACAGTTATATCTGGTGTATTGTGCGGCAAATGTTTGTTTGTAGTCGGAAGTCCCATAATATTTATGCATCTTCATTTTCTTCAACTTTTTCAATGTTATGGTCCCACCAATTTTTGGCTACAGGTAGCTTGTATTTTTTGGAGATGTTCCAGTGTATCATCCCTGCTACCTTGTCATGCCTTTGTTTGTAGTCAGTCTGTGCGATCTTTTTACAACAGCTGATTAGGTGGTCCACTGTTTCATCTGTTTCTTTACAAAGGTGGCACTTGATATTTGTTGATTTTTCTACTTTTGCTCTTATTGCATTTGTTCTTAGTGCCTGTTCTTGTGCAGCCAGTATTAAACCCTCTGTTTCTTTCTTCAAGTTGCTATTCTTAAGCTATTGCCAGGTCTTGGTGATGTCTGATTTTCCAGTTATATTGTGCAAATAGTGACCATGCAGTGGCTTATTTTTCCATTGTTCTGCTTGGTTCTTGGCTTGTTCTTTCTTGTAGGCCTGCTTTCTTTCATTGGTGTTGAATAATTTCTCGTTATTGACCATTTGAAGTGCATCTTCTTCACTGTCCTTGATATATTCTTCAAGACCTCTTTCTCCCCCTCTACTGTTTGATGGACTTGCAGCATTCCTCTTCCACCTGAGCTGCGAGGGAGGTATAGCCTATCTATATCACTGCGGGGGTGTAGAGCATGATTGATGGTCATTATTTTCCTGATCTTACGATCTAGCGTCTCTAGCTCTGCCTGGGTCCAGTCTATTATTCCTGCAGTGTATCTGATAACAGGTATAGCCCAGGTGTTTATGGCTTGTATGGTGTTCCCGCCATTGAGTTTGGACTTGAGGATTTTTCTAACTCTCCTGATGTATTCACTTCCAATTTTTCTTTTAACTTCAGTGTGTGCAATGTTATCAGTCTGGCGAATGCCCAAGTATTGTAATGTTCTTTCTCTTCCAGGTTCTTGATGTTGCTTCCATTGGGCAGTTCTATTCCTTCTGTTTTTCTTATTTTCCCGCTGTTCATTATTAATGCAGCACACTTGTCTAGTCCGAACTCCATTGCTATATCACTCCTGAATATACGGACAGAGTTTAGCAGTGATTTGATTTCTGACTGGGACTTTCCATACAACTTCAGATCGTCCATGTACAGCAGATGGTTGATTTTACTTGATGTTTTAGATGTTTGGTATCCGAGGCTTGTTTTGTTTAGTATTTGTGAAAATGGAGTCATGTTGATTACAAACAACAGAGGGGATAGTGAGTCCCCTTGGAAAATATCTCTTCTAATGCTAACCTGTCCAAATGTCTCGCCATTGATTGTTAACTGTGTACTCCACAAGCTCATTGCTTTTAAAAATAAATATCTGAATGTTTTTGCTGACACCAGTTGTTTCTAAACATTTTAGTATCCATGTGTGAGGCAATGAGTCGAAGGCTTTCTTTTAGTCAATCCATTCAACACTTAAATTTGTTTTTCTTCTCTTGCAATTTTCTAAAATAATTTTGTCAATCAGCAGCTGGTTTTTTGTGCCTCTGGTGTTTGGACAATTTCCTTTCTGTTCAACTGGAAGCTGTTTGTTAGTTAATAAGTGTTGCATCACTTCATCTGCTATTATTCCAGTTAATAATTTGAACATGGTTGGTAGACAGGTTATCGGTCTATAATTACTTGGAACTGCACCTTTTGCTGGGTTTTTCATGATGAGATGAGTTCAATTGTTCAATATCACCTCCTTGCAAAATGTGATCGAACTGTTTCGATAGTTGTTTATGAAGGCTTGTTAGGTGTTTAAGCCAAAAGCCATGCAGTTCTTCGCCTGGTGCAGTCCAATTTTTAATTTTCTTTGCTCTTTCACTTATTAATTCTGGTGTTGTTATTAGATCTTGCATTTTTTGGTTACATTTTTTGACCTCTTTCACCCAGCCTGCTTTTTTATTATAGTCTATTGGATTGTCTTATAATTTCCCCCAGAATTGTACTGTTTCTTCTTTATTTGGTGTTTCTATGTTTCTTGTAGTTTCTCCTTCTATGCTTTGGTGGAAACGTTTCTGATTTGATTGGAACTGGAGATTCTGCCTGTGTTGTGTAATTCTGGCTCCGTATCTGCTAATCTTCTTTGACACTGCTGTTATCTGCTGCTTTATTATTTCCAGGACTTCTCTAATTTTCCTTGAATCTAGGTGGTATTTTTGGATCAGATACTGTTTGATGTTTTCATTCTTCAGCTTCTTGTCTTTCATATCTTTCAATTTACTAACATCTGATCTAAGCCTGGTAATTATATTTTCTAATCTAATCTTCCATTTAGATGATGTACTACTTTCTTTTTTTACAAGTCCACTGATCTTATATCCGAGCTCTTGTGTTATTATTGTTGCTGCACCATACATTAGTTGGGTTTTTGTGTTGTTTTTTTGCAAATTATTGGTTGTTATTTCTGCAAGTGCAGCATTGACATCTTTAATGCCTGAGCAAGTTGTTTTTTGGCAACTGTTTTTAGAGCTGGAAGTCAAATCCTGGTGGTTCTTTGGTTCATGTGCTCAGTTATTTTTTGCTTTAGTTCTTGTTGCTTTTCTTTTAAATGGCATTTGGGTTTTTGAGGTGAAGGCAAAGGGGAGGTTGCCTGGTTTTGATTTTGGAACAGTTCAGCAACAGTGGCATCCTCTATTTCCAACACCTCCTCCACCTGTGCCTGAGCAACTTCTTCAGTTGGTGGTAATTCTTCTTCCATATCTTGAGCCTGTGTTGCTCTTTGCAGTTCTTCCAGCTCAACTTCTGTGAATACTTTATTTCTTATTATGAATCTTCTCTGGTCTGCTAGCCTTTGTTCTGTTATTTCTGTATCTGGATGCTTCTCTTTCCAAATTTGGTACATTCTTTTTAAATAACCTCTTCTAGTTGGACTAGACTTGTAATAGCAGATCATTATTTCCCTGTTGGCATTTTTCATATATTTTTTCTGGTTAAGTGAAATTTCTTCCAGTAACCTTGCAGTCTCCAGCCCTGGTTGCTCATCTGAAGATCCTGAGTCCTGTAGCCCACTTGCCACCAGATGTCCAGGGACTCCAGCACCTGGTGCGGTCCCTGCTAATGCTTAATCTTCCAATTCAGTGCCTCCTTCCAGCCTCTTGGTCCTCCTTTTTCATCATCACCCCAGTTAAGGTACTGTATGGCATATACCAGCTTGACAGGACACTGAGAAAGTAGGTCATTCAGTAGGTCCTTACACATATTCCAGGGCCTGTGACCCCAAAATTAATTAGCTGCCTTATCTTAAAGGACTCTCTGGCTAAATAGTATCTTTGTGTAGAGACCCCATTCCAGTGCTTAGCCGGAGTTTGACTTTGCTAGCATGAGTATTTCATGGTCATCCACAGCAAAATGTTGTGTTTCTCCTTATTTGGGTCAGGTTCTAGTTCCATTGTTCCTTTTTTGCATGAGCTTCCACAGTCCAGCAAAGTCTAGAGACCAGGGTCCTTATTAGTAAGCACAGCATTTCACAGACTCAGAGAAGTTAGTTATGCTCTAACCAGAATAATCCAAGATCATTTGGAACCTACGGTTCATACATGGCTATGAGATTACTTTCTGGAACTGTGAGTATGGAACACATCTTGCTAGGCTGAGAACAGCAGTAGAGGTTCCTGAAGAGGCATAGAGAGGGCATGTGTTCTCACAGGCAGCCTTTCCATGGTAGTGACGGTGTGCTCCCTACCCTGATGGCAGCCTCCCTCCAGCGGCAATGATGGTGGAACCACTGCAGTAGCTTCTCTGTCCCCAGTGGTGGTGGAAGCATACTACGACTGCCTGCACTTCATCTGTTGCTGACCCTGAGGCTGCTAGGAATGAAGAGAGTTTGCATGCCCTTCTTCCCACCCACCTCCAGGGTCAGAATCCTGAGTGGCTGGGATTTGACCACAGGAGCGCTGCACACCACTGGGGGTGTGCTGCAGGTAGGAGTGCAGCGGACAGTAGGAATGGCTTGCAAGCTGGCCAGCAGGGGAGGGGAGGCAAGTGAGAGGCCTCTCAGGCAGGGTGAGGTGGTTCTGGAGGTGTGTGTTCTTTGGATGTCTTTTGAGTCCATCTTATTTATTTGTTATTTCTCTATGTAAACTGCTTTGGAAACTTTTGTTGAAAAGCAGTATATACATGTTTTTTGATGATGACGTGTCCACCTAATTCTAGCTTCGCCCCTGGGTTCCTAGTACATTTCCCAACTCAATTCAAGGTGCTGGTTTGAACCTTTTGAAGCCCTGTGTCACTTGGGACCAAGTTACTATAAGAACTAGGGATGTGCAAATTGATTTGGATACAAATCGATTTGTACCCGAATCTAGCTGATTCAGGTGAATTGGAGACAAAACAAATCACCCCTGTGGTCCATTCCTAGATTCAGGTCCAAATCGAATCGTGCCTGATTCAATTCAAATTGATTCAAGATTTGGATCCCACCTATTAATTTGCCCCGATTCCCACCTTTCATTAAAAAAAAACAAAACTAAGCTCTAGCCCTTGTAGAAGTGGAGTTATGGAGCAAAATGTGTGGTCACTATTTTTCAAGTGTTTGGATTCTTCAATGTATAATAACTTTCCCTCAATGAATCCCTATGAGGATTCATTACACACCTTCATTTCTTCTATTCATTTTGACTGTCTTTTGGAAAGTGCCAAATGTCAACTGCCATGTGCCAACAACACCCCCCTCCCACCCGCAAGGCAGTGGGGTACTACTCAGTTTATGTTCTAGGATTTTTTTCAAGTGTTTAGGCTCTTTGGTGTCTAATAACCTTTCCTCATAATGAATTCCTATGAGGATTCATTACACAACAAAGAGTCTAAACACCTTAAACATTCCTAAAATATAAACTGAGTACCCAGTGGCTTGTGGGTTGCGGGGTAGTTGGAACATTGGATGCCACTAATTTCCCCACCCGCACCTGCAATGCAGTGGGGTCAAAATGAACAGAAGAAATGAAGATGTGTAAAGAAGACACCAAAGAATCTAAACACTTCAAAAATAGCTTAAAAATAAACTGAGTACCCCAGTGTGTGGGGGGTGGGGGGTGTAGTTGATACATGGCAGTTGCCACTGTCCAGTGATAGTCAAAATGAACAGAATAAATGAAGGCATATAATGAATCCTCATAGGGATTCATTATGAGGAAAAGTTATTAGACACCAAAGAATCTAAACATTTCAATATTCCTAAAAATTAAAATGAGTACCCCACTGCCTTTCAGGTGGTGGTGGTGGGACGTAGTTGGCACATGGCAGTTGAAAATTGGCACTGTCCAGTGACAGTCAAAATGAACAGAAGAAATGAAGGTGTGCAATGAATCCTCACAAGGATTCATTATGAGGAAAAGTTATTATACATCTAAGAATCCAAACACTTGAAAAATAGTGACCACACATTTTGCTCCATAACTCCACTTCTACAAGTGCTGGAACTTAGGGTTTTGTTTTGTTTTAATGAAAGCTGGGGATCTGTTTTAGGGTTAGCATATGGCAACTTTGAATCCCCATTGTTTCCTATGGCAGAAATGTTCAAAATCAGTAAAAACTAAACAAATTCATTAAATATCAACCAAGTGTCCCACTTGCCTTGAAATTTGGGTGGTAGGTGGAACCCATGGGGACCTATCCACCACCCAAATTTGATACCCCTAGGACCTTAAGTGGTCCAAATCAGTCCAAATCCAAAGCAAAGCAAATACAAACTGAATCTGGGGTGATTTGGAGGGGGTAGAT
Organism: Hemicordylus capensis; assembly: GCF_027244095.1. Classification (NCBI taxonomy): domain Eukaryota; kingdom Metazoa; phylum Chordata; class Lepidosauria; order Squamata; family Cordylidae; genus Hemicordylus; species Hemicordylus capensis. The sequence goes on from NC_069660.1 coordinate 158,359,316, forward strand.
TTGGATACAAAACAAATCAGGGGTGATTTGTTTTGGGCACAAATTGAATAAAAATAATTGATTTGTTCACATCCCAAGTAAGAACATCCTTCATTTGATCACACAAACTGGCTTACTTGCCCCAGAAGCCCTTCTTCAGGGTATTCTGCCTACAGAGGGGAGGAAGATGGCTACCCAGGGTCAGTTGTTTTTTAGTTGTGGTGCCTTGACTTTGGACTGTTCTCCCCAAGGAGGCTTGCTTGGTGCAAGCCAGAAGTCTTCTCAGTGCCTTTTTGTTTGCCCAGTTGTTGTTTTAAAAGTTGAGTTCTGCACTGTTTTCATCTGGCTGTTTGTTCTTCTCCCTGCTGCTAGGATTTCATGCTATTTTATGTATGTATTGTTGGTTTCTGGGCTTGATTTTGTTAGCTGCTCTGAGATGTGCTGCCTGAAGAGTGGCACTGAAATTCATTTCACAGACAAACTTGTCGGCATTGTGACATTGACTAACCCTACCACCACTACAGCAGCAACCATAGTAAAGGACTATCTTGCATATCAAAGAGGTGTTTAGAGATCCAGGTTAGAGGGCTGCTTGGCATTAGACATCTTCCTGCATGGCTCCATACTGTGCCCAATGCTTCTTAACATCTACATGAAAACGCTGGGAGAGAGATCACCAGGAGATTTGGTGCAGGACATTACCAATATGCTGATGACACCCAAATCTATTTCTCCATATCAGCTTCATCAGTGAAGCATAACTTCCCTAAATGTCTGCCTGGAGGTGGTAATGGCTGGATGAGGGATAACAAGCAGAGGTTGAATCCAGATAAGATGGAGGTACTGACTTGACTTACAAGCCAGAGGTTGCTGGTTCGAATCCCCGCTGGTATGTTTCTCAGACTATGGGAAACATCTATATCAGGGTTTATCAATGTGTGGGTCCCCAGATGTTATTGGACTTCAACTCCCATAATCCCCAGCCCCAGTGGCCTTTGGTTGGGAATTATGGGAGTTGAAGTCCAATTACATCTGGGGACCCAAACATTGAGAATCCCTGATCTATATCGAGCAGCAGCGATATAGAAAGATGCTGAAAGGCACCATCTCATACTGCATGGGAGGAGGCAATAGTAAACCCCTCCTGTATTCTACCAAAGACAACCACAGGCCTCTGTGGTTGCCAGGAGTCAACACCGACCCGACAGCACACTTTACCTTTACTGATTGTGGGGGGTCAGGACTCAGGCGATGGTTTAGATCAGTATTCCCTCTAACAGGGATTCCCAGATGTTGTTGACTATAACTCCCAGTATCCCCAGCTGCAATGGCCTTTGTTTGGGGACTATGGAAGTTGTAGTCAACAAGGTCTGGGAATTCCTGTTAGAGGGAACACTGGTTTAGATCTGCCTGTTCTGGATGGGGTTACACTCCCCGAGAAATAACAGATACACAGTTTGGGGGTTCTCCTGGACCCAAAATTCTCTCTGGTTCCTCAGATTGAGACAATGGCTAAGAGTGCTTTCTATACACTTTGGCTGATATGCCAACTACACCCATTTCTTGAGGTAAACTACCTCAAAACAGTGGTACATATGCTGGTAACATCCAGGCTAGACTTCTGTAATGCACTGTACCTGGGGCTGCCTTTGTGTGTAGTTCGGAAACTGCAATTGGTCTCTGGGGTCTCCCAAACAGACCATATAGCACCGATTTTAAAAGAACTGCACTGGTTGTCAATATGTTTCTGAGCAAAATACAAAGTGCTGATTATTACCTATTAAGCCCTTAATGATTTGGGTCCAGGTTATTTAAGAGAGTGCTGCCTTTGTCATGACCCCTGTTGCTTACTGAGATCTCATGGGGACGTTTGGTTACAGCTGCTACTGGCTCATTTGGTGGCAATCTGGCAATGGGCCTTCTCTGTGGCTGCCCCAGGGCTTTGGAATATCCTCTTCCCTGCCAGTATAAGAACATCTCCATCTCTGGTTGCCGTTAAATAATCGCTTAAGACACACTTGACTTGAAGCTGACAAGATACAACACAGTCAATTTAAAGACTTATATAGTGGCAATAAATGCATCAAAGAATAGGGATGTGCAAAAAATTTCGGGCACAGAACGATCTGTGCCCGAAATGAACAATTTTGGGTGATTCGGGGCTGAACCGAATCACCCCCGATGTCCCCCAATATTTTTCGGGCACGAGCCGAATCACCCGAATTTTGGACCCGAAAAATTCGGGTGATTGGGTTCATGGTTGATTTTTGGCAATTTTTAAAAGTTTTAGTGACTTTGGGGCAGTTCGGGGGCATAGCATGGGATCTAGTCAAAAGGAGTGGTGTGGTGTGGTAGTGCCTAATGGGTGCAGACTGCCACCCCAATTTCAGGGGGATTGGGCAAAGGGCTGATTTTTGGTAAATTTCTGAAATTTTCATGTCTTTGGGGTAGATTGGGGCATATTGGGGCAGAAAGTGGGGCCTGGGGCAGAATAGTAGGGTGGGGTGGTAGTGCCTAATGGGTGGAGGCTACCACCCCAATTTCAGGGGGATTGGGCAGAGGGCTGATTTTTTGAGAATTTTTGAAGTTTGGGTGTCTTTGGGGCAGATTGGGGGCAGAAAGTGGATCTGCCCCAAAGGAGTGGGGTGGGCTGGTAGATAGTGTCTAATGGGTGGAGGCTACCACCCATCCCCAATTTAAGAGTTATTGGGCAGGGGGTGAATTTTGGTGAATTTATTTTATGAGGTTTGTCTTCATAAGGTGAATTGTGCAAAATTGATTACTTCCTCATATTATTCATAGTAAAGGAAAGTGTGAAAAAGTGAAAGTGGGGTCATGAGAGTTGTTTAATTGAAAAAAATCTCATTTGCTATGATAGAATGAGAATTCACACCTCAGAAGTTTTTTCTGAGGTGTGAATTCTCATTCTATCATAGCAAATGAGATTTTTTTCAATTAAACAACTCTCATGACCCCACTTTCACTTTTTCACACTTTCCTTTACTATGAATAATATGAGGAAGTAATCAATTTTGCACACTTCACCTTATGAAGACAAACCTCATAAAATAAATTCACCAAAATTTACCCCCTGCCCAATAACTCTTAAATTGGGGATGGGTGGTAGCCTCCACCCATTAGACACTATCTACTAGCCCACCCCACTCCTTTGGGGCAGATCCACTTTCTGCCCCCAATCTGCCCCAAAGACACCCAAACTTCAAAAATTCTCAAAAAATCAGCCCTCTGCCCAATCCCCCTGAAATTGGGGTGGTAGCCTCCACCCATTAGGCACTACCACCCCATCCCACTATTTGGGGGCAGATCCACTTTCTGCCCCCAAACTGCCCCAAAGTCACTAAAACTTCAAAAATTCTCAAAAAATCACCCCGTTGTCCAAACCCCCTGAAATTGGGGTGGTAGCCTCCACCCATTAGGCACTACCACCCCACCCTACTATTCTGCCCCAGGCCCCACTTTCTGCCCCAATATGCCCCAATCTACCCCAAAGACATGAAAATTTCAGAAATTTACCAAAAATCAGCCCTTTGCCCAATCCCCCTGAAATTGGGGTGGCAGTCTGCACCCATTAGGCACTACCACCCCACCCCACTCCTTTTGCCCAGATCCCATGCTATGCCCCCGAACTGCCCCAAAGTCACTAAAACTTTAAAAATTCACCAAAAATCAGAATTTTTCCCAATCCCCCTAAAATTGGGGTGGTAGACTCTACCCATTGGGCACTACCACCCCACCCCAAAATTTTGCCCCTGGGCCCCTTTTTACCCCCCAAATCGATTCAGATTCAGATTAAATCCAAATCCAAACCGAATCAAGGGTGATTCGGGTGACCCAGATTCAGGCACAAAACAGAACAGGGGTGATTCGGTTCAGGTCCGAGCCAAATCACCCCAAAACCCGAATTGCACACCCCTATCAAAGAAGCCATTCTATTTTGCACATATTGCATCCACAAGTTCACATCCAGCAGGGTTGTTCAGAATTGTGAGGGGACTGACTCAGGTTCCCTCCTCTCTGAACTTGAATATGGAGTCGTCTTCATCCCACTGTGATGCCTTTAATAATTTTTTTGCAGACAATATCTCTCAGATTCTGGCCAACTTGGACTCTACCATTACTGCAGAGTCAATGGTAGCAGTGTCCAGGAACTCATCTTGTTAGATTAGAATGGATCAGTTTAAATTTGTAACTTCTGAGGATGTGGACAAGCTTCTTTGAGATGTTCAGCCTACCACCTGTCCTCTGTATCCGTGCCCAACATGGCTTATATCATATAGTAGGGAGGCTATTAGAGATAGCCAAGTTGACATCATAAATGCCTCACTGGGGGTGGGCTGGATGCCTCCATGTTTGAAGGAAGCAACTGTGAGACCTTTACTTAAGAAGCCTGCCCTAGAGCACTCAGCAATGAATAATTATAAGTTGGTCTCCAACCTCCCTTGGTTGGGCAAGAAGATTGAGAGTGTGGTGGCTGATCAACTCCAGATAGTTTTGGAGGATACTGATAATCTAGACCAGGGATTCTAAATCTTGGGCCCCCAGATGTTGTTGGACTATAATTCCCATCATCCCTGCCTCTGGCCATTGTTGCTGAGAATGATGGGAGTTGTAGTCCAACAACATCTGGGGACCCAAGGTTGAGAACCCCTGATCTAGACCTATTTTAAACTGGCTTTAGAGTAGGCTATGGGGTTGAGATAGCCTTGTTGGTTGACTTGCTGGATGAGCTATACCAAGGAATCGAAAGAGGGAGTATGGCTCTGCTGGTTCTTTTGGAGCTCTCTGTGGCTTTGGATACCATCAACCATGGTATCCTTCTGAGGGATTTGGGAATAGGGGGTCCTGCTTTGCAGTGGTTCCATTCCTTTCTCTTGGGCAGATTTCATATGGTGTCACTCAGGGATAGTTGCTCTGTGAAATGAGAGCTATTATATAGTGTCCCTCAGGGCTCCATCCTATCTCTGATTCTTTTTAACATTCACATGTAGCTGCTGCGTGAGATCATCAGGGGATTTAGAGCAGGGTGTTATCAATATGCTGATGACATCCAAACCTATTTCTCTATTACAACATCATCAGGAAATGGCATAGCTCCCCAAATGCCTGCATTTTGGCAGTAATGGGATGGATAAGGGATAATAAATGGAAGCTGAATCGAAACAAGACAAAGGTACTAATGGTGAAGGATCATAATTTGAGGGATGTGATAGAATTTTGGAAGTGCTTCTGGACTCTACCACTGGACCCATTGCTCACCCTGGTGTCTCAGGAGGACCCTGTGGCCAGAAGCACTTTCTATCAACTTTGGTTGACACAACAGCTGCATCCATTCCTTGAAGATAATGATCTCAAAACTGTGATGTACTCATAGATACTATCTAGGTTTGACTACTGCAATACACTCTACATTGGGCTGCCTTTGTATGTTTAGAAATTTCTGTTAGTTCAAAACGCAGCAGCCAGACTAGTCTCTGGGGTTAAAAGAGCCCTAAAAACATATTTTATTAGTCTGGCCTTTAGTGAGCCCTGAAATGATTTTAAACTGATTTTAATTTTGCTATTTATTTCTTTTTATATTTGTGAACCAGCTAGAGCCATCTGGGTGAGGCGGTATAAAAATCCAATAAATAACTAGTTTTATCCTGTTTTTTATATTTTTTACGTACACCATCTCTGGATGCACATATCAGGCAGTATATAAATATGAGAAATAAATAATATTTTATGCTTTTATTTTATAAATAATATTTTATGCTTTTTTAAAAGTTCTATTGTTTTAAGTTGTATACACTACATTGAGGTCAAGGTGTTAGGCAGTTTAGAAATGTTAGAAATAAATAAACCACTAGAATTTGCAGCACCTCCCTTATCTGTTTTAGTGGAGGCTGGGGAGTGGAGTTTTGTCATTCAAATCTGTCCAGTGAAAGGGGGGAAAAAAAAAAAGCGCCTGTGTGTTTGCAGATGGCTGGCTGCCATGAAGCAACTTGCTTTTGCAGGTCTGATGCTGCTCTTTCGAGACAAGTACTGCATGTCTTGGTGCCTGACTGCTTCCTGCTGCTCAGCTGGTATATTTTAAAATAAACAGGTATTCCAAAAATGTCAGTATCCTCCAATCCTCAGACCTGCCAAGTAAAATGCTGCCAAAAAATGGGCCAGCCTTAAGGGAAGTAGGGGGCATAAAATGCTATTTTGCTCAGGCTCCCACAGTAGTAAGGGTTAGCTTGGCCATCTGTGACTAATATTGACTTTTTAGAAGGACTAACTATTCTGTATCAATGGATGTTCCTCACTTTACGGTGTGATTGCCAGAACAAAGGGAGACAGAATAGTGATCTGGGCCAGTGTGAAACCATTCATCATTGCTTCATTTCATCCAAATCAGCCTAAATATGGGCTTTGACTGTACAGTTCTTCTGATAGTTTATCTTCATTGGTTCCCTTGATGCATGGAACAAGCAGCTGTTTCCTGCATCTGGAATCTATTATGAGGCCCTCTAGCTCAATACTCTCATCTCTACCACATGGTGTGTGCAATCAGGTGTCTTCTTGGGTCACTCACCCTCCAGTAACCTCTTCAAGCCTGTATATATCTGCACTGAATTATATGAACTGGATGATAACTTTATGAATTTACCCCATTTTTATGTCAGGGAAAGGATGGGATGGATTTTGTAACCCTCTGTTGGTAAGATAGCTATTTTACTTATTATTCTAGCAGTTATAAGAAATAATATATATACACACACAGTCTAATAAAATCAGTTTAAGAAAGCAGGAATTAAATCCTATTGAAAGCAATGACTTTAAGCAGCTGAATTGTGTGCAGGACAGCAGATTAATAGATTCCTGGTGAGATTTAGAGTTATGGTGACCAAGTCCCTCTGGAGGGATGGTGGGCCTGTTAGAGTAATCCACCCCATCACTGAACGAATCAGATTCTTGAGGCCCTTGGGGAGTTCCCAGTTAGCATGGCAAATGTTCCTGTTGAAGCCCTTGTTGCTCTCTGGAATATAGAGATTATTCTGGTGGTTGATATGATTGCTCCTAAGCACCCTCTCCTATAATGCAGAGTGTAAAACAACCAAACTCAAATAAAAGTACATTATCACACCTACTCTGGGGCAGTGATGGCAGTGAAGAAACAATGCTTCTCCATTACCATTGTGTCCTCAGAGTACCACCCAAAGGGGTTTTCTGATTGGTTCAGACCTTACTCCACCTTGACCCACAGAGTGATGTGAAGTAAACCTGAGAAGCATGCTGTTCTCTCTGTGTCAAGCATACTGAGGGCAAAAGCACCTTGAAGGCAAAAGCCGCCAGTTCTACAGTTCAATCAGGCAAGTCGTCTAATGTACCATCTAGTCCTGTCTTATGGATGAGTTGCAACTATTGTGGCCAAGGTGCTTGGAGAGGTGTGGCCTATGACTTGCTTGCTCATCCCTCATGGCTAATTACATATAGCAGAGCAGGATTGACCAACAGGATCCAGGAAATCATCCTGGAGAGAGGGATTAGTCCCTGGCTGCCTTGAAGGAGATGGTTGTGGTACTGCTTCTTATAAAAGCCTCCCTGGACCCTGAAGAGTGTAACAATTACCAGCCAGTTGTGAATATGACATTCTTGGACAAGGTGCTCGAACAAATGGTGGCTTTTCAACTCCCTGTTGATTCTCCTGGGCCTCTCAGCAGTTTTTTGATACTGAAAGCCATTATATCCTTCGAAAGAGACTCTGGCCAAGTTCAGATGAGATAGGAAACTGGAGGTCCCTTTGCCTCCGGTTTCCTAACCCGAATGTCCAAACTTGGGAAATGGAGTTTTGCAGGGGAAAGCGATCCGCAATACAGTATTTCCAATACTCCAAGCAATACTCAATTTCTGCAGTACCAGTGCTACGTTGAAATGCTGGCACTGCAGTCTGGACCCAATGGGACCGGAGTTGAGGGAGGAATCTTCTCCCTCACTCTGGCCCAATTGGCTGTGCAGGCTGTCCTTCTGTCAAGAAGGAAGCCCACACAGCCAGTTCCCCCACCTCTAGAGACCCCTCTCCCAAACATCCAAACGTGGACGGGAGAGCGGGTGGAGGGGTGTGTGGAACTGTGGGCCTATAGCATGTCTGAACCCAGCCTCTGTGGGTTTAGAGCAGTTTTACAGTAGTACTGCGCCTACTAGGGAGGGGCATTTCCAGAAGGTGTCATTGGATCTCTGGCACTTGTATTATGGGGTTCTACCTTGCCCTCCCCCACTCTTTAAGATCTGCACTGGAGAGGTCATCCAAGAATATAGGGTTAAGTGTCACCAGTATGCTGACAACACAGCTCCACTTGTCATTTTCATCAGAATCAGGTGCAGCAGTCAAAGTGATGAGTGAGTGTATGTGGTCAGGAATGGGTTGGGAAAGGGTGAATACATTAGTTCTGACAGGATGGTAGTGGTATGGGTTGGCAGATCATCTCCTGACCAAGATGATGTTTTACTTGTTTGGGGTGAGGGTGCACTCCTGCTCAAGTTTGCATTTTGGGAGTACCCCTGGAGTGGGTACCATCATTGGAAGTCCAAGCAGCCTTACTCCTGCAAAGGTGTGGAGTTGCCTTGGAAACCTTTTGGAAACTGCAATTAGTTCAGAATGCAGCTACTGGGTGGCTAACTGGGACCAGTTACTAGGAATATATTAGATCTAGGGCAAGGCTTCATCTGTATGAGTAAGGCTGAAGTCTCAGACCAAAGGAGCAGATCTATGAAATAAAAGCATCAGTTGTCATTGGGCAAACCAGGGTCCAGAGCCAGAAAATCAAGTCCATGTAGGAGGGTCAGGAATCGGAGACAGCCAAGCCAAGGTCAAGAGCCAGCAGGGCAGGTGAGTGCAGGGACATCCAGTCAAGGTCAGCCAAGCCAGAGAGTCAGATGTATCCTGGAGTCAAAGTCCAAGCAAACAAGGGTCAAGATTGGGAAATCAGAATGACTCAAGAGCAAGGCAAGCACTTCTGCAACAATGTTGCTTCAGCAAGGTCCTGGATCCAACTGAAACTTTATGAAGGGGAAGGGGATTCTGGCCCTGCCCTTTACTCTGAAGTGCTGGTGAGCTTAAAGAGTGGGGGCCCTGTTTTGCAGACATACTCTGCATCAAGGTAGGGGAGGTTCTACCTCGTCAGCTGAATTGTTTGAATATTCTTCATAGGAACATAGCAACATAGGCAGATGCCATATACTGAGTCAGACCATTTTTAAACAACTGTACAGGTTACTAGTCTATTCTGGAACACATTTCATGTGCAGAACATAGAGCTCCATATGGACTGGGACCTGGGTACTTGAAGGAGTACTGCTTTCATGTGTACCTACCTGTCCAATGAGATATTCATCAGAGGCCCTTCTCCATGAGCCCCTGCCTTCAAAGGTTAGATGAGTGGCTAGTGGGGAGAGGACCTTTTCAGCTGTGGCACTCCAACAGTGAAATACTCTCCACTGAAGGAGCCTGGAACCTCTGCTGCTATCATTTCAACACTAGACAAGGACCTTTTTATTCTCCCAGTCATTTTAGAGAGTTTGGGGTATGTGTAGTCTAATTTCTCCCCTGATTTTATGGTGTCCTACTTTATGCTGTTTTAAACCTGTTGTGCCCATGTTTTGTTTTGTTTGCCGCACTCAGCCACCAGCCTTGCCAGGGATAACTGAAAACAGCGGGTGCTGTGCACCAGGATGACCCATGGTGGCTGATTTACATATGCTGCACAGGTCCCAGCATGGCTTGTCTTGTTGTGGACATGGCATCTATCTCTCATCTTTCCCAACTCTATGCACCTGAAACCGCTCGGACACATGGAGTGGCCCAAACTCCTTGGAAATCTGAAGGGGTTGAGTGGAGATGGGCAGTTACAGGGTATGAATTCTATTATTAACCAGAGATACTAGGAGCCCCACACCAGCAGGGGCTCCTAAAGTTGGATGGCCTATCTTTTGAGAGTGCAGTCCAATGGAGACCTGAAGCTCATGGTGCTTCTGGTTCTCCCCAGTGGACTGGCCTTCTCATGAGAGGGCTAATCCCCAGCTGGCAAGCTGACATGGTGGCAGGAGGGTGTGGGGGCTTCCTGGACTGCTTGGCCCCAGGTCTACAAGTCCAAGAGCATCCTTTGCCACAAAGGAGCTCCAGGATCCTTTGCTTGCCCACACATACATATTCCCTACTGTCATGATGATCCCTTCCCGGAGTAACAGGAAACTAGTGCCCCTCTCCATCTCCTGTTACCAGTAATTGTGCTTGTGTAGGACTGTATGGCTGCATGGCTCTTGCATGGGCAGTAGTGCAAGTGGTGTGAAGGAAGGGTTTAAATGCCTTTCTCCTTCCGAGGGCGAGGCACAATCGCACCAGACATCCCCACTCAATGATTGTGCCCAATGGTTGCCAATCTACTGATGTCCTGACACCTTACCTGCAGTCTGGTGACATGAGTGGCATGGGGCTTGCTGGGATGCAGCCTCGACAGACCAGGAAGAGGGAGGGGTCCCTCTGCCCAGAAACCAGAGGTTGCAAAACCACAGTTGGATGATTGTCTGCAGCATGATTTCTGGGTTCACAGATTAACCACAAGTTAGTGTACCAAAAGGTTTCACTCTATGTCCTTCTGTTTGTCTTTGGATTGACTGACAATTTATCCAAATAAATGCCCACCAGCAGATTACTGCTTTTCTCCAATTAGTAAGGTGAGTGTACATATCATAGAGTCTTGTGTATAGGCTAGCCTGCTCAACTTTGGCCCCCCACCCAGCTGTTTTTGTATTACAGCTCCCATAATCCCCAGCTACAGTGGCCAATAGCCAGGGATTATGGGAGTTGTAGGCTAAGGTCTGCAGGAGGGCTGAAGTTGAGCAGGCCTCGTATAGGCTATCATCTTCTCTTATGTTGATTTGTTGTGTGGGTTGACAGTTCATGGTGTACATTCAGATATGATACCAGGCTTCCGGAAAGAACAATTCCTCAACTGCTCAAAGGTCTTAAATAAGAATAAAACCAGGATTAGAAGAGCTAATACGATGGTTTAAAAACCCCAAAGTCCTATTGTACTAATTAGGGCTTGCTTCCAAGTTAGCATGATTAATATCAGGTTATACATTAGAGGAAATAAAGTGAAGTAAATTCAGAATCTTTCTGTAGAGCCCATTTTAGTTAGCCTATTTTGGAATCACACACAGAGACACAAATATGTGTGCATAGGGTTTTTTAAAAATCAGAAACTAGAGATACAGCACAAACAAACAAAAATGGCAAAAAAGTACAATCATTATATCACTATCCCATTCCCTGGCCCCTCTTACACAACATTAGTGCAAACAGTGAAGGGTACACAAAAGTGGAACATTATAGCTGAGCTAAATGTTTTCCAGTTTCACTTTTTGGGTCCAATGTAGGAATTCTGGTAGGGCAGACCTTGGTCTCAAGACCAAAAGCTGGGGAGAAGGGGCATCCAGCCAAGGTCCAATTCCTGTGCATATTCCCAAGAAATGGTTGTGTGTCAGCAAAAATTGAGGTAGTTGGAGGGGGAAGTGATCATGTGCTAGCCACAATCATGGTAGGAGGGCAGTGGCAGCCAACCCAGTGTATACCCAGCATGGTATCGAGGATGGAGGGAAAGCTTGTCCTGTGCTGGCCTAGTCAGGTCATGGCTAGCACATGATAACTTTTCCTTCCTCCTACCCTGATTTTTTTTTAAAAACTGACACTCTACTCTTTCTTGGGAGCACATGGGGCTTGGAGTCTGGCTGGATACCCCTCCTACTCAGCCTTGGCCCATGAGAACCAGCCTACTGATTAGTTTGGTCATAGAATAATCCCTTCTAACTACCTGTGTCTCCAACCTAAATCAAACCTTAATTATAACAGACAATAGACTTTCCATGCTTGACAGAAACTTCCGCCATCCTGGGATGCTTTCAGCAAATGAGGCTGGGAACTCTTGTCCATAGGTCAGGGTGAAGTTAGGATCTCACAAACCTTTAATATAAAATATAATGTGAATATATAGTAAAGGGGTATACATCCAGATCCACAGTCCTACACTTTGGAGCCGATGTCAGTTAACATATCCTAAGGTCTGAGAATCCAATAGTTTACTCTAGATCAGATGCTAAATGTATGCTAAGTCAGGTAGCAGATGTCTTATCAGGCTAGTTATGGAAAACCAAGAATGGGCTGGGCTCAGTGCTGTCCATGGGGAACAGGCTTCAGCTACCTATAGATGCTGGGCATCTAGGTAGGTACATAGCTGAATCCATATGGATGAGATCAGTAGTAGCACCACAGTCATGGGCAAGGAGGGCACCAAAGTGCATCCTAACTGGGTAGAAACAGGGGTGTGCGTGAACTAAAAATCATGGTTCAGCTCACATTCGAATCAAATTCAAGCCCAACTCCATGCTGCCAAACCGGTTTGGTTAAATCTGATTGGTCTGGTTCGTTTGACTGAACAGCTTTGGCAGTCCAGGTGGCTAATACTACTAAAGGGGAATCTGGTGAGGATTCCCCTTTCCAAGTAAAGGATGGAGCTCCTGGAAAGAAATAAGAGGTGGCAGGAGGAGGTGGCGAGAAAGGTAGTAAAAGAAACCTACTCAGCCAGTGCAGCTGCCAGCACTGCTTTTTCCCCCCACTGGTGCAGCCCGTAGCCAAAACATGTGTGATTGTGCTCCTCATAGCAAGCCACCCATGTGGCGGTGCCTTGGTTCCGGCCACTGTGTATCCACGGAAGCTAGAACTGAGCCACCGCTGCCCAGGCAACTTGCTAAGAGAAGCAGGATTGTGCGTGTTAGGGCTATGGGTTGCACTGGGGGGCAGCTATGCTGGCATCCATGCCAGATGGATAAGAAGACCCTTTTACTACCTCTCTTGCTGCTGCCCCCGGCCACCCATTCAGCACCGAACCGGTCTGCCCAAACTGGGCTTAGTTTGGTTCGATTGTGGGTCGAACGACCCCTGGTTTGGTCTGTGACGGACCTGGTGAACCGGTTCAGCACTGAATGGTTCATGCATACCCCTAGGTAGAAAGCTTAGAAATATTTGAAAGGTTATACTTGTTTTTGAATCCATTTGGGCTCCTTATGGCTGCACTTGGTAAGAGTAATATTCCGCATAAATGACAAAGAATTTTGCTTACAGTCTTCTTTGCCATTGTTTTATTTTATTTGTCTCTTTAGCCTGAGTGGTCCTCAACTTCTCATATCCACGCCATTTGCCATGGAAAGATTCACCGGTGCTGTAAGCGCCATCAAGAATGAAGTACCATATTGGTTTACAATGTATATTTCATGATGGAAGAATTAATTTCCCTTCTGTTTCTCCCCTTCATTCACCCCTGCATCCCTGCTTGAAAGTCACTGCCATTTCAGGTAGCATTTGACTCTTCTTTTAACTGGCTACACACAGCCTCTCACACATAGTTACTTTCCCCTTTTCCTACTCACCTCATGAAAAATGGGGCTGCTGTCTGCAGCTGTCAAGAGTCTGCAGAGACGAGAGTATGCCTCAGTGAATATACAAATGTGCTATTGGAGTGAAGCCTCCCTCCCCCCACACCCCCCCATAGCTGGTACTGAATACAAATCACCCAGTGAGAGGGGAGAGTATACTCCTCCTAACATTTGATGCTGCTGATCTCCCATTGATTTAGAGGAGGCATTAAGAAAGAACCATTTGGGAAAATATCTGGTTGCTCTGAGAGAGCCTGCTTGCAACACGCAAGTGCATGTCATCCAATACATCTGTTAGAGCTGTGCACGGAACTGGCAGCAGCAGTGTGGTTTGAATTCAAACTGAATTCAAACCGAACCTGCTGGTCCATGAACCGGTTCATTAGAAATGGCCAGTGGTTTGGTTCGTGCTATCGAACCATGTCAAACCAGTTTGGCCCAGTTCAAGTGCCTTGCTTGTAAAGGGGAATCTGGTAACAATTGCCTTTTACAAGCACAGGGGATTCCCTAGTTAAAAAGGGGGTTGGGGCCGGTGAGAGGGCACATTACTGGTTGTGGCAGAAGTGACGGCTCCCTGGTAGCAGTGGTTCTGCTGTGGCAGTGGCTCCTCCCAGACTCAATGGCACTCCCCCTGCACTGCAGGCCAGTGGGCAGCCTGGTTCCAGCCTCCATGTATGCCTAGAGGCCATTTGTGTGACCTCTACACATGCATGGAGCCCAAAACCAGATTGCCCGCTGCTCCGCGGTGTTTGTGTGGGGAGGACCAGCGGGGCCGAATGGGGCCGCCACCACTGCCACCACGGAAGAGCAGCTGCCGCCACCAGGGAACCAACACTGTCCCAGCCACAGCTGTTAAGGTGCCTTCTGCCCACCCCGAATCCCTTTTAATGTAGGGAATCCCCCTTTGCTTGTCAATGGGAATCCTTACCACCTTCCCCTTGACAAGCAAGGCCCAACCAGTCGAACCAGTTCTGCACACCCCTAGCATATGTAAACCTGTATTTGTTCAACCAAGAAAGTCATAACAACAGCAATAATAAAAATCACAAGTATATAAAAATCTGCAAACAGCATAGCCATTAAAAGCAATGTAAACAATATATAAAACAAATAAAGCCGCCACTTTCATACTGAAGCCTCCTCCACAATTTACCATATATGTGGATATAAATTCAAAGCTAGCTTAGGAGCAGCAATAGCAAAGTACCATAAGTGTAACTGAAATATAAACCCAATTCAAGCTGTTAAAAAATTTACAGCTCATTGGCCAATCATGTGTCTAATATAACCTTAAACAGGGTTCTAGGTAAAGGTAAAGTGTGCTCTCAAGTCGGTGTCGACTCCTGGCGCCCACAGAGCCCTGTGGTTTTCTTTGGTAGAATACAGGAGGGGTCTACCATTGCCTCCCCCTGCGCAGTGTGAGATGATGCCTTTCAGCATCTTCCTATATCACTGCTGCCCAATATAGTACCAGCGGGGATTCGAACCGGCAACCTTCTGCTTGTTAGTCAAGCATTTCCACTTAAGGTGGCTCTTTCCATATGTGATCATAACTTGACACCTGAAAAGACACAAAACCCACCTGAGGATTTTTAATATCTCACTGACATCCACTAATATGATCTAATGCTGTGCCCTAGGACTGCTGAGGACTCCTAAGGTAGCCCTGACACTTTTAAGAATGGGTGATAGTGCAAGCAGCAATTCCACTGTTTTCCCCATTTTCGTGAATGGTGAAAACTGGAAGCACAGTCTTCTCTTCAGGAGAGGAGAGCTGGTCTTGTGTTAGCAAGCATGTCTGCCTGGTTGCATATGAATGGGAGATTAGAAGTGTGAGCACTGGAAGATATTCCCCTCAGGGGATGGAGCCGCTCTAGGAAGAGCAGAAGGTTTCCAGTTCCCTCTCTGGCTTCTCCAAAATGGAGCTGAGAGAGATTGCAGCCTGCAACCTTGAAGAAGCCACTGCCAGTCTGTGAAGACAATACTGAGCAAGGAGCCATAGCAGAACCATTCCTTCCATATTGATAGGGTAATGTGTGTACCCAGTCATAAATTCCCCACAACTGCTTTATAACTTCCTCTCAGCAATAATTTGACATTTCTGCCAGTTGTGTTTCTGTATTTTAACCCTAAGCAACAGGGCTGGCTATGATCTGGGGGCTGACAGAGTCATAGTTATTAACAGTGGGCAAGTTCTCCCAGGCCAGATTGGGAATGCACCAAGCTCAGATGAATTAAGTTGGGCTTGGTTTTGATGAGGCCAGAATTTAACCTTGCCTGCTAGCTGAGGCCTCAGCGGTCCTAGCTGGTGGCAGAGAGGGCTGGTATACCTTCCAAATCAGGCCTGAATTTCAGAGGGCCTGGGACCAATTTGGAAGGGGCTTGAGAGGACTGACCCCCTTGGTTTGCCTTTTCCACACTGCCTCTCTCCCAAGATGAGATTCAGCCCCATCACTAGCCATAGCCAAAGAGTTGTCTCCTCATAGAGGCCATTTGGCTGCAGCTGAAGCACTCCTGTAGGTTCAGCTCCAAGGAGTGGCAGCAGAGCCTAGGGGGCAGCTAGGGAAGCATTTCTGCTGATGGTTACTTGCTAATGATCCCCTTGCCTCTCCTCTGAGTGGTAGCACTGACACTAAAAGCAGCCATAACAAATGTTCCTGAAAGGGATATGTGTGTAATTGCAAGCGTTGTGCCATAGATTTCCATTCCATCTGATTGATTTGAGTGGCCTCGCATGCTCCCCTGCCCTGTATATTCATTCATCTCCCTATTTCTTCTCTTTTTCAAATGTCAAGATGCCTTTCAGGGGTCTCTCTCATGGTCTAATCCGGTTCCTTCCCATAGCTGAATAATTCTACAGTACTGCAGGGGTGTAAGCAAGGGTAATATTGCTGGCCCACTTGTTTGGATGTTTTTCTCTCATTAATAGAGAGCTGTCGGATGGATCATATCTTCATCAATTCTATAAATATTCATCAGATGTCTCTTTTAGTTTATTCCCAGCAAAAGCGGCTATAGCAGGGAAATATATGTGGCGACGTGTATGGGTGTGTGGGTGTCCATCTGATTTTTGTTTCTGTGTTGGTTAGGAGTAGTGATAGGCGGAATCCCCTGCAGTCAATTCAGAAATGGATAATCGATAATGAGCATTTTTATAGGATTTGGAAGAAGTGTTAGGTCCACACACACCCCGAATTCTAAATTGACACATAAAGTTGGTGGTGCAGTGGGGAAATGCTTGACTAACAATCAGAAGGTTGCCGGTTCAAATCCCCGCTGGTACTATATTGAGCAGCAGCGATATAGGAAAATGCTGAAAGGCATCATCTCATACTGCACCGGAGGAGGCAATGGTAAACCCTTCCTGTAGTCTACCAAAGAAAACCACAGGGCTCTGTGGGCGCCAGGAGTCGAAATTGACCTGATGGCACACTTTACTTTTACTTTAAAATCAAGTGACATATTTATTGGCAGCACCTTTTATTATAAATAGTTGTGTACTGCTTTTTAGCTTCAGCAACTAAAGGCCACTAAGTGGTTTACATAGTAAAGTAATGAGAAAATGGTTCCCTATCTCAGAAGAGCTCACAATCTAAAAAAGAAATACAAGGAACACACCAGCAATAGCCACTGGGAGGGATGTTAAACTGGTTGAAATATTAGAGAGAGAGCCACTACTTTAAAAGGTGCCTCTTAGCCCAAACTAGCAGGTGGTTCACATATGCAAATATATCACTGGATGACTCTCAAAGAAATGTTTAAGATGTTAGAGGTTGGGCGACACAGAAGGTCTTTCCACAGTGTTTGAACTGCGATGGTCAGTCACCCATATTGGACTTGCTTGCTCATGTAGCTTGCTCATGTTGTCTGTTCTTAAAGCTAATTTATTTGCGAACAGCAAGGAATTTACTGTGGATGTCCTTAATCTGTCCCTACCAGTTTGCAGCATGAACTGTGGCTATGAGAGAAGGATGAGAAATGGGGTAGATTTGTAGCTGGCCCCTTCTTTATAATACAGTGTGATCGTGGAGGGTGACATTTGAGGGAATGCATTAACATTCAATAAGTTTCACACTTCCAGATAAAGTAGAGGCCTATGTCCTATATAAATGTGTAGCTGGAGTCTAGAATACCTAGCAAGAGTTGTGTTTTACTGTTCTATGCAGAAATTAACAGGAATCTGTTTGAAAGCAAGTTTCTAAACTTCATGATAGGTATATTTACCTAGGAAGCTGCCTTATACCGAGTCAGACCATTGGCCCATCTAGCTCAGGATCATCTATACTGACGGGCAGCAGCTGTCCAAGATTTCTCCAGCTGTCCCTGGAGATGCCAGGGACAGAACCTGGGACCTCCTGCATGCAAGGCAGATGCTAGGAGCCTGAACTACAGCCCATGTCTCCTAGCTGTCTGCCCCATCCTCAGAGCAGTTGATCATGCTTCCTAACATAGATCTGATAGAATCCAGCCCAGAGCTAGGTGCACGTGAGCCCACTGATGTCAAACTCTGTGTGGGATTGTGCTCTACGCGTTTCCTTGCTGCCTTCATGTTGACTTGCTGCCATGTCATTTCCACTGGTATGAAACTAACCCCTGCCACTTTTCCGCCTCTTCCCCCAGTTATGAGAACTCAAATGTAAGGGCTCTGCCCGCACAAAACATTTTGCGCCAAACCCAAAGCTAGTGAAATATGGATCTGGATTCAATCCCAGAGGCCTCCAGTTCCTGGTGTGCAGCAATAACATCCTCATCATGAGTCTATACACACACCACACACAGTAGGGAATGGGAGGAGGAGGAGGAGGAGAGTAGCAGCCATTGCCTCTGCCATCAGGTATGGGAAAATGAGGAGATGGGGATTATTGTTAGGGGGGGCAATAAATAATGTATTTATTATTTCTCTGTGTAAACTGCTTTGGAGACTTTTGTTGAAAAGTGGTATATAAAGTGGCAAGAGAGGTGGCTTGGGCTGAGCCTGTCACAGGGCATCCAGGAAATCAATCCAGGCATACTAGATCCCTGGAGAACACTGGATCTGATAACACTTCTTATAACAGAGGTAATGCAGCTTTACATCAGCCAGCCACAATCTACATGAACGACTGCCAGTATTTGCTCCAGTGCGCTGGAGTGAATGACAGCAAGATGGACAGGCAATCACACTGATAAGAGAAAGGGGGATAGCTGTTGACAGATTCCTCTTGCGTGTCCCTCCCTTTTCTTGACATTGTAATTACTATTAATTAGAGCTGGGCTGGTGTTAATGACAGAATCCTGCTACTGCCAGGCCTAGACTTTTTTTCTTTTTCTTTCTTTTTAAATCAAACAATTTCCAGAGGAAGCCACTCATGCAGGAATGTGTGCAACTTGTCCCTTTATTTCTGACAGTATTTCCATCTTCACACATACTGGCATTGCTTATTCGGAAAGAATTTCAACTCAGAATGCAGATCCAAATAATTTATTGTTTTTTGTGTTATTGTATACTTTTTATACATGTATTATTACCAGGACTGGTTTAATTGCACCTAATATTCCTTATTCTAAAGTGCAGAATCTTATTAAGAAATAATACAGATCTTCTTTGTTACTCATTCAATGCATATCATCATCAGCAAGTGGCTTAACTGCACATTCTCCTGTGCATCCAGCAGTGACTTTTTTCATGGATTCAGTGATTATATTCTCAAACCTGATGCTTGTTTGGGGCACTTATCCACTTTGTGGGTTTTGCATATGGAAAGGGTATTCATAGCATCTATATTCTGTGTTTTTGTTGATAATCTGGAGGGTGATAAATGCCAGACATTGTCTTAAATGGGAAATGTATCTTCTCAACTAAGTTAAGAAATCTGCAAAAAAGTGTGTGTGTGTGTGTGTGTGAGAGAGAGAGAGAGAGAGAGAGAGAGAGAGACAGACAGACAGACAGACTTTTAGAGAGTTGGGATTTGGTTTTTTTTAAGGGGGGGGGAACCGCAACAAAATGTAATGGAAGAAGAGTATTTGCCCTTTTTCCAGTTCAGCACTGTGAATAATGAGGTTGTATAGGCTGGAGGTAGAGTTCCCAGGCGGGTGAGCTGTGTACGTTTATGGACACAACACACAGCCTGGATGGGCCGGATGGGCCTGTATCTGAAACGATCTCTCTCTAATTTTCTACATCAGTGACAATCCAGCACAGAGCCGTCAATCACAGTCGGAGGGGGCTCAAAAAACCACCTCTTCTCCCGCTCCCTTCTTTTCCTCCCTATGTCTGCTCCCAGCTTTGGAGAACAGGTGCCTTGTATACGCTGAAATGGTTATGGTACCTCAGCTTATGTTTAGCAGCAAATTTAATTCCAGGCAAACAATCCTCATTTTTAAGCCTACATTCCAAAGGGAAGAGTATTTGTGAGATCACCATGTCTGTGTGTGTCTGTGCATTGTTGTAAATGGGGGAACTGTGGTATCACTGCTGGTGTAACCACTTGTTCTTAAGACAGGACTGTCTTAATGAATTCACAGCAGCCTTAGAGTGCAAGGTTATGGAGATGTAACGTTGCATGCCATGTAAGCCAATTAAATTAACTGTATTACAGTTAAATTTAATCCACGCTGGCTATAGATGACAATCTATTTCACAACACCTCTATGGAGTGCGGAAAGATTCACCATGTTGAAAGTGGAAAGGGAGCTCTTTTAGTTCTACTGTGCTTAGTTACTTGTTTAACAGGTGCTTGTTTTTAACTAACAAGTAATTGTTTTAACACCAATTACTTGTCAGTAATTGACAAGTTAGCCCAGTTTTCTCCCATGGTGAGAAAATAGAATAATTAAGGATCCCTAATGCTCTGTTTCCACTTCAGAAACAAGATCAGGTAATTTGGAACTCCATAAATCCAGAGAGATTTTTGGAAGCATCCCTAACAAGAACACTTGCAAGGAAAGATCAGCTTATTCCTAACTGGATGTAAATATGTATCCAGTGAACAACTCCCCTGTTTATTCTGGTATTCCCAAACACATACTTTAACTTTTCCTTCTGTTCTCTTTTCCTTGTGTATTTTGTCTTTTAAAGTGTAAGTTGGAGGTAGAGGTAAAGGTAAAGTTGTGCCGTCGAGTTGGTGTTGACTTCTGGTGACCACAGAGCCCTGTGGTTTTCTTTGGTAGAATACAGGAGGGGTTTCCCATTGCCATCTCCTGTGCAGTATAAGCTGGTGCCTTTCAGCATCTTCCTATATTGCTGCTGTCTGATATAGTACCAGCAGGGATTCAAACTGGCAACCTTCTGCTTGTGAGTCAAGCATTTCCAATGCCCAGTTAATGTGGGTGTGAATCATAAGCTGCCTTTGGACATCACACCAAACTGGAGGCAAGCATGTCAGAGGTTCAAGTTTGAGGTCATCTAAATGTGGGAACCCACAGTTCCATCACAAAAGCGACCCAAGTTTTTTGACCCCAAACCTGAATTGGAACCTTTGGTTCCACTTGAGTTCCACCACCAAAATCTCAGGCCAGAAAGCATCACCTAGTCATTTGAAGGCTGCTGCTGCAGAACTCTTCACTATCTCCTTATCTAGTTGGCTGCCATGGCATTCCTTTATGCGAAGGAGGAAGCCCAGGCAGCCAGGTCCTCTCCCCTTGCAGTCTACAGATTGGCATTGTCTGGGAGTGCGGTGGGTGGAATAGGGACAAACTGTGGGTCCATTGGACCCGCAGTTTGCCGTTGTGTGCAAAGGCAGCCAATATAACAATATCGACATGTTTGCAGTCCCACATTTGTCCCCATGTCTTGTTCCCATTTTCCATTTGTAAGTCTGCAAACACCTTAGGCACACAAACACAAAAAGTATGTGTCCTCCTTGTGCAAGACAAGCACTTATTTCCACCTTGTGGGAGACAAGCACCTGGAGCTCAAAGAATCACACCATCAAGGCAACTGGCCATTGCAATGAGATAGAACGGAAACATTTTTAACACCCTCTCTCACCGAAGTTCTCTTTTTGAGAGCAAATGTTGTCCAAAACCTCTCCACATGTGTGAATGTTCTGAGAATACTTTATATCCAGCCAGAGCATTTGCTAGCCAAAAGTATTTGATACGGAAGGCCAAACTAGATCGAAATCTTTATCAAATATCTAACAAGCAGTGGTGTGGCAGGGCAGGGTGGGGGAGGGAGAAGTGGCAGGAAAAAAGAAGGGGGTCCTCAACCCTTTCCCTGCTTGCCACTTCTCCCCTTGCATTTTCTTTCCCTAGCTGTTTTTTTTTAATCAGCCGTATATCTGGGAAAGTGCCTAGGGAAGAGTGCCAGGTCAACGTGGTGAGAGGGGATTGGCTCACAGAATCCCTCACCCAGCTGCCACTTCTCCCTTCCAAGCCATGCCCTCCCCCACTGCTCTTTATATGTTTGTCAGAGTTCTGGATCCCAGACATGTGTCTCTGCTCAATGTTTACATTTGGCCCTAACAACTGGTATCATACAGTCTTGGCAGCTGAGACGCAATGGTAATTCACAGTGGCAGTCTAGTGTTCGAGTGCTGTCACACAGCAACTGTCAAGAGTTGCCACTATGGCATCTTTGTCTCTTATGGCCATTGTCATTCTGGGGTGGCTGGTTGTTGGCAAGGTAACGGTGAAATTGCTATAGTGCCAGCATCTGAACTCCTATGCTTTATGATGCTTCCCACTGAAGTGGTTTAGGAGGTAGCTTTCAGGAGGTAGCTTCGAGCAAGACACTTTATATAGTTTCACAGACTACTTAAGTGTGAACACTTAGCTTATGTTCTAATGTATGTTCCTAAACAGATGTAAGCTATTTAAAATTCTACAGCTGCCACGGTGTGAAAACACGGAGCAAGCACTTCAGAGGAAGCGAGTTTCTTGAAAGTCAGGTTGCCCCCTTTTCTTCCTGAGGATTCTGTGCTTTTAACAGCTTCGTGACAGACAGACTTTCAATAGGTCCATCCTTTGCCTGCCTTCAAGGGCGCACTGAGGTAATTTGGGTGCCCGGAGTGCCCAATTGCGAATCCCCCAAACCTCCTTTGGGGGCCCACCCTGCCAAAGCTTTGCTTAAAAAAAAAAGTCTTACCGCGGCTGAGGAGTGGCTGTGATGGGGGGAGCAGAGCAGCCCTTCTCCCCCACCCCCGGCAGCAGTGGGATGGGAGCAGGAGAGATGCTGGTCCCATCCATTCGGGCCAGCATCTTGAAGCAACTGTGAGGCGCACCTGTGCAGTTTAGAGATCATTGCAGGCCCGTGATGTCATGGGCTTGAGATGATCACAACTGCGGAGGTGCACCTCATCGTTGTTTCAAGATGCTGGCCTGAACGGATGGGGCCAACGTCTCTCTTTTAAAAAAAAGTGGAGCTTTGGCGGGGCGGGTGCCCGGCCATTTGGAGGCTCCTCTGGATCTTGGAGGACTGGACCAGGTCCCCAAGGTCTGGGGGTTAGTGTGCCTCTGGCTGCCTTGCACCTCCATGTTGTATTTCTTCCTCTCAGTCCACTATTAAAGTCTGAGTGCCAGACTGGATGTGACACAGAAGCCAAGTGCACGGTCTCATGGTAGTCTCTTTCTCTTTTTCCTGAATTATAGCCATGGAGGTCAGAGGCCATGTGAATGTTTGCTTAATCCTTGCCCCAAGGAGTGCTTTTCCAATCAGAATTTCTCTCATTGGGCTGCTTTTCGCTCTGCAGGATGAAAGATTCATGGGTCTCCCTTCTAGGTTGCCAACTGTTCTGGATTACAAGGAACATCCCTCATTTCAGGGAGCAAATGTTTGTCCCATTTGGGACAGCATTTCTCCCACATTTTAGTGACGGGGGAGGGCAGAGGCAGGCTAGCAGTCAGTGAGAGCTCCATAGAGGATTTTAGCCTGCAGGCTTCTGCTTCTGCTGTAACTGAACTGAGCAGTTCCTGGGACCCACTGCCAATCAGCTGTTCGGTAGTTGGGCGGGGCTTGCACAGGAGCCATTCAGTCCTTTCCAGACTCCTAAAGCAGCTAGCAGCTTCTCACCTCTCTTTCCCCCCTCAGTTGTGTACACACAGAGACACACAGCAGCACTAATCTAATAATAAAATTTAAGGTACAGAGGTTGTCTGGGCTGGCTCAGGAGGTGGGAGGAATTGGAAAGGGAGGCATGTGTGGAAAAGGAAAAGGCAAGCAGGGAGGAAAGGAAGCAGGTGTGTGTGATCCATGTGGATTTCCCCCCACTCTCTCATCCCCCGCCCCGCCCCGCCCCACCCTTCTGTCTTTCAATAGTGGAGAGAACTAAAACTGCTTTGCTAAGATTCTTGTAGTGCCTTAGAAGATTTAGAAATGAGCATATTTATTGTGTGTAGCTTTGAATGGCTGAGCTCCCTCTCTGGCTCATGTATTGAATTTATTTTGCCAGAGTTCTTCTCGCTGCAAGAACCTAAACAGGGAATGGAGGAGGGGGAGGGGAAAGACTTCTAAAGTTATTTCTTTCTGCTGGTTCTTTTGTGCCAAAAAGGAAATGCTGCTAGCAAGGTGGGGAGGTCTTGTTGCTTTATCTCCAGAGTCCAGCCAGAGCATAATCCTCTGCTGCTAATTCACCTGGGCGCTTTCCAGATTATACCCTGCAATGGGGTCATGACGAATCTCTGAAGTGAGCTTCCACACTTCCTGTGTTGTGACACCACAGTCCCTATGCTGACAGCAGGGTGCCGTTCATATTTCCAATGCCTTTTTTTCCAAATTTAATTGCTGCGATATAGTGCTATAATGTATATCTGGCATTAAAAAGTTGCTGAGTTGTTGTTTTTGGTAGTTTTCGCAAGACTGCTCCCCCTGCTGTTTACATTTTGGAAAGTGATTTGCCTGAACGGAAACATTTTGCTGCTGTTGAGCGGCTTATCTGGAAAGCGCCCTGGAGTTTCTTGTGGGTGTAATTACTGCTGGAGGTGAAAAGAGCTCCTGCAAGTCACTGGCTGTCGTGTGGCTAACCTGGGGCTCTTTTGCCATTGCTGGACTATTGCTCCCATCATTCCCAGCTGTTGTGGCTCAGGCTGATGGGAATGAGAGTCCAACAGCAGCTAGAGAGTCCCAGGTTGGCTATCCTTGATCTGGGCAATAGAAAGAGTGAGCAAAAGGTAGATAGGGATTTGCTTATAGGTTTCTGGGTGATGCATGGTTTTGACTCCCAACCTTTCTTTATTTTCTTTTAAGAACAAGATTCCTCCCCCACCCCCTGTTTGCTTCTGCAACAGCAACTAAAACAGCTTACAAATAAACATCCCCCATGAAGTGTAAAATACTTGCAGGGGGCATTTTATTTGTTTTGCCTTGTAAACTATTTTGAGAACTTTTTGGTTGAAAAGTGGTATAATATAATTATGTTCTAAATAATAAAAATGCTGGCATTATTCAATAGCTTTATTATTAATATAATTCAATAACATATACGTTGCTGATACTCAGGCTTTTGATTACCATTGCATTAACCTCCCGGCCCCACTCCCTCCCCCAGGCCCTACCCACCCAGACCCAAACTTGTGTCCTTCATTCTGGCAATGAAATGTTGGCAACCATACCTCCCTCAGTCCTCTCCCACAGGTAGCACATTAAAGTCTGGAGATTTTTTGATGAGGGGAACCAACCTGTGAAGAAAGCGTTAAAAATGCCATCACCATTCCTCCCCCATGGCTACATTTTCTGTTTTTAAAAGCACCTTTGGGAGACTGCTCACACACCTCCTGCAGCACATCTACTTGGTCCCACAGAGCCTCTGTCAGGGGGAAAAGGAAATCTCTCTTGAAGGGGGCTTGAAGGCTGATTACCTCACTTCATAACTTATCACTCAATTTTCATTGCCTGATGAGTCTCAGAGAGTGCTCTTGCCTGAAAAGTAATGCTGTGAAGGAAGGCTTCCCTTTAGACCTATGACCAGAGCCTCAGTTTTGTATTTATGACTTTAGAGCTCCATTTCAATGAAAGCTGGCACGCAGTAGTGGCTCCCTGTACTTGTCACACATGATCGTTTAGATAATGGCTGTCATCCTGAGAGGCATTAAGATTCATTGATGCAAAAAGGGGAGCTTTTAGGTTACCTTTGTTCTCTCTGCCACCTTCTTGAGGATTGATAATGGGTGAAGCCATTGCCCAGAGCTGAGGACACTTAACACATGCATACAGGTTCACTGAATCCTCTTGGGTAGGATTCCCATATCTTCCTTTGTCACAGAAGTCTCAGACAGCCAGACAAACCAGAATTCCACTATTTACGGAGTTTCTCTCATATTTTCCCTTGAAGTAAGTAAAATAGGATCCTCTTCCTCAAGTTGGTTCTCAGTTCTCTTTTGAGAGGACGACGGCTGAGACTTGTGGACTGCCTGCTGAGCCTTGCCAGAAGCCATGTTCCTTTTGTTCCTGGAGAGGGACAAAGGCTCATGATAATACTTTTAGGGCTGACATTCTGAACTAGCTTTTGCAACCTGAAGATGATTGCCTCCTCATTCAATAACACCCAGATCAGGAAGTAAGAGTGCTTTGGGGGCTTTTTGTACTATTTTTTCTCTAGTATTATCCTGACCTTTATTTACACACTGTTTCTTTATATTGTTGTTATAAACCAAATGCTGTTCTTTTCTATTGTAATAAATCAAACTCTAAACTTTTTTTTTACTCTAACATTAGACTGTGCTGGGTTTTATACTATGCTTAACCTACCTGCATACTGCTTTGGTCAACATGCTTTTTGAAGGCTCTTGGATTTTGCAGGTTTCCCATAGACTCCAGGGAATATCTTGTTTATGTGACTGAACATCCCCTGCCTTGCTTTGGAGGTTCAGGAAAGTGGAAAGACGGGCAGTCAGTCTGGAAATGGTTGGTGGTGGCACTGGAAACTCACAAAAAGCCATGGGGGAGTGCAAAGGCTTTAACAAACAGAGGCCTGCACCCCTCTCTCCTTTTTCCACAAATGCATTTGAGATAATAATAAATTATTCTTGATGGCTGTTTCATACATGCATGATAAACGTGTTCATATGAACTCACCTTCAGCAATGTTATGGCCGGAAAGCTGGTAGACAATTTTTTTTATATTAGTTTAGGAAGTATTTTAGATGTGATCCTCGTCACATTTCTCTTTGCAATATGTGTTATTGTTTCTAACATTCTCCCACATGTCTCTGTGTGTCTGTCTGTCATCTTCTCCTGAGCCTGTGTGAACAGACATTGTGTTATCAGAAAACTGAAAGAGGGGGGAAAGTTACAAACCATGTTTGCAAAACCTGCAAATTTTCACTAGGCAAGAAGCCATGAAATGCCCTTCCTCCTATGTGATACACAGAAAAATATCACTGCTTTAAGGAGCCATTCGTGCATTGTGACATCAGCAGTCATCACACCAGCCCCCAACTTCATCTCAAACTTACTTGTATGTCTAGCAACCAACATATTTGATGCTAAAGGAAGGAGCTCCTGACAGCCATGCAGACTTGGAAACAAAGGCATGAACGTAGGCATGAATAAATGAGTAACCATCAGCACAGCTGCTTCATACACAGTTCTCATATTTGTGGCATTTTTCTAGTTGATATTTTAATAACACTTTTCAACACAAAAAGTTATTTACAATTATTATGTCATCAGTCTTACACCATAGAGTTGCTGGGCAATAGCAACTTATTCTAGGCTACTCTGTCAACTTGGGGATTTCAAGGAAAGCTTCCCAGTCACAAGTACCACACTTACAATACAAAGAGAAATTTTTCACATTGTGTTCAGTCGGAATATAGGACTTACTCCCCACTGTAAGGACTGCAAATTGAGTCTAATGTATCACACTGCCTCTCACAGATAATGTATATCCTTATTCCCATTTTACAGATCAGGGGATTCAGAAAGTTTTAGCAACAAGCCTGTCACCATTTTGGACTAGCTGAGATTTCAACTCACATATCATATTGAGGCAAATCACTCACATTCTTTATTGAAACGGAAGTGATATTAGCTGATGGCTTTTCCTCCCAGCCTGTTGAGTTAGCAACTAATTCTCACAGGGTTCATTTAGACGAGCCCTCAGTGATGTTTGTCCTTGCATACAGCTATTTTATTTATTTTTTGTATCCTGAACTATTGCTGAACATATAATGGCAGTTGTGTTTACATCCATGAACAGTGTACTCCCAGTAATGAGATATAATTCATTGGGTACTTTACACGAATTGCAGAGCTGCTTTAAGTTCCATAAAAAGCAGCACATGATTATATTATATTATGTTCCATGGATCATGGGAGGGCAATCTTCAGGAAATAACAGGGCTACAGAAGATGGAGATAATAATTATTTGGAAAAAGTGGAGTGGGGTCAAATTGGTATATGGACACCAGTAAGGACAGAGAGAAAATTTCCTCCCTTATTCATAATACTAGAAACCAAGGTCACTGGTTTTATTAGTACAACTAGAAATTAGTATGACTAGATAGGATGATGGCCACCACTAAGTTTGATGGCATTAAAATAATTTGACATATTCCTGTAGAATATGTGTATCAGCCATGATAGCTAAATAGAGCCTCCAGGCTCAAATACAATATACCTCTAAGCACTGAGTGCCTCTGAACAACAGAGAAAGGTCATCAATATTAAGTCTTCCTGTGAGCTTCTGGAGACACCTCTTTCCCATCGTTGGAATGGGGTTCTAGATTAGGACTCAGATTCTTATGCCATAAAAAAGGAAAGAAAAATAAATCTGGGAGAAGAGTTCTCATTTTGTGTCCTAGATTTCTTATTTGTATGTCAAAACTCAAAATAGAAAACAGGTTTTCAGAATCTGATTCCTTTGATTATGAATGACTTGGGTTAGATTTCAGAGATTTCAGGCTTGGATTAGATTTCAGAGTTTGCGGGAAAGTGCTGAAATTTCAGTGATGAGTTTTGTGTTACCTTTCCATAAAAATAAAAGTGTGTGTGTGTGTGGATTTCAACCCAAATGTCATATTAATGTTCTTTTAAGCACCAAGAGTGCACCCGAAGATACACTTGAGTAATATTTTGAGCTCTTATTCCAAATGAAGCACAAAGATCTGTTAACAACTCGGGGGCCATTTGTGAAGTACCTGGTTGTCAAAATTGGCTGGTTTCATAGCTCTTACAGCTCCACTATCCTGAGTCGTCTTTAATATCTGCTCTCCTCCATCCTTCTGCTTTGTAGAAATGTTTTTATAGAGGTTGTTGAAACAGTATATTTTTTATTAGCAGTCCGGCAGTGGAAGGTAATAAAGATTAATTTTTAAAATAATCCCTTGAGTCACCCTTAATTTCCTGTGGCAGGGCCTGGCTTCAAAAGCTGCAAACCAAGTTTCTTTAAAATGTAACTGACCTCAGAGGATTTTGCATTCCTTTGTTCAAGCAAGAGCCCTTTTTGTGGAATATATCACTGTTTAAGAGTCTGCTCCACAAGGCAAGCAACATTCCCGATTAACTAAGATGCTTTTTAAGTATGCAGTTCAAGCTTCAATGGATTCATTTCAGCATTAATGCAAGATTGCAGCATTAAATCGATTATAGCTTGCAGCATAAGAAGCTACCTGGTGAAAATAAAACATACAATTCATCAAAGCAGACGTTGCAAAAGGTACATGAAAAGTCTACTCCATCATCCTAAAGGATATCTAGAGTGATGGTCTGTGTAGCTTTGCTTAATGCAGGCAAATAGGGTTACCAGCTGGCTGGTGGGGGGGAGGGGGGGAGGAAGGCGCTTAGTCTGCTCCTAAACTATTAACAGTAGCCTGGTATACAAGACTCAGCAGGTGAAGCTTTTCATATGGAGATAAGCATTATCTCCTGCTAATGGCTCCACATCAATAGGCCTTTAAAGGTACAGGACATTAGCATAGCGGCTGAGAGTATATATTTGAAAATCACTGGTTCAAATCTTGTCTCAGAGCATGAGCTCATTTGAAGGTGGGAAACATCCAAATGTCACTGTCTCTCATAGTGGCCCCCAACGGGGGGGGGGGGGGGAGGCAGAGGTTATGATTGGTACTGGAGTTACCAAGACTATGGAGTTACCATAGGCTTCAATGTTGCTGGAGTTACCAAGACTTCAATGTTCACTTTGGGATCAGGTTGACTGGAACAGCTCAGGAGTTCATAGCATCCATGACAACTATGGGCCTATCGCAAGTGGTCTCAGGGGTTGAGACTGACGCATGATGCTGGTCACATGCTCAATTTTGTCTTTTTCCTCTGATCAGGGTGATGGTCTGTGGGTGGGGACTCCTGTTATTTCCTCATTGTCATAGATGGACCACCATCTGGTTAAGGTAGGATTTGCAGCTGCAACCCACTTCTGCAGGAGTAAAGGACCTAATAGGCTGGTCCACCCAAGAAGGTTATTGGATCCAAAGGATTCTAAGAAGCCTTGGAAGGGTTTCAGGTTGATTCTGCCAATGATTCTGTCAATGCTATGGTGCAAACATGGAATAACAGACTCACTAGAGCAGTTGACACAATCACTCCTATGCATCCTTTCCGACCTTCTTCTGGAGCCAGCGTGGTATAGTGGCTAGAGTGCTGGACTAGGACCGGGGAGACCCGCGTTCAAATCCCCATTCAGCCATGTTACTTGCTGGGTGTCTCTGGGCCGGTCACTTCTCCCCATTCAGCCATGTTACTTGCTGGGTGACTCTGGACCATCACTTCTCGCTCAGTCTAAGCTACTTTACAAGGTTGTTGTGAGGAGAAACTTAAGTATGTAGTATACTGCTCTGGGCTCCTTGGAGGAAGAGCGGGATATAAAATGTAAAATAAAAATAAAAATACAATTAGCACTGTGGTATTTGGAAGAATTATGGTGGCTGAAGCAGCGAGGTAGATAACTAGAGCGCAAGTGGAGGAAGACTAAACGTGAATCCGATAGATTCTATGCTCTAGCAATACGGGTGGTGGTAAAGAAGCCGTTCATTTCTGCCCACATTGCTTCCACAAGTTCATGCCCAGCAGAGGTATCTAGGGTTGTGAGAAGGCTAGTATGTGCCCTCTCCTCCTTGAAGTCAAATTTGGAACCTTCGATCAACCACTGTGATGTTTTATATGACTATTTTTGCAGAGAAAATCTCTCGGGCCAAACTGGATTCCACATTTATTGCAAAGTCTACTAGGGAGATGTCCAGGAACTCCTCTTATGGGTTCAGATAGGATCACTTTCAGTTTGTGACTCCTGAGGATGTGGACAAGCTGCTTTGGACTGTGGTATGTCCTGCCACTCTTAACCCTTGTCCAACTTGGCTCATTTCATCTGCCTATAGTTCTATCAGAGAGAGACTGGTACACATTATAAATGCTTCTCTGAAGAAGGGCAGGATGCCTCCTGTCCTCATTTTGCTGGGTCAAGACAGCACCCAAACTATATTCAGTAGCATCAGTGGTTACAATAGTGTGCCTGTTGGTGTCAAAAGAAGTGAGAGCAGGGCTTGCAGCACTGGCCAATTTGATCATATGAAAAATAGACTTGCAGGATGCATCCCAGTTAAATGCTACATTCCTCTAAAAAAGAAGACGCAATGGAGCAACTTTTGAGGCAAATTGTCTAACACAGTGTTTCTTTACCTTGGGCCCCCAGATGTTGTTGGACTACAACTTCCAGAATCCCCAGACTTGGCATTTGTGACTGGGGATTCTGGGAGTTGTAGTCCAACAACATCTGGGGGCCCAAGGTTAAGAAACCCTGGTCTAACAAATTTAGAGTAATGCTCACAAAGGCTAGGCACACGATCCAAATGCACGTGGGTAGGGAGGAGGCAGGGTCCAACTCATCTCCCCTTCCCCAAAAGATCCAATGAATGCTGCTGGGACAGCAGCTCACACTACCATATGATTCACACTGCTCCAAGCAGCATGGATCTCCAGAAGCTGGGATGATGCATCCTGGGCTCCTGAAATCCCACAATGCACCACATGATACCCCTGTGAGACGGGAGCTCTAGGCACATGTCTCTGTGTCTGCTCAAGCAAAGACACAATCCAAGCCATGATGTTAAGGGCATGCTTGCACCCTTAACCCTGACTAATGGCCGGGGTTGACAGTGGGATTAGGTACCGCAGAAGTGCTAGGATCAGAATCGATCCCAGCACTTCACATGCACAGCTTAACCCAGGCTGGGCTGCTGAACCTGGGTTAGGCTGCATATGTGAATAGGCTCACAGAGTCCGAACAATTATCTAAGCTCATCCTTGCTGTGTGGCTCTGGTGCTTCCCAAATAGCTTTCACCATTTCTGTTTTGGGATGCATCCCAAATATCATCACTCTGAGATACTGTGTGTCCCAAGTACATCCCTGAGTGTGTGCAAAACTGGCATTTCTCTGCAGAGGTAGTGAAGCTATTCTTACATGTAGCAAAAATTGGGCTAGGGAAACCCAGCCCAGTTTTCGCTGTGCATGAGAACCGCCAGGAGCTGTACTGCTCCTGGTGGCCACGTGGCAGCGAGGGCTCTTATTTATTCCTTTGCTTAACCCAGGTTTTGGGCACGAGTGCAGCCAAACACCAGGTTAATTGATAGTGTGTCTGCCGTGGCTTCTTGCAGCCACAGCAGACACACTTAGGGGGAGGGGGGCTCCCAGTAATGCACCACACACTTGTGCAGTGCATTATTGGGGCTCTGGTGGGCGGGGCAGAGAGGGGGGGCAGAGAACCACCGCTCATCTGGGCAGGCGATCCACCCACCCAGTGTAGGGTAAGAGAGCATCTGCAGGGAGGGTCAGGCAAACCCGCTCTCCCCACAGACCTCAAGGAACCTCTTTTCACTGATTGTGAGAAGAGCTTCAGTATGTCTGTGTTGTCAGAGTTTTCGAAAGACTTCTGTCATTTTAGTATCATGCTCCTTGGTGGTTGTGCCATACACTAAATTGTCATCCTGAAAGTAGGTGATGCCACCCATAGTCCTAAAAATTGCATGCATCATTCTTTGAAATACTGAAGCTGCAGAGGCTAATCAAAAGGGCTTTTTGAATTGAAAAAGACCCTCTGGAGTAATGAAGGCTGTGTATTTGCAAGAACTTTTGAGCAGAGGAATTTGATGATAGGCCATAGAGAAGTCCGAAGTTGTGAACACTGAAGTCTCTTTCAGAATAAGCAGCATGGGTAATGGATGACAATCCACTACCATGTTGGAGTTCATATCTCTTAAATCTATTCACATTCAAAGCATACCATGTGATTTCCATACAAGAAGAATGGGAGAAACCCATTCTGATGAGTCAACAGGTTCTATAATGTCAGCATTCTGTCGTCTTTAAAGCTCCTCTTTAAGTGGTTGGCACAATGCTATGGGTATGTTCCTCACTTTGTATTGTACAGGTATTGCATTTGCCTTCATCTGAATTTTATGTTTGAAATGTATGACAGTGCCAGGAGTATTGTTACCTGAGGTGCTGGTTAGATACCTAAACTATTCTTTTGGGTTGGATTGGGGAAATTAGCTTGGCTTGGGGATCAGTTTGGTTCCCATGTCAATTTAAGCAAGTTTTGGCATATTGGGAAAATGTGGAGACAGGGGTACACTTCAAAAGCTTCATTAAGGGTAAAATTGGGGATACAGAAGGGAGAAGAGGTTCAGTTAGGCAAGAATAAATCTGGCTGATATCCTAAATGGAAGTTTTAGTTGCAATAACTTTGGCTTAGGTTCTAAACCAGAGCCTGGTTTTAAAAGGTTGCCTGGGAAAGTAAGGAAGGAAGCAGAGAAGGGAGAAACGTGGTGAGGAGACTTTAGAAGAGCAAGAGGTTAGTTTACCTACTGTATCCTTCCTGATTAAGTTGGTGCACATTGGTCTCCTCATGAGTAGCAAGTGGGGGAAGTGGGGATGAAGAAAAGCGAGGAGCGAAAGGCTACAACCTGCATGTCTGAGATCCTGTATGATAGTAATCCAGAAAGATTCTTAGGTTCTGGGTCCAGGTCTCTGAGGCCATGTGCTTTGGCCCAAGGTACATATACCCCAAAACATGCCCAGAGGCAGTTTGTAAGCCATGCTTCCTCTCTGGAGGGGGTGGAACCCATGCAGAACAAAGATGTTCATTCTACATAGTCAATTTTGGGTGCAACTTGGCAGACCAAAGGGTAAGAACAAGCTATGTAAATGTGCACGTGTACTGAATGGCAGTACTTGAGTGCTATCTTAGAATGGAGATGTCTTCCAGGTGCAAAAAGACACACATCCATAGTTTTTAATGAGTTGGTCTCTGCCCTGGGTTTTTGTCAGCCAATTTGTTAACTTATAATGACATGGGAATGTGCCATTTTCTCTGCCACTCCTAAAGAGTGCTTTAAGTTGTTTATCTTTGCCAAAGGAAGTATCTCTTCTAGTGATGTGCAAATTGATGTGGGTACAAATCAATAGGTACTAGAATGTAGCTGATTCGGGTGATTTGGAAACAAAACAAATCACCCCTGTAGTCCATTGGCTAGATTCGGGTACAAATCGAAATGTACCTGATTCAATTCGAATCAATTCAAGATTCGGATCCCTCCTATTAATTCCCACAGATCCCCAGCTTTCTTAAAAAAAGAAAAGGAAAAAAAAAAGCAAAAAAAGCTAAGCTCTAGCCCTTGAAGTGGAATTATGGAGCAAAATGTATGGTCACTATTTTTCAAGTGTTTGGAGTCCACCTAATTCTAGCTTCGCCCCTGGGTTCCTTGTACATTTCCCAACTAAATTCAGGGTGCTGGTTTGAACCTTTTGAAGCACTGTGTCACTTGGGACCAAGTTACTGTAAGAACTAGGCATGTGCAAACTGATTTGGATACAAATCGATTTGTACCCGAATCTAGATGATTCAGGTGAATTGGAGACAAAACAAATCACCCCTGTGGTCCATTCCTAGATTCAGGTCCAAATTGAATCGTGCCTGATTCAATTCAAATTGATTCAAGATTTGGATCCCTCCTATTAATTCCCCCAGATTCCCACTTTTCATTAAAAAAAACCACACACACACACACACACACACACAAACTAAGCTCTAGCCCTTGTAGAAGTGGAGTTATGGAGCAAAATGTGTGGTCACTATTTTTCAAGTGTTTGGATTCTTCGGTGTATAATAACTTTCCCTCAATGAATCCCTATGAGGATTCATTACACACCTTCATTTCTTCTGTTCATTTTGACTGTCTTTTGGAAAGTGCCAAATGTCAACTGCCATGTGCCAAATACACCACCCTCCCACCTGCAAGGCAGTGGGGTACTACTCAGTTTATGTTCTAGGATTTTTTTCAAGTGTTTAGGCTCTTTGGTGTCTAATAACCTTTCTTCATAATGAATTTCTATGAGGATTCATTACACACTAAAAAGTCTAAACACCTCAAAAATTCCTGAGTACCCAGTGGTTTGTGGGTTGCGGGGTAGTTGAAGCATGGGATACCACGAATTCTCCATCCCCACCTGCAAAGCGGTGGGGTCCAAATGAACAGAAGAAATGAAGGTGTGTAATGAAGACACCAAAGAATCTAAACACTTCAAAAATACCTAAAAAATAAACTAAAAAAAAACCCCCAGTGTGTGTGTGGGGGGGAGGGGTGTAGTTGACACATGGCAGTTGACAGTTGGCACTGCCCAATGATAGTTAAAATGAACAGAAGAAATGAAGGCGTATAATGAATCCTCATAGGGATTCATTATGAGGAAAAGTTATTAGACACCAAAGAATCTAAACATTTCAATATTCCTAAAAATTAAAACTAGTAACCCACTGCCTTACAGGGGATGTGTGTAGTTGGCACATGGCAGTTGACAGTTGGCACTGTCCAGTGAGAGTCAAAATGAACAGAAGAAATGATGGTGTGCAATGAATCTTCATAGGGATTCATTATGAGGAAAAGTTATTATATACCAAAGAATCCAAACACTTGAAAAATAATGACTGCACATTTTGCTCCGTAACTCCACTTCTACAAGGGCTAGAGCTTCTCTTTTTTAAAAAAATGAAAGCTGTGGATCCATTTTAGGGTTAGGATATGGCAACTTCGAATCCCCATTGTTTCCTATGGTGGAAATGTTCAAAATCAGTAATAACTAAAAAAAAATCATTATAAATCAACCAAGGTAAAATTCATTAAAAATTCAACCACTGCCTTGAAATTTGGGTGGTAGGTGTCACCCATGGGGCCCTACCCACCAACCAAATTTGGTGCCCCTAGGACCTTGTTAAGTGGTCTGAATTTGTCCAAATCCAAATTGAATCAAAGCAAATACAGCTCATGCATCTCTGTATAGAAAGGGGTGGTAACATCCTACCTCAATCTGTGCTGGCTTGACCCTTGGCATGTTGTCCAACACTTGGTCATGCAAACAACCAGCTGTGAACCTTTGCCAATCCCTAGCAGGATGAAAAGTTCAAAATGGGGGCTATGATCCCATAGCCTCACACTGTTCCGTGCAATCTAGAATCATATAGAGGGGTGCCTTCCATGCTACCCCAGAATTGGGCTGATCGGCAACAGTATCAGCAAAAACATCTGTGAAATCAGCAATCATATCAGCATATGGATTATCTTATTATCTGTAAAACAAGTTCTGTGCTATTTGGTTCTTAGCCTATCTGTCGATCTTTCTGATATTTCCAGCCCTATATTGAGGCTCCCTTTTGTGAACACATACACTTTCCCTTCTGCACTACATCCTTTGTATTCCAGGACAGCAGTGGAGTATCTCTTTAAGGCAATAGGGGATCCTCCATATCCCCATGGGTGGGTGTCTGAAGGCTGCAGGTGTAGAACTTACGCTGTAAGGAGTTTCTTGTAAAATAGATTGGAAATGATAGTGTATGGAGAACCAGAATCAACCATCATCTGCACTTCATGGCCATTAAGACTTACTTGAAAATGTGGAGAAGCAGGCTCTGAATCTGTCAAAATCTTGTCAGGAAGTGGTTCATCGGCTTCTTCCTTGTATAGTGAGGCTATTCACATGAGCAGTGTGGAGGACCTACGAGGGTTCTGTGGGATGAGTGGGCTTCACCCTCAGATGATCAGGTGGCTAGCCCTGGGAGGCCAGATCAGCTGCCTACGCAATTACCAGCTCCACCACGGAGCCGGTAGGGGCAGCAGGGACCAGGGGCCGCCTGGCCCCCGGAAGTCGCAGCATTCTCCGTGCAAGTGTGTGAGGCATTCTGGGGAGACCCCCACGCCAGGAGGCTTGTTGCAGTCGTGAGTTGCAGTGGTGCAGAGCTGCGCTGTGTTGACTCACAATAAAAATGGGGTTAGTGGAGCACACAATCTGCTAGAGTTGTGCATTTTTTTCTGTGTTTTTGGCCCGAATCTGAAACACCCCCATTTTGTTCTTTGTTCAAAATCAGCCAAACCGAAACACCCAAATTTTGTTCTTTGTTTGAAATGGCAAAATCCGAATCTGAAATGTTTTGGATTTTTAAAAGTGCCCCCGGGGCAAAAATAGTGGGTGGGGGTGGTAGTACTCAATGGGTGGAAACTACCACCCAAATTTCAGAGGAATTGGGCAAAGGGCTGATTTTTGGTGAATTTTTGAAGTTTTTTCCATAGGAAATAATGGAGGTTTTGGCAAAAGTATAGCTTCACATTGGGGGGAAAGGGGTGGCCCAGAGCAGAGTAGGGTGGGTGGTAGTGCCCAGTGGGGGCAAGGAAACTGCCAGAATTATTTCAAAGGAATTGGACAGAGGGCTGATTTTTTAAAGATTTAATGGAGTTTATGTGTCTTTAAAGTTCTTCCCCATAGGAAATGATGGAGATTTCAGCAGCCCCATAACTACACTTGAGGGGCACCAAGGTGGCCCAGAGCGAGTGGTGGTGTAGAGCACATAGGGTGCCAACCACCCCCAAGGGTTGCAAACCCATGGGGTACTGGTTTCTGAGATGTTTTGAGTGTAGATTCTCTGATAGCATATGAGAGTGATTCATTGGTTGTTGTAGAAAATCTCATATGCTACCAGAGAATCTACACTCAGAACACCTCAGAAACAACAGAACCCAGCATCCCATGGTTTAGCAACACAGTGGTTGGCACCCTATGTGCACTACACCACCACTTGCTCCTGGCCACCCCAGTGCCCCCCAGGTGGAGTTATGGGTCTGCAGAAACCTCCATTGTTCCCTATGGGGGGAAACCTTAAGATGCGTAAACTTCAACAATTCCTAATAATTCAGCCCTTTGCCCTATTCCTTTGGAATCTGGGTTGTGGCAGGCACCCCTTGGGGCACTGCCACCCAACCCACTGTTTTGCCCCTCAGGCCCCCTTTCTGCCCCAAATCTGCTCCAAAGACATGCCAACTTCAGAAATTCTTTAAAAATCAGCCCCTTTCCCAATTCCTTTGGAATCTGGGTGTCAGCAGGCACCCATTGGGGCACTACCACCTGACCCACTCTTCTGCCCCAAAGCCCCCTTTCTGCCCTGAATCCACCTCAAATAACATCAACATCACACATCAACAACAGCAGAGCTTTGCAAGGAACCAGGCAGATTTCCAAAGGTCATGCACATCCACATCCCCCCCCCAAAGAAATGCAATTGATCTATACACAACAGTGTGAAATAACAACAATGAAATGCACACACTCCACTGGCCAATGAGGGTAAATTTTACCCTCAAATTTCCTTAAAAGGAATAAGGAGGCAATTCCCAGCAGATCTGCCCATGCTTTTGCTGGCCAATCTGCAGGCTGGAAGGGCCGGAAATTCAAACAGATGTCAAAACTCAAAATGGAGACCCAAGGAGAAAGACTTTTTGCGATTGCAAAATGGAGTTCCAAAACAGCCGAAACAACAAAACATTTTGTATCCGAAACAGGGACATTTTGTTTTGGCTACAAAATTTTCTGTTTTGAGCATTGGGTGTTTTGTTTTGGCTACAAAACAGCCGAAATGCCCTGTTTTGTGCACAAAACGTTTTGTATCCAAAACGAAATGCATATCCCTACAATCTGCTAACCCCGTTTAAGAGGAGGGGCACTTAGGGAGGTTTGCTGCCAGGAGCCACACAGCTCCCATTGCAGCACACAGCCAGGAAAAATCAGGCTAGGCTCCCTTAGTCCGGTTCCTCCTGGTTGTGGGAATAGCCTCAGTGATCGGTAATGGAGTGGAAAGCAGACTTGCAAACTTTAGCAAAGTGTCCCCTTTTCTTGTACCTGTTGCAAATGACCTTCCATGCAGAACAGTGAACAAAATTGGCTTTGTGACCAGTCTCCACAGTGGTAGCATTGGTAGCTCTTTCTTTCCTGTGCCGCCACTTTCTGGGGCAGTGCCATATGAGAAGATTGGGTTTGGAAGGATTTAAACTGAACAGCCTGGATTTTAGTAGGTTGGTTTCGGGGTACCAAAGAGAGTGATTTGGCACAGTGGTTTTTCACCCTCCTAGCTATCTCTATAACCGTATCCAAGTTTAGTTTCTGTTCCAGTAGCAGTTTTTCACACAGTTTGGAGCAGTTTGTTTTCATAACAGTCTGATCCCTGACCATGTCATCAGTAAAGCTGGCAAACTCACAGGTTACACTTAAGGCACGTAATGCTATGACATCTTGATAGATAGATTCACCAGGCATTTGGGAGCTAGAATTGAACTTGTTCAGCAATCACATTCAAAGTAGGGTTGAAATGATCATCTAAGGCTTGAAGAGCAGCTTCATAAGGGTTGGCATCCCTTTCCAAGTTGGTAGGGAAGGGCAAATAATTATATATTCTTTGGTGTTCAAGGCCCACACAGTGAAGCAATATAGCCTTCTGCTTTCCAGGTGTCAAATCAGGAGTCTGTATAGTGAGGATGTAATTGCAGAAACAGGACCTCCATTGTTTCCAGGGAAGACAAGGTTCTCCTGGGATGGAGAAGGAAAAAAGTGGTAGTGGGATCTGAGCCATACTGCAGTGGGCATCCAGTGAATAACTGAGTCCGGGAATGATAAGGAAAAAGTTCCTTCAGGGGTTGTGCAGGCATGACAAGTCAGGAAGCTGGCTAAACAATCAGAAGTAGCAATAGTAGAATGTAGCAGTCCAGAAATGTAGGCCCAGTAATACAATGAAATGAGGTTGCAGGCACATTCACAAGCTTTGTAGGCTTACATGCATAGCTGGTTCTAAATCTCATCACCAAATTTTTTTATAACTGCTTCCCTCATAAACATAAAGAAATCTTTATGTAAGTTTAACTAAGACTTTATTCAGAAAAAACTCCATTTTCTCCTTCTCCTTTTCCTCCCTTTTCTTTCTGACTCCACCCACCACACTCTCCTTACAGGATCCTGCTGGGACAAACGTCTAAAAGACAAAACAGAAAATATTACTAGATAGAATACAATTTACTCATGAGTAAACTGAATAGAGTGGAACCTACACCTGAGTAAGCCACCATAATATAATACAATGCAGCATTTATATGGCACATGTTAAACTTCTAAAGGTGGAAATTGCTTCATGTACTTTACTTGAGTGGTGGATCGTATGTGTATTTTCATCACTTGTGTCCTGTTGTTTAAAGGATGAGTGAAAAGATAGCACAGCAATCCTGAAATGTGAGGACCAAGGTTGTCTTGGTATTTGTCATTCCAAAACATAAACTATAGTAGTAGATGAGACCCATTGCCAACTGGGCAAAGTCATTTTGTGTAGTTACCCTGCATGTACAGTTCAAGAAAGTTAATATAAATCATATAAATTTTCATTAATGTGCTTGCAAAAAGGAAGTAAAATAACAGTTTTAAATTTGTAGGATTTCAACTTAAAACATTATTTATTTTATTGAATAATTACCATACATAGTAAGTTTAAATCATAGTAAATATGAATCTGAGAAAGATCATGTGATAGAGCCCCTGGTGGCGCAGTGGTAAAACTGCCGCCCTGTAACCAGAAGGTTACAAGTTTGATCCTGACCAGGGGCTCAAGGTTGACTCAGCCTTCCATCCTTCCGAGGTCGGTAAAATAGATAGATTCTCTCCAGGATGCTCTGTCTTCAACTTGGCCCTTAAGGTCTCTCAGTGGTGCATTCATTGCTGTCATAATCGAGTCCATCCACATTGCTGCTGGTTGTCCTCTTCTTTTCTTTCCTTCAACTTTCCCCAGCATTATGGACTTCTCAAGGGAGCTGGGTCTTCACATATTGTGTCCAAATATGACAGTTTGAGCCTGGTCATTCATGCCTCAAGTGGAAATTCTGGATTGATTTGTTCTATGATCCATTTGTTTGTTTTCCTGGCTGTCCATGGTTGGTATCCTCAAAAGTCTTCTCCAGCACCAAAGTTCAAAAGTATCAATACTTTTCCTATCTTGCTTCTTTAAAGTCCAGCTTTCATATCCATAAAATGTCACAGGGAAAACCATTGTCCGAATAATTCTAATCTTTGTAGGT
Source organism: Hemicordylus capensis (assembly GCF_027244095.1). Lineage (NCBI taxonomy): Eukaryota > Metazoa > Chordata > Lepidosauria > Squamata > Cordylidae > Hemicordylus > Hemicordylus capensis. Next base: position 158,400,077 of record NC_069660.1, read on the forward strand.
ATAGACCAGTGATTCTCAAACTTGGGTCCTCAGGTGTTATTGGACTTCAACTCCCATAATCCCCAACCAAAGGCCACTGAGGCTGGGGATTATGGGAGTTGAAGTCTAATAACACCTGAGGACCCAAGTTTGAGAATCCCTGGTATAGACACATCACGGCATCTAAACATCCTTTTGAAGGCCTTCATTCCAACCCTACTAGGGATGTGCACAAAACCGGCTGGCCTGGTTCAGTTTGAGTCCACCCCTTAGAAACACCCCTCACCTCTGGTTTGGTCTGGTCTGGGGGCATTCGCAAAGTTTTAATTAAAAAAAAAATAATTTTTTTTTACCTCTAGCCCCTTCGGGGAGCTTCCTCTTCCTATCCATCACTGTGCATACGCAAATGGCCTCTGTGAGGCCTGGCATGGCCCAGGGCCTCGCAGAGGCCATTTGCATATGTGTGGCAGCCATTTTATTTATTTATTTATTTTAAACATTGTCACCGTGCATGCGCAAATGGCCTCTGCAAGGCCCTGGACCATGCCAGGCCTCGCAGAGGCCACTTGCTCATGTGCAGTGGTGGAAATGGCTGCTGCACCAACTTACCAAGGCCCAAACAAAAGCGATTAAAATAGGCTGCGGCGGTGATAAACGAGGCTGGCGGGGGAAGAGGGAAGGGGGAACCTTCATCCCTACCCCCATGGCCTAGAGGAAGCCCCTCAAAGGCGCTAGAGGTAAAAAAAAATTTTTTTTAATTAAAAAAAAAAATCATGAACCCCCCGAACCGTTAAGGGGGGGTTTAGTCCGAGGTCGAACCAAACAGGGCGGGTTGGTTTGACCCCCGAACCATCAAACCGAACCGGTTTGACGTAGAACCAAACCCCACTCAAACCTTTTTCACATCCCTAAACCCTACTTCATTGTAAGTGCTAGTTTGTGGCATATTTCTTGACTGCTGGATCCTTTACTGTTGATGGTTGATCCTAAAAGGCAGTAGCTAATGACCACTTCAATGTCTTCATTATCAATTCTGAGGCTGGTTGCTGTATCCATTGTCATTAGTTTACTGGTTGTTAAAAATTTATTGAGAGTAATATCAGTTAAAATCTGATTATATTCAGAATTTCTTCTAAAAATATTTTAAAGTTAACTTTTCACCCAGCATATTCTGGTGTTAAAAAGTAGTGCATTCAGCTAATTTAAATGACAGGATTGTGTATGCAAAATTTGGTATCTGTAGGTAATTGTGAAGTATGGCTTTATTTTTCACAAACAAATACACAAGCAAACAAACTGTTCAAAATATATAGTAGGTGGATTACATTTTTCAATTATTTTGCTTTCTTGCTTCCTTCATTCACCAACCCATACGACTGCCGCTATGGTCAGACTGATCAATGTCCCAACCTCACATGCTTAGGAGTAACTCCCATTGACTACAAAGGGACGCATTTCCATGTAGACACATATAAGATAATATATGAATTATTTAACATGTGTAAGTGTTCAAAGTGCATCATGTACTATATCTGAAGCGTGTCCAGATAATTTTTTTTTTGGCGGCGGCAGGAGGTGGGGGGAATCCAGAGGCGAATGCTAAATTTTGGAGGTGGTGTGTTTTTTATATTGTTTATGTGCATACTACTACTTCAGCACACCTGTGCATTTTTCTTGCACCTGTGAAATGCTTTTGGACATATCATCAGTGAATAATTACAGCCATCCCTATCCAACTTCAAGTAACATACCTGCCAAATTACTAGCTGAATCAGCATTACCTGGGACATTGCTGGCAGGCAGGTCCCTCTGCACATAAGCAAGGTGCATTTGCCTTTCTTCTGAATAACCAAGCCAGATATTCCCATCAGAGGCAACGTTCCCACCTGACTTCAGGGCAGAGGTCTGGGTGGCAGCAGCCCCAGCTGTCTCTGGGGGACCCCAAATCATGCAGGACACTCTTGAGCCACCACCTCCACCAGCCTTCAAGAATTTCCTAGCCCAGTGGCGAACACCATGACTCCTGCCCTCTCCCTCCCAAGGCAGTGTGGCTGGGTTATCCCAATCACAGCATGGCCACTCTCCAGCATTAAAGCTGGGAAATACCAGCACTGGAAATCATCTCCCTTTGCAGTGCTGGCCAACAGGAGACTGAGGCTGTCTCCCTGCACTGCTGCTGCAGGCTGGAGCTGCTTCTCCCTCCCCCACCTGGCAATCAGCTGTTAAGCGGGTGGCAGGATCTGCAGAAGCCTCTCTTCTGTCTGCCTCCACGAAGCTCTCCAGCATAGGGGTGCTCTCATGCCTGCTGCAGGGGGGCAGAGTCGGAAGGGGGCAGAGCAGCCACCACTGGCTACAGATACCAGAGCACTGTGCATGCCCTCTGCTGTGTCTGCTACTGTCTCCTTAGTGTGAGAAGCCGGTGCCTGCCTCATCCTCAGTGGAAAGTATGGGCCTTGTGTGAGTTATCCCCCCTTTCTGTGTTTCTGGGTTGGTTTGGCATAGGGCTTTGATATCAGACACAGCTGTAGAACAGGGGTGAGGAGAGGCCTCCATGTATTTAATTGGAAGCATATCATCAATCTGTTGAATTTTAATTTTTCATTTATTTTAATTTCAAAAAATTCCTATAAGTGGCTTGTTTTATGACAGACAATTACCAAAACTTCTGGATCTGAAGCACACACACATACCCCGGCCATCATTCCGCCCCCATGTGGAGAAATCTATCCTTTGCCTCCATTTTTTTTTAAAGGTAAAGCACCCCACTTTTCTCCTCAACCCTTTAGATCTCCTGGAATGACTTGGCATAGGACTTTCATACTGGGCACAGAAAAAATGGGGCGAGGGGATAAACTTCAAAAAGATCATGCAAGTGTCTCATTTCCTGACAGAAAATTAGAAAAACTTATGGAACTGAAGCAACCCACCACCACCACCAACGGATCTTCATTCCACCCCCATGTGGAAGAATCTGCCCCTTTCCTTCATAAAAAGTGCAACCCCCCCCCCCTTTATGTTTCTGGAATGGCTGGGCTTAGATTTCTTATATTGGGCACACATGTATCCCATGATGCCAGGATTCTGTGCATTTTTTTATTTCAAGGAAATGGGTCAATCTTGTGATTTTTATTGATTTTCCCCCCTTTTGAAATAAAGCTGCCAAGAAGAGTAACAGTATTTATATTCATAGAGTACTTTACATTAAGTGAGAGTGGAACTAACTGTTACGATCTGAATAAACAAACATCCCCCACCACCACAAAAAAATGCACTATGCTCAAGTTGGTTTATGATCCAGAAGGTCTGTGTCCAAATTCTGAAACAAGGGCGTGTGTTGTGATTTTAATTTTTTCTCTTACAAGTGCATTATGTGTCCAAGCTGGTTTGTGATCCTGGTGTGTTTTGAACTGTGGAACATGTTGTGTCCTAGCTGGTTTGTGAATGTCCAAGAATCGGTGTGAATCCATTAGGGGTTTTATTGACTTTTTTTTTTTACAGATACATTCTGACTCAGACCTATGAGTGAATGATCAAGAAGGTGAATGATCAAGAAGGTGTGTGGATCCTTCAGCTGTTCGGGGTGTGTGTGTGTGTGTGTGTGTGTGTGTAGAGGATGCTTATTTAGCAAACCCTACCCCCAGTGCCCATCCCGTTTGTTTCCAGGTCCAATTCAAGGTGCTGGTTTTGACCTTTAAAGCCCTTAAAGCCTGGGATACCTGAGGGACCGCCTGCTCCCAAGGGTTGCTGCCTGCCTGACGAGGTCATCTGAGGGGGTTCTGCTCCGGGTGCCGACAATGAGGGAGGCTCGGTTGTCGTGCACGCGGGACAGGCCTTCTCTGTTGCTGCCCCCAGACTCTGGAATGCCCTCCCGGTGGCTATTTGCTCCTCGGTCTCCATCACAGCTTTTAGAAAAAGTGTAAAATCTTGGCTTTTTGCCCAGGCATTTATTTGATTCTCTGCTGCTGCTCTTTATAGTCTGTATTGCTTTTATGCTTTTGTTTTAAAATTTTAATCAGATTTGTTTAATATTTTTTTCCACTTAATATTTTAATTGTGTCTTTTTTACTATCTTGTGTTTAAATGTTTTGCTGTAAACCGCCTTGGGATTGCTTTAATGAAAGGTGGTATATAAATTTAACAATAAACAAAACAAATAAATAAATCCCCCATAAGCCCACTAGGTTCAGGGTCCAAAAATATCTTGCTGCACCTCTGATCCCCATCCCATTTCAGAGACTGTATCTACCAGAAGACAGAATAGCATCTTTATATTGTTGCTCCAAATGAGCAAAATAATCCATCATTTTTACCATTCTTCAACCAGCCCAGCTAATCCCAGCACATACCTGGTACCTAGGCTGGCCTCTAAAGTGGAGATGAAATGAATGCTTGGCTGTGGTGCTCATCTTCCTCTCAAACTTTGATTGGGGAAGGAGGAAAGCCTAGAACCAGAGCAGCCTGGGCTGTATCCCAGGAAAGCCATGGGAAAGGGAAACTGTTGGATTTCCAAGCAAGTCCATCTCCATGAGAAAAAAACTAAATTGTAGTAGATTATGTTCAAACATGCATCCCCCATTTTCCATAAGTCACAACACATTTCTTTTTGAGTGAATTAAGACTTCCCAGGAGGGCACACATCCCCTCTTCCACGCTTGTCCTGTAGATGCCCGTGTCTAGGGCTGGTTGCTGTGTGCATGTTTCTCACTTGCTGACTGCAACTTCAAATGATGATCACCGCGTGGCTCTCTCACCACTACCAGGAAACTGCAACCTGGAAATTGAAGCTATTCCTTCTAAATGCCCTGGCTAGGTGGAAAACTCAGCAACCATGGCTGCTCCCTGCTTTTGTCTGTCCTCTCCCTTTGCTTGCTGTGTGCACAATTGCTTGCTGTGTGCACAGTGAGAACCTACCTTGTTACTACAGGCAGGGGGAGGAGAGGTAGATTAAAAAAACTGCATAAGATACAGACAGAGGTTCACTTAGGTAATTTTGGAGCCTGAACCTGAAGGCCTTTGGAGGCTCCCCTGCAGCAAGTTAAGCACCATTTTACCCCCATATTGCCACTGAAAAGGGTTGAGAATGGTGACTTGCCTACTGCCACCTAGTGAGGTCATAACTGTGGTGAGATTTGAACCAGTTTTGCAGCTGACAGCTCACTTTATTAACCACTATGTTACCCCAGCTCTCAGTACAGAAATGGGCTCCCATCTAGAGCAACATCATCAGATCAAGGCACAAGTTTCTCTAGCTGCACAGATTGCCCTCCTGTTGCTGTACTCAGCGCAGTCCAGCATTGGGAGTTTGTATGCTCATTCGAATTTTTCCAGCCATAAAGTAAGCAGCACTGGCAGAGATTAAATATTACAGGGACCACGATCAAAACCTCCAAGCCAGCATAAACTCTCCCCCCACCCCATTCCAGGCAGGTATTAAAACCAGCTTCTGTGGCCTGAGTGCCTGATGAGGTATTTGGGGGATAGTGTGGAAGAAAAGAACAGAATGGCACAGTACAGAGTACAGTGATAAAAACAAGATTGTTAAAATTTATGGCATGAAAAGAAGTTCAAAACCAGAAAGGGGCTATAAGAACTGGCATATCCAAAAGAAGCACCACTGCTGATGAAATATCTGAGCAATGCTGGTACCTTTGCACAGGGTTTTCAATGGCAGAGGCTCCTCAACTTACAAAGCTGTAAGACTTTGGAAGAAAATTCAGCTGCTGTTCTGATATTGAAGTGGTGAAGCTTTTGCCCCCGTGAGTCATAACTGTGAAGGAAAATCTAGAGCTGAGTTCTAAAGCCACATTTCTCCAGTGTAGCCAGCAAGTGAAAGTGTGCCCATCATTTTTAGATACGTTTCAAAATTTGGAAATGCTATCTATAATAAGTTGGAAATGATTCTTGTCTTCATGGCCTGCTTGTGGGATTCCCAGAAATGGCCACTGTAAGAAAAAGGATTCTAAAGTATATGAGTCCTTTGGTCCATACCAGCAGGACTCTTGTTTCTGTTCTTCACATAAAATCAAAGTTAAAATACCATTGATGCTATGATTGATTGATTGATTAAGTGCTATTTGTTCTATGATCCATTGGTTTGTTTTCCTGGTTGTCCATGGTATCCTCAACAGTCTTTTCCAGCACCAAAGTTCAAAAGTGTCAATACTTTTTCTATCTTGCTTCTTCAAAGTCCAGCTTTCATATCCATAGAGTGTCACAGGAAAAAAACCATTGTCTGAACGATTCTAATCTTTGTAGGTATAGACATGTCACCACCTCCAAATATCCTTTAAGTGGCTCATTAATTGCTTGTATCAAATACAAAAATACAAAACTCTATATATACATTAAAACATTATGAAATTATACACAGAAAAAATATATGCTTAAAATCTATGAGCAGTATCCGAACATTCACAGATCTGAACATTCTTTACACAATGCAAGAACAAATTTAGAACAGTATTTGGCTCAAACTGCAAATTATACAGCACTCCAGATCTTATTTCTTTTTTTAATCCAAGCAGCCTGGGCAGGCTATGAGTCAGAGCAGAGGAAGGGCATGCTGTTAGAGGCCGCTCAACCCTTTCTGGTCCTCCTCAGAATTAAAGGTAAAGTGTGCCATCAAGTAGATTTTGACTCCTGGCATCCACAGAGCCCTGTAGTTTTCTTTGGTAAAATACAGGATGGGTTTGCCATTGCCCCCTCCTGCACAGTATGAGATGATGCCTTTCAGCACCTTCCTATATTGCTGCTGCCTGATATAGTACCAATGAGGATTTGAACTGGCAGCCTTCTGCTTGTTAGTCAAGCATTTCCCCACTGCACCACTTAAGGTGTTCTCAGAATTACCCACTCCAAATTGCTTTTTCATCCATGCGCAGGGAATTCCATGGGTGAAAAAGTGGGAGGGGAAAGAGTTAATCAGTCTCTCACCATGTGACCATGGCTGCTTTGGTTTTTTAAAAAGCTGCAGAGAAAAAGCACAGAGTTCTGCAAAATGTATAATTTGGGTCTTAGGCTGGCTTCACATGATTGGCATGAAATGTAGTTCCTGAGGAGTGCCCACTCCTGGAGGGCGTTTCATGCAACCCACCAAAGTCCAGTTCCAGAGCGTTCTTTCCGACATCCTACTGTCTAAACATTCCAGCACGTTGTTGTCATTATTGCCATGGGCAATAATCCTATTTATTATGGCCATTGTGTTAATGTGGGAGTATCTTTTTTTTAAAAAAAACTTTGCTCCTGTGGATTCCCTCATCCCACCTTGTTACATTGCCCTCTTCCTCTCCTAAAGTGAATTATGGATGTGATTGTTTGGGGGAAAACTATGTTGTTTATGAAAGATAATCTATCGGCCCTTGATAAATGCAAGTAGTGAGATAGAACAAATTATGGTCAGATAGGTTCTAGTGTTCAAGTCAATGGCCACATTCTCATGTATCACAGAACTGGAGTTTTAGGGGGCAGAGGTTCCCTCACCATGTCGTCCGAATGCTTGCAACGCCAGTTCTGTGAGGTGACCCACCCTCGGTTCCAAGTTTATAACTCCAATCTGAACCCTCGAGTTGTAGTTAGTTTCTTCTCCCAAACCTGAGGTTCCACGCAGCCTGCGTGTTGTCTGAATTTGAAATGGCAGGCTACGTTAACTATAGGGGGAGTTGAGGGAGGAAGCGTTCCCTCCCTCTGGCCATGATTGGCTGTGCGTGTCTGTGGGCTGTCCTTCATGCAAGAAGGAAGCCCACACAACCAGTTCCCTTGTCTCACTGACTGCAGAGAGATCGCTCTACATGATGTCCGAATTCAGACAGGAGAGTGGGGGGGAGGGGAGGGGGAGCGGAGCCATGGGTCAATTGTGCCCACAGTTTTGCGTTGTGTGTGAAAGCGGCCATAGTCACTGAATTCTCTCAATGATGATTTGTCCAGATCACATATATTTGAGATTCATGCAATGCCTTCAAAAGACTCCAGTTTTCATGAGATATTATTCCCCGCCTTACACTAATATTCTCATACTTACCTATCATACTTCCTTATCCATTCAGCCACTCTGAACCACAACTCTCTTTATTGCACCATACTCTAATAAATAAATAAATCCAAATTCAGTTTTTAAAAAAATCAAAGGAAAATTAGCATTGAATTCCCTCAGGAAATGATGACTTTGGGAAACCAGAAATACATCCTGGGAAACAATTTGATTGGGGAAATGTTAACCATTTTAAATACCTTAGGACCATTGTTTCTCCTACCTGCTGCTTAGTGTGATTTTCCTCTGTGATTTTCCTTATTTCTCCCACTTGGGTGATCACTGCCAATTAAAGTTCTCATAGTAAATGTGGTGATGGCACAAATGTCTGTCAGTCCTACCTTCAGTTTTGAGGAACATAAAGCATATTTTTAAGAGTAACTAACAGGCATACACTTTTTGTAGACATATAACTTATCTTATTATTGTTTGTGATAACTGTGGAGATAGCAAAGAGGCTGGACACTATGTTGAGTTTAAACAGAAACTAACTTTTATTTTCTCTTTCAAAACCTTCCCTTTCTCCCCACACCGTGCTATCTAGTGGCCCTGAACTATACACAACTATTGCCACATCCCCGTTTTTAAGGTGGGACAACATCTCAAAACTATGTATTGTTTCCATTTAAATGAAAATATAAAATACTTTAAAGTCCTATGAGGCCAGGATAGACTACCTGAAACCTCGGCTTCCTGTCAGGGATTATTCTGCCCTATAGACAGTTAGCCACTAAACCTGAGTATGCTGTGGGCTTCCAGATGTTACATTGTCTCTTAGAAAACCTGGAGGTTGTCTCTTCCTATCTGAATAGGAAGGAGAAGGGGCTGAAGCATAAGAACATAAGAACAACCCTGCTGGATCAGGCCCAAGGCCCATCTAGTCCAGAATCCTGTTTCACATAGTGACCCACCAGATGCCTCTGGGAAGCCCACAGACAAGAGCTAAGGGTGTGCCCTCTCTCCTACTGCTATTCCCCTACAACTGGTATTTAGAGGCATCCTGCCTCTGAGGCTGGTCTATAACCCTCAGACTAGTACCAATTGATAGACTTGTCCTCCATGAATTGATCTAAACACCTCTTAAAGCCATCCAGGCTGTTTACTGTCACCTCATCTTGTGGAAGAAAATTCCATAGGTTGATTATGCATTGTGTGAAAAAGTACTTCATTTTGTTGGTCCTAAATATCTTGGCAATCAGTTTCATGGGATCCCTAGTTCTAATGTTATGCGAGAGGAAGAAAAACTTCTATCAACTTTCTCCACAATCTGCATGATTTTATAGATCTCTATCATGTTGCTCCTCAGTCGTCTGTTTCCTAAACTAAAATGCCCCAGGTGTTGTAGCCTTGCCTCATAAGAAAGGTGCTCTAGGCCCCTTATCATCTTGGTTGCCCTCTTCTGCACCTTTTTCCAGTTCTACAATGTCCTTCTTAAGATATGGTAACCAGAACTGCACGCAGTTCTCCAAATATGGCTGCACCATAGTTTTGTAAAAGGGCATTATAATATTAGTAGTTTTATTTTCAACCCCCCTCCTAATGATTCCAAGCATGAAATTGGCCTTTTTCACAGTTGCCGCACATCAACACTTTCAATGATCCATCTGCCCAAGAAGAGAAGAGGGATCGTCTGCCCGGAGGTAAGTGCTAGCAGCCTTCCTCCCCACTTTCCATCATCGATCGTGAGAAAGGGCTCAGTGGTAATTAAAACAATGTGGCAACAAGAAACCCCTTCATATCTTGCCCTAATGATTTGATCAGTAGCTGGATAGTCCGTAATTTGCTAGGTTTAAAAATCGCAACCTAAGAAAGAAGCTGCCGGCATTCTGGCAAAGCTGGTCAACAGCTCATATCTGGAGCTCTGTGACTGGGCCTCATTCTGTGTTGGCATCCATGAAACATTGTTTTTCTTCAGTACTCCGCAGTTTGCCCATAGAGCTCCAAACTTAATTAATAACCACCATGATCACTTGTAGGCAGGGTTTCATTTGGAAAGATGCAAGTTTGCTAATGGAGAAGTTAGTAATCCATGAAGTTCCCACATGTGATGAAAACCGAAGGCCAATTCCTACATTTAAACATTGCTCTTGATTTCCAACACCCTAGAAAATTGGAGGGGGGGAGAGAAAGAAAAAAGATGAGGGGGGAGAGGGAGCTGTTTGAAGTCTTCAGGCTGTCAGACCCCATAAGTTGCTTTATGTGAGCTGAAATATACACACACGTTTGCAGCTTGTTGTTAAGAAGTGCACAGCCTTTTTATGATAAATATATTTTTATGGTTTTTATATGATTGGTGAGGGGGGATGACTGCTCCAATAAATTATTTATCCAAGTTGTAAAGACCAAGGAAATTGCTTGGGTAACATGTTCAGAGCATCTAAATCCAGACATTTATTGGGGTCTGGGCAGCCCTTACATTCCACTGGTCTTTTAAAACTTTGTTTGGCTGTTCTGTTCTGCACTCCTTCCTTTCTAAAGGCCACACTGGGCTGTCTTTTTTAACCTAGCGTTAAGTGGTAATAATAATGCCTTGCAGCTACCACCATTTTACACCTTTGGAGGGTCTGACTTGGAAGTTGGCTTTTGAATTTTCTTTCACCCACTGTACACATCTCTTTTTAGATCTACCCTTAATATTTTCTACTTTGCCTTCTTTCTAAAAGAGACATATGTTCTCTTCTAGTGTAAAGCCAACACAGAAGCAATGGAAATAATCCACGAATGAGGTGGCATTTATAGCTCAGGAATCCAGATGCAGTTCTCCTTTATTTGTGGACCTATAGACAAATAAAGTAGCAGTAGGAGAAAGCTGATTTCACCAGAACTACAACTCTGTTGAGTGAATACATAAATGTATCCAAGAAAATTATGTTTTGCTTTAAAGTTTCTAGCTATTATTCCTGTTTTGGCCACATACGGATGGCAATAAGGGGGAGTTTAGATTCCAACCTGGATATAGGAATGTCATCAGAATAAGACAATGATGCCTTCTTTTAGATGCCATAGTCAAATGTTAGTATTTGTGCTGTGCCAAATATTTTCCAGCTGACATTTCTGGCAGAGAATTAGTGGTTTTGGCAGAGAGAAGGGGGAGGGGGAGATTAAATGTTCCCTGACAACTCCATATTTACCTTTGTCACTCCTAATTGCTAATATTTGCAGTCCTTTCAACTGCTACTCCAGCACCATTTCTTTTCCCTTAACTGCCCTTTGAGATCCTAGGACTGTGATCCTTGCCAGCTGGGAATGACATTGTGAATTATAGCCCATCAGATTTGGCTAAATGGTGGCATAACAAAGCTAATTGAGAATGAGGGCAATGCTTCTTGCCCTCATGCTGAACTGGCATCATGATATTACCATTTAGGTAATCCTATTTGTCTGTAGCCCTATTTGGTCTGTAGGGCTATCTGAAGTTCAGGTTCAGGTTTGTCTGAAAAAGGAAATGCCATAAGCATGATGATGGGTGCTTCCATGATCAGTAGTCTGGGGCAATCCAAGTTGCCGATCACAGAAGCACCCATCACGATTATGGTGTATCCCTTTCCAGATGAATGCTGCCATAACCATGATTGGCACAGTGAAGGGGATGAGTGACATGCCAGGGTGGAACTTCTGACCTACTTTTGGGGCTGTAAGCCTGTTCAGCACCTAATTTTGGTAAGGCCCAAATAGGTCTTATATGTTGAAGTCATAAAGTCAATTTAGAATAAGGGTAAGGATTATGGCCACCACTCAAGGACATCCACATAAATAATTAGTGATGTGGGGGAGTCAGTGGTGACTGGTAAGTTCTGGGATTGGTGGGGCTGTAGTTTGGATGCATGAATGCTGTGTGGGTGTGTTACTTGTCTGCATAGCATGCATTACTTCAGAACATCTATGAATATTTCTTGTGCCTGAGCCTCTGGACTGGACATATCACCCTCCACCCAATGAATAAACAGATCTAAAGCAGTCAAAGCTGTCAAATCACTAGCTCTATTAGACTTTGCAGACAGGGAATAGCTCCAGATGCAGAGTGCATTTCCCTCACTACTGAATAACCGATACCCCCACCCCACCCACTTCAGAGAGCAATCTACCAAAACAAAAGTGGCATCCCTATACTGCTGCTCTGAGTGAGAAGGAAAAAAACCCCAACTTTTTAACCATTCTTTAACTAGCTCAATTATAAATGCAAAAGAGTGGTGAAGTGGTAAATACCTACAACTAGTAGAAAACTGGAATATGTTTGAAGAACAGCAGACAGTGTTTAAGGGCAGTAAAACAATATTTTTATCAGAATCAAAATTCGCAATGTAGTATGTAAACTTTTGATTTACACAGAATTCAGTAGCTACACAGAACACAGTCACACAGTTAACAATGATTTACACAGAACTCAGACTGAATGCCATTAAAAAGGATAAAATAGAAGTTTCAATGAGAGACATTGCTCCTAGCCCAGTCGGCACTGTTTCACTGTTAAGATTACAGTAGAAACGTTCTTGCAGACAAATTAAGAAGTGTTCCTTATTTATCTTAAACATTTCTATACAGCCTTTTTGTCAAGGCAGCTCTCCAAAGCTGTTCACATAACCAATGATTTAAATCACTTAAAAGGGGCCAATTTAAATAACTGCTTTAAATAAAATCTGATCACTAAAACATGTAAATGTACATTTTCACTACCCAAGAGTATAGCGTTTATATAGCTTTTAAAGATATTTTTAAAAAAATATATTTATATGGATAAAATATAAGGTGATTTAAGACATCACCTCCTTTGTCATGAACCATGCTGCCTATTAAGATCACCTGGAAAGGTCTAGTTACGGTTGCCACCAGCCTGTTTGGTGCCACCCAGGACCAGGCTTTCTCTGTGGCTGCCCTGAGGCTTTGCAATATGCTCCCTGCTGAAATACGAGCATTTTCTTCTCTGGTTTTTTTCCCCCCAGGGACACTCTCGAGATTCTCCTGTTTTTGCAGGCTTTTGATTAGAGATAATTTTTAATAATTTTAATAATTTGTTTTAATAATTGTTTTATGGTGTTTTTATTGCATCATATATTTTAATCTGTTTTGACTTTTATATATTTTAAATTTCAGACACCGCCTAGGCAGTGGCAGGTGGTATAAAAATATGATAGACAGATAGATAGATAGATAGATAGATAGATAGATAGATAGATAGATATGAATGATCACTTTGTTCATTATTTGTATATTCAAGAATTAAATCACACACCCATTGATTCAGTTTTAAGAATTATACCTGTAGGTTTAACATGCTTGTATGGAGATTCAATTTTCACCAAATTATTGAAAATGGAATAGGTATTTTAATGCACCTTTTAAAAAACAAATGAAACAACCCAGTTTTTATTTTTGAAAGTTATTTTATCCTCCCTGCTATATTTAACAGTGGTGCATCAGCTGGTAACCTCCAGGCTCTACTACTGTAATGCACTCTACGTGGGGCTGCCTTTGTACATAGTCTGGAAACTACCATTGGTACAGAATGCGGCGGCCAGACTGGTCTTTGGGACAACACGAAGGGACCACATAACACCATTTTTTAAAGAACTGCACTGGTTGCCAATATGTTTCCGGATGAAATACAAAGTTTTGGTTATCACCTGTGAAGTCCTTAATGGCTTGGGCCCAGGGATTTTTAAGAGAGGGCCTTCTTGGTCATGAACCTTGCTGCCTATTACAATCTTCCGGAGAAGTCCAGTTATGGTTGCTGCCGGCTCTTCTGGTGGTGACCCGGGACCAGGCTTTCTCAGTGGCTGCCCCGGGGTTTTGGAATATGCTCCCTGCTGAAATAAGAGCATCTCCTGTGCACCTTCTTTGTTTGTTTTCAGGAAGACCCTCAAGACTCACTTGTTCTCACAGGCTTTTAATTAGAATTAATTTTAATTTGTTTTAATAACTGTTTTATGTGATTGTTCTTATTGTGTTTCATGGATTTTCATCTGTGACTTTTTATATTGTTTTGAATTTTGTACACTGCCTAGAGATGTACATATCAGGCAGTATAAAAATATGATAGATAGATAGATAGATAGATAGATAGATAGATAATGAGTTCCCAAAATCCACCACCTCACCCTCACATTTCCCCACCTCTTTCTTTTAAATAGCAATTATATGACCACTTCCCTTCTGCCCTGCCTACAATCTTGGTCACTGTTCCCTCGAAGGTGCGTGTGCACAAACACCAGGCCCCTGTGCAGCAGTTTCTGGCGGGTGTGTAGTCTCTGCTGTGCCCGCCATTGCCACCCAACTGCCCGACACCCTGTTGCCCCCCCTCACCTCGGCCCTGCCGCCTCCATGCCGCCGCCTCCTCCTTCTCCCTCCCCCTGGCTGGACCACCTCCTCCTCTAGTTCCAGCAGCAGATCTCACGAGACTTCCATCAAGATCTGCAGACGGCGGAGGATGGAGGAAGGAGGACGAGAGGCAGCGATGGTGGCTCCCCCCGGCGGCTCCTCCCAGCAGCCCAGAGAGACCAGAGCTGAGGGCCTGGGGGCGGGAGGGCAGGGAGCAGCAGGTTGAAAAAAAGGTTTAGAAAGGGTATTTTTAAAAATCTATTGCATACTCTTTATATAGTGTTGGCTTTTGGCTTGGTCCACCACCACCCCTTTCCTGCCTCAGTGCCTTTATCAGGGGGTCCCCCAATGAAAGGGACAGGCAGGAGATCGGGGCAGACACAAGAAGGCCCTTTTTCACAGAACACAGAACCATGAGATTCACTCTCCTGGGATGTGGGGATGGCTACTGGTTTAGGTGGCTGAAAATGGGATCAGAGACTGATTTGTGGAAGAGGGGGCCGGCCAAGGACTATTAGCCAGAGTGGCTAAATGGAGCTTCCAGGTGCAGAAGCAGTATACCGCTCAGTACTAGATTTTAAAAAGGTTACAGGTTTTTTTGCTCATTACTTCCTAACTGGTGTGTGTGTGTGTAGAGAGAGAGAGAAAAAGAGAGAGAGATGTGCACACGCTGCCTTGATACTGCAACCCAAGACCAGGGGCGGCTTGTGAACTCTCCTCCGGGGGGGTGGGGCGGTGGGCAACTTCTTTAACTGTAAATGGAGCCGGTGCTCCATGCTGCCCAGCAGAGGCGAGCCCCCGCCAGCGGCCAGGTGAGTGCCGGAGGCGATTCCCCGCCATGGGGGCTGCTGGGCGGCACGGAGCACCGGCTCCGTTTACCTTAAAGAGGCCACCCGCCACCCCCAGAGGAGAGTTCACAAGCTGCCCCTCCCCAGGATATAACTATTTCCACTCAATCTAAAAATTAGAAGGAACACTTTTGATCTTTTCCCCCTGCCTGAATCTCTAACCTTGACCCCTACCACAACCACCAGTCTTCCCCCCCCCCACCATCCCCAGACCCAGCACATCTCTGGGCTGATCTCTAAAGTTGAAATAAAATGAATGGATGACTGCAGTGTTAACCTTCCTCTCAATTTCTGCTTGGAGATGGAGCAAGACCTAGAGCCAGAGCATCCAGAGGAGGGAAAACCTTTGGCAGGGGGCCCAAACCATGAGCTGAGGACATTGATTCATCTGATGTCTGGGGTCCACGGAAGCCTGCAGTGGGCTCCTACAAGCAGGCTCATTACTATGTGGGAAACAAGTCACCTTATTTGTAGCAGATCATGCTCAAGAATATTTAGGTAAGCTATGTTCCACCAGATATATACTATATTTGTATTTATGAGATGTCCAGATCTTGTAAGATTGGCAAGAGCCCATTGGAAACAGCGTCATGAGAGCAGAACAAGCAAATAGGGTTGCCAGCCCCTCATGATTGCCCTGAAGTCTCCAGTGAGAACACATCCGCTTCGTTCCAAGCTCAAAGTCCCATCTGGAAATGCTCCAGGAATTGCTTCAGACAATTTGGCAACCCTGCAGATAGTGTCCCTCAGAACTGGTCCTCCTCCAGAACAGTACAGAGAGTTGAGAGTGGCAGTTGTGAACAATGCCCACCATGTTCAGTGGAATTTAAAGGTAAAGTGTGCCATCAAGTCGATTTCGACTCCTGGCGCCCACAGAGCCCTGTGGTTTTCTTTGGTAGAATACAGGAGGGGTTTACCATTGCCTCCTCCTTCACAGTATGAGATTTTGCCTTTCAGCATCTTCCTATATCGCTGCTGCCCAATATAGTAGCAGCGGGGATTGGAACTGGCAACCTTCTGCTTGTTAGTCAAGCATTTCCCCGCTGCGCCACTTAAGGTGGCTCTTCAATGGAACTTACTCCCAGGTAATCATGGTTTGGGAGGATTGCAGGCTGAGTAGACTTGCGTATTTACTCAATTCTTCATGAACTTGCATATTATCTTTATATGTGTATAGAGAGAAAACCAAACAGAAATCCTTAATTTCACATTTGCTCCTCTAAACAAATATAAAGTAGGGGGTGATTTAATAGAAAATGCAGGAAAGGGGGGGAGAAAGAGATTGGAAGGAAGGAAGGAAGGAAGGAAGGAAGGAAGGAAGGAGATACTAACAAAGAGAAAAGCAAAAGGGAGGGGAAAGGAAAGAGGAACCCCATTTGGAGCTTCGCTATCTTGGAAACAGCTTCATTGCTTTAATATCCATGCAGGGCAGGCTATTGCAGAATAAAGGAATGTAGCAGAAAGCAGGAGAGGTGACATTTTATAGATGAGGAGCAGAGATTAGCATACCAGCAGATGGACAACTTTTAGCTTCAGATGAAGGAACAGAGCAATGTGGCATAGAGTGGTGTCTATGGATTTTTAACTGGGAATGTGACTATTTCTCCAATTATCGGGCACCTAAATGAAAAACCAAATTGTTACAGCTGCTACCCTGCCATCATCAAAGCAGACGCTCTTGCAATGTTCTCTGTATCTTTCTCCTTTAAACCTTGCATTTGATCAGTGCTGAGTAAAATCCAGAACAGATGAATGGGCAGCGAGCAAAAGAAATCTAGGTCAGGCTAATCTTCCAGCACTTCTAGGTGAACTACAGTCCGATGCTTCTCCCTGAGCCTAGGCATGAAGCCAGAGCAGCTTGTACTAACTAAGGCATCACAGTAATGCCCAAGGGAGAGACCATTTCTGCCTGTGTAGCTAACAGTGAAAGTCCAGGTACTCACATTTGGTTTGTTTATACTGGAGCAGTTTGAGAGCGCCGCCTTCCTCATGGCTGGATCTCCTGTTATCTGCAAAGAGGACCCATATGGGTGGGGCAAAGGGCCTTCCCACACCAGGACTGCCAGGGCCCAGTGGCAAATGGGCCCAGTGCTGAATGTTCAGTGCCCTCATCAAATCACTGCCCTCCTTCATTGCATCTCTTCCACTAGCCCATACCCAGCTCTCTTAGTATTTTCCACCCAGCAAAAGTAAATGCCTCTGATCCACATCCTTTTCAGAAACAAATTAAGTTGCTTAATAATGAGCAACACATTTTGCTACCCCAGCATTGAATTAGTGTTGAAGCAAATTTGCCTCTGTCATCCCCATTGTCCCTAGAATCCACTGCTGTGGATTCTGCTGTCAGACAGCAGGCAATTTTAAAAATCTGGCATAGTGTTTGATGTACTAGTATCAAATAGGGTTGCCAGGCTACAACGCGGAGATTCACAATGGACCTTTACATTGTTCACTGCAGAGGAGACAAGGCAGAGAAGGCTATGGCTCCTCCCACCGATTCCATTGCCACTTCCCACCCTCAGTTGTTATGCAGCAGCAGGCAGCATTTCTATCATCTTGCTCATGACAGCAAGTGGGCGGGGCAGGGGCGGGCGGGCAGGGTAAGCAGTGGATCCAAGGGTAGGATAGGCAGGAGAAGCTGTAGACTTCATTTCTAGCAGATTAGAGGAATTTAAAGGTGTGGTGTGCGTCTCCAGGTTGCAGCCTGAGAACTCTGGTTGATACTCATTGTTTGCAATGTGCTACCCAAATATTTCTAGAATTGCCTCTAATATTTAAGAGATGATATCCAGCTCTGAGAGGATAATGGATGATATTCAAGGTATAGCCCTGTGTTATAGCCAATCATTATTTGACATTCAGAACCACCTAATGACACAGCAGGGAAGTAACTTGCCTAGGGAACAAGAGGTTGCTGGTTCGAATCCCCGCTGGTATGTTTCCCGGACTATGGGAAACACCTATATCGGGCAGCAGTGATATAGGAAGGTGCTGCAAGGCATCATCTCATACTGCGTGGGAGAAGGCAATGGTAAACCCCTCCTGTATTCTACCAAAGACAACCCCAGGGCTCTGCGGTCGCCAGAGTCAACACCGACTTGGCAGCATGACTTTACCTTTACTTGATGGACAGTGGCCAACTTCCACACTAACGCTGCACATGCAGAGCCCCCCAAAGCATGATTTTCACGGATCTCCCCTTCCTCTGAAACATCCTATGTAACACACACCTGTACCCCACCCCGCAGCCCACCATGCACACACTTCAGAAGCGGGCACATTTGCACCCACACTAATAAAGCAATCAACATAGCCCCTTGGCCTCGTGCTGTAATTCAGCCTGAGACTGGAGTGAGCAAGCCGCTCCCAGGACAGGCTGGGCAAGCAGCTCTACAACCATGGCATATATGTCCTTTTCTGGGCTCAGTAAACCCAGTAGTAGTGTAGATGTCGGCCAATATTTAGTGTCGGAGGATCAAACAACTTCAAGGAGCTAATGAATGCTACTTAGGGAAAATTAGTGACGTACAAAACCTCTTGAGATTTTTTTTTAAATTTTTTTACTTTATTTTATTTTATTTTAAAAGATTTATACCCCACCTTTCTTAAAAACATGAATCAGAGTGGCTTACAGCAGTCAATATACAAAGTGGGGTGGGAGGAATATAATGAAATCCATCAACTAAAAGTCAGCAAAACCACACCAGCATAGTTGCTAGTCTTATTGAGGTGGCGGGACAGTCACAAGGGCTCCCAACAGTGTTTCCTCTACCAGGGATTCCCAGATGTTGTTGAGTACAACTCCCATAATTTCCAAGCAAAAGCCATTGCAGCTGGGGATTCTGGGAGTTGTAGTCAACATCTAAGAATCCCTGTTAGAGGGAACACTGGCTCACAGGAACTGCCTCACGGGAACTGCCTCCCACAAACTGTGAGCTCTGTGTTGTTTCAGCTTTGAGGCCCTAGCTGCCACAAATATGGACTCTACATTTCCCATGCTTCTTGCCTTCCCTGGAGACTGCTCTGCATGCTGTGGCAGCACACTGTGCCTGAAGCTCTATCTCAGCAGTTTCCTGGAACCTTCCCCATAGCACCCCCACCTTCATAAGTGTGGGGAACTAGAGATGGTGGGGAAGGCTCCTGGAAACCTCCATGGGCCAAAATAGTTCCACAAGGGATTGGTCTATACTCTGGAGGGATGTGGGTCAGTGGCAAAGTGATGTTGGTGGCAAGTCATGTCCAAATATTTGGATGGGTTGTCGCAGCCCCACGGCTCAACTGCCACATCTGGCTGCTGTGGACCCGCTCACCATCATAGCCACTGTGACTGGCAAAGGGAAGCAAGCCGCCTGCAGCATGGTATATTGAGGTCACCACCTGGCACCTGTAACAGGCAGTGACATCACTATACAGCACCATGGCCATCTTGCTTCCCTCCACAAGCTGTAGCAGCTGTGGTGGATGTTGGGGCCACAGAAGCTAGCAGCAGGAAGGAGGGAGGGAGGGAGGGTGTAGGGTGCTGCAGCAGATGTGGCACATGGCAGAGATGGCAGGCAGTGAATGGTGGGGCGGATGGGAGGCCCAAGTGGACCATGTTCTTTGCATACAGTTGCACAATTATAGATCTGCCCCGATGTAGGTCCAATCTGAAATGGATCAGGGATGGTGGCTCCAGAAACATGATGCCCACCCCACTCCTCATTTCCCCCCTCTCCAGGTTGCCATTTTCACATTTTATCCCATCACTGCAAATGATGACCTTTCCATTTTTTCCCCGGACAATGGTTCTGCAGGAGAGAATCACACTGTTAAATCTGTGTTTAAAAGCATTACAACCACCAACCTTATGATGCACAGCCACGTGCATAGAAGGCCCCAAATTATCTGCCTATAATTGTACTATTACTGTTTCATAGATCTTGGGCATATCATTAAGACATGGGGAAATAAAAGATATATAGGCTCCCAATGGATCCCTGAGGGATCTTTGTAGCAATTAGCATTAAACTTGAAAACATATTTCCAGTTTTATGGCCTGTTTTCTGAGCTTAAAATAAATTTCTACCCAATAAACCCAAGTTTCACCAAAATATAACTGCAACAATGAATTAATTAACAGCAAGAGACCAACTGGCAGTAAAACTTTGCTAAAATCAGTGCATGCATCTTTTCTCTTCATTATTTATTTAGATTTATGACCCTCATTTTCCTTTGAAAGGTTGGGGTGGCTTCTAAAATTCAGGCTTATATATAGAGATGTGCAAAATGTTTCTATGTCAAAACATTCCAGTGAGAAACAGGCCATTTTGAGTGTTTCAAACTTGAAACAAAATGCTCTTTAAGAACATAAGAACAGCCCTGCTGAATCCCTGCTCTTTAAGAACATAAGAACAGCCCTGCTGGATCAGGCCCAAGGCCCATCTAGTCCAGCATCCTGTTTCACACAGTGGCCCACGAAATGCCGCTGGAAACCTACAGGCAGGAGTTGAGGGCACGGCCTCTCTCCTGCTCTTACTCCCCTGCAACTGGTACTCAGAGGCATCCTGCCTCCATTCCAGATTGCTGGCTGTCTCCACATCTTGTGGCAGAGAATTCCACAAGTTGATTATGCATTATGTGAAAAAATACCTCTGTTTGCTGGTCCTAAATTTCCTGGCAATCAATTTAATGGGATGACCCCTGGTTCTAGTGTTATGTGAGAGGGAAAAGAATTTCTCTCTATCCACTTTCTCCACACTATACATGATTTTATAGATCTCTATCATGTCTCCACGCAGTCGTCTTTTTTCTAAACTAAATAGCCCCAGGTGTTGTAGCCTTGCTTCATAGGAAAGGTGCTCTTGGCCCCTAATCATCTTGGTTGCCCTCTTCTGCACCTTTTCCAGTTCTACAATTTGCTTTTTAAGATGTGGGGACCAGAATTGTATGTAGTACTCCAGGTGTGGCTGCACCATAGTTTTTTTTATAAGGGCATTATAATATTAGCAGTTTTATTTTCAGTCCCCTTCCTAATGATCCCTAGCATGGAATTGGCGTTTTTCGCAGCTGCCACACATTAAGTTGACACTTTCAACAAGCTGTCTACCACAACCCCAAGATCCCTCTCTTGATCAGTCACTGACAGCTCAGATCTCGGAACAAAATGACCCCATTTTGATTCAAAACATTTCAACTTTCTGAGTGCCATTTTGGAGGACTGTTTTCCCCTTGCTAATTGGTTTTTTAGCACTGGCTTCCGAATGGCTTGTGATCTCCTTGCTTCTTAGTTGGCTTGCTATCATACAAATCAAGTGTTGTCAGGGGCAACTTGAGGGAGGAGGGATGGGGGAATATAAAAGGAGGAAGTTTCAAAATTTATTCAAAGGGATTGGGAGGTAGAAAGAGCCCTTACAGTGTGCCTCTCTTAAAGAGGATGCACCAGGAAAGGAGAAAGGAATCAAGGAAGATTTGATTTTGAGGTTTTCTCAGCACCAAGTATAATATGCTGTGCTATTGCTGCTATAACTATCTGGTTTTGCTGGATCTCAGACTGACAAAAGCAGAACTTGGGTGTCTTCCTTCCTTGAGTTGTGTTTGTTTTGTTTGTGAGATAGTGTTGTGATGAGAAATGGACAGTGGCAGTTGTGTGTATGTGTGTAATATTTTGTGGCAATTGCTGTGATGAGCTCCATGTCTGGTCTTGAGACTAACTTCTGCTTCACTCTCTGCTCTGGTCTGCTCTTCAATCTGCATTCTGCACTGCAAGATGCACTCAGTCAAAATGTAGCTGAAGGCATTGCTCTACTTGAGCTTATGGCTATGCTTGCTGACTGGTAAGGGTGCTGCTGTGGCAACTGTTGCAATGCTAGGAAGTAATGTAAGGAGTCATAATTGATTTAAATTAATTTTAAACTGTTTGAATTGTTTTTTTAAACTCATGAATTGGTTTAACTTTTTATTCTGTGAAATTGTTTTAACTGTGTTTTACTCTTTCTACTCTGTTGTTGTTTTTTAGATTGTGTACACTGCCTAGAGACTCACATATCAGGCGGTATATAAATGTAATTAATTAATTAATTAATTGTGTGTGTGTGTGTGTGTGTGTGTGAGAGAGAGAGAGAGAGAGAGAGAGAGAGAGAGAGAGAGAGAGAGAGAGAGAGAGAGCAATTTGTGCCAATGATATTACTGCAGCACAGGTACTGTGGCTGGCAATGGATTCTAGGTCAGTGATCTCTCTCTCTCTCTCTCTCTCTCTCTCTCTCTCTCTCTCTCTCTCTCTCTCTCTCATTTTTGGACTGTGTTTGAAATGTGTGTTCTGTGTTGGGAGGTGCAGATTTTCTTTTACTGTGTGCTTCTGCAGTGTTTTTCTGCAGTGTTTTTCAGTTTGCAAAATGCACTCTATGAGTGCAGCTTGTTTTGGCTATAGGGAACAATGGGGAAACTCCCCATTGTTCCCCATGGGTAGCTCTTAGGGACATGAAAGTGGGTTGTGTGGTAGGGCATGATGGATGCTACCTACCACCCACCCCACAAAAGAAATGGGCAAGTGGGTTATTTTTAACCTTTCCCTAAAACCTGCATAAGATCGTATGTGGGGGGTTGAGGAAGGTTAATTTTTTAAAAAATCCACTACCCTCTTGCCCATTTCTTTTGTGGGTTGGGTGGTAGGTAGCATCCATCATGCCCTAACACCCAACCCACGTTGGTGTCCCTAGGAGCTACCCATGGGTAACAATGCGGTGTTTCACGCTTCCCCATTGTTCTCTATGGCTGAAACACTCAAAACTTTTTGAGTTGTTTTTTCTCTCTCAAAAGAACCAGTTCAACCGCTGTTTCAAAGAAATGTTTTGGCCATCTGCATTTTGTTTCGAGCTTGAAACAAAATGCAGAATCTGTTTTGTGCACATTTTGTTCTGCTTACTCGTATATATGAATATACAAAACTGCCACATATGGAATCTGAGGATGGATCCATCTAACCCCATATTGTTTGCCAAAGCCAAAGCCCCAACCCAGAACAAACTGTTCTGACCTTGCCTCCTTCCAGTCAGCTTCCACTAGAACAGTAATCCTCCTATATCTCCACATGGGGTGTGACTGGATCATTCGGTCACTCCCATTACAGAGGTACCCACACAACAAAATTACCTGCCCTCAGAGGAAGCATGCTCAGAAGAATGACTCACACAGAAATACAGGAAATGGGCTCCTCTGAGGGCAGATGAACAAGTACTTCTTGTAGTGTACTGCCTCTTTAAGGGGCACATCTTGAAGGTCTTCGGCTTCGAGTCAATCCATATGAGAGATTTAGAGAACTATTTCAGTTCTAAAGCAGAGGCCTTTGTGAATGCTTGAGCATGAATGATCTCCTCAGGGACCTGAGCAGATCCTCAGGGTCCTAGCCCTAGATGGACCAGTAATCAGAGACAGAAATCAGCTGGACTTGTAATTTCACCGGTCTACGCTTTTCTGCCCCATGTGTCTTCTCAGTAATCAGTAAATAGCTGAGTTTTCAGAAGAAGGTGATATATTAAAATTATTGGCTTACATGATGCAGAGTGTTACCTCTCCATAATGTCCCCCCCGGGGATGCTGTGGACTTGGAAGCAGCCCTGACACTGTTCTGAACTGGTGGTTGCACATGTTTCCCCCAGTGCAGCAAACTGGGGTGGGGTGGGGGTGGGGGCGGTTGCTGCAGGAGTCCTGCTCATGCAACTGCCGGTTCTGAACAGCATCAGGGCTGCTTATGAGTCTGCAGCAGCTCCAGGAGAAAGAGTGTTATATAGTCACAATCTTTACGGTATTTGGCAAGTACCAGTTACTATGTAAGAGAAGTGCATATTTGACAGTTGATATGCAGTAGCAATAGGTATTTGATGATATGTAACAACTGACATGCAGTAGTAGTCAATATTTGGCTGTATCTGAGCAATATGCTCTATTATTTAATAAATATGTATTTTCATTCATTTCACCACTCAAAACAGGCAAATGTTGGATTCTGATGTGAAAGTGCAATATGCAGTTTTTAAGTTTTTGCAACAAAATAGTCTGAGCATCATTCTGCATAAACGACAAAAATTTCACTTCTATTTATTATTATTATTATTATTATTACATTTATATCCCGCTCTTCCTCCAAGGAGCCCAGAGCGGTGTACTACATCCTTGAGTTTCTCTTTCACAACAACTCTGTGATGTAGGTTAGGCTGAGAGAGAAGTGACTGGCCCAGAGTCACCCAGCTAGTTTCATGGCTGAATGGGGATTTGAACTTGGGTCTCCCTGGTCCTAGTCCAGCACTCTAACCACTATACCACGCTGGCTCCTCTTGTCCACACCAGGACAATCTCTGTCATTTGGTTGCACTGTTGTAAATGACTGAGATAAGACTATGTACAGTCCTTCATTTCATGTTTGTTTTGATTTATGTCAAAAAGTGCCTCCCATTTTCAGCAGTTGTTGACATTTTTGAATATATTCAGATTGTTGTGATCTTATTCAGTGCCTGTATATTTTCCCACCTGGCTGTTGCTTCTTCTTGATGCCAATTTCCTTTTTTCCTCTTTGGCCTTGAGGTCCTGTCCTCATCTCGTCATGGTGATCCAGTGCTTTTGTCAGTGATGTCACAATGCCATCACAGGCAATGATGTCACAGCTATCTATTAAAAAAATGATTTCATTTGCCACAGCCAGCTGGATTAATTGGCCATGTGAGCAATGAAGCCCAGTAGAGTGAGAGTAGGGCAGAGAGAGCCAGAACCATCTGCTTCCTGCAGTGGTGTGCTCTCCTTCGCTGAAGGTTTTCACGTAGAAGCTTGACAGCTGTCTATCAGGGATGCTGTAGGCATTTTCTGCCCTGAACTCCGAGATGGCCCAAGACAATATTGCATCTGAGGTGAGGCACCAAATGTGGCCTTGACCCTAGTGGGGGCCAGCTGCCCTTTCAAAATGGATCTTTGCAAGCCTTGAAAGTGGTGCAGAGGATGGGGAGGAGGGAAGGTTGCCAGCAGCCTCCTGCCAGCAGCAAAGCTGTGCAAGACATGTGAGGAGAGGTGCTCTTTGCAAAGCCTGCAAGGGTCAGGTTGGCCCCAAAGAGCTGCTCCAGTGGCAGAGGTGAGGAGGGACCATTTTCCATCCTATTTGTGTCTCAATCATCTGCCACCAGAGGCGAATGCCTTACTTTGCCTCATGAAAGACCTCCAAGTTCTCTTCCAGTTCTAAAACTGCATGACTATGTGATTTCGTGGTGGTGGTGGTGGTGGTGGTGGTGGTGGTGGTGGAGGAGGAGGAAAATGGCATGGAGAAACAGCAGCAGCCAAGCAAATAAAAGGATGTTTAAAAGCACAGAACAATGTGAGCAATCAGAAAGGATTTTATTATTTTTGGTAATTAGTTTGGCTGTGTCAAATCTACTAATTTCGAAGAGAAAATCAAAATTAAAGAATATTTGATGCAGCCCTGATTTTTATACTTCAGCATGATTGTGTGCGGAGCTGGCTGTAACACTGAGACAGCCTTCTGCTTTGCTAACTCTGTACTGATGGTTGGTCACATTAATTTTTGTCATACGAAAGAGATTGGTCAGTTGAATCCAAATGGGCTTCTCCAATTTATTGATAGAGCTTCACAGAGAGGGCAATTTTCTGAGCTTATTTTCTACTCCATTGAATGCCGTGTTACTGCAAATGAATGCATTCCCTGGTTGGTGTGATGGAGAATACAGCTGTAAATGCTTTATGCTTCATTTGGATAAAGAGCTGGGGATATGATTACACAATATAAAGAGAATCTAAAGGCCGCACTTCATTAAAAAAAATGCTGTACCCCTGTTAATAAAATTCAGTGTGGCTGATAAAAAACTCTTGAGAGAAGATTTGAATGCAAACCCGTGTAACCCTAATATCCCAAATCTCTCAGCTACAATGAAAATAAGCTGTGCATACAGTATGCCCATTAATTCTGGGTGAGAATGAAGGCAGAGCTACAAACCCTGCATTCAGCGATACCCATAGGTAGCTTTTGGGCACTTCAGCTCAGATATATTTTTGAGCCACTGTCAAGTAAGTGTGTTCACACAAGCCATACAGTCCCTTTAGTGCTACCTGTCCTGATTCCTGACCCCTCTGTAAAGGACCTGGTGAGCACCATTATTACCATCAAAGCAGACTACTGCCAGGTGCTCTACGTAGGGCTGACCTTGATGACTGTATAGGTACAAGGAAGCCAGTGGAGATATGAGTGCAAATGTGAAATATACTTTCAGCTAATGCTGCACTTCACATTTCTTTAGTATCTCCACGGGCTTCCTGTAATTTTCTAGGTACAATTAAAGGTGATGGTTTTCATCTATGATGCCTTCGGTGGTTCAGACCTTGCATATCTCAGAGAGCACCTTCTTCTCAATGCCCTAACATGGTGTTTAAGCTCAGCTGAGAGTGCCTTCTAGGGATGTGCAAGCCAGCTCGCTTTGAGCCAGGCTCAACATCAAGCTGGTCCAGTTCAAGCAGTCAAAATTTGAACCAGCCTGGCCCCCGCAAAGGGTGCTGCTGGTCCGAGTTCAAACCGGCCCAGCCCCCGGATCAAAGAACTGGTTCGCAGGCTGGCATGGGTATACTTGTAAAGGGGAATATTTGTATAGGGGTAAATATACTTGTAAAGGGGAACCGGGCTGCAGCTGGCCTGGTTTGTCATTTGGGAGGCTGGCAGGGGGTTTGGAGGGAGCCCCTGCTACTGCCCCCCGCTGCATCCACTGCTTCTCTGCTGACTCTCTGTCACCTCCGCTGCCTCCTCCAAAGGTACGGAGGCTGACAGAGGCCGCTTTCTTCAGCTACCCCCCACCTACCAATGCCACCTTTACCATTAAGATTAGGGATGCCCTTTAATTGTAAAGGTGAATCCTCAAGAATTCCCCTTTACAAGTATACCCAAGCTGGCCTGCAAACTGACTTGGCCCCGTTTGGCCGACCCCAAAGCCAAGCTGGGCTAGGTCAGTTCAAATCCAGTCCAGATTCAAACAAAGCCGGCCAGATGCCCAGCTCACACGCATCTCTAGTGCCTGCCTGACTTTAGAACATAAGAACAGCCTTGCTGGATCAGGCCCAAGACCTATCTAGTCCAGGATCCTGTTTCACACAGTGGCCAACCAGATGTCTCTGAGAAGCCCACAGGCATGAGCGGAGGGCATGCCTTGGAGACTGGAGGTGGCTTGTAGTCACTAGACTAGTAGCCATTGTCCTGTCCTCCATGAATTTGTCTAAGCCCCTTTTAAAACCATCTGAACTAGTGGCCATCACCACATCCCATGGCATAGATTAATTATGTGCTGTGTGTAAAAGTACTTCCTTTTGTTAGTCATAAATTTCCTGACCTTCAGTTCCATGCGATGACCCCTTGTTCTCGTGTTGTGAGAGAGGGATAAAAATTTCTCTCTATCCACTCTCGCTAATCCATGCATACTTTTATACACCTCTGTCATGTCTCCCCTTAGTCACCTCTTTTCCAAACTAAAGAGGCCCAGATGCTGTAGCCTAGCCGCATAAGGAAGGTGCTCCAGGCCCCTGATCTTCTTGGTTGCCCTCTTCTGCACCTTTTTCAGTTCTACAATATCCTTCTAAAGATACAGTGACCAGAACTGTATGCAGTACTCCAAATGTGGCCACACCTTAGCTTTGTATAAGGGCATTATGATGTTAGCAGTTTTATTTTCAATCCCCTTCTTAATGCTCCCTAGCATGGAATTTGCCTTTTATACTGCTGATGTGCACTGAGTTGACACTTTCAATGAGCTTTCCACCCTGACCCCAAGATTTCTCTCTTGGTCAGCTTACATTGAACTGCCTCATTTGCCGTTTTGTTGCCCACTCCCTCAGTTTGGAGAGATCTTCTTGGAGTTCCACACAATCTTTTTTGGATTTCTGGAATTTACCATCAGTGCACCACACTTGGACAACAGGTATATTTACTTTTTTCTTTTTGCCCTCAGTGTCTGGAACCCTCTTTCCCTAGAGGCCTGTCATAAGCCAAGCCTTAATCCTTCTGGAAGTGTAAGGCTTTTTAGGCTGGCTTTTGACACCCAGGGTTAAGCCAGCGTAGGGATATCTTTTATTTCTGTGTTTTTATGTATAAATTAATTGTTTGTACCTCTTTTAGTGTCACCCCCCAAAAAATAACTAGTGTTTACTGCCTTGATCATTGGGAAGTCAGAAACCCCAGGCTGCATATAGGTTGCATGGTCCACACCCAAAACATAAGAAATGCTGCATTGGATTATGCCTTCTTTTCTTTGGGCTTGCTGTCCCACACTTCTCATTGTGGGGCAGAATTTATTTTAATTTATATTTATTTATTTGTTGTTGAATTTCTATACCGCCTTTCATTAAAAACAACCCCAAGGCGGTTTACAAAAGTTAAAAACATACAATAAAAATGACATTTAAAATATTAAGCTAAAAATATAAAACACATCTAATTTAAAAACTATAAAATACAAGCATAAAAACACATAGACACAAGAATAAAAACACATAGAAGCAGCATAGAAATGGTCATGTAAAAGCCTGGGTAAAAAGCCAAGATTTAAGAAGCTTTCTAAAAACTGTGATGGAATCTGAGGAGTGAATGGCCACTGGGAGAGCATTCCAAAGTCTGGGGGCAACAACAGAGAAGGCCTTGTCCTGAGTGCATGGCAGACGAGCCTCCTTCATTGCAGGCACCCGGAGCAGAGGCCCCTCAGATGACCTTGTCAAGTGGGCAGCAACCCTTGGGAGCAGGTTGTCCCTCAGATACCCTGGGTCCAAACCGTTAAGGGCTTTAAAGGTCAAAACCAGTGCCTTGAATTGGACCCGGAAACGAACTGGCAGCCAGTGCAGCTCTTTCAGGATGGGTGTGATGTGTTCCCACCAAGCAGCTCTGTACAAAACCCTAGCTGCCCCGCTTTGCACTAGCTGCAGTTTCCGGATATTCTTCAAGGGCAGCCCCACATAGAGCATGTTACAGTAATCCAGCTGTGACGTGACTAAGGCATGGGTAACTGTGGCCAGATCTGCCTTCTTGAGAAAGGGACACAGCTGGCGCACTAGCTGAAGCCGTGCAAAGGCACCTCCACCTAAGCTTCCAAAAGCAGAGCCGGGTCCAGTAGTACCCCCAAGCTGTGTACTTGCTCCTTCAAGGGGAGTGCAACCCCATCCAGAACCGGTAAAATCTTCTCATCCCGATTGGCTCTCCTACTGACCAACAGTACGTCTGTCTTGTCCGGATTCAATTTCAGTTTATTAGCCCACATCCAACCGATCACGGCCTGCAGCCCCCGATTCAGGACATCCACCACCTCTCTAGGATCAGATGACAAGGAGAGATAGAGCTGAGTGTCATCCGCATATTGCTGACAACTCAGTCCAAGTCCCCGGATGACCTCTCCCAGCAGTTTCATGTAGATGTTAAACAGCATGGGGGACAAGACCGATTCTTATGGGACCCCACAGGCCAGAGGCCACGGAGCCAAGCAGTAGTCCCCCAGCACCACCCTCTGGACCCTCCCCCCAAGAAAGGACCGGAACCACTGCAACACAGTACCTCCGATTCCCATACTTGAGAGGCGGCCCAGAAGGATACCATGGTCAATGGTATCGAAAGCCACCGAGAGGTCCAGCAGAACCAACAGGGATGCACTCCCCCTGTCTAGTTCCTGGCGTAGGTCATCCGCTAGAGTGACCAAGGCAGTCTCAATCCCATACCTGGGGCAGAAGCCAGATTGAAAAGGGTCCAGATAATCCGTATCATCCAAGACCCTCTGCAGCTAAGACGCCACCGCATGCTCTATCACCTTGCCCAAGAAGGGCAGGTTAGAGACCAGTCTATAGTTGTCCAGGTTGGAGGGATCAAGGGAGGGCTTTTTTAGTAGTGGTCTTACCACCACCTCCTTGAGGCATGGTGGCATCCTGCCCTCCCTTAATGAGGCATTAATAGTCACCTCCAACCATCTACCTGTACCCTCCCTGGCAGCTTTTATTAGCCATGAAGGGCAAGGGTCAAGAGCACACGATGTTGCCCGCACACTGCCCAGGATCTTGTCCACATCCTCAGGCTGCACCAACCGAAAAGAATCCAACACAGCAGGACCAGATGGTACCAAAGGCACGTCTGCCGGAACTGCCAAAACTCTGGAGTCCAAATCGGCACGGATGCGAGCAACTTTATCTGCAAAGAGACAAGCAAACTGATCGCAGCGAGCTGTGGATGATTCCTCCCCCATTACCTGGGGGGATGTGTGGAGCGGTGTTTTTACCACACGAAACAGCTCTGTTTGTCTGCACTGAGCAGATGCAATGGAGGCGGAGAAAAAAATGTTTCTTCGCCGCCCCCACTGCCACGGCATAGTCCCTAAAATGGGCTCTAGCCCGTGTTCGGTCGGATTCATCACGACTCTTCCTCCAGTGTCGTTCCAGCTGTCGTCCGAGTTGTTTCATTGCCCTAAGCTCCGAGGAAAACCAAGGTGCAGATCAGGCTCCACCAAGCTGGAGAGGGTGTTTAGGAGCAACCTGTCAACAGCCCGGGCTGTGTCTCCATTCCAGAGATCGACCAGGGCCTCAACAGGGTCACCAGCTCTGGACACTGGAAACTCCCCAAGGGCCGTCTGGAATCCAAGCGGATCTATAAGCCTCCGGGGGTGGACCATGTGAATCGGCCCACCACCCCTGCAGAGGGCAGATGGAGCAGTCAAACTAAACCCTACCAGATGATGATCTGTTCATGACAAGGGAGTGGTCTCAAATTCCCCCACCTCCAGATCATTTATTTCCTGGTCAGCAAAAACCAGATCCAGAGTATGTCCTGCCACGTGGGTAGGGCCTGATACCAACTGAGACAGGCCCATGGTTGCCATGGAGGCCCTGAAATCCTGAGCCGCACCCACTAGGGGGGCCTCAGCATGAACATTGAAATCCCCCAAAACAATAAGCCTGGGGGAACCCAAGGCCACCTCCGAGACCACCCCCACCAAGCTGAAGACTGAAATGCAGCGGGGTGGTCGGTACATGAATGGCATGAAATGAAATAGGAGCAACTCATGTTTGGGTGCACCCTTAGGAGGGTGAGATAGCACTCTCCCCACCACACACACCACCAGGGGAAAACTTCCATTCTTTGGGGCTATTCTCATGATCAGCAAAAATTGGGCTAGGAGAGCCTAGCCTGATTTTTGCTGATCATGTAAACCACCGGGCTCACAGGTGAGCCTGGTGGTTTACAAGCGGGTCACCCACTTCTGTATCCCTCCCCTTAGCCCGCATTTGCGGAGCGAGCGCTCCGCAAA
The DNA here is from genome assembly GCF_027244095.1 of Hemicordylus capensis. NCBI lineage: Eukaryota > Metazoa > Chordata > Lepidosauria > Squamata > Cordylidae > Hemicordylus > Hemicordylus capensis. The sequence goes on from NC_069660.1 coordinate 158,431,534, forward strand.
CCTGGGCTATCTGATCGTGAGTAGCTGCGGTGCGGCTCTGCACTGCGCTTAGCCTGCTCTCCCCACAATAGCTGCAAAAGCGAGTCTCACTGATCGTGAGACCCGCCTCTCTCCCATTAGCCATCCAACAATATTCTAACCAAGCGATAACCAATGAGAGGGCACATGTCCTGGTACTCCAAAACATGCAGACAGACACCAGCTGACTACATGGCCTCAAGCAGACCTACCCATTGTCACAACCCTGAGATATGAGGCTATTCTTACGATGGGGCAGAACCAGGCCAAAGGAACCTAGCCTGGTTTCCCCTCATTGTGAGAACCACTGGGCTTGCAGGTGAGCCCGGTGGTTCTGTGGTGGCTAGCCCGCCAAAGAAGCCCTCCCCTTAACCTAGGTAAATGGAGCGAGTGCTCTGCTAATCAGGGTTTTCTGGTTGTTTGCCATCGCACTGCTTTATGCTTTAGTTGTAAACTAGCTTGAGTAACTTGTTGAAAGGTGATATATGATTATCCTAAATAAATTAACTGGCTGCAAAGTGAGTCCCCCCCACCATCCCTAACTTACTCTGCACCATCACATTGTTTGGGTTCAGCAACTGGTTCATTTGACCTAAGTGCTCTTACCCTTTTGAACAGGTTGCTGTCGGCAGGTTTAATGTGGTTAGAGGGCAGGGAAGACAGAGTGGACATTTTTGAGATTTGGGGATGATGAAAGGAGGATTACCCAAGCCAGCCTTTCATAGCTTCCTTGCATGAGGGGACCTGGAGTAGGGAGCCCATAGGCACCACTTTCAATAGCGGCCGGCAGGTGCTTCCAATTCCGTATCCTCTGAAAAAGTACATTCTTTTGCCTCTCCCATCAATTTCTTTGAATGACTTTGAGTCTGTATAAGAAAGGAAGAACATCACTTTCCACTCTCTCTCAGCTTCACTGAATTTCCTTTAGTTATTGGTCCATTCAGTGTTACTGCTTACAGTTCCTTCCACTTTCTTTACTCTGAACAAGGTGAAGAGTTTTTGCTGCATCTGAAGCATCATGGAAAGCTGGGACACTTTTCTCAAATTAGAAAGGGAAAAATATACTGTGCAGCATAATACAGCATGCAACCGCCCCCCCCCTCAAATCAACAGCAACCCCACCCTACTTTTATTTTATTTTTTATGTATTCATTGTTCAGTTGATACACCACCTTTCATAAAATGTATCCCAAGGTGGTTATTAACAAAAGTTAATACAAGAAAATTCCATAAAATCACATTAAAATATTAAAATCAATTAAGACCATAAAAACACCAAAAAGAAAAAGCAAAAAAATGAAACAAAACAAACAAAAAAACAGAGCAACTAAAATGGAGAGACTGGCATCCTCCTAAGGGATAAAAGCCTGAACAAATAAAAGAATTTTCAGTTGTTTTTTAAAAGCAGCCACAGATGCCAGAGAACGGACACCCACCAGGAGAGCATTTGGAGCCTGGGAGCAACAACAGAAGGCCTTCTCCTGTGTGCACGAGAATCGAGCCTAGCTCAGTGTTGGCACATGGAACAGAGCCACCTCCGATGACCTTGTTGTATGGGCAGAGGTGCTGTTAGGCTCAGATCTTGGGGTGCAGATCTATGGCCTCAGCAGCCTCTCTTTCCTGGAGGGCCCCAGAGTGCCTACCTCCCTGCCCCACAGCTGGTATGGGCTCTGCGTAGGGTTGCCAACAAGTTACAAGTTCGATCCTGACCAAGGGGCTCAAGGTTGACTCAGCCTTCCATCCTTCTGAGGTCGGTAAAATGAGTACCCAGAATGTTGGGGGGCAATATGCTAAATCATTGTAAACCGCTTAGAGAGCTTCCAGCTATAGAGCGGTATATAAATGTAAGTGCTATTGCTATTGCTATTGGCTGAAATCAGGACAGGGACTCTGAGTTGGCTGGGGGGAGGGGCACGGCCACCTTAAAAAAAAAAACCATTTTAAAGCGGCCACTGAGTGGCAGCAGAGTAGGACAGTGGTGATTGCTCTCTCGCCACTCAAACTATGGGAAAGAAATGGCTGCTTTCTGTGGCAGGGCTGGCTGGGGCTGGCACATTGGCGACAGGTGCGCTGCTGCTAAAAGAAAGGCACTCAAGCACTCACTGCCATGGCTGCCACTGACTGACTGCAGGAGGAGGGAGGGAGGGAGGGAGGGACGGACATAGTCAGAGAGAAGGCGGGCGAAAGATTCCCTTCCTTGGCCCCAACTTCCCCACAATAAGGTGAACTGTTCTATTGGTCCACCACCCTTGCAGAGGTTGGTTGAGGCAGTAAAACTAAACCCACCAGATGGTGATCTGTCCATTTATTTATCATATTTATATACCACCTGATATGTGAATCTTTAGGTGGTGTATACAATTTAAAACACCAAATATAAAACAAAGTAAAAACAAAACAATTTCACAAAATTAAGTTAAACTTGGCAAAGAGGCACATGGTGATTCCCTTTATTTAGCAGGGGGAGAGTAACTGGCCCTATCCACCTCCAGCACAGAACCTCCAGTGACTGTTGTTGGTGTCTATCTTATGTTTCTTTTTAGATTGTGAGCCCTTTGGGGACAGGGATCCATCTTATTTATTTGTTATTTCTCTGTGCAAACCGCCATGAGCCATTTTTGGAAGAGCAGCATAGAAACTGAATGAATGAACGAATCAATCAATCAATCAATCAATCAATCAATTTCATGAAATAAAAACAACCAGCCCTAGTAAACTTACCTTGTCCTTTCCCTCTTGTTTTCTTGTTGATTGATTGATTTGTTGGTTTGCTTCTTCGGGAAATAAAACAAAGTAGCTTAACCTGTGCAGAGCATCTGCGTGCTAGTACTTGATTGCTCCCCTCACCCCCTGCCACAGCCCCCCTTCACCTCAAAGATCTCTCCACCCTCACCTGAGTCACACTCCTCCATCTGGTCGCTTCTACCCCACTCACCCCTCTTGGTTACAGCTGCAGCATTGTAGTTCCTACTGGCCAAGCTGCAGCCCCCTATCCCCAGAGACCTCCCCACCCTCACCCGAGCCCCATTCCTGCTCCTCACCATAGGAGCAGCAGCAGCAGCAGCAGCAGTTGACTGGGTCCTTCCTCACTGCTGCCACGGCTGCTCATTCTCCTCAGGCTGCTGACAGGCCCAGGACAACCTTAGAGAAGGCCTGGTCATGAGTTGCCAGCAAACAGGCAACTGTAACCGGACCTTTCCAGATGATCCCAATAGGCAACAGGGTCCATGAGAAGAAGTTAACCTCCCCACCTGCAGATCACTCAATTCCAGGTAGACAAAAACCAGATCCAATGTATGATCCGCCACATGAGTAATAATTGATAGTACTGCCACCTCAAAATTAAAGGTTAAAGGTACACCCCCCACCCCCACACACATTACTAATCCCCAAACCGGCCCACGAACCAGCTCTTAGAACCAAGGTTGGGCTGGTTCCAACCAACACCCCTCTTTGGGGGGGCCAGTCAGGCGTGCTCATCCCTACTAGAGTCTCTTCCCTCTTGTATTGCTCCTGCAGATGCTCCCAGAGCTTTGGTTTTCAATGAGATGTATCACTCCTGTGCCTAAGATGTATCATTCCTGGTGGCTCCAGCGGCTCCAAGCACAATGCCAAGTGCACATTTAGCATTGCACTTGGCATGACGCTGAGGCACCACACAAACACCTGGGGAATGGAATCAAACCAGGAGCAGGTTCAAGCTTGATGGCAGACAAACGGGGTACTTGATGGCAGACAAACAAGGTACCTTTAGTGCATTTAAACACTAATATGCACAATGTGTTCCAATTTCAGAATTTATAAAAGGGGGATAAGAGCAGAGGTTGTAGAAACTACTAGGGCAGAACCCCCAGTCAGGAGTGTACACCATATCAGCATATTGTTTTGTGTATTGCACTTTCTGTTAGGTGAGCCTAGCTGGAGAGATAAATGTCAATGGAACTGCTCCGGGGTGACTGGCGAACACCCCTAACTGCATTCAGGTTTGTGTGGGAAATTAGCAAACTAGAATGGAGCAGCCCCACGTCAGAATAAATTTGTGCAAAGTTCTGGCCCCAGGGAAATGAACAGACTGATAGTAGGTTGAGATTCACGAATACAATCGGTTTATTGAAGGGTTTAGAGGCACAGTGGGGAAAGAGTTGATTAAGGCAATATTATTACTAAAATACATCACAGCAATTAACCAGGTAACCTGCAAAGAGGCAATTTAGCTTGGTGTCCAAATTTGATGACTCAAGACTGACTAGAGAAAGGAGTCTTTAGAGGATAAGGTTTCTGGATTGAGGAAAAAACAAGGATAGGGAGACGCCCAGAGAGGTAAAGTGGTTATTATACTACCTCACTCCTTCCTTATGACTCAGGTGCAGTCGAGGGACCTCTTTCATCAGGAACAGGAAATTGCCCTCTCTGTGAAGCTCTATCAATGAATTAGGAGGCAGCAGTGGAGAACCGGGTGCCATTCGGGGGCTAGGCAGCAGGGGAAAATCGAAAAGGGGTCTGGTCTCCTGTAGCCAACTTCATGAAACAGTGAGGTGTGTTGTGCAGATCAGACCAGCCAATAAGGCTGATCTGGAGGCTGAGAGCTGGAATGGTGTGAACAGTAAAACATGCCCTGATGTTATGGCAGGTGTCAGGTCAATTGACCAAACAGTTGGTGGCTCCAAGGTGTAGAGACCAAGGGAAGCACACTGCTTCATGAAACTAGGACTAGTTATAGCCCAAAACGTGCCCTGGGGCAAGATGCTGACCGCTCCTCTGGGAGCCTGCAGAAAGGCAGTGCTGACAAAACAGACAATAGTTTAAGAGAACTGAAGGGACATGATAGAAGCATTGTTTCAAGTGGTCTACACACGCATTTCTTTTGTCCTTGTCTCTCATCAAACAGGTTTTGAAGCAGTGCTAAAACTTCTCCTACCTGTGAAGAGAATGGGACAATGGACAACAGTGCTTCTGCCATACCACCTTCCACTCTGAAACCTTCCTTCTCTCCCATTATCTGTTACAGTTTCTAATTAGAAAACAGCCCTCTTCCAAGTGATCTGCAGACACAGCCGTTTTGGCTCTTGAGAGTCTTCTTGCTACAGCCATTGGCTCTAACGGCCCCAAATCACATGATGATAACAGCTTGGTCCAAAGAGCACTTGACCTGTCTTGCAGTATGTGGTTAACTAAACTCTCCCACATCTTGTCAGGTAATTTGCTTTTGTCTGACACTTCAAGAAAGTCCATGAAGCTCTACACGATCCGTGTGTAGAGCCTAATTGGGCTCTGCGGTGAGAGTGGGCTTAACCTGCACTCCCCGCAGATGAGCATGGAACTCACCCTGAGTGGCCGCATCAGCCGCCCAAACAATTACCAGCTCCAACAACGAGCCAGTAGGGGCAGCAGATATCAGGGGCTGCCTGACCCTCAGAAGTCCCAGGATGCCCCGTGTGAGTGCATGGGGCATTCTGAGGAGACCCCCAAGGCTGGGAGGCTTGCTACAGCCTCCTGGTTGGAGGTCTCCTAACGGGTCACTGTGGCACACAACTGCACTATGGTGACTCACAATCACAAAAACAGGGTTAGCGGAGTGCTTGCTCCGCTAACTAGGCTTGTGCATTTTGATTTGGGTACAAAATGTTTTGTGCCCAAAAATGGCAATTTCAGAGGTTTTGTAACCAAAACAAAATCAAGAATTAAAAAACAGAGATATTTGTTTCCAAATCGAAATGAATCTGTTTCGACCGAATGCTTTGTTCTTCAGGAAAGCATTGCAATTGAAATTGAGTTCTCTGACTCCTCCACACTCCAGCTGAGGCACTGAGTGACTAGCAGAAGATGAGATATGCAAAAAGCTGGCAGAGCTTCCCTGTTGGGCATGAATGGTTTAGTTAAGTATGTGTTGTATTCAGTGTGATTGAAATGCAAACTGACCTTGCAAAGGGATTTGGAAGACAGCATTTTGAGACAGAAATACCCACATATCTTTGGGAGCTCAATGCAATTCCAAAGCTCTTGCTAAAAGCCATGGTATAAGTTGCGTGGAGAAGCTTTTCGAGAAGCTGGTTAGGAAAGTTCTGAAATTACACAGGTTTTTCTTTCCAAAGGTTTAGAAAGAATCTCTTGACTTGTTCAGGGCTCTTTTGAAGAGCTATTTTTTCTTCTGATTTTTATGAGCTATACTGGTGTCTAAGTTTTGTTGCCCAAGTTGAGCAGTCCAGTGTAATTTAGGCCACAATGTAATTTGGTGGGATATGGTGTCTAAGCCAGTGGTTCACAACTTTTGCCATTGCAGGGACAGGTCATCCACATGGGACTACAGGAGACAAAAGGTGTGTGGAGGGGTCTACCCCTGTCAATCTAGTGACATCCCCAGGAATCTTAGTTGCTTCTCTCTTTCTTGTAACCATGATCCATGGTTTTGTACTTTCTTAAAGGCAGTGATGATAAATCTCAACAATTCTGAACAGTAGGCTGATTTGTTTGGGCTATGGCTCACTCCACTTCAGTTAAATGAACATTTGAAGCTGTTCCATAGTACCAAGGCAGTTTGTTGGTCTATCTTGCTATCTCAAGTGACCTGTGGTCACTGTTCCATGGGGAGGGAGTGTTGTTATTGAAAGATTGCTTGAATCCACAAATGAGTTGTGCTGCTGTGCTAGTGCCACAGGGACAGGCTCACACCCGCTGCAAAATTCTAAAAATAACTGTGCCAAAAAATTGAGTGCCCTTGTTCATCATTCTCTTCACTCTTTCAACTTGCTTATTGGGACTTCAGGGGCAAAACAGTGGGTTGGGTGGCAGTGCCCCAAGGGGTGGTGCATCCAGATTCCAAATAGTGTAAATGGCTGATTCCTTAGGAATTTTTGAGGTTTACGTGTCTTTAAGATTTCCCCCCATAGGGAATAATGGAGGTTTCAGCAGCCCCATAACTCCACCTGGGGGGCACTGGGCTGGCCCAGGGTGAGTGGTGGTGTAGTGCACATCGGGTGCCAACCTATGTGCACTGGGTTCTGTTGTTTCTGAGGTGTTCTGAGTGTAGATTCTCTGGTAGCATATGAGATTTTCAGTGACAAACCATGAATCCACTCTCATATGCTACGAGAATATCTGCACTCAAAACACCTCATAAACAACAGAACCCAGTACTCCATGGATTAGCAACCCATGGGGTAGTTGGCACCCTATGTGCTCTACACCACCACTCACTCTGGGCCAACCCAGTGCCCCCCAGGTGCAGTTATGGGGTTGCTGAAATCTCCATCATTCCCTATGGGGAAGAACGTTAAAGAGACATAAACTCCATTAGATCTTTAAAAAACCAGCCCTCTGCCCAGTTTCTTTGAAATAATTCTGGCAGCTTCCTTGCCCCCACTGGGCACTACCACCCACCCTACTCTGCTCTGGGCCACCCCTTTCCCCCCCGATGTGAAGCTATACTTTTCCTGAAACCTCCATTATTTCCTATGGGGGAAATCTTAAGCTTCAAAAATTCACCAACAATCAGCCCTTTGCCCAATTCCTCTGTAATTTGGGTGGTAGCTTCCACCCATTGGGCACTACCAACTCCACCCACTAGTTTTGCCTAAAACCCAAAATGTTTCGCATTCAGATTTTGCAATTTTGAACAAAGAACAAAATGGGGGTGTTTTGGATTCAGGCCAAAAACAAAACAGAAAGAACCACACAACCCTACCGCTAACCTCATTTAAGGGGAGGGGTATTTGTGGATGTTTGCTGTCGGGAGCCGCGCGGCTCCCACTGCACTACACAACCTTCCAAATGTGGGCTGGGCTCCCTTAGCCCGCTCTTGGAAGGTCGTGAGAATAGCCTCCATTTGTACTTAGGCTTGTTTGAGATTATCTTCAGTGTATTTCATGGCACAGTGACCTACCCATGGAACACATTTAGCAGTGTTCCATGTCACTTTGCTCAAGGCTAAAGGTTGCCAACTTTGGATCCCCAAATGTTGGACTACAATCCCATCATCCTTAGATAACTATTGTGTCTGTGGATGATGGGAATTGTAGTCCACCAACTGGGGACCCAAGGCTGGGAAGCCCTGCTCTGTGCAATGGTACAACTTCAGTCAGTAACACAATCTGAATTGCAGAATAGTGATCTGAAGAGCCAGCCCCTTCCCTAAGCTATCGCCTTCCATACTCCACAGCCTCTAGCCGACTGAACAGGGCTAGTCAATCATGAGGGAAGAGAAAAGTGGCTGCTTTGAGCAAGCAGTTTTCAAGTATCATCATGGGACATTAGATTAATCGTGTTTAATTTAGTTAGCTATTTTTTTTCATACTCTAACTGATCATTATTTCTTCTCTCCCTTTACCCCCAGTGTATGCTCTTTACATTTGAGGTATCCCCTTGTTACTCAAATGGTTGGTCTTTGGTTCAGGACATGCTGCTAATTTTCTGGATGCCTCTGGCAAAATCAGAGCAGTTGGCAGCCCTACCTGCCTGTGCCAAACTGCACACCAGTTTATACAAGATGTAGAATAACTTGCTAAGCAGGAGCACTGCCAAGAAACATCCAGGGGACCATAAATTAAATGTGAGCCAACAATGTGATGCTATTTCAAAAGGGCAAGTGCTATTTTGAGATAGAGCAGCAGAAACTGTGTGTTTTACATTGTGGGAAGCAATCACGCTGATGTGATCAGTTCTCAGCCTGGAGTTAGTGCTGTGTCCAGTTTGTCTTTGGCACTACATGAAAGGCATCAATAAGATTATTGATCAAATAACTTGCAAGGCAGAGAAATAATTATTTGCAACTAAAGATGTGCACCCGCTCCTAAGAAATCTCACTACACTTATTAAAACCATTCTGCTTCCCTTGAAATTTCTTTGATGTTTCTACAAATCAGGAACTACCAAATTGGCCCCAAATGTTGTCTTAAGCAAGATCTCAGTGACAATGCAGTTGATAATCCTTATTCGCAATTCTTCCTCTAATTACGGGAAAGGCTACAGCTCAGAATAACAGCTTTGCATGCAGAAGGTCCAGGCTAAATTTCTAGCATTTCCAGCCAGAAGGATCCCATTAGGATGGCTGGGAAAGAGCTGCTGTCCATCAGAGGACACAGTATTAAGCTAGATAAATCAAGGTTTGATTCAGCATCATCAAGTGCAGAGTTGTGATCCGAGCACATGTGGTTTCCCAGTAGTCTCCCAGACAGCCCCCCATTTCATCTGCAAAGCAAAATAATGGGCTTTCAGACCATTTTAGAGCTCTGTTCTATTGCTGTAGCCATGTTCAGTATATGCCAATGATCTTCACTTTTTTTCCAGTGGGGGCCACTTTGCCAAAAAGTCTTCATTCAGTGTGAGAGCCATCGGTTTGTGCCTTCCAAGAACTGAGAGCCATTTCTCACCATCCTGACAAGCACTGCTGCCATCTAGGAAGGCATGCACAAAGTGCTGGGAAGCAGAGGCGCTCTTACCCCTGGGTGCACTGGACTGTGCCCTCCTAGGTCTGGGGGGGGGGCCCTCCAAAGGGGCCTCCTGCAGCCACTCCACACTGCACCACCACCACCCCCATGCCTGCCCTGCTGTAGTGTGCCTTTTATTTTAAAAAGCCGCCCCTGGATTTGAACCTGCAGCACTAGCTGCACGGGGGGGGGGGGGGGCAAGGAAGGGAGAGTTCCCCTTTACCAAGATATTTACCTGGGGGGAGCGTGGGATGGGGCACGGTGTGTGAGGAGGGGAGAACACCCCTTTACCAAGATTTACCTAGGGCAGGCCTGCTCAGCTTCGGCCCTCCTGCAGATGTTGGCCTACAACTCCTGGCTATTGGCTACAGTGGCTGGGAATTAGGGGAGTTGTAGTCCAAAAACAGCTGGGGGGCCTAAGTTGAGCAGGCCTGACCTAGGGGGAAGGTAGGATGGGGCATGATGGTTTCGGGTGCAGGGAGGGTGGGGGTGAGAAGGGGAGGGTTCCCCCTATTAGCATCCAGGATGGGATGCGGCAACCTCCTTCCAGCTCTGCTCCCTCCTCCCAAGTGACTGGACAGGCCTCTCTGCTTTCTCCATGTGGAGGAAGGCCGGATACGGCCTGCTCAGCAAAGAAGCGAGAGGCCGTCCAGTCACTTGGGAGGAGGGAGCGGAGCTGGAAGGAGGTCTCTGCCTTATGGTAACAGGGGTAATTCTCCCCCACCTCACACTCTCACCCTCTCTGCAACCACCACCACCACCGTGCCCCATCCCACTCTCCCCCCAGGTAAATATCGTAAAGGGGAACTCTCCCCTCCTTGCCCCCCTCCCTGCAGCTAGTGCTGCTCTCATAAAGTGGCAGATTTTTTTTTACACTGCAAAAGGGGGGAAACCTTCTACACACACACACACACACACACACACACACACACACACACACACACACCCCATCGCGATGGGCGTTGGGGAGAGGCTCCAAAGCCCTTCAGGTCTGGGCTCCCAAATGACCTAGTTTCACTACTGCTGGAAAGTGTCATTCTTCCCAGCGCTTTGTCCATAGACTGCTAAGGGGGGAAAGACAGAGATGGACTACATTGCCCAGCACTCTGTTTGTGCCTTCCAAAATGGTGTTGAGGCTTCAGACGGTTCTGTTCCCCTTAAACAAGCCCCATCTACACTGGGCAAAAAGTAGCACTATCTGGTGGGAACAGTTGCTTCCATGCAGTGCTAGCAGTGGCTGTATATACAATTTGGGTTTCCTTGAAGTTTCACATGGGCCTAATAAACAGTCAGGGAACTGTACTTAGGATCAGTGGGAGCCACCACTGACTCCTGGGCCTGGCAATGAAGAACACTGGTGTATCCAGTTTCAATACTGCCCAGCAAGCTCCCCTGACCCCCACACTGACATGCTACAGAGCCCTGTCCTCTGCTGACCATAACTACAGCACTTCCCTGAAGAGACAAACACTGGGGCTATTCTTACAATCACAAAAATCGGGCTAGGAAAATCCTAGCCCAATTTTTGTGATTGTAAGAACCACCGGGCTCGCAGCCGAGCCTGGTGGTTCTGGAGTGGCTAACCCGCTCCTGTAGCCCACCCCTTAGCCTGGGTTTGCGGAGCGAGTGCTCCGCAAACCCGGGCTATCTTCTCATGAGTAGCTGCAGCGCGGCTCCGTGCCGCAGCTACTCACGAGTAGACCCCCGGCCGGAAGGCTTAAAAGCAGCCTCCCGGCTCGGGGGTCTCCCCAGTATGCCCTGCGTGCTTGCACAGGCCATACTGGGGCTTCCGGGGGCTTCCGGGGGCCACGCGGTCCCCAAGCTCCCCAGCCCCCACCAGCTCCGTCTCGGAGCCAACCATCATGTGGGTGGCCGATCTGGCCACCCAGGGCTCCCTTCCCGCTCACTTCCCAAAACCGGGTCTCACGGATTGTGAGACCCGGTCCACTCTCTTGTGGATAGATGCTCCCCGTAATTAAAAATGCTGGGGCAGCACTCAGATCCAACGTTAATTCTTAGGTTCTTAATTACAGAGCCAAAATAGTGAACATTTTCAGCAAGGTGTCTTGAATCAAAGACATTTTCTTGCTTTTCTGTATCTTCTGATATTGGCTCATTATGTTTCTATTTATGGCTTTTCAGAGCATAAGAGCATAAATTCAAGCTGTTCAAATAAAAAAGCACATAATATCCTTCTCCGCAACTCTGCAAGGAATGTAATTTTGCAAAAATGTCCATATATTAAACATAGGCATGACCCAACATACAGTAAAGAATGCTTATATTTGTTTGAAGTCAATGTGATTCTTCAGCTTATTTGGAACTTTTAAAAATGCTTTAAATCCACATTGTTTCCATCAACAAAACTGACCTGTGACATAATCCTCACTGAGTTAGAATTTGAACCTCGTCTAAACACAGGTTTCCTAAAGGGCCACCATGGTACATGGACAACCAGTTTCAGAAGCACATGGAAGAGGATGCTCTTATCTCTGTAGCCGTCTTTAAAGCATCAGGGATCTTGAACTTAGGCCCCTTACTCTCTGTGTCCACATGGCAACCTGCTCGACAAGGGAGCTGGTGGCTTGCTCTCTGCAGTGCTATGACTGTATATGTCTAGCAGGTGGTATTGAAGCTATCATCAAAGCAGAAATCAGGTGACTCAAGGGGCCAATAGAGTTCCACCTAATCCTTTTTGCTGGGATGAGCTACAGACATTGTCTCAGTTTTTTGTATGGGGCATGCTTCTCAATGTGAATGTCTCTATGTACTGGCTTGGGGGTAGAGTCAGTGTGTTTGTCTGCTCCTTACTTGTTGCCTTGAATTCAAACTGAGAGGTTCTCCCTCTCTTTGCATAGGAATCTGTTTATAGCTTTCTTAGCCTATGTTTAGTTAGTGATAAATCTCAAACTCTTGTTTCTCAGTTAAAGTTGGTTTCTTGTCCAGTTACTTATAGAAAATAAGTAATTACTTTACAACATTGGGTTATGGGCCCAGTTGTGAAGCAGCAAGTGGTGAGATAATAAAGAGTTTGTAGGCAAGAAAGCTAGAGAAGATGACTGCTTCTGCATCTTGGGATTTCATCTTGGGATTGCTTAACCTCCTTGGAATTGTTTTAATGAAAAGCGGTATATAAATTTAACATTTTTAAAATAAAATCTATGGAGAGGCATCCCACGGTTGAATTGTTCAATGAAACAAACTACAGAAAATGGTCCTTCAGAGTGAAGGAGGCTGCTCTCACACACAGCCAAAACTGAGCTATGGCAGCAAAGCCCAGTCTTGGCTGCGTGTAAGAAGCAGTGAGAGGAGAGAGTCTGTCAGAGGCACCATGGCAGCAAACCAGCCTGTGAAGCCTGCCTCTAAATGGGGTTAAGGGAGTGAATGCTCCCTTAGCCCCATTTTAAAATAATCTGTCAGTGCCAGCTGCAAGCAGCTGCCCCACTGTAGCAGTGATGGTCACCTGCCCATCTCTGTGAGGAGCCCCACAATGCACTGTGCACTTGTGCAGTACATTACGGGATTTCTAAGGGCCAAGACTACGTGTCCCAGCCCCCAAACCTCCGTGCTGCTAGAGGCAGCTGATGACCATCTGGGCACATGATCTTGCATCCAGCAAGGACTTGCCAATCATTTGTGGGGAAGGTGAGTTTAAGTAGCCTACCCCACCGCCCACCCAGTAGCCCTCTCATGTAATTGTGAAAAGGGGCTTGTTATGTTGCTGAATACTCTTGGACTATCTTATGTTCTGGAGGGACAAAGACCAACAAAGAATGAAGAGAAACAGCGAGAATGGAATTCTGCAAACAAGCAAGGCATGGGACACATATTTCTGACTCTAAGTGATCAGTTAATCTATCATATAGAAGACAAAAATACAGCAAGAGAGAAGTGATTGATCGAGGTCTTTCAACAAACAACCATGAATAGTAAAGTTTTTCTTATCCTGCAGTTGTGTAATAAAAGATTCAAAGACGGAGAGAGTTTGAAAGAGTACGTCTGCTCATTTTTGGGAATACTGAACGAGTTGGAACTGCAGCAGACAGATATGCCTGAACCAGCAAAAATTGGATTTTTGCTCAATACCTTGCCTTGAGAATATTGTCCAATTTCTGCAAATGAAAGAAAATGTGACTTAGAAATTTGTGCAGGAGTGTCTGCAATAATTTAATTTGAAAAGTCAAACAGAAAGGGAGGAATAAGTTATAAAACATTGCCTATCACCAGCAACTTCGTAGGCTTGATTTTTATGTGAAAGCACCAGGCATTTAAGGAATGCATGTCCTAATAAAAAGCAAGGGAATTATTCTCAACAAAGAAAAGGGATTAAGAATAAATTCCAGAAAAACTGACGAAGAGAAACTCACCCATGCAAAAGTGAAAGCAATGAAAATAGTGCTGAAAATAATGAAGAATTGTGCGCTGCAAAAGAAATCACCTGCAGGGTTGATGCAAATCAAAGTAGAAACAAAATATATTTGGATAGTGGAGCTACTTCATATTTCTTCAATAATTTGCAAGATTTCTCTGAAATAAACAATGGAACATAAGAGTCCTATATACCTTGCTAATGGGCATGAAATTTTTACATAAGGAAAAAGGACAGCTTATCTGAAGTGTAATCTTGGTGCAAATAGAGTGAATGATGTGTATATTCCTGAGGCTTACTATGTTCCAAGTTCGCAATCAGTTTAATGAGTGTAAGAATAGGTACAAGGTGTGGATGTAGAGTTCTTTTCAGAAGGTACCATTGCTTCATTGTCAAAGGAGGAAAACTTAAAGGCATGTTGAGAGGTAATCAACTGTATGAAATTGATGGCAAAAGAGTGTAAGGTTGTTCACGAATCAATATCTGTTTTTTGATTTGAAGTTGAATCAAATCATACAGAACTTTAATATATTCATCAAAAGCAAATCACCCCAATTCAACCCAGATAAATTTGTGTGAACCGGGCACCATTTTGAGGCCCATTTTGCTAGAAAAAAATGCCTCAAAATGGTGCTCTTTCTAGGGATTGCTGGTCTACTAATTGGTAGACCAGCGTGTAGACCAGCTCTCCAAGGCGGGCTGATGTGCTATGTCAGGAGTGGAGAGTCGGTCTACCTGCCAATCCCAATTGGTAGACCAGCTCTCCCCAGAAAACCAGGAGTTGGTCTATCAATTTGGATCGGCAGATAGACCAACCCTCCACTCTGGCCTTAGTGCACCAGCGCACCTTGGAGAGCTAGTCTACCCAGGTAGACTATCTCTCAGAGGAGGGCCAACACATCAAGTCTGGACCGGAGTGTTGGTCTACCTGCCTATCCCAATTGACCTACTAACCCAGATAAAAACCAAAAATTCATCCAATCGCCCAATTGCTTTATGGGTGATCCAGGTTGGATCACGTCCTACCATGCAATCCACTTTGGTGTCCCTAGGGCTTACCTATGGGGAACAATGGGGTGATTCAAGTTCCCCATTGTTCCCTATGGGGGCAATTCACAATTTTCCCCCAAATTTCCAATTCAATTTTTTGCAATTTGATTAGCTAGTGAATCAAATAACAAAACACAATTCATGCACACCCTTAGTAGTGATGTAGAAGTCTCCTTCAGCTCACCCTGGAAACCAACTGGGTTTTTCAAGCATTCCTGTTGACTGTATAATAAACTTAAAAGCTTTTTCTGAGAATTGGATAGGCAGCAGAAGCCCCACTGCCACAAAGAACAGGCCCGCCCCAAACCTTTGAAGGCCAGATTGTTTGAGAGGGAATTTCAAGCCCTGCCCCCCTTAAAATCTCACATTTTAATATAATGCTATGCCTAAGCACATGTTTTCATAATTGTGAAGGTCTTACTATTAGAGGACACCAACTTTAATAAAAAGTCTATTCACTCATGATGGATGATGGTCAAGATACACTTTCAGATTTGGGTCACTGCCTGTACAACTGAATGGACTCCAAGAATACAGGGATGGCCCAGCTCTAATTAAAAGCTGTTCTTTGTGGTTGTGTTGGGTGTTGGTGCTGTAGCTCTATTCCATGATTCCCATTTGGGCAAATAAGTTCAATATGAGTGTTGATTATTATTATTATTCAGCTATAATTATAGCATACAAAATCCTTCCCACCATCATTTTCTAAGCAGCCCTGTGAGGCAGAGCATTCATATTACAAACACACACCCCACCCCGCAGATGGGGAACTGAAGTTGAGAGACTATGACTTACCCAAAGGTATCCATACTGTAGCTATGGAAGAATTTCAGTTCAGATTTGGGTCTGAGGCTCAATTGTTTGGCCAGATTGGCTGGGTCACAGCTGTGTTGTTATTCACTTGCCAGCTGGTAGCACTGACACTCCTCATTGTTGCAGCTCTGAGATGAATTAAGCTAGCTTTATTTACATCAGCTGTAGTTGTAGTTCCGGACTTGGAAGAAAATGTGAAGCTGTCTTTGAGTCATAAAATTGATCCCTCATCATTAAGTTTTGTTTGTTCTGAGAAACACTGGTACTACAAGGTCTCAGACAGAGGTCTTCCCCCAGCCATGCTATCTGAGACCCTTTAGCTGGAAATGTTGGGGAGAGAAGCTAGGCCCTTCTGCTTCAAAGCATGTGAACTATGGTCCCTCCCTGAGGCTGTCAATCCACCATTCTAATGAAACAGTCAGTACATGAACAGCACCAATGCAAACTAGTATGTCACACATCTAAACATCTTAGGTTTTCAGGCTGTTGTACACTGTGTCCACCTGTCATGTACCAATGATGCAGCAGGGAAGCTTCCTGTCCACCTAATCAAGAATGGAATTTATTAACCAGCCATTTGTCTGGTTCTGCTGAGGAAGTGTGGTGTCCCCAACCACCTACATCACAAAAAAGTATTATCATATTGCTCAATGTTTTATTTATTAGTAGTTCAGTTTTATTTTGGTCTCTGACCAAAAGGTAGACTAAGTATAAAGTAGACAGATACAAAACTTTGAGCATTAATAATGATTCATCCTAAAGTATAACTGGATTAAGTATTAGAATCTCTGATTCTATTTGCCATCATACAAAATATGGCTACATTATATGTGACATTAGAATCATGGTCAGTAAGAAGAAGGCAAACAAAAAACTCATCTGAACAGCCTGGAAAATTTCTTAGTAAAGGAGCTATAAGAGAAATAGGAGAATTTCGATAGAAACTATAGTATAATAAAACATGGGCTATAGACTCAACTGCTCCATCTTCACATGGGCATACCCATTTCTCATAAGGAATCCACTTAAACCTACCCTCCAGAATAGCTGATGGGAGAGCATTAAAATGTGCCAACAAGAACATCCTTCTATACATAGGCACTGTTAACATCTAGTATTAATTAGTAGTAGTATTATATAGTTGATGTTAGCAGTATTATTGTTGTGATTACTAAGCATTTAAAACTAACCAAATCAAAGTATGATTGAAAATACAGATTAGAATAAGAGAGCAGAGATTTATTTACAATCTAAATAAAAAGATGCACACAGAGAAAAGAGAAGGGGTAAGGAAAGAATGGTGGGAGAGGCATGCTGAGATACCACTGATTATCAGAAAGCTATGTGAAAATAAATATGATTTGAAGCACTTCTTTACAAGTGGGAGAGCTTAGAGCACTAGTAGGCAACCCTGACTCTCTAGCTGTAGCCAAACTACAATTTATTGCAGCTGGGGATTATGGGAATTATAGTTCAGTAGCAGCTGGAGAGCAAGGTTGCCTACCCTTGGATTAGAGCAGTGGTTCCTAACCCGAGTTCCTCCAGATGTTGCTGAACTACAACTCCCACCACCCCCAGCTACAATTTATTGTGGTTGGGGATGCTGGGAGTTATAGTTCAGCAACATTGGGAAGAACTCAGGTTGGGAACTACTGAATTAGAGCATGAGTATCTTGAGGCTATGAGTTCCCCTGGAAAACAGACAGAGGCATAAGGCAATAGATGGGATCTTTGGCTTAACAAAAATGCTAGTATCAAAGGAGTAGAGGGTTCTAGAACAAGCAATAAGAAAGCTAGGCAGGAGCGAGCATTTAAGAAGTCAGGTTTTAAAATGAATATGATAAGAGAAGGCAATGAAAGAGAAAAGTAACATGGCCGTATATATGAGCAAGCAAGTTGAGGTGACTGCAGAGTAAATAGATACCTGTGGTTTTAGATAAGATAGAGGAAGATTGACAAGAAGGGCACGACAATAATAGATTTGGTTATAAAATAATAAGGGAATGAATTAGAGTTTTAGAGTCATACAATAATGACATTTTGAGAGTTAGAAGGGACCTTGGAGGTCTTTTAATTCAACCCCTTGCTCAGTGCAGATGAGCATCCAGCTGCTGTTTGAAAACCTCTAGCAAAGAAGAGCTCACACCACTGCGTGAGGCAGATGTCCCACTGTCAAACAGCTGTTAGAAAATTCCTCAAAACTGCTTTGGGTACTAGGAAAATCTATTTAGCCAATGAGTCAGTCACATAAAAGGCTGGCTGCCCTATCCCACACAGAGACAAGAGCCCACGAGGTCTGGAAGGCAGCATGGTATCAGCAGCCGGCTCAGTGTCATCAAGCTGATCCAACAGAAGTCAGAAGTAGAGCGACTCTTAGAGAGCTCGGAGCTCAGGCTAGCTCGTCTGGACTACACCTCCTTGCCTGGAGATTGGAAGCCTTAAAGGGGCAGCCTTCTAGTCTGGAGTCTGTCACTCCTCCTCCTCCTCCTCCCTGCCTAGCCTCTTACTGGTGCTGATGCACAGTATTAGGGATTGCAATGGCATGAGAAGGGCCAGCTCCCCAGGGGGCTGGAGTTCCGAGGGTGCTGCTTCAAGGGATTCCGTCTCAGTGACTGTTTCAGGAGTCTCCAACTCTGGAGCTCTCTCAGGTTCCAGCCCAGTGCCGGGCCCATGGCGGGGTCCTGTGTCAGTCCTGCCCAGTGTTCTCTCTAATTTTTTCCATCTCCGTGCAGAATGAGTTCCGTTCTGGGCGGCAGTATCAAGGCAGTGTGCACTCACATGCATTCAGAGTGGGACCCTCTTGATTCAACCTGAGCAGGATCTAAAATTAACTGAGCGGACATTAAAAAACCGTGTGTGAGCATGCGCATGTGCGCACACCTTAGCGAGAACACTGGTCCTGCCTCCTCGGGGTCAGAGTCACTAGCCAGGATGGGGCTCATGACACAGATCAGCTCCAGTTGCTTTAATCAGGCAAGAGCCCTTGCCACTGCTGTGTTGTTCCATGTCTTCACATGCCTCCATCACCACACTCACCATTCAGTATTTAAAAATCCATTCAAGTAGAAAGAGACATGCTGTGTAGAGTAGAACTAGGCATGCCTGAAAATAGCAGCCTTGGGTCAGCCTTTTCTCCCTATAACTCCCAGGCAGGCGTGCCTGTGACCCTTCCTTGTGTTTCTCCTTCTCTGTCAGTCAGTGTTGTGGTCTGGAAGCTGGAGAAACCCTCTGTGTGATGAAGTTCTGACATGGATGAGCCTACCACAACATTATGGGAAGGGAAGCAGAAGCTGACACACGGCTGCCAGTTTTAGCAGCTGTCCCGCATTGGGTTTTGCATGTGGTTCTGTTTTTAGACCTATGGGAACTATGGGACAGAGCCTGCCATTCAGTCCTGTCAGCACAAGGCAGTAAAGACATGAACTCACATTTTAAGATGCAGAGAGATTCTCCTACTGAATTCTGACCACTGTTGGGCATCTCCAACTTGCAAGCTTTTTCAGATGCCAGCTCTTCTTTGGAGACATCTGCCCTGTTTGCTATGAGCCATGGTGTTTCTCAAAGCTGCTTTTATTTTTAATCACATCTCAGCTACCGAGGATGGCGTTTTGTTGTTGCTATGGGGGTTTTAAACATGCACACGTACACCCGCATTTGTGTGCTTCCTTGGTAATTGTGTCAGCTTGCAGGGGGAAAGGCTGGGGTTTCTTCCTTGCAGTAAGCATTTGTTTCCATGCCAAATGACTGCGAGTCTCTTATTAAATTGCACTTAGAAGCAGCGCTGTCAAAAAAGAACAGAGAGTTTCCCCGATAAGTTAGAGCCGTTCATTATTAAATTATCTTCATTCACTCGAACATCTCATTTTCATTGAATTAGATGAAGGGTGCTTGAAACCAGCTGCTGCTGCTGCTGCTGCTATGAACCTAAGGAATACCAGGGCTGTACAATGCGTGCAAATTCCCACAAGCAATGCTCCCATACAACATTCTTTTCATGTCACTGAAGTTTGTGCATGGAACACATATCTATAGAATGCATCAGTTAGCTCTTGGTTGTTCTGTTCATTGCTCCAGAAATGCAAACAGCAAACACCACCACCCCTTCAAGCAATGAGCATTCCCCTTCTTTAAACAGAGAGGAAGCAATATTATATCAGAAGGATCTTGCACAGAGTACAAGATCTCCCTTACTACTTCGCTGACTCTACCACATATATACTGATGGGATCTGAGCTATTGGTGACTGACCAGGAGAGAGATCTTGTGGCTGTGGTGGACAGCGCATTGAAAGTGTCGACTCAGTGTGCAGCAGCTGTGAAAAAGGCCAATTCCATGCTAGGGATCATTAGGAAGGGGATTGAAAATAAAAATGCTAATATTATAATGCCCTTATACAAATCTATGGAACAGCCACATCTGGAGTACTGCATATAGTTTTTGTCACCGTATCTTAAGAAGGATATTGCAGAACTGGGGAAAATACAGAAGAGGGCAACCAAGATGATCAGGGGCCTGGAGCACCTTCCTTATGAGGCGAGGCTACAGCATCTGGGGCTCTTTAGTTTGGAAAAGAGGTGACTAAGGGGAGATATGATTGAGGTGTATACAATTATGCATGCAGTGGAGAGAGTAGACAGAGAGAAATTTTTCTTCCTGTCACAACAACACTATAACTAGGGGTCATCCCATGAAACTGAAGGTCGGGAAATTTAGGACCAACAAGAGGAAGTACTTTTTCACACAGTGTATAATTAATCTATGGAATTATTTGCCATGGGTTGTGGTGACAGCCACTAGCTTGGATGGCTTTAAAAGGGGCTTCAGCAAAGTCATGGAGGACATGTCTATCAATGGCTACTAGTCTGGTGGCTATAGGCCACCTCCATCGTCATAGCCATGATGCCTCTTGATACCAGTTGCAGGGGAGCAACAGCAGGAGAAAGGGCATGCCCTCCCCTCTTGCCTGTGGGCTTCTCAGAGGCATCTGGTGGACCACTGTGTGAAACAGGATGTTTGACTCAATAGGCCCTGGGCCTGATCCAGCAGGGCTGTTCTTACAGAGCAATTGCAGCATGTCCCTTAGCATAAAGAGCAAACACCAGGGCCTGTGTTCAGCTTTGAGCCCCGAAGCACACTTTCCAAAATGAAGCACTGGTCTCACCTCTGACAGCTTGTTGAAAATGTAGCCCATGTTTTTTAGCTTTTAGAGCTCATTGCTGATGGTGTACCTTTGTACCACTGCTAAGCTTTGTGTCAATACTCTATACCTGATTCTAGCCAGGAAACGCAAAGCCTAGGAAAGTCCAGCTAAGACAATCAAGGGCATTCATTAAGCAATGGCTTTTTCCATGCTGGTTTGACCAATAGTCTGATCTAGAAGTGACTGGTGCCAGATGCTATAACAAAAGGTACAACCACTCTCCTCATAATGAACTGAAGGCTGCTGCTGGCTCCCACTGGGAATGTTTCACTCCTGACCTCAGCAGGTGATCTTTTTTATGTTCTCAAGCAGGAGGATTGATCATCCCTGCGCTTTCTTCTGGCTGAAATAATTGCCAACACTATTCTTTTTCATAGAACATGTCTACGGAGCAATTCCCAGGGCTCCAGGTCTTTTTGACGGGGCCCAAAACAGCCATTCCACTTCCTTGCAAGTCAGCTTCACACCAAGAAAACTGTTTTGATCAATATATATTTGGATTTCAGACTTATTCTTGATCAAGAAAAGAAAATCACAGTCTAACGGAAAGAATCCATTCATCCTTCAGAGTAAAAACAAGTGATGCCAGAATAAGAGTGGTATATGAGATACTGCAAAGAAGCTTGCAAAACAGAAATGTTACATTTCAACAGGTCCCGTCATCAGAGACTCCAAGTAAAGCCAGAATGCACCTATGTGCTTATAAGATTTGGGTGGTGTTACAAAGCAGATCAGGAAGTATACAGCACCAAGGATAGCAACAGGCATGCATAATGCCCTGTTATTGTTATCTTGGAGCTAGACTTTAGAACAAGAAGATGCACCAAATGCAACTCAAACTGGCAGAAAGCCAGCTTTTTTCTTTGCAGGTATATTTCACATTATTTTCATATTTCTATAAAATTAACACTGCCCATTTATCCACTGGACACTGGTGTATTATTGAACCTATATCTAGGAACATACAAAAATGTTCTCTTTATTTTTACAGATGGCTTTTTAACCTTCCATGCTGGCACTGAATATTTGGGACACTTATTTGCAAAAGCCATTGTGGTGTTTTTGCAATGCAGATCCAAATCTGTTGTGCATCATGGGGGCGTTATGAGGAGGGATAGGGTGAGCATTCAAATGGAGCAGGGCTCTAAGTGTAAACATGTACACATGCTGCTTGAATTCAGTGACCCCCGATTTAAGTTGGGCACAGCCTCCATTCATCTGGACCAGTGTTCCCTCTAAGAGTGATTCCCAGATGTTGTTGCCTACAACTCCCATAATCCCCAGCCAAAGGCCATTGCAGCTGGGAATACTAGGAGTTGGAGTGAACAACATCTCGGAATCCCTCTTAGAGGGAACAATGATCAGGGCCCAACCTGAATTGGGGTTTATGCCCTGCTCCAATTGCTGCCATGCCCTCCCTCTCCAAGAAAGCATATCCTTGGGAAGGGGAGGGGGTAATGGGCAAGTAGAGGTACGATATCACCAGAATAGTTGTGTTCCCTCTGATTCTGAGCAGCATACAGGAGTTTCATCCAAGCTCACCAAGAGTCTCATCTTACGCTTTCGAAGAAAGTGTTTTCATTGCCATGTGTTCAATATCATGTAGCATTTGGCTCCACCTTGGTTTCACACTCATATTTATATGCAGAAACTATTCTTCTATTCTACTAAGTGATGCCTCTTGAGTCCCACTAGCCTCTACTCCCCATGCTACATTTAAATTTCCCATGGGACATCAGGAGCAAAACCAATCACTCATCTTCACTTGGATGATCCTCTTACTTAGATTTTATTGGTGGGAAGGCTCAGAAGAGATGAGAACCCAGTTTCCCCTTTCCAGAAACTGTGTCTGCCCTTACAATGCCCTTCCCTTCTGCCTTGGATTCACTGTTGGCTCTACTTCTTCCCCCCTCTATCCTATCTTAGCCTCTTGGCTCCATCTCTTCCCATTCCTTTGAATTCTTATCCTCACACACAGCTCCCTCTCCTCATACTTCCTATCTTTCCCTTTCCCCTGAAAACCAATATTCTTCTCTTTCAAGCATATAAACTGGCTTTCCTTCCCCCTCCCCACCGCCTGCCTGCTCATACCTCCAGCTACAGATGGCATAAACGCTGCAGTCCTTGTGAAGACAGAGAAAACAGCCAGACAGATGTGTTGTTCATAGCTCCCCAGCCAGGCATAACTAAACATTTACATTTATTACCAATTAGAGGGGAAACAGACTGCAGTTTTATGGAGTGTATGTGTCTGGGTGTATTTCTCTTTCTGGTCTCACTGGAAACTTCTAAATACTTGTTCATAGTGGCACAATTCCCAGCAGTTTTAAAACAAACCCTTCTTTAGTATCCGAGCTCCAGCATGAACCCCTCTAGTGCAAGAAGGGGAAACAATGCTCTCTTGCATTGTATTAAGAGACTGTTATCACATCCT
The DNA here is from genome assembly GCF_027244095.1 of Hemicordylus capensis. NCBI lineage: Eukaryota > Metazoa > Chordata > Lepidosauria > Squamata > Cordylidae > Hemicordylus > Hemicordylus capensis. The sequence goes on from NC_069660.1 coordinate 158,454,840, forward strand.
TGAGTAATAGTAATGCAGTAAATAATACATAACAGAAAGTGGATATCTATATATAATGGCCATGCCAAATATTTGACAATTATGATTTCAAATAGGTAGTCATTCCTCTCCTAGTGACTTGAAAATTATGTGACTAGTCACCCTATTTCAGCCCTATTTGCTTCCATTGTTTCCCAAGCTTCTTTCCTCCACCATGCTATCTTATCCATATCCCTTCCCACAGCTCCAGCTGTTTCTTCTGATTTTTACCAAGTTTTCCATGCAGGGGCATAGCAAGGTTGGAGTGGGCCCAGAGACATGATTTTAAAATGCCCCCTCCCCCACTGAAGCTCAGCTCATGAAGTAAGGAAGTCTTAAATGGGGCTGAATAGTGGTAACAACCAGAGGCGTAACTAGGGAAAACGGCGCCCGGGGCAAGCACTGAAATGGCGCCCCCCCACCGTGCCCCCCCGCCAGCCCCCCAACATACTACATTATATTAGGTTTTTCCTCACAAGTGCCCACCACCGCTGCCAAGCCAGGCCACTGACTGGCCGCCAGGCGCCAGCAAAGCAATGGGGGGGGGGCGCGCAGGCAGCGCGGAAGGGACTGCTCATGGGGAAGGGGGCACCGACGTGCTCCCTTGACTGCTGCAGCGCTGCTGCACTGAGCAGGAAACATTTGTATTAACAAAAAATTAAAAAAAAATTAAGAATTTGGTCATGGCGGCGCCCCCCACGTGACCAGAAAAGATGGCGCCCGGGGCAGGTGCCCCCCCCTGCCCCCCCTATAGTTACGCCTCTGGTAACAACAAGCATAGTGAAATTTTTATATTTATATATCCTATGCTGCGCAATAGAATATCATCTTAAATTATTTTTAAAAGGTTTTGTAAATTTTGGACAATGCAAGTCATTTAATATAATGGTACTAGAAAAAGACATGCTGTTCTGGTAGCTCCAGGTCTTAACACTCACATCAATTTCAGAGGATGAATACAACTGAAAGAAGCCCGGGTGGGTGCGCAGCTGGGGGAGTCAGTCATGTGACTTGCCTCTGCCCCCCACAAGACAGTGGGCCCCCAGACAACTGTCTCCCCTTGCCCTATTATAGTTATGCCCCTGTTTCCATGCAGGTGCTCCCTCCCAATCAGGGAATATCATCATGAATAGGATGATGTCATAATGCCATTGTCATGTCCCACTGGGACATGCAGTGCTGAGCTGCCAGCAAGGACTCCCCAAGGGGGTGAGATGTTAATCAGGGTCACCAAGCCAAGGTCAGAATCCAGGTGGTCAGGTCTGTTTGAGAGCAACAGGTCCAGGCACAGTTCAAGGTCAGGAGCCAAAATATCAAGTTCACGCAGTGACAGGAGCAAGATAACAGGTCAGGAAACAAGCCAAGGTCAAACCAGGAGATCAGTTCTACAAGGGAGCAAGTTAACACACAGGGGTCAGGCTGGAATGTAGCTTCAACAACTGCTCCTTCCAGATGGAGTCCTTAAATAGGCCTGCCCCAGTATCCCAGTCTCAGGCTCCTCCTTCTACATCCAGAGGCAGCAGTACTTAAAGGGGCTGTGACATATTTCTTAAGTGTAAGCTCCTCTGGTGGGGCAGTGATTCCTCTGTAACTGGTGGTAGTTCCTTGGAATCAGATTATATGGGCAGAGGAGTGTCTTCTGGGCCTGGTAGAGGTGGTGGCTCTTCTTGCATGGCTGTCTCTTGAGGTGCCAGCTCCCCAGAATACTCTTCCTCACACTCATATACTGGTGGTCCTTCATTTGAATCCATTGTTAGCTCCTCTGAACTGAGAGGCCCTGGCAGCACAAGATGGTCTGTGATCCATTCTGGATCCTCATCTCCCGAGCTTTCCCCACTTGTGTCTGATGGAGAGGCATCAGGCTCAGGTTCATGACAGGTGTATCTGATGGGATGCCATCAGCAGATATCAGGAAATTAAATTATAATGAGTCAGATCTATCTAAGCAATGATGTCACTAGAAGCAAAAGGAGAGTGAGGACAAGTGATGGTCATTTAAATTAAGCTTAACTTTTCTGCAAGGAGTACCCCCAGTTCAGGACTTGCTTTTCAATATTGTCAAAAATATTCACAAAAAATGGCTTGGTCCCAAGTTATACTGAAAATGTGGTACTTGGGCTCTGCTTAGCATTAGCAAGATCGTATCATACGTATCATTCAAGGTAGTGTGCATGGAGCTCTCCCTTCTGAGCCTCACAACTACTCTGTGAGGTGGTTTAGGTTTAGAGATGGTGGCAGTCACCTTCATGGCCAAGCATGAATTTGAACTTGAGGTTCTCTATTTCAAATGCTACTCCATCCACAGTACACCATACTGATTTCAAATATTGTTCAAATATACGAGTTTGAATATAGGGAAACCATTATTCAAGGATGAAGTTGGCAACTGGGAAATCAGATTTTTCAGAGAAGATGTATGATGAGAATGAGCTAATAGCTATAAAGCAGAAAGTTCCCAGTTCAAATCTCAACTCAGCCATAAATTCACTAGATGTCCTGAGGCAAGTCACTATCTCTCAGCTTCAGCCATTTATCCGTAATATAGAAGTAACTGTTGGAGCTAGGATCCTGGCAGCATCAGCTCACAGCTACAATGTCTCATAGAGACCTTCCATAGTGGCCTGCGGGGGGTGGGGGTGGTTAGGGTCATGGATAAAAGTGCTGGACTACTCCCCTCTTTGTTCTTCCAGTGTTGGTCTCCATTTTGTATCTCCAGAGATGGCTGTTTGCTTTGGTCTCTCTCTTCAGCCATGAGCTACAGCTTAAATTAAGCTGCAGGCTTTTTCAAATTTGTTTGTAACCTTTTCTTTAAATAAATCCTTGAAGTGCTTCGATACTAAAGAACTGTCACAAGGCCTCTTGCTTTGCTGCTTTCTTGCCAACTGGTTTTGCTTTGCTATTTGGGGACTGAACTGCCATTCTTCCCCTACAGTAACAAGACTGACTTGCCTAGAAAGTTGCAAGGACTGCTGATGTGAAGCATCTCAAAAATAGGGATGTGCACAAACCACAGTTTGAGCACATTTGGGGAAATCCAACTGGGAACTTGCTTACCTGCTCTCCGTCTCTGCTAACGTGCTTACCTGCTCTCCGCCACCTCATTCAGCTTCCTGCTGGGGCAGTGCACATTCTAATAACCCTTTGTGCGGCATCAGCACACACATGGCATCTGTGAATGCATGGGCACCATTTGTGCATTCAGCATGGTGTTGGAATGCAAGTCATATGAATAATATTTGATGAATACTTAGCCTAGAGAAAAGTAGGAGTGACAGAACTGAAATCAATCTGGGGTTCTGGGTACAATTCATATTTACATTCTCCGATGTCCAATTTGAGCTTTCCAAAGTTTTGAGAATTTAAAGTGAGGCTCTTCTCACTCTTCCTGGCTAAGACCAGGCCAGGCCAGCTAAGCCCGGACTGGGTTGCCCATGGGAACCACCAGGAGCCAACCAGCTCCCAGCAGCAGCGGCAGACTCACCTAGGAAGCTCACCGCTTAGTTAAGGGAGCAAGCACTCCCTTAACCCCACTTACCTGACCATTGGTCAATGCCGGCTGCTTTCAGCCAGTGCTGAAACACTGACGAGTGCTTGCCTATCACTGGGGGGATACCCACAATGCACTGCACAATGCACTGCATGGGGGCCAGGATGTATCCTGGCCCCCATGCCTCTGCGCTGCCAGGGGCAGTGGGGGAGCATCTGGGCATGTGATCTGCATGCCCAGCACCAAAAGGATGATCGTCTGCAGGGAAGGTAAGCTTTCCAAGGCCTCCTCCCCACCTGCCCAGCCACCCTCACACTTGATTGTGAAAAAGGCCCCAGTTTGTGGTTTTAAATTTTGAGTTCTGATTTTTGTGGTTGATCTATGCTTTGTATGAAGGCTCATATTTTGGTAGGAAAATTTGAGCATCGTTTAAAATTTGAGCATCAAAAAAAGTTGTTTAAGTCTTAAAACTCAAATGAAAATAAGAAAAAAGCTGGGGGGGGGCATTAAATTCACAACATTCCCCAATTTGAAATGTATGTGGAAAATAAAATTTTGAGACCTTTGAAAGGAACTGGTCTTCTTAGGTTTATATGGCTGTTCATTTTAATGTGGACATTCATTTTTGCAAGACATCATAGCATGCACACATTCTAAATGTATGCCAATAGCTTTTTCAGTGTTGACTTTAGTGGCTTCTTTAGAACTTTAAAACCTAGAACATCAAGAAGAACAGGGAGAGCTATTGTCCATCACACAAAGAACACTTTCAGTGAGTTTAAAGCATGTAATGTACTTAAAGTATTTAAACAATGGCAGAATTTCTCAAGGAGGCTGTTGAGTTTCCTTCCTCGAGAGAAAGACTGCGTTTAATATAGTGTACTTTGCTACTGGGTTGACAGTTGAGCCTGGTAATTTCTGAAATAAATTCCAACTATAATTCTAATTGCCTTTTATGATGTCACCTAGAAATGTTGCATAAGCTCATAATTACCTGGTTTGAAATACAGAGTTTTCTGGCTCTTAATGTTTGCTTGTTTTAGGAATTATCCTCAAAAATTCTGTGCATGAGTACCCAATATTCAGCAGACAAGGCACCCAAAGGGAGCAACTTTTAGGCCCATGGGCAGAAGTGCCTTAAAATTAATCCTCTTATTTTATGGGAGGAGAACTTGTCTTGTGGTAGCAAGCATGAATTGTCCCCTTTGCTAAGTAGGGCCCACCCTGGTTTGCATATGAATGGGATAGATACTACAGGTGTGAGCACTGTAAGATATTCCTCTTAGGGGATGGTAACCCCTACCAGCTGAGAAAAGGTACACCTTTAAAGTGGTGATTCTCTTATATTTAGCAGGGGGAGAGCAACTGGCCCTATCCAACCCCAGCACAGCATCCCTCCAGTGGATGTTGTTGGTATCTGCCTTATTTTTCTTTTTTAGATTGTGAGCCCTTTGGGGACAGGGGACCATCTTATTTATGTATTATTTATTTTTCTGTGTAAACTGCTTTGAGAACTTTGGTTGAAAAGTGGTATATAAATATCCATAATAGTAGTAACAGAGGTAGTAGTTGGATGGGGCCACTCTGGGAAGGGCATCTGCATGCTTGCATACAAAAGGTTCCGAGTTATCTTCCTGGCTTCTCCAAGAGAGGGCCGAGAGAGACTCCTGCCTGCAGCCTTGAAGAAGCCACTGCCAGTCAATGTAGACAACACTGAGCTAGACGGACCAATGGTCTGACTCAGTAAAAGACAGTTTCCTATGTTCCTATTATTGTTGAAATTCTTGGTGATGACTCTGATTAATCAGTGAGGGGTGTGTGTGTGTGTGTGTGTGTGTGTGTGTGTGTGTGTGTGTGTGCCCTCCATAAGGGAGGAGGGCTGGTCTTGTGGTAGCAGGCATGAACTGTCCCCTTTGTTAAGCAGGGTCCTCCCTGGTTTGCATTTGAATGGGAGACTACATGTGTGAGCACTGTAAGTTATTCCCCTTGGGGATGGGGCCACTCTGGGAAGAGCATCTGCATGCTGACATGCAGAAGGTTCCAAGTTCCCTCTCTGGCATCTGCAAGATAGGGGCTGAGAGGAATTCCTGCCTGCACCCTTGGAGAAGCCACTGCCAGTCCGTGTAGACAACACTGATCTAGATGGACCAGTGGTCTGACTGAGTAAAAGGCAGCTTCCTATATCCGTATGCTCCTGTGTGTGTACACACATAAACACGCACACATTTTAATACAAGTAAAAACTGCAGATAGCAAACACCACTGAGAGTTGGTATGGTGCAGTGACCAAGAGACTCAGCACTCCCTGAGTTGAATTGTGCCCCTGCCATAAACTTACTTGGTGACCTTTGGCAAGTCACTCCCTTTCAGGCTCAGCCTCCCAGCTATATGGGCAGGGAGGTAACTGTAACTGGGCATCTGCGTACTAAGAACATGTGCGACCCACTTTCACCCAAAAAAGGGGGGCCATCAAGGGCCCCCCCACCTGCCACTCGCTTCTCCACACTCCTTCCACTTACCCCCTTCCAGTCTCTCCTTGCCACTTCCTGCAGTGGTAAGGAGCTCCGTGACTTCACTTCTTACTCAAGCAAGAAGTCATGAGAGCCCCTTACCACTATTTGAGGTGGCTGAGAAAGGATGTGCCTCCACCCTGTGTGTTAAGCATCAGGGCACGTGTAAATCCTCTATTTCCCGCTCCCTCACCAGTAGGAAGCTGAATGGCTGCTTTTCCTCACTCGAGTAAGAGAAAATGCCCATTCAGCTCCTAACTGCCCGGTGAACTGGCTACTAACTGTTAGCAGCAAGGGAAGGCAGCAGGGCCAGGAGCCAAAAGCAACACAGTAAGCAGTGGCAGTGGGCAGGTGGAGGAGGTGGAGTGGTAAGGCACGGTTGGGTAGTGCTTTGTGGTAATGGCCACTGCCATAAAATAAAAAAATAAAAAACTGGGGGAAATGTGGTGACATTAGTCACCACCCAAAAATGAGGAAGGGAGCCACATTCATTTATTGCACACAGGCCTCCCCCTCTCCTTATTACATCACTGAATATGGGAATCATACTTACTTTACAGGATTATTGTAAGGATTGCATGAACGTAATGTATATTAAGCACTTGTCACACTCAAAAAGCCCGAAACCAATGCTAAATATCATCATCTTAAAACATTCCTCTTCTCACACATTGGAGGAAATACCTCTTTTAAGATTAAACCTGCTAGGACGTATATGCATGCATCATCTCAAAATGAGCAAAATATGCTTCATGCTTCACAATTATGTTTTACCCATGAGGAAATGTAAGCACCTTTAATCAACAGAGTAATTAATTGATCACTGAAATAATCAACTAAAACCCGTATACTTAATCAACTAAGGTTTCTTTAATTGTTTGGCTGATCTAGCAAGACTTTGTAAGTGTTAAACCTCTACTCTTGCTGAAACTCTCAGGCTTGCTGTGACCAGGAAGTTTTTCACAAAAGGCTTTTAAAGCCCTTTCAAAGCCCTCCGGAATGGAGGGAGTGCATTCACATATCTGGCAGATTTACCCCAAAGTCCCTGCGAGCTATTGGGGAGCACTTCCCACACAATTTGGGTTTTTCACTGCACATTAGAGTGCAGCCAAGGGTAAAGATGTATATCCAAGCAGGGGAAAATCCACTTTTTGCGGCGGGTTTTGGGGATAACTTTGAGTTTGCAGTAAAGCCTCACAGAAAACCCGCGGTAAAGCCTGCTGTGTGGATAACTCCCAGGGAGATAGTCAGACATGGCTTCTTCATGCTTCCAAAGAGCGAATCTGCTTTGGGGTAGATTTGCAGCTGTTTAATTGGTGTGATTAGATGGGCCATTCACAAAGGGTCGGTTTTTGTCAGCGTTCCCTGAGGATAATTTTCCACATGCCAAAGGAGGTGGTAAGAGACCTGTTGTTGTTGTTAGTTTGACAGCCATTTGCAGAAGACCTGCGAGACAAGTTGCCAAGCAGCTGGATCCAACAACAGAACACGTAACCCGAACCTGCTGAATCTGACCCAAATCTTTTGCTGATTTTTATAATGAACTTGCCTTTGGGACTGCCTTCATCACCTCATGTCCCCCGCCCCACCCCAGACCATCTAAGAGGTCCTGGAAGCTTAAAGCAGAAATCATTGCTTTCTCTGTGATGAAGAAAAATGCAGACTCATGGAATCAGCTCAGACACAAAGGGCACAGGTTAAATCGAACCTGTAGTCTCCATGAAGCCTACATTAAGTTACAGACATCCTCCATTAAGTTCCAGGCATCGTCCAACAATAGCTGCATATGTAAAGCCTATGTTCCTATGGTGAACAGGCTTCAATAAGACAAAGCCAGAGTCTTATATATAAATTAAAAGTAGCCAAGTAGCAGCACTAGCAAGGCTTGCGTTTAACTCAGGAATTTCTCTCTCCCCCTCCCCTTCTGGATTCTCTCCACACAAATCACTCAGAGCAGACCATACCCAACACAGCTGTCAAACTCCCCTTCATTTAGCCTTGTGGGGTGGGGGGAAGCCGAATTACTGGCAATGGCCCCTCCCCACATCATGGGAGAAGTGGTGGAGCATACCAGAAAGCTCGGGTTTTTTTTGGGGGGGGCTGCCACAAATCGAGGGTTGTTTTTTTTAACCCCAGACATCATTCGGGCCAAGCTAGAATGTGCAGCAGTAATTCGGGGGAAAGCAGAATCTGGTGTGTACTGGTACGTGATAGCTTGCAGGGACTTTGGGGTAAATCCAGCTGAGATGTAGACTCACACCCTCCATTCTGCAGGGGATGAGAGCTAAAAGACATGTGTAAAAGTCCCAGGCAGCCTTTTACTGGGTAATTATCATCCCTCTTTGAATTAATTCCTAGGGGGAAATACAAAAAGTCACATATGCATGGTACCATCAGCAAGCAAGTGCCAAAGTTACAAGCTGGGAGAGAACATGTAAAAAGCAGACTTTCACCCCTGAATGCTCACTGAGAAAGCTTGTAATTACAAACTGAGTCTGAATCAAGCCAAGGGGAGTTTACCTATCACTAGTATCATGGAGTCCACCTGAATCTGCTGCTGATGGTAATCAGTGGGTGGTATTTCATTCAAGGAGATGAATAAAAACGTCATAATTACAGTGCCCAGAGTCCCAGGAAACTTGTAAGCATATGAGTTCAGTAATGTCTAGTTCCAGATGTATGAGCGACTGATTGTATGAGTTTAGCAATGCCAAGCCTTCCTATTTAATTCTATGTAAGCATCACCCCAAATCCCCCTCCCCATTTTGCTGCCCCATTTGGGGCAGTGAAATGGGGAGGGGCATTTTGGTGATGTTTCCGGGTGGTAAAATGGCAGGCTTACCAATGGGGGAAGCAGCAGCTCTACTTCTGGCAACCACCATTTCAAGTCCCTTTGAAAGAATGCTCAGGCCGGATGGGAAAGAATGGCAGTCTCCAGCCAGTGGCTGCTGGGACGAGTGCCACCCCTGTGAAACAGGCAACATTAAAGAAAGGCAAAAGACATAAGCCAGGTGTGTCCCTATTTCCATCCCCAGATGGAAGGGCAAAATCTGAGCCAAAATAACATGTGCGAGAATTGGCTCAGCCCTCATTCCATGCCTATTTCTGCTTGCTAAGCCCAGGCATTGTATATTCAGGACACTTAACCTACAAAAGTGGACATATACTTTCTGTGAGGGTAGGATCTTTCTGAATGATTGTTTTGTATCTTTGATGTGGATGTTCTTTCACAGTGGGATATAATTGTGTGCGCAAGTGCCCATTAAAGGCACAGAGAACTATTGTACATCCTTCCCTCTTTGAAAGAACAGATCAGGCTGTTCAGTATCTTTCCTCATTCTGTGCAATTGATTTACTTGCACAACATGGTACTGTGCCATACATCTGAAATGCAACGCCAATTGCAACAATGTCGCATGTTTCCTAGCTCTGCTATGCCTTCCGAGTATGGTATAATTCAAGTTGCTAGGGCAGGAGCAGAGTGTGTGATCTAAACCATTTTAAAATGATTAAATTATGTATAGAAGCCTTTTAAAATATGGAACATGTTTTCTTCTCCTTAATTTGTTTACACGCACAACCATCCACTGCTGTAGGCCACCATTATTGCCATTTTGCAAATGTGCCAGGGCCTGTTCAGAGTTAGCCAGTGCACACAAAGTCAAGGTGAACAGAAATGCAATTTCTCTAGCCACTGAACCATGCCACCTCTTAAGTCAATTCATACAATGGCCAGAGAGGCTAGCAATCCAAATAATTATAATGTGCAGGGGAGGGAGTGTCAGATAATCCACCTTCCAATATAATATTTAGACAGGGGAGGAGCTATTATAGGGCACACAGGTCCCAAGAACCTACACCTTCCTGCTTCTAGGACTGCCTCACTCCTCTCCCCACCCCCCTCCGGCCAGCCACTCCTGCAGTTGCTGCATTCTGTTGCCACAAAACTTTCCAAGCGTGCACATGGAGCACTGGCTTCGGAGTCCCCATCTGGGAGGGGAGGGGAGGGGATGTGTGAACAAGAATAACACTCCAGGGAAGGCAGAGCAAGCCAGCAGTGCAACTGAAAGGAAGGGGAAAGGAAGACAAGACAGCACAGAACCATGAAGATGCTGGGCGTGTGTGTGGCAGGGAGAGGCTATGCAGGAGAGAGAGAGCTCTGAGGAGAAGAGTGGGAGGGGTGGGGGTGGGGTGGAAGGCCCCAGCAGCAGCTTTCCCCTCCCTGTGCACTGCCCATCCCTAGTGGTATGCCGTATGGCTGATAAGAACATGCCGTCACTAGTGGGAGGGGAGAAGCTGCCACCACCACACTCACTGGGAGAGGTAACGTGCCACCACCAGAGTAGGGAGTATGCCAGCACCACCCCAGGGAGAGGGCTGCCCATGAGAACATGGGCCACCTATGCCCTCCCTATGCCACTGTATTTAGAATATTATTTACAGCATTCTGTAGCATTTTTGTGCTGCTCATTTTGTTTTTTAAAATTATGTAAGGCGAAAAGACATCCCACACTGGAACATCTGTTCACACTTTCTAGCATGGAATATTTTGTACACTGCAAAATGTCAAGAACATCCACTTTTACTTTCAACAAGAAACATTTCCTAGTTGTTGTGGTCATACCCATGGGCCTTCCTCTAGAGTCTTGCAGCTGACACTGTAGATTCTGGCCTAGAAAGCATTATAATTGCACACAGAGATATACATATGCTGTACACAATTATGCAATATATGTATATTTTTACTGCAGTTACTCCAAGTCTGTGCCCTTTTGGAAGCATTATAGCTTTACTTGTTTGAGATAGTCTTTGGGGCTTGGGATTAAGTCAGGAAGGAGAGAGGAAGGTTCATCTGTAGATTTTTACTTTAGATATACATCCAAAGCCTACAGAATAGGATCAACTGTATCCATCGATCCATCCATCCATCCATCTTGAAAAATATGGTTAGGGCACCTCAAGCAATAGAGACAACCTCTTCCCTTATTTCCTTATCACTTTCCTTCAGAATCTGTCTAGTGTTGCCAACAGTTTTACTGAGACTGATCCTGGCCCTTAACAGATGAAGCATTTCCCATAAGTTATCTCTCTGCCAGGTACATGTTTCACCTGCTAAATTTCTGTTAAAGGCAGAAGAACAGAGTGAGGGGAAAAATACCTCGATCAGCTTGGAACTTTCTCATCATTAATCCTCATCATTATTCCATTCATGCACAAAGTCCAGACAGGAAGAACCCATTAGTCTAGTTCTCACGGTAAGAGAAAACATGTGTCTTAATTGTACCACTTCAGCTGGAGGCTCACATGACTGAATAGTTCTTTACTTGAAAAATTCTCTTCACAGAGAAAACTAAGTTTTCCTGCACATTGTTTGTTTGTTTTGTTTGGAAAGAACATGAGGCTGTTCTCATGCGCAGCCTAACCCAGGCTAGGGACACCCAGCCCAGGTTAGGCTATGCATGAGGACCATCAGGATCGGGCCAGATCCCGGTGAGCCAGTGCCGCCTAGCCTAGGTATTTACTCCGGTTGTTAGCCACGGTTAAGGGAGTGAGCATTCCCTTACTCCTGGCTACCTGCTCATGTGTGAGCACAGGCTGCATCCAACCCAGCCACACACAGAGATGGGTGCCTAGAGCGCCTGTCTCTTGGGGAAATCCCCCAGTGTAGGGTGCATGTCATGCTCTGCATTGTAGGCTTCATAGAGGCCAGGACAACAAATCTCAGCCTCAGATCAGTCCACATGGCTCTGCACTTCGTAGAGCGGGACTGATTGTGTGGGAGCACGGAATTTATTTATTTGTTTGTTTGTTTGTCATATTTCTATACTGCCTGATACGTACATCTCTAGGCAATGTACAAAATTTAAATTTTTTCAAGTCACAAATTTTTAAAAAGACAATAAAAAGAATATAATAAAATAGTTATTAAAACATGTTTTTAAAATTATTAAAAATTAATTCTAATTAAAAGCCTGTGAAAACAGGAGAGTATTGAGGTTCTTCCTGAAAACAAACAGAGAAGGAGATGCTCTTATTTCAGTAGGGAGCATATTCCAAAGCTCTGGGGCAGCCACGGAGAAAGCCTAATCATGGATCGCCACTAAACGAACTGGTGGCATCCATAACTGGACCTATCCAGAAGATCGTAACGGGTGGCAGGGTTTACGACAAAGAAGGTGCTCACTTAAATAGCCTGGACTTAAGCTGTTAAAGGCTTTATAGGTGAGAACCAGCACTTTGTATTTTGCCCAGAAGGATATTGGCTTGCCAGTGCAGTTCTTTCAAAACTCGTGTTATGTGGTCCCTTCGTGTTGTCCCAGAGACCAATCTGGCTGCTGCATTCTCTACCAATTGTAGTTTCCTGACTACAGACAAAGGCAGGCCCATGCAGAGCGCATTACAGTAGTCAAGCCTGGAGGATACCAGCATATGTACCATTGTTTTAATGCCATTCACCTCTAGAAATGGACGTAGCTAATGTATCAGCCAAAGCTGATAAAAAGTGCTCCTGGCCACCGTTTCAACCTAAGAAATCAGAGAGAGCTTTGGGTACAGGAGCACTCCCAAGCTACATACCTGATTTTTCAGGGAGAATGTAACCCCATCCAGAACAGGCATATCTCTTGGATTCTGGCCCGCACAGTCAGTACCTCTGTCTTATTTGGATTCAACTTCAGTTTGTTATCCCTCATCCAGCCCATTACTGCCTCCAGGCAGGCATTTAGGGAAGATATACCATTTCCTGATGAGGTCGGCATGGAGAAGTAGATCTGGGTGTCATCAGCATATTATTTATTTATTATTTATTTTTAGTAGAAACATTTCATATACCGCCCACTCCGAAGACTCCGGGCGGTACACAAAAACATGCAAACAAGGCAACATTAAGAATTACATTATAAATTAAAAAGTAAAGTAACTAACAAAAAACAAATAAAGTAAACTACAGGGCAAAAGCTTGGCAAAAAAGAAAAGTCTTCAATAGAGATTTGAAGATCAGTAAGGAAGGGGCTAGACGAATCTGAACGGGAAGAGAGTTCCAAAGAAGTGGGGCAGCAACCAAAAAAATCCCTTTCGCGGGTCCTAGAGCCCCGAACCTCTCGGAAATCAGGGAATGACAAAAGGGCCATTTGACATGATCTCACTGGACAGGATGTAACTGGGTGGGAGAGGCGAGGCCGGAGGTAGACAGGTGCCAAGCCCTGCAAGGCTCTGAAGGTCAGAACCAGGTCCTTAGATTGAACTTGGAAGCGAATGGGCAACCAGTGCAGCGACTGCAGGAGAGGTGTTACCCTGTCATATTTTCTGGCACCAACAAGGGCATGGGTCACTGTCATTAATGCCTGCCGATCAAGGTAAGGGCGTAATTGATGAACCAGACAAAGCTGGGCAAAAGCACTTCTGGCTGCAGCCTCCACCTGCTGTTCATGCAGGAGGTGCAAGTCTAAAAGGACCCCTAAATCACGAACAAGCTCCTGTGGGGGCAGCACCACCCCATCTAAAAAAAGGTTCACATCCAACTGTTGGCCGGTACGATATTGATAACACCCAGCACCAAATCTCCTGATGATCTCTCCCAGCGGTTTCATGTAGATCTTAAAAAGCACTGGAGACTGTATGGAGCCTTGTGGAACTCCACACTTCAGCTCTCGCTTAGCAGAACAACGGTCTTCAAGTGACACCATCTGGAATCTGCCAGAGAGGTAGTAGCAGAACCGTTGTAAAACAGTGCCACCCAATCCCACCTCCCTCAGGCGGTCAAGAAGGATACCATGCTTGGTGGTTTCGAAAGCTGCAGAGAGATCCAAAAGGATCAGCAGAGTCAACACTCCCTCTGTAGACAGCCAGTTGGAGATCATCCATCAGGCCGACCAAGGCACTGGCAGTCTCAAACCCATAGCCCACATGAAAGCCAGTTTGAAATGGGTCTTCCCTTTTCCTTCAATATAAAAATGCAACATGCCCCCTCCCCTTAAAAAAAATGCATTATGCTCAAGTTGGTTTGTGATCCCGAACATCTGAGTCAGAACTTGGAAACAAGGGGCATGTGTTGTGGTTTTAATTTCTCCCCTTACAAATGCACTATATGTCCAAACTGGTTTGTGATCCAGGTGTGTTTTGAACTGTGGAGCAGGTTGTGTCCTAGCTGGTTTGTGAATGGTCAAGATGCTGTGTGAATCCATTAGGGGTTGTGTTGTCTTTTTAAAAAAAATATAAAAACAAATATACTCTGTCCCAGACCTGTGGGTTTGTGGTGAATGATCACCAAGGTGTGTGAATCCATTGGGGCTTGCGTAGTCTGTCTTTTCTCTCTCTCCAAATGCACTCTGTCCCAGACCTGTGAGTTTGTGATGAATTATCAGGAGGTGTGTGGATCCTTCAACTGTTTGGGGTGGTGTGTGTGCATGAATGGAGAGTATGCTCCCCCCCCTTTGTTGCAAAACCCATCCCCCCATAAATCTACTAGGTCCAGGGTCCAAAATTACGTAGCTGCACCTCTGCTTTCAGGCCCCCTGCTGGCTCTAGGCCCTGTATAGGAGTTTCAACCTCTCAGCAGTATTGATCTAACAAAATAGATGCAACTATTACCATTACTTATTTAGGGCCCCTTCTTTACTTTCTGGAGTGGTCTCCTCCTTTGAGCTGTAGGGACTTAGCTGCAGCAATCTCAGCAATCTCAGAAGATCTAAGATGCTATAGATTGTTCCAAATATTTATTTGTTACATTTATATCCTGCTCTTTCCAAAAGGCTCAGAGTCGCTTACAACATTCTTTAGAAGTCGTAATCCTGTCCCCAAAAGGCAAACCATCTAAAAAAAAAAAAAAAAAATCAAACACAAATTAAAAGGAGTGGGGAGTTGTCAGAGGGGATGCTCCACGAGGTACTTGGTCCTCCTCAGCAAAGGAGGGGCCTCGATGGCTGCTTGCCTTGCCCTCTGTTGCAGACTGATTACAACAGTGAAGGATTTGGTTCTTCACAGAAGGGAGGGGCCAATATATTTCTGAAGTGTTGGGGGACACTTTAATTGGGGTCACTGTTTGTGACTGGAGCCAAACTTTCAATAGACAGGCAGTTTAGCACTTGTTCTGACTTGATCTTATCAGATGTTCTTTTGTGGGAATTTGAAACTGCAGCCCACCCTGGCAATGGTGCAGGCTAGAAAATCAACTAAATAAATTAGTAACCAAATGAATAAATGATGCTTACTGGATTTTTATGAAATGCCTTCTATAAAAGAAAAATGAGGTGTGTGGAGATTTGGAGATCTTTATCTTATTGTTGCTAGGGCCTGTCCACTCTGCTCTATAACTCCCTCCAAGATGGAAGATATGGAGCTAATTTATTATAATGCCACACTGGAACATATACAGTCTTTGCACCCAGAACAGCATCATCAAAGATCCCACACACACTGCTTGATCTCTAGCTGGGATAGTCCTTTTCCCCTCTCACCGTGGCCCCATAGCCAGAGGGCACACAATGAAGCCCCTCATGTATGCACTGTTCAGGCCACATTGGCTGCTAGTGCTACCACTCCCACCATCCACCAATGTTCAGACTTCAGCCTTTTCTCACCTGAGATGACCTGTCTTCTTTAATGCTGGTGCCATCACCCAGAACCACCATCCAACACCTCACTCACACTCCTGGAGCTCCCAGTTCCCTAACCCACTTCTGGGCAGCCCACACAGTCCTGTGGCAACTACTGATGGCATCATTTCCAGTAGGAGAAGGCTGCAGCTGAGCCAAGCATGCCCTGCTGCACTCACATTTTTATACAGCACAGCAAACACAAACACAGAGAGAAAGTGTATTGACAGGGCATGTGTCCTGTACTGAGAAACCATTGTTCAAGGGTTGGCAGGTTAACAGTTCTGACCCATAAAACACATAGTGTTCATCGACCTGCAGTTGTGGAATATGTAGTTGCTTATACCGCCCACATCTCCTTCTAGTAGTGGTTTACTTCATTTCTCCTCTCACAAATGAACTAGACCAACAGTCATCAATTAATGCTGCAATGGCCTCATTATATCTACATTCTCTTGGAGTGTCTTTCCCCCTCCAGCAATCTTAGTCTCTGAAGCTCACATCATGCTGTGCTGGTTGCATCCTTGCACACGCATCCTTCATTGCCATAGCAACAGTCTCCTTTTTTGCGGGAAGGGAGTGCATTTTTTTTAATACCATGCAATATAAAGCTTGCATGTAACCTCTGAGTTTTGAGACTGCATTTTGTCCTCAGAGAAACAAAGGATCACCAAACAAGAGATGCATACAATTAGAAGTCATGTGTGCAGCTTGCCTTTCCTACTTCTTTTGTGGTATGGCCACAACTCCTCATGCAGAGGACAGGGTTAGGTACATAGAGGGATTTTGAAGGAGCCCAGGAAATCAGGTACATGTCTTAAAACCCAAGGAAGGGAGCAAGTGATGGACACCTGACAGAAACCCAACTAGTGGAGACGTGCAAGCCCAGGACAGTAACAAATACTTTTTAAAAGGTGCTGAGAAGCAGAGTGACAAAGATGAGCTGAAACACTGGCTCCTTATGTGGAGTACAGAATGTCAAGTTCATGTCAGAGGTGTTTTCTATCAGCTTCGGCTGATACACCAGCTGCGCCCGTTTCTCGAGATCAATGACCTCAACACAGTGGTACATTT
Organism: Hemicordylus capensis; assembly: GCF_027244095.1. Lineage (NCBI taxonomy): Eukaryota > Metazoa > Chordata > Lepidosauria > Squamata > Cordylidae > Hemicordylus > Hemicordylus capensis. The sequence continues at coordinate 158,471,522 of NC_069660.1, forward strand.
GTTGGTAACCTCCAGACTTGACTTTTGTAATGCGCTCTACATGGGGCTGCCTTTGTACATAGTCCAGAAACTCCAGTTGGTTCAGAATGCGGCAGCCAGGCTGGTCTCTGGGTCATCTCAGAGAGACCACATTACTCCTCTGCTGATGGAGCTTCACTGGCTGCCAGTTGGTTTCCGGGTAAAATACAAAGTGATAGTTTAGGGCCTAAGCCCTAAATGGCTTAGGCCTTGGGTATTTAAGAGAGTGTCTTCTTCGTTATGAGCCACACCGCTCACTGAAGTCATCTGAGGAGGTCCGTCTCCAGTTACCGCTGACTTGTCTGGTGGCTACACAGAAATGGGCCTTCTCGGTTGCTGCCCTGAGATTGTGGAATGCGCTCCCTGCTGAGATACGATCCAAAACTCTGGAGTCCAAATCAGCACGGATGTGAGCGACTTTATCCACAAAGACCTTAGTATGAGATGATGCCTTTCAACATCTTCCTATATTGCTGCTGCCTGATATAGGTATTTCCCATAGTTTGGGAAACATACCAGTGGGGATTCGAACCAGCAACCTCTTGTTCACTAGGCAAGTTTCTCCCCTGGCAAGTTTCCCCTCCTCTGCTCCATTAGGTGGCTACTAGGCTGATAATATATTGTGTGAAAAAGTACTTCCTTTTGTCGGTGCTAAATTTTTTTGGCAATGGGATGACCCCTGGTTCTAGAGTTATGCGAGAGGGAGAAAAAATTATCTCTATCCACTTTCTCCACACCATGCATAATTTGATAGACCTCTGTCATGTCTCCCCACAGTTGTCTTTTTTCTAAACTAAAAAGCCCCAGGTCTTGTAGTCTTGCCTTGTAAGGAAGGTGCTCTAGGCCCTTGATCATCTTGGTTGCACTCTTCTGCACTTTCCCCAGTTCTACAATGTCCTTCTTAAGTTATGGTGACCAGAACTGCACGTAGTACTCTAAATGTGGCTGCACCATGATTTTGTATAAGGGCATTCTAATATTAGCAGATATATTTTCAAACCTCTTCCTAATGACTCCAAGTATAGAATTGGTCTTTTTCACAGCCACTGCACATTGAGTTGCCACTTTCAACGAGCTGTCCACAATGACCTCAAGATCCCTTTCCTGGTCAGTCACTGACAGCTCAGACCCCATCAGCAAATATGTGAAATTGGAGGTTTTTGCCCCAATTTGTATCACTTTACACTTGTTAAGTGTACATTAAATTAAAAAGCGAGGGGGGATATAAATTAAAAAGTGAGGGGGAGAGGATACATCCCTGCCTCACTCCTTTATAGGTAGATATAGGTTGTGAAAGCTCCCCTTTAGGATGACATCTAACCCTGATATTCGAGCCTGCATGAAGCTGTTGCATTAAAGAAAGAAGCCACTTATTGATGTTCATTTGAGCTAGCTTCTCCCAAAGAAGTCCTCTAGATATAGAGTCGAACGCGGATTTAAAATCAATGAAAGCCACATACAAAGCTGACCCAGGCTTATCTCCATATTTACCAATCAGATGTTGGAGGATAAAGACCTGATCAATGGTAGATCATCCATTTCTTTTTTGATCAATTAATTTTTTTATTGATTATTTATCCGTGGGAATTTATTTATATATTTACATATTTCCTTCTTCCAATTGTATCTCTCTATGTTATGAGATGTTTTGTTTATGTCATGTTTTGTTGACCTTGGGTCGTAAATAAAGGATTATATTACATTAATTGTTTTATGTTAACTGCCCAGAGACAAAAGTTTGGGCAGTATAGAAGTTAAATAAGTAAGTAAGTAAGTAAGTAAGTAAGTAAATAAATAAATAAATAAGTGGCCCCTGCCTGGAATTCCCTTGGGATTGGATGGTTCCTCTTGAGTCAGGGTGTAGCTAGGGGAGAGGGGGCCCATGTTCAGCCCTCTCCTCAGTGGCCCCTCAGAGTGAGGGAGATAATGAAGAAAATAGGGAGTGGTGGAGCTGGGGGGGCCTTGGGAGCTGGGGGCCCCGGGTTCCTTGAACCCATCCACTCAGTTATAGCTACACTCCTGTCCAGAGCAACCATTAACAAGAGATGAGTGAGGTGCATAGTCTGGTTAAAGCACCCCTCTGCTCCCTTTCCCTTCATTCCAACTCTCTCTCTCTCTCTCTCTCTGTCTCTCTCTCTCTCTCTCTCTCTCTCTCACACACACACACACACACACACACACACAGTATTGATTATAAACTCTTGAGGGACAGGGACCAGGCTTTTGGCTATGCTACTCTAAATGTATACTGATGGCACTATATTAATAAGTAATAGTAGTAGCAACAAACAATACCTCTAAACTGCATATCACTGAAGCATCATGTTGGAAGCAGGGCTGCTGGAGCGGGTTCAGACCCTGGTGAAAAAAAAAATTTCAGGCCCCCTGCCGTGAGGGTCCACCTGCCGCCTCAAGATCCCCCGCCGCCACCACGAGGCCAAAACACCGATCTTTAAAATAATTCTAGCCTCCGTGTACGTGGCTGGGGGGTGGGGGGTGAGCCAAGCATCCCCCTGTGGAGGCAGTGGGCAGAGCAGGAGCGGCCACTGTGCCTGACCATCCGGCCCAGAGGTCCTTGAGAACTACAAGGTGCTCCAGTGTGCCTGAGCAGTTTGAATAGAGGCGTTGGAGAGCCTCACAGTTCTCAAGGGACTTTGTAGACTTTGCCACAACTAGTAGCAGTCCCAAAGAGGACTTAAAAGTACAAGAGATTATCAGAGGCCTATTAATCTGACCAAGAAACTGCCAGGAATGATTAAGAAGCCAGACATATCGACTCACATAGAGGAAAAGAAGGAGCCAGCTGGGAAGAGACTGGCTCCGAGGTAAATACAGCATTGTTTTGACAATTTGCAGGTGTCTAACAATAAACCAAATTCTGCCCTGGAGGACCAGAACTGAGCTCTATGTAGCGTTAACCAGAGAAGATCATAGTAGACCCTTTAAAACAGTTTCAGGTAACAAGAAGTGTTGAAAGGCATGAGACTAACTCAAATCAAAACTTGGTACAGAAACCCTTAGCTCTATCTGTCTCTCATAGGGGTTGGAATGAGTGTCAGCCACAAAGGATCTTAAATAAGAAATTAGAATACCATACATTCAGAATGAAAATTCCAAAGCTACCCTGGCTTTCTATCAGCTTCGGCTGATAGACGAACATCTGCTGCATCCATTTCTTGAGATAAATGACATTAGAACAGTGGTACATCTGCTGGTAACCTCCAGAGTGGACTACTGCAATGCGCTCTGTGTGGGGCTGCCTTTGTATGTAGTCAGGAAACTGCAGTTGGTACAGAATGCAACAGCCAGGTTGGCCTTTGAGTCATCTTGGAGAGACCATATTACTCCTATACTAAAAGAGCTACACTGGCTACCAATAAGGTTTTGGGAAAATACAAAGTGCTGGTTATAACCTATAAAGCCCTAAACAGCTTAGGCTCTGAGTATTTAAGAGAACATTTTCTTCACCATGAGGCCCACCGCCCATTGAGAACATCTGGAGAGGTTCGTCTGCAGTTGCCACCAGCTTGTCTGGTGGCTACGCAAGGACGGACCTTCTCTGTTGTCACCCTGAGACTCTGGAATGCACTCCCTGCTGAAATAAGAGCCTCTGACAACTTTTTAAAAGTCTCCAAAACATATTTTTTCATCCAAGCTTTTTAAATTGACTGTAGTTTTTTCATTTTTAATCTGTTTTATGTTGTTGTAAACTGCCCAGAGATGGAAGTTTGGGGCGGTCTACACATTTGAAAAATAAATAATAACTCAATAAATCAGTTCTGTGTCCAAATTCATTTTTTAAAGTACTATAATTCACTAGGACCAGAATAAATACCAGGATATTTTTTTAAAAAATATTAGGGAACCTAAGGGTTAATTCAAAATAATTCGTTGCCATGAAATTTGGGGCAGGGGCGTCTTCCTATGGGTGGATTTACACATCACAGACACAAATAAGTAGGAGAAAAGTACTGGTTCCCAGTGAGTGTACATTCCTGGTTCGAGCTGGAATTTGCTCACATTTTGTGTTGCATGAAGATGTCATTATCAGGTGGAGACTGTGTTGAGTCTCTTCCACCACCTGACATTCTCAAGCCAAATTCAAGTGTTGGTTACAAATGCTGGATTAACCGAGGGGTTTCTCCATCTGACATTGCCAGCTTCACACAACATGAAATGCATGCAACTTCTGACTTTCACCATGAGAGCACGCTTGCTCACTGGGAACCAGTGCTTTTCTCCTCCTTACTTGCAGCTGTGTGATATGAAACTGTACCAGTTGCTAATTGAAATGTGTACTAGTTGCTAGTGGGCACTGTTTTTTTTAAAAAAAAAATAAAAATTGGAGGTTAGCTGCTGGCTGTGTCTTGATAGTTGATACAGTATAATCTATCTTTGGAACAGACTCTCACAAGAGCCCTATTCATATATTATGGTGTGTGTGTGTGTGTGTGTGTGTGTGTGTACAGGTGTCTGCACACATGTGTATGTGTTTGTGTGAATCTTGTTTCCACTGCTGCTTCCTTCTCCTTTCTGGAATAATCACATGAGTGATCCCACACAATCAGCATTCACATAGTGAATATGTTGACTGAATACGTTGATCAATGCCATCATAATTGTGCACAGCCACATTTAGCAACCATAACTGAGAGCAAATGAGGACAACTGAATTAGCGTAAAGGCCAGCAATATAAATGAGCATGTGCCTTTCTTGCAAAAGGTACTGAAAAATTGCTGAAGAGTTGAGGTTTTTTTTTCTATACTGCCGGAAACGTTTGCAAAAACTGTTTCAGCTCAACAGTACATGGAAACAAACCAACAAAAAGCTTCATTCATTGTTTTAAAGATCAAAACTTTATCTATGGCTTGTTTCACATAAGTATGGATCCTTCTGGCCTGTGAATTCTGGTGATCAGTCATACAGAAACTACAAAAAATAGATGAGAGTGTCAAGGGAGAATCTGACCAAAGATTATTTTTCTAAAAAAGAAACCTTCATTCATGTGTGGAGGGAGTGGCGGGGAAAGATATATACGCATTAAGTGCAGAGAACATTAAAGTGCTTTTTCTCCTGGTCCCTTGATCATTAAACAGCTTTTAGTGCTTGGCAGAACAGAAATTGGTGGATAAATGCTAGTAGAATCTAATTGGGGTAATCTCCAGTTCAGTCACTGAGATCACCATCCAGAAGTGTCTGCTTCCCCACTTACAAAAGTAGAGCCATTTCCCAGAGGGGATGGGCCAGTTCATCAGCAGGTGTTCATCAAGGCAGCTCTGCAGAATGAAAGACATCACAATTTAGCTCAGCAGGTCATTTGGCCTGGTATCGGCTAAACAGTCAAAGCTTCTGTGTTCGGCCAAAGATTGATAGCATCTCATTCAACTCTTGGGGCCCAGACACTTCTATAGGCTATAATTTTAGGCTGCTCGTTCAGCAATAACAACATGGAAAACTAACTTGGAAAACAGAGTAGGTGCATGTGCAGGGGGAAAGGAGAAAAAGGCTCTCCTATAGCACTTTGGTAAGATGGGCAATTAAAGGGCGAGACAGAATGCCGCAAATCGATTCTCTGATGCAGGACATTCTACTTTGCACATTAACAGGAAGCAGCAGCAGTCCAGACTGTACCAATAGTTGCTGGAGATGGCCCGTACATTCGCAGGTGGTAGTATGGAAGGATGATGTGCAAGTTCATCACATGTGCACTACTTTCTTGCCATGCATCAAGTCCCATGTGCTTCCCATTTTGTTCCATCTGCACTGGTTGCCAGTTGCTTGCGGGCACAATTGAAGGTGCTGTTTATTACCTTTAAGGTTCTAACCTGTTTTAGACCCGGTTATTTGAAGGTCTGCCTTGCCCCAAATGAATCTTCTCACTTGCTGAGATCATGAGAAGCCCTGCTTCACATTTCCCTGCCATTGGAGGCTCAGCTGGCAAGGACATGTGACATGACCTCTCCATCATGGCATCAGGAGCCACCTTTGGAACCTCCTACTTTGTAAGGCCTGCCTGGCCTCTTTACGTCTGGTATTTCATACCCTTTCCTTTCCTTTCCTTTCCTTTCCTTTCCTTTCCTTTCCTTTCCTTTCCTCATGCATTCAACTCTACATGACTTTCATTTCCTTCCTGCTTTATGTGTTATGGGGGTGGAGATCCAGTCGTGCGATAGTGACCATGAATTATCCCCTTTGCCAAATAGGGGTCACCTTGCATTTGGATGGGTTACTATGTGTGAGCATGGTCTTCTGTAAGATATTCCCCTTAGGGGTGGGGTTGTAGCTCAGTGATAAAGCACCAGCTTGCATGAAGAAGGTCCCAGGTTCACTCCCTGACTTATCCAGGAAGGGCTAGGAAAGACCCCTGCCTGAAATCTTGGAGAGCCACTGCCAGTCAGTGTAGACAATACAGAGCTAGCTGTATTGGTATGGACCAATGGTCTGACTCAGTATACGGCAGCTTCCCATGTCTGTCTTCATTATGTTTTGTTTATTGTTGATTTGTTTAATGTTGTTGTTTTAATTGAATTGATTGTTAGGTGCTTTGAGGGCCCTTATGGCCAAAAGATGGGATATAAAATAATAATAATTAAAAGCAGTTCTAGTTGCATGGGAAATGTTCTACGAGGGCTAAGGGCTGAGGTTTCCCTAAACCCAGTACATTGGGTGGTCTCTTGAAATGCTGAGCCTCCTTTAGAAAAACAAACAAATGGCCCCTGTAAACAATATGTTTCTAATCCTTATGAATGCAGAGAGAAGCGTGGAAATTATGGTGTCCCCGACAGTCTAGTTTTTTTATGTACAGGGGTTTTTTTGGTATACAGAAAGCATTCAGACATACAGTACCCCACAAATACTCTGAAATTGTACTGTTCAACAAGAATTCACCGCATTATTCTGCTGATTATGTAACACAGTTCTCTTGTTGAGAGGGTTAGAAGTTAGTCTTCTAACCATCAAAACACACAAACTACAGTGCTGTGATCCATTGCTGCCTTTCTCCAGATCTAATACCACTATATGGGGAGGCTATTCACATGCATGTGCAAACGGGGCTAAAGGAGTTCAGCCTGGTTTTGCAGGCACATGTGCATTGGGCCCTAGCGGCAAACCTGCCAAAGGCACCCTTCAAAATGAGGTTAAAAGAGTAGGTGTTCCCTTAACCTTGGTTTTTTTGGTCATGTGTCAGCTGTGGCTGGCAGACTCAGGGAGGGGAGATCCCCATAATGATTGGAGATCCAGGGGCAGGGCAACACATCCCAGCACCCTGACCCTTGGAGCTGCCTGCAGGAGTCAGTGCTCGTGTGGGTGGGTGATCTGCCTGCCCAGGATCGGCAGAATGCTCATCTGCAGGGAGGTAAGCTCTTTTGGGCTTCCTCCCTGCAAACCTGCTTATGAGAAAGGGCTCAGGGACTGGTATGTCAGGACATTTGGGAGAGTACTGCTTCTTTCTGGGATCTGAAAATCCCTTCTCCAGTAAATATCCTGGAGCTCTGGTTCTTTTGGGCTCGCTTTGGACTTCTGGTTTAAATGGCTAGGCCAGTGGTTTCCAATCTGGGAGGCTCCAGATGTTGCTGAACTACAACTCCCATCAGCCCCAGCTACAATTTATTGTGGCTGGGGATGATGGGATCTGTAGTTCAGCAGCATCTGGAGCCTCCCAGTTTGGGAACCACTGGGCTAGACGTTGAGAACAGGCTCCAAAAAGGCTGGATTGGCTAATTAGGGATGTGCACAAATCAATTTTTAAAATTTGTTTTGTGCCCAAAACAAATCACCCCTGATTTGTTTTGTGCCCAAATCTACCCCCCAAAATAAATACAAATCAAATCGGGGTTATTTGGGGGAGTAGATTTGGGCACAAAACAAATCAGGGGTGATTTGTTTTGGGCACAAAACAAATTTTAAAAATCGATTTGTGCACATCCCTAATTAGCCAATCCAGCCTTTTTGGAGCCTGTTCTCAATGTCTAGCCAAGTGCCTCAATGTCTAGCCAAAATCAACCAAGTGCCCCGCCACCTCAAAATTTTCATGGTAGGTGGAGCCCAGTGGTACCTACCCACCATACAAATTTGGTGATGCTAGGACCTTGTTAAGTGGTCCAAATCGATCCAAATCTAAATCAAATTGAATCAAATACAAATCAAATCAGAGTTGATTCAATTTGATTTAGATTTGGATCGATTTGGACCACTTAACAAGGTCCTAGGATCACCAAAATTGTATGGTGGGTAGGTACTACTGGGCTCCACCTACCATGAAAATTTTGAGGTGGTGGGGCACTTGGTTGATTTTTAATGAATTTTTAAAAAGTTTTTACTGATTTTGTATATTTTCACCATAGGAAATAATGGGGATTCGAAGTTGCCCTGTCCTAACCCTAACATTGATCCCCAGCTTTCATGTTAAGGGGGGGGGGAAGCTAAGCTCTGGCCCTTTTAGAAGTGGAGTTATGGAACAAAATGTGCGCTCATTATTTTTCAAGTGTTTGGATTCTTTGGTGTATAATAACTTTTCCTCATAATGAATCCCTATGAGGATTCATTGCACACCTTCATTTCTTCTGTTCATTTTGACTGTCATTGGACAGTGCCAACTATAAATTGCCATGTGCCAACTACACACACACACACACACACACACACACACACACACACCACCTGCAAGGCAGTGGGGTACTCATTTTAATTCTTAGGAATATTGAAGTGTTTAGATTATTTGATGTCTAATAACCTTTCCTCATAATGAATCCCTATGAGGATTCATTATACGCCTTTGCTTCTTCTGTTCATTTTGACTATCATTGGACAGTGCCAGCTGTCAACTGACATGTGTCAACTACACCCCCTCCACACAGACACTGGGGAACTCAGTTTATTTTTTTAATGATTTTTAAAAAGTGTTTAGATTCTTTGGTGTCTTCATTACACACGTTCATTTCTTCTGTTCATTTTGACCCCACTGCTTTGCAGGTAGGGGTGGGGAATTAGTGGCTTCCCATGTTCCAACTACCCCACAACCCACAAGCCACTGGGTACTCAGTTTATCTTTTAGCAATTTTTGAGGTGTTTAGACTTTTTGGTGTGTAATGAATCCTCATAGGGATTCATTATGAGGAAAGGTTATTAGACACCAAAGAGCCTAAACACTAAAAAAAAATCCTAGAACATAAACTGAGTAGTACCCCACTGTCTTTTGGGTGGGAGGGGAGTGTAGTTGGCACATGGCAGTTGACATTTGGCACTGTCCAAAAGACAGTCAAAATGAATAGAAGAAATGAAGGTGTGTAATGAATCCTCATAGAGATTCACTGAGGAAATGTCATTCTACACCAAAGAATCCAAACACTTAAATAGTGACCACACATTTTGCTCCATAATTCCACTTCTACAAGGAGTAGAGTGTAGCTTTAAAAAAAAATTAAAAAGCTGGGAATCTGGGGGAAATAATGGGAAGGATCCAAATCTCAAATTGATTTGAATCAAATCAGGTGCAATTCGATTTGGACCCGAATCTAGCCAATGGACTACAGGGGTGATTTGTTTTGTCTCCAAATCACCCAAATCAGCTAGATTTGAGTACAAATCGATTTGTACCCCAATCGATTCGCACATTCCTATTTCTAATACCTCTGGACATTTTAGCCTTTGTGCTCCCCCTTGCATGCCCAATGCTATCATTAGCATGCAATGAGGCCTAGAGGCTTTTGTAAATCCTTAATTAATCTAGAAGAAAGCTATAAATTTTCATCTCACAGAATCCCCCTAATTAGAATGGATTTCCAGATGTAAATGAAATAAAGATCAGACGTGGGGTCCCATGCATCACTAACATGAGGTTTTCTTTAAAGAACTGAGGGAAGCAACAAACTTCTGTGCATTGTAGATTACCATCACAGCACTGTTTTAGCATCACACCTCAGGTCCACTGGATGCTCCCTGCACGTACCAAGCTACCTAAATTCTCAGGGCTCTTATGTTTTTAAAGAGGTGCACATCATCCCAAAAGAGCCCCTTTAGCTAAAAGCAACTGTGTGTGTGTGTGTGTGTGTGTGTGTGTGTGTGTGTGTGTGTGTGTGTGTGTGAACTATTCAGATCAGGACCACCACCTGTGAGGGGGGAGGAGTTAACCTTTTCTCCCAATGCTTTTTCCCCACTATTGGAAGCAAATGGCTGCTTCTTGGGCAAGTAGTAGCTTTGGGGGCTAGAAGATAGGGTTACCTCCTTCCTCACCATGCACCATAGTCCTCAAGTGAATTTGTCTCCCCATTAAGCAACTTTTAGTTAAAGAGGAGACACGTGCAGGATGAAGCAGGCCTCTTTAAAATTAACTAGCTGTCTATGTAGTTCAACCACATATTCCAAACTAATGGCCCCTTTTAATGTTTGGAAGAAAAGCTGGATTAAATAGCCCAGGAATAATACTTAGAGGCCTGGAAGGTTTTGAAGCCAGCCTGGAGGGGAAAAAAGGAAGGACAACATTCCTGTCAGAATGATCCTTGCTACATGGGAAAATTGAGCCCAGTAGTGGTAGGTCTTTTGAGGCCAATTCTACAACACAACCCTAATTCCTTAAGATGCAAAAGGACAGTAACCTTCGTAGCTTAAAGGAACCTTTGTGAGGGGGGATTGGAGGGAAATTATGCTGGGAGTGCATGTCCTCTATTTCCTCTATGGCCTCTATTTCCTTCCCACACTACAAGGGGTAGACAAAATATGAAGGATCAGCTTAAAGTTTCAGGGGGCGGGAGAGGGCAGGAATTGGGCTTACAGGATGTGCATCTTCTCCGAGGTCAGTCTCCCCATATGCCCTCATCACCACAGAAGGAGTCCTTTGGGAGAGAGCCATTGGTCTCAGAGCAGTATTCCCTCTAACAGGGATTCCTAGATGTTGTTGACTACAACTCTCAAAATCCCCTGCTGCAATGGCTTTTGCTTGGGAATTATGGGAGCTGTAGTTAACAACATCTGGGAATCCCTGTTAGAGGGAACACTGGCTCAGAGCCCAGATCTCTTCCCACGTCAGTCTATTGCACTCTTGTCCTTGGCTGGCGAGGATCCATGCATGCTGCTTTCTGTTCCCAGGATTCCTTGGCTGAGCCCTTTCAAGGTTAGAGGGATGTGGGGAGTTATCCCAGCTCCTCAGTTTTCACCCCATTCTCTCATCCCTCCTGTTTGGGCCCCTGCAGTATCTTAATGTGGCACTGCACTTTGGTATTATAGGGAGTGATTCAGGAGGGGAAATGGATTGTTTTTCATGGCTGCTATAAATCCCTCTTTTGGGTTCTACTTTGAGGAGGATTCCCTGAACTATAGGGCAAATCCTACTCCCACCAGGGGTGTAACTATAATAGGGCAAGGGGAGACAGTTGTCTGGGGGCCCACTGCCTTGGGCCCCCCCCAGAGGCAAGTCACATGACTGACTCCCCCAGCCGCACACCCGCCTGGGCTTCCTTCAGTCATATTCATCCTCCGAAATTAATGTGAGTGTTAAGACCTGGAGCTACCAGAACAGCATGTCTTTCTCTAGTACCATTAAATGACTTGCATTGTCCACAATTTACAAAACCTTTTAAAACATAATTTAGGATGATGTTCTATTGTGGCACATAGGAGATATATAAAAATATATACATTTTACTATGCTTTTTGTTACCACTATTCAGCCTCATTTAAGATTCCTTTACCTCATGAGCTGAGCTTCAGTGAGGGAGGTGCCATTTTAAAATCATGTCTCTGGGACCACTCCAACCTTGCTACACCCCTGACTCCCACTAACACTCGTTAGACATGAGATAAGCTGTTTCCTTCAGAGGCCTCAGCATGAAGGAAGATGTCTGTCAGAGTGGAGAAGCTTCTTCACTTTTCCACCCTATCTCTTATCTCCTCATTTGACTTCCCTGTAGCCTTCTCAAGCTCTGAGTGGTTCCTCCATCATAGGGGCTCCCAGCCCTCCACATCTTCCCCTTGCCTCACCACTGACCTCTTTAAATATCTTGTGGCACTCAGAACAGTCCTCACAAGCAGTTGGGCCCACGTCTCACATGAGACCAATCCCTGGCAAGACTGGTCAATGCCAGATTCCTCGTTCCCCTGTTTCCACCCCTGGGCCCTTGCTTTCTCCTGCAGAAGCCCTGGTGGCACCACCTCAACTGAGCCCACCTTGACCATGCCTCCTAAGTGGTATGACTGTGGCTTAGCCCAGCCTCCCAATGATGGCAAGGGGCCACCATAGCCAGTCTTTCTTGCTGGAAATGCTGACCACATTTCTAGGTAGGACTTAGAGAAATGAGCCCAAGGTAAATGAAGTTACTGTTGACTGGGGACCATCTATAATGCTCTTGCCAAGCTGATTTAGTGTCTATGACAGGGCTGCACAACTTTGCCCCCCCCCGCACAGCTGTTGGATTAAAATCCCCATCATCCTCGGCCACAGTGACCAATAATCAGAAATGATGGGAGTTTTAGTCCAACTGAAGGGCCAAAGTTGTGCAGCCCTGGTCTATGAAAGGTTATAAAAGGTTATGTATCAGAAACATATACATTGAAGAAGAAGAGTAGTTACTTTTACATGCTGCAGTTTTTAACTGCTTGTGATGGTCACTTCCTTTAAATAAATATTACACCTTGAGGCTGTTCTCATGACCAGCCTAACCCAGCCTGGGGCAGCCCAGGCAGGGTTAGGCTGGTCATGAGAAGCGGCAGGATGCTCACGGATCCTTCCACTCCCCACCCACCTCACCCTCTTAAATAACCTGGCTGTTATCCGATGTTAAGGGTGCACTCATATCCTGGCTACCGGGTATCAAGGGAAGTTCTGACCTCGGATCCCTCCACCCTGCTCAGAGCAGTTCCAAGCACAGCTGCTCATGTGGATGCACAGATGATGCACTGAAGACGACCTCCTTGGTTGTCTAGGGGGGAAGATAAGTTGAAAGCAGTCTCCCCCCTCACCCTCCCCGCCCATCTGGGGGAGATCATGAGAATCACCCCCTTGAGGTCGTTCACACAATCAAACACTGTGTTCTACCTGGGTTTGGGAGCTGTATGTTTTCCCATTTCATGGTTCTGTGGAAGCAAGGTAAGAGGAAAAACTGGGTAGAAGTGATTGTGTGGAAGCAAAGTAGGAGGAAAAGGTACCCAGGTTTCCCTCCTACCTTGCTTCCACATAACCGGAAGTTGGGAGCACATTCAGCTCCCATGCCTGGGTAGGGAGGAAAATTGTGTGAATGGCCTCCTTGTGTAAACAGGATAGATTTATAGATGAGTTAAATCAACTATAAGAAAGTTGAAGGTAATGGGAACATAATTGCTAGCACCTTGTACTAAATGATGGGGTCCCCCACCTAAGAATGGAGGAAGTTGTCTGAAATGAAGAAGGGGTCTCAAAATCAAATAAACAAAATAGCTTACACCAGAACAAGTGGAAAATATCTACAGCTTATTTTCTTTGAAATTCAGTTTTATTCTTCTTTTATTCTTATAGCCATGCAAAAAAAAAAAAAAAAAAAAAAAAAGTTCAAGAAACAGAATAACCCAGCCAGAGTATCAAACAAACAGGCAGGCATTGCACCAGAAATATATCTGCCTTTACTTCAGATCCTTTCCTGGTCTTGCCATCACAGCTGCTCACAAACTCTTGATCTACATTTCACAGTCTGTGCAAAGCTGTTAACTCCCCCCATTCTAATCAGAATTAATTTTTTCTCCTTATGATATTAATAGTGTGTGCATTAAGGTAGGTTAGGTGAAGTGAGACAGGAGAGAAGTGAAGAGATGGGCATATAGCTCCGGAAGGACAGTTGGCACTTACAGATGTTGTATAACATGCACATTGTGAGTTAGAGATAACTGCATGGTCATTAGATCTAGCCAATGGGAGCACAGAGGACAGCAGAGCTAGGAAGTAGGGATATTATAATGATTACGGGCCAAGATTGGCTGAGAAAGGTTCGCCTGAGTAAAACACAAACCTACAGCAGCTGCCAGGTCTTCAGCACAGACATGGAACAATGCAAACTGAACCACTACTAGATCTTCTCCTCTGAATGAAATTCATTCCTAACTTCTTTCCAAGGCTCCCCCATCAACAACCTTTTCCCATGATAACTGGGACCTACATAATTTTGTTTGTTTAAAATTCTATCTCCCCAACTTCCACTAAAAAAAAAAAAAGGCCTCAAGGCAGCTTACAATAAATATTAAAGTCACAATAATAACAATAAACCATTACAAAATAAAACAGAAGTACGATTTTTATAAACCAAACACACACAATAAAATAAGGGGGGGGGCTATTTAAATGTATAGATGTTATTTAAAAGCTCAAGTGAATCAACTGGACTTTCCTGGTGCCTAAATGATAATGAGCTGGTTTGAACAATACTCTAACCAGCCCATCCTAAGCATGTAGAGCAACTCTCTGAAACCTCTCCCCGAAGTTTCATGTAAATATTCAACAGCATGTGAGAGAAGATGGAGCCCTGTAGGACTCGATAGTCTAAAAGGTTTGGTGCACAATAGTCATCCCCTCCAGTACATCAAATAGATGCAGAACCAATGGATCACAGTGCCAATGACATCCATCCCAGCCAGGAAATCCAGAAGGATTTCATGGACAATAATATCAGAAGCTGCTGGGAAGTCCAAGAGAAGCAACAGTCACACTCCCTCCCTCCCTCTTCCGGTAAAGGCCATCCACCAGGATAACCAAAGCAGTTCTGGTCCTGAATCTGGGCATCTAGCCAGACTGAAATGGGTCCATATAATCAATGTATAATAATAGTAATTATTGTAACCTTTAATGCTTTGTCTACCAACATGCTTAAGTATCCTTAACCTTCTTTATCTTCAAACCTGCTCAGCAGCTCTCCTGTGAACTCCTGTTATGCTACTTTTCTTATCAATGCTCCATCATAGAAAAGGAACAAATTAGTGATGCACTGAAAAGTCCTACTTATCTAGTTTGGAATATGAATGTTTCCAGCTTATAATGATTGCCTTCATTTTACAAGTTAGCACCATTTTCCTGCAGAATTCTTCTCTAGCACAGATTACAATCCAAGGTAGTTCACCTCCCCCTTCCTCTCTGGCACCTTGAATGCTACAATGGCAATACCCCAAGACAGCAGCAACTGTGGGAAGTGTAATTTTCCCAGGGCACCAAAGTCCTTAGTATAAAGGTGTCCTGGAAACCACATGTGTGCTAAGCCACATCCCAAGCGTTAGGAGACCATACCCCATATTCAAAGCATAAGGAGACTGGGAGGCTTTACGCATGATCCATGTGTAGAGCCTAACTGTGCTATGTGGGGAGAGCAGGCTTAGCCTTCTCTCCCTGCAGATGAGCAGGGAGCTCACCCTGGGTGGCCACCCACATGGCTACCGGCTCCATCATGGAGTCGGTAAGGGTGGCGGGGATTGGGGGCTGCTTGGGCCCCGGAACATAAGAACATAAGAACAGCCCTGCTGGATCAGGTCCAAGGCGCAACTAGTCCAGCATACTGTTTTGCACAGTGGCCCACCAGATGCCGCTGGAAGCCACAGGCAGGAGTTAAAGGCATGCCCTCTCTCCTGCTGTTACTCCCCTGCAACTGGTACTCAGAAGCATCCTGTCTTTGAGGCTGGAGGTGGCCTTTAGGTAGCTGATGATAGACCTCTCCTCCACAAAGTTATCCAAACCCCTCTTAAAGCCATCCAGGTTGTTGGCTGTCACCACATCTTGTTTCAGGATGCCCCATGTGAAATTCCAGGATGCCTCATGCAAGTCCGTGGGGCATTCTAAGGAGACTCCCAAGGCCGGGAGGCTTGCTGCAGCCTCCCAGTTGGGGGTCTCTTTGCGAGTCAGCACAGAGCCGTGCCATGGTGACTCACGATCAGAAGAATGGGGTTAGCGGAGTGCTTGCTCCACTAACTTCGTTTAAGGGGAGGGGTATTTGGGGAGGATTGCTGCCAGGAGCACACAACCTCCCCAAAGCAGGCTTTGGGGAGGTCGTGAGAATAGCCTCAAGGAGTCCAGATAGATGTATAGGTGAAACTCGGAAAATTAGAATATCGTGCAAAAGTCCATTAATTTCAGTAATGCAAATTAAAAGGTGAAACTGATATATGAGACAGACGCATTACATGCAAAGCGAGATAAGTCAAGCCTTAATTTGTTATAATTGTGATGATCATGGCGTACAGCTCATGAAAACCCCAAATCCACAATCCCAGAAAATTAGAATATTACATGGAACCAATAAGACAAGGATTGAAGAATAGAACAATATCGGACCTCTGAAAAGTATAAGCATGCATATGTATTCAGTACTTGGTTTGGGCCCCTTTTGCAGCAATTACTGCCTCAATGCGGCGTGGCATGGATGCTATCAGCCTGTGGCACTGATGAGGTATTATGGAAGACCAGGATGCTTCATTGGCGGCCTTCAGCTCTTCTGCATTGTTTGGTCTCATGTCTCTCATCCTTCTCTTGGCAATGCCCCATAGATTCTCTATGGGGTCGGGTCAGGCGAGTTTGCTGGCCAATCAAGCACAGTACACTGTATACTTTTCAGAGGTCCGATATTGTTCTATTCTTCAATCCTTGTCTTATTGGTTCCATGTAATATTCTAATTTTCTGGGATTGTGGATTTGGGGTTTTCATGAGCTGTACGCCATGATCATCACAATTATAACAAATTAAGGCTTGACTTATCTCGCTTTGCATGTAATGCGTCTGTCTCATATATCAGTTTCACCTTTTAATTTGCATTACTGAAATTACTTTTGCACGATATTCTAATTTAGAGATGTGCACGGTCCGGACCAGTCCGGACCGGCACCGAAGGGGAGCCCTTTCTTTTAGGGCGGGAGGGCTTTCTTACCCCTCCCGCCTCTTCACCCCCTCCAGCGCCCGTATTTAACTGAATAACGGGGCGCTGGAAACCAGCCGCCCCCGCCGCCGCCCCCCCTGAGCAGATTCACATACAAAAGTGCCCATGCCCCTGCTGCCGTCGCCCGCCTGCCCGCCCGCCAGCCAGCCAGCCCTCCCTCCCTCCCTCCCTCCCAGCTGCCCGCCCACCCGCCCGAGTCCTTACCCAAAGCTGCAGGAGAAAACGAGAGGAGCTCCCGGACAGAGCTCCTCTCGTTAGAAAGGCCTGCTGCAGAATGAAGGTGCTTTGCGCGCGCGCATGCGCGCACCACAAAGGACGCCGGAGGCCCGGTCTAACCGCCGGGAAAAGGCCGGGTAGACCGGGCCTCCGATCGCCGGAGGCCCGGTCTACCCGGCCTTTTCCCGGCGGGTAGACCGGGCCTCCGGTGTCCTTTGCGGTGCGCGCATGCGCGCGTGCAAAGCACCTTCATTCTGCAGCAGGCCTTTCTAACGAGAGGAGCTCTGTCCGGGAGCTCCTCTCGTTTTCTCCTGCAGCTTTGGGTAAGAACTCGGGCGGGCGGGCGGGCGGCGGGCGGCGGGCAGCTGGGAGGGAGGGAGGGAGGGCTGGCTGGCGGGCGGGCGGGCGACGGCGGCAGGGGCATGGGCACTTTTGTATGTGAATCTGCTCAGGGGGGGCGGCGGCGGCGGGGGCGGGGGCGGCTGGTTTCCAGCGCCCCGTTATTCAGTTAAATACGGGCGCTGGAGGGGGTGAAGAGGCGGGAGGGGTAAGAAAGCCCTCCCGCCCTTAAAGTTATACCCCCCACCCGGACCCGGACCAGCAAGGGCCGAACTGGTCCGGCAGTTCAGCCATTCCTTAGAATGGCCGCCGGACCGGTTCGGACTCACCCCTATTCTAATTTTCCGAGTTTCACCTATAGCTTCTAGGGTACCTGATGTTTATATCATTGATTAAGATGCCCTGCAGAACAAAATTAACCCTTTCTTCTAGACACTGTTGTGACAGCACTTTAGGCACCAGAGAGGAAGGGAAAGGGGACCTCGCACAGTTCACCCATCACTTGTACAAATGGATTATTTATTTTGAAATGAGGAAAGTAGGCAGCCAGTCTTCTTTTCTGCTTGCAGTTGTCAGGCTGTTTGTAGACGTAATATTTCAGAGATGTATTTTACAGCCCTCATTATCAACAATGCATATGTACATTTTTGCCTCCCCCCCCCCCAAAAAAATAGACTGCAGGATCTAATTAAACCAGGTTTCCAAGTTTGGGGTGCACTTCCAGCTGTGTGTGAGGAAATCTTGTTCCTCCTTCCAGAAGGAAAATGAAACCTGATTCTGCAGATATGTATGTATCTGTGACGGGCGGGCACCTACTGGATAGTGCCTATGACATCACTGGAGCAAGCAACACCCAGTCCACCTCAATTTCAAGGATTTTGCAAGCATTTTAAAGTGCTCTTGAAGCTGAGTACTTTAAAACACCTTTACTTACAGTTCAGCATCCCGGGAGCAATGCTTGTTACAACAGGTGAGAGAAGGAAGCAGACAACAGGACTGCAGAATAAACATGAACAGTTGTATTGTAGCTGCCTCACCTCCATTTCCAATTGACAATTTAAAGGTTCAGGGGGAACCTCCAGACTAAGGCCTGGCACCTCTAGGTCCAAAGTTCCTCTCAAGGAAGCTGTTGAGGGTCCTGCCTGAGTAATACCTTTGGGACTCATCAGAACCTGCCCCTACTAACAGAACACTGGGGACCAGTGTTCCCTGTAACACGGATTCCCAGATGTTGTTGACTACAACTCCCAGAATCCCCAGGGGCAATGGCCTTTGGCTGGGGATTATGGAAGTTGCAGTCAACAACATCTGGGAATCCCTTTTACAGGGAACACTGCTGGGGATTGGATAGGGTGGCTCCTAGAACCAAGGGCAATACTGAAAGAGGAATAAGCAAGAAAACAAAGAAAGAATTAGCAGTAACAGAATAACAGATTAACAGGGTTTGCCGGGCCCACTCATTTGTGCCAGAGTCATTTGTGGGGGAATGCTGATTGCTAATTCATAAGGCTGGCTGCCCTCAGGCTAGAAAAACAATTTTAAAAATTGACTCAACATTCAGGCAACACAATAGGTTGAGATGATGGGTTAATGTAATCTCTTTCTCCCTGCTCATTTCATTTACACTGCACTTGTTGTTTTGGTGTCGTGTGTGGCAGGCTAAATTAACACACTAGCACATTCTGAGCACATTGGAGTAATCTTTTCTGAAGCACAGAAACACATTGAATAATACCCATCATGTCCAGGCATGCACAGTGTACTTATGCACTGTGTACTTCATGCACAGTGTACCTTGTGTGAGCTGGGAATAGCTGAGAAAAACATGTAGAAATGCTTTCTACATGTGTATGTTAGGAAAAACACTGAGGAATATGTTTAATTCCATCTATTTTATGATGCCAAACAGCCTAATGGCTGGAGATTCAAGAGAGTAGCAAGCTATGTTTCAGATCTCTGCACAAGACTAATCCCTTTGCCCATTGCTTGACATCAGTATCCACTACCACACCCTGGAGATGTGCAAGGCACATCTGTAGAATCCAGAGGAAGGACTTGTGGCATGCAAGGACAAGTGGAATCAGGACTATTAATAGTGTATTGAAATAGATATTAAGGCAAGTGCAATCTGCTTTCAGTGCTCTTGCTGCTGGCTGTTTGTTAGCCTCGCCTCTACTCCAGGACTGGAATAAAAGAAACTAAAGCACCATTCAAAAGTTGGCCTGGATCAAGGAATGGATTAACCAAAAACACCACAACATCCTGGACCCAAAGTGGAGTAAACGTGCAGCTAGTCAGCCCTGGGAACATAGGAAGCTGCCATATACTGAGTCAGACCATTGGTCTATCTAGCTCAGTATTGTCTTCACAGACTGTCAGCGGCTTCTCCAAGGTTGCAGGCGGATTCTCTCTCAGCCCTACCTTGGAGAAGCCAGGGAGGGAATTTGGAACCTTCTGCTCTTCCCAGAGCAGCTCCATCCCCTGAGGGGAATATCTTGCAGTGTTCACATGGAGTCTCCCATTCAAATGCAACCAGGGCAGACCCTGCTTAGCTAAGGGGACAATTCATGCTTGCTGCCACAAGACCAGCTCTCCTCCCTAAAATGTTGGGACAAAGTAAAGTGCCCGCAGTCCCTGATCCAAGGTATAGGAGTAATGTTTTCATGGTTTTCAGGAAAGTGAACAGAATTAATGGAACCATTAGAATTAGGGATGTGCAAAACCTGACCCTTTATTTCAATAGATTTTCCCACACCAAATGGTGTGACTGTGTGTTGTGACTGTCCTGGATATCTTTGCTTTTAGGAACTGTGGACATGAATTGTTTGTGCATCTTAATACAGATGCTGCCCATTACTTTCAATGAGATGTGCATTGGGCTGTGTACTTTGATGCCCATGGTGGCTATCACAGGCAGAACAGGGGGCGGGGTGGCGGCAAATGAGTTGCAGATGAGGCTCGTTCTCACTCCTCTGGCTCTGTCCTGGCTGCCTTACTCTCCCTCACCACACTTGGCCATGGCATTAACCCTTTGCACAGCCCAAGAGCAAAGGGTTATCACCTCAGCTGGGCATGATGAGGGAGAGTGAGGCAGCCAAAATGGGGTCAGAGTGGTGAGAAAAAGCCTCACAAAAGAAAGCACAAAACCTTAAGTGGATGCAGTAATGTCACAATATCAACAAAGAATCCAAATACTGTATGCTAATGTTTTAATATGCTACGGATAATAAAACTATATAATTGAAAATTATCTTAACTACATAAGGTATAATTGGTCAAAATTAATAAAAATATGTCCATGCATATGTCCATGCATCACAACAGGATTCACAAAGAATAATAAACAAGATCTCAGAAAAGTGATCACTATATGGCCAATTGAAAGGGGGGGTGGAGATCCAATGGTTCATTTTCAAAGTATCTGGCTGTCTATAGATGGAAGAAGTATATGATTGTAGTGTCGTGTTTTAATTGAAAAATTGCATATCCATCTTGTAAATCTTGTAGTTATGCCATGACTGCAGTGTGGTGTTTGAATTAAAAAATGGGATATCCATCTTGTCAGTCTTGTAGTTATGCCAAACGCGTTTCGACTTAAAGCAGTCTTCTTCAGTGGCAAGTAACAGGAAAAATTTTCACTTCCACTAGTAGTCTCCAGTGCTCTCATGGGACTGAACCGGCGGGTGGCAACAGCTTCTCCCTTCAGCTGGAAGGACACAGTGATCACTTTATGATATCTCATTGATAATTCGTTATTAATCTTGTTGAGATGCATGGGCATATTTTTATCAATTTTGATTAATTATTTCTTGGGGCAATTCTCACGATATCCGAGAGTTGATGGGTGGGAGGTGTGGGTGGGTGTGGGGAAGGCTCCAAAAAGCTTACCTTCCCTGCAGACAATTGAGGGACTGGTGGTGGGAGCACACTCTGGGCTCCCATACAAGCAGTCCTGCTCTGAGAAGCATAGAGCAGGCCAAAGGAACTTGTTGTTCTGGTCTCCATGAATCCCACAATGCAATGCGTGACATGTGCATTGCATTGAGGGATTCCCCCAAGAGAAAGGCACTCTAGATGCCTGACTCTGGGTGCAGCCAGGCTGAAAGCAGCCCATGCTTGCATATGAGCAAGTCGATGGGGGGAAGGGAGCCTCATGAACAGCGCTCGCTAATAGCCAGGGTGAATAGTGCGGCTAGGCAGTGCTGCCCTACAGGGATCAGGCCAATCTCGGTGGTTCTCATGGGCAGCCTAACCCGGGCTAGGCATCCCTAGCCCAGGTTAGGCTGTGTGTGAGAACAGCCTCCTTATGTAGTTAAGATAATTTTCAATATTAAAGTTTTATTATCAGGATCATATTAAAACATTAATATACAGTATTTGGATTCTTTGCTGATATTGTGAGAACGAGCCTCACCTGAGGCTCATTTATTGCCGCCTCCATCCGCCCATACTAGCTGACACTGTTTGACGCACATCCAGAAGAAGATTAGGCCATTTGCTTTTAAAGGGTGTACGTTCAGATGCACATCCTCCCTAAACCTCTGACAATCTTTCTTCATCCATCTACCTCTTTTCCTTTTTTCCTGTCTGAAAGTAAATTGGATAGAAACTGGATAAAATGTGAGTTCAGGATAACTGTCTGCCTCGATGGAACCAAATATCGACAACAAAAATCAAATCTGCCTCTGTCAGATTACAGCCGTTTCTCTAATTTTAGACTACTCAGACTATTTTTCTTGGCTTGACTTTCAGGCCAGGTTAGGACAGTGATTCTTAGATGCTGGCCCATGGATTGTCAATGTGCAGTGTGCTTATAGGTGATCACCAAACTCAAAATAGCAAATTTACAAGCCAGTGATGGCCCTGAATAAGAGCAGCTTGACTGACGAACATCTTTGTTATGCAGAACATGTACATTGCTTAACCATGCCCTGGCAATGTTTTCCCTTCCACTTTATGCTGCATATTCCATACGACTACAGAAGGAACTCCATTTAAAAAGCCTCTGTGGTGCTTTACAAAAAATAAACTCAAAAAGCATAAACTCCAATTGTATTGAATTACAGCTGCAAATTTGTCATTCATTTGTGTTGGCTGGTATAGGTTCTGGTAAACACTGCCCCTATTTTGCCTTTTGGGGAGATTTAAGGGGTGCATTTTGAAAACGTTAAGTGTATGTCAAGGTGCTCTAGAGTTGCCATTATCTGAGATCCGGCCCCTGACCTTGCCCCTAGGAGTGAAATCTATGGGTCACGATCCCATGAATCATGTACCACTGTGTGCACATAAATATTAAAGCACCATCTGATGCTTATCCTCTCATAATTCATTTTGTATTACTAAATATTAAAGCATGTTAGAGAGCAATTCCATTTTCCTAGTGTTTCTTTAGCCTGAGTTGTCAGCAATATGCAGATATCACTC
The DNA here is from genome assembly GCF_027244095.1 of Hemicordylus capensis. NCBI lineage: Eukaryota > Metazoa > Chordata > Lepidosauria > Squamata > Cordylidae > Hemicordylus > Hemicordylus capensis. The sequence continues at coordinate 158,494,395 of NC_069660.1, forward strand.
AGCTCTATCTCTCCTTATAACCTGGAGGTCTTGAACGGCGGGGGGCGGGCCTGCAGGCAGTAATCGGTTGGATGTGAGCCAATAAACTGAGACTGAATCTGGGCAAGACGGAGATGCTGTTGGTCAGTAGAAGAGCCAACCAGGATGAGGGGATTCGGCCAGTTCTGGATGGGGTTGCACTCCCCTTGAAAGAACAGGTATGCAGCTTAGGGGTATTGCTGGACCCGGCTCTGATTTTGGAAGCTCTGGTAGAGGCAGTGGCCAGGGATGCCTTTGCACCACTTTGGTTAATGCACCAGCTGTGTCCCTTTCTCGAGACGGCAGATCTGACCACAGTTACCCACACTTCAGTCACATCATGGCTGGAATATTGCAATATGCTTTATGTGGGGCTGGCCTTGAAGAATGTTCGGAAACTGCAGCTAGCACAAAATGCGGCAGCTAGAATTTTATCCCGAGCTGCAAGCTGGGATCATATTACACCCATTTTGAAAGAGCTACATTGGCTGCCAATTTGTTTCCGGGCCCCTGGATACCTGAGGGATCACCAGCTCTCAAGGATTTCTGCCCACTTGATGAGATCATCGGCGGGGGCTCTGCTCTGTGTGCCAACAATGAGGGAGGCTCAGCTGTCAGGCACGCTGGATAGGGCCTTCTCAGGTATTGCCCCCAGACTTTGGGATGCTCTCCCAGTGGGCATCTGCTCTTCAGTCTCTGTCACAGTTTTTAGAAACCTAGGCTTTTATACGAGTGTTGTTTTTGTTGCTGCTGCTCTGTGTTTTGTGGTCCTATTGTGTATGATTTCAAACTTTTAATTAGATGTGTATTTTTATATTCCAATTTAATATTTTTATTGTGTAATTGTTTTATATAGTCTTATATTGTTTTAAATGTTTTTGTAAACTGCCTTGAGATTGTTTTAATGAAAGGCGGTATTAAATATAGATAGATAGATAGATAGATAGATAGATAGATAGATAGATAGATAGATAGATAGATAGTAGAACAAGCACTCTATTTTGATTTTTAAATCATTATCATACCCGGTTGATTCTTAGTTATCCAATTACAAAATGCCAGTGTACTTCTTCCCTTCTATCCCTGGCATAATCAGCCATATATCCAGATCGTAAATGTTGCTAAATCTGTTTTGAGTTCTGAAGCTATTTTGTAGGCATAATCAGATGCACTGTGAACATTCTATTAAACAATTTTTTTACGTTTTCAAAAAGGGGAAACTCTTTTGGTCAGTTGACTAACACATTGTGCTTCAAAACCCAATGGAGGATGCATTAGTGTAACATAAATGAATACAGCATCTGACAAGCAAAGAAGAGCCTTCAGCAATGTGTAAGGCGGGCGTGGGGGGGGCAGTGATTCTCATGTGATAATAGAGCTGTTAACAGTACACAAGATTTCCCTATTTTTATCTATGAAATGTTGGAGAGTGTGGTATTGCAGTCCACAACAAAAGGATGTGGGGACATTCAAGTCTAAACCCTAAATTTACCTCTTTTGGACTTTCAGTTAGCAGCTATGTCTTCAGGGGAGTAATTAAACCCCAGCTCAATAATTAAGGCAAAAGTGGCAGTTTGTGCAGTGTGGCTGTCATTTGTGATTGAACACACAATCCCAACAGACCGGATGGTGCCTCTCTCTTGCTTTGTCTAGCAATAGTTCTGCTCCATTAGGCACATAACTGTCCAGTCAAGGAAAAATTAAAATGACTCAGGGGCCTAGGATTAAATTCATCATAGCATTTATTAATCCGGAGGGAAAGGTAAATTATTTGTACCTGTACTAACATCCCACCCCCCGCCACCGCTGCCATCCTTCCACAAAACAGTGGAGAATTTGAGCTTTGGTGAGAAGAAAAATTAGAAAATAATTTCACAATGCAGCCATTAGCCGTATTCAACAAAAATTCTAACTTTTTACAGAAAGAGGAGGGGGTGACAGTGCATATGTCATCAAACTCCTTCCAGTTAGTGCTGTGAGTCTGAGGGTTCCAAGTGCCACAGCAACCAAACTGCCTGGGATGGATTTTGAGGGGAAACATAGGAACCTGCATTTTACAGACTCAGACCATTGGTATGAGTTAAATACCAGAAAAGTATTTAATTAGTCTTCTGACTGGCTCTTAGTCTTCTGAAACCTTACTCTCCAGGTTTCAGGAAGGGATCCTTCCCAGCCCTAACTCTCAGGGTGGCCAGAACCTAAGGGGTATACTCGTGGGTCAAATGGGCCATAAGCCAGAATTTGGCTTTTAAAAAGCCAAATCTGGCCACCTAGCTAGAGATGCCAAGGACTGAATAAAAGAATATTAGAGTTTAGGGTTTTCTTTTCAAACTCCAGCACCCCTGTTAGAGCAGGAAACTGCTTCAGCATCACTGATTGCCAGGAAATCTAGGATCAACAAGAGCAAGTACTTTTTCACATAGTACCAAATTAAACTGTGGAACTCTCTGCCACGGGATGTGGTGCTGACCACCAGCTTGGATGGCTTTAAAAGAGGCTTAGGCAAATTCTTGGAGGACAAGTCTATCAATGGCTAGTAGTCTTCATGGCTATAGTCTACCAGCTTCAGAGGCAGGATGCCTCTGAATACCAGTTGCAGGGGAGCAACAGCAGAGAGAGGACATGCCTTCATCTCTTGCCTGTGGGCTTCCCAGTGGCATCTGGTGGACCACTGTGTGACACAGGATGCTGGACTAGATGGACCTTGTGCCTGATCCAGCAGGGCTGTTCTTGTGTTATTTTGTTCTTATGACAGGTGGCCACCAACAAGCCTCTATTTGGAAACCTCCAGTGAAGGCAAGCCAACCACTGCAGAAGGCAGAATGCACCACTACCATACAACTCTTACAGTTAGGAAACACCTCCTAATGTCTAGCCTAAAATGGCTTCCCTTTGTAATTTCAATCCCTTAGTTCTAGTTCTGTCCCCAAGAGCAACAGAGAACACATCCACTCCTCTTCTATGTGACAGCCCTGCAGTTATTGAAAATGGCTATCATATCTTAGTCTATTCAGACTACGCATACCCAGCTCTTTCAAACCATTCCTCTGAGGACTTGGTTTCCAGATCCCTCGTCATCTTCGTTGCCCTCCTGTAACCCATTTCAGTGGACCGATGTCTTTCTTAAAATGTGGGGCCAGAATTGGACACAATATTCCAAGTGATGTCTGAGCAGCACAGAATAGAGTGGACCTGGGACCTTCTGCATGCAAAGCAAAAGCTCGGCTACTGAGCTACAGCCCTTCCCTGAAACCCTCTCTCAGGAGGAGCATGACTTATCAGACCCTCAGCTGGAGACTGATCAGTGGTGGTGCATATGGAGAACCTGTTCCATGCAGACAACAGACAGCTTCAGCAGTTCGAGCCATCACTTCCTCTGCTGACACCAAGTAATGCCCCTCAACAAGATATGGGTTCCATCTGCCTTAGTTGCCACAAAATACCTTCCACCCTACCACCCCCAGCCACTAGGACTGGTAGTTCAGTTAATCAGCTTCAGATTCAGCAAGAAATGCAAGTTGACCTGCTATACTGGACCACCCAAAGCTGTCCTTTCCCCCAGAATGCCCTTCAGGGAATTTTGTCTTAAATCAAGGGATGCTGCAGATGGAAGGGGAGTATAAACTCCCCTCAAAAGCTTCAGAGAGTCCTGAAGAGAAATTATTCTGGTTTTGTCAGAGGAGGATTTCAGCAAGATTTAGATCAGTGGTTCTTAATGTAAGGTCCAGATGTTGCTGAACTACAACTCCCAGCTTTCCCAGCCACAGAACTTTGGCTGGCAATATTCTCTGAAATATTCTAAGCTGAATATTCTCTGAATATTTCAGAGAAATGTCACTACAAGGTGACTTTACTGATTTATTTGATTGCAAATTTAAATCTACCTCTGAGATAAGATTGGAGGGCCATGGGAAATGCAATGTAATATTATTTATGTATTTATTTTTAACATTTATTAATCACCTTTCACATCATCCCAAGGCAATGTAAAAAGTAAAAGTAACAGTAATATTTGAAGTACAAAAAGGGAACAGATGATCCCAGATACTAGTCCAATTACTGTAAATATTAAAACTTGGGTAAAAAAGCAAGGTCTTTAAGAGGTGGCCAAAAAAGGGGGGGGGAGGCCAGGAGGGTACGAACATCTCTGGGAAGGGCATTCCAGAGCCTCAGGGGAAATGTCAGTGTTCAGTAATTCATTTTCACATAACTTTGCCTTGCTCTGATGATGTGGGAAAAACATTTCTGCAGCCAGTGAGGAAATGCACTAGGAAGAAAGAGGCAGGAAGAGTTTGCTGCTGGTCAGTGACGAAAGGGAGGTACACTCAATTAGGGGTGTGCACAGACCATCAGCAGTGGTTCGGTCCAAATTCGGACCGAACCGCTGCTTCCAGTTTGGTCGAACCGAAAGGCAGGGCCGGTTGAATCGACAAACCTGCTGAAACCAGTTTGAGGCAGTTCACTATTGAACCACCATAACCAACCCAGTTTGTGGTGGACTGGTTTGATCACGAACTGGTCCATACACACTCAATGCCCTTCCCAGTGGGAGATGTGAAGGGTCAGTAGAGGCAGGAGAAGGCCAGCAGGGGCATAGCTGCTGACTGGCTAGGAGCTGTAGGAAAGCATTATTGCATCACACAAAAAGATACAACTGTGAAAATCAGCCTAAAAATAAACATTTCCTATAGGCTCTGATCAGCAGTCAGCAGCTGCATGGGGATGACCTCAGTTTCCTCCTGTTTCCATTGACTGCACCCTGCATCTCCTGTTGGTAAGAACACTGAATTCCACCTCCCACTGCTGTCAGTGGCAGTGCCCTCCTCCTGCCTTCCAATCACACTGCCTCACCAGCTCCAGCTGCATTCCTAAGAACAAGTGGCCATGGGATAATTTCAAAGAAACAAAAGTATCTCAGGAGCTTTTACCCATAGCTCCATTCCTGTTTTTCATACCAGCCTGGCTGGGACTGAGAAGCAAACAGGCACAGGCACAGGCATACCAAGCTTGTGTTTTGCCAGTCCCACCAACCCCTTCTGAAGTACCTGAAGCTTGTTCAGCCCCTTCAGGGAACACTGTCAAATATGAAATACTGTACCTATTTATCTCAATGGTCAAATTCTAAGAATGTGTATGATCCCTCTGAAAAAGGTCTCTTGGCTTACTGATTTTCTTTCTTTCTTTCTTTCAAAATTTGTTGACTGTTTTGCCTAAGCAGGACCCCCAAATTTCCTACAAATTTTGCTTTAGGACAAATTTTAGTAGCAAATTATTCTATCAAATACTAACTTTGGACATCAGATGTCAGCGTATGTTAAAGAGATCAAACAGCTGGTGAATATACACACATTTAGTGAACATGCAACATCAAAATTTGCAGAGGTGGGTTCTGAGAAGAATTGATGGGACAGAAATTGAACTAAATAAACCAATTTATGCCAGCTATATTTTGTCATCATTCAATCACATTCCAACTCATGGATAAAAATAAAATAAATTTAGAAAAACATAAAGATGCTTCATCTTGACATGGTGTAATTAGAGATGGGTGGAACTGCCGGGTTTTGCTTGGCTGAGTTTTGGCAAACAATTGAATTATTTCATTCACCACTGCCAAGATCCTGGGGTAAACTGCAGAAGCCAACAAGACTTCTGTGATTCATTCCAAGACAATGAGGGGAAGGTAACAAAACATGTGTGCGCGCACACGCACACACACACCCCTACACCTTTACTGAATTAGAGTATTTTGGATTTGATGAGAGTCCAGCGAAGTCAAAAGTTTGTATTAGACTTCTCTAATCCTCAGGTTCCCAATTCAATGAGGGTGTGTGTTTTATTACCTTCCAATTGCTAGATCTGAGGACTTCGGTCCTGGGATACAAGTGTGAGGTGAAGATCTAGTGAAACTTAGGGGGGAAGAGGCGGAGGTGGAGCGGAGCCACTATTGCATGCCTGGGTTCAAGAACCTGGGCTTCCATTTTTGTGGAACCGCCCCCGCAGCTCATAACCTGGCTGAAGCACCTCACTAACGGTGCTGATCAGCCCCGTTTCTGTGTCTGCCCATGTCCCCTGCATCTGATGTCAGATGCAGGGGCATGGACAGATGCAGCAATGGGACTGAGCTGCCCTGTTTTTGCATCTGGCCATGCCCCCCACTGGCATTTGCTTCAAGGTCAGATGCAGGGGGCGTGGGCAGACACAGACACAAGCTGTCCAGCACCATTAGCAAGGTGCTTCATCCAGCGCTGGGTTCCCAGGCAGAGAGAAGCCCCATTCCACACCTGCTCACACGCATGTGTCTGACATCAGATTAGCCTACATACCTATCCCAACATGAATAGGGACTGCTGCCAGCAGGTTGCACCCCTGCCAATGGCAGTTTCCTATGCCCCTGTCAGCAGGTCTACCCCAATGTTTCCAAGGCACGGGTGGGTAGGCACAAACTCTTCCTTCTAGCCGAACAGGAGGTCTCCCTTCATTTCTGGCCCTGTGTCCACTCTGGAAATGGCCCCCCGCTTCACCATGGTTCTGGCACAAATTCCAGTGGGAGAGGACTCAACCTCATCTTTCATGTGCCTGAATAACACATTTTAAGACTTTGCTTTTCAGTTCAGCTCAGTGGCTGACACGGTGATGAAAATTACTCAAAGTAGTCCCACTGAAATTAAAAGAATAAATTAGGCAATGCCTTCAAGGAATTGTTCTTATTGTGTCAGCAACTATTTCTAATCTCAGTTGCCTTAGACAGATCTCTGACAAAACTTGAGAGGGATACATATACAATAAGCTTCTCAGAATATATTTTTGCTGGTGATTAGATTTTGGTGGTGGGCTCTCTCATGAATGGAACTGAAGCTGACTCTGGAAAGGAAACAAGGCATAGGTGTACGACAGGAATCGAAATTTGTTCACCCTGGAACTCACTGTACTTCCCTCTGCTAACTGCCATTTCTCTTTAATTGGGTTTTTGTGTACACTCACCATTATTATTTCATTTGGGCAGCTTGTTCCACACTCAGAGCAACCAGATGCATCCAGTATCCCCTAAGGAGTCCCTTATGTAATCTAGAGTGAGTTAAATTTTTCAGGCAGAAGAGTCAAGGAATGGGGAGAGGTATACTAGGCTAAAAGACGGCTGGAAAATGCAAATGGTAAGGCCTCCCTCTTTGCCTAAAACAACCCATAACAACCAACCAATGTATGCCTGCCAGTGGAAGCAGTGGTCTCACACCACCTCCTCTTCTCTCCCCTCTCACATTTAATGATGCTTGATCCATTCATTCATCCTGCTGAGAATCCAAAGACAGCTAACAACAACAAAAATTAAAACAAACAAGAACAATAATCAAACCCAAAATAAAATAAAATAATACACTAGCAAGTGATACACTCACAGCAGAAGATACGAAAGAAAAGAAAAGCTGGTGCCTGCTACTTGCAGTCTTTAACTGTACCTTTTTAAAAATTTATGTTTATTTAAAAATCTGCCACTTGATAAATCATTTTAGTTAATCAAAAGGTTTAACTTCAATCAGTTAACTAAACACTGCAGCCATAATGTCAGGCACTGCAGAGCTTGAGCTGAGAGCCCTCTGGGTTAGATATTGGCTCCCTGTTACCTTTATTAAAGCTGCTGGCTGGATGCAGAAACTGTGGGCAACTCCAGCTGGAAGACTCACAAGACAGTCCATAATCCCTCTGGCTAAGGAGTCAGGTGACCCTGGAGAGCCAATCCAGTGTCTTGTCAAGTATAAATGCTCTCAGGTCTGCTGACTTTCTCAGCATGGGCCACTTGACACTGGGGATAGGGGCATGCACGGAACCGACTTTGAATCGATTCGGTTCCAAACCTGATTGCACATTCCTAACTGGGGAAGGTCTCTTAGTTCCTGGGGCCATTCACACAGGTGAGTAGGGGGAGAGACTTCACACACCTTGCCTTCCCCCCAGATGATCATTGATTACTTGCTAGGAGCATGCTCCGTGCTCCTGCAAGATCCACCAGTGCTCCATGCAGCGTGGAGCATGGCGGATCACTCTGAGGCTGGGACTTGTATCCCACAATGTACCGCATACCAAGTGCAGTGCACTGGGGGATTCCCCCAGGGGACAGGCACTCTAGACTCCTGTCTCTGCGTCAGTGCAAGCTGTTTGCAGCTCGCGCTGACACACAATTTGCACCCTTAACCTTGACTAAGAGCCAGGCTTTGGTGCCGAGGCACCGCCGGGATCTGCGTGAATCCCGGCAGTTCTCATGGGCAGCAAAGCCCAGACTTGGCTGACCAAGTCTGGGCTTGGCTGCTTGTGAGAACAGCCTCCTTGACTACTAGCCTATCTGCTGTAGCCAGCTTTCAGCCAGCCCACCTCCAAGATATCTGTCTGCCCTCAGGGCTGAGACCTGCCACCTGAGAAAAGTTCCAGATGTAATCAAATAGTTACAAAGCCACTGATAAATCAATTAAGACTCCTTTATTTAATTGACAGATCTTATAATAATAAGGGGGAGCCCCTTGTTTGTACAGAAACTCTGGCGTTTATGATGAATGCAAAAGCAGGCAGTTTCAACATGCAGCTTCAAGATTTAGTGATGACATACCAAGTAGCACCAAGGCTTGAAGCTAAATGACAGATGCTCCTTTAAACACACACACACACACACACACACACACACACACACACACACACACACACACACTTTTGCATAGCTTTTGCTTTACTTTTATTCATAATAAAAAGAATAATTAATGGCCTTCAATTTGGGCACCAGGCATGTCACAGAATCCTCACTGAGCTGATGGTACCTCAGGCATGCATTAGTCATTAGAAATTCCTTGAGAGTGTGAAAAAAGTTGGTATCCCAAAGGCACCAATTACGTCTGTTTAATATTGATAGCTGTATATATAAAAGACACAACTTCTCTCCATCTCTCTGTAGCTGGTCCTAACTCCAGCCACGTTTCTTTTACAAACTGGCCCTACAGGGCTTTATCTTCTTTAAATTTTCCTGTATTGGTGTCTAAAGCACAGGAATGAGTCAAGCCAGAATGAAAAGGTTGGGCAACCCCCATCCTATCAAGATAACATAGCAATCTATTCTGTACATATTTTATTTGTATGTATTTGTAAAAGTATAGGTTAGTTTTCAGCAGAAGCCGCCAAAGAGGTGCATAATTATAGTTTTAAATAACACAATCAAACAATAATAATAATAATGCATGCCTGAGCAACACAATACAGTATACAAGCACAAATCAGCTGCAGAATCCAGTAATCCATCACTCAGCAGTACGTCTTAAGCAAACCTAAAAGCCTACCTAAACAAGGCAGTCTTCACTCACCTTCAGGAGATCAAAAGGCATAAATCTAGGTGACCCTCCTGAGGGAGAGAGTTCCAAAGTCTAGTTGCCATGCTTGAGAAGGTCCTGACCTGTGTACCACCAACCACATTTCAGACAGGGGATCACAGAGCAGAACCTCCTCAGAAGATCTCAGTGGGTGGGCAGAATCACATAGGAGGAGGCAGTCATTTAAATAATCTGGACCCAAGCAGTTTAGGGCTCCAGAGGCAACAACCAGCATGCCAGATTCATCTTGGAAACATAGCAAGAACCAGAATAGATCAAAAAGTAATGGAGTCTTTGAATAACAGACTCCTGTCAGCAATTTGGCAACAGCATTCTACACCAACCGCAGTTCAGAACACTCTTGAAAGGCAATTCCATGTAGAATATCTTTCAATAATCTAAGTGGGATGTGGCCAAGGTGCACCTGACAATAGCTATATCTGCATTCTCCTGGAATGGCTATAGCTGAAGCTGTGCAAAGCTATCCCAACAACAGCTGGCTCATGAGCATTCAGGAGCAAAGCTGTGTCCAGAAACACATCCAAGCTACAAACACGATCCTTCAGGGGCAGTACTATCCCATCCAAAGAGGACCATATATATCAGTCCTGGATTGGTTTTCCTATTGACCAAAAGTACTTCCACTTTGTCTTGATTAAGTCTTTTGCTAGCCCAATTCTAGCCCATCACTAGTCTAGTTGCTCCACTGCCTTTCGGGCATCTTAAAATGGATGCAAACTATTTTACTTACAAAGTGTTTCAGAAACTGATCCTAGCAGTCCTCTGAGGGTTCCTCCTGACTTCTCTGAGGGCGAAGATGTAACAGACCCTTCACCACTTAAAATACCTCCTTTGGCCAACACTGTGCAGATGCAATGGTGGAAGGGAAAGAAAATTTAGTTGTTGCCTCCCCCACCATGAAATAAGTGCTGAAACGAACTCCAGCCCAGGTTCAGTCAGACTAGTCACAATTCTTCCTCTTCCCATTAGGCGGAAATTTAGGCGGGGCCCTTCTTTAGGTGGGGCAAGCGATGGGGACAAGCAAGATTGCACCCATCCCCATGCTCTCCCAGGCCTTGTGGCCGGGCCCCCTACTATGGGGGGATAACCCACTCCCTTGCCTGCTCAAGCCTCCGCAGGACTCCAGCATAGATGCAGCGCCCACTCAACCCCCAGCTCATCTCAGTTCCCACTGCTGCACAGAGACCCGCCCAGGGCACCTCACCTCCTCCACTGCTGCAGCTGCTGGTGCTGCTCTGAGTCTTGCTCTAAGTCTTGCTTACCATCAGTTCTTATCCAGTTAGACTCTCCACACTGCTCGTATGGAGAGCCTCTAGGAGTTGGCTGTGTTAAGGTGAGGCGGGTGGTGCGATGACCCCCATGGGGGTCATGGAGGAGGATTCCACAAATGAAGACGCAGGCAGTCTTGCTTACCATTAATTTATACAATATAGTGGTTGGCATGTTCCACATCCACAGCACAACACGGAGGATGCAGACCCACCTGCGCTGCTGCAGGGCTCTGACACAAGATGGCCTCACAGCTCACCCTTGCACAATTGCACTTCGCATGCTACATGCATGATTCACAATGCAAGTATCGTACAACCTGCATTCATGCAAAGGTGAGCTATACCAGAACAGCCCTCTCGCACAGCAGCATTGCTGTGCGTGTGTTAAAGTCCTGCAGTAGCAAGGGTGGGTCTAACCATCCGTATTTCACTGTGGGACATGCGAGCCAAGATATAAATACAGCTAGCATGGGAACTGTTCTACATAATTTAATAAATGAAGCCAGCATGGTGTATTGGTTAGATTGCTGGAATAGGACCAGGGAGACCCGAGTTCAAATCCCCATTCAACCATGATACTTGCTGGGTGACTCTGGGCCAGTCACTTCTCTCTCAGCCTAACCTACTTCACAGAATTGTTGTGAGGAGAAACCTAAGTATGTAGTACGCTGCTCCGGGCTCCTTGGAGGAAAAGCGGGATATAAAATGTAAAATTATTATTATTATTATTATTATTATTATTATTATTATTATTATTATTATTATTTCTTGTTTACACAGTCAGACAGGTGTTATTGATTGGTTTGTTTTATCCATTCATCAAGTCCTTCCCAAGGACCTGGGATGCCAGACTTTTATCATCAATACTGTTGGTTATTATAGATATCGTCACAAAATATAGGCTGTTCCCAGTAAAGCTGCTTTTTGTAATTGGCTGATGGTGATTTCTGTGGCCCATGTGGTGTTGAGGTGCTCTTCAAGGTCTTTTGGAACTGCACCCAGGGAGCCAATTACTACTGGGATTATTTGGGTCTTTTTCTGCCACAGCCTTTCAATTTCCATTTGTAGATCTTTGTATTTGGTGATTTTTTCTATTTCTTTTTCTTCTATTCTGCTATCCCCTGGTATTGCTATGTCAATTATTTTCACTTGTTTTTCTTTCTTCTCAACTACAGTTATATCTGGTGTATTGTGTGGCAGATGTTTGTCTGTTTGTAGTCGGAAGTCCCATAATATTTTTACATCTTCCATTTCTTCAACTTTTTCAATTTTATGGTCCCACCAATTTTTGGCTACAGGTAGCTTGTATTTTTTGCAGATGTTCCATTGTATCATCCCTGCTACCTTGTCATGCCTTTGTTTGTAGTCAGTCTGTGCGATCTTCTTACAACAGCTGATCAGGTGGTCCACGGTTTCATCTGCTTCTTTACAAAGGCGGCACTTGCTGTTTGTGGTGGATTTTTCTACTTTTGCTCTTATTGCATTTGTTCTTAGTGCCTGTTCTTGTGCAGCCAGTATTAAACCCTCTGTTTCTTTCTTCAAGTTGCCATTCTTAAGCCATTGCCAGGTCTTGGTGATGTCTGATTTTCCACTTACATTGTGCAAATATTGACCACGCAGGGGCTTATTTCTCCATCTTTCTGCTCGGTTCTTGACTTGTTCTTTCATGTAGGCCTGCTTTGTTTCATTGGTGTTGAATAGTTTCTCGTTATTGACCATTTGAAGTGCATCTTCTTCACTGTCCTTGATATATTCTTCAAGGCCTCTTTCTCCCCCTCTGCTGTTTGATGGACTTGCAGCATTCCTCTTCCACCTGAGCTGCGAGGGAGGTAGAGCCTATCGACATCACTGCGGGGGTGCAGAGCATGATTGATGGTCATCATTTTCCTGGTCTTATGATCTAGCGTCTCTAGCTCTGCCTGGGTCCAGTCTATTATTCCTGCAGTGTATCTGATAACAGGTATAGCCTAAGTGTTTATGGCTTGTATGGTGTTCCCACCACTGAGTTTGAACTTGAGGATTTTTCTAACTCTCCTGATGTATTCACTTCCAATTTTTCTTTTAACTTCAGTGTTCGCGATGTTATCAGCCTAGAGAATGCCCAAGTATTTGTTTTTGCTGACACCTGTTGTTTCTAAACATTTTAGTATCCATGTGTGAAGGCAATGAATCGAAGGCTTTCTTGTAGTCAATCCATGCAACACTTAGATTGGTTTTTCTTCTCTTGCAGTTTTCTAAAATCATTTTGTCAATCAGCAGCTGGTCTTTTGTGCCTCTGGTGTTCGGACAATTTCCTTTCTGTTCAACTGGAAGCTGTTTGTTAGTTAACAAGTGTTGCATCACTTCATCTGCTATTATTCCAGTTAATAATTTGAACATGGTTGACAGGCAGGTTATCGGTCTATAATTACTTGGAACTGCACCTTTTGCTGGGTCTTTCATGATGAGATGAGTTTTCCCAGTTGTTAGCCATTGTTCAATATCACCGCCTTTCATAATGTGATTGAACTGTTTTGATAGTTGTTTATGAAGGCTTGTTAGGTGTTTCAGCCAAAAACCATGCAGTTCATCGTCGCCTGGCACAGTCCAATTTTTAATTTTCTTTGCTCTTTCACTTATTAATTCTGGTGTTGCTTTTTGGCAACTGTTTTTAGAGGTTGCCTGGTTTTGATTTTGAAACAGTTCAGCAACAGTGGCATCCTCGATTTCCAACACCAGAAGAAGAATTACCACCAACTGAAGAAGTTGCTCAGGCGCAGGTGGAGGAGGTGTTGGAAATAGAGGATACCACTGTTGCTGAACTGTTTCAAAATCAAAACCAGGCAACCTCCCCTTTGCCTTCACCTCAAAAACCCAAATGCCGTTTAACAGAAAAGCAACAAGAACTAAAGCAAAAAATAACTGAGCACATGAACCAAACAACCACCAGGGTTCGACTTCCAGCTCTAAAAACAGTGGCCAAAAAACAACTTGCCCAGGTATTAAAAGATGTCAATGCTGCACTTGCAGAAATAACAACCAATAATTTGCAAGAAACAAACCAACTAATGTACAGTGCAGCAACAATAACAACACAAGAGCTCGGATATAAGATCAATGGACCTGTAAAAAAAGAAAGTAGTACATCACCTAAATGGAAGATTAGATTAGAAAATAATATCTCCAGTCTTAGATCAGATGCTAGTAAATTGAAAGATATGAAAGACAAGAAGCTGAAGAATGAAAACACCATACAGTATCTGATCCAAAAATACCACCTAGATTCAAGGAAAATTAGAGAAGTCCTGGAAATAATAAAGCAGCGAATAACATCAGTGTCAAAGAAGATTAGCAGATATGAAGCCAGAACTACACAACACAGGCAGAATCTCCAATTCCAGTCGAATCAGAGACGTTTCTACCAAAGCATAGAAGGAGAAACTGCAAGAAACCTAGAAACACCAAATAAAGAAGAAATAGTGCAATTCTGGGGGAAATTATGGGACAATCCAATAGATTATAATAAAAAAGCAAGCTGGATGAAAGAGGTCAAAAAATGTAACCAACAAATGCAAGATCTAATAATAACACCAGAATTAATAAGTGAAAGAGCAAAGAAAATTAAAAATTGGACTGCTCCAGGCGATGATGAACTGCATGGTTTTTGGCTGAAACACCTAACAAGCCTTCATAAACAACTATCAAAACAGTTCAATCACATTTTGCAAGGAGGTGATATTGAACAATGGCTAACAACTGGGAAAACTCATCTCATCATGAAAGACCCAGCAAAAGGTGCAGTTCCAAGTAATTATAGACCGATAACCTGCCTGCCAACCATGTTCAAATTATTAACTGGAATAATAGCAGATGAAGTGATGCAACACTTGTTAACTAACAAACAGCTTCCAGTTGAACAGAAAGGAAATTGTCCGGACACCAGAGGCACAAAAGACCAGCTGCTGATTGACAAAATGATTTTAGAAAATTGCAAGAGAAGAAAACCAAATCTAAGTGTTGCATGGATTGACTACAAGAAAGCCTTTGATTCATTGCCTCACACATGGATACTAAAATGTTTAGAAACAACTGGTGTCAGCAAAAACATTCAGATATTTATTTAAAAAAAGCACTGAGCATGTGGAGTACACAGCTAACAATCAATGGCGAGACACTTGGACAGGTTAGCATTAGAAGAGGCATTTTCCAAGGGGACTCAATATCCCCTCTGTTGTTTGTAATCGCCATGACCCCACTTTCACAAATACTAAACAAAACAGGCCTCGGATACCAAACATCTAAAACATCAAGTCAAATCAACCATCTGCTGTACATGGATGATCTGAAGTCGTATGGAAAGTCCCAGTCAGAAATCGAATCACTGCTAAACACTGTCCGTATATTCAGTAGCGATATAGCAATGGAGTTTGGACTAGACAAGTGTGCTGCATTAATAATGAACAGCGGGAAAATAAGAAAAACAGAAGGAATAGAACTGCCCAATGGAAGCAAGATCAAGAACCTGGAAGAGAAAGAACCTTACAAATACTTGGGCATTCTCCAGGCTGATAACATCGCACACACTGAAGTTAAAAGAAAAATTGGAAGTGAATACATCAGGAGAGTTAGAAAAATCCTCAAGTCCAAACTCAGTGGTGGGAACACCATACAAGCCATAAACACCTGGGCTATACCTGTTATCAGATACACTGCAGGAATAATAGACTGGACCCAGGCAGAGCTAGAGACGCTAGATCATAAGACCAGGAAAATGATGACCATCAATCATGCTCTGCACCCCCGCAGTGATGTCGATAGGCTCTACCTCCCTCGCAGCTCAGGTGGAAGAGGAATGCTGCAAGTCCATCAAACAGCAGAGGAGGAGAAAAGAGGCCTTGACGAATATATCAAGGACAGTGAAGAAGATGCACTTCAAATGGTCAATAATGCGAAACTATTCAACACCAATGAAAGAAAGCAGGCCTACAAGAAAGAACAAGTCAAGAACCGAGCAGAAAAATGGAAAAATAAGCCACTGCATGGTCAATATTTGCACAATATAAGTGGAAAATCAGACATCACCAAGAGCTGGCAATGGCTTAAGAATGGCAACTTGAAGAAAGAAACAGAGGGGTTAATACTGGCTGCACAAGAACAGGCACCAGGAACAAAGGCAATAAGAGCAAAAGTCGAAAAATCCACCACAAACAGCAAGTGCCGCCTTTGTAAAGAAGCAGATGAAACCGTGGACCACCTAATCAGCTGTTTTTAAAAAATCGCACAGACTGACTACAAACAAAGGCATGACAAAGTAGCAGGGATGATACACTGGAACATCTGCAAAAAATACGAGCTACCTGTAGCCAAACATTGGTGGGACCATAAAATTGAAAAAGTTGTTGAAAATGAAGTTGTAAAAATATTATGGGACTTCCGACTACAAACAGACAAACATCTGCCACACAATACACCAGATATAACTGTAGTTGAGAAGAAAGAAAAACAAGTAAAAATAATTGACATAGCAATACCAGGGGATAGCAGAATAGAAGAAAAAGAAATAGAAAAAATCACCAAATACAAAGATCTACAAATGGAAATTGAAAGGCTGTGGCAGAAAAAGACCCAAATAATCCCAGTGGTAATTGGCTCCCTGGGTGCAGTTCCAAAAGACCTTGAAGAGCACCTCAGCACCATAGGAGCCACAGAAATCACCATCAGCCAATTACGAAAAGCAGCTTTACTGGGAACAGCCTATATTCTGCGACGATATCTATAACAACAGCAACAACATTGACACAAAAAATTCTGGCATCCGAGGTCCTTGGGAAGGACTCGATGTCTGGATAAAACAAACTAGTCAATAACACCTGTCTGACTGTGTAAATAAATAATAATAATAATAGTTGTGGTGCTTTCGGTTAATCCAGTACTTGATCCCGGCCAGCTTTTGAATGATGATTTAGTTAGTTTTATTCCAGTTCAGGAGTAGAGACAGGGCTAACAAACTGCCCACAACAGAAGCATGGAAAAGCCGTCTGCACTTGCCTCTCTGTACATAATACCTATTTCATTAAACTATTAATATTCCTAATTCCACTCCTTTGCCTTGTCCTTCCTCACCACAACTCTTTCCCTTGAATTCTACAATAAGGAAGCAAACCCACGTAACAGAAAAACAAACAAGCCATATACTTAATTAGAAGAAAATCAAACTAGAATCTACATTAAGCTATCATGAAACAACCATAACTTTTCTAAATTAAGATTATATCACTGTTTATTAAAATTAAATGACTGGTAACCAACTTGATTCAGAATCTTGTCTTTTCTTTTGCTTTCCCTTTTATTTGGACAATCTGTCAATTTTGACAATTTTGCAGTTTTCCAAATGTTATGGAATCATTAGTTAAGAAAATGGTTCATTATTGCCAAACCAGCAAATGTTTGTCATCAGGACAAAGTGCCACTGATACTCTTGGAACGAGTCAACTGCAACTATGATCCCACTGTTTTCGTTAGGTTTTCATTAGTTGCTAATAACTGTAGCTAGACTGGAGCCACAATTTCATTTGTAAGCTCTTTGGGAACATGGAACTTTTCCTCTGTAAAGTGCTATGGTGTAATAAAAGGAAGAAACATCTTCAGCTCAGTTCACATGTAAGTCTCTTAATGAGAAACACAGAATTACTGTTAAATACAGTATTAAATTTAGTGCTAAAAATTCAGGTGGAGAGGAAAATCTGGACAGCTCACAGTATTAGATTTGCTAGTGGTATTACGAAATGTTTTAGTCAATACCACTAGCAGATCAAAAACTGTGACCTGTCCAGATTTTCTCTCCACTTCTCTCAAGGGAACTTCAGCAGCTTGCTTTGGGTGCAACTGGGTGAATGACCAGGCTATTGCATCAGGGAGGGGTGAGAAGCAAGAGAATGGCCCCGTTCAGACATCACACAGAACTGCCCCCCCTGCCCCCACTCTCCCGTCCATATTCAGACTTACAGGAGACTACAGATATTCCACAAGACTGCAGAGAAGACGGGGAGCTGGCTGTGTGGGCTTCCTTCTGTCCTGAAGGACAGCCCACACAGCCAGTTGGGCTGGAGTGAGGGAGTAGCTTCCTCCTTCAACTCTGGTTCTGTGGGACCCAAATGTGGTGCCAGCGTTCAGATGTAATGCTGGCAATGCAGAAATTGAATTTGTTGCAGTGAAACACCACTCTGACCAAAGGTTCAGAGTAGAGTTTGGTGAGGGAAACTGCAGGCCATTCCCCCCCCACAAACTCCATTTCCCCAGATTTGGACGTTTGGGTTAGGAAACTGAAGGTGAAGGGACCTTCGGTTTCCTGTTATGTCTAAACCGGGCAAGACAGAGCCAGCCAGGGTGAGGAGGAATGGGAGATAGGGAGCTACAGCTGCACTTCACTGTGTTCAAATCCAGTCTGGCTAAGACTGGACTGAACTGGGCTTAGAAACTAACTGACAGTCAGTCCTGGTTTATGCCAAATCAATGAAGGCAAAGTCCAGGCAATAAGGCAAGGCAGGGCAAGGCTGAGTGTGAAAGAGAACTAGAATAACAGAAAAGTAATCTGTGTTTGCCTTGTTATGCAAATGAAACAGAAGACTTTCTTTAATAAATTCTTAATTACACTACACTGCCTTATCCTTCTGTGCTTCAACTCTTCCGTCTCTGGATTCTATACTCATGTCCTTAGGAGATCAGCTATTGCATTTTATATCACTCCAGGGCCTTTCCCAGATGGCAGGCTTAATCGTGGGATTACGCAACTAATAATTAGTTGCATAGAAGCCACAGAGAAGCTGCATAGAAACCGCAGCCTGAAGCCGAAATAATAACAATTCTGAAGGTGTTGGCATAGGGCTGCTTTGATGCAGTGTCCCTCTGTTCCTTTCAAATTTCGCGAGACAACCAACTTGCAACATCACCACTGAATGGCAATGGCAGCATAGAAACCCTCACACACACATACACGAAACTGCCGTAAAAATTGGCACTCTTCTCCTAGGTCTTTTGAGCCTGATATTTCCATTTGTATCAATAGATCCTTCCCCCCAACCCCGATGTGGTGTTCCACAAGATGGCAGCCCCCACCCAGCTGGTGGCCCCCACCCATTCCTCCCCGCCTTTTAAATTTCTCTTTTATTTTTATTTTTACTTAATTTTTTCTCTCTGGTGTCGAAAAATCCAAATTGTGTATGGAGTGATCCCCGATGCCTCACAGGGACTTTGAGGTAAATCCCTCCAATGTGGGAACACACACTCACCACTCCCAGGGTACTGCGAAGTAAACTTGCTGCCTGAACAGCCCAGGTAAGTTTCGGTGCTGTCTTCAAGGGCCGCCCACTAAAGTGCATTGCAGTTTTTAAAAAATGTTTTTTTTAATCCTCCAGGTTAAAAGGCCTTTATGGTTACTAGATTTCTGTTCTCAAGGAAAAGAATGTCAACAATGGGCTAGTTCTCACGATCACAGAGCTAGTTGGAGGAGCTGCCTGCTAACATCCAGAAGCCAAGTGTGCTCTCGAGGAATGCCTGTGTGGGAGTGGAAAAGCCACCACCAGCCATTGTGTGTGAAAGAGAATGCTAGTTGGGCAGTGCCACCAGCCAACATCAGCCAAAGTACTAGTTCAGCACTGTCGGTTGGTGATGCTGCCAAAATCAGTGTTCTCCCTCATACATGACCGCACAGCCTTTTCTTGGGAACATGCCCAGCTTCAGAAGGTTAGCTAGCAGCTCCCCCAGCTAGTTTTGTGATCCTGAGTACCATCCCTAACTTATAAAAAGCATTCCTGGTCGTGGCCACAACTGGAATGCCCAAGAACACCCCCATACTATGACACTGATCCTACATAGCAAAAGAAATGCCTTCTAGTCTCAACAGGCAAACTTAGTTCCCTTAGATCACACAGATCTCACCACCGCATCTTCTTTCTTAGATGGATTTGATTTCAGTTTGTTAGTCCTTACTCACTTCACTTATGGCCCCCAGATATGGGTCTAGAACTACTGTTCCTAGATTAGAAGGCGGGGGGAAGAGTTGGATGTCAGCATCAGAACTGTACTCCAAACCCCAAAACAACCCCTTTAAGCAGCTTCATATAGATGTTCAATCTGGGATGCATAGTACCACATGGCAATCCCCAAGCTACATACATATAGCCACCAAGCACCCCTTCTGACTCTAAATAGCCTGCAACCATTTACAGGCAAGCTTTGGGACTTCTCTATGCTTTCTGCAGCAATTCCAGCAAGATATTATTTTATTTTATTTATTTAACATATTTCTATACTGGCCAAAACTTGCGTCTCTGGGTGGTTTACAATTAAAATCATTTAAAATATTAAATCAATTAAACAATTAAAATCATTAGCATTAAAATCATTTAAAACCCAACATTAAAAATATTAAAACTATAAATCTAATTAAAAGCCTGGGTGAATAAATGCTTCTTCAGTGCCTTTTTAAAAGTTGCCACAGATGGGGAGACTCTTATTTCAACCGGGAGCACATTCTAAAATCCAGGGGCAGCAATGGAGGAGGCCCTTCCCCGAGTAGCCACCAAACACGTTGGCGGCAACCACAGACAAACCTCTCCAGATGGTCTTAACAGGTGGTGGGGCTCATGGTGAAGAAGACTTTCTCTTAAATACCTAGGGCCTAAGCTGTTTAGGGCTTTATAGGTAATAACCAGCACCTTGTATTTTGCCCTGAAACGTATCAATAGCCAATATGGTTCTTTCAACACAGGAGTAATGTAGTCTCTCCTAGATAACCCAGAGCCCAACCTGGCTGCCACATTCTGTACCAACTACATTTTCCGAACTACGTACAAAGGCAGCCCCACATGGAGTGCATTGCAGTAATCCAGCCTAGAGGTTACCAGCTTATGTACCACCGTTTTGAGGTCATTCATCTCAAGAAATGGATACAGCTGGTGTATCAGCCGAAGCTGATAAAAAACACCTCTGGCCACCGCCTCAACCTGGGACACCAGGGAGAGGTTCAGATCCAGAAACACCCCCAGACTGCATTGTCTCCCAAGTTCCAACCCCACACAATAGGTACCTCTGTCTTATCTGGATTCAGCCTCAGTTTGTTCCCTCATCTAGCCCATTACTGCCTCCAGGCAGGCATTTAAGGAGGTTGTGCCTTCTCCTGATGATGTTGAAATGGAGAAATAGATTTTGGTGGAGAAATAGATTTGACATGGAGAAACAGATTTGGAAATAGATTTGGATAATGATTGATGGTATTACTGAAACATATGGAAAGGTCCAGAAGAATTGAAAAGGTGGCTCTCCTCTCAGTGGATGTAAAGAGCCTTTGGATGAGGTAGTATAAAAATGTAATTAATTTATTTATTTATTAGATGAAGATAATCTGCCACTAGCACAGCTAAAGCAGCCGCAGTCCTCCAAACAGGCCCAAAGCCCATTTGGAAGGAATCAAGAAAATCAGCTTTAGCCAGGAGTTGTCATAGCAACCATCCACTCATGCCCCATAATGAAAACTAGGGATGGGCAGAACATTTCTCACATCTTCACAATTCAGAGAATGTTTCTTTAGAAGACTAACTGCTGCCTACATCAAAACAGATGGAAACATTCCCTCTCAACAAGGAAGCATTAACAAAGGTCGCAACTAATGGGATCAGCATCAGCTTACAAGAGATGCATCTTACTAATTGCGATGAGCAAGGATCAAGGGCACAAGTGGTCACTTGCATATCTCTCCATATCCGGAAATGGATCAAAATGTGATCCTCATTCAGACATTATGCTGTACAGGTGTATAAATATCTGTGTACATGTGTTTGTGTGAATGACTGTACCTGTGTTCATTTTAAAAATGAACTTGGATACATGCCCTTCAAATGCATTGTACAAATAGGAAGTGTACTTCTGTACACTTCTGCATTCAACATAACCTGTGAATGACTGTGCCTGCATTCAGATGTGTACCTGTGTACATTGTACACTCGTGAAAGTGTTGAACATAACATGTGAATGTGCCTATGGAATCAGCATCTCAAACACGGATCCAATGAAATCACCCAGCATGCAAACAGTTTTATTGTAAGTTAAACATTCACACACACACATACACATACACACACACACACACACACACACACACACACACACGTGTGCCTGGGTCTGAGTGCAAGATGTATGTTAGTTCACAGGACTAGTCTCTAGGTCCATGAATCCAAGCAATCAAACAAACAAGCACTGAATGCAGTTTTCTCTGTAGAAGAAGATGTGGAAATGCAGCATTCACAAATCAACCTGTCAGCTCAAATGGTTTTTAGAATGAAAAGCTTGTCAACATCCAGCAAGTTTTACTTCAAAGCTTCTAGAAGTTTGTGAATTTCACAACAAAACCATCTCTGGAGAGGAAAACCATATGAAATAGGCCCTTGTCACAGAGGAGAGTTTAAGATGACTACTTAGGGAAAAAAAGAAAAATGCATACACTGATACTTACAATATTGTTCTTTCTCCTAGACTCTGTGGGGAGGAAGTGCAAACATGTAAAACAGAGGATCTAGCTAGGAAGGTCTCTTGAGATGCTTTAAGATCTTTGTGTTTTAACTGCTGCTGCTTCAGAAGAGGCGTTGCTCTTATCTCCTTGCGGGCCTTGCCACACAATCCGTTTTTAGTTTTTAGTAAATGCCTGCCATTGTTATCTATTTGTTATGCAGTGGCCAGACATTTCCCCTGCAGGAGGTTTTATAGACAGGGCTTTTCCCTGAATCCCCTCCTGATTGGAGTGTGCCAGTCCACATATTCACTATATTTAATCTGACCTCCCTGCGGGCTATCAGGGACCAGGACAGACAGGGCTTTGTTTTCCCCCAAAGGGAGGCTGTGAGTTCTGGCTTAGCCGAAGGTATGCCTGACTTAAAACAATCCTCTATTTCCAGCATCTTTTTAAAAAAACCACCTTGATGTTTCTGCTTGTCTTTGATGTGCGTAGGGGAGCAGCCGAGGGCTACGTGAATGCTCCACCTAATCCCCCAGATTAAACTGTCTCGAATCTGCTGCGAAGTAGATTCGCACCTTGGATACCGCACAGCATAAAGCCCTGTCTGTAAAACCTCCCGGTTGTGCTTCTGTTCCAGGGACATTTCATTCTCCCAAGACTGGCCATGCTGTGTCACTGTTTTGCACATGGGGAAATGACTAGATCTATACACACAGCAAAATCAGATGGGAATTATATGACAGTGTCCTGAGACAGTAAATTGGCCTGTACCACTTCAGACTGCAAGTAGCATATCAGATTTTAATGCTACACTTATATAAGAATGTCCTACAAGTGTAATACTAATGCAGTTGGGAGAGAATTGGGCTGGAATATTTCTCCCTGGTGTGTTAGTTTTTAGGGATGTGTGAATCGATTCAGGTACAAAAAGATTTGTATCCAAATCTACCTGTTTGGGGCAATTTGTGTACAAAATAAATCACCCCAGTGCTAGCTGGCTAGATCCAGGTCCAAAACAAATCGCCCAGATTTTGGACCTGAAAAAATTGTAGATTCAGACCTCCATTTTGTGGTGATCTCTCTTGCTGTCTCCATTTTGTGTCAGGAATTTTTTTATTTTTTTAAAAAAATCCTGCCCTCCCAAGCTTCAGATTGGTGACTTACAGTGTGCAACGATTGGCTGGCGATTCCCCCCCTGGTTCCAGATTTGTTCATTTCCATTCAAATTTTGTGTTGCCAGGGGTGACTGACCCCACATTGGCTAGGGGAAGGGTCAAAGAAGGGACAAGGGTGGGGAGAGTTCAAAGGAGGGATTTTCAAATGTACTTAAGGAGGCAGGCAGCCACCATTCTGCCTTTCTGCCTCGTGGGAGAAGATAGAGAGCCAGAGGAGCTTTGTTTTGCCTTGCCTGCCTGCTGCCTGGAGTGGATTCTCTGCTTTTTGTTCCTTTGATTGAGGAAAAGAGAAGATAATTTTTTTCCACCCCCTTCCTGCTGCTGAATCACTGCCTGCACCTGCTGTCTGTGTGAATCCGTTTTGGTACAAAATGATTTGTACCCAAATCTACCTGTTTTGGGAGATATTATTTATTATTTATTATTATTATTTATTTATTTATTTGATTTTTATACCGCCCTTCCAAAATGGCTCAGGGCGGTTTACAATTAAAACAGAAAACATTAAAAATAATTAAAACAGAGATACAAATATAAATACCAATTTAAAACAACTTAAAAAACAATTAAACTATCAAAACAATTAAAACCCTGAAAACCAGGTTAACATTAAAACAATTAAAAACTGATTAAAAACCCTGAAAAGCCAGGCCAAACAGATGGGTTTTAAGGGCTCTCGTGAAGGTCAGCAAAGAATCAAGATTACGAATTTCTGCTGGGAGTGCATTCCACAGTCCAGGAGCAGCTACAGAGAAGGCCCGCCTCTGAGTCATCACCAAACGAACTGGTGACAACTGGAGACGGACCTCCCCAGATGACCTTAATGTGCGGTGGGGATCATGTAAAAGAAGGCGCGCTCTAAGATATCTTGGACCCAAGCCGTTCATGGCTTTAAAGGTAATAACCAGCACTTTGTATTTTGCCCGGAAACATATTGGCAGCCAGTGTAACTGTTTCAAAACAGGCATCATATGGTCTCTCCAGGTTGCCCCAGAGACCAATCTGGCTGCCTGCCGCATTCTAAACTAACTGAAGTTTCCGGACTATGTACAAAGGCAGCCCCACGTAGAGCGCGTTGCAATAGTCAAGCCGGGAGGTTACCAGCTGATGCACCACTGTTTTGAGGATAAGTGGACAAAACAAATCGCCCCTGTGCTAGCTCGCCAGATTCAAACCCAAAATAAATCAGGGGTGATTCGATTCAGGTAGAAATCGAATCAAAAAAATTGATTCGTGCACATCCCTATTAGTTTTGTTTTTGCAGAGAAGAGAAGTTCTGTAACATGGGGGAGAATTCAAGAACGATATTCCCTTACCAACAGCAATTTGAACTGGTATGGTCCACTTTACTCCTTCAGGACTGTCACCTCTTTCTGCTGCATGTGTAACCCAGACAAATGCAATTCTTTTCCCAGCAGCTAGCATCTCCACTGAGCTTTCTACTTGTTTTTTACATGTTTATCCTTCTGAGTATCTCAGGGTAGTACCCATGGCTCCCCTGTGAGGTAAGTTAAGCTGAGAGAGAGTGACTGGTTGCAACACAGAATGTGGTTGCATTAGTAGTGCAGCAATCTGTTGGCAGTTATCTATGATGTCATTAATGATGGATCGCTACACAATTCTACCCTCTTGCCTCTACTTCATTTGGGCTTTGTGTGTGTGTGTGTGTGTGTGTGTTTTGCCCATTTTTTGAAATTTTCTGTGCCCTTTGGAACCTAATCCCTGCTATCCCATTGATATACTGCCTCGGTATTCGAGGTTTCGGCACGTGAATACCAAGGTCCTCCTGTATTTGCATAAATGAAAAATATGCATGATATAACAAACATCTTTAAGAAGCAACTTAATGACTTCTTTAGACTGCTGGTCATTTATTTCTTGTACATCCTTGCATCTCCATGCTGGGATCAAGTGGCAGTTCTTCACCCCTCTAGATTTGGGGGGCATCAGCTGCTCCAACTCCAGTTATACCAGGTTGTCCTTTTTACTGATAACTAATTTCAGCCTTTCCCGCTCTCGGTCCTGCCCGCTTTGCCACATGCCACTTGGGACTCTCATTTCTGAGCCTCACTGGTGAGCCCAAACAGAAAGGACAGAACTGGCACTGGGAGCAAAAATGGCTTTTAAATAACAACCATTGATCACAACTCCACTCTCACCAGGGCCAGCCCTTTCAGACTCCCTGTCTTTTTTTAACATGAGGAGCCCTGCTGAGTGAAAGACAGTTGGATAAGAGCCCTCAACAACTTTAATAAAAAGACCCTCCAAAAATGTGCATGCACGTGTGTGAACACACACACACAACTGCAAATGTGTTGAAGTCGCTTATGACAACCCAAACAGTGGGAAAACACTCATGCCCTCCAATTAACAAGGAACCGGAGCTAATTTGCCACCTGTATCATACTTCTGAGACTGTCAGGGGGAAGGAAAAGAAAGAAAGAAACCAGCAAGCCCTTCATCTTGGCTCACAGCGTCACAGGATGTGTCAGGCAGTGCAATTCATGGCAGTGGGAAGCAGGGAGGAAAGAAAGTTGCACAACAACAAATAAGGCTCACTGTATACACCATTCTTCCCTGGGAGTCAAATAGAGAATGCCTGTGAAAATGGGCAGCTTTTATAAGCAAGGAAAGGGCATTGCCTTTTTATGAGAGAATATTGAAATGTAGCCTCTGTAGCCCAGATAATTCCTTGAAGACCAGGGATGCTTAAAGTCCATCTCTTCTATGCTCATGAGTGGCACAGAGAAATGTGTTTAATTTTATTTATTGGTTTGCTTATTATATAGTATGCCCCAAAGTGCACTAAGTACTTTCCAAAAGATAAAGCTAGCAATAAGCTAGCATCTCCAAATCCATGCCAGAAATAAGCTGAAGTCATCAGAGTAATAATCATACGGATGTTCAAAAAGTTAATACAAACCCTAGATTTGTATTTTAAAAACACAAATTAGAGCAGATTAGTGTCATGACCCTGAGTCTATAAGTCCTCAGTGCGGGGAGGACTCGAGCATTCAGCGCATGAGTCAGGGTGGGAAACCCCAGCCCTGTTGGTTACTCCCCCTCTGCTATACCCACAGGGTGCACTTCAGAGCATGAGACAGGGTGCACCCACAGGGAGGGTGCACCCTTCTCAGCATCCTCAGACCTGGGGACTCCTCTCCTGACCAGCCTGCCAGGGCAGAAGCTCCCCAGACTCATCAAACCCAGGCATGCAGAATATGGTGTTGCCCCTTTAAGTTCTGACAACCCACGCAGGATAAAAGGCAGTGCTAGAGAAAGAAGCCAAGAGCAGGACGGTTTCAAGGCTCAGTGGAGAACTACTCCCCCCTGAAGGAACATCCTCCTATCCCTGGGTAGGGATATCCCTTCCCTATCCCCCTGGGTGGATGCCCTACACACAGCCTCATAGCTGCTATGCTTGGAGCTCTCCAAGTTCTGCACCTGCTCTGAGAAGTAGTCTTAGTCCTGTTTCCTCTCGGCCTCCTGCTTTGGCTGGGTCTCCTTGTACCTTTGTCCCGAGACTCTCTGAAACCCAGCCTGGAACAGGATCATCAAATCTCTAAGCTCGGCTCTGCAGAAGTGACATTACTGGCATGCATCAGGACCTAGGGGCCTCAGTCACTTCTGCAGTTCCTTGGAGCCTTCTCCACTCTATTTCTTGCAACTTAGTGAGGTGAGGAGAGATGGTAAGAAGTCCTCCAGGAAATTCCACAGCAGTCACAGAAGCCCTGCTGTACATTTTGCTTCCCCTAACTGCCATTTTGTTACTACCACTGTTTACATACTGAAATTATCCTGACAGCCAAGAATACAGCAATTTTAAAGTGCTCACCTTCACTGACAGAGACTGCAAAGCTCGCACAGTTAATCAGGCTTACTTGTTGTATCTATTGTTCATCTGCTGCCTAGATGGCAACTCCTACCTTTCCCCTTTCATCGTATTCACAACAAATAGCTAATTGCTGCTCATTCATACTTAAGT
Source organism: Hemicordylus capensis (assembly GCF_027244095.1). Taxonomy (NCBI): domain Eukaryota; kingdom Metazoa; phylum Chordata; class Lepidosauria; order Squamata; family Cordylidae; genus Hemicordylus; species Hemicordylus capensis. The sequence goes on from NC_069660.1 coordinate 158,521,700, forward strand.
GCTTTGGAAACAATTGGCAAGGCATGTAAACTAAATATTCCATGTTTTCTGGACTCACCAACTTACAGTGTTTCATTCAAATTAATCCTAATTAGCACAAAGAATGGAAAACTCATTTGAATATTTATTTATTAATTATTATTTTTGTTTACACAGGCGGACAGGTGTTATTGACTGGTTTGTTTTATCCAGACATCGAGTCCTTCCCAAGGACCTGGGATGGCTGAATTTTATAATCCATGTTGTTGCTGTTATTATTATAGATATTGTCGCAGAATATAGGCTGTTCTCAGTAAAGTTGCTTTTTGTAATTGGCTGATGGTGATTTCTGTAGCCCCTACAGTGTTGAGGTGCTCTTCAAGGTGTTTTTGAATTGCATCTAGGGCTCCAATTAGCACTGGGATTATTTTGGTCTTAGTACTTGTTCTTGTGCAGCCAGTATTAAACCCTCTATTTCTTTCTTCAAGTTGCCATTCTTAAGCAACTGCCAGGTCTTGGTGATGTTTGAGTTTCCAGTTATATTGTGCAAATATTGACCATGCAGTGGCTTATTTTTCCTTTTTTCTGCTCGGTTCTTGACTTGTTCTTTCTTGTAGGCCTGCTTTGTTTCATTGGTGTTGAATAGTTTCTCGTTATTGACCATTTTAAGTGCATCTTCTTCACTGTCCTTGATATATTCTTCAAGGCCTCTTTTCTCCTCCTCTACTGTTTGATGGACTTGCAGCATTCCTCTTCCACCTGAGCTGCGAGGGAGGTATAGCCTATCGACATCACTGCAGGGGTGCAGAGCATGATTGATGGTCATGATTTTCCTGGTCTTACGATCTAGCGTCTCTAGCTCTGCCTGGGTCCAGTCTATTATTCCTGCAGTGTATCTGATAACAGGTATAGCCCAGGTGTTTATGGCTTGTATGGTGTTCCCACCATTGAGTTTGGACTTGAGGATTTTTCTAACTCTCCTGATGTATTCACTTCCAATTTTAACTTCAGTGTGTGTGATGTTATCAGCCTGGAGAATGCCCAAGTATTTGTAATGTTCTTTCTCTTCCAGGTTCTTGATGTTGCTTCCATTGGGCAGTTCCATTCCTTCTGTTTTTATTTTCCCTCTGTTCCTTTTAAATGAAGCACACGTGTCTAGTCCAAACTCCATTGCTATATCGCTACTGAATATACAGACAGTGTTTAGCAGTAATTCGATTTCTGATTGGGACTTTGCATACAACTTCAAATTGTCCATGTAGAGCAGATGGTTGATTTGACTTGATGTTTTAGATGTTTGGTATCCGAGGCCTGTTTTGTTTAGTATTATTTGTGAAAGTGGGGTCATAGCGATTACAAACAACAGAGGGGATAGTGAGTCCCCTTGGAAAATGCCTCTTCTAATGCTAACCTGTCCAAGTGTCTCGCCATTGATTGTTAACTGTGTACTGCACATGCCTGGCGCAGTCCAATTTTTAATTTTCTTTGCTCTTTCACTTATTAATTCTGGTGTTATTATTACATCTTGCATTTGTTGGTTGCATTTTTCGACCTCTTTTACCCAGCCTGCTTTTTTATTATAATCTATTGGATTGTCCCATAATTTCCCCCCCAGACTTGCACTGTTTCTTCTTTATTTGGTGTTTCTAGGTTTCTTGCAGTTTCGCCTTCTATGCTTTGGTAGAAACGTCTCTGATTCGACTGGAATTGGAGATTCTGCCTGTGTTGTGTAATTCTGACGTCGTATCTGCCAATCTTCTTTGACACTGTTGTTATTTGCTGCTTTATTATTTCCAGGACTTCTCTAATTTTCCTTGAATCTAGATGGTATTTTTGGATCAGATACCGTTTGGTGTTTTCATTCATCAGCTTCTTGTCTTTCATATCTTTCAATTTACTAGCTTCTGATCTAAGCCTGGCAATTTTATTTTCCAATCTAACCTTCCATTTAGGTGATGTACTACTTTCTTTTTTTACCCGTCCACTGATCTTATATCTGAGCTTTTGTGTTATTATTGTTGCTGGACTGTACATTAGTTGGTTTGTTTCTTGCAAATTATTGGTTATTTCTGCAAGTGCAGCATCTAGACATTTTAATGCCTGAGCAAGTTGTTTTTTGGCAACTGTTGTTGTTGTTGTTGTTGTTGTTGTTATTAATTCAATTTCTATACCACCCTTCTAAAAATGGCTCAGGGTTGTTTACATAGAGAAATAAATAAATAAATAAGATGGCTCCCTGTCCCCAAAGGGCTCACAATCTAAAAAGAAACACGCCAGCAACAGTCACTGGAGGTACTGTGCTGGGGGTTGGATAGGGCCAGTTGCTCTCCCCCTGGTAAACAAAGAGAATCACCACTTTAGAAAGATGCCTCTTTTGTTCCGTTAGTGGGGAAGGACTGTCACAATAAGTTGTTCTCTTAGTAAATTTTATAAAGATTGTATATCATATTTAATTATAAAACAATGAGGCTGTTCTCATGAGCAGCCAAGACCAGACTACAGTAGCTAAGCCTGGGCTTAGCTGCCCATGGGGACCACTAGGAGCCGACCGGCTCCCAACTGCTCCTCGGCAGCAAACTCACCTAGAGAGCCCGCCTCTTAAATGAGGTTAAGGGAGCGAGCACTCCCTTAACCCCATTTACCTGGCCATGTGTCAACACCAGCTGCTTTCAGCTGGCGCTGAAACACTGATGGCTGGACCAACAGCCATTGTTGGGGGGGGTGTCCCCACAATGCACCATACATTTGCACAGTGCATTGTCGGATTTCCAGGGGCCGGGACAACGAATCCTGGCCTGAGATCAATCAGCCCTGTTCCACACTGCACAGACCAGGGCTGATCATCTGGGAGCACAGAGCGCACTCCCCCAAAACAAACAATGATCGTCTGGGGAGAAGGCAAGGCTTATGGAGCTTTCCCCCACAGCCACCTGCCTGCCTGCCCAGTAGGTTGTGTGAATGGCCCCTCTGCTAAACTGAGTTTTTTACATACTCTTCATTATATGGTTTGTACATCATATGATGGGGGTCTTATTGTTTGTTTGTTTGTTGTTGTTTTGCTTGTAAGGATTAAGCCAGGTAACAAAGAGCAAGTGGCTATCCTTTCTCCACTCCTGAAAGGGTTTCTCTGTTAAAGCTGGGGTGGGGCGGGGAAGACTACTGTTTCCCAAGAGGTGGTGGTGGTTGCGGCTGCTGCTGTTTTGCTATGCTGCTATTTTCTGCTATAGGATATAATCTTGTCTTCTGGATTCTGTTGGAAATAGAATGACTGGGGGAAAATTAACCTAGGTACAATGGTTCCTGAGAGTAGTGTTGACCTTAGCACCTTGGCATTTGCATCCAGCTCTGAAAACGGGTTGTTAAAGACTAGGTAATGCAATCCTATGCATGTATAGATGGGATAAATCCCACTGAGTTCAATGAGGCTTACTCTCAGGCAAGTATGTATAGGAGTGCAGCCTAAATATGAAGATTTTTTTTAAATTTACCTATGGACATACAAGCTTTGTTGTGTTATATATTACTGTATTTTGGTTTCATAGGGAAACTGTGGGTACTCCAAATGCCCAGAGGAGATATATAGAAATAGAAATATTTATTTATTTTGTTTAGCAAATTTATTGATCGCCTGACTTCCTTAGACTCGAGGCAGTTTACATAAATTAAAACTGCGAAGAGAAGAGAAGAAGGGGGGAGGGGAGGGAAAAAAAGAAGAAGAAGAAAGAAAAAGAACCTCCTCACAAACACATGTTAAAAACTTAACGCCTGGCAAAATAGAGCTTCAGGAGCTTCTTAAAGGACAGAAGGGAGGGGGCATTAGGAATCTCAGGAGGCAGAGTGTTCCATAAGTAGGGAGTTGCAACAGAGAAGGCCCTCCCACAAGCCCAGGCCCCACATACCTCCCCTGGGCCCAGAACTCTGAGACGACCTCACAGGGTGGGTCAAAGTTGGATGGGACAGGCGGTCCTGAAGGTAAACATGCGCCAAACCCTGAAAGGTTTTATAGGTGATAACCAGCACCATGAATTGGAAAAAGAGAAAGAGAAAGAGAAAGGAAGGAAGGATGACGCTGAGGAGGAGGAGGAGGAGGAGGAGGAGAAGAAGAAGAAATAATAATAATAATAATAATAATAATAATAATAATGGAGGGGCATTCTCTGGCTGGCCTTCTCTGTAGCCGCTTCTGGACTGTAGAATGCACTCCCTGAAGCAATCTGCAATTTGAATTCTTTATTGGCCTTCAGGAGAAGGCCTTAAAACCTATCTGTTCGGCCTGGCCTTCCAGGGTTTTTAAATAGTTGTAAATGGTTTTAATATTGTAACCTGGTTTTTCAGGTTTTTAAAATTGTTATGATTGTTTAATTGTTGTTTTATGATGTTTTAATTTCTGTTTTAATTGTTAACTGTTTTGTTTTAATTGTATACCACCCTCAACCATTCTGGAAGGGCAGTATAAAATTTGAAATAAATAAATAAATAATTGAATATTGAATAAATAAAACTGAAAATAGATAATGAGCCCATTTGGAGGCATGGCCCACAATTTCTCTCTTTTACATGATTTTTCATGATAGCAGGGAAGTTGGTCAAACAAGAACCCTGCTTGGCTCTGGGTACTCCTTACCCTTACTGTTTCTTCTTCAGTACCATCCCCACCCACTTGGCTGCTGCTTCTTCCTCTTCCTGCATTCATCATACAGATGATTCCACTTAAGGAGGGATTCCATTGTGACCATCACATTACAAGGTAGGACATGATGATATTACTAAACACTGGTCAATAAAGTAACTTAAATTGGGTTACAGATGGCAAGTGAGAACAAGAGCAAGTGATGGCAATTTAAGTAAATAAGCAAACACTTTTGAAAGGGAAATGGCAGAACTGGAAGGAATCACACTTTTTGACACTGTCAAAAATGTTTGTGAAAAATAATGAATAGTTTTGGCTCAGTCCTAGTGCATCCGCTTCTTGCTATTACAAAAGCACATTTTTTTAAAAGCTCATGCTGAAGGAGATCAGAGCACTGTCAGCAACTTGCTTGCCATTTGCTGGGGTTTTTTCTTTTCTTCCCAGGGTAGTATAATTCAAATGCTCAGAACCTGTTAGTGTCTTTGATTCAGAGGGAACTGTTAGCCTTGGGTATGTGTGAGTTGAGAATGCTGGGCACATGAAGAAGTTCAAACAGAGCCCAGTGCTCTACAACCAAACAAATCTCTCACACGGATATTGGCACTGCTGTAAGCAAGTCTGCCAATGCCAGAATGCATACTGAGTTTCCACTTTCCTTGTGACCTTTTATAGACTTGCTAACTCTACTATTTTGTGTCTCTGTCACTATGATATAGCTCTCTTTAGATCTAAAGCTGTGTCCATATCAGCAAGCATCCATTGCAGTCCTTGAAATTTTGTTTCTGAGTGCATTATCCCTAGTCCCCATGTTACATGAATCCTGAAGTTTTGCACACTGCAATTTGTTGTCCTGATACATGCTTACATAGGCACCTTAAGAGGGGGCACAGGTAGCATGTGCTCATGGCCACCCCGCTTCAGGACCCCCTGCGTCCTCCCCAGACTCCAATGGAATCTGCCTGTTCTGAGATCCTTGGGGGACTGGGAGGCTGTGTCCAGGTCAAGTTGAGTTTTGCCTCCTCACATTTTCTGCTCATTGCTCCTCCAACCTCACCCATCCTGACAAAAATCTTTTGTAAAGTACAGACAAATTACATCCCTATCCACCCCCCAGAACAGTACCTCCAGTGACTCTTGCTGGTGCCTATCTTATGTTTCTTTTTAGAATGTGAGCCCTTTGGGGACAGGGTTCCATTTTAATTGTTTGTTATTTCTTTGTAAACCGCCCTGAGCCATTTTTGGAAGGGTGGTATAGAAATCAAATTATTATTATTTTATATTTATTTTACACAGTCAGACAGGTGTTATTGACTGGTTTGTTTTATCCAGACATTGAGTCCTTCCCAAGGACCTGGGATGCCAGAATTTTATTGCCAATGTTGTTGCTGTTGTTATAGATATCGTCGCAGAATATAGGCTGTTCCCAGTAAAGCTGCTTTTTGTAATTGGCTGATGGTGATTTCTGTGGCCCTTATGGTGTTGAGGTGCTCTTCAAGGTCTTTTGGAACTGCACCCAGGGCGCCAATTACCACTGGGATTATATTCGTCTTTTTCTGCCACAGCCTTTCAATTTCAATTTGTAGATCTTTGTATTTGGTGATTTTTTCTATTTATTTTTCTTCTATTCTGCTATCATGTGGTATTGCTATGTCGATTATTTTGACTAGTTTTTCTTTCTTCTCGACTACAGTTATATCTGGTGTATTGTGTGGCAGATGTTTGTCTGTTTGTAGTCGGAAGTCCCATAATATTTTTACATCTTCATTTTCTTCAACTTTTTCAATTTTATGGTCCCACCAATTTTTGGCTACAGGTAGCTTGTATTTTTTGCAGATGTTCCAGTGTATCATCCCTGCTACCTTGTCATGCCTTTGTTTGTAGTCAGTCTGTGCGATCTTCTTACAACAGCTGATTAGGTGGTCCACGGTTTCATCTGCTTCTTTACAAAGGCGGCACTTGCTGTTTGTGGTGGATTTTTCCACTTTTGCTCTTATTCCATTTGTTCTTAATGACTGTTCTTGCGCAGCCAGTATTAAACCCTCTGTTTCTTTCTTCAAGTTGCCATTCTTAAGCCATTGCCAGGTCTTGGTGATGTCTGATTTTCCACTTATATTCTGCAAATATTGACCATGCAGTGGCTTATTTTTCCATTTTTCTGCTTGGTTCTTGACTTGTTCTTTCTTGTAGGCCTGCTTTCTTTCATTGGTGTTGAATAGTTTCGCGTTATTGACCATTTGAAGTGCATCTTTTTCATTGTCCTTGATATATTCTTCAAGGCCTCTTTTCTCCTCCTCTAGTGTTTGATGGACTTGCAGCATTCCTCTTCCACCTGAGCTGCGAGGGAGGTATAGCCTATCGACATCACTGCGGGGGTGCAGAGCATGATTGATGGTCATGATTTTCCTGGTCTTATGATCTAGCATCTCTAGCTCTGCCTGGGTCCAGTCTATTATTCCTGCAGTGTATCTGATAACAGGTATAGCTCTGGTGTTTATGGCTTGTATGGTGTTCCCACCATTGAGTTTGGACTTGAGGATTTTTCTAACTCTCCTGATGTATTCACTTCCCATTTTTCTTTTAACTTCAGTGTGTGCGATGTTATCAGCCTGGAGAATGCCCAAGTATTTGTAATGTTCTTTCTCTTCCAGGCTCTTGATCTTGCTTCCATTGGGCAGTTCTATTCCTTCTGTTTTTGTTATTTTTCCTCTGTTCATTATTAATGCAGCACACTTGTCTAGTCCAAACTCCATTGCTATATTGCTACTGAATATACGGACAGTGTTTAGCAGTGATTCGATTTCTGACTGGGACTTTCCATACAACTTCAGATCGTCCATGTACAGCAGATGGTTGATTTGACTTGATGTTTTAGATGTTTGGTATCCGAGGCCTGTTTTGTTTAGTATTTGTGAAAGTGGGGTCATGGCGATTACAAACAACAGATGGGATAGTGAGTCCCCTTGGAAAATGCCTTTGGGGACAGGGTTCCATTTTAACTGTTTGTTATTTCTCTGTGTAAACTGCCCTGAGCCATTTTTGGAAGGGTGGTATAGAAATCATATTATTAATTATTATTATTATTATTATTATTATTATTATTATTAATACGTCATCAACATGATGCTCTTTCTTTCTGTCCTTCACCGCTCTCTCACTTCCCTCCTCCAGCTTCTTTTGCTTACCTGGCCCCAGGAAGTGTGTAGATAACAGGGGCAGGGCAAGGAGAAGACAATTGTGGTCTGGTGGCTTCTGCTTAAGATGTGAGGATGAGAGAGAAAGAGAGACCTATTAGGCAAAGAGTTATTGGGGCGTTGGCCCCTCCGGAGCTTTTTGTGGGGGGAAACTGAGATCTGTGTTGTTGTTGTTGTTGTTGTTGTTTTAAAGATGAGCAGCCCAGCCTTGATTCTGCAGATTTTTCCTCTCCCAGAGAATGGAGGGAGGGAATGATGAACAGCGCTTCAACTTAGGGGCACAGCTACAATTGAGTCCAGGGGCTACAAATATCAGAGGCTGCCTGACACTTCCCCTGCCCCCTGCACACCCTTTCACAATGCCTTCCATCTGTTGTTGCTCTGGCGCACACCTGGCCCCATTCTTCCTCATCTTGGCTTGAGTGCCTGTGTGGGGCATGCCTGTTTGCTCCAGTCTGGCCACACACCCTCCCAGTTTCCAGTCACATCTTGTGATTGCCTTAAAACACACCCTGCATGTTCTTCTTGGTTAGCCTCAGCATCTCAGTTTGCAGCCTGCAAAGAGAGACCAGACCGGACTGGTGCAGGCAGGCAGGAAGGGCAGCAGACTGCAGGCCCTTACCATGAAATATTTCTAACCACTCCCATGTCACTCCCACTCCCACGTCAAATATTTCTAACCATGTCCCATGAAATGTTTCTAACCGCTCCCATGTCAATTTCCAGGGTTGCCTTTCTTTCATGATTCTGTAAATACTTTCCAGTTGCACTTATTTCTCCAAAGTTTGCTCTCCTCTTCTAACACATGCTGCCTCTCCCTGCTCCAGTAAGTATGTTTGTGTACAAATGCTACCTTTTCACAACTTGGTGGTGATATTGTTAAGTTGTCATTGTCCACACTGTACAGATTCTTTCCCCCTATGACCCACTATAGTCTGTGTTCAAAATTATTTTGCAAATGTTGATAGCAACATTTGCTGATGTCTAAGCAACTGTTGCCAAGGTTGTGGGATGTTGGGAAAGAGTCAAATAAGAGGTTTGGGAGGAAGGGAGAAGAGGAGAAGGAGAAAGCAGAAGGGATAGAGGTGAGAACATAAAAACATAAGAACAGCCCTGCTGGATCAGGCCCAAGGAAGCCCATCTAGTCCAGCATCCTGTTTCACACAGTGGCCCACCAGATGCCGCTGGAAGCCACAGGCAAGAGTTGAGGGCATGCCCTCTCCTGCCATTACTCCCCTGCAACTGGTACTCATAGGCATCCTGATTTTGAGGCTGGAGGTGGCCCACAGCCCTCCAACTGGTAGCCTTTGATAGACCTCTCCTCCATGAAGTCATCCAAACCCCTCTTAAAGCCATCCAGGCTGTTGGCTGTCACCACATCCTGTGGCAGAGAGTTCCACAAGTGGATCACGCGTTGTGTGAAAAAGTACTTCTGTTTGTTGGTCCTAGACCTCCTAGCAATCAATTTCATGGAGTGACCCCTGGTTCTAGTGTTGTGTGAGAGGGAAAAGAATGTCTCTTTCTTCAACTTTCTCCACACCATGCATGATTTTATAGACCTCTATAATGTCTCCCTGCAGTCGTCTTTTTTCTAAACTAAAAACCCCCAGATGTTGTTGTCCTGCCTCATAAGAAAGGTGCTCTAGGCCCCTGATCATCTTGGTTGCCCTCTTCTGTACCTTTTCCAGTTCTACAATGTCCTTTTTAAGATGTGGTGACCAGAATTGTACGCAGTACTCCAAGTGTGGTTGCACCATAGTTTTGTATAAGGGCATTATAATATTAGCCATTTTATTTTCAATCCCCTTCCTAATGATCCCTAGCATTGAATTTGCCTTTTTCACAGCTGCCACACATTGAGTCGACACTTTCAACGAGCTGTCCACCACGACCCCAAGATCCCTCTCCTGGTCAGTCACTGACAGCTCAGATCCCATCAGCGTATACTTGAAGTTGGGGTTTTTCGTCCCAATGTGCATCACCTTACACTTACTAACACTGAACCGCATATGCCACTTTGTCGCCCACTCCCCCAGTCTGGAGAGATCTTTTTGGAGCTCCTCACACTCCTTTTGGTTTTCACTACTTGGAAGAGTTTGGTGTCATCCTAAAATTTGGCCACCTCGCTGCTTACCCCTGACCTGAGACAGCGGAAACCATGACGGACCAATCAGAAGAGGAGCTATGCAAGCAACCCCACTGACTCCACAACAGAGGCATATTGCAAGGCGCAGAAATCAGCTTGAAACTATCAGGAGGAGTAAACGCCTCTTTTAGAGGGCTGATAAGCCTTGAAATCCTGCCAGCTGGGAGCTCTCGGCTTGTACTATAAATTACATCACCAGCCTTCTATTCACTGCTGGAAAGCAACATTCGTCAACTTTCGTGTCGACAGCTTGCAGCCAAGCCCAATAAGGAAGAACTGTGTCCGAGCCGTATCTTGTTTCTGCAGCTCCGTTTGATACCGTGAACTTCGCTGCCAGGTGGCCAGATACTGACACTTCCCTCCATTGTGAAAACTCTCCATTTATACCTACCCTCTGTATCCTGTCTTTCAACCAGTTAGCAATCCACACATGTACTTGTCCCCTTATCCCATGACTGCTAACTCTCCTCAGGAGTCTTTGATGAGGAACTTTATCAAAAGCTTTTTGGAAGTCCAAGCATACTATTTCAACTGGATCATCTTGATCCACACACTTGTTGACACTCTCAAATAACTCCAAAAGGTTGGTGAGGCAAGATTTACCTTTGCGGAAGCCATGCTGGCTCACTCCCAGCAGGGCCTGTTCTTCTAGGTGCTTTACAATTTTATCCTTGAGGATGCTTTCCATCAATTTGCCTGGAACAGACATTAGGCTAACCTGCCTGTAATTTCCCAGATCGCCCCTGGATCCCTTTTTGAAAATCGGTGTTACATTTGCTATTCTCCAATCCTCTGGTACAGAGCCCGATTTCAGGGATAAGTTAAATATTTTAGCAAGGAGGTCGGCAATTTCACGTTTGAGTTCTTTGAGGACTCTTGGATGGATGCCATCCGGCCGTGGCGATTTGTTAGCTTTCAGTTTTTCCAGACAGTTTAGAACATCATCTCTTGTCACTTCTATCTGACTCAGCTCTCTAGCCTCCATCCCTAAAAAGCCTGGTTCAGGAACAGGTATATACTCAGTATCCTCTGCCCTGAAGACAGACACAAAGAACTCCTTTAGCTTCTCTGCAACCTCCATATCCTCCTTAATAATCCCTTTCACTCCCTCATTGTCTAATGGTCCAACTGCCTCCCTGGCAGGTTTCCTGCTTCTGATGTATTTAAAGAAGTTTTTGTTATTCCCCTTGATACTTTTGGCTAAATGTTCCTCAAACTCTCTTTTTGCCTCCCTTATTGTCACCTTGCATTTCTTTTGCCAGAGTTTGTGTTCCTTTCTGTTCTCTTCATTTGGGCAGGCCTTCCAATTTTGGAAGGAAGTCTTTTCCCCTTTTATGACTTCCTTGACGGTACCCGTTAGCCATGCTGGCATCCTCCTGGACTTAATGGTACCTTTCCTCCTTTTGGGTATACAATCTAACTGGGTTTCTAGTATTGTGGTTTTGAGTAAACTCCATGCATTCTGGAGCGAAGTGACTCTCCTGAAAAAAGTCGTTGCATTGAAGAAAAAAGTCACTGCATTGGTGAACCATCAGGAGACCAGTGTGGGACAGAATGGTTGTGAGGAGCAGGCAGGAGTGGGAGGCCTGCCATGCAAGCATCTAACAGACTTTAGTGTTGAAGATATCAAATGGATTGTAGTGACCAGTCTCCCCTTCCTCTAAAGAGGTGACAGGGAGTGAACCCTTGTCTTGACTGACATGCTGGTGAACTCCAGGACAGCCAATCAGTACACCAGGTGTGTGGGACCTAGAGAGTAGTTGCTGGGAATTCTGGGAACAAGAAGGGCAGTCTTTGGTGGAGAAAAGCACGTGTGGAAAGGCTTAGTGATGAGCAATGGCGTTAACTCCCTCATGGTCAAAGCCAGCATAGAGGTTTCTCTCATGGAATAATTCTGTAGATCCTTAAAAGAAAGGATTGCAGGAAGCTTGATTCTCCTCAGAAATTGGGTGAGTTCAAGGAAAGGGGTATTCAGCAAAGGGAACAGGTTGTTAGTCAGATTGCATGTTAGAAACTTATATTTCTTTGGTTTGTGTGCTTTTGCATACTGGTCTATTAAGGTTTACCTGTAACGTAATTAAAATAAGAAACACTAGCCTACACCCATCCTACCTAGGGCATTGCAAAAGACTCTATAAACATTTAAACATGCCTAAGAAAATCATTTTTGTAATCCTATTAAGTATTCTTAGCTGTATTTAAAGCTGAGAGAACCTCACATGGAATCAGTAACTGAATAAAACTTTTTTTTTAGTTCTTTTCTTTTTGCAAGCCTCTACGAGTTGGTTTTTAACTCAGGAAAAGGGGGAGAGGCAAAGGGGGATTCCCTGAGAGCCAGCATGATGTAGTGGTTAGAGTGCTGGACTAGGACCGGGGAGACCTGAATTCAAATCCCCATTCAGCCATGATACTAGCTGGGTGACTCTGGGCCAGTCACATCTCTCTCAGCCTAACCTACTTCACAGGGTTGTTGTGATGAGAAACCTAAATATGTACTAAGTATCTGGGCTCCTTGGAGGAAGAGCAGAATATAAAATGTAAAATAATAATAATAATAATAGTAATAATAATAATAAATAGCATGTGGAGTACACAGTTAACAATCAATGGTGAGACATTTGGACAGGTTAGCATTAGAAGAGGCATTTTCCAAGGGGACTCACTATCCCCTCTGTAATCGCCATGACCCCACTTTCACAAATACTAAACAAAACAGGCCTCGGATACCAAACATCTAAAACATCAAGTCAAATCAACCATCTGCTGTACATGGACGATCTGAAGTCGTATGGAAAGTCCCAGTCAGAAATCGAATCACTGCTAAACACTGTCCGTATATTCAGTAGCGATATAGCAATGGAGTTTGGACTAGGCAAGTGTGCTGCATTAATAATGAACAGAGGAAAAATAACAAAAACAGAAGGAATAGAACTGCCCAATGGAAGCAAGATCAAGAACCTGAAAGAGAAAGAACAGTACAAATACTTGGGCATTCTCCAGGCTGATAACATCGCGCACACTGAAGTTAAAAGAAAAATGGGAAGTGAATACATCAGGAGAGTTAGAAAAATCCTCAAGTCCAAACTCAATGGCGGGAACACCATACAAGCCATAAACACCTGGGCTATACCTGTTATCAGATACACTGCAGGAATAATAGACTGGACCCAGGCAGAGCTAGAGACGCTGGATCATAAGACCAGGAAAATCATGACCATCAATCATGCTCTGCATCCCCGCAGTGATGTAGATAGACTATACCTCCCTCGCAGCTCAGGTGGAAGAGGAATGCTGCTAGTCTATTAAATAGTAGAGGAGGAGAAAAGAGGCCTTGAAGAATATATCAAGGACAGTGAAGAAGATGCACTTCAGATGGTCAATAACATGAAACTATTCAACACCAATGAAAGAAAGCAGGCCTACAAGAAAGAACAAGTCAAGAACTGAGCAGAAAAATGGAAAAATAAGCCCCTGCATGGTCAATATTTGCACAATATAAGTGGAAAATCAGACATCACCAAGACCTGGCAATGGCTTAGGAATGGTTACTTGAAGAAAGAAACAGAGGGTTTAATACTGGCTGCGCAAGAACAGGCACTAAGAAAAAATGCAATAAGAGCAAAAGTCAAAAAATCAATCACAAACAGCAAGTGCCGCCTTTGTAAAGAAGCAGATGAAACCGTGGACCGCCTAATCAGCTGTTGTAAAAAGATCGCATAGACTGACTACAAACAAAGGCATGACAAGGTAGCAGGGATGATACACTGGAACATCTGCAAAAAATACAAGCTATCTGTAGCCAAAAATTGGTGGGACCATAAAATAGAAAAGGTTGGAGAAAATGAAGATGCAAAAATATTATGAGACTTCCAACTACAAACAGACAAACATCTGCCACACAATACACCAGATATAACTGTAGTCGAGAAGAAAGAAAAACTAGTCAAAATAATTGACATAGCAATACCAGGGGATAGCAGAATAGAAGAAAAAGAAATAGAAAAAATCACCAAATACAAAGATCTACAAATTGAAATTGAAAGGCTGTGGCAGAAAAAGACCCAAATAATCCCAGTGGTAATTGGCGCCCTGGGTGCAGTTCCAAAAGACCTTGAAGAGCACCTCAACACCATAGGGGCCACAGAAATCACCATCAGCCAATTACAAAAAGCAGCTTTACTGGGAACAACCTACTGTATATTCTGCGACGATATCTATAACAATTGACAATAATATTCTGGCATCCCAGGTCCTTGGGAAGGAGTCAATGTCTGGATAAAACAAACCAGTCAATAACACCTGTCTAACTGTGTAAACAAGAAATAATAATAAATAATAAATAATTCTTCTGGTGCAATCACATCCTCAAACTTTCAGAAGCTATCAGTTTTCTCACCACATGCAGGCTTGCACATGGAAGTTTTTTGTACTTGCCCAAGAGCAAAATAGAGTTTTCCCTGGGATTCCATCCCAAGCCAAAGGAGGTTCAAGGGTAGGACTGTGTCATTCATACCCAGCTATTGACCAAGGTAGGAGCAAAAGATGTCCTAACCAGCTACTGTCTCTCACACAATCACTTCTCCCTCCTGCCACCTAGTTGTTTGCTTCCACACAACCAAAAACCTGGAGTGCACACAGCTCCCAAATCTTGGAAGGCCACTTTTTCTACCCAATTTTTGGTTGTATGGACAGCTTCACTGTCTTTAACAAATTAATTTTGTTGAAATATAGGGCTATACATCTCTCCCTTTCAACAATGCCTCCAAACTTCTTTAACCTTTCCCTTAGAACTCAAAATCATTAGGTAGTTATTTGATCAGAGCAATGACAAGGAAGCAGGAGGTGATGAATGCTTTCTTAAATAATCATTTCTATCCTACTTTCCTTAAGGAAAGTACGCTTATGAGATCACCCAACTGTCTCTGTGTGTGCGTGTGTGTGTGTGTCCCTATCAACTTTGCAATGTGTTGACCGGTTTGGACCAAATTTGGAATAGTTGTAGTGACACATAGGGACACCTCAACAGCATCACAAATGGTGGTTTGTGATGATGTCATCCAATGCAATTCAAAATGACAGACACGGGAACATTTGATGTGCAAGTGGGCTAACTTGTGAACCTAGTAACCAAGCGGAACCAAATTTAGTATAGTTGTAGGGACACATAGGAAAAACTCAGTGATGTTGTTGGTGCTTAGGTCACGCACCCAAATTCAAGATGGTGGACTCATGACTCTTTGAGCCAGAAGTAGGCTAACTTGTGAATCCCCTAACTGATTTGGACCAAATTTGGTTGTAGGAACACCTCAAAAATGTAGTTTATGATGATGCCATCCACCCCTATTTAAGATAGCAGACATGTGAATATGTGAGGCGCAAGTGGGCTAACTTGTGAAGATGGTAATTATCAATTAAGACTATAGTGAAAGGAAAGTAGGGAGATTAGTTCCTACCAGAACTTCTTGTTCAAATTAAAATGGTCCTTCCTGAGCTGTTAGCTGAGGTCTAACAGAAGACATTTCACATCTATCCTGTTTAGTTATTGCATTTTTATACAAGCAAAACTTATATAGGAACATATGGTGCCATGCTTTGGAGAAATCCTACGGTCCTAGTTAGATGGAAGGTATACCTGTGTAAATGTGGTCACTAATGTAACTTAGTCGGGACCCTATGCACTCTCAGAACAGAAACAAGCTGGCGGGACAAAACAAGAACAGTAAAAATCTTAGAAAAGAGAACTTCCTTTAAAATGAATGCAGGTAATTCCTTTAAAAGGAATGCAGGTACCTACGCATGCCCATAAGCATGGGCATGCGTAGGTACCTGAATGAAGATACACCATAGTGTCTTCTGAATATGGCTTCTGTGTCTCCAGATATGGTTGAGAGAAAGGGAGTCTCCTTCACTGGTGGAGCTATGTGGGGAAGGGCTTCCTGCACTTCCTGTTTCTCCTTGGGGTTGGAAAAATACACACACACAGTGCTCATGTGTTAGCGATATGGACAAGACCACAAGGGGCCCCCACTCTCTTAAGTACCCTGCCCCCAACACCTTAATCTTAAACATGCTTAATCTTTTTTACTTCTTGCTAGGCATTTTACTCCTCACTGAACATTTTACTCCTCAGTGGGCATTTGGAAGGCTCTAGGTTTGTATGTTTAAAAAAAACAAAAAAACAACAACGAAAGGCCAGATCTGCACACAGCCAGATAAGTGCTGCCATAGACACTTCTGTCTTTGTTGGGTGTGCAGCATCTTAAGAAAAGGAAAGGGGAACATCTTTGAGAAGATGATTCTATAAGGGGTGGAAAAATTGGCAGGCATGTTCAAAGTCAACAAAGGATAAAATTGCAAGTTTGTGAAGATGGGAGAAGATGCAGACATGCATAGTCAAATTAACAAAACAAAACAAAGAAGTTAGAGCTGGAGGAGAAGGAACTGAGGAAAAATGGTCTACTAACATGTCCTGAGAGGTGTGCCCCGGCATTCTTTGGGCTATTGCAAGGGATTCTGGGGAACATTTCTAGGATAATGCACCACTTCACTGACACTCCTGAAAATATTGCTCCCTCAGTGGTGTCACCCCATGTATTTGAAATATTTGTTTCAAATACTAAGAACTGGAGCTCATGTTCTATTTCTCTGACAGTAAGATAAACACCTGTTTTGTAAGTGCTTGTTGACAAAATTATATGATGTTACTATTTTTTGAGAATGGCAGCTGAAAGTAATAATCATCCCAGAGTCAAGAGCTATTGTAGAGTAGATTTTAAGGTAGGAAGTCCCTGATTCAAATCACATTACCTTTCAACCTCAGTCACTCATGTCGCCACTAATAAAGACATACTATCGGCATTTCCCCAACTCGAGCTTGTTGGATGGCTGTTCTAATTGTCAAACCGATACTGTTGGCATTTGCAGAAGCACCAAAGGCAGGAGAGCAGACCAAGCAGTGGTACCAAACATGCCCTATTGTGGGAGTGATAGCCAGGGGGTTACTGGTTCAGCTGGCATCAGCCCTGTTGGTGAGGCACTAAAGATGGGGCTGCCAGTGACTATGCCTTATATTGGTCCTCAGGAACATAAGATCAGCCCTGCTGGATCAGGCCCAAAGCCTATCGAGTCCAGCATCCTGTTTCACACAGTGGCCCACCGGATGTCTCTGAGAAGCTCACAACAAGAGATTAGGGCATGCCCTCTCTACTGCTGTTGCTCCCCTGCAACTGATATTTAGAGGCAACTTGCCTCAGAGATTGGCTACTAGTCTGGTGGCTATAGGCCACCTCCAATGATAGACCTGCCTCCATGAATTTTTCTAAGCCTCTTTTAAAGTAATCCAAGCTAGTGGCCATCACTACATCCTGTGACAGAGGTTTTTCTGAAGGGATGTTATTCCCTTATTTTCTGAGGTGTGAATTCTCATTCAATGATAGCAAATGAGATTTTTTTCAATTAAAGAACTCTCATGACCCCACTTTCACTTTTTCACACTCTCATTTACTATGAATATCAATCTAGCACACTGCACCTTATGAAGAAAAACCTCTGAAATTCACCAAAATCCAGCCCTCTGCCCAATCACTCTGAAATTGGGGATGGGTGGTAGCCTCCACCCATTAGGCACTACCACTCCACCCCACCCTTTGGGGGCAGATACACTTTCTGCCCCCAAACTGCCCCAAAGACACAAAAACTTCAAAAATTCCCCCAAAAATCAGCCCTTTGTCCAATCCCCCTTAAATTGGGGTGGTAGCCTCCACCCATTAGGCACTACCACCCCACCCCATATTCTGCCACAGGCCCCACTTTCTGCCCCAATCTGCCCCAAAGACATGAAAACTTCAGAAATTTCCCAAAAAATCAGCCCTTTGCCCTATCCCCCTGAAATTGGGGGGGTGGGGGGTAGACTGCATCCATTAGGCACTACCACCCCACCCCACTCTTTTTGCCCAGATCCCATTCTATGCCCCCGAACTGCCCCAAAGTCACTAAAACTTCAAAAAACCCCCCAAAATCGGTCATGAGCCAAATCACCCGAATTTTTCGGCCCCGAAATTCGGGTGATTTGGCTTGGCACCGAAAAATATCAGGGGACATAGAGGGTGATTCGGTTCGGCCCCGAATCACCCGAAATTGCTCATTTCGGGCACAGATTGATCTGTGCCCGAAATTTTTTGCACATCCCTAATTATCAGCACTCTCCACATTGCACCTATGCTTAGTTAATCTGGAAGTCATTCATGCTCTGTATCATCACAACAACCCTGTGAGGTAATTAGTGTTTGGTGCAAAGTCACACAGTAATCTCCATGGCTGAGTGGGGTCTTTCTAGTCCAAGTTTGCCACTCTGCCTGTTATAGTACACTTGCTCCATCAAGAGAAGTGACAGCACAACCACTGAAGCATGGATGAACGACAACAACAAAACCCAACTCTAAAAGAACATTTTGTTTATGGATGTGAAGCCCTTCCACAATGAATTTTGTTTGACCTGTTAAAAGTACTTTTTTTTTTTACTTCCCTCAAAATTCTGAGGAAGTTTTGAAAGAGACTTGGAGACGTTTCTGAGAAATTTTCCTGAAAACTTCACTTCAGGGAATATTCAATGAGTTCTTGAGAATCTTCTCAACTTTGCCCAGTGTGTAGAGAATTTAGTCAGCAGTCCAGAACTCCCAGCAAGACATCCAGGTCTGGCACAAGGCAGAGGATGACACCCACAGCCCAATTTGACTAACAACCTGCATTAATGGTTTCTGTGGGTCCCAGCTGGAGATGTACAGAGCCTCTGTAAAGGGCATTGCTTCCATAAAACCCTCTAGTCTACTTGGTACACTTCACTACCACCAGTCTCTCAATATCTTACATATGAAATTAACTTTCCTGTGGTAGCTGGTGATAGGGCTTGGACATGGTTTTGAAAGAGAACTGGAGCTGTATAGCTCCAGTATTCTAATATATTATAATAGTTTGCTTATATACAACCCTCTTTACACCCTATTCCACTTGGTATAACTCTGCTGTCACCAGCTTCTAAATATCCTAAATATGAAATTACCCTTCTTGTGGTTGGATGGTAATAGGTCTTTGCCGTGATTCTGAAAGAGAATTGGAAATATATGGCTTCAGTACTATAATACATTAATAAAGTTTATTTAGTACAACACAATTTGTCCAGTCAGTTGTTGAGAAAATTAGGAATAACATAATAATCTAAATAAGTTGAAGGGACTGGCTATATGACAGGTCTTCGTCCTTTTTCCTATTCAAACTACAGACCCAATTCCTTTCTCTCTTTCCTGGAGCCACCATGACACAAAATAAACAAACCTCTCCCCTGCCACTTCTTTTCCTTTTGTAGCTGTCAGACAGTAAATGGTAGAGGAATCTGTGAAGAAACAACACAGATTCCAAGCAGTTTCCAGTTGATACAGACTGCCTGCTTGGGCAAAGAGATCTGGACTAGACACGCCGTTCTTCAAAGGCTCCTTGATTGGAGCTGCCCTTACTCCTCTCTTCTCCTCCTCAGTACTCAACTCCGAGGTGTCTGCCCTTCCACTCTCACTCCCAAGGCAACTTTCCCTCCTCAGTAGTCCCATTTTCCATTTCCTTCTGAACTTTTTCCACACCACTTCAGACTTCTCCGAGGTACAATTAACTCCCTCAGCTGGAATCTCCAGCATGCCCCATTCAATCAGAGTTCAGTTGTGTCTCTTCAGATTGTCTGGCTAGTGCCTTCCCCTATGGAACTCTTCCTATTGGTCCCTTCAGGATATGAACTAACCCTTACGTTTTTAGGTACTTACCAGTAGGCTTATGAGATCACCCAGTATTCTGTGTGTGTGCCCTTGTGTGAGTCCATGTGTCTGTCCAAGTGTTTGTCCCCCTCTAGCAACTTAGCAATGCCTGGACCAATATGAATCAAATTGAGTACATTTGTAGGGACACTTCAATAGCATAGTTTATGATGATATCATCCACCCCAATTCAAGATGGCAAACGTTTAAATGTTTGAGGTGCAAGTGGGCTAACTAACACTTAAAAGATTTGAACCAAATTTGCGACAGCTGTAGGGACACATAGGGATACTTCAATGGAGGAGTCTGTGATGATGTCATCCACCCCAATTCAAGATGTACATTTGAGGCGCAAGTGGACTAACTTGTGAACTGCCTAACCAATTTGGCAGTTCACAAATTTAGTCCAATTGTAGGGATAGTGAAAGGAAAGTAGGTAGATTAGTTCTTATTAGAACAACTTGTTAACAGAGCTCCTGTCAGTATATAGACAGTACTGTACTATAATAATGATCAGTCAAATAATTAATCGCTTCTCTAAATTACAATGGATTTGCTGCAGTTCACTCCAAGAACAGATATACAATGTGACCATGTACAAACACTATCATATGAAACAAACAGTCACAGGAGAATTCGCCACAGCCTCCATCTGAAATCCTAGTCAGGATTTCATCCCCATCTGAAATCCCACTTAAGCTTTTTATTCCTTCCCTTGAAGTTTATCAGATGTTTCATCTGAACAAAGAATACCTAAATTTGCCTCAACATTTCACTTCAGACAGATTTCAGAATTCAGTGGTGTCTAGATCTCTGATTCTTTTCTTCTCTGCTCATAATTTTGTCAGTGACCTCTTCTCTAAGGCAATCTCACCTCCTTTCCATCTCCAAATTGCCTCTCCTGTTTTGTTCCTGTTTCTCTTCTCAGAAGTCATGTTTAATGGATAGGTATCCCATGCATTATGCAAAGTTGTTGGAGAATTTGTGTTGATTATGTGTCTTTTAAAAATGCATATAGGTTGGCATTCCTTTGTTTGCTTTAAAAAAAATACTCACTGTGATCTGGAATACCAAGCTGAACTTAATGTATCTCAGAGCACAATTCATGTATTAAGAACTTGTTAAAGGTGAAGCAAAGAAAGAGCCCTCAATGGGCCACTTTCTCATCAGAGCCTCAGGCTGATTCAGCCGAGCTCCACCTTCCCCCAAATCAGTTTTAAACTCTAGGATGAAGAATTGCAGCATATATACCAAAAATTGGGGAAATCTATCTTTGAATCAGTCACCGGCACTATCCTAAGGCAGATGACAAATGAGTGAGGTAGAAACAGGATAATTTCTTTGTTTTACTGGCAACTCATAGCTAGTTAAGAAGGTAATGTGCTTAAGCAGTCTATGCCAGAATAATCTCTGATTATTAATGCAGGCAGTACATTTAATATTTAATGCAGGCTGCACATTTACCTTGTGAAGTTGGGTTTTTTCACATGATGTCCACGTTCATTTCTAAGGCATACCATGTGCAGATGGCATGCTGGGTTTCCTGCTTTCCACATCAGGAATCGAAGTCATGAATTCCATACTAGTTTGGCATGCTAGGGTTCTCTTGTGGCACTATGCCTGTTTGTTGTATTGATAATGTGGGACACGGCTCAGGCAGACAACTTAATTTGCTCAATTGCCAGAGAGACTAATCTTGAGGATACTATCTAGGCATATAAGTCTCTATGGTTGTCTCTGAAATCACTGGTGCCTTGTGCCTGCTTGAGCAGTTTTGAGCAATGACACCATTTTGGAAGAGGGCAGAGTACTTCTTCCTATAAAGCAAGTGTTGCATCATAGAAATATTCCAGAGAACCAGGGGGAACCTTTGAATATCTTCCACAACCAAATCTATCACACAACCATGTTGTATTCTTATGACTGAAGAACATGTGTGGCAACAATCCACAACAATTGCTATGTTGGCTGATATGTCTGTGGTAGGTGTAACATCTCATTAGTTCTAACACTGGCCACCTTTGGACATCACAGGGACCCGGAGGTAAAATAACCTCAGGTTGGCCCAGCATGTCATCCAAATTATTAGAACCGCAGTAGCAGGACCCCACCGCTTCCGATTACTCCAACCTCCGAATGAACCCTCAGTTGGAAGTAGGGTACACTTACCCAACCAAGGGTCCAGAGGCTGGAGGGTGTCATACAAATTTGGAACGCTGCCAAAACCAGAGTTAAGAGGAGGAAGCTCCTCCCGTTCCCAAATTCAATTGGCTGCCATGCCTTTCTTTCCTGGGTTGGAGGAAGCCTGTGCAGCCAGTTCTGCCCCCTTTCCAGTCTCCTAGAATACAGATCAGCATTGACTGGGAGTGCACCAGAGGAAACTGGAAGAAAACGGCGGCTCCATTGGAGCTGCAGTTAAAAGCTACATCTGTAGCATCTGAAGGTGGATGCCTCAGAATCGTTAACGTTCTGTACAAATTGGTTTCTGAACTGCCTTCAGAGATTGCCCCAAGTAGATCACATTACTGTCTTCTGCCTCCGGAGTTGCCAGTGAAGACAGTTTAGAAATTTCAACTGATGCAAAATGTGGCTGCTTGAATGCTTGTAGGAATTCAGCAACGTGACTGTTTGGCACACTTCCGTACCAACTGAATTGGTTACCAGTTATTATTTCCTGGTCCAATTCCAAGTGCTGATGTTGACATTTAAAGGTCTGTATCAGTGATCTTCACATTTTTCAAGTGGGGGCCACTTTGACAAAAAACCTTCATTGTGAGAGCTATTTCCCATTGTGCTGACCTCTGCATAGTACTGCTCTTTTCTCAGCCCTGGAAAGGCCCTTTAAGAGAGATAGTGCCCTCTCTTAAAAGCTCTGTGTGGAAAGCACTGAGAAGGGCTACACTTCCTAGCTCTTTGTGCATACTGGGTTCAAGAGGGCTCTGTTTGCCTTCAAGAAGCCCCACCAGCACTGGGCAAAGCACTGCATAGCACAGTGGAAATGGTCACATGGTCCCAGGGAGACTGTGCACAGGCCCGACCTTAGGGTGGGACGACCGGGGTGGTAGCCCCGGACCCCGTGTTTGGAGGGGCACCACTGTGCCTCACAGACTGCCCATGTGCTTGGCTCCTGGTGGCGGCACGCACGGTGGCCACTGAGGCTGCCCGCCACCACCATGTGTGCTTGCCTGGGGGAGGGGGGAAAGCAAGCCCCGCGCCCCCTGCTCCTGATGCAGAGGGAGTGGCTTCTCTCTGAAACGGGGCTGCACGCTCCGTTTCGGAGCAAATACCGGCACGGCTGCGCTCACAGCGTGGCCGGAAGCTGTTCTCCTGGCAGGCAGGATCTTCCTAATATCGCTGCTGCCTGATAGAGGTTTTTCCCATAGCCTGGGAAACATACCAGTGAGGATTCGAACCGGCAACCTTTGGCTTGCTGGTCAAGTCATTTCCCCGCTGTGCCATTAGGTGGCTACATGTTCAACGTACCCACTGTAATCTGTCTTTGCAGCTTCAGATTTTCTTTTCCTGTACGGCAACATCAGCAGTTAGACATCCAAAAGGCTTTAACCTAACCGCATCATAAACACCATCAGTGATTATATGTTGTGAATAATATTTGATTTTGGGTTTTGGATAACTATTGAGCATATCTTCTGCTGATTGAGGTTTATAGAGTTCTATACTGTATCCATATTAATTAATAAATATATCATATGTTTTGTACATTGTACCTTTGATCTTATTTGAAGTATAGTGTCTTTGATCCCTAAACACCCTGCTAACTGCTTGATGGGAGCTGCCACTGGCTCCGGGGCCTTACAATGAAGAACAATGGTCTATATCATATGAAACGGGGTTATCATAAGGCTACCTTAGAGAGCGCCTTTTTCTATACAACCCCCATCGCACATTGAGTTCATCTGGAGAGGGCCTTCTGTATGTCTGTTGATGACTCAGGCCTTCTCAGTAGCTGTTCCTGACCTATGGAATGCACGCTCAGCAGAGATCCGCAGTTTAGGCTTGCTGTTGGCCTTTAAGAAAGCCCTAATGACTTACTTGTTTGACCTGGCCTTCCAAGGTTTTTAAATTGTTTTTACGTATTTTAATTGGTTTTAATAGGTTCTCAAATAATAAAAAAATGTTTTAAAATTGTTTTTACTTTGTTTTAAGCAGTGCATTTTAAATGGTGTTTGTTTTTATGTTTTGTAAGCTTGTTGTGCACCGCCCAGAGCCTTTGGATGGGGCAGTCTAGAAATGAAATAAATAAAATAATAATAATAATTTTAAATAATTAATAATAATAATAATAATAATAAGAAGAAGAAGAAGAAGAAGAAGAAGAAGAAAGAAAAACAAGTCAAAATAATCGACATAGCAATACCAGGAGATAGCAGAATAGAAGAAAAAGAAATAGAAAAAATCACCAAATACAAAGATCTACAAATGGAAATTGAAAGGCTGTGGCAGAAAAAGACCAAAATAATCCCCGTGGTAATTGGCGCCCTGGGTGCATTCCCAAAAGACCTTGAAGAGCACCTCAACACCATAGGGGCCACAGAAATCACCATGAGCCAATTACAAAAAGCAACTTTACTGGGAACAGCCTATATTCTGCGACGATATCTATAATAACAGCAACAACATGAATAATAAAATTCTGGCATTCCAGGTCCTTGGGAAGGACTCGATGTATGGATAACACAAACCAGTCAATAACACCTGTCTGACTGTGTAAATAAATAATATAATGAAATTACTTTTGCCAAAATAAGTCTACCTGGGGTTTATGAATGTCTGCAAGTGGTGATCTATGACCCATCTTAGACACACGTTCACTTGGTGAGATCCGGGGACAGGGCTTTTTTTGTGATGGGACTGCAGCTTTGGAACTCTCTCCCCAGGGAGATTTGCCCGATCTTCACTTTTGCTGCTTTAAACACACAAGCCCAAACTTGCCTGTTTTGCGATGCTTTTTGTTAATAATTTTAATTGCAAATTTATCCTGTTGCTGCTTGTTTTTATTGCTCTTTTATTGTGTTTTTGTTATTCTACTGTTTTATTGTAGTTTAATTATTATCATTAACTGCCTTTTGAAACTTTTATACTGAAAGTTGGGATATACGTATTTTAAAATAAGCAATTGACTAAATATACATTTAGTTTGATGTAGCAGAAAGAGGGTCAGATTAGAACTGGAGAGACCTGGGTTCAAATCCCTCTTCACCCATGATGCTCACTCTGTGACCTTGGGACAGTTTCTCTTCACTGTGTTGTTGAAAGATTAAATGGGGAGATAAAGAGAGAGGGGAGGGAGGGAGGGAGATAGAGTTGATTAACAAACAGAAATATAATGTGCAAGACGCTTTGGCTTCACCTTCTTCAGTTGCTCTGATGTTATATGAAAGGTACAGCAGCTGCACTAACAGCTACAGAATGTCCATGATGGAGTATTCAGTAGTCTAGGATTGGCTGCTGCAGACATGTCATGTGCTGTCTTCAAGGTTGAGGCCTCCTGGGGCTGGTGTCCTGAGTGCATAGATCCAAATGTTCTCTCTTAACAGCATCCTTCTGGGATCCAGAAAATATGTGTATAGAG
The DNA here is from genome assembly GCF_027244095.1 of Hemicordylus capensis. Lineage (NCBI taxonomy): Eukaryota > Metazoa > Chordata > Lepidosauria > Squamata > Cordylidae > Hemicordylus > Hemicordylus capensis. Next base: position 158,547,036 of record NC_069660.1, read on the forward strand.
TTCTGTTTGCAGAGAAGCACACACACACACACACACACACACACACACACACACTCACACTCACTCACACCTCTCCTTGGAGGGAGAATGGGATTTAAAAAAAGTGCAATAAATAACAATTCACTTGTCTACTTGCTCCTAATTCTTAATTGGGACAGACAATATTATTTGTTTTAGCAGATATAGTTCCAGGATCTGGGATGGTTGCCAGCAGACTGCAGATTTCTGTCATGTTCTGCCATCAGATGAAGGACGCATGGTGTCCTGGCTGCATTGTTTTCAGCCAATAGGACAGAAGGTAGCAATTTCAGACAGTGTGTGTGCCTGCCCCCATCTCCTGGGCCTCCCATTTACAGTAAAGTATTGCATGGATTGTGGGTGAGGCAGAAGGGAGGGGGAAAGCCTTGCTTCCCGGGGGGTTGTAGACCAATCATCAAGCCACACCAGTGACAGTCAACTATTAACAAACCAATCATGGTTTTTCATTTGAAATAATAGCTTCCAGGTACATTTGATATATGAGTTTACTTTGAAACTAGACATGGAGATAGGAAAATATAGGTTCTCAGTGGGGAATGCCTGCCAGCTAGGAACATAATGGCCTGTTACTTAATGGTGAAAGGAATCGCTCCCAGGAAAATTGGTTGCTCTCAGGAAAAATTTAACTAGTTTAGCAATCCATGGGAAATCCACAGTTTCACAGCCCCAGCAATCTTTTCATAGGCATCTAGGCACAGAATAAGTAATCTTTGAATCCCAGCAAGCTGGCGCCTTATAGCTAATACAACAAATGACTAACACGTTTAAAAACAGAAGTATATATCTATCACATTTGCCATGCCAGAACCACAGCTAGGTGTTTTCAGATATGCTTTAGAAAGAGAAAGATGCTACCCCTGCTTCAGGCATGCTTGAGAGTCAGTCACACAGGTCTCACTGCTCCCAGTATCCCCTGCAGGACACCCTTGCTCGGTCAGGAGGGGTGACTGAAAAAAAGAAAAAGTCTGGAAAGAGTCCAAGATCCCCTCACTCTCAGGATGACTCCTCATTCCCTTCAGGAAAGGCGTCTTTGTAACTATGTCTGTCTGTCTTCTGTCTGTCTGTCTTGGCAGCTTCTGAATGTGGAGCAGCAGTTTTGCACTGGAGGTACCAGCTGCCTTCCTTCCTCCGCCCATCTGCTCAAGGGGCTTGGTTTTCCGGAGGGCCTTAGCCTGCCTTCTCCTGAGTTAGGCTAGTGCTCCCCCTAGCCCAACATTGCCCACTCTGACTAGCAGCCAAACTCCAAGGTCTCAGGCAGAGGTCCATTACCTGAAATCCTTTCAGCTGGAGAAGCCAGGGACCAAACATAGACCCTTTTGCATGCAAAGCAGCATGTACTCTCCCAGTGAGCTATGGCCCCTCGCAGGGACTGAAAAGTCCATCTCTGTCTGCTTCCTCCCCACTGACAGAAATCATAGCTTCTTCCTGCCACAGAAGGTAGGCATCTTCCTGTCATCTTTAATAGTCTTTCCCTTTCCCTTTTCAGCCCATGCCATGGATGCCTCCCAGGCCATCTCTCAGGCCTTGCCTAATGCTGGTGGGTGGCACAGCTCACCAGGGGTGTAGCAAGGTTGGAATGGCCCAGAGACAAGATTTTAAAATGCCCCCGCCCTCACTGAAGCTCAGCTCATGAAGTAAATAAATCTTAAATGAGGCTGAATAGTGGTAACAAAAAGCACAATAAAATTTATATAAAACCTATGTGCCACAATAGAACATCATCCTAAATTATTTTTTTTAAAAGGTTTTGTAAATTGTGGACAATGCAAGTCATTTAATAGTATTAGAGAAAGACATGCTGTTCTGGTAGCAACACTCACATAAATTCTGGAGGATGAATACAACTGAAGGAAGCCCGGGCAGGTGCGTGGCTGGGGGAGTCAGTCATGTGACTTGCCTCTGGGGGGCCCCCAAGGCAGTGGGCCCCCAGACAACTGTCTCCCCTTGCCCTATCATAGTTATGCCCCTGCAGCTCACCTAAGCAGGCAGGTGGCCTTTTTTCTCACCACTTCTAGTCAGCAGCAACAGAGAGGTGTGACTGTTAGTAGTGATACTGTGGCTTGTGCCCTACCATGCAGAAGAAAGCAATTCAGAATATCTGTACTACTCAAATAATGAAGCCATTGATTGAATTCCATGCGTGCCTGAGTTTTATTATCAGGACAGGATCCACCATGGTACATCCACAAAGTCAATAGCTGACAAACCTACTGAGCGAATCCAGGTCTTAAGCGGAGACACTCTTACCCCGGGACTTCCAGGTTGACGTCCAGTGCCCCCGCACCCCCTGGGGGTCCCCAAATCCTCTTTAGCCTTTCCCGGGTGGGATGGCCGCCATACCACCGGCCTGCACTGTGCCAAGCGGCCAAGCATGACTGTGATCTTTGCCAGGCAGCCGAAAGTGACTTCTGCTTTAGAGACAGAGGGGGGAATGGGAAAATAAATACATGGGATGGGTATATGTTAAGTTGTGTATTGAAATGTTTCTGCTAATGCATATTTGCACAGATATACCTGTTTAATGATGCTTAACTTGAGGGTGGTGGTGGTGGTGGCTCCAAATGCCTTTAGGTCCAGGTGCACCTCTGGTCTTACGTTTTTAAGGGTGGGGGTGGGAGAGATCTAACTGGGATACTGAGTTACCACACTGCTTCCAGCTTTTGTCTTCTCAGCTCCTCTAAGCACTAGGGCTGAGTTGAAAATTAACATTCAGTTGAAATAATGTAGGGGAGGGATTCAGGGGTAAAATGAGGGGAATTTAAGGGGAACCCAGCAAAAATTTGGAAAGGTTTGGAATTCTACTTCAGGCAGCACAGTGACAGTTCTTTCCTTTCCTTTTCCTTTTCCTTTCTTTTCAAGTAGGTCTTTACTGCCACCACAGGCAGTATGTCTGGAGCACTATGGGGAAGAAATGTGGCAGATGCCGGCTGGCAGCCACTGAGATAAACTCTCTCTGTTACTGCTGTCTCCACAGGTGGCAGTAAAAATAATTGTAAAGGGGGTGGGGGGAGGGAATACAGTTAAAGAACCACTGATACCACTGTGTAAGTCCCGAAATGGTAAGTCCTGAAACCTACTGGTTTTGTGAAAACCAGCTTCAAGTGTGGCTTCTCATTGCAATGGCTGTCATGCAATTCCCCAATGTGTTTTCAATAATCAAAACAATGACAGCTCTGTAAGGTCACATAGGAGGCTACCATTCTTTTCCTAGAATCATGATGTCCTTCATTCCACAGTACAGTTTTGCCAGCCACTGCAACTTGTACAGCTATACTAAAGGCGTCTGATTTGCATCTTTTTGAGAGGAAAGTTTTTTGGCTTCACAATAAGCTAAAAAGATCAGGAAGATATATACTGGGGGATGGGAAGTTAACAAAGAGCATATAAAAGACATTTTCATAAAGCCATAGGTCAGAGGTTCTCAAACATTTAGATACTGTGACTCCCTAAAATAATATATAAAGCCGCATGACTGCTTGGCATGATTAAAACTACTGGCTGAATGAAATGTAGACCAGAAACATGTGGTGGAGGAGGGCAATGTATTTCTATTCTAGCACAGCCCTTCTGGAGCATGGGCAAGTTCCAAAAAGTATCTGTGCTCTTGCACAAGAGTAGAAGAGTACCCACACTTTGGAAGCATGGCAGATGAGCATGTGGGCTAGTGTTTTGTTGATGGTAGGAGCACCCACACATTGTTAATCAGACTGTCAGCCATTGATTTGATTGGGTAGAGATACATAAAGCACATTTACCTTCCAGTGAGAATGATGAACTTGCTTACTCTTACTTAGTTTTTCAAATCTGGGCTTTATGTTTGAGCCTGCCAAAACAATTTCAGGATCCAAGTTATTTTATTTTATTTTATTGTTATTGATTGATTGATTAAGTTGGCAATGCTCTGCTCATATTACACTACACTTGAATCGGAAACATGTTTTTAATGTGGATTATTTTATCCCGAGAAGCAACTTTTTATAATAAAGCCCATTCAACTTTCTGAGTGTCTCTCTATCTCTGTTTGCGCACCCAGATCCTACATGGTCACCATCTCCAAGAACCAATTCAGTTTGTGTATGATGTGATTTTGCCTCTTTCCCTCTGAGCATGTACAGAGTGCAAAACCAGGTGTAGTTCACAACAAAATGAAAGGGAGACTAGAAGTGTAAGCACTGTAAGATCCCTTAGATGATGGAGCCACTCTGGGAAGAGCATTTAGGCTCCAAGTTCCTTCCCTGGCATCTCCAAGATAGGGCTGGGAGAGATTCTTGCCTGCAACCTTGGAGAAGCTGCTGCCAGTCTGTGTAGACAGTACTGAGTAGCTTCCTATGTTCTATGTTCCTATGTTCCATATTAACTCTAAACTCTTCTTCCATCAAGACTTTATTGCTCAAAGATAAAATACTATCCACTTGGTGAAAAATAAAACTGGTTTCAGTGTCACTACATCATCCTTTGTTGCTCAGTGTAAGCAAATGAGGATGATGTACTGACATTGAAACCGGTTTTGTTTTTAACGTGTAACATCTATTGGATGGTATTTTATCTTTGCACAATAAAGAGGTCTTAATGGAAGAAGTATTTATTCATGTTTGTTTGTCGCAGTTATATACTGTCCTATATATAATCTCAGGGGGGTTACAATCCAATCAAACAGAACCTAAAAATCATATAAACAGATTAAAATTATCATGAATAAAACTTTAAAACTTTACGACATCATTAACTAAAAGTCTGATAAAACAGGTGTGTTTTCAAAACCATTTAAGAACAACCAGGGATGATTTTCAATAGATCTTTGCTCTTTATAGCAGCAATTGCTGAAAATTCTGATCCACACAAGCAGGAAACAAGCAAAGGGAGTCAGTATTTCCATCGTTTTCTCACATAATTCTTTGTACACAGCTTGTACACTAAATTCAGGAAGAGACATTGTCAAGAATTTAAAACAAGGAGCTGCTCCAATTTCTCCAAGGTGCAGGGAGGCAGACAGGGAGGCAGGCACGGAAAACTACCTGGCTGCTCTGCTGCTCATAAAGTCAAGGGCAGGCACAGCAATGGCACTTCTTTGGCCACTTGCTAGATGAGCTCTAATTAGGGTCTCCCAAGAGAAAACTCTCCCCTGGGCCATCAGTCAGATAATTGCCATTACTGTGCCTCCCCTTGCCTTTGTGAGCCAAGTGATGGTTGGCTTCTGTCTCCATCTTCCTCACATCATCTCCGACTGCCCCACACCTCAGAGATGCTGGCTAAGACCCCTGTCCTCCTGACAGCTCCCTCCTGAGTCCTGGCCCCCTTTAAAGTTGTTTGGGACCCACTGGGAGTTCTAAAGCCCCATCTTGAAAATCCCTGCCATCGGTAATTTTGGATGGGTAAATTCCGAGACCTTTGTCAGAAAAGCTCAGGGATGGTCCCTTGGAAGGCTTGGAAGCTTTTCTGGGCTTGCCTAAAGTTCACTAGAACCTTAATATCCAGCCTTTGGAGGTGTTTGCTTAGCTCTTTTCAGTATGATTAGTGTCTATGACCTGGATAAAATGTAGATAAAATTGGGAAGGACATTTCAAAGTGATAAGGCAATATGATTAGGTATAGCTAACATTACAAGTCAATTTAGAGGTCTTGGTAGAGGGATTTTTTGCACGTCATCCAATAATGCTTGCAATTGCTGATACAGTTTCAAACTGAGCTGAGGGGAGTTGTCTATCACTAAAAATAATGTCTTTAATAAAAAGAGAATAGTTTCCTAGTGCCGAGCTGAATTTTTCTGAAGTTTGATCTTTGCTGTGAAAATTGCCATTTCAGCCAGTATGAAAATGTTAACAAAAAACGGCTTGCTTCCACACTTCCGTGCCTTTTTGTATGTGTTCACAGCTGCTGTCCCCCGATATACTTCTTTGGGTGGAGGAAGAAAGAACCTATCCTCATTGCCCAGGACACTGTTATTCCCTGCTGGACACACTGTGCCCATCAGCAGCAGTACATGGCACAATCTGTGCCCCAGTTCAGCTTTAGTCTCTTTATTTCATTAATTTATAGGCTGCCCTTCCCTGCAAGTTTCCTAGGCCAGGATGCAATAAAATCAATAAAACATTAAAAATTCAATATAATAGCACAGAAGAAGCAACCATAAAATCACTAGAATAAATGAATCTACAAAATCCAACACAACTACAGTAACTATAAAATAACGGTGTGCACAAACCGCAGTTCGCGCACTGGTTTGGTGCCAAGCTGGTTCGGACAAGGTCTGAACCTGTTTGATGCTGCAGAGTGGGTAGAGGAGAGTGGGACCTTTAAGAAAGAGGAGAGCAGGTTCCGCTCTCTGCTGCCCCATGCAGCATCCTACTCATCCCAAGTGTCCCTGTGTGGTACCAGCACACACAAGGCACCCACGCATACACAGATGCCATGAGTGTGCTGGTGCCGCATGGGGGTACTTGGGACGAGCGCCACCCCAGCAGGAAGCTGCATGGGGTAGCAGAGAGCAAGTAAGGACCTGCTCTTCTTTTTCTTAAAGCTCCCGCTCCCTATCCGATTGGGTGCTGAACCTGTGCTTAAACCACCATTCATGCACACCCTTACCATAAAATGTACTGGAATGCCTAGGTAGATTTTTATTTTATTTTTTAGTCTTTGCTTGGTACCTAAAAGACATCAAAGCTGATGCCAGGTGAAGGCATTCCATATGCAGCATGGCATCACAACTGGGAAAGCCCCCACTCTGGACATCACCTACCTAACTTCAGATGGTGGTGGGGACCTGGAGGAAGTTATTTGATGACAAATAAAGGATTTGGGCACACTCATGTGAAAGATGTTCCTTTTAATTGATAGATCCTACACCAATTTGTCAGTAACAACCAACACTTTGAATTGTGCCTAGAAATAAACTGGCAGCCAGTGGAGGAGAACTTGGCTCTGTGACAAGACACAGCACAGAGCCCATTTGAAGGTTTGTGCGGAGGTGGTGTGTGCAGCGCAGCAAAAAAAACACAAAACAATTCTGGTCTGTGTGCATCGACTTGACAGCACACTTTACCTTACCTTGAAGACAAAATCTCCTGTATTTGGGCTGACTAGAATTCCACTGTCTGTTAAGGTGGCCAGCAATCCCTCTTGCAGTATTAGATTGGATCAGTTTAAATCTATGATGCCTGAGGACATGGACAAGCTCCTGGAGCAGTGCAGCCTACCACTTGTTCTCTGGATCCTTGCCTGACTTGGCTGCTTCTATCTAGCAGGGAAAATGTTGGAGATGGCCTAGTTAATAGCATTAACATCACTGAGGGAGGGTAGGATGCCTCCTTGTTCAAAGGAGGCAATGATTAGACCACTTCTTAAGAAGCCTTCCCTAGATCCCTCAGTGATGGATAGTTATAGGCCAGTCTCCAATCTCCCTTGGTTGGGCAAGGTGATTGGGAGAGTGGTGCCTAACTACTCTGCTAACCACATAGAGCACATTGACTACTGCAATGAGCTCTATATGGGGCTGCCTTTGTACATAGTCCAGAAATTGCAGTTGGTCCAGAATGCGGCAGCCAAGTTGGTCTCTGGGTCATCTCAGAGAGACCATATCACTCCTATCTTAAAAGATCTACACTAGTTGCCAATAAGGTTCCGGGCAAAATACAAGGTTTTGGTTATAACCTATAAAGCCCTAAACAGCTTGGGCCCTAGGTATTTCAGAGAATGAAGCTATTCTCATGATCAGTGGAAAGCGGGCTAAGGGTGCTTAGCCCGCTTCCCATCGATTGTGAGACTCACCAGGCTCGCAGCCGAGCCCAGTTGAGTCAAAGCGGGTAACCTGCTTAATTGCCCTGCCTTAAGCCCGGGTTAGCGGAGCGAGCGCTCCGCTAACCTGGGCTTTCCGATTGTGAGTTGCCATGGCGTGGCTCTGTGCCACAGCAACTCCCGTGTAGGCCCCCGACCGGGAGGCTAAAAAGCAGCCTCCCAGCTCAGGGGTCTCTCCAGCATGCCCTGCCCGCTTGCGCAGGGCATGCTGGAGCTTCTGGGGGGCGCACAGCCCCCAAACTCCCCAGTCCCCACCGGCTCCATAATGGAGCCAGCAGTTGTGTGGGCAGCTGCTTTGGCCGCCCACAGCCAACTGACAGGTCGTCTGCAGGGAGAGTGGGCTAAGCTCCCACTGATCGTGGGAGCCATCTCCATGTCTTCTTTGCTATGAACCACACTGCCCATTGAGATCATCTGGAGAGGTTCTTCTGCAGTTGCCCCTGGCTCGTCCAGTGGCTACTCAGGGATGGGCCTTCTCCATTGCTGCCCCAAGGCTTTGGAACACACTTCCTGCTGAAATAAGAGCCTCCCCATCTCTTGCAACTTTTAAAAAGGCAGTCAAGATACATTTGTTCATCCAGGCTTTTAATTAGATATTGTTTTAATAGTGTTTTTAATAGTTTGAGGTTTTAGATTTTAATTGTTGTAACGTTTTAAACCTTTTCTCTGTTGTTTTTATTGTGAACCACCCAGAGACTTGTGTTTTGGGCGGTATACTAATGTTTTAAATAAATAAATAACCAGCTCCAGGCAGTTTTGGAGGAAATCAATTATCTAGACCTATTTCAAGCTGGCTTTAGAGCGGGCTATGGGGTTAAGATGGCCTTGTTTGGCCTGATGGATGATCTTTACCGGGGAATCGACAGAGGGAGTGTGACTCCGTTGGTTCTTTTGAATGTCTCGGCAGCATTCAATACCATTTACCATGGTATCCTTCTGGATCGCCTGGGGGAGTTGGGGATAGGAGGCACTGCTTTGAAGTGGTTCTGCTCCTATCTCTCAGGCAGATTCCAGATCATGGAACTTGGTGACAGTTGCTCTTTGAAATGGGAGCTATTTTATGGAGTCCCTCAGGGCTCCATTCTGTCACCAATGCTTTTTAACATCTACATGTATCCACTGGGAGAGATAATCAGGATTTGGTTATCAGTATGCTAATGACACCCACATCTATTTCTTCTTATCATCATCAGGAAATGGCATTCACTCCTTAATTGCCTGCCTACAGGCAGTAATGGGGTGGATGAGGGACAACAAATTGAAGCTGAATCCAAGCAAGACGGAGGGATTGTCGGGGATCAGGATTTGAGGGATGAGCTAGATCTTCCTGTGCAGAATGGGGTTACACTCCCCCAGAAGGAACAGGTACGCAGCCTGGGAGTGCTCTTGGATCCAACCTTCTCCCTGGTATCTCAGGTGGAGGCTATGGACAGGACCACTTTCCATCAGCTACTGTTGATTCATCAGCTTGAGCTTCCATTCCTTGAAGAGAAAGATCTCAAAACACTGGTGCATCAATTGGTAACCTCCAGCTTAGACTATTGCAATGTGCTCTACATGGGGATGCCTTTGTACATAGTGTGGAAACTTCAGTTAGTCCAAAATGCGGCAGCCATACTGGTCTCTGGGTTAACCCAGAGAGAACATATTATGCCTGTTCTCAAACAGTTGCATTGGCTGCCAATATGTTTCCAGGCAAAATACAAAGAGCCAGTTATTACCTTCAAAGCCCTGAACAGCTTAAAGCCCAGGTTATCTTAGAGAGCACCTTCTTTTGTATGATCCCCATCACATCCTAAGGTCTTCCAGAGGTTGGTCTCCAGTTATCACTGGCACATCTTGTGGCAACTTGGAACTGGGCCTTCTCTGTAGCTGCTCCTGGTCTATAGGATGCATTCCCAGCAGATATCCGTAGTTTGGACTCATTGTTGGCCTTCAAGGGAGCCCTAAAGACGTGCTTATTTGGCCTGGCCTTCCAAGGTTTTTAAATTGTTTTTAAGCATTTTAATTGGTTTTAAATGGTTCTGAATTGTTTTAAATTTGTTTTTACATTGTTTTAAGTGGCTTGTTTTAAATGGTGTTTGCCTTTGTTTTTTATTTGTTGTGCCTTTGGATGGGGCGGTATAGAAATGTAACAAACAAACTGTTGAGTTCAACAGCTCCAATGAGAAGACCAACAACACTGGATAAATCTTCAGTGACTTTATTTTCGGCTCTCTTGTTCAAGACTCCACACCACGCAACTAGCTCTCAGCCAGCTCCAAATATATACTCTCTGGAACCAGCTGCCGACCATTACAAAGGGTGGGCTCTATAACAATTGGCCCATAGTTAAAATTATACAATAAAATAACATTTAATACAGCTGTAACCAATTATGGCGCCGAAACCGTTAGTACCGTAATTATCCTAATACAATGGTCTCGCGATATTTACTCGCTTGGACATAACATCCCTTTCCCCTTAAATAGCGACATAATCCTTCCAATACCTCGGTGGCCCACGCTCTCTTTTGGACCGCCGGGGAGTATTAACAACCCTCTCCAAGCTTAGCTCTGTTGCTGGGGCTGCCACAGGCTCCTGACTAGCTGATTCAACAGCCTCGGATTGCTCCTCAGTTAGTTGCTCTAGTTCGTGTGATTCATCTAGGTCAACCACCTGTTCTTTGTCACCCTCTGGCTTACTAACCTGCCCACTTCCTTGTCCACCATCTCCATTGGTCACCCGATGCTGCAATTGCTCACATGACGCCTCCAGACCTGCCCAAGTTCTGTTTGTACTCTATATGAAACAGGGCCAGTCTGGTCCATTATATTACCCTTAGTCCAGGCGGGACCAGAGGCATAGTTCCTGCAGTGGACCGGCTGGCCCACAACAAAACTCTTAGGCGATACCACCCCAATATTTGTACCTCTATATTCCATACGCCCTGGGTCTAATTTATCCAATAGGGTGACTGGCTTTCTCCGCATGAGCACCTCTGCCGGTGACTGACCTGACACCAAGGGCGTAACCCTATAAGTTAGGAGGAATTGGCACAGATGTAGTTCTAAGTCCCCTGGCCCCATGCGCCTAAGCGCTTCCTTTGTAGTTCTTACTAGCCTTTCTACCTGCCCATTCGTCGCTGGATGAAAAGGGGCCGAAGTTACATGCCGGATTGCATTCCTGTCTAAAAAATCCTGGAACTGAGCAGACGTAAATGTAGAAGCATTGTCCGTAACTAACACATCTGGCAACCCAAAAGTACTAAATAGTTGCCTTAACTTTCTTATGGTGATAGTAGAAGTTGTGCCAGTGACTGGGAAGACTTCTAGCCATTTAGAATATGCATCAACAGCCAGCAAAAACATTGTTCCTTTGAATGGACCTGCAAAATCCACATGAATCTTAGACCATGGTCCTCTTGCAGTATCCCACTCCCTATGCGGCAGTTGCAGCTCCTCTGGCCTCGATGCCTGACAATCCACACAACTCCCTACCCATTTTTCAACATCTAAATCCAACCTGGGCCACCAAAAATAGCTCAGTGCCAGTGCCTTAGATTTCACAATTCCTGGATGGCTGATATGTAAAACCTGCAAGACTCTCTTCCTTAGAACCTCCGGTATCACAACTTGCTGACCCCATAGTAAACAACCACGCTCTAAAGAGAGCTCATCCCTTTTTTGATGGAAAACCCTAAACTCATCTGATGGGGGTTTGACCGGCCATCCCTTCTGTACCCAACCCCGCACCCTGGTCAACATCGGGTCCCTACCTGTTTCTCTGGCGATATCCACCGCCGTAACAGGAGGGCTGGGTAATGCCTCTATCAACAGAACTTGATGCCTGGCCTCTTCCAGTTCCTCAAGAGGGATGGGGGATCTAGATAATGCATCCGCATGACTGATAGCTGCCCCGGGGCAATGGATCAAACTGAAATCATACGCCTGCAAAAACATCACCCAGCGTAACATTCGGGGTGACAGAATTTGGGGGGTCTGTTTCCCTGGCACAAAAATGCCCAGGAGGGGTTTATGATCTGACACTATGGTAAATTTTCGCCCATAGATGAAGTCATGGAACTTCTTTGTCCCTGCAATAATCGCCAACGCTTCCCGGTCTATCTGTGCATAGTTCCTTTCAGTCTTGGTCAATGACCTGGATAAAAAGCAATTGGCGCCTCTAACCCGTTTCCCAAATCGTGGCACAACACAGCCCCGACACCTACTGGGGACGCATCGCATACTAACAGTATGGGTTTCCTAGGGTCAAAATGAGTCAGAATAGCTTCTGACGTTAGTAAGCTTTTTACCCTTTTAAACGCCTCCTCCTGGCGGGGTCCTCAATGCCACACCGTTTGTTTCTTGAGTAAGTGATGCAGCAGTTCAGCCCATGCTGCTTTCTGCGGTAAAAATGCATGATAGAAATTAAGCAACCCCAAAAACGCCTGCAGTTCCATTTTTGAAGTGTGGCGGGGGCCCCCCAAATAGCCCGAACTTTGGACTCGGAAGGTCTAATCCCCTCAGAAGTGACCCTGAAACCCAAAAACTCCACCTCCTCAGTATGCAAGACACATTTCTCTTTTTTTACTCGCAACCCCGCATCCTGAAACCTTTGCAACACTTCCCCAACTTTCCAGCCAGTTCCCTCTTATTTTCTGCTAAAATGAGAACATCATCAAAATATGGCAGCACCCCATTAATTCCCTTCAAAATGCGTTCAACTAGCGCTTGAAAAATGCCTGGTGCAGCATTTACCCCAAATTGCAACCGATTTACCCGGAACGCTCCCTTATGGGTAACTATAGCTTGGCATAGCGCTGCCTCAGGTGTAACTGGCAATTGCTGATAAGCCTGAGCCAAGTCCAGTATAGCAAAACATTTGCCTCCACGCAAGGAGGCCAACAAATGGCTTACGACTGGCACTGGATAAGCATTTGCACGAATTGCCTTGTTGATAGTACATTTGTAGTCTGCACATATTCGAATGTCCCCATTAGCCTTCAGCACTGTCACTATCGGTGTCTCCCAAGGGGCGGAGTCAATCGGTTCCAAAACCCCTTGGGCGACCAATCTGTCCAGTTCCTCCTCTATTTTGTCCTTCAACGCAAACGGCACCCGCCGAGGCTTTAATCTGATGGGCTATACCCCTGGATCCAAGTCGAAGGCAATAGGTTGTCCCGTGTAGGTTCCCAATCCTGGCTGGAACACTTCCCTATATTTCTCGCAGATGTCTTGGATGGGATCAGTCTCGACAGCATGGATGCCTGTAAAGGCAATTCCCAGTGGCTCAAACCACTGGACCCCCAACAAATTATTCCGGCCCTGCTTCACGACGACCAAAGGCAGTTGTGCAGAACGACCCTTGAATTTTACATGAAACGTGCCGATTCCCTTTAAAGTGTAAAGACACTTTAAGCGCACGTAGACGGGGATGGGCAGCAGGCGAAATCTTCTGGAAGTCCCTCTGTGAGATAATCGAGTAAGAAGTTTCCGAATCAATCTCCATTGAGGTAAGTGTCCCTTGTATTGATACATCCACAACAAACCTCTCTGTAGCCGCCTGCACCCTAGATTCCCTTTGGCGGGCCATGGTAACCTTGGACACAGACTGGTCCCTCCACTGGCGGTGACCATCACCCCGGCACCCTTCAGCTCTCTGCCTGCAAACTTTTGCTATGTGACCCCGTTTCCCACAGCCGTGGCACTCAGCGTTCTTAAACAGGCACTTTGCATGCACATGGCGGTTGCCACACCCTGCACATGGGGCGGTGGAACCCTTAGTGCCCCTGCCAGTCTTTTGGTGCACCTTCCCAACGTCGTCTTCGGCCTCGCTGGAATCGGTGGCTGACTCAGGGCTTCCCTGTCTTTGTACAGCAGAGCCCCCAGCACTCACTTCGGCAGTTCTCTGCTTGAAAACCTTGACTCCCGAATCCACAGCTTCAGATGCAAGGGCCTCCTTCAGAACTTCTGCAAAGGACAAACTCTCCTGCTTCAAAAGCCGCCTCTGTGCCGCCTCATCCGATAATCCCAGCAGTAACCGGTCCCGGAGGGCTTCCTTCAGTTCAGCCCATTGGCACGGAGCAGCCACTAAACGAAGCACTGCCGCATAGTCTGCAACAGACTCTCCCGGTTGTTGATCTCGTCTGTGGAATGCCAACCGCGCCGGAAAGATTGATACCGTGGGTTTGAAATGGCCCCTCAACGTGACCAAAATGTCTTTCAGGGACACAGTCGCAATGTCCCGGGGCAGCAGGAGATTCACCGCCAACTCCAAGGTAGGCAAACTGCAACGGGCGAGAAAACATGCCTTTTGTCATTCCTCACCGTCTATCCTTTCAGCAACCAAGAAGTTGGTAAATTGAAGTTCATAAAGTTTCCACTTATCTGGCTCCGAGACACAGAACGGCCCTATGTTGGGTGAGTAAGAACTCATCCTCAGACCCTCGTCGCCAATATGTTGAGTTCAACAGCTCCAATGAGAAGACCAACAACGCTGGGTAAATCTTCAATGACTTTATTTTCGGCTCTCTTGTTCAAGACTCCACACCATGCAACTAGCTCTCAGACAGCTCCAAATATATACTCTCTGGAACCAGCTGCCGACCATTACAAAGGGCGGGCTCTATAACAATTGGCCCGTAGTTAAAATTATACAATAAAATAACATTTAATACAGCTGTAACCAATTATGGCGCCGAAACCGTTAGTACCGTAATTATCCTAATACAATGGTCTCGCAATATTTACTCGCTTGGACACAACACAAACAAACAAACAAACAAACAAATCTACCCCAGCCATTAACATGAACATGAATAGAAGAAGGCAAGGGAGCATCAGCCCAGTTTCCTCAGCAGTGAGGATGTGCTCTCTCTTCCCCACTGCCTTGTAAATGTTTTCACCTGTTTGCAAAAGGGTGCAAAAGTTCACCAAAAAGGGGAACATGTTTCATGGAGGGTGAAAACATTTGTGAAACATGCATCCCATTTCAGCTCAGCACAAGAGATTCTAATACTGCAACTAGCTCAATTACTTTCTATCTCTGATCAGGGTTCCTCTTGCAATTCCTGTTGCCCTAACAAAATATCCTGTAAGAGAATGTCTCTAAAGTCAAACTGCTATTACACAATCCCCTCAAGATGCAATTAATGATAGGGTATTATCAGAGACTGGGCCTTGCTCAAACTAGGTGGAAAGGTTTTTTGCTTTCTCACTTTTTTTTTAGCACTTGAATCGGGTTACATACACAAATCACACAAACTTGGAGTGGGGGAGGTGTGTCACACTCTGGATCAAGAGATGAGACTGTTATTCACCTCCTGCCACTCCCCCTTCACAGGGAGTTGTGAAATACAAATAAGAAGGTTTGGATGAGTTCCTATTTTTATCTGAATTCTTTTCTTCCATACGTGGTAGCAACAACTCGATTTTCCACTTGGAGAAGCTACCTAAATACACTGCGATTTATCTCATGGAAATTTCCCCTGCAGCCATAAAAAAGTAGCCATTTCAACCATGCACATAATGAATGGCCCCATAGCCTGAGGTCACTGCCATTGCTATTGAGTCTGCCTTCATGCAGCAGCCAGAATTATCCGATCAATGGGCTGCCCTTTAGTGTATTTTGTAGTGAATCTATTGTGCCCACTGCAGGGCTTAATAAGAAATGTGTTATCAGCACAGATGTGCAGAGAGAGAGAGAGAGAGAGAGAGAGAGAGAGAGAGAGAGAGAGAGTCCAATTGGAAAAGTTTGAATGCCAGTTCAGAAAATGTGCAAGTTTGTGTGGAAGTTTTCTAAACACATATCCCTTTAAGATTTTCAAACACATTTTTGGTAGGGTTGGGGCTGAGGATGTTACTAAGTGAGGATGGGAGCCGGTGCCTGGATTCAGAAAGGGTTTTTTCATTGCTTGAACTGTTAGCTCAAAAATGGTTTATGTGAATCTTTCCTGTTTGTTGGGTTGTTGGTGGTTTTGTTTGAGCATCAAATGTCAAAGTTTAACTTGATGCATGCTTTAGGTAAAGTTCAATGGCAAATGCCCTGCTACCTTGCTACAGATATTGAAATACCCCTGTATGTGTGGCTGGGGAATGTTCAGTTGGTATAAGCCCTGGTGTCCTCCCCTCAAACAGGGAGCCTCTTCTCAAACGGTGTGTAGTTGATGCAAGGCACCAACTACACACAGTTTCCTATCATCACTACGCCTCCTTCCTCTCCATAAATATGTCTTCCTCTGCTTTCTGCTTGAAGCCAAGCCTGTTAAAAGGAAGGGCCTCCAACAGGGATGCTGGTCTGGAAGCAAAGCAAATGCTAAGCAGGCCAATGGGTATAGACTATCTAAGAGCAGCTGATCCTCACTCTGAGCAACAGATCGGGACAGAAACTGAGACTTGATAGGGCCAGGTGTAACCCTATTGTGATACTTGTCCACTGCTGAACTAGAAGCTGCATTTTCACTCTTTAGCCAGTTGCATTGGTGGCACCTGAGTGCAATATTGCACAAAAGCTTCTGTTTTGGGCAAGCTGCTATGGTTATATAGACTAGCATACAGAGTCCCTGCCACCTCAATAAAACTGGGCAAGGCAGCGGGAGATTAACCTTTACCAAATACTGGCTATGAGTTCTACATTGTACAGATTCATCTCTCAAGAATAAAAAGGCAAAACACCTTGATGCACTTTTTGCTCTTCATTCAGAGACAGTGGGTAAAGAAGACTTTCTTTTTGTCATTTGCCCAGGAAGAGGGGTGGATACAATTTTGGAAGCCTTCATTTGGCTGTTGATTAGCAGGAGGCCTTCCACCCTGCACTCCAAATGAGAGTTTGCTTTCCAAACTCCCAGGGGTGGCAGCCAGTCTCTGCCCGTATTGCCAACTAACGGTCCTCAGTGTCTGCTGCTAGTCTGCTGCCTGGGGTGACTGCCTTATGGAAGGGCTGCCTCTGCTCAGAGTCACCCAGATCCAACTTCCATCCCACCACCAACATCCAAATCATGCTTGACAAACCCTCATGCTGCATCCCTCTCCAGGCGTGGTTCTTGAAGCCTTGTTACTAAAGCTTCCTATGTAACAGGTGCTGAGCTTGCCTGTGCCCTCAGCCTATGGCAAGCTGCTGTGAGGTTGCATTATTCACAGATGGTCTGAACAGTAATTGAGGCGCTACACACAATCAATGTGTAGAGCCTCATGGGTTTATGCAGGGAGACTGGGCTTAGTGCGCTCTCCCTGCACACAAGCATAAGCTCCAGGGGTTGGGGGAAGAGGAGTCTGTGCTTTGCCTTCCTGGAGTCCCCTCTCCCCCCACCCCGAGTGTGTCAGCCGTGGCTGCAAGCAGCCACGGCTGACACATGGAGCTCTTGCTCTATTAACCTCAGTTAAGGGGAGAGATTTTTAGGCAGGCTAGCCACCATGGAACCACCAGCAAGCTCAGTGGTTCTTACAGTGGGGGGAAACTGGGCTGGGCTCCCTTAGCCCAGTTTTCCTCCATTGTGAGTAGCCTCATAGTCTCTTCTCTACAACAACAACAACTACTACTACTACTACGAATATTTATATACCACTCTTCAACAAAAGTTCCTAAAGCCACTACATAGATATCCTCTATAATAAAGAGCCTGTGTGTGCGCCTGTGTCTTCCTCGGCCGTTCTGGGCATGCGCAGAGCGCATGCCCAGAACATCCGAGGAAGATATGGCTGCAGGCACCAGGCAGCCATGATGAGGAGAGCGGCAGGCCGAGAACAGACTATGGGAGGGCAGAGGCGGCAGCGGCGGGACCGGCCCTGCCACTGGAACATACGAGGCAGCGGTGGCGGGGAGAAAAGACAGCAGCAGCAGGGAGAAAAGAAAGGGGAGAAAAGACAGCGGCGGGTCTGGCCCGACCACAGGAAATGCGGCAGCGGTGGATTCAAAATGGCAGCAACAGCGGGTCCGGCCCAGCCGCAGAGAAGGGAAAGGGAGCGGCGACGGGACCCGACCCGACCCGGAAGGCAGAGAGGCGGCAGGGACAGGACCGGGCATCCCAGGAGAAGGGACCAGCCCAGACAAAGGCTAGGAGAAACAATGAGGGCGGGTCCAGACCAGCTGAGGAAGAACCAGCCCGAAAGTTTAAAAAAAAAATTCTGTGGCCATGTTGGCCGGTTGTTCGCCCGGCCGTGGAAAGGCCAGAGGCGGCCACTGGGAGGGCAAAGGCAGCAGCGGCGGGTCCAGCCCAGCCGCAGAGATAGGAGAGGCAGCAGCGGGTCTGGCCCACCCGCCGAAAAGAATAGGGGCAGCGACTGTCCCTTGGGCAGTCTGGCTGGTTGGAGGCTGCAAAGCCATGTTGGGGGGGTGGCTCCAGGGGAGCGGCAGCGGCAGCCGGACGGGCGGGGGGGGGGGGGTCTTGTGCTGAGCCGCCACCTCCTCCTCCTCCTGCTTGGCAGCAGCCGGCCCTCGGGTGGTTCCCAGGACGGCGGCGTCGACCCCCCGGGAAGAGCCGCCGGCAGCCTGCCGAGTGCCGGCAGGCAGAAGCAGGGACCGGCAGCTCCCAGAGGAGAAGACCTCCGCCCGCCCGCCCCTGGCAGCAGTAGCAGCTGCAGCTCCTGCTCACTCCCAGCCCAGGGAGGGAGGCGCAGGCAGCAGCTCAGCAGAGCGAGCCGTGGTTGCTGCTGCTGCTCTGGGCGCCTGGCCATCGCCGCTGTCCCCAACTAGCGCCCGTTATTTTAACGGGCTTAAAAATACTAGTAAATAAATAAAATGACTCCCTGTCCCCAAACAGCTCACAATTTTAAAAAAAGATAAATAAGACAGACACCAGCAACAGCCACTGGAGCTGGGGCGTACCTTCCTTCCTTCCTTCCTTCCTTCCTTCCTTCCTTCCTTCCTTCCTTCCTTTCTTTCATTCATTTATTTATTTGATTTATATACCGTCCTTCCAATACGGCTCAGAGCGGTTCACAACATGATAAAAACAATTAAAAACAAATTAACAATTAAAACCAAACTATTAAAACACAATAAAACCAATAAAACAGCTAAAAGCCCTGAAAATCAGGGCAACAATTTAAAACAGTTTAAAACAATTAATCATTTAGAACTCTGGAAGGCCAGGCCAAATAAGTACGTTTTAAGGGCTCTCTTGAAGGACAGCAATGATCTCAGATTATAAATTTCTGCTGGGAGTGCATTCCATAGCCCAGGAGCAGCTAAAGAGAAGGCCTGCCTCTGCGTCGCCACCAGACGAACTGGTGGCAACTGGAGACGGACCTCCTCAGATGACCTTAACGTGCAGTGGGGATCATGTAAAAGAAGGTGCTCTCTTAGAGAACTCGGACCTAAGCCGTTCAGGGCTTTAAAGGTAATAACCAGCACTTTGTATTTTGCCCGGAAACATATCGGCAGCCAGTGTAACTGTTTCAAAACAGGCATAATATGGTCTCTTTGGGTTGCAGCAGAGACCAATCTGGCTGCCGCATTCTGAACTAACTGAAGTTTCCAGACTACGTACAAAGGCAGCCCCACGTAGAGCACATTGCAGTAGTCAAGCTGGGAGGTTACCAGCTGATGCACCACTGTTTTGAGGTCATCCTCTCCGAGGAATGGACGCAGCTGTCGAATCAGCCGAAGCTGATAGAAAGCACTCCTGGCCATGGCCTCCACCTGAGATACCAGGGTGAGGCCTGGGTCCAGGAGTACTCCCAACCTGCACACCTGCTCCTTCTGGGAGAGTGTAACCCCATCCAGCACAGGGAAATCTAACTCATCCCTCAGATTCTGAGCCCCCACAATGAGCACCTCCGTCTTGCTTGGATTCAGCTTCAATTTGTTCTCCCTCATCCACCCCATTATGGCCTGTAGGCAGGCATTTAGAGAATGAGTGCCATTTCCTGAAGATGAAAAGGAGAAGTAGATTTGGGTGTCATCAGCATACTGATAACACCCAGCACCAAATCTCCTGATGACCTCACCCAGTGGTTTCATGTAGATATTGAAAAGCATTGGTGACAGAATGGAGCCCTGGTGGACTCCATATAACAGCTCCCGTTTTGAGGAGCAACTGTCACCAAGCTCCACCATCTGGAATCTACCCGAGAGATAGGAGCAAAGCAGTGCCTCCTATCCCCAACTCCCCCAGGCGATCCAGAAGGATACCATGGTCGATGGAATCAAACGCCGCCGAGAGATCCAGAAGAACCAGCAGAGTCACACTCCCTCTGTCGATTCCCCGGTAAAGGTCATCCATCAGGCCGACCAGGGCTGTCTCAACCCCATAGCCAGCCCTAAAGCCAGTTTGAAATGGGTCTAGATAATCAGTTTCCTCCAAGACTGCCTGGAGCTGGTCGGCCACCACCCTCTCAATCACCTTGCCCAACCAAGGGAGATTGGAGATTGGCCTGTAAGATTGGCCTGTAACTGTCCATCACTAAGGGATCCAAAGAAGGCTTCTTTAGGAGTGGTCTAATCAATCCCTCCTTCAAACAAGGGGGCACCCTACCTTCCCTCAGTGATGTGTTTATGATATTAACTAGGCCATTTCCGACAATCTCCCTCCTAGATAGAAGCAGCCAAGTCGGGCAAGGATCTAGACAACAGGTGGTAGGCCTCATAGCCCCAAGCAGCTTGTCCACATCCTCAGGAGTCACAGATTGAAACTGATCCAATCTAATACTGTAAGAAAGATTGCTGGACACCTCCTCCATAGACCTTGCAAAAAGAGTGGAGTCCAAGTCAGCCCAAATACAGGAGATCTTGTTTGCAAAAAATCCATTAAAGGCATCACAGCAGAACGACCCCAGGGACTGATTTGAAGTAGAAGGAGCAGAAATCAAACTCCTCACAACCCGGGATAGCTCTACTGAGCGCGAACCTGCAGCCGCAATGCGCGCAGACCAAAAGCCCTTTTTGCCGCACGCACCGCAACCGCATAACTCTTCAAATGGGTGACATGCTGTATCCTATCAGATTCGAACTAAGTTCTCCTCCACTTGCGCTCTAGTCGCCTACCCAACCGCTACAGCCCCCGCAACTCCTCAGTATACCAAGGGGCCATTTTTGCAGCAGGTCGGAAGGGACGCTTAGGAGCAATCGTGTCTACTACCCTGATGAGTTCCCTGTTCCAGGTTCCCACCAGGGCATTGACAGAATCACCGGCCGCACCAACATCAAAATCCTCCAAGGCCTTTTGAAATCCCACTGGGTCCAGCAGCCTTTTCGGACGGACCATCCTAATAGGTCCACCACCCCTGCAGGGGTGGATTGCGGCTGTGAGACCAACCTTAACCAGGTAGTGGTCCGTCCATGACAATGGGGAAACTGCTGGATCCCCCACCCACGGAACACCCCCCTGATCCGAACAAAAGACCAAATCGAGTGTGTGGCCGGCAACGTGAGTTGGTTCAGAAACTAATTGGGATAGGCCCATAGTTGTCGGGGCCGCTATGAACTCCTGAGTCACACCAGACAAGCCAGTCCCAAAGTGGATATTGAAGTCCCCCAGCACTAAAAGTCTAGGAGACTCCAACACCAACTCCACAACTAGCTCCGTCAGCTCAGTTAGGGAGTCAGTTGGGCAGTGGGGTGGACGGTACACCAACAGAATCCCCAAGCTATCCCTAGTTCCCAGCCGCAAAAATACTCACTCGATATAAGTCAGCTGTCTCACAGGGGCCCTGGTAAGGGAAATGGTATTCTTATGGACCACAGCCACTCCACTCCACCCCACCCCCACCCACATCCTCTAGCCTGCTCCACGACAGAGTAACCTGGTGGGAGAACCTGAGCCCACACTGGACCACTCGCCTCCCCCAACCAGGTCTCAGTTATACATGCCAGGTCAGCTCCCTCATTCACGATCAAGTTGTGGACAATTTCGGTCTTATTCTGAACTGACTTGGCATTACAGAGGAGCAAGGCCAGACTCTGTGGCTCATTGGAGTTGCTCCCCGAGGCCTAAGAGTTGACAGAGCAGTTGGAAGTGGAAACAGTCACTAATTTCCCTTCCCCTGTAACGGCCAGCTGCTCTGCCTGCGCCAATTCTTCTATTCCCCACCACAACAGAAATAGCTGCCCCAGAAATGCTGGGCGCACTCCCAGCACCATCCCCCTCAAGAGAGCCCAAACACATATTTGATAAAGGCCTGGCACAACCCAACCCCCCAGCCCTCAGACCCACCCTCGAAGGCGCAGCCCCAAAGGCCGGCCCCCTTTGGCAGCCCGATGACTACGCCTTTGGCGAGCCTCCCTGCTTTTAAGCCAACAAGCCCTGAGAGCCACACCTCTCACGTGCAGCTCCCAGAACAGGCTCCAGGTGGATCTCCTCAGCAGTCTGGGGGCTGGCAACCAGCCAGCTAGAACTTGGCAGCAGACAAGCAGGCTGCTCCCCATCTGGGCTGGAAGCTCCACAGGAGGCAGAGGGACCTGTTGCTAAGTCCCTGCAGGCAGATGGAATGGCCTTGCAGCTCCTTGTCCCCTCCCCTGAATGAAGCAAAGGGAGACAAATGTCTCCTGGCCCACAGGCTCTGAGCGCCCGCCCCCCCAAAGGCTAGCCTTTGCCCTCTCAATTCTGCCATGCAGCATGCCTGCAAGGGAGAGCAAAGGCAGCTGCCTGCCTGCCCAATCTCTCCCTGCTTCCCCGCCCATGCAGCGTGCTTGTGATAGCGAGCTCCTGGGAGCCCAAGGCGATGGAAGGAGAGAGAGAGAAGCAAACTTTCCCTCAGCGAAGCTTCCTCCTCCCCGGCAGGCTGAGGTAGCTGAGAATAATTGTTTGGATTGCCGCTGAGCTCTGTCCTGCTGTTGGGGGAGGGGGTGGTTCTATCTGCCTTCTATTGCCCAGGCTGTACCTGGAGGTAGAAGGGGACGGGAGACACTACAAAGAAGACAAGGAAAAGTAAGCCCCCACCCCGTTGGGGGGGGGCATGTTTGCCAATTGTGGAGCTTGGAATTCGGTTTGCAAACCATCTCTCTTCAAAGGGGGAAGGGGAAGAGACGAGTCTCATGTGGGTGTGGCATGGAGAATGGAGCACCCTCATGGAGATCGAGTCTGTCTTGTGTATGTTTCATTTTTTGTACTAGTGTCTGCTCTCTGTGCTTGCAAAACTCCTGAACCCTGCAATTGTCCTGAAAAAGCAAAAGCAGCAGGAGCAGGAGAGAAGCTGGGGGTGGGGATGCCTTACTTCCAAACACTCCATTCAGCTATGAGGAGGGAAAGAGTGCAAGCCAGGAGAGAGAGGTGTGAGGGAGCAGCTAAGCAGCTGCTGCTTTTCTGAATGATGGGTCTCTTTCCCACCCAGGCCCCAAGTTGCATTAAAAAACAACAAAAATTCCAAGGTCTCCCCCATCCTCTCTCAACCCCCCCCCCCATTACCTTGTTTTTTTACATCTTTATATTCTTAGAAATTAAGTTTTTTAAATATTGGATCCTTTAGAGACAGAGGAGTGGATAAAGAATTATGCAGGATGTGGGAATATGTTGTGTGTTGTTTCTGCTAATGCATATTTGCATGAATATACTTGTTTTATATTATTACATTCTTGTGAGTTCAGTTGCTGTTTGTGCCCTCAAGAACCCACATGTGTCATGGTGTGTGTGTGTGTGTGTGTGTGTGTGTGTGTGTGTGTGTGAAGCGGGGTGGGGGAGATGCTTGACTTCCCAGTCAGTGTACACAGGATTGCAGTTGTATTATAAAAGTATATCAGCACGAAGTCACAGGTGGTGTGGTTGTGTTTTGAAATAAGGATCAAAGCTTTCAAACTGAGTCACTTGGTGAAAAGCCTAGATTGGAAAAACTCTGAAAGAACTACATCCAAGCACTGGTTTGCAGGATTGCTTGGGTATTTTAACTGTAAGCCACCCTGAGCCATTTTGGAAGGGCGGTATAAAAATTGAATTAATAAATAATAAATTGAAATGTTAAATTAATTTGAGTTGCTCTTTAAGACATGCTATTTTACCATGGAAAACCTCTATTGTGAAAAGCCAATATACTTAAAACACAGCATGTAATTTCTACAAGTTGCCTTCCCCATATTTTGCAAATTGTTTTGTTGGGTTTGAGAACAACCCCCCATCATTTGGTCTATATCTCTTGGAGTGGATTCAGATGACAGTTTGGGTTGTCAGTTAATCTGCTGCACTATATTACACGTGTCCTTAATGTTCTTCTGCAGCAGAGACATGGGTCCAGGAGAAGGAGAGGAAGGCAGTGAGGGGCCCATTTAAAAATCTTGTCTCTGGGTCCACTCCAACCTCGGCACGCCCCTGCACTGGAGGGATGCTGTGCTGGGACTGGACTGGGACAGTTGCTCTCCCCCTGCTAAATATAATAGAATCACCACTTTAAAAGGTATCTCTTTGCTCAGTTAACAGGGGTAATAGTATTCTGTTTTTCTATCCATAGAATTCTATTTTTTCTATTTCTTTTTAAAAGTGTATATATATAATTCAAAGTGGTAGAATATATATAAATTTATACTTGGGATTGCACCCAGAAACGAACTGGGAACCAATGAAGCTCTCACAGACCCACAGTAGCATGTCCTCTGCAGTATGTATGCATTTATAACCCCATGAAAAGGTCATTAATGACCTATCTAAATCCATCCTCTGTGTGGGCAAAGTAGAAGCACAGATACTGCAGAATTTCTCACTGTGAGGAAAAATGCATGTGTGAATATATCCAGAGATTAAATATGTAATAATACTGATTGACAACCTCCTTTTCCCACCGCTGCTTGAACTGTTCTTTCTTCCTTTTGTCTTTTTTACAATTAAAAATGTACAGCCTTGAGTCTTGCTTTTGCTTTCTACAGGCACCAATCTAAAGCTCTAGCAGTAGTACCTGGCTGACTTATTGACAGCAAACATCCACAGGGCTTTGATGAACTAAAGACTGATTAAACCAGGGTCACTCCTGCAAGAGAGGAATGCGTTCCATATCAAAAGGAACTGAACATCTTTCTCTCTCTTTCACCCAAGAAGAATTTCCCAGTGGCATGCAGGCTTTTGTGAAGCTTTTTGCAGTCAATATTGTAAGATCCTGCATTAACATTATATGAAACAACAACTCGGGAACTCACACTGAAGAGGTTAGTTCAGCCTCACAGCCACAGAGGAAAATACAGAGATTAGAGTTCATCTTTCCATAAAGTTGCTCTTTCACTGGAGAGAAATCGACGTTGACTGATTCGTGTTCATCAGAATAACCACTTCATAACAACCTTTGGGCTTACTAACAACATTCCAGCAATGGCAAAAACCTTAAATCTAAATATTGGCTGTGTGTTTAGTATATTACCAAAGCAGGGCCGACTTACCCAAAGGACAGAGCAAAAAGGGCCTCGTATTTACACTTACTGGGCTGGCAATAGTCTTTGCAATGATGTTTTGCATGTGCACGGGTTTTGCATGAAGGAGCATACAAATGTTTGTATGGCCCATGAAATGGTACAGTCCACTAGGGGCGTTTGTTTGTTTTCTGAACAAATGGATTTGAATGCAACAGGATTAAGCAAATGCAGTTCAGATTTCATTTAGCTTCCACTGCCGCTTGTGGTTTCCTCAGCAAGAACCCCATTACACAGCTGCTTCCTGCCAGTCATTATTTTGAATATGCATTCTGCCCCTAGACACTGCATCATCCTGGGCAGCATGGTTAAACAAGATGGCCACCACCATGAAAATATACTTGCCACTTTTGTTTACTCACACTGCCCCAGAACAATGCTGAATCTCTGGAAAGAATGAATATTTAATATGGAGCTCTTTCCATCAATGATATAGTCGGTGGCAAGAACTACAGTGAGAAGTACAAACTTCTTTTAAAAATAGGACCGCTCTCAACTAGGGATGTACAAAAAATTTCGGGCACAGATCGATCTGTGCCCGAAATGAGCAATTTCGGGTGATTCGGGGCCGAACCGAATCACCCCCGATGTTCCCCGATATTTTTCGGGGCCGAGCCGAATCACCCGAATTTCGGGGCTGAAAAATTCGGGTGATTCGGCTCATGGCCGATTTTGGGGGATTTTTTGAAGTTTTAGTGACTTTGGGGCAGTTTGGGGGCATAGCATGGGATCTGGGCAAAAAGAGTGGGGTGGGGTGGTAGTGCCTAATGGGTGCAGACTACCACCCCAATTTCAGGGGGATTGGGCAAAGGGGTGATTTTGGGGGAATTTCTGAAGTTTTTGTGTCTTTGGGGCAGATTGGGGCAGAAAGTGGGGCCTGGGGCAGAATAGTGGGGTGGGGTGGTAGTGCCTAATGGGTGGAGGCTACCACCCCAATTTAAGGGGGATTGGACAAAGGGGTGATTTTTTGGGAATTTTTGAAGTTTTTGTGTCTTTGGGGCAGTTTGGGGGCAGAAAGTGTATCTGCCCCAAAAGGGTGGGGTGGGCTGGTAGATAGTGCCTAATGGGTGGAGGCTACCACCTGTCCCCAATTTCAGAGTGATTGGCCAGAGGGCTGGATGTTGTTGATTTTCTGAGGTTTTTCTTCATAAAGTGCTTTGTGGTAGATTGATTCATTCATCATATTCATAGTAAATGCAAGTGTGAAAAAGTGAAAGTGGGGTCATGAGAGTTCTTTAATTGAAAAAATCTCATTTGCTATCATTGAATGAGAATTCACACCTCAGAAAATAAGGGAATAACATCCCTTCAGAAAAACTTCTGAGGTGTGAATTCTCATTCAATGATAGCAAATGAGATTTTTTTCAAGTAAAGAACTCTCATGACCCCACTTTCACTTTTTCACACTCTCACTTACTATGAATATTGAATGAATCAATCTACCACACTGCACTTTATGAAGAAAAACCTCAGAAAATCAACAAAATCCAGCCCTCTGGCCAATCACTCTGAAATTGGGGACAGGTGGTAGCCTCCACCCATTAGGCACTATCTACCAGCCCACCCCACTCTTTTGGGGCAGATCCACTTTCTGCCCCCAAAATGCCCCAAAGACACAAAAAATTCAAAAATTCCCAAAAAATCACCCCTTTGTCCAATCCTCCTTAAATTGGGGTGGTAGCCTCCACCCATTAGGCACTACCACCCCACCCCACTCTTTTTGCCCAGATCCCATGCTATGCCCCCGAACTGCCCCAAAGTCACTAAAACTTCAAATATTCACCAAAAATCAGCCCTTTGCCCAATCCCCCTGAAATTGGGCTGGTAGCTTCCACCCATTGGGCACTACCACCCCACCCCAATATTTTGCCCCAGGGCCCTTTCCCCCCCATCAATCAATTCAGATTCAGGTTAAATACAAATCTGAACCGAATCAAGGGTGATTCAGGTGGCCCATATTCGGGCACAAAACAGAACAGGGGTGATTCAGTTTGGGTCCCGAACTGAATCACCGAAAATCCGAATTGCACACCCCTACTCTCAACTGAATGTGGTTACAAAAATGACTCAGTGCTCTCAGAATGGGTCCTAAAACAAAATGAAGCCCCCAAACACAATTTTTAAAAAATTATGAACATAGTCCTACAGAGTAACAACGGATACCTTACATGAGGCTACTGATTTGCCTTTTAGTTTAGTTGTATAGCAAAGTTTCATTTAGAGCATGTGTAGATCTGGGTAAGTGACTTCTGCCTCCTAGCCACAGCTCACAGATTTCTCATGCTAAAAAATGCCATCAGCAATCTCCAGTTGAGAGCAGAAAGCAAAGAGACCAGGATAAAAAGTTTCTCATGCTTTGGAGGGCAGCAGAAAATAGAACAAATTTATGCCAGTCAGAGGTTAAGGAATGGCACTAGAGACAAAGGAAGTCTATTAAGAGCAGGAAGAGGAAGCTGTTAATGCATCTAAATGGGTGTGATGCTCAGTGCATCTCTTGGCACAAATTATCTTTAGCAAAAACAAAAACCCAGCAACACACACAAATGCATCATTTGGAAGGAAGCTGCTGTAAGGATGGTGCGACTGGCAGGTTGGTTGTCATGTTTTCCCTGTGCCCCTGGTGACACACTGTCAAGGACATGCAGCTGTTGCTCTGGGCTCCCATTCTGGCCCTGGCAGTAGCTCACCAGCAGCTTCAGGTGTTGCCCTTCTTAGGCAGGTTACAAAGGTACCTTTCTGTTGGGTGGTGGAACAAATCGTTGGCACATCAAAGGGACAGTAGTTTCCTGGCTCTCTTTCAGCCAAACAAAGTGTTGTGTGATGCATCATTGGGAATAACAGGTTTAACATTTCTTTCAAAATTAGCAGCTGCCGGGGCTGATCCAGATGGTGCCTGTGGGAAGGGGAGAAGGCCCGATCTGGATTGGGGCCCCTGTGGCCACTAGCTGACCCAGGAAGAAAGCTCTCAATATGAGCTTTCCCAAGTCAAGTAGGGGGTCCAGATCAAGATCATGGTGGGGTCTTAAGCCCTCCTCTCCCACACCGTTCTTTCCAGACTTATGTTAAGATGACTGGAGCAAATATTAAGCTCTAAAACAGAGAAGAGATGTAAAAAAGTGACAGCAGAGTCCTATAACCTTTTTAGGAGAAATGTCTTCCAGTCTGAGGTGAGCAGCTCCCCTTTCAACCACATGGTACATGTGTGACAAAAAGAGAAAGAAAGCACAGTAGCTATATTATGCCTGAAAATTAGACTTCACTCAAAATGCATCTTGAAACAATGTAGACATTATACCCTCAACATTTCACGGGTGAAAACAGGGGTCATTCTTGCACTAGCAGAGTGGCAAGAGCCTCCCACTGTCTCCCTTTGTCACTTCTGCCTCCATCGCCTCATCTCTGTTGCTGCCCCCTCCCTCATTTGTCAGCAGCCTACTAGTGAGAAGGGGGAGGAAGCATCTACAGTACTCTGTGGAAAGGGTATTGGAAACATGCTGTAGAATATTAGAGTATTGGAGACACTCTTTAGTACTCTAATTCCCCCCCCCCCCATGTTTTTCTTTTTTTCCAGAGGGTAAAGGTAGAGGTATGCAATTCAATTTGAGGTCAAATCAATTTGGGGGCAATTTGCAGATTCGACTGTGAATTAAATCACCCTCAAAATAGAGAGCCCAATTTGGGGTCGAAGTGAATCACCCTCAATTTGATCCGAATCAATTTAGATGATTCAAATGCCATTTTGAGGCCCATTCCACTGGAAAAATGGGCCTCAACATGGCACTTTCTTCTGGAGAAAGTAGGTCTACCAATTGGGGTCAGTGGGTAGATTTAGTGTGTCAGCCCACCTGGTCTACCTGGGTAGGTCAAGCTGGCAGTTCTCGACCAATCAAATTGATGGTTCTGCAATTCAATTCAACCTCGCATCGAATCACATAATTTGATTCCTGCACACCCCTTGTGAGAGGGAAGCAGTTTGCTAACATTTTGAGTCCATGTACATTCATGGATGCTGGCATCAAAATGAATCCACCTTCAGTTGATTTTTATAAGTTTAACTTCTAGCCATCAGGTAGGGAGCTGAAACCTGATCAACTCAAAATGTCTGCTTTGTGTGCACTGATCAAGTTCTTTTAAGGCATCCCTAGCACTCTCACAATAGGCAATATAAGGACACTGTTTTATCTAGGACAAATAACATAAAATAGGGTGTGAACCTTGTAAAAAGAGACTATTGAGGAATCAGAGATACAGGAACAGAAACTTTGAAACTAGCAAAACTAGGTTACAACCTATCAATGTTTTCCTTAACCTACAGGCCCCACCAGGGCCTGGAGGCCACGCTCTAAACAATCTGGCAGCCAATCATAGTACTGGCTAGAAGTGTGACCTTTCCCAACACTAGATATTGCGGGAGGCCATACACCAAAGATACCTAGAATCTATCAAGAGATGGGTGTTCATCTCTAGTGGACCTTGTGATCTTCTGGTAAGTAGCTGAGAACAAGCTATTCCCCTCATAGATATGATACATTCCTTTCAGGGGCTCCAGCTCAAGAGCTTCAAGTGAAAGGAAGTCAAACACCTCTTTTTCACCACTAATGTCCTTAAAAATTTGTCCCTTGGCTGGCTCTCCTTTGCTCATTCCCACTCTTGCTTCTGCAAAATATATTCCCCTTATTCCTGGAAAAGAAAAGGGCACAGGTGATATTATAGGAACATAGGAAGCTGCCTTTTACTGAGTCAGACATCTAGCTCTGTATTTTCTACTCAGTGGTCCCCAACCAGGGTTCCTCCATATGTTGCTGAACTACAACTCCCAGCATCCCCAGCCACAATTTATTGTTCTACACTGTTGTACTACATTGTTCTTCGCTGTTCTACACTGGTTGGAAGCAGCTCTCCAAGGTTCCAGGCAGAAGTCTTTCCAAGTCCCACCTAGAGATACCAGGGAGTGAGTCTGGGACCTTCTGCATGCAAAGCAGATGCTCCACCACTGAGCTATTTAAAGCAGTTGTAGCATGACTTGGAGACCACCATGTGCCTTCCAACAGAAAATGATGTCCAGCCTCAGCACTGTCTCAGGAGCTGTTGCAGATATGCACACACACACTATAGTTTCTACTCATAGACAGTCACTTACCCAATTGCCTCTTTACTTACTATAGGCAACCTCTAAGATCTGTGGATGAGCAAATGGTCAGCTGAGGGAAGGTCTAAATATTAGGAAACGAGTGTTCGTAAAACCTCCCTTCCGAAGGACATTTGGGAAAGGGGTCAGCAGAGGGAGCTGTTGGCACAGAATCAAGCCCCTTTCAAATTTAGCCAAACTTCAGAGGATTTGCAGGGGGGTGGGGAGGGATGGAACTGCTGAAGCTAACTTTCGAATTCTACTCCTCATTTCAAGATTCAGCACCATAATGTATAGTAACTTGCATATTTTCCCCTGAAGACCTAATGGCAGCTTGTGGAAGGAGTGATTTAGACTGGAGAAATGGTATTAGAGGAAAGTGGTTAAATGCCCCCAGTACCACTTCCTGGATTTTCAAAGCAGGGCTTTAAGACGGCTAATTTGTAAGGCACAAAGCAAACACAGAGATCCTGATCATGGATATTTCATATCATGGCTAGTTTGACTTTCAGTCTTCGTGTCTGTAAAATGGGAATAATAATGTGTTTTATAATCATTCTGAAAACTAACGTGTAGTGTTAGATTTGAATCAGGATCTGATTTTCAACATTGCTACTTGATTGGAAATGGATCAAAATGATTTCAGTGGAACTTACTTCCATGTGAAGATGCTTAGGATCCCAGTCTGAAGGCCAGATGACAGATGGACTCAAGCTAGTGGCCAAGAATAGGCAAACTGGGGGGGGGGGGTTTGCTGTCACCACATTGTTATGGGGCTGATAAGGAAATGTGAGATATGGAACGCAGAGTTTCCAATAAATTAGGGTTTAAGGCTACTTGTTTGGCAGATTACAAAGCTCAGGCTCTAATCAATCATTGGGGGCAATTTTTAATCAGTGCAGGCAAATCATAACAGGTTTGAGGTAGCTTAAAAAGAAATATGTCCTAATTCATTTTTTACATTTTTAAACTACCCATAAAAAAGAAAAAACACAGAGCAGTATTTGGCTCAGATGTGTTGCTACACATACTCAACAGTATGATCTTTTCTTCTAACAATGAAACAATTCTAGTTTTAAGTATTTTCCCCTATTGTTTAAGATTGTTTACCTTCAGTAACCTCAGAATACCAGTACTAAGCACTGATTTAAAGACAGATGGCTAATTATTCAACTAAAAAGGCAGAGATACTATGGTAGGGTGAATATTTGAACTGTAAACCTAATAAAAACATTAGACAAAAAGTTTCAAAAACCAGAGCCTGGTCCAAGTTGTGTGTGGGTTGGAAGAAGACCCCAGCAAGGCATCCTCAGTGGGCACCTTTAACAAGAGGCAAGGTGCACAAACCAAGCATTCTGCTACCCAATGCCTTTCAGGAGTCCTGTGCCAAGTGAGAGTGTCAACAAGCATGTGAAAAGGCATGACCCAGTAGAAATTATATACTTGGACTTTTAAAAAGTTTCTGCCTTTAGCCCTATGCAGAAATTGCATTTCCCATAGTCGCTTGCTGACCACACTCCCAAGTATCCCTGTATTTAGCATTTGTCTGCAGGGGGTGGTGTTCAATGCAGGGAGGGGGCTCCTCCATGCAAACCAGAGCCTCTGGAAGAACTGTGCCTCATGTGCAAATATTTATTAGCCAAGAGATGTGTTAGGTGTTATCACCCCAAGGCTTGATTGCCAGGTCACAACCCAGAGATTCCCCTGTACCTTTCAGTTTACTGTTAAATCAATTGTTATTTTAGCCTTTTATGTTACGTTTGTTGTAAACCAGCCAGACATGAGTTTGGGGTAGTATACAAATATATATATGAGAGAGAGAGAGAGAGAGAGAGAGAGAGAGAGAGAGAGGCTGTAGCCTTTTCTGTCCAGCCCCCTTCTCTACACCTTACTCTGCTTGCCTTTCCTGCCTACTGTGTGGCACACGGCAGGGCAAGGAGGGAAAGGGGATGGATGAAAGAATTGGAAAGGGGAAGAACAGACAGGAAAAGCCGTGTTGGCCACTCCTTTCCCAATTCAGTGGCAAATTTTTAAAGGTACAACACAAATCTACTGGTTGTAATCTGACAGCCCTATCCCAAGGGTATCCCTCTTGCAAACAAGGGGTGGCACTGTTAGGTCAAGGGGTTCATGGCAAGCTCCTCGTTCACCTGGCCATCAGCATGCCTTGGCATGTGGCTTCTCCTGACCCAGATGTTAGGTCAGCTGTCAACTAGGAAGCAGTATGGAGCAAGAGTTCTCTATCTGTATGTACAGAGCTTCTATAGCTTTGTACCCAGCACTTCTTAACATTCCTGCCAGGTGCTGCTGAGACCTACAACAACAGCAGGGAAAGAGAAGATGGTGTATGTGTGTGGCGGGGGGGGGGGGTGTTTAGATAGTAGACACTCTCCAAGAGCTCCTGCAGGCTGTCAGCTGGCAGGTTTCTTCTACCAACAGTGCTGTCAAGACCCTTTCCTGAGAGAGAGGGGTGGCTGCTAATCTGCCTTCCTGGTCTCTCCTGCCTCTGACCTGGCCTGTCAAGCAGGCGACTCAGCTCACCAGCCCATCGGTTCCCTTCAAAGTCGCTTTTGATTCCTTTCAAACGGGATGAATCAATGGTTGCAGTGCCCTGGCGTCAAGGTTGCCACTTTTGTTGTAACTGGCCCTGCTCCTGTGCCTTTAACAAGCAGCCTGATATGCAGAAAATTGCCAGTGAAGCGTGGGAGGGAGGGAAAGCTTCACCTTGTAAATTTCTGCATGTCAGGCAGCTCTTGAAGGCACAGGTGTGGAGCTAGTAGAAGAGTTAGCACCCCTTGCTGCCATGATGGGTGACATATCCCACAAGAATGGTCCAAGAAACTAGAAGGGGGTTGAGTCAGAATCCTTTTGAACAGGCTCCATGAAACTGGGTTTTCGGTATGCCCAGAAAAGCAAAGAACCTCCCTCTCTGTGCCGTATATGTGGTCCCCTCCCTTTCCGCAAATGCACAGTTTCCCTTGTATAATAATGTATTCTGCTCCCGGACTTACAGGCAGAGATGGGAGCATCTCATCCCCACATTCCCTCACTGAACCATTGAATCTCGGATCCATGTCCCTCCCCACACCAGAAATAATCCCCAAACATCTTCCCATCATTCTTCAATATACAGGAGGCAGCCAGGGAGGTATTCTGCACCCTCGACAAAGCAAGCAAGAAGGCAGCAGGAAGATGAGATTCAGAAATGCAAAGCAGGCCAAAAGCACTTTTGTATCCTGAACAGCTGTAGAGAAAAGAGAATTTTGTTTGGTACAGAGTGCAGTGAGAAAAGCTGCTCCTCTAGAAAGCCCCTCTTTTGCACAGCTATTAGAAAGGCACAAGGGCCCTGTTGTCTTCCTTCTTTGATCATTGTAGGGTTATACTTGGGTGTAGTTCTCACAAACAGATGGGGCAGTAAACATGTGTCTGGGCTGTACCACTTCAGACTCCAGATAGGAGGAGTTCACTTGACTGAATGGTCCTTCATACGAAATAAATAAATAAATAATCCCTCCCTGCCCAAAACTGGGTGTCAGGTAGTAGGGTTCTTGCCTACCATTTCCCCTAAGATGCACATATGCTATGTGGGAGAAATATTTTTGTATGGAGGAGCATCCAATCATGCGAGTCCCCCCTTCAGTCTGAAGTGGTACAGCCGAGACACAGATTTGCCACCTCCTGTGCTATTTGTGAGACCTAGGCTGTAAAGATGCTACCACACTCTATAAATAAATGGACTTTAATAGCTATTCTGTAGTTTCAGAGACAGTGGACCTTTTGCTTCCCAGAGCAGATAAAAAGGATCAACTCAGCAGCACAATACCACTTCCAAATCGCAGCCCATACCAGAGAGAAAAAAAATATTTGCTCAGAAATGTGCTACCTTCCATCACGGCTTAGATACCATTTCACAATAATTAAGAAAACAACCATAAAAGCACTCCTTGAGGGGAAGTGCCTGGTAGCCATCCACCCCTCCTTGCTGACTTCTAATCGGGATGCCATCTCCAGCAAGTGTATTTGTTATCGATCCCGGCCTCAGTGCAGAGATTGGGTATAGAATGTTATCACTGTGTTGGTCTCACAGAACAAGAAACAAAACACGAAAGGTACCTTTAGTGTATCAGCTTCTGTTGACAAGAGAGCAAAGACAGGAAATGAATCAAACCATTACACATTTTGCTGAAGTACTTAAAAGCAATGGAGTGGGGTCTGGATCCATTTCGCTGATCTCTGCAACTTGTTGTATCCCAACAATACGTCCACTGGCAATGGAGGGAGGGAGAGAAAAAGATGAGAGGACATCTGTTAACATTCTTCTTCCTATTCTGCTCATAAAAATCTAGAAGGCTGTTTAAGATCAGGGCCTGGCATCGATCCAGAAAGCCTTGTTAGCACCTCAAGAACCCCAGCTTTCACTTCATCTGCAAACTCAACAGTTGAGCTGGGAGTAGTTTTCTGCAGCTGCTCTCTGGTGAGGAATCATGTGAAGAATCTGGTGAAGGAAAACCAGGACTGCTGATACCAATTGAGATTGGTGGGTAGACCAACCCTCTGCTCTGGACTTGGCACGTCAGCCTGCCTCTGAGAGCTGGTCAACCTGCTGATCCCAGTTGGCAGACCAGCTCTCCCCATTTTGAGCCCTGCTTTTCAAGCAAAACAGGCCTTAAAATGGCATCTGATTCACCCAAATCAATTTGAGTCAAATTGGGATGATTCGGCGAGGCAGCTGGCCAAGCCAGCTGCTTTAGATGAATCAATCAGGGGATCTGTGATTCAATTCGATCTCAAATCGAAACACAGATATAGATTCATGCACACCCCTTATTTATACACAGTGCTTATGCTTTCCCCAAGGAATGAATGTCAGATAGGAGTGTTCTTTGGTGGATTTGGGGGAGGGTTGGCTAAATGCAGCCACTAATAAGAACATAAGGACAGGCCAGCTGGATCAGGCCCGAGGCCTATCTAGTCAAACATCCTGTTTCACACAGTTGCCCACCAGATGCCTCTGAGACACCCCAGGCAAGATGTGATGGCATGCCCTCTCTCCTGCTGTTGCTCCCCTGCAACTGGTATTTAGAGGCATCTTGCCTCTGAGGCTAGAGTTAGCCATCAGACTAGTAGCCATTGATAGACCTGTCTTCCATGAATTTGTCTAAGTCTCTTTTAAAGCCATCCAGGCTAGTGGCCATCACCACATCCCATGGCAGAGAATTCCGTAGAATAACTATGTGCTGAGTGAAAGAAGTACTTCCTTTTCTTGGTCCTAAATTTCCTGGCCATCAGTTTCATGGGGTGACCCCTGGTTCTAGTGTTGTGAGAGAGGGAGAAAAAATGTATCTCTGTCCATTCTCTCTACTCCATGCATAATTTTATATACCTCTGTCATGTCTCTCCATAATCACCTCTTTTCCAAATGAATAAGCTCCAGATGCTGTAGCCTTGCCTGATAAGGAAGATGCTCCAGGCCCCTGATCCTCTTGTTTGCTGTCTTCTGCATCTTTTCCAATTCCACGATGTCCTTCTTAAGATACAGTGACCACAAGTGTACACATTACTCCAAATGTGGTCACACCATAGATTTGTATAAGGGTATTATAATATTAGCATTTTTATTTTCAGTCCTCATCCTAATGATCCCTAGCAGGGAATTTGTCTTTTTCACAGCTGCCGTGCACTGGAGTCAACACTTTGAATGAACTGTCTACAACAACCCTAAGATGTCTCTCCTGGTCAGCCACTGACAGCTCAGACCCCATCGGCATATATGTGAAGTTGGGTTGGGGTTTTTTGCCCCAATATGCACTAATTTACACTTGCTTACATTGAACCATATTTGCCATTTTGTCACCCGCACACCCAGTTTGGAGAGATTCTTTTGGAGTTCCTCACAATCTGTTTTAGATTTCACTACCCTAAATAGTTTAATGCCATCTGCACATTTGGCCACTTCACTGCTTATACCAACTTCTAGATCATTTATGAACACTGGTCCCAATACAGATCCTTGGTCCCAATACAGATCCTTCGTGGACTCCACTTCTTACTTCCCTCAATTGTGAAAACTGCCCATTTATTCCCACTCTCTGTTTCCTATCCTTCAACCAATTACCGATCCACACATGAACTTGTCCGCTTATCCCATGACTGGTAAGTTTACTCAAGAGCCTCAGATGGAGACTGTCAAAAGCTTTTTGGAAGTCCAAGTATACTTTGTCAACCAGATCACCTTTATGCACATGCCAGTCGACACCTTAAAGAACCCCAAAAGGTTAGTGAGGTAAAACATGTCCTTGCAGAAGCCATGCTGGTTCTCCTTCAGCAAGGCCTGTTGTTCTATATGTTTAACAATGTTCTCCTTAAGTATGTTTACCATCAACATACCTGGCACAGAGGTTAGGCTAACTGGCCTGTAGTTTCCTGGAAACCCTCCCCCCCCCCCGATCCCTTTCTTTTTACCTCTCCTGAACTGTGCCCCAAATGGCCTGATGACTTTCCAAAATTGAACTCAATAGCAGGTTAGGGAAGCCCTGTCTGAATAGGACTGCTCATGGGCAGTGCCAGGATCGAGGCCAATTCCAGTGCTGTCCCCCCCCGCCCCGCCCACAAGCCCAAGGTTTGTACACAAGCTTTTACCTGGGATAAAGGGTACCAGCATGCCTTATACCCCAGGTACAAGACAGGGTGCACACAGCCTGAGCATACACAAAGTCGGGGGCCCTAGAGTACCTGACTCCCGAGGGAATCCTCCAATGCACTGCACTCATTGCACGGTGCATTGTGTGATTCCTGGAGGCCAGGGAAACGAGTCCCAGCCTCCAGAGATCCAAGCTGCTCCATGCAAGACTGATCATGTGAGCACACAGTGGTGCACCAAAGGGAACAGCAATGATAATCTGGCAGGAAGGTAGGTCCATCCCCCTGCCCGCCCTCTCCACCCCAGTAATGATCGTGGGAATAGCCTTTAAGTATATTAGCTGCTGCTTTCCTTCTCAGGGCCTTATCTCTTCCCACTTCTGATACACAGCAGATCTATTCTCACATTTGCCAGCAGGGGGTAGCATTGTACACGCAGCATATGCAGGCAAACCTCACTAATCGTGGACCCTGCATCCACGGTTTTACACATCCACAGTCAGGTAATTGCCACCCGACCTTAGTATACACAATAAAATCTAGCAATTAAAGGGTTGATACTTGCATATCCACAGGTCAGGGATGGGCAGAAATGACCTCTGGGGTCATTTCCGCCTGCCATTGTGAGGACAGGAGCCATTTTGTGGCTCATTTTTGCGGAAAAACATTTTTAATGTGATTTTCCGCGGGGGCAAACCACAATTTTGGATTTGGGGGGGCATTGCTGGACACCTGGGGATACACAAAGCATGGTAGGACACATTCCTCCCCAATTTCCCCCATTCCCCCCATTTTTCATTGCTTCAGGAACCTAACCCCGCAATTCCCATTGCCCTGTTATCTGCAATTTCGCTATCCACCCCCACCCACGGAACGGAACTCCTGTGGATAACAGGGTTCTCCTGTATGGAAAATTGCTATATTTCATCAACGGAGTCAGAATCCTATTTCCCTGCTATAAACACAGCCTGAAGTTATTCCATGATGAGGTTGGCCAAATATACTTGAATGCTTGAGATGGCAAACTGAAATGGAATCCCTCCAACACACATACACATATACACCCTAATGGGACTAGAGCTGAAGCAAATTCACCTCCAAAATTCTTCCCTTTGAATGCTAATAAATTATGTTCTCCAACCATTTTTCACTAACAGATAGCTAACATTTACCCCTGCTAACCTGTCACAGAGGCTCCTTTTAATGTGGTGATTCTTTTTATTTAGCAGGGGGAGAGTAACTGGCCCTATCCACCCCCAGCACAGGACCTCCAGTGAGTGTTGCTGGTGTATATCTTGTGTTTCTTTTTAGATTGTGAGCCCTTTGGGGACAAGGAGCCATATTATTTACTTATTATTTCTCTATGTAAAATGCCCTGAGCCATTTTTGGAAGGGTGGTATAGAAATTGAATAATAATAATAACAATTATTTCTTGTTTACACAGTCAGACAGGTGTTATTGACTGGTTTGTTTTATACAGACATCGAGTCCTTCCCAAG
This sequence comes from Hemicordylus capensis, assembly GCF_027244095.1. Classification (NCBI taxonomy): domain Eukaryota; kingdom Metazoa; phylum Chordata; class Lepidosauria; order Squamata; family Cordylidae; genus Hemicordylus; species Hemicordylus capensis. The sequence continues at coordinate 158,585,434 of NC_069660.1, forward strand.
GACCTGGGATGGCTGAATTTTATTGTCAATGTTGTTGCTGTTGTTATAGATATCGTCGCAGAATATAGGCTGTTCCCAGTAAAGCTGCTTTTTGTAATTGGCTGATGGTGATTTCTGTGGCCCCTATGGTGTTGAGGTGCTCTTCAAGGTCTTTTGGAACTGCACCCAGGGCGCCAATGACCACTGGGATTATTTGGGTCTTTTTCTGCCACAGCCTTTCAATTTCAATTTGTAGATCTTTGTATTTGGTGATTTTTCCTATTTCTTTTTCTTCTATTCTGCTATCCCCTGGTATTGCTATGTTGATTATTTTGACTTGTTTTTCTTTCTTCTCGACTACAGTTATATCTGGTGTATTGTGTGGCAGATGTTTGTCTGTTTGTAGTCGGAAGTCCCATAATATTTTTACATCTTCATTTTCAACAACTTTTTCAATTTTATGGTCCCTCCAATGTTTGGCTACTGGTAGCTTGTTTTTTTTGCAGATGTTCCAGTGTATCAACCCTGCTACTTTGTCATGCCTTTGTTTGTAGTCAGTCTGTGTGATCTTTTTACAACAGCTGATTAGGTGGTCCACGGTTTCATCTGCTTCTTTACAAAGGCGGCACTTGCTGTTTGTGGTGGATTTTTTGACTTTTGCTCTTATTGCATTTGTTCTTAGTGCCTGTTCTTGTGCAGCCAGTATTAAACCCTCTGTTTCTTTCTTCTTCTTCTTCTTCTTCTTCTTCTTCTTATTATTATTATTATTATTATTATTATTATTATTATTATTACAATAACAATTAATTATTATTGTTTACACAGTCAGACAGGTGTCATTGACTGGTTTGTTTTATACAGACATCAAGTCCTTCCCAAGGACCTGGGATGGCTTGGTTTATTATCAATGTTGTTGCTGTTGTTATAGATATCGTCGCAGAATATAGGCTGTTCCCAGTAAAGCTGCTTTTTGTAATTGGCTGATGGTGATTTCTGTGGGCCCTATAGTATTGAGGTGCTCTTCAAGTGGTTTTGGAATTGCACCTAGGTCACCAATTACCACTGGGATTATTTTGGTCTTTTTCTGCCACAGCCTTTCAATTTCAATTTGTAGATCTTTGTATTTTGTGATTATTTATTATTATTATTATTATTATTATTATTATTATTTTATTTACACAGTCAGACTGGTGTTATTGACTGGTTTGTTTTATCCAGACATCGAGTCCTTCCCAAGGACCTGGGATGGCTGAATTTTATTGTTAATGTTGTTGCTGTTGTTATAGATATCGTCGCAGAATATAGGCTGTTCCCAGTAAGGTTGCTTTTTGTAATTGGCTGATGGTGATTTCTGTGGCCCCTATGGTGTTAAGGTGCTCTTCAAGGTCTTTTGGAACTGCACCCAGGGCGCCAATTACCACTGGGATTATTTTGGTCTTTTTCTGCCACAGCCTTTCAATTTCAATTTGTAGATCTTTGTATTTGGTGATTTTTTTCTAGTTCTTTTTCTTCTATTCTGCTATCTCCTGGAATTGCTATGTTGATTATTTTGACTTGTTTTTCTTTCTTCTCGACTACAGTTATATCTGGTGTATTGTGTGGCAGATGTTTGTCTGTTTGTAGTCGGAAGTCCCATAATATTTTTGCATCTTCATTTTCTTCAACCTTTTCTATTTTATGGTCCCACCAATTTTTGGCTACAGATAGCTTGTATTTTTTGCAGATGTTCCAGTGTATCATCCCTGCTATCTTGTCATGCCTTTGTTTGTAGTCAGTCTGTGCGATCTTTCTACAACAGCTGATTAGGTGGTCCACGGTTTCATCTGCTTCTTTACAAAGGCGGCACTTGCTGTCTGTTGTGGATTTTTCAACTTTTGCTCTTATTGCATTTGTTCTTAGTGCCTGTTCTTGTGCAGCCAGGATTAAACCCTCTGTTTCTTTCTTCAAGTTGCCATTCTTAAGCCATTGTCAGGTCTTGGTGATGTCCGATTTTCCACTTATATTGTGCAAATATTGACCATGTAGTGGCTTATTTTTCCATTATTATTAATAATAATAATAATAATAATAATAACTCTTTTGACATTTCTACTGAGTCAGACTATTGTCCCGTCTAGCTCAGTATCATCTGCACTGACTGGCAGTGGCTCTGCACAATTGCACGCATGATCTTTCTCAGCCCTACTTGGAGATAGGGTAGGTTTTGGGAAATCCCCTTTGGGAACAGGGATCCATCTTATTTGTTATTATTTCTCTATGTAAACCACTTCAGAAACTTTTTTGTTGAAAAGCGGTATATAAATATTTGTTGTTGTTGTTGATACCAGGGATTTAATCTGTGACCTACTGCATGCAAAACATGTGCCCTCCCACTGATCTACAGCCCCTCCCCTATAGCTACCCCAAGTAGGGCTTTCTCAGAAGAGCTTCCCACTGGATTGTGCCTCATGGGTCACGTTCATTTGACTCCCATTCTGCCGCTGTTAATGACACTCAAAACCTACATTCTCCTAGGTCCATAACAGGTCACCACAAAACGTATTCCGGTGCTCACAGCAGCAGCAGTTCCAACTGTCATCAAAAGATGCATCATATCAGTTGGCAGCAGCTGTGGATTCTCTGGCTGGATTAACTCCCCTAGAATGTTAAAACATAACGCGCAAGAGCTGGACAGAGTGGATGAATAATAAATTCCCTGGGTAAAAGCTAGCGCACTGCATTCCACAGCTCAGAAACAGACCTGAAAGTGGCTCCTGGATTGGTTGGGTCAGATGGCGCCTGGAGAAAGAGGTTTAGACAGGTCATGAAACAATTTTAGAGTTCAGACAGGTTTTTCCCCACAGTTCCATCTTGTTAGGAGAAGCTACCTTTGGGTGCATAGTCACTGTCATTTTATTCTGTCTCAGTCAGCGTTATTGCACCACCCACCAAAGGTTGGGTGAAGTTTGATGGTGGCAGAACATCTATTTTTTGATATTTCGATATAAAAAGAAGCTGCCCATCATGTATTAGCTCGAGGTGACATGCAGAGCTACAAATGCACAAGCATTCTGGCATTCTGTAAATGAAATGGGATTAAAATATCCTTCTAGGTGAAATTTGGGTGGCAGTTCTAATTTCTGATTTTTGAAAGCCACATTCCCTGCAGTGTTATTATGCCAGTTTGTTGGAGGTTCCTCACACTGTGAGAATCCTTGCAGGGGTGTAGCTCTAATTGAGCAGATAGGTTCAAAGAACCTGGGCTCTCAGCTCCTGAGGGGCCCCCAGCTCCACCTCCTATTTTCTTCATTACTGAGGGGCCACCGGGGAGAGGGGTGAACACGGGCCCCCTTTCCCCTAACTACACCACTGTATCTTTGTTCTCAGTCTAGAATTGCCCACTTTTTTCCTGTCCCAATCCCTGTGACTTTAATAGCAGGCAGACTAGTAGAAACATAGCAGGTGGAGCTTTTCCAGCATGGATGAAAGGGATGGAAAAAGCTTCACCTGTTTAATGATGGGCAGCTAAGATGTTTGCTTCACAGCTGCTGTGAAAGGCACACCTGAAGGGCCAGTACAAATGCTAGCAACACTCTTCAGGCAAAAGATGGTGTATCATGGTTCTGTACTTATTGATCTTGTTACTCTAGGACTGGGAACGTGAAATGACTCTCACCTAGTTAAAGAAGGAAGTGTCAGATGCTGGCAATCCCAATGCTTCTTTTGTGCACAGCCATTATGATGCAGCCTCTCATTACAAGGCCAGTCTTCTTAATGCTGTTTAATAGCAGCATACCATTGTTTCCCCCCTGCCTTCTATTTGTATTGGCTAGCTCATGCTATACTGTATATGGAGGCTTTGATAAATCATTCATACGAAGAAGCATTCAGTCCAAAGCCTTTAGACAACAATTATTCAGCAACAATGTACAACTCTGAATTCATGAGACCAAAGCTGTGGAATGAACACAAAGGTGTGCTTCACAAGGTCCAAGATTTAAGAAACAATCTTAACACTTTCTGTGCCTGCATTGCTACACACTCTCCTTTCATTCACCAAAAAACACTGGTGCCTTTTCTTTTTTGAAGGCTCCTTTTTTTCCTCCCAAGACAGCAACATGAAAAGTCTTACCATTTTTTATTTTCACATACGTTTGTAAATGCAATCCAGATTAGGCTTTACTTAACTTTACTTAACATGCCTATCTCAGCTTTAATGGCCTCATTTTTTATATATCTTATGGCTTATCTCCTGTTATTTTATTGGATTGTGATTTTTAGGGAAATAGCTCAGTGACAGAGCATATGCTTTGCATACAGAAGTTCTCCAATCCCTGGTAGGGTAGCCATTTTGTAACCCAGATACAATTTTTATACCTTGAAATCACCTGGAACAAGAAAACAAGGCAGTTGCTTCTTCCTCCTGTTCTTGCCCAGAGCCAGTTTTCCCCTCCCCCACATCCTGGTTGCCACACAGCAACCAAGGGAGGGGAGGCAGACATGGGTGGTGGAAGAGAATGGGCAGGAAAAGCCATGGCTGTCTTGTCTCTCCCCCTACTCCATATTGGGGGTGGGGGTTAAAGGCATATGAAGAGTAACTGGATTGGAAGGTGGAAACTCTAATTGCTGGCATCTCTAGTCACAAGGATTACAGGTAGCAGGACTAGGAAGGACCGCTATGACCTTTGAGGAAAGTCTGTGACCTTCTTGTCTGTGACCTTTGAAGAAGACTGTGGCTGGTCAGAGTGGACCAGAGGCATAGCGAGTCTGGCAGTGGTACATGTGCGGCCGCCACTGCAGCCCCCTGGCCCCATCCGCTCATCTGATGTCAGACACAGGGGACTGTCTAGCCACACCCCCGATCTGACCTCAGACACAGGGGCATGGTCTCCCTCCCAAATGGGGCTGTGAGGCCCCTTTGGAAGGGAACTGGCCCGCTCTGCGATGGGCAGTGCAGGCCGGAGTGACTCTCCCTGCCTTAAAGGCAAGAGAGCTGTTCTGGCCGCGCTGCCAATGCAGCATGGGCCAATCTTCCTCCCAAACGGGGCGATGCGGACCCATTTGGGAGGGAGATCGATCCGAGACCACCAGAAAGGAGATCAGATCGATCCAAGACCTTTAATGCTGGGAGAGTTAATCCGGCCATGCTGCCAATGCAGCGCGGGCCGATTTTGGCTCAAAATGGAGTAACGTGGCCCCGTTTGGGAACGAAATAATGCCCCCCTGCATATGACATCGGACGCAGGGGACGTCTGAGGCTGCGCTCACGGCCCCTGATTGGTGGCGGCCCGGATTCTTTGAACCCGTTCACCCAATGGTGGCTCTGCCCCTGGAGTGGACTCTACTGTGTAAGAATAAGGGCCCAAGTACACATTACAAATGCATATGACAAAATGCCAATTCCTGCTTTTTGTGAAGAAAAGAAACGTTGTGAGTGCCATTTTGAGCAAAGAAAGGGTGGGGACATACCTGACCATTACACTAGTGGCTGTTTTTCTATTCCAAATTGTTCCCTAACCTGCTTTCCCCTCTACCAGATGTATTTTTGTGAGACAAAACACTATTTGGATCCCTGCCAGCAGGAAAACAGATATAGGGTGCCTTCCCATTTGGAGTGGAAGACATCCGGCAGGGAAAAGAACACACCCTTGTGTGTGGCCATTTTCTCTGCTCAAAAGCTCCCCACTTCTTCTTGACATGCTAGGAATGGTGTGTGTGAAGAAGCATTCCATCATGTGAGTCCCCCTCCTAGTCTGTGTTGGTACAGTCCAGACACAAGTTTACCACCTCAATGAGAAGCCAGAGGAAGGAGCCAACAGTGGCCCAAGATATTCTGGTGCCTGAAGTGGACTGTCAAATAAAGCACCTGGTCTCCCATGGTTTTTTCTTGGTGGCCCAGCAGCAGTGCCTAGTTGTGCCCAGATACCTAGTGGGCAAATAGCCCCTACTACTATGACTGCTCCTTCTCCTGTGCTGAATTTCAAAAAGGGGAGGAGCAGAAGAGGAAGTGGAGGAGAAGAGAGTGGTCTAGTCTCTCCTCTCTTCTCCTCTCCTCAACCATATCAGCACCAGGACATGGAAAGTAGGCGAACCGGTGAATGAGTGGGTGCCCCCCAATTCACTGTCCCCAAAATCCATTGCTCTACACAGCTTGCTTCAAGTTATTGTATGGATGTGTTGGCCCTGTAAGGAGCATAACAGTATGCTTCGTTTGGACATTCTCTCACAAGCCCCATTGAAATTGATGAATGCTGGGAACTTGGGTGCCTCCACTGAACTCAGAGAGACTTAGGTCTGAATAAAACTGGTTTGGTTTAGGCTGTATGATGAACTGATTAGGTTGCTTCCTATCAGTAGTTAATTTATGTTGTGATTAAATGTATTCATTCATTTCACCCATTACCGTGAAATATTAAAAGTGAATTCTGAGAAAGAAAGCAATAGAGAAACTGCCAGGGATGGGGTTGGGGGTTGGAGATCACAATTCACTCTGCGGCTTATTGAAATAAAACTGCAGGTTTTTCCCCAGACAGTACATGGTATCCACGCAGTGGCCTGGAATTTCTTTAAGCCAGGACCTGTCAGCTCTTCCAAATGACTGATGCAGATTTAATCATCCTCCTTGATGGATGATGGCTGCAGCAAAAGTGACAGGTCCTTTCTGTTCCCGTAATTGGATAGAGAGATTCTGATTGGAGAAGAAGGAAAGAGGTTTTTGAGCCATTCCACCAATCAGAACAGAGGGTATCTTAAAGCCTGCTTTGGAAACATTTGGGGGTTTCTCTGGCTGCCTGACCTGTCTGCTGTGCTTGGTATAATTATTTTCCTACCTGGGTCAATAAATGAGTCAGCTCTCCAGCTATCCAACAGAACGGGCAATTAAATTGCAAGTGATGATTAAAGGCATATTTGCTGAGGTTTAACTACTGCACCATTTAGAGAGTCATTAAATCTTCATGAGGGGCCTTACATTTCACCTACTGTGATCTGTTAACTACCCTTGGTGTTTACCAGTGTGCTACCAAGTTCTGTCATCATAAACACCAACTCCAGGAGGCTGTAATATTGGTATATGCTGCTTTCTCTATGTGCCCAGATTAACTCTATAGGGTTAACTCAGAGAACTTAAGCAGGTCAAGCGCTTCTTGACATGAAACTAAGTAATGTGAAAAGCTGCAATCTGGTGTGTGTATGTGGAGGGAGGGAGAGAGAGAGACTCAAATGCTCTTAAAGGGTCAGCCTAAAGAAGGAAGGGCAATCCTGTTGCTACCTTCACCCTTCTAATCCCTGGCTATAGCTGCTAGTGCACAAGGGGAGGAGGTGGAGGAAAGATACCACAGTGCCAGCCTTGTTCTGCACTTCTATTCTGCTTTCGGGAATTTTATACATGCAAAGGTTTATACAGATATTGGTTCACAGGCGGACCTTGTTTTCCACTGGGATTCCATTCCTGCCAATTCGATGGATAATGAAATTGCAGATGATGAGACTTAGAAGCTATTCCCACGATCAGCAAAAATTGGGCTGGAAAGGCCAGCCTGATTTCTCCCACTTGTGGGAAGCAACAGGAGCCACATGGCTCCTGGCAGTGGCTCGGTGGCAAGCCCACTAACGGAGCCCACCGCTTAACCCGTGTTTCAGGTACAAGAGCGCCCCAAAACTGGGTCAAAGGATCGTGTGCCGCCACAACATGGCTGTGTGCCAAAGCAACTCACAAGTAGACCCCAGATGGGGAGGCTACAACAAGCCTCCTGGCATCAGGGGAGCCCCCAGAATGCCCTCCATGAGTATTCTGGGACTCATGCGGGTCATTCTGGGACTTCTGGGGGCCGGGAGGCCCCCCCAACTCTGCCACCCCCAAACCCCGTCGCCATGATAGAACCGGTAATCGTCTGAGTGGCTGATGTGGCTGCCAGGGAGGGTTTCCTGCTTGTCTGCGGGGAGAGCGGGTCAAACTCACTCTCCTCGCAAGCCCCCTTTAGGTTCTCCATACTGCTCATGTGGAGAGCCTTATAGAGTCAATGGCGGGTTAGGTTCCTGGAGGTGAAAAACAGCTTTAAAATGGCTAGAAATGGTGGAAATAACAGAAATAAAGTGCCATACCATGCCCCACAGGTCTCCAGCTGTACAGTGATGCCCCCCTTTCAGTGATTTCCCACATACAAAATCACAGTAAATTTTTCCCCAAGAAAGAGCCGCAAAATGGCTCTGTTCAGCAAAATGGTAGCCAAAAATAACTTCAGAGGTCATTTCTGGCTGCCTAGGAACCACAGATACATGGATTTAAACCCTTTTCTGACCCATGTATACTGAGTTTGGGTACACTTGGCTGACTGCAGATATGCAGAACCATGGGTGCCAGGGCCGCAGATGATGGAGTGCATCTGTACAGTGCAAAATTTGAACTCTCATACATACAAAAAGCAGAAGGTTTCTAGATCTCATGACTTCAGGCAAATGTTTGAAAATGCTTCTAGTCTAGAGATTCATTTGTAATCACCATATTTATTTACTTATTGTTAAATTTCTATACCCCTTTCATTTAATGGCGCAGCGGGAAAATGACTTGGTTAGCAAGCCAAAGGTTGCCAGTTCGAATACCCACTGGTATGTTTCCTATTATGGGAAACACCTATATCAGGCAGCAGCGATATAGGAAGATGCTGAAAGACATCATCTCATACTGCACGGGAGATGGCAATGGTAAACCCCTCCTGTATTCTACCACAGACAACCACAGGACTCTGTGGGCGCCAGGAGTCGAAATCAACTCTACGGCACACTTTATCTTTACCTTTATTCCTAGGAACCACAGATACATGGATTTTATTCCAGCAACACAATTTGTTCTATAAACATGATACAAGTCCCTGTTTATATTGCTAAAAATGCACAGGTTGTCCTGCAACTTACTCAGGGCTGTGAATGCAGTGATTCGAGTGGAGTGGAGAAAAAACACTGTGCTAGATTCAGAATTCAACTCCCTGAGAACCTCAGCTTTCAGTTTCTAAAAGAGCAGGTTCCTAGAGCTCATGACTGCAGATATATTCCAGAAAGTGAGTGGAGCAGTGTTCTCTTTAAGGCGTGCGCATATGTGCATACTGACATGTTGTTTTTATGTCCACTCAGTTACTTTTAGATCCCGCTCAGGTTGAATCAGGAAGGCCCCACTCTGATTGCATGTGTGCACACAGTGCCTTGATACTGCCACCCAGAACAAAATTCATTCTGCACAGAGATAGAAAAAGTTAGAGAGAACATTGGCCATGAGCCTGCAGAAACCTCCAAAGCCAGAGGACTGAATAAGATTTCTAGTAGTTAGAAGACAGTGCTTCACTTCCTGCAGAGTTCCTTACTCCTTCCCATAACAAGCAGAAGCAGAATACTGCAAAATAATAGTCTGCAGAATAAATTAGGCAAAATAGTAGAAGCTGTGCAAATTTAATCAATATACATAATTAATGCAAGTTGCAGAATGTCATTTTCTTGGAGCAAAGGTTAGTTGCCAGGGTGCAGAATTTAAGTTTGTTTGTTTTTAAAGTGGGTATCCCAGATTTCTTTTTTAAAAAAACATACAAAGCCCTGACTAACCATCATTAAGCACACTGATTCTGCAATTTTGTGAGGAGAAAACCAATTACATTCAAATGAGTGGCTGCATTTATTTGATTCGTAGAACTGATATTTCTTGGTAGAGACTGCCTTGATCTCTCTAGGGCAGAATATGAACAGCTCTATTTTTGATAGGCAAGCACAGCAGGGAATGGAGCATCTGTGAGCAGCCATGTTTATTATTATGTATCACCATTTGTATATGCAAAGTGCTTTACAGTCTTCATCTTGCTGGTTATTATGAGGTACTTGTTCTTTCAATGTATGGGAATCGGGAACTATTATGGAGAGACTGGATATTCCAAGGACATTCAGTCAGCTGGTTACTAACATAAGAATTTAGACCCTAGAGAAGGCAAACACTTTGGTCAAGGGATCACTTCCATCCCCTCCATCAAAGAGAAGAAGTTGCTGGCTCACCCTGTTCCTCCACCAACTTCCCCTCTCTGTATCCTTTCTAGATTCCCAGCAAGGGTGTAGATTCCTTCCATAAGCATGTGTGGAGTTCGCCCCTCATTTTACTGAACTCTCTCCACCAAACTTAATGACCTACATTTCCCCCCAAAGTGTCTTTCCTGCCCCTCCCAAAAAAGTGAGGAGTAGCTCCTCATGTTTTCCCTCTGCCTGCACCCCCCCATGGTTTGTCCTTCACCTGCAGTTCCTCCCACAATGCCACTTGGTGCCAGTTCATTGGGTAATTGAAGGGGGGCTGCAAATGCTGCTCATGCCCCGGCTCATCTCCTTCTCTCTGCTCTCACAGCAGCCACCCTCCTCCTCTGTTTGGTCGCTACCTCCTGATTCAGCAAAGCAACAGTGCGCAACAAGCTGTGCCATCCTCTTCCTGGGACTCTGGGAGACACTGTAGCCCACCTCCTCCACACTTCCTGGTTAGTCATGGCAGCAGGTGGCCTATTTTATGCTGCACCTTCATGTCTTTTTTCAGTGCATACTGTGCGTTCGCAGGAAGTGCTAGACCTCTTCCTGGTCGTTGGTCCTGCCAGCTGCCTTTTTCGCCCTGAAATTCCCCTCAGAATTGCGATGCAACATTGTTCCAGGAACAAAAATGGTGGATTCAGCCACCAGAAAGAGGCCCAGCACTGCTCTGCCAAAGGCCAGCATAAACTGAAAGCAAGCAAGCAAGAACAGACACCAGTTGCCGTTGCATCCACCAAACTTTACAAGAATTTCTCTCCAACCCTTGACTTCTTTTGTTTCCCCCCAACCAGACCGCGTCAGTGTCTGGCACAGGGAGTGGTTAGCTACGCTCCCTGCGTTTGACTGTGAAGCCCTGTTTGGGAGCTAAATTGGCCAGCGCTACATTCACAGTGCGGCCAGAGCAGCCCTCCCTGCCTTTTAAAGGCTGCGCGGCTCCATTTGGGAGCTAAATCCAGCCAGTGCCACATTTGCAGCATGGCCCAGAGTGGCTCTCCCTTCCTTTAAATGGCAGGGAGAGCCGCTCTGGCCACTCTGCAAATACAGTGCTGGCTGATTTAGCTCCCAAACAACCGTGCAGCCCATTTGGGACCTAAACCACACCTCCGCATCTGACATCAGATGCAGGGGGCGTGTCAGGGGTACGAGGTGCAGCCCCTGAGGAGTGGCAGCCCAGGTTCTTTGAACTCGTTAGCTCAGTGGTGGCCCCGCCCCTGGGGGTTCCATTTAATTAATAGCCACCAAGTAGACTTACTCTCCATGAAACTGAGAAAACTCTCTTTTAAAGCCTTCTAAGTCAGTGGCCATCTCCATATTTTGTGAATTTCATAAATCCCTACATAATTATGAATTCTGTGTGAATTTCATGAATGTGATATTTGAAGGTGGGCGGACTTATGTTTTTCTGTCCTGAAGCTACTGCTATGTCTTCTGTAAAGTAAAATAAAGTTGTGCTGTTGAGTTGATGCCGACTCCTGGCAACCACAGAGTCATGACTCGTGTGGTTGTCTTTGGTAGAATACAGGAGGGGTTTACCACTGCCATCTCCCAAGCAGTAGATGATGCCTTTCAGCATCTTCCTATATTGCTGCTGACCAATTTAGGTGTTTCCCATAGATCATAAATGTGTTGGTGCTTGAGCAGGATTGCCAGTGGTACAGAGTTCAAGAGTTCTCTGCACAAAGGGCACCCTCCTCGTTTTCATTTTATTGATTCCCTGATTTGCTGTCTCCCTCTCTTTCTTCTAGCCTCATCCTGTCTGCTTTTTTCTGTGTTGAATCCTTGCCAAGAGTTGCCAGATTTTTAGCAGCAGAACAATGCCATTTAAATAACTGCAAACCTAGTTTGTAAAATTAAAAAGCAGGAAACCAAAATGGCCAGATAAGGACTGAGCATGCTTATTGCTCTCAGAAATCATCTTGAAGGCAGACAAGTGTCAGTATTTAAAGTGGGGAGAAGAACTGAGGGAGTGAGAATTAATCTGCTCAAGCCAAAGATAATTTATAACATCCTAAAGGGAGGATTAGGATTGGGAGCATGAATGCATTGAGGCACGCATCGCCCAACCCCTCATGATACTATTCGTTTCTCTGACTCCTTTGAAGCAAAGCAAGTGCAGGATTGAAATTGTTAGGATCAAAGGTGAAACATTTCCTCTAATCCTAGCTAATCTCCCCCAGAACTCTTTCAGCCATGAAGGGGGAGAAGTCCCTAACACTTTAAAGTATCCTATAGAATGAGGGTGAAAATAGGGTTTGGGATTCACCATAAGATGGTACCTATCCTGACTCCATCACTTTCCAAATATTCTCAGACAGATAGGGGCTAAACATACCCACCCTCCTGCACTATACCACTCAAGTTTGGAGCTAGATGAGCAGCTTGCTGATCACCTAGTCCCAAACCTTGGCTGCCCTTTCTATAGGGCAATTGTGACTACACTAGACTGCAGAGATTCAGGGCTAGGTAAGCAGGAAGTTTCTCATCTATTTCCACAGCTCATCAGTTTCATGTGGAGAATGGTGATTTTCCCAGTCAGCTATTCTCCCTACAATTCCTTGCGTTCCCCCAACTTGTTTAATTCCATTCAGAAGTTTGGTTTGCTAAGCATACTATTTGGATTTTGAGGGGAAGACACAGACAGGTGAAAATTATATCTTGTATTGAACTGGAACTTTTAAAAAAACATCTGGAGGTGCTATAATTCACAGAGTTTTCATGTTTGTGATCAGGCCAAAATAGAAGAGATTCATACATGTCCGGGCTCATGTCTACATAGACGAGTACCTTGCACTAAGCAGTCAAAAGAAAATGTGTTGATAGAATCATAGGTGATGATCCAAGATCCAGACTTGCCCAGTGAAATAGTTGGGTTTACATGTTTTTTGAGCCTTTCAGAAGCAGTGTAGCAGCCAAAAAATATAGTAACTGTAGGATTTTGCATTTTCATAGAACCATCCATGAATCCTCATAGGGCAGAGGAAGAAACAGAAAAATGATTCATTATATCAGCCAATCTGGGATCAGTCTAGAAAGCACACAAGGCAAAGGGCCTGCTCGTGTTGCAGACTACCAGGTAAGGGGATTGGAGGCTCGTGGGAGGGGAGGCAGTTACAAATGAACCGAGACATCTCGGGGCAGAAGATAACTTTTCTCATGCATTGTCCACTTTCACTTGTAATTGCTGGTTCCAATCTGCATCAAGCCTGAAGGAGTTTACTCATCACTAGTTGTTGTTGTTGTTGTTGTTGTTGTTGTTATTCTAGGTCTATTATTAGTTCTAGGTCCTGCAGAGACAGCCCTAGCTACCTGTGGTTGCTATCTACTAAGCACTTACTGCTGGTGAGTTCACCCACCACTTGACCCAGGTCAGTCTTGTCCAGACCATGTTCAGTCCCTCTGAGCTCATAGCCTGGCTAGAATGGGACAATGGAATTTCCTGTTGAGCTGGAAGTAGAGCTGACCTGAAAAACTCTCGTAACTTAAGTGAACTCACGTAACTTAAGTGAACTTAGAAGGTGCTGAGGGGGTTCAGAATTAAATGGGCTGAACAGGGGAGTCTGGGCAAAATTCCAAGGTGGCAGAGGGTTTGAGGACAAAACAAGGCATTTTTGTGGGCAGTTGCAGGAGACATCAGGAGGAGGTTTGTGTGCATTCCATCTGACTCCCTCCCCTTTTCCCTGAACTTGGAAAGCAGTGCCGACAACCCACAGAATCTCACCTTATTGCTTTGTAATGCCCGCTCGGTCCAAAATAAATCTGTGATCATCCATGACTTGATCTTGGATAAATATGCTGACCTGGTGTGCATTACGGAGACCTGGTCGGGAGAAGCTAGTGGTTTGGTCCCAGCTCCTTCCAATCGGCTACTCCATTGTGGAGCAGGAGAGAGGATGTGGGCGGGGTGGCTGCAGTCTATAAGAATACTATTTCCCTTACCAGGATCCCTGTCAGGGAGTTGCCCTATATTGAATGTGTGTTCCTGAGTCTAGGGACCAAGGATAGATTGGGACTTCTGTTGGTATACCGATCACCTCGGTGTCCAGCAGAGTCCCAAACTGAGCTGACGGACCTGGTTGCTGAGTTGGCATTGGAGTGGGCCAGGTTGTTGGTGGTGGGGGACTTCAATGTCCATTTTGGGACTGGATTGTCAGGGGCCACTCAGGAGTTCATAGCGGCCATGATGACTATGGGCCTATCCCAAGTCGCCTCAGGATCAATGCATGATGCAGGTCACACACTTGATCTGGTCTTTTGCTCTGATCAGGGTGGTGTTCCATGGGTGGGGACCCCTGCTATTTCCCCACTGTCATGGAAGATCACCATCTGGTTAAATTAAGACATGCAGCCAAAACCCACCTCTGTAGGGATGAAAGACCCATTAGGTTGGTCTTCCCGAGTAGGTTATTGGATCCTATAGGCTCTGCTAGTGGTTCTGTCAATGCTCTGGTGCAAATATGGAGTAATAAACTTACTAGAGTGGTAGACACAATCGCTCCTAAGCGTCCTCTCCAACTTGCTTTAAAGTCAGCCCTGTGGTATTCGGATAAACTGCAGGAGTTGAAGTGGCGAGGTAGACGACTAGAGCGCAAGTAGAGGAAGACTCGGTGCAGGTCCGATAGATTGCAACACAGAACTAATTTGAGGATCTATGCTCTGGCAGTGCAGATGGCAAAGAAGTGGTTCTTCTCTGCCCGCATTGCTTCTGCAAATTCACGTCCAGCTGAGTTGTCTAGGGTTGTGAGGGGGCTAGTTCATGCCCTCTCTGCCTTGAATTTGAACTTGGAACCATCTGTCACTCTCTGTGATATTTTTAACAATTTTTTTGCAGATAAAATATTTTGTATTCGTGCTGAACTGGACTCCACAGTTACTGCAGAGTCTATTGTGAAGGTGCCCAGAAACCCCTCTTGTAGGATTGAATTGGATCACTTTCAGTTTGTTACTTCTGAAGATGTGGACAAACTGCTAGAGACTGTATGTTCCACCACCTGCTCTCTTGACCCTTGCCCAGCTTGGCTTATTTCATCTGGCAGTCATATTATCAGAGAGGGTCTGGTAAATCTCATAAATGCTTCTCTGAGGGATGGCAGGATGCCTCCTTGTCTTAAGGAGGCTATTATTAGACCTTCTTTGAAGAAGCCTGCATTGGATCCCTCAGAGTTGGCTAATTATAGACTTGTCTCTAATTTTCCTTGGTTGGGCAAGGTGATTGAGTGAGTGGTTGGTTCTCAGCTCCAGGCAGTTTTGGATGACACAGAATATTTAGATTCTTTCCAGACTTGCTTCTGGGTGGGCTATGGGGTTGAGACTGCCTTGGTTGGCTTGATGGAAGATCTCCAATTGGCAATCGACAAAGGGAGTGTGACTCTGCTGATTTTTTTTTGGTTTTTTGGATCTCCCGGCGGCTTTCAATACCATTTACCATGTTATCCTGTGGGGTCACTTGAAGGAGGTGGGATTGGGTGGCACTGTTTTACAGTGGTTCCATTCCTACTTCTCTGGCATATTCCAGATGGTGTCACTTGGAGACTTTCGCTCTGAAAAATGAGAGCTAAAGTGTGGCGTTCCATAGGGCTCCATACTGTCTCCAATGCTTTTAAATATCTACATGAAACCGCTGGAAGAGATCGTCAGGACGTTTGGTCTGGGGTGCTATCAATATGCTGATCACACATCTATTTCTCCATACCAACTTCAACAGGAAATGGCATGACCCCACTAAGTGCCTGCCTGGAGGCAATATTGAGCTGGATGAGGGATAACAGGCTGAAGTTAAATCCAAACAAGACAGAGGTACTGACTGTAGGGGGTTGGGATCCGAGAGATGGCTTAGATCTGCCTGTTCTGGATGAGTTTACACTCCCCCTAAAAGATCAGGTTCATAGTCTGGGAGTGCTCCTGGATCCTAAACTCTCCCTGGTTTCTCAGGTTGAGGCTGTGGCCAGGAGTGCTTTTTATCAGCTTTGACAGATACATCCATTACTGGAAACAAATGACTTTAAAATGGTGGTACACATGCTGGTAACCTCTAGGCTTGACTGCTATAATGCACTCTACATGGGGCTGCCTTTGTACGTAGTTTGGAAGATACAATTGGTTCAGAATGCGGCAGCCAGATTGGTCTCTGGTACAACATGAAGGGACCCCATAACACCGATTCTAAAAGAACTTCACTGGCTGCCGATATGTTTCTGAACGAAATACAAAGTACTGGTTATTACCTATAAAGCCCTTAATGGCTTAGGTCCAGAGTACTTAAGAGAGCACCTTCTCTGTCTTGAACCCTGCCGCCTATTAAGGTCACCTGGAGAGGTCTGGTTATGGTTGCCAACTGCAACTCGTTTGGTGGCAACTAGGGACCGGGCCTTCTCTGTGGCTGCTCCAGTGCTTTGGAACTCGCTCCCTGCTGAAATAAGAGCATCCCCTTCTCTGTTTGTTTTTAAGTGGACTCTGAAGACATACCCATTTCCCCAGGCCTTCAACTGATACCAAATTTTTACATTTTAATGTGTTTTTATCTATTTTATCTATTATCTATTTGTGAACCGCCCTGAGCCATATCGGAAGGGCGGTATATAAATCTAATTAATTAATTAATTAATTTTAAAAAAAATCTTTTTATGTATTTTAAATGTTTTATATTTTATATTATGTTTTAATTTTGTAAACCGCTTAGCGATTTCAATATCAGGCAGTATATAAATTCAATCAATCAATCAATCCATCCATAAATAAATTTTTGAAAAAATAAATTCTACCAAAGTTTCAAGGGGGTGACTATGGGTGTCTTCCTTCCTTCCTTCCTTCCTTCCTTCCTTCCTTCCTTCCTTCCTTCCTTCCTTCCTTCCTTTTACAGTCCAGGCAACACTTCTGCAGGCAGCACTGGCAGCACTACCCATGACAGCGTCATCCTGCAGGGGATTGTGGGAGGAAATGTTGGCTGCCATTATGCTGAGAACTTTCTTGTGTCTGCTAAAACATTGGTGGAACTGACTATGCATGTTCACTACCTCTCTTCTCAGGCAGTCAACATGCATACTCAGTTCCACCAATTTTTCAGGCAGACCTGAGCAATTTCTCAGCCTGATGGTAGAGAAAATCAGTTTCAGATCAGTTGGAGAGCATAGCACATCCTCTTCTTCATGCCAGATTTGAAAGAGTCATTGCACCCTCACAAAACCTCTCACTGATGGGATTTCTTGTTTTTTGCATCTCTTCTACAAAGCAGGTGGTAGGCTAGAGCTTTGCGTGCCAGGTAAACTTACCTACAGCTTCACACAACAGACCTACTTGGCGGCTTGGGGAGAGTGGTAAATTTATCCACTGGATTCTTCAGTGCGTTTGAGTCTTGAGGTATGGTTTTTGCTGCTTGATAATGGTTTTGTTTTGTTAGTAGTAGTACTAGTAATTTGTTTTATATGTCTGTTTTTCTATTGTTAACTTCCTTGAAGATCTTGATTTAAAACAATATCAGACAGTGCTGAAGTAAATATTAGAAGAAATTAACTCAGTGGTCCCACTTCCCACAATGGTGTAGAAAAAAACAGATTTCCTAGTTGCTCAGACCAGTAAGCAAGCCTGACCTGCATGTTTTTATAGGGGTTGGCAAATATCACCTGACCTATTCTAGCCCATTGGTGCCAAGAGGCTGCGCCTGGCAATTTCCTGTAATCAGAGTTAGGGTGCATAGGCTGAATCTCTGCCCGATAGGTCATCAGTTCAAGACCCACTGTCTGCACCTTAGAGTTCTACGTAGGTCATGCTGCACACAAGCTCAGTGAGCTGGATGGGATTTCAGTACCCTACAAGAAGGCATCACTTCCTACTGGTGAGAAATATTGGCAGAGGCAGGAGTATGCCATTCAAAATAACCTATTTTGCACAAGAATAAAGTGGGTGCATTAGTAACCCTGGGACGCATCCATTCAAGCCATGCTGTCGCCAGGTTCTTGGAAAATAAACAGGTACCTACTTATTTTCAAGCCATTTTTTTCTAGTGAAAGCCCCATTGAGATGAACAGGTGCTGCGGAAGAACACAGCAAGCAACTATGCATTTCTAGGTGGGACGCTCAGGACAATATCTCATTTCCCAATAGGAAGGGTGCCTTCTTTTGCCAAGTTGGTACAGAGAGTAAGGAGGCTAGATGGAACCAGGGCAAACTCCACCACTTGACCATCCCTGATCTAAATATCTGTTCAGCAATGGAGCAACCAGTTAAAAGGTTTCCTTAGCATGGAGGTTTTCAAGGAAAAGTCAGGTTTCTGTCACCCTTGCTTTAATTATGATATATCCCATGTTTAAAAGAATCAGATTGGCTGTGAAGATCTGTAGAAATCCCTTTTGATTCTGTTCTATAATCCTCGACTGTTGATGCAAGTATGTTCTACCAACAGCACAGAGAGCATTTTCCCCCTAAACATTCCAAGAGAATTTTAATTGGACACTGTGCTGTGTTCAATTTCATGGCAGGCAGGTGAGTTCTCCTGGGGTGTAACTGGAACAAGCAGCAAGTGTGTATTACAAGGATGCAGCCGGAGTGCGCAGCTGCCTGGCAGAGTCATCGCAGCGGGTAGTTTTTGGCATGAACACTGTAGCAGGTGTGTACTAGAGGGGGAATAACTGGAATGTGCCGCATGATGGCAGGTGCGCTTTCCTGTGAGATGCTTAGAATCTCTGGCATCAGTCAAGGCAGCAGCTTAATTGCTAATCTCGGCATCTCTCAAGGATTTTGAGCTGCAGTTCAGAGAAGGTGAGGTTTCAGCTTGCAGGAAGATTGCTGAGTGCAGAAGAGACTTGGATTAAACTCAGGCCCCCTGCTACGTACTGTGAGGGCTAGGCTTGCCAAGAGCAGGGAAACAGCTCCCCTCTTGGGAGTTCTATTCTAGTTGTAAGAACATAAAAGCAGCCTTGCTAGATCTAGTCAAGGGTACTCCAGGTTCAGTATCCTGTTTCCAGCAGCAGCAAACCAAGTGCCCCTTGGGGCACAATCATAGCTCAGTGGAAGAGCATCTACTTTGCATGCAGAAGATCCCCGAGCCAATCTCTGGTGTCTCCAAGTAGGGCTAGGAAAGGTCCCTGTCTGGAATCCTGGAGGTCTGCTACCAATCACTATAGACCTGAACAAGATAGACCTATGGTCTGACTCAGTACACCACAGCTTCCTGGGTAACCTATGTAAAAGTGCAGTTAGGCTATGAAGGCAGTAGCCCTCCCCTTGTTAGCCCCCACTCTCTTTTTTAAAGGTAGAGTCCCTCTGGACTTGGGAGATTGTGTTCTTACTTGGTAACTGTAGCAGTATGTTACTTCACTTCTATGCTGCCCACGCCACCAGTTGAGGGAAGAGAGAATGGTAGTCCACAGTACAGAAATGAAGTACTTTAGCACTCAAGTTACGCCTGGAGTAAATTACTGATGTTTGAGAGTGTGAGTGTAGATGTACCCACTTTGTGCTGTTTATTTCTTTGCATTCAGAAATCGGCATACACAAACACAAAGAAACTATTGAAGAAGTCATTAAGAGGCTTTTGATTGTTTACTTCTTTCCTTTTTTTTCCTCCTCCAAAAAAGTCTATTTCCCCCCATACAAAATATAGCAAAACAGATACATTTGGCCAAAACGTAATCCAGCTGGAGCAGTCAACTGGAAACAAACATCCCTCTCCAAATAAAAAATGCAAAAGTAGAATACTTTTTTTTAAAAGCCAACAAATTAAACCAATGCATACATAAATAAATGTTTGAAAGGCCAGTCATCCCTTGGGCTCCAAATATACATTGAACAACCACTGCTCGTTTGTTACCAGAGATGCTCTTTATGGATGCTTTTCCCCCCTGGTGAAATTCTTTAGGTATGACAAGATCATGGTCCATGAATGGATTAGAAGAGGGTGATGTGCTCCCCAGTACATGGCTGAAAGAAAAGGACAAATCAGCCACACTTTGCTTGCCTCACATGTCATTACCCATTAGAATAAGTACTGAAAGGATCTCACCCCAAAGGAGTGGGATTAGGGGGGAAAGCAACATTGTGGGCCAGGATGATGGTGAGGCAGCTGAAACCAAGAATTCATACCCAGTCCCTAAACACATTTCCTTGCAAGGAGCAAGTCCTGCTGATCTCAGTGGAGCTGACATCCAAGAAAATGTGCTTAGGGTGGCAGCCATAGAAAACAACACAGAAAACATAAAGGCTGTGATGTTATTAGAGACGCCCATAAAAACAATACAAAAGTACACTGCGCCAAGGGAGGCAAGGGTCACAGAAAGGTTTGCCTCAGTGAGTATTTTCAAAGCACTTGAAACAATTGTGTCCAACCCTTTTGCTGTATCTCTCCATCTCTGATTAGGGGCTTCCTGGCCAAGATGTTGGATAACAAAAGCCAAGTCTTTATTGCCACTCCTACCAGGCTCCCATACGTCACCTCTCTTCCCCGTCTGTCGCCACTGACTGGTTTCTTTGCGTGCCTGTACATTTTCTTGCATGCTCCACAAATGTAGCCTGCAGGAAAGGAAATTGTGTGGCTTGTTCAGCAGCGGAAGCAAGAGATTTTCAGCAGGGTAGCGCTTCAGGTGGACCTGAGCTGCTACTTCTCAGTAATGTTGCTCCAGAGATTGGTGTCAAGGAGCCCCCAAACGCCAGAGGTCTTGAGGCACTGGCTGCCTCACCGAAACACAAGGCTGGCACAGAAGTAAGGCCTTTGGAAGTCACCGCTTCTCTCCCCAGTCCTCCATTCCAGGGCTACAAGAGCAGCCCTGCCCCACCCCCAAGGCTAGCTGCACAGTTTACCAGTCTCAAACTCCACTGGGTTTGGCAGTTTGGCATTGAAGGCCTGCAGGGTAGACTGGATCCGACTCACCTCATTGTTGGCCAGTTTGAGCCTATGCCGGAGCAAGCAAGAGAAAAGGTCAAGGCGGGTTTTGCCCGGTGGAGAGAGACGGTTAACTCGGTCCCTGATCTCAATTAGCTGCAATATGGCAGAGTCTTGGGAGCCTTGAGTATAGGGGTAATCCAGCTGAAGGACGAGGTCCCGGATGGCATCAGATTCAAAGGGCAAGCTGTAGCCAAAGACTTGTAAGCTATTGATACTCATGTACCCTAGGTTTTTAGAAGGATCCATCTCCAAGGGCTCATAAAAGATGGTTTCATTGGAGCTGTCATTGAGAGACTTGATGCGGCTCCTCAGGTAGACATGGACCGTCTCAAAGAAGGTCTTCCACTTGTTGCCTAAAGTGAGGGTCCAATTTTGGCACCGGCCAGAGGCATCCACGTTAGTCCTTTCCCAGTCAGGAAAGCCACTCTCATTGGTTGGCATAAACCAGCTCTCTGAGTGGCTACCCCCAAAGGGGTTGACATAGATAGCCATGACCGGTTCCAGGGTGCTGTTCTTGGTGAGACAGATCTGAAGGGAGAGGGCCAACATGAGGTGGACCAAGCCTGGCTTGTACTTGTTGCTCTTCAGGGTCACCAGCATCCGCTTCCTCCAAGAGGGGTCAAACCAGGTCCCCAGGCGCATATCATTGCTGATGAAGATGGAGTGCACTTCAATCCGGCTGTCCCGCTTCTGCAACAGGTATTTAAGTTCCAGGTCATGTAGGTCTGTCTCCAACCCCAAATAATGCTCCAGGGACTCTGCCACCTCTGGGCGGCACAGCCCCAGGGTGAGGACATAGCCAGGATTGCAGGACCTGCAGTTGGTGGCATTCTCCACTGCACAGGCAGCACATTCTGGTCCTTCACCCAAGGCACATGGAATGGTCCCCTGGCAGGAGGGCTGATCATGGGGGCAGGTGCAGCTGTGACTTTCTTCCACAAAGGTCCCTAGCACAGACGTCTCACTGCAGTAGAGGAGGGACTGAATCCGACTCCACCAATAAGTCATAGGTCTATGAGAGAGGAGGGTATTGGGAAAGAAAGATTATTTCCATATCAATAAAACAGACACCTTAGGCCAGTCTATCCTATGTGCCACACCCACCAAAGAAAGTAAGTGGAATTATTCTCCAAGAAAACCCTAATTTTTAAACTGAAATTAATTTTAAACTGTTTAATTTGTTTTTATTTTATCAGACTGTTTTAACTGTTTTAATTCTGTTTTATATTGTGCTTTAAGTTTTATACACCACATCGAAATGTACATATCAGGTGGCAAAAATATGATAAATAAACAATATTACACTGAAATACACACTTGGGGTGAGAACATTATGCAAATAAACTAGAATTGTTCATATTTGCTTGTTTTAGGCATAGATTTGTAAATACAAAATATTTGAAAACTTTCACATTTTGAATGTGAAATTCAGTATCTGAAATTTGAACTCACATGCTGAACTCACATGGAGGACATTCAGCCTCAAAATTGATATAGTAGAATTTGAAGAATTTCTGGGAGCAAATCTGAGCAAGCTTTAGACTATAATAGTTCACTTGCTCCTGAGCCTGACACTTTAATTCTTTGACTATTTAGCATTTCTATGCAATGAATGGTTTTGTGGCAGGAAAGGAGTTTAAACTGAGTAATTGTAGTAGATCGCTATGGTGACAATATAGACATTGTCACACATTGGGATTTGGGGGTTTCCAATTATCTGATCATGTTTCTGGGAAAACATGACTTATGCTTTAGCAATTAGTTATTCTTCTGCTTTTCACTTCAGGACCTTTCCATTAAAGTTGCTGTACATACACAGTTTTCTGTTTGCATCGTTTCTTTTCTTACATGTTACCAATGCATACCTAGTGCGTATGTGCATTTATTCAATCACCCCCCCAAAAAGAATCTGGATGTGGTCAAACGATCCCTTCAGTGTCCCTTTGGGGGCACTGCTTTACAATGCACACATGTGTTGGTATTCAAGATTAATCTGTAAGCAAAACAGATACAAGCTGAAGACTGTAGAAAACTGCAGATGCACCAACTCAGGGGCATATCTAGGGGTAGGGCAGGCAGGGCACATGCCCCGGGCGCCACTTGAAGGGGGGCGCCATTTTGTAAAATTAATTTTTTTAAAAAAAATGGCTGCCAAAAACAAAATGGCCACTGTGCATGCTCAAATGGCCTCTGTGAGGCTCTAGGTCATGCCAGGCTTTGCAGAGGCCATTTGAGCATGCGCAGTGGCCATTTTGTTTTCAGTGGCCTTTAAAAAAAAAGATTATTTTTTAAAATGGCCACTGCACATGCTCAAATGGTCCCTGCGAGGCCTAGAGGCCAGCGGGGTGAGGGGGAATCTTTGCAAAAAAAACCCAGCCTTTAGGAAGCCCCCCAAAGGGGCTACGGGTAATAATAATAATAATATAATATAAGACACTGTACACATATTCAGATTGGCACTATGTACAGAGAATCAGGGCTTGTGAATACTGAGCTGACGCTTAAGAGCTAGGATTGTATTCATTTGCTCTTACTTTGCTTCTTGTGATAAGTGAGTTAAATGTGATGTCTTGCTAATAAGGCTATTAATGGTGAGTTTGTCTTTGAATCAGTGTGAAACCCTTAATATTAAGGCCCACTGGGAGTTTCTTGCTCTCTTTCTCTCATTTTAACTGTCTTTCTGAAAGACTGGAATATATTCCAAGCAGTGACACAGTTTACTCTGCATATCCTTTAATTATTTACAGAGTATCTGGGAAAAGTCAAATTCTCCATTGATTTTTAAAACTTATGTAATGGTGATGCTACAATGCATAGTAGAGAATTAGACAGGCACTTCTGTTTAGTTTTCCAAGTACATCTCCACATAGTATTTGGGTATTTCATGAGCCCCAGCATACTGAAATGTGTAGTTTTCCAGCATTTTTTGGTCTGGCTAAGTCCACTGCTAAATAGTTTTTGAAATATTAAAAGATTAACGAGTTTGACTTGTATTTTTGAGCTGATATTATGGTAAAGTTATCTGAAAGATGGGTGTCAGATGCTTGGACAGGGGGCGCAATTTCAGTGTTTGCCCTAGGCGCTATTTTCCCTAGGTTCACCTCTGCACCAACTACAAACTTGATTTTAGAAATTATATAAACTAAACCACAAGACTGGCAGAGCAGGAGAAGGACAGAGTGAGCCTACAGAACAATAAAGAAAGGGAGAGACTTGCTCATCTCTACCAGCTGTGGGAAAGGGACAGATAATGAGGCACGACAGAAGTGGCACTGGTCTTGCTAGAATTCAGTCACTAGATTTGGAGCTTTCTATTTTAAAGTCCCATTTCAGCATCTGGGTGAAACTGCAGCTGATTTCCAGCTACAAATAAGCTCCTCACAGAGCCTTTCCCAGGATGTGTGGGACTGCCTGTCATTTGCATCTGGATAATTGTGGAGTTTGCAGACTTCATGATCTCTCACTGCAAACGGTGGAGACAGGATACAAACCCTATTTGAGAAAAGGCAAGCTCAAACGTGGCTGTGCCCACCTCAAATTGGGGCTACTCTAATAATTTGAGCAGTGGGTCTTACATCTTCAAGCACTCTGCTTCAGATTATTGTCCCACGTCTAGTTAAAAATGGCAGGTCTGAATACCCTGCCAGATTACACAACACAACAGAACCTTCCTGCCTGTACCAGTCAAGAACATTAGAGGGAAAGGTTCAAAGTTTACCACATGCTTGTTTGTTTTTACATGGATAAGGATCCAAAAGCATGAACACACACAGAGATAGATCCAACTACAACCTCATGGTATAATCCAGAATTCTGTAGAACATCTCTTAGGAGTCTCAGGCTTCCAGATTCTGCATTCAATCCCATGCAACAAGTTTCCAACAAAAGACAACAGCCACAATCCAGCACAGAGCTAGGCATACTTAAGCCTACTCAAAGTAATGCACCTAGCCCTGTGATGGATTGTGGCCAAACAGACCTGTCTATAGGTATACCAGACCTCTCCTTTGGAAGTCTAAAGCGAGGTTGCCTGCGGCAGCGTTTGGCCAGATTGAAAAGGCGCCGGACAATCCGATGAGTCTTCTTGGAGAGCATTTTCAAGGTGGTGCCCAGTTTCTGATAGCGATGCTGAATGTCAAGGTCCATTGCCCAGTACTGGGAGATGGCCGTTATGTTCAAGAAGCGGTCTACCGGCAACCTCTTCACCAGGATCTGCAGTTCCTCTGTCAGGACAGAAAGGTGCATCAGTGAGAGGGAAGCCTTGGCAGGTGACACCAAGATGCCATAGCTCCTCTAAGAATGTACAGGGCCAAGTGGTAAAGCTTGTCCTGGGCTGCAGTACTTCAGGTTGCTGGTGAAGGGAGCATGTTTTAATGCTCACCCCTGAAAAAAGCTCCCTGCACACAGAAAACTAGCATGTCAGGGAGGCAGTCTGCCTAGCTTTCTCCCTAGCATTCTGTTTCCACTTGCAAGGAATCTTCCATTCAAACATGCATCTTCTACCTAAAGACTGAAGTGATGCCGTCCAGGAAGCTTTACATCTGATTCCGCTGAGCATGTAAAATGTGCTTAAGGCTACAGCGCTCCATGCATGGATGCAGAGAGCTTTCACTGATGTCCAGGGTAACCCTCATCTCCCCAGCCAAAACTGTCTCTATGCTGGGTGTGCTGCAATGTGACCAGCCATTCTCTCCAAGCAGGGACACTGCTCTCCCTCATCTTGGAACACTTGGAACTCAGGCTCCCCAGTCTCCAGGGGACTGTCTCGACAGAAGCAGGTTCCACGTATGGAAGCCTGGAGGAGAGCAAGCCACTGGATTCTCCTGTGTAAGGAGCTCAGCTTGAAGTGAATAACCTGACTGTACACTATAGACACAAAATGGAGGGCTGCACTAATGCAATCCTCAAAGCCAAGTACATGCGAATCCAGTTAATAAAAGGTACAGTACACCCCAATACATCCTCAAAGTATCTTCTTCAGGGAAAATGGTGTTGCAACTCAAGGGTTGGATTCCTTCCTAACACTCCATTCTTGGAGGGCCTGTGTGCCACCCAGCTTGGAGACAAATGGACTGGAGACATAGTCCCTCCATGAATGGAGTGTTAAAAAGGCAAGGGAGTGCAAAGTTGTGTCAATTTAATTGTTATATAATTCCCCTTTAAATTATATTTCAAAATGCATTGGGAATAATCTACTGAATTACATTTGGATCTCTCTGGATTGCATTTTTCTGTACGGTGATTCACCCACCACTGGAGTAGGGTGTACAGCACAGAGGTGGCATGACTGGGGAGAAGAGCCTTATGATGGATATCAGTGGAGGCCCACTCCATCCTACTGTCTTGTATGCAGGACTGCAGCATTAGGCAGCAGCCCAGTGCGGAAGGAGAGGCCTAGTGGGGAAGGTTGTTCCAGAACAAAGGAACCCTCCACATCTCTTTGCAGGAGGATGTGATGGAGAAATGTTGACCTAAACTGAAAGAAGAGGTTGCTCTATTCACATGTCCCCAAATGTTAAATGACAGTGTATAAATCCCATACATATTTAAAATTTGAAATTTTACATTCCAAATCTGAAATTCCAAGTCTGGGTGCCAAAAAGCTGAGTCTGTTTTAAACCGGACATTGATGTCATCCATGGCCAAGATTCAAACTGCCCTGCCCAATTCAGAGATTCTTGTCAAAATCTGATTTTCAGACTGAGTTGCAATTCAAGCCTAAAGATGAAGTAGGCTCAGAGCTTACCTACGTATTACATTCACCAGCTCAAAAACAGCCCAGCTTTGACTGCTAGGAATTCTGAATCTGCCCTGGGCACAAGCAAAGACGGCTGGAGAGAACCACAAACAATCACACAGGGAAGCGGGAGCCACTAGCTGCTTTGCTCAACCTCTGCTTATTTTCTCTCTCCTTCAGCGGCAAATTGTCCCAAGTGGTTCAGAGGGAGAGGAACAGGGACAATGCGTGTGCTGAGGATGGCAGCTTTAGTCTTCATACAGCAGTGGTTAAGTAAGTGCTGGCTTACAACAGATTTATTGAAGCTGACATATCGTATTAGATTTAGGAAGGGGGAAATTCAATATATTTTAAAAATATCTAGACATTCTTTGGAAATTGACACAGTACTGGGAAATAAATTATTGGAAAAACAATTTTTACTGGATAAATGTTATCGAAGATGAATCCAATATTTTGCGTCTTGTTTGAGGAGCTGTGATTGTTCGTATACATTTTTTTAAATGGTGTAAGTATCCTATATTGGATGTAATTGTATTGACTATCCTGGTTTTTATATGAACTCATATTTAAAGTGAATAAAAATGTCTCCATCCTCTGCTGAAACTAAATTTTACATGCAGCTGAAGGGAGGACATATGCTTCCCCTGTTACCTTTGCCTCCATCTCCCCCTTCTCCCTCTGCAGAATTTTAGATTGTAAGCTCCTCAGGGCAGGACCCTTCTTGATTGTTACTCTGTAAAGCACTATGCACACTGGTGCACTGTATATACAGTAACAACAACAATAATAATGTGGTCACATATAGAAAATTCAATGTTTAGACGTTTTAATCATTCAAACTCAAGATCAGTCACAAACCTTATTCCATAAGAGCACAATAATTTCCAAAATGTGTGTCATGAGAAATACATTTATGAAATAACGGACTGGTCCTGGGAGGCCCAAGTACCCATGCATGGGGGAGGCTCTGCATGTTTTGCTGTTCCGATCTTGCCTCCTTCCAATCAGCTTCAGCTATGGGACAATAGTTGTGCTGCCACTCAGCATTGGGGGTGAATGGATCTTTTACTCAGTCCCAATGCCAAGGGATGTAGTAGAATTACTCACCCTCAGAGAAAGCCTTCCAGCAATCAGGCAACAAGCTCAGAATATTAAATTATGCTCCTCTGTAGGTGGCCTCTTCTAAGGGGGTGATCACAATTGCTCTGATGCTCTTTAAAGGTTTTAATTTGGGGAGGGGGTAATGTGTGGAAACACTGGGTTAACAAAATGAAACTGTTTAAGTGATGTTCAAGTCACAACAATCCTGGAAAACTGCAGGGTCCCCCCCACCCCAGATCTGGGAAAGTCTCACCTCACTTTTGCTCTGATCCAGCTAGGGCATGTGCATGGGAAAGCAGGCTTCCCTTTTTAGCTCTATGAGCAGTTTATGCATGCAAATGAATGCAGAATATGCAGTTCTTGGCCCAATCCAGCTGCCCATTCACAGTGCTGCCCATAGCACCCACCAGCTGCTTAGGAAGGAAGTGCAGGGCTGGATTTAGCACCTCCACTTCCCCTAAATAATTAATCAGCAGCACTATCTTTATAATTAATTCTCTTAGCCAGCCAGCGTGGAGATGTGGCAAGGCAATGTGTGCGATGGCGAGGGAGGCACCTGATTGGCTGAGCTCTGTTTGGCCAGCGGAGGCGCCTGATTGGCTGAGCTCTGTTTGGCCAGCGGAGGTGCCTGATTGGCTGGGCGTTGGCCCAGGCCCTTGTGAGGAGGACCTGTCTCAGCTGCAGCCTGGGCTGGGAGGAGGGAGGCAGTGGGAAGGACTGGCCCTGGCCTGGTGCCAGAGGGGGTGAGTGGGACATGCGTACCCAGGCTTTGGCAGCGGAACTCTCAGGACAGGCTGTGAGAGTTAAGAAGCGACGACTGAGGAGGAGAGGGGGAAGAAAATGCTGGCAGTGGCCGCTGGCCGGCCAGCGGGTGAAGGAAGAGGGAGAGAAAGGCGGTGGCGGTCGGGGGGGAGAGAAAGGCGGTGGCGGGCAGGGGAGAGAAAGGTGGCGGTGGGTGGGGGAGAGAAAGGCGGCGGGCGGGGTGAGAGAAAGGTGGCGGCGGGCGTCAGGCAGGCTGAGAGAAAGGCAGCAGCGGGCAGCGGGCAGGGAGAGAAAGGTGGCGACAAGCAGCGGGCGGGGAGAGAGAAAGGCGGCGGGTGGGCAGGAGGAGAAAAAGGCGGTGGCGGGCAGCGGGCAGATGGAGAGAAAGGTGTGTTGGGCAGCAGGCGGACGGGAGGAAGTAAAAACGGTGGCGGTGCAGCCCTTCTTGGCCACCCGTTGCCGGCTCTGTGTGTGGGGAGGAACGGGAGGGGAGGAGGGCTGGAGGGAAGGGGAAGAGAGGAGAGACCGGGGCAGGAGGAAGAGGGAGGGGAAAACAGCTGCCCCCAAAGCACTGCACAGATGCTCTGTGCGGGGGTTGGCTAGTTGTGGATTATTCAAGCAGATGACAAGCATGCATTTTGGGCTGCTGGGTTTATGTGTGGTTGCAGTGGGGGCCTACATTGGTATTTCTGGTACATTTCAATATCAAACCCAGTAAAGATGTTTAATATTGCTAGATCCCATTGACTTCACCAAGATTAGGCCATGACTAATCTTGTATTTTAAACCTTTGTAGTCAAATCTATGGTCTTATATTTTAGCCTAATATTTTAATGGTGTGATTTTTATAGTCTTGTTTTAATTTTTGTGTGAACAGCCTTGGGATTGTTTTAATGAAAATTAAACAATCAATCAATCAATCAATCAATAAAATTTTAAAGGCAGCTTTTGCATGCATTGACAGCATAAGGGCTATCTTCATACTGGGGAATCCCAGATTCAAATCCTGGCAGGACTGTGCACCAAGTACCCTCTCCCAGCCAAATGTTCCTAAAAAGAAGGCTGAGGTGTACCGAAACACAGCCCCAGGCTTTTTAGGGGAGGGGCAGTGTAGAGATGTAATAAATATTTGTTGGAGACTGCTACTTCCTTCATATATTTTACAACAATGCTGTTCATGAAAATTTCACACAGGAAAATGTTATTGAACAAAAATGAAAAATATTCCAATACAAAATTAAAACTCCAAAATAAAATTTAAAAACAACCACCCAACAATAACAAGAGAACAGCAGCAGCAGCAGAAACCAGCAGAATCATGTGTAAGGATAAGGCAGCAGTCAGTTCTACATTTCACAATTCTCAAAGGCCACCATCTGAATCAAAAAGATGTTTTCACACCTTTGACCAGCCCACAGGGAAGAGGGTGTGTGAATCTCTTTTGGAAGGGAGTTCCATACATCAGGGCTGCTACAGAAAAATTCCCTGAGCCTAGTAAAGGCTAATCTAGCCTCCACATAAGATGAAATCAAGAACAGGGCCCCATCAGAAGACCTTAAAAGCCTTGTACTCAGGACCCAAGTTATTTAGGGCTTTCAAGGGAGGAGCCAACACTTTGAAGTGGGTCATAAGAACATAAGAACAGCCTTGCTGGATCCAGCATCCTGTTTCACACAGTGGCCCACCAGACGCCTCTGGAAGCATGCCCTCTCTCCTGCTGTTACTCCCCTGCAACTGGTACTGGTCCCAACACTGGTCCCAACACTGACAGGCCCCCAGTACAGATGCTTCCAGCCGATGACACAAGGGCCTGTTAACAGGCAGGCTAGGCTACCAGATTCTCCACCAACTGAAGTTCTGGAGTTGTCTTCAAAGGCAGCCCCACACAGAGTCCACAACTGTAGTCTAAAATGGAAGTCACCAAAGCATGAGTGACTGTGGCCCAGTCTCTGCCTTCCAGCAGCAGGCAGCATAGCAGCTGAAGTTGAGAAAAGACACTCCAGGCCTCAGGCACAGCCTGGGAACCCAGAAGCAATGCTAGGTCCAGCAGTACCCCTCAAGCTGCAACTCTGTTCCTTCTAGGAAAATGTGCCCCCATTCAAAACAGGCACGTCTCCAGCCAAACACGCCCCTGAGTTCCCCACTAGCATCAATCATGTCTTACCTAGACTGAGCTTAAGTTTATTCAGCCCTGTCCCATTCACCACAGATCTCAGGCACATATTCAGGAACCTGTTCAGGCATTATGGAAGTGGCGGTGTTTGAGAGCATCCTGCCAGCAAGCCCTACCCCTGTACTGGTATACACCCCTGCATCCCCCAACACTTACAACATTTGTCCGAAGAGACTGCGTCTTCCCATGATTAGAATGCTGGGGTGAAACTGCATTCCACATCAAGGGGAAGATCCCTCCATGAGCACAACATTTGCCATGAGCAGCAAAACGCCATAATTGTGGAGAGGGGGTGGGGTGAAAGAACTTATCAGCAGGCGGAGGTAAGGCTTACAGGTCTCTCGTGTACTCAGATGCAGCAGCCACAAATAGAAAAATGCTTGAATAGGGCTAGTCTCTCTCTTTCCTGCATCTGATGGAAAGGAAAAATAGCACTGCATGTCATACTGGTGTGTTTTGCTTAGGCCAGGGTGCTCCAATCGGAGACTGACAAGACTGTATGCAGGGCAGCTATGCAAGGGGCAGAAAGAGAGAGAGAGAGAGAGAGAGAGAGAGTAAGTAAGTAAGTAAGTGTGTGTGTGTGTGTGTGTGTGTGCATGCGTGTGTGCGCACATACATGCGCATGCAGGGGTATAGCTAGGAGAAAGGGAGCCAGTGTTCGCCCCTCTCTCCGGCAGCCCCTCGTAGTGAGGGAGATAATGAAGGAAATAGGGAGGGAGGGAGCTGAGGAGCCCTAAGGAGCTGGGGGACCCGGGTTATTTGAACTCATCTGCTCAAGTGTGTGTGTGTGTGTGTAGAGGGATTGTAGAGAGAGCCAAACCAGGCACATCCCCACTGGAGCAACTCACTCCTCCCAGCTACATGCAGGCTTTCACCATGAAATGAGACAGCTGCAAAGAAACATGAACTTGAGCTCTTACACCTTTTCACAGAATTCTGCTTTTATCAGCTGCAAAATCCGGTGTTCCCTCATGAATCATTAGCAGCAGCTCAGGACTGGGTTATTAGTGGATCCAGGTATTGTTTTGGGTTTTGTTTTGGGGGGGGGGGCGTGTTTGGTGGACATGTATGTTTGAGTGACAGGCCAAACAATTTTCATTTTATGAGACTATTTCCAAATAAGAGATTTCAAGCTTCAGCCTTTCCCTTGATAACAAGATGGCAGCCAAAAGCTCTACCATCTTGTCACTTAAAAAGGGCATCTCGTCTCTGTATCCAACAGAGGATCCAGAGGCAAGTAGAGATGGGCAGTCCAAGTGCAGTTCTAGACTACAGGTGAAACTCGGAAAATTAGAATATCGTGCAAAAGTCCATTAATTTCAGTAATGCAAATTAAAAGGTGAAACTGATATATGAGACAGACGCATTACATGCAAAGAGAGATAAGTCAAGCCTTAATTTGTAATAATTGTGATGATCATGGCGTACAGCTCATGAAAACCCCAAATCCACAATCTCAGAAAATTAGAATATTACATGGAACCAAGAAGACAAGGATTGAAGAAAAGAACAATATCAGACCTCTGAAAAGTATAAGCATGCATATGTATTCAGTACTTGGTTTGGGCCCCTTTTGCAGCAATTACTGCCTCAATGTGGCGTGGCATGGATGCTATCAGCCTGTGCCACTGATGAGGTATTATGGAAGACCAGGATGCTTCATTAGCGGCCTTCAGCAATTCTGCATTGTTTGGTCTCATGTCTCTCATCCTTCTCTTGGCAATGCCCCATAGATTCTCTATGGGGTCAGGTCAGGTGAGTTTGCTGGCCAATCAAGCACAGTACACTGTATACTTTTCAGAGGTCCGATATTGTTCTATTCTTCAATCCTTGTCTTCTTGGTTCCATGTAATATTCTAATTTTCTGAGATTGTGGATTTGGGGTTTTCATGAGCTGTACGCCATGATCATCAAAATTATAACCAATTAAGGCTTGACTTATCTCGCTTTGCATGTAATGCGTCTGTCTCATATATCAGTTTCACCTTTTAATTTGCATTACTGAAATTAATGGACTTTTGCACGATATTCTAATTTTCCGAGTTTCACCTGTATGAGGCGGGTCTCACGATCACAGAGACCCTGCCTCCATAGGGTTTGCGGGGGGAGCAGGCTAAGCCCGCTCTCCCTGCAGACAAGCAGGGCGGCAGCCCTGGGCGGCCGGATCAGCTGCCCAGACGACTGCCGGCCCCGTGATGGAGCCGGTGGGGGCTGGGAGGATCGGGGGCCACGCGGCCCCTGGAAGCTCCAGTATGCCCTGCATGAGCATGCAGGGCATACTGTAGAGACCCCCCGAGCTGGGAGGCTGTTTTTAAGCCTCCCAGTTGGGTGTCTCCTCATGAGGAGCCGTGGTGTGGAGCCGCAGTGCGGCTACTCACTTTTAAAAAAAAAAAACTGTGCTCGCTCCACAAACCAGTTTAAGGGGCGGGTTACTTGAGCGGGTTACCCGCTCAGGAACCACTGGGCTCACAGCCGAGCCCAGTGGTTCACATGGACTGCAAAAATCGGGCTAGGCTCCCTTAGCCCGATTTTTGCAATCCATGTGAATAGCCCCTATATCTTGAAAGCCTGAAGCGTCAAATCTGAATTAGCAACTCTATGGGATCAGGAATATTCTAATTGCCCCTTTGTGTAATCAGGATCTCTGTAATCAGATCCCTGCTCAGTCTGTAGTGCAATGCCCCCCTCTAAAGGGGCAGTGCTGCAGGGCAGCAGAGACCACACCAGCAGCTTCTTCTGCTAGCACGCTGCCATACTGGCACAGGGAGCAAGGGACTTGGGTCCTCCTGCCACAAGGAAACAGATTTAGACAAGACAGCAGGAGGATGTTAGATGGTGGCTCAGTCTGCCTCATGCAGTGGCAGGCTCTCTTTCACTGGGGCTCTCTTTCACAGAGACGGTACGGTCTTCTGTCAAGAATGCTGCAGCAGATTCCTGTACTGAGCAGGAGGTTGATCCAAAAGACCATCAAGGTCCCTTTCAACTCGAGAATTCTATGCTAGAGACCCTGTTCAAGCCTCCTGGTGACCCCCAAACACACTTCAGAAGCAAAAACAACGACTTCTGTGACAACTCTTTTAATTAATTGTGTTAGAAGTATTGGGAGCAGAGACACTACTCATGCATGGAAGTTTTTCACACCCAGCTCTTAGTTCTCATCTCCTCTGAAATGGAGGTGTGTGTTCACATATTGGCCAGATTTACCCTGAAGTCCCTGTGAGCTATCCAGGAGCACTTCGCATACAATTCGGGTTTTTCCTCATGTGTTAGAGTGTAGCCCAATATATAAAGTAAAAGCTAAGGTTGTGCTGTCGAGTCAGTGTGACTCCTGGCGCCCACAGAGCCCTGTGGTTGTCTTTGGTAGAATACAGGAGTGGTTTGCCTTTCAGCATCTATATCAGGCTGCTGCCTGATATAGGTGTTTCCCATAGTCTGGGAAATATACCAGTGGGGATTCAAACCAGCAACCTCTTGCTCCCTAGGCAAGTTACTTCTCCAGGGTAAAAAAAAAAACACCCTCCACTTATTTGCACTGGGTTTTTGTTGTTGTTGTTGTTTTGGTAACTTCAAACTCACTGTAAAGCCTCACAGAAAACCTGCACTAAAGCCTGCTGTCTGGGAAAGCTCATGGGACAAAGGGCCACAGAAGACAATACCATTAGCAATTAACTCCTTTTATAACAAGCAAGGTGTTACTCTTTTAAGGTGCCATAGAAGATTCGGTTGTTTTGGGTATAGAAGACCAATATGGCTGCCCCATGGAATGTTCAAAAACAGGACAATATCCATTATAGAAGCTCGTGGTTCTTTCCACTGGAGAAGCTATATTGAAATCTGTTTCAAAGGAAGCTGTGGTTGATTTTGCTAGCGAATGAAGATGGAACACATTTCCCAACTCACAATGTGACAATTTTCCTGAGTTTGAAATTATCAAGGTGCAAAGACAGGTGCAGGATTTTAAAGAACAATCACAGAATTTTAAAGAGTATTTTCACCTATGGTGTAAGCTCAGATTTACAAATTATACAATAGACTGCTCCAAATAATGGGGAAGAGAGTGCGGGTGACATCACAAATGCTAGTCAATTGGCAGCCTCGACAGTAAGTTTTTCACCTGTTCAATTTGAAGAACTGATTCTCAGAGCTTGCCGCAGGATGGGGGAAAGTACATTTGTATTCAACACTCTGAGAGCATTGTAGATCAGCCCTGATTTAGATAGACAGACAGACAGAGACAGACAGAGAGATAGATAGATAGACAGACATATATATAGCTACCCCAGTCTTCAGCTAAACTCAGGGGCTATTCACACGTGCAGGCAAAACCAGGCTAAGGAAGCCCAGCCTTGTTTTGCCAGCATGAGTGAACTGTTAGGAGCCTCGCTGCTCCCAGTGGCAGCGCAGCAGCAAACCCATTTATGGAGCCTGCCACTTAGCCCAGGTTTGGGGCATGAGGGCACCCTTAACCTGGGCTAACTGCTTGTGTGTTGCTGCCATGTGGCTCCATCTGGCACCTACACTTGAGTAGACTCCCAGTCAGTGCCGGGAGGATCCCTGTAATGCACCACGCTCTCAAGCAGTGCATTTACAGGAGTTCCAGTGGCTGGAAAGACACATCCCAGGCCCCAACCCTCCACGATGCCAGCAGTGGCCGGCAATTGTCTGGGTGGACAATCCGCCCACCCAAGAAGGAGCCCTCGATCATCTGCCGGGGAGGTAAGTATTTGAAGGTTCCCTCCCTTGCAGATCGGAGCTATTTCTCACTGATTGTGAGGAAGGGCTCTCAGTGTTCTAGAAAATCCACATTCTCCAAACTCACCTGATTCCTCAAATTGTTGGTTGTGACTTTCCCACGCTTCTTGGATCTGGAGGAGGCTCTCTTCCATAGCTTGGATGTCAGTCTCAGGACAGTTGCATTGTGGGAAACTAAACCCACACTGGCACCAGCAGTCATTCTCTCGACAGATCAGCTCTCCCTCTGAATTGCAGGTGATGTAGCTCAGGGCAGCTGCTACAAAGCGTTCCCGCAGATGCTCAGGCACCAGTGCTTGCAGACCTACAGAGAGCATGCAGAGATGATACAAGCTCCAGTTCAATGGTACATTATTGTCAGTGAAACTGCAGGCACATTCAAATAACCTTTTTTTGTGTATGTGACGCTGTCATGTGGCAGCCAGGTGGTCAGCTGACCTACACAACCCTTCATCTGACTCACAGGAGCATCATCTGGGTGTGGTCAGTGGGCAGGACTGGACAAGAGATTTTTTTAAAATGGGAGAAATTCCTGTGTGGAAACTGTTTTGGGCCAGGGAAGAATTTCAGCCACAGAAGCTCTGTTTACGCCTTCAGTCAGAATGGGATGTAACACACACAGCTCCCATTCTGAGCCTCTTTGCTATACAATGGGAGGTGAATCTTGTAAGCCAGGAGATCTCTTGGGCAAGCAAGGCACTATAAGAAATGCATTGTAATCTGCTTTTCAGCAATATATTAAGATTGCACTTTCTACTTGAACACTAACCACCACCTCCCAAGTTAGAAGATGGACCCAGCTAGACAGTGTTGAACCACTCATGCAGATGCATGCAAAGGGAAGTGAAAGCACAAGCATCCTTACCAAGTAGCTGAACTTTGTTCTCAGGGCTTTGGACAAGAACAGAGCTCACAGAATCCAGATTGTCATAGTTGCTGCAGCCAAGTGGCCCTGTCCTGGTTTCAGTGACCTAAAGAGAAGGGTATTGCTTGACTATGAAAGCAGATTAGAAGTTTTACCAATTAAAGTTAAAATAATGCCCCTCTTTTCATTTGCTCCCTCTCCCTTTCCCTCCCCCCCCCCACATCCCTACCTGCTCTGAAGTATTTATTTTTGGAGGCAATGCCCCTTTTTGGAATCTGCCACTAGAGATGTGCAGACAAGTTCAATGTCAAACAGGTTCGACATCAAACCTGTTCAGTTCAATGAGCCAATATAGAACCGAAACCCCCCAGTTCGGTTTGTTATCAAACCAAACTGCCCCCCACCATGCAGGGGGGTTGGGAGGTTCATGATTTATTATTTTTTACTCACCCCCCTCCGGGGGACTTCTCTGAAGCCACGGGAGGAGTCTGAGGTTCCCCCTCACCCTGCCAACCCCCATTATGTGTGAAATTGCCCAGTTCAGGAATTCTTCAGCCCTCACCCCTGTTACGGTGGCCATTTTGGAGGCTGCCACACATGTCCAATGCACTGTCCATTGAGGCCCAAAGGGCAGGCACAGCGGACTCCAAATGTCCACCGTCATGGGGGTGAGGGCTGAATGGGCTGAAGACCTCCCAAACCAGGCAATTTGACACATAATGGAGCCTGGTGGGGGAGGGGGAACCTCTGGAGATCCCCCCCAGCCTCGGAGAAGCCCCCCAGAGGGGGTGAATAAAAAAATTTTAAATCGCAGATTGACCAGACTGGGGGTGGGGTCAGGAAGTAGCAAAACCAAACATTCCAAGTCCAGTTCGAGTCTGGTCTGGACTCGAACCGAACCGGGCAACCTGGCTTTTGTGCACACCTCTATCTGCTGCCTGAAAAAAACTGCTGCATGTTGTTTCATGTTTCATGATTAGATCTGAAAGCTGGGCTGGGTGTCATCATGGCACATTTCCCCCACTCTATCCAAGCTATGCTGTGTCACTTGGAAGGGGCCCTGGAGTTCTTCCCACTACCTCAGGGGGCACAACCTTGTTCTCCACGCTAGGGCTCTCTAACCTTGGATCACCAATTGTAATCCAACAACAGCTGGGGATGCCATGTTGGGAACCTGTGTGCCTGACTCCTTGCCTATCTGACCCTCATGGCACAGCCAAGAACTCCTCACCTTCTCACCACATTTGTTTCTCCCCAAAACGTCCCTTCCTTCTTCAGCTTCAGCTAATCCTTCCATTATAGTTGGCATGTGGGATCCTGCTATGTTTTCTGCTCTGCTTGTGCATTTCGCTCAGCCTCCTGTTCTCCTCCTCCAACTGCCCACCCCACCCCCTTTCAGACCTTGGAAAGTCTTTATACTCCCCAGGCTCCAGCAGGTCACTCTGCCTCAGCTGCACTTACTTCCAGCCAAGATGGTTGTGCCAGCTGAGGAACTGCAAGTGGTGCAGCACATGACGGAAACCCAAATGCTGCTTTCAGAAGACATTGTGGCCATTCGCACGACCTACCAGGCAGGCAGGCAGTGGGAATGCTTTGTAAACCTTGCCTTCCCCGCTCTCCCAGACAATTATCCTGTGCTTCATGGGAGTGCAGAGAGTGCTCCCACATGGTCTGCACTGCTTCATGCAGCACAGAGCAAGGCGGATCACTCTGAGGCCGGGACTCATGATCCCAGGCTCTGGCTAAGCGCAGTGCACTGGGGGAGTCCACCAGGGAACAGGCACTCTCTAGGGCCCCATCTCTGTGTCAGCACAAGCTGCAAGTAGACTGTGCTGACACACGATCCCAGCAGCCAGGTTAAGGGGGCGTTTACGCCCTTAACCTTGGCTAAGAGCTGGGCTTTGGTGCTGTATCTGGTGCTGCAGCACCACCAGGATTCACATGGATCCCAGAGGTTCTCACAGGCAGCCAAGCCCAGGCCTGGCTGCTCATGATAACAGCCTCATTATAGCAACACTTCAAATATGCAGACAAGTGATTAGTTCATAAACGTTGTAGCCCAGACTACAAATGCAGCAGTATGAGGTGGGACATTTCTGCAGCAGAAGGCGGGGCTGTGCCACTTTGGAGTACAGGTGGGGGAGGTCATATTTTTGAATGCTGTTCTACATTTAAAACAACTCCCTGCAATTAAACACTAGTATATTAGGGGCAGTTTACAACTTAAAGAGAGGAGATGGGTCCGCCCACCACCACCACCAATACAGGGTGGCATTCAAAATAGATCCTCAGCTGTACTCTGAAGTGGTACAATCCATTCTACCACCTCTCTTTAGGATTGTTACGTGTATTCCTCTGTTGCGTGTATTGACAGGAGATCATGAAAAAGAAAGTAAAAGCATGATGGGGAGATGTAAGGCACCAGTGGCGGGCTTGAACTGGGGGGATCTTGCCACAGAACCCAAGAGAAAACTGCTGGACTGATCCCTTCTGCTTCACAGCTCCCTGGGAGTAGCTCCAAGGTCATTTGAAGCTTGCTAGTGCAACCAAATCAGGTGATCTCAGAAACTAATAGACCAAGGATGAAAGAAGATAATAAGGTGCTGCCGATATCCCATAAACCTGTTGTCTCAGGCTTGGCTCCCCAATCTGAGCAACCTGTCAGACAGAATATCTGCTCTACATCTTGGCCTGCAACCTTTTGGAACCTGCCTCTCTTAGGCAACATTCATTGCCTCTGGCCATTTGACTGCCGAGTCTGGAAATGGATCTGTACCTGCCCTGGACTGCACTACTTGCTTCTCACCCCTTGGACTGACAGCTGGTCCCCTGTGAATCTGAAATCTATCAGGATATCATCATGAGGCATAACAAAGTAATCACAACAGACACTCAAAATAAATAAATAACACACACACAAATTTTGTCTTGAGAAATCTTTAATCCCTCACCCCACCTGGCAACTCCTGAAAGGGCATTTTCACCTCCCTTCTTCCCTCTCCTCCTTCCATTGCCCTTCCTTGGCTTAGCCTAGCTTGATTAACCCTCCCCTACCCTCCCTTTTTACCAACTCGGTCTTTGCCACAATCATCTGTGAAATCCCAAATGTTACTATTACAGTAAAATATGCAAATTAAGTAGCTGTGTGCAGACTGAACAGGTGCCATAACATATATGTAGTGCAAACTATGGGATTCCTGTGTGAATGAGGCCTTAGAGCCAAATTAGATGTGCCATGTGTTTACATTAAATCAGCTCTGCGGGGCTCTGAATTTGATTCGAGCAGCAGGCTGAGGTGGAAAAGGGATACTTCACCCTTTTCCAACCAGCCACCTGTCTGTAAAAATCATCCTCTCCATTTTGCTATTTCGTTTGCAGAGAAAAGATGAGAAAGCCCCTGGGTATGATTTTTACAGACAAAACTGCTTGCATGGCTCATACCCTCTGCTGCTTTTATCAAATCTGGAGCCTCTTGAAGTTGCATTAAAACAATGCCCTTCACTATTTTTCAAGCAGGGGGCACACTGGCAACAAACAAACAAACAACCCTTCCATGTGAGAGCCATTTCCCATTGTGCTGACCTCTGCACAGCACTACTCTTTTCTCAGTGTTGGGGGGCCCTCCCTTAAGAGCTCTAAGAGGAAAGCTCTGGGAGGGGCTACATTTCCCAGCATGCCATGCATGCCTTCCAAAATTGGTACAGGTACTCAAGAGGGCTCCATTTCCCTTAAAGGAGCCTATTACCACTGGTCAAAGCAGAGCCCTGCCCTGCAAGAATGCTTATCTCTTGCGGTGTAATGTGCAGAGTATTGTGCACCCCCACAACACTCTCACTCACTCTCGCCACCCCCGCTCTCCCCCTGCAAGTCTCTCGCCACTCCTGCAACACTCTCGCTCTGCCCCCCCGCTCACCCCCCCCCCGCAAGTCTCCCCCCCCCCTCGCAAGTCTCGTGCTCGTGCTCCCTGTCCTCCATCTTTCTATCTCTGTCTCGCAGTCCTTGCTTCCCCCTGCCACTGCCAGGGACTGTCGGCTGCTCGCCTGACAGCCTCTGAGCTCCCTGCCGCTTCACAGAGCCCCCGATCCAACTGTCAAACTGCTTTCCAGCCTCCCCGCAGTGCGCATGGCCCATCTAGAAGAATTAATAATATAGAATATCTCACTCTTCCTCCAAGGAGCCCAGAGCAGTGTACTACATACTCAAGTTCCTCCTCACAACAACCCAGTGGAGTAAGTCAAGCTGAGAGTGAAGTGACTGGCCCAGAGTCACCCAACAAGTATCATGGCTGAATGGGGATTTTTGTGCTCCCTGTCCTTGCCTGCAGCGTGGTGTAGTGGTTAAAGTGCTGGACTAGGACCGGGGAGACCCGAGTTCAAATCCCCATTCAGCCATGAGACTTGCTGGGTGACTCTGGGCCAGTCACTTCTCTCGCAGCCTAGCCTACTTCACAGGGTTGTTGTGAGGAGAAACTTAAGTATGTAGTACACCGCTCTGGGCTCCACCGGATCCTCCTTCCATCTGCTGGTGGAGTGGGAGCAACCGCTGGAATGTCCTTGCAAGGGTCACTGGTTCAGCCTCATGGAGGCAATGGCAGTGGGGGGAGGCTCGCGGTGGCAGCAGGGGGCTCACAGCAGCGGTGGAGGGCCTCACAGTGGGGGCAGTCCAGGTGCCCAATTTGCCTCGGTGTGACACTGCACCTACCCGCCCACCCTTGCACCGTCATCAAGATGCAAAGGGTAGCAGTGCCAATGAGGGTGTGCAGGTGTGGGCGACACTTTGCCACTCACTTTCCCACCCTGCTGGCACTGCAAGAGTGGCAACATCAGGGCAGGTGGGTGATGGGGACACCCTCCCCCACATGCCCACCCTCCTACGCCCAGAGAGGCTAGCAAGGGGTGGCAGTGGCAGATTGATGGGGAGGCAGAGTCACCACTTGGCTACGGCGGCAGTGGGGGGGTGGGGTTCTCCCTTTTACCTTCTACACACACTATACAGTGGGGTGGGGGGGTGCCACGGAGGCCACAGCCACAGCTGTGGGGAGGGTGAGCGGGCGAGTGGAAGGTTCCCCCTTCTGCCTTCCCAAACCATGCTGCGGTGTACAGAGTGTGCCTTGTGCCTGGGCTACTTATGGGGGCATCTTGTGCTCTCATCGGCATCTGGCAATTGCTCCAGGGAGCATCTGCTGTGTCCCTCCTGGATCTGAGGAGTGTGTTGGGCGTGTGTGTGACTCTTCCTTTGGGGCTGGTTGGCAGCTGCAACTGCTCTAGTCTTCTCTCTCCTTTTGGGCATCAGGGCGGAGTTCAGTTCCTTTGACAGAGCTGCAGTTGCCAGGAAAGGGTTAACTGAGGCTACCCATCAGGCAGGGAGCAGCAAAGAGGGACTGCAGCTTGGAGCCCTCTGAGTGGTCTCCTTGGGTCACGTGCTTGCTCTGTCCACTCACGACTGCTGTTGCCATGGGCGTGGCTGGAGGACCAACAATGCTAGCAATAGCTGGAGAGAAGCTGAAAAAGTTAATCGTCTGTCCCTCACACTCCCCGCCGGGTTTGCAGCATGTGCCCGTCTGTTTGCTATGAGGTAAAAATAGAAATCTATCTGCTTTCAGGAGGTAACCCTGTTTTCTGCTCGTCTGAATAGCTTCTCAGCCTCCCAAAGAGAAAACCTTCTTGAAGCTTCTTGAACTACGGACTAGCATGAAATTGGTAGCAATTCCAGGTTGCAGCCATTTCTGATACCACAAAGAAAGAGAATGGAGCCTCACCCCCCACTCCCCCCTGCCCCGCTGCTCACAGATATTTAAAAGAGGATTAGGGAGGAAAATGGCTTCTGGCTTTATCAGGCCAACAAGTTAGGTTCCAAATTAAAAACACAAAAGCCTTAGAAATCTTTAGAAATGCATCTGACTGAATTTTGAAGCCAGTCTCTAATTGGGCTGGCTGTCTTGGTGCGGAGGCTAAATTGGTCATAATTTCAGTGTACGTTGACTTATATGTTTGTATAGTTTTGTTCTAGAGATGTGCCCATAGCTCAATGCATAAGTTCCCAGGTTCATCTCCAGATAGGGCTGGGGAGACTCCTGCCTGAAACCATGGAGAGCCACTGCCAGTCAGTGTAGACAATATGGAGTTAGATGGGCCAATGGTCTGACTCGGTATGAAATCATATCCCGTGTTCCTAGCCATCCATTTTACACAGAAGAACTGGCTGTACCACAAAACACAGTGTGGTGGCAGTGGTTGGACAGTGTGTGGCAAAGTGGGAGACAGACAGATCAGAGCCATTGGGCATAATCTACTAGGACATTTCCCTCACTGAAATTAATCGAAACATGTTCTTCGGCAGCTCCCATTCTTTTTGATGAGGCATGCACAGGATAACTTTCGGGTGGCTTGTGCCCCACTGTAAGTAGTGGGGAGGGTGGACAGTGCCATTTCAATCTTCCATATAGGGCACCCACACATCATAGGCTGGCCTTGATTATGCATGGATTCTGTTCAAGAGTATTATCACCAACCTGAGAAAAAGAACTGGCCCTGTTATAGAGCAAAGTGTGGTAGGGACACACAGGAGCAGGTGGGGTAATATAAACACAGAGATCCAGCAGTGACATTAAATATAGAGATATAAGAGAGGGCTTTGGAAGAACTTTGAGGTCTGTTGTTCTGTAAGCAAGAGCCAAGCGCTCCAAGCCTGCGACAATGCCACATTACTTCTAAAAAGGAGAAATAATTGTACAGTAATTGGCCTGTTGACAGAGAACAGCCCTGCCTCCAGCCACTGATAAAAGCTTAGCATCGTTAGCATGGCCAATTTCCCATAAATAGCACAGAAGTACGAATCACAGTCTGACTCCCTGCTTCCCCCCCCCCGCTCCTGTTTATTTGGTGGGGGGAGTAGAGCAGAGAGGGAGGGAGGGAAGCTGACTAAAGAGATGGGTTTATAATTGCAGAGCTGGGGAGCAGACCTCAGGGATGGCAGCCTTGCTTAAGCAACCTGCAAATTAAAATCCAGGCGCATAGAGGGGCCGATGGGAAAAATAACATCAGAGATGATGTACAAAAGCAAAGGGAATAGGAAAACAAGTCTCTTTTTCTCATCCTGAGTTGAACTGTGGCTCTGCATTCCTGGAGGGAGGAGAGTCAGATATTATTCTGCACCTAAATAAAACTTGGTACTAAGAATAGACCGGGGGGGGCACATTTTGCATACAGAACATCCCAGGTTCTGTCCCTGTCATCTTCTGTCAAAAAAGGGGCTCAGGTTGCAGGGCTCTCCTTGTATGGGGCCATGGAGAGCCATTGCTGATCAGAGTACAGTACAAGATGTTGGGAAAGGCTAACTACAGAGATGCTCTCACAGCTATATAATAGTGTATTATATAGGATAGCTATATTCCTATATATTTCCCAACTTATCTCCCATGCTTTTAGGCCTGTATTCATATTCATATTATTTTCCAGTGACAGTCGTGCATGATAGAATAGTGGGCATGTGTCCTTCTTCTAAGACTTCGGCACTCCATACAGAGACCCCTTCATGTGAATCCCTAACCTGTGCACCTCTTCACTATTTTGAAGAGGAAGAATCATATTAATTGGGCCTTCATGTGGAGGGCCTGTGTCACACTTTACTTTAGGTGTGTGCAGGGAGGCCACAGACAGACCTGCTCCTCCACTGACAAAACACATTGCCATTGCCACCATCCTGAGCATATACCTGTTCCTGAACCCAGCTTTCTGAGGATGGAGGCTAAAGAACTGAGTCAGAAAGAAGAGATGATGTTCTAAACTGTCTGGAAAAACTAAAAAATAACAAATCATCAGGGCCATCCATCCAAGAGTCCTCAAAAAACTCAAATGTGAAATTGCCGACCTCCTTGCTAAAATATATAACTTATCCCTGCAATCGGGCTCTGTACCAGAAGACTGGAAAGTAGCAAATGTAACCTTGATTTTCAAAAAGGGATCCAGGGGTGATCCGAGAAGTTACAGCCCTGTTTGCTTAATGTCCATTTCCATTGAGGAAAGCATCCTCAAGGATAAAATTGTAAAGTGCATAGAAGAATAGGCCCTTCTAGGAGAGAACCAGCATGGCTTCTGCAAAGGTCAATCTTGCCTCACCAACCTTTTGGAGTTCTTTGAGAGTGTCAACAAGTGTGTAGATCATGGTGATCCAGTTGACATAGTATACCTGGACTTCCAAAAAGCTTTTGACAAAGTTCCTCACCAAAGACTCCTGAGGAAACTTAGCAGTCATGAGATAAGGTGACAAGAACATGTGTGGATTGCTAACTGGTTGAAAGACAGGAAACAGAGGGTAGGAATAAATGGAGAGTTTTCACAATGGAGGGAAGTAAGAAGTGGGGTCTCCCAGGGATCTGTTCTGGGACCCATGCTTTGTAATTTATTCATAAATG
The DNA here is from genome assembly GCF_027244095.1 of Hemicordylus capensis. Classification (NCBI taxonomy): domain Eukaryota; kingdom Metazoa; phylum Chordata; class Lepidosauria; order Squamata; family Cordylidae; genus Hemicordylus; species Hemicordylus capensis. The sequence goes on from NC_069660.1 coordinate 158,630,118, forward strand.
ATCTAGAAGCAGGGGTAAGCAACGAGGTGGCCAAATTTGAGATGATACCAAACTCTTTCAGGTAGTGAAATCCAAAAGAGATTGTGTGGAGCTCCAAAAGGATCTCTCCAAAATGGGTGAGTGGGAAATAAAGTGACAAATGTGGTTCAATGTTGGCAAGTGTAAAGTGATGCACATTGGGACGAAAAACCCCAACTTCAAGTATACGCTGATGGGATCTGAGCTGTCAGTGACTGACCAGGAGAGGGATATTGGGGTTGTGGTGGACAGTTCGTTGAAAGTGTTGACTCAATGTGGGAAGATTCTGTCATCACACCAAGAAACAGAGGCAGATTTGGCCAAGTTCTCAATGGTTCCTGTGAAATTTCACTAGAAAAGTAAATGGGTTACAATCTGGCACAGAGTTAAGATGCCATAAAACCTGTTCCTCACTCCAGACATCGGGGAAGGGAACTCATACAGTCCAGTCCCAATGAGTACACTGATGTAGTTTCTCCCATTTAAAGAATGGCTCACATTCGCACTATGGGGAAAAGGAAGTGCTGCACTTGGGTACAAAGTTACAATGGGGACAAAATGTGCTCTCCAGGGACAGTGAGTGGCCTGGCATTCAATAGTAGGGCTCCCAGGGAAGGGGGATATTGTGCCTCTCTGTGCACCCTCCCCAGAATCCTCTGCAAAATACTGTCCCTCCCATGGTGTGTTAACCAGACTTGGGGCTCTGTGGGTTTGCTTGTGGATTCCAGGAACTCTCTCTATCAGCCAGGGTTAAAATAGAATACAAGCCAAAAGCTGACACTTTGACTCCAGAAGTGTCTAGGATAATTCATTAGTGTTATAAATAAGTATTCAGTCCTTCCTGACTCTCCATTGTCACATTAGTTTCATCCTCCCAGGCAAGAACTGCTCTCAAAGAAGATATTAAAAATGCCTTTTGCTGCATCTCTTGGGAGGATGCTTAGAGTATCCATGGCTCTATCTAGAAGTGTTTGTTAAGGTGAGTCATATAACTCTCTTTTGTTACAACCTCTTTGAGCAGTACCAGCTTCCTAATGGAGATACAAATATGAATGTACATCTTTGGGGCTGCATCTGTCAAAGCAGAGCATATAATCCATGCCCTGGCTGGTCCAAAATGGCTAAAGTTGTGAACATTTCTTCATCTGTCCATCCACAAGGAGCTTGGCTATAGTTCATTCTCCTATAGGCAACTGTCCTGTGGCATCTTCAGCAGAAGTCCATCTCTGCTGAATTTCCACATGGGGGAGGTCAGTTCTCTGTCTGAGCTCTTCTTCCAACTCTGCATCTCTGCCCCTCCATCACAAGCTGGGCATATTAAACCCTATGTTTGTTTGCATCTGTGTGATTCTAAATTAAAAATTCTTTTGAATTTGTTTGTTGATGTACATGTCTGCCTACCTAGAATACTAAATAAATACAGGAGAACCTCGTTAATCGCAGACTCGACACCCACAATTCCGCATAGCCGTGGCCGGGAGATTGGCACTCAACCTCGGTATACATGGGGAGAAACACCCCAAAAGGGGTTAATTTTCACATATCTGCAGGTTGGGGTGGGAAGAAATAACTTATGAGGTCATTTCCACCCGCCATTTTGCATAAGGGAACCATTTTCTGACTTGTTTTTGTTTTAAAAAATAGGAAAAACACATTAATTTTTGTCAAAAAACCCTGCAGATTGCAGCAAGGGGGGGGTCATTGGTGGACAGCTGGGAACAGACTGAGCATATTAGGGCACCCCCCCCACTCATGATTTTAAGGCAATTTTACCCATTTTTGTCACCTTTTTTACCTCTGAAAACCTAACCCCCGCGATCCCTTAGACACAACCACTCAATATTCACGGTTTCCTTATCCATGATAATTGCAGAGAACGGAACCCTCACAAATACTGAGGTCCTGTAACTGCTTTGTTTTCTACTTCTCCTGTGCCATTGTCATTCTGAATCCCAAGAGAGCATCCTTTCTCGTCCGTGTCTCCCTTCCAACAAATGAATCTGGCCCTCTGTCTGTTCCAATAATTTTGTACCCCACAAGCCAACTACTCTGGTGCATACCATCCAGTCTAAACTTACAAGAAATGAAGGGCTGGTAGGAAGCACCACAGCCAGGATCACAGCAACAGTGATCTATATTTGTTTCTTCCCTTTCTGAATTTATATAAACAATGGGTCATAGTGGCAATGGATTTTTTAAGTGTTTTGATGTGGACTGGGGCTGCTGTTAGCTGAAAAGGGGAGCAAGCAAGATGCACTGCCTGGAGTGAACCTCTCAGTGGGGCTGCTGCTGCTGGTGGTGTGTGGAGCATGCAAGAGACAGCCTGGGTTTCACCCCCTATCACTCCTCCCAGGTATCAACAGCAGCATTTCCTCTCCTGTAAGCCATCACTGGCTGCAGTGGAACAGGATTGTGAAAGGCATTGCCACCCTAGAGAATCCTTAGAGATGGGTATGACTCAGCTCACCATTCTCACAAATTATGCCCCCATACATCCCCCAACCTGCTCATCAGTGCCAAGCCCTGAGCTAATACTACATGAGCAAGACTAGTCACAAAGGAGGAATGAGAGACTTCAGGTTGTGACCGTGGCCTGGAGCACTTTGCACTCATGTTCCCCTTGGCAAGAAAAGTCCTTTCTTTCAGGCTTCAGGCCCTCCTGCCATCATCAACACCTTTGTGACTTCAGGGCCTAAATTAGAGGGATGTGGACAAATCGATTTTTCCATTTTGTTTTGTGCCCAAATCGAATCACCCCTGATTTGTTTTGTGTCTAAATCTGCCCCCCCCCCCGAATCACCCCAGATTTGATTTGGATTTGATTCAATTTGATCCAGATTTGGATTGATTTGGACCACTTATAAAGGAACTAGGGGCACCATATTTGGTTGGTGGGTGGGTCCCCATGGTTGCTACCTACCACCCAAATTTCAAGGCAGTGGGGCACTTGGTTGATTTTTAATGAATTTTGTTTAGTTTTTACTGATTTTGTATATTTCTGCCATAGGAAATAATGGGGATTCGAAATTGCCCTAACATGGATCCCCAGCTTTAATTTAAAAGAGAGAGAGAAAAGGCTATGCTCTAGCCTAGGCCTGCTCAACTTTGGCCCCCCAGCTGTTTTTGGACTACAACTCCCATAATCCTAGCCATAGCAGCCAAAAACCAGGGATTATGGGAGTTGTAGGCCAACATCTGCAGGAGGGCCGAAGTTGAGCAGGCCTGCTCTAGCCCCTGTAGAAGTGGAGTTATGTAGCAAAATGTGTGGTCACTATTTTTCAAGTGTTTGGATTCTTTTGTGTATAATAACTTTTCCTCATAATGCATCCCTATGAGGATTCATTGCACACCTTCATTTCTTCTGTTCATTTTGACTGTCATTGGACAGTGCCAACTGTCAACTGACATGTATCAACTACACCCACGACCACCACACACACTATTTTTTAGGACTTTTTGCTTAGATTCTTTGATATCTTCTTTACACACCTTCATTTCTTCTGTTCATTTTGATCCCACTGCTTTGCAGGTGGGGGTGGGGAAATAGTGGCATCCCATGTGCCAACTGCTCCCCAACCCACAAGCCACTGGGTACTCAGTTTATCTTTTAGCAATTTTTGAGGTATTTAGACTCTTTGGTGTGTAATGAATCCTCATAGGGATTCATTATGAGGAAAGCTTATTAGACACCAAAGAGCCGAAACACTTGAAAACATTCCTAGAATATAAACTGAGTAGTACCTCACTGCCTTGTGGGTGGGAGTGGGTGTAGTTGGCGCATGGCAGTTGACAGCTGGCACTGTCCAAAGACAGTCAAAATGAAGGTGTGTAATGAATCCTCATTGGGATTCACTGAGGAAAATTTATTATACACCAAAGAATCCAAACACTTGAAAAATAGTGACCACACGTTTTGCTCCATAACTCCACTTCTACAAGGGAGAAGCTTAGCTTTTTTAAAAAATGAAAGCTGGGAATCTGGGGAAATTAATAGGAGGAATCCGAATCTCGAATTGATTAGAAATGAAACCATTCATTTCGATTTGGACCCGAATCTAGTGATTCAATTTGGACCCAAATCTAGCCAACGGACCACAGGGGCGATTTGTTCTGTCTCCAAATCGCCCAAATCAGCTAGAATCTGGTCCAAATCTATTAGGACCCAAATCAATTCGCACATCCCTATAAAAGAGTAAGCAGTAAGATTTGAACTTGAATTGATTTGCATATCCCTACTAAAGTTGTTGTTGTTGTTAAAAACTGTATTTGTTAGCTGCCCCATAACAAATTATGGGCATTATTGCCCTATGCTTTACACAGAGCTGCCCTTGAAGCCTGTTGGAAGGAGAGACTGTGGAGTGTTTCTGCCTGATGGCAGCTTGCCTCTAGGGTTACCTTGATGGCAGCTGTTGCTATCTGGATATGGTGGAGGCGCCTCAGTGTGCTTTCACGGTCAATGAAGTATGAGGCTGCCAGCTGATGCAGTGTTTCCAAGGAGACGGTGGCGTTGGTCCCACCACTTCCGCCCATGCCACCAGCTTCTGCTTTCCGACTCAACTTGCGCTTGTCCACAAAAATTGTCAGGGACTCTTCTCCTGCAAAGACACAAGGCACTGGATTTAGCCTGTCCCACACCCTTCATGTGGGGATCTAGAAGCACAGAGTCCAGTGTCCCTTCAGGGTGACTCAGCTCACCAGAATAATGGAAAGACCAAAGGTACAGCTAGAAGAGAGCCTTAAATAGCCAGAATTCAATAAAACATTGTGGACTATCACCATCACTGTCCACACCCACACTCAGCCAGTTCATCATCCCTGGCCAGAGCCATTCAATGAACTCGGGTCTGTATTTGCTGTGGAGGCTGGAGGCTTGCCCCTCAGGTGTCCAGGCCCAGGCATGGGCAAATACCTAGGGCAAGTAAGCCAAAGACTGGCAGTACAGACTGAGAAGAACCTGGAACTGAGGTCCTCTGAGGATAGGCAGCAGATTTGGGAGCTTTGCCTGACTTTAGCACTTGACTCCCCAGACCAGGAGGATTCTGGGCCATTCTGCAAGCGTCACAGCTGGACCTTACTGAAGCGCTTTCCTTGGACTAGCAGCCTTGGTGGCACAGAAAGCAGTGAGCTATTGCCTGATGCACAAGGTCCGTGGTTTGAGTCCCACAGTGCATGATCCATCTACTTCATCTTTTGCAATCATCAGCAGCCTAGGTGTGCCCACCGGTCTGCCCACTGCAGTTTGGTTACCTATGTGCCTTGCTACCCCATGCACATGACAAGAGGCACTTCCAAAAGTAGAATTTTAGGAGACTGACACCCAGAGCAGATCAAAGGATGCCTAACACATTCAGGAAAGGAGGACAGAGGAAATAGCCTTGGCAAGTGGGAAGATATTATTGAAACCAATCAGTCACCCGCACAGTAAAATGTCACTACTTGTCTTTAGCTGCACAGCAAGCTTGTTTTGTTGCTGTTAATAGACATGACTCATGGATTTCTAAAAAAAATCCATACTGCTACTTTAAGTCCTCCCTTGATCTATGGCTTGAATCTATAATAACCAATCTTCCATACCAATTAATATTGGTGTGATAAACCTAGTGTTAGTCCTTGGGGAGCTCTGGGGAAGGGTGATCCAGTGGATTCATGCCCTCATGAGAGGTCCAAGGTACATCTCAGCTCCAGCCCATCTCAGAGCCCTCCCCACCAGGATAGTTAATGGATCCTGGATCGTCTTCTGGAGGGGAAGTAGCAAGAGAAGCATCAATGGTTTCTGAGCAACCACTGCAGTCTATCATTACAAAATTATAACTGTGAGGAGTAGGGTAGACTGCACTGGTTGTATTCTAACAACTACTTAGAGCAGGCCAGCACAGCTGGTGAAAAGAGGTGGGCAAGGCTCCCTCCCCTGTGTACTGGATTGAATCAAAAATAAGTGAAGGTATTTCCCCAGAATTGGGAGAGTAGAGAGGAGTGGAATTCTTCCCCTACATGAATTTTAATCAAAGTTAAAGAAAAATGCAGGCTTGTGATATTTGCCTTTTATCCCTCACCCAATGCAAGAATCATAAACCAAAGCCTAGAACTAAGAGTTCAGCAACCATCTCCACTTGCATGTTATGACCCACCAAGCCAAATGAAGTCACCATCCACATCTAGCAGATGCCTGACAACCCCCCTCCCCATTTTTGCTGCCTCCGGCAGACAGCAAAAACAAGGTTTATCCTGGTGGGTCACAGGCCTGACCAGCTACGGGGCAGTTAAGCAGCAGTACAGGGAAGTGCTCATTTCAAGGGCAAGTAGCTGGTGCTGTGGATCTTAGACCTCTTGTCCAAGGATTCTGGACAATTGTGCCAATCATCTGGATGCTGCTATTGATCATGTGCAGTTCTCTTCATAAACTGAGCATGTGAGAGCTCATTTGGACATTTCCAAAGTGACTGAATAATTTAGCTGCACGCATTGAATTTACCTCCAGGGTGCATCGTTCTCAGGTGGTGGCAGTGCCCTCCCTTTTTCAGATCAAAGATATGTGTCCAGATGAAAACCCAGCTCAAATCTCCTCATGAAGCCCTTGGCCTACCCCTTAGAGTCTGACTATACTGTACACTGATTCATCCCATGAAAAATAACTAACTTATTTACCTGAATTCAAGACTAGATTTCCCGCCCAAGTTCTCTAATGTTAGAAATCAGGGAGGTTATCTTAATTCAGAGTCCTGTTCCTTTCCGGTAAATACAGGTATAACCTCTATTTAACCTCTGTTTCTTAAGAGGGTCATCTTAAATTCAGAGTTTTTTCTATTCAGGTAAATACAGTATGTGAAAACCAGACTCTGACTTGGTGAGAATTCTGGAGGCTCTTCTAAAGACTGAGAAAACGGAAGGGGACTTGGAGCTGCTGGCTGCCTTTCTCCATCCATCGTGTATCTCTGCTTATCGTGTCTTTCCTTAGCAGCCAAACAGAGGAGCAGGAATAATGAACTGCTAAAGACAGAGAAAACAAGCATAGCAAAACAACAGATGGAGAAAGGCGGCCAGTAGCTCAACAATCCCTCCAGTGTTTTCTGCCTGTCTTGAGGGAAGCTGTCTAAATTCTCAACAGTCAGAATCTGGATTACATGGCTGTTTTTCACAAGATAAGTGTAACATGAATCCAGGGTCTTTGTCTTCCTCATCTCCAGCGGATCCAGAACTACATTTGCTTGGGTCTATCCCTTGTCTCCCTTGCTTATACCTTCCTTCTTGCCATCCCACTGTAGTCTTCTTCCAAACAGGGCCAAAATGAAATTTAAATTGAAAGCTCCAAGGAGCAAGGATCTGCTTTTTGGTTATGTTATTCTGTGAACTCATGTACTGTACACCGACAGAGGCGTATCTAGGGGAAATAGTGCCTAGGGCAAGCACTGAAATTTGAGCCCCCTGTCCAAACATCTGACACCCACCTTTCAGATAACTTTGCCATAATAACAGCTCAAAAATACAAGTCAAGCTTGTTAATCTTTTAATATTTCAAAATCTATTTAGCAGTGGATGTAGCCAGACCAAAAAATGCTGGAAAACTACAAATTTCAGTATGCTGGGGCTCATGAAATACCCCCAAACTATGTGGAGGTATACTTGGAAAACTAAACAGAAGTGTCGGTCTAATTCTCTACTATGCATTGTTGCATCACTATTACATACAGTAAGTTTTAAAAATAAATGGAGAATTTGACTTTTCCTAGATATTCTGAAAATAATTAAAGGAAATGCAGAGTAAACTGTGTCACTGCTTGGAATATATTCTAGTATTTCAGAAAGACAGTTAAAATGAGAGAAAGAGAGCAAGAAACTCCCCGTGGGCCTTAATTACTAAGGATTTCACACTGATTCAAAGACAAACTCACCATTAATAGCCATATTATTAAGACATCACATTTAACTCATTTATCACAAGAAGCAAAGTAAGAGCAAATCCTAGCTCCTAGATACAATCCTAGCTCATATGTTTCAGCTCAGTATTCACAAGCCCTGATTCTCTGTACATAGTGCCAAACTAAATATGTGCACAGTGACTTATATTATATTAAAAAATTTCTTTTACATGTAGACCCTTCGGGGGGCTTCCTAAAGGCCGTGGGGGGTCTGCAAAGGTTCCCCATCCCCCTGCTGGCCTCTAGTGCCTCACAGGGACCATTTGAGCATGTGTGGTGACCATTTTTAAATTGTTTTTTTAAAATGGCCACTGAAAACAAAATGGCCACCATGCATGCTCAAATGGCCTCTGCATGTCCTGGCATCACCTGGGGCCTCACAGAGGCCATTTGAGCATGCGCGGTGGCTATTTTGTTTTCAGCAGCCATTTTTTTTAAAAAAAATAATTTTAGAAAATGGCGCCCCCCTTCAAGTGGTGCCCAGGGCACGTGCCCTGCCTGCCCTACCCCAGATATGCCCCTGTACACCAATTATGCTGTAACAATAACAGTAACATCAGCAGCAGCAGCAATAGTAATGTCTATGTATAAAAAACAATTCCCAACGTTCTGTGACACTCTCCCAACATCCCATCACACTCCAGGGCCACCAAGTAACAAAGCTCAGAATGGGGTTATGCATGTAAGAGGAGCAGGGCAAGGAACAGGTTAGATGTATCTTGTACTGAAGATGCTCCTGTGGACAGATACTTGGGATGGGGTGGGATGTGAAGTTCCATACCTCCACGTAGAAGCAGGACTCCAAACTACTGAGCTATGGTGGCAGGACTGGGGCAGCAGGGAAGTGGGTGGAGAGTGTTATGCCTCTTGCTCACAACTTTCTGAAGAGGTAGTTGTGATAGAGATGCAGCACAGTGACTGGTGGAACTCTTGCTGGAGGCCATGTGGTGCTGCTGTAGCTGTTCCCAAGGGCATTGTCAAGACAAAGCACTGTGACTGGCAGGACTGCAGCATGATAGCTGTGGACTCCATGGGAAGCAACATTTGTTACTGATCAGGTTGGTGTTGCACTAATATTGTCTTGACAACTATTCATGGGATCCCACCATGCATACTTTAGGCTCTGGTGCAGCATGGCAATTTTGTATTACAGATAAAACAGTACTGAGCTACACAGCTGCAATCCTGTGTACACTAGCTTGGAAATAAACCCTACTGAATGCAGTGGGACTTGCTTCCAGATAATTGTAGCTGGGGCTGATGGGAGTTGTAGTTCAGCAAAATCTGGAGGCTCCGAGATTTGGAACCATAGATATAGAGGATGAGGCTATAAGGCTCCTATGTGCATTTACTTAGTCAAACTTACTTTTGAATAAGTATGCTTAGCCTGTCATAGTCTTCTGTGGCATGAACATTCTCTCTCATCATTTATCATAAATATTTATTATTATAACAGTTCAAGGAATAAAAACTTGTACATTCCAAAACGAAAAACTGTATACAATCCAAAATAAAATTAAATCAATTTGATCATTCACACAATTTACAGCCATAGACTTTAAAATCTTAATTCTAATCTTCTTGTAGGTTACAGCCGACACAGCGACTAATCATGTGAAGCATCTCCACGTCTTTGTAATATTTAGGTCATTTGCACAAATATACAAAATGAGCATTAGATGGAGGTAGAAGATAACAGACTGTTCTTGAGCCAAACCCCACATCCTGAGATGCTGCAGCCCTCTACTTTGGATCTACCCCATTCCAGGCTTTCTCTAAAATCCTTCCTTGAGTCTCTCCCATTTAACAGCTTGTCTGTCTTTTTTACACTGGCTTCATACACATACACACTCTCTTGCAGTAGCAGTAGTGGGGACAGAGTATAAGGAAATCCTGCACCTTCTCAAGAGTCTCTCCACTCCCCAGTGACCAACCGATAAAAGAATAGCCAGCTGGCTAACTACCCCAACTCAAAACAATATACAAAGGCCAGGACTTTAGCATATCTCCCGTAAACATATGACAAAGCTGCAGTTCTGTTACGGCTTGTCTCAAAGCGTAATGAGACAGTGATTGTAAGTAATGAGATAAATAGCTGCCAACCTTAAAAAGATGGTACTGTTTGCTGAATAATTCTGAGGCCCTGGATAGAATTCTAAAAGGTAACAAATCTTAGTCTTATTCTGGTTGATTGAAAAAACTCAGTGAGGGGGAATGTTGAATAGGTTTCTCACAAATCTGAGCCCATCCACCTGTCCTTATTTGTTCCTAGAAGCAAAGTTTGGCCATATCTAACAGACTTTTAATGTAAAGAAATGTTGCCTTACTCGCTCTTGAAGAAACAGAGAAGACGTGGATATTTGTAAGAAAGCACCCATTCACCAGATGGGCTGCAATTTCACAGCTATTATACCAGCAAAGTTGTGCCCATCCCAAAAGCTCCCAGAAGTTTGTGTACACAGGAAAATATAATTATATATGTGCATGCACATATAAGAATTCAACACCTGATCCTGCTGCTCAAGTGATATTGCTTGAAGGATCAGTTGAGAATATGATTGGTAGGTCTAACAGAGAAAGCTTGCAGGAAGGAAACTGAGCACTCACCTCCAAGAGTAGCTGAGAGCAGGAAATGGGTCCCGTATTTTTTAATCAGGTTCTCAGTTATCTGTTGGAGGCTGGGTCGGCGCCCCAGGAGGCGAATGTTACGGATGAATTCTGGAGCCAGAGGCAGAGGCAAGCTGAAGAAATCTTTCCTTTCCAATGCCAAGTTGTTCACTTTCCAGCGTGCAAATTCTCTAAAGGGGAAGCCAAGGAAGAGCAACAGTAAATTAAGCCTGTTATATCCAGAGGGTTCTAGCCTTTTAAATAAATAAAACAGAGGAAGTTTCTAGCCCTCAGGAGTAAGGAGGCAGAAATGTCTGAATCTGCTTTGCAGGGATCTGCTTAATGTTTGGAGTCCTTTGGGTTTTTATGCATTCTTTTCATACACTGTCCTTAATTTGTGACATAGTGTGCAGAGGCTTAGCCCAATTTCTGTCATACAGTTGTTAAAGGCATAAGAAAGAAGTAATTCTGCTCTCTTGAAGAAATCATAACAAGGCAATGGGGGGGAAATGGTGCAACGAGGATTGTAGACATATTAAGTTGCCTCATACTGAGAAAAAGCAGTCCATCTAGCCCAGTATTATCTGTTTGGAGATGTTGTAGGTCTCCAGACTTGTAAGCAAAGTTCAGTCTTCTCCACTGAAACATGCATATTAAAAGTACAACCCACCAGTAAGTTCTCTCTGTGAAAAGCCTACTGAAACATGCTCTTCACAGCTTCCATTAATTTCAGCGAGGTTTTTCATGGAGAGGACTTCCAAGGAGATCATGACATAGGTAACGGTAGCCAAACACTATACAGTTTGCATCATGTATCAAAATCACATAATTAGAGGAAGATATTTTAAGCACAGATCAGAAGAGGAACTCAGGAGAGGAACTGAAAGAGACCCCACTGTTTGTCTGGGAGCTGGACTAATCGTTGCTATCCCTTCTTTGCTCCTGCTATTTTAACCCATTTCATTTTAGCAGAACTTCAGCTAGGGACTTCATTGATTTAAAACAGGGCTACTGAACTGTGGCCCTCCAGCTGCTTTTGAACTACAGCTTCCAGCATCCCCCCCCACAATAGTTAGGGATGATGGGAGTTATGAGCCAACATCTGCAGGAGGACCAAATTTGAGTAGCCTTGGTTTAAAGCCAGCCTGCTCAACTTTGGCCCTCCTGCAGATGTTGGCCGAGTGGCTATTGGCCACTATGGCTGGGGATTATGGGGGCTGTAGTCCAAAAACATCTGGGGAGCCAACGTTGACCAGGCCTGGTTTAAAGGATCAGAGCATGAGGGTAGCTGTGATCAGATGCAAAATACACCAGTGAAAATCTGAACCTTTTCACTGTTGCACTATTTTTAACCGCTCCTAAAAAGGTCCTCTTTGGACCTCTCTATCTTAAACAACTTTTGGCCAGTTACTAACGTTCCTTTTGGGGGGGAGGGGGGAGTTTGTGGTGGTGTCCCAGCTCCAGGCAGTCCTAGATTAAACTGGTTCCTTGGAGCCTTTCCAGTCTGACTTTGACCTTGGTACGGGATGGAAACTGCTTTGGTCACCCTGGTGGATTACCTATGCCAACAGATAGATGGGGGAGCATGACCTTGTGGATTCCCCTGGATCTCTCAGAGGCTTTTGATACTCTTAACCATGGTATTGTTCTGCAGGTTCGGACTGGCTACGATTTGGCAATACGGTGGCTCCAGTCCTACCTGGAGGGTCGTACTCAGAAGGTGCTGCTGCTCTACCCCTTGGCCACTGTACTCACAAGGTGGCTCTACCCCTTGGCCATTGGCCATTGCCAAAGGGTTCTATTCTGTCCCCCATGCTGTTTAACATCTACATGAAACCACTGTGGGAGGTCATCCATGGATATGGGCTGCAGCAATATGCTGATGACACCCAGCTCTACCTATCATTTACGTCAGTCAAGTGCTGCTCAAAGAATTGGGCTACAGCATCTCTTCTGTGGTGCCACTGAACAAGCAGCAGATGAGCAAGTGAGAGAGTGAACGGAAAAGAGTCCCCCAAAATCTGTCACCTGGCACAGCTGGCTCCACATCATTGCATATGCATGTTTCATTGCATGCATGATACAATGGGGCTGTATCTCAGTGGCAGAGCATCTGCCTTGCATGCAGGAGGCCCCAGATTCAATCCCTGGTATCTCATGGAAAAAACTTCCCTGAAACCTTAGAGAGTCACTGCCAGAGAGTGTAGACAATACTGAGCTAGATGGACCAATGGTCTGACTCAGTATAAGGCAGCTTCCTATATTCTTAATGTGTGACAGAAAATATACACAAACATGATGATGATGATGATGATGATGATGATGATGATGATGATGATGTTTCATACTTAGGAGTATTCAAAGCACTTCACATACATTAAGGTTGTTCTCACAACCAGAGCAACCTGGGTTAACCCTCTTCTACCCAGGTAGCTCTGGTCATCTGCAACAGTGAGAGTGCTCCCAAGCCAGAAGCTCCATCCCTAGGTAGCCTAGATAGGCTACCCAGGTTAAAAGTGAGCCAGGAAGAGAACTGTAGCGAATAGCGGATTTAAGCCCAGCCTTTGGCTCAAGGCAAGCCCACGTGGAGGAAAGAAAAATGCTGATTCATTCCCTCCATGTTTGTTCAACAAAGGCTATTCCTTTAAACCTTAACCATTTCTTGGTAATCGCTGCCACCAAGCCCACTTTTAACAGCGTTTAATCCCTCCCTGGTGTGGGCAAAATTCCAGGAAAACTCTCCTTCATTTACCAATGAAAAAATACAGAAAACCTTCCATGTGCAGTCTACACATGAAGAGCAAACTTGGTAGCTTGCTAAACAATTAAGGCATGTTTGCACCAGAGTAAAACCCCTTTTTCCTGAGTTAAAAATCTACTCAGAGGCAGATGAAATATAAAGAACAAAAAGAGAATAACTTTATTCAAAATACTACAGACTGATTCAGTCTGAGGCTTTCTCAGCTTTGAGTTACAGGTAAAAAGAAATATTCAGTACTTTACAAGATTACTTCCAAATAACAACCCAGCCGGGTGTGGCAGGAGTGGCACACTTTAAAAATCGTGGTTACCCCATTGCAAGGAGAATTCAAAAAGCACCACCAGTTGCAAGGAACCTTTAAAAGCCCCTTTACACTATACAGAGACTTCTACAGAGCCCTGGTTGGATAAAAAGGGCTCCGGCTATGGTTTCTTAGAAGGTTACGTTACAAATAAAACACTTTGGTCACTGTATCTTAAGATATTGTAGAACTGGAAAAGGTGCAGAAGAGGGCAACCAAAATGATCAAAAGAGCAGGATATAAAATGTAAATAATAAAATAATCAGGGGGCTGGAGCACCTTCCTTATGAGGCCAGGCTACAGCATCTGAGGCTCTTTGCCTTGGAAAAAATGCGACTAAGGGGAGACATGATCGAAGTGTATACAATTATGCATGGAGTGGAGAGGGTAAACAGAAAGAAATTTTTCTCCCTCTCTCACAACACTAGAACCAGGGGTCACCCCATGAAACTGAAGGCTGGGAAATTTAGGACTGACTAGCAGAAGTACTTTTTCACACAGTGCATAATTAATCTATGGAATTACTTGCCATGGGATATGGTGATGGCCACCAGCTTGGATGGCTTTAAAAGGGGCTTAGACAGATTCATGGAGGACAGGTCTATCAATGGCTACTAGTCTGATGGCTGTGGGCCATCTCCAGCCTCAGAGGCATGATGCCTCTCAATACCAGTTGCAGGAGAGCAACAGCAGGAGAGAGGGCATGCACATACCTCTTACCTGTGGACTCCTCAGAGGCATCTGGTGGGCCACTGTGTGAAACAGGATGCTGGACTAGATGGGCCTTGTACCTGATCCAGCAGGGCTGTTCTTATGTTCTTAATAGAGCAGTTGTAAGGATTTACACAGCTCCAAAATAAAATAATCTAACGCAGGCTAACTAATGCATGGTTCCCTGGCTAAGCCCTTCTGAAGCCAAAAAGCTCTGGATTCCTTCCCCTTTGAACTCACCCCAAACTCGAGGAGAGAATTCAAGCTTCCTACAATCCTGTCGCCCAAGGATCTGCAGATGTCCTTCCATGAGAGAGTTCTTCAGGCTAGCTTTTAGCATTAGGCAGCAAACGCCATTGCTCCTCATTAAGCCTTCCACCCATCTTCTCTCCTCCCGCTCCCAGGCTCTCTAGGTCCCGGTCACTGTGTGCTGAGTGGCTGATCCTCAGAGGTCACTGCCTGACAGACAGGACAGTGTTCACTTCCGGTTCACTCTTTTGGGTAAGGGAGGGGCCGATTGCTACAAGAACAAATCCTTTCCTACCTTACCCACTGGTCGTGTGCACCACTACCGCTTCCAGCACTGCTCCTGGGCAGGCAGCAGTCATGCTTGTCAGAGAGCTGCGGGAAAGGAGCAGCCAGGCAGCACAGAACTTCCCCAATGCACCATAATGCTTGCACAAGGCATGGTGGGATGCCTGGAAACCCCAGCTTGCTCGCCCCCCCAGCATCACCATTGGGTTCACTGCCAAGCTGCTTGTGTGGGTGTGCAGATGGTGGAGCCCTGTTGGCAGATAGTTGTCTGAAGGAAGGCAGCTATGCTCCTGCCCCCCTCCAGCCCATCCCCTTGCGGTCATGTGAACAACCTCATTGAGGTGCTTCACACGATTAGTACAAAACGCCTCGAGGTGGTTTGCAGGGAGAGCAAGCTTAGCCTGCTTTCCCCGCAGAAGTTCACCCACAAAGCCCTGGGTAGCCGGATCGGCTGGCCACATGACTACCAGCCCCAGAAGTCCCAGGATACCCCGCCCCCGAGCCTGGGAGGCTGCTTGTAGCCTCACGGTCGGGGGTGTACTCTTGTGTCGCTGCGCACCATGGCAGTACATGAGTAGGGATGTGCACGGAACTGGCTGGTCCGGTTCAGTTCGAGTCCAAACTGGACTCAAACCTGACCATGCCAGTTTGGTCTGGCACCCCCTCGAAGACCCCCTAGTTCAGTCCAGTCCGGGGTGTGTGTGTGAATTTTTAAAAAACCTTTTTAACCCTTTGGGGGATTCCTTGGGGCAGCAGGGGGAGAGGTGTCTGTGGAGGTTCCCCCTGCCCCCACTGGCCTCAGCCGGTTTTTCAACCCATTCGAGCCTTCGAACTTTGGCGCGGTGGTCATTTTGGATGCCACTGCGCCTGCACAATTGGCCTCTGAGAGGCCTGGCATGACCCAGGTCTCTCAGAGGCCAATTGCACAGGTGTGGTAGTGTCCAAAATGGCCACCGTGCCAAAGTTTGAAGGCCGAATGGGCCTCTGGCAGAGATAATAGAGGCCAGCAGGGGGAGGGGGAACCTTCGCAGATCCCCCCGCCACCCTACAGAAATCCCCCGAAGGGGATACGGTTAAAAAAAACATTTTTAAAAAAAAACCATAAAACACCCCCCTCCAAACAGTCGGGGGGGGGGTTCGGTCCAGGGTCGGACCAAACTGGGTGTGGTTCAATTCGGCCCTGGACCATTGAACTGAACCGGCTCAACATCAAACTTATTTAACGTCGAGCTGTTTAACACATCCCTACACACGAGCAGAAAAACAAAGTTAATGGAGCACTTGTTCTTTTAACCTTGTTTAAGGGGAGAGGGAATTAGGCGGGCTAGCCGCCTTGGAACCACCGGCTTGCCCGTGAGCCCAGTGGTTCCAACAATCACCAGGAAGCAGGCTAGGCTCCCTTAGCCCACTTTCTGGGATAGTCAGAATAGCTTCATTATGTCAGTAGTCATTATAATGACCCTGTAAGGTGGGCTCGTGTTATTATTGTTCCTATATTGTAAATGCAGGGGCTGAGGCTGAGTGGGGACCTCCAAATTCACCTTGACATATCATTTTTGTATCAATCAGTTCCTTTATTACGGTCACAGACAGCACAGTTTACAAACAGAAGCCCAACAAAAAACCTACATAACCTACAGGGTTATGATACAGTAGTTAAGCACAAAGTTAAACATAAAGATCAGTTAACAATGATTCTTAATGAACTCCTGGCAAGTTTTTCTGGCTATTAAACAGAACTTTGCCCCATTATAAGATCTCAAGTCATTCTGGCCATTTAATAGATAAGATAAAAAGAATCTGTACAACCTGGAACATTTTTGTAGGTATTATCCCCTTGCCCACTACATGGGGAGCTTCTTTACCAGACCCAGACTCCAAAGTGCTGATGAAAAGCAAAGGATGACAGACACAGACAACATAGCTACTGACAGTACTTCCACCCTCAAGAAATTTCAAGAGTTTTAATGAAAATGTCTTTTTGCTTTCCTCAAGATTTCTTGAATGTTTTACCCATGCAGAAACTTCCAAATCTACATCAAAATTTGGCTTTAAGCAAAATCCTACCAAAGACTTCATTTTCGTGCCTGGTTCCTCAACAGCCAGAGGTACATAATGCTAATAGCTATAGCTAAAACTGAGTAATGCCAACAGCTTGTAGAAATACATAGTGGCATTTGGCCAAGAGTGCTGGAGAGTTTCAACTCACATCAGTATGATCTCTACCCCATCAAGGAATACCTCTGATCCATACTCCATCTGTGTGAACCAGCTTTCCAGATGGGCAGGGCATTAGGGAAGGCTTATACAAGGCAGGCTGAATACAGCAGCAGTTAAAGACCATCTCTGGATAAGGCAAGAAAGCCTAGATATTGGAAGGAAGTGAGAAGAGTGTGGGTGGATGATTTCACTTCTCCTTTCCTCAAGGCTGGATGAAATAGGTAAACAGATAGGCCCATATATCTACTTCACACTCTGAGATAGAGTTGCCAAGTTAAAACCTAGACACACTGTGCCAGTTTGGATGATATCACTCCCCTACACATGGTGGGAAGCAAAAGCAAGTGCAAGAATGTGCCTTGCTTACATGCCTACCTAGCATGCCATCCTAACTTTGAATTGGGAGCTACATACATGCAATCCAACATGTTTAGGTTCAAATTGCATGGTTTCTTTCCAAATTTCATCTAGGAAAATCAATCAGGCTATGCACATTGAACTGTACATGTGTAGGCCCAAATCAGATGCTTGTTCCCCATGTAGGCAGCCAGAGCACTGAATGGGACTGAGTAAGCATGGAGGTAAGGTACTCTCTCACACTCTCACTCCTGCTTCTCACCACACTTAGAGGAGCAATGAACAAAAATATCAGATAACTTAGTCCAATTTATTTCCTCTTTTAAGTTATAATGCAGCCACAGCTTCACACGTACCATTCCTCTACTGGCTTCTCACTAGCAGGAAATAATGGGCAGGACAGGAAAGCTTGAAAAATGTAAACAGAGAAGAGCTCACCCATCACTGCCCCCAATGAATAAGTGAACGCCTTTCAAATAAAGTTAGCTTCTCACTCTTTGTAAGATGACACCTCCATAGACTCAGTGCTTGTGACTACTTATCAAAGGTATGCATAATTGGACTGACCTCTCGTAGAAAATAGGCTGAGTTTCCATGTTTTTCAAAACCTATAATGGACTGGACCAGTGAATTATCATAGCTTCTTTTAAACAGTATGTAAAACAGTGCAGCTACCTACCCACAAGCTTCTGATCTCCAAGACAGATAATTAGACGATCTTGCTTTATCCAAAGATGATCTATAGTCATAACTGTATTCAGCTTGCCTTGAATAAGCCTCCCCCTAATTTTTATGCACGTAGCTGTACATAGATGTAATATTCTTACATTTAAGCCTAGTTTAAGTCTGTGTAATTAGAGGCTTTGTGGAAACATACATTCAGCTACAGCCTTTTTAGCCTACTTTTTAGTAGGCTTATGAGATCACCCGGCACTCTGTGTGTGTGTCAGTCTGTCTGTGTGTGTCCCCCACCCACCGCTTCAACTTTGCAACACCTGGACCAATACGAACCAAATCAGGTACAGTTGTAGAGACACATAGGGACACCTCACCGGCATACCCTTATTGACGAGATTCCCTAGACATTCTGATGATTTTTTAGTTAAATTTTTACTTTCAGATAATGACTCTTCTATCTCTTATATTGTGATGAAATTTTGTTATATAGCCATTAGGGTGCATAGCTCCTTGATTGATTCAAAGGGGACCCTGGACTGTTTATGAGACTGCTGCAATGATGATCTGGTATCGCACTAATAGCTATTTTGTTATTTGTACGTTTGCTTGACATCTGTTTCTTGCTATTGCAATTGAAATTGCTGGTTTATTCTGGTCAATGACTGTAAATAAATAAAACTGAAACTGAAACACCTCAACGGCATAGTTTGTGATGATGTCATACACCCCAATCCAAGATGGTGGATGTGTAAACTTTTGAGGCGCAAGTGGGCTAACTTGTGAACCTCCTAACCAATTTGAACCAAATTTGCTACGTCTGTAGGAACACATAGGGCTAGTGTGTGATGATGTGATCCACTCCAATTCAAGATGGTGGCTGCATGAATATCTGAGGTACAAGCAAGCTAATTTGTGGGCTGTCTAACCAATTTAAAACAAATTAGGTGCAGTTGTAGTGAGTGACACATAGGGACACCTCAACGGCGTGGTGTGTGATGATATCCACTCCACTTCAATATGGTGGATGCATGAACCTCTGAGGCGCAAGCAGGCTAATTGGTGGGCTAACTGATTTGAACCAAATTGGGTAAAGCTGCAGTGAGTGACACACAGAACACCTCAGTGGCATAGTTTGTGATGATGTCATCCACACCGATTCAAGATGATGGACGCATAAACCTTTGAGGCACGTGGGCTAACTTGTAAACTGATTAATCGATTTGAACCAAATTTGCTAATGCTGTAGAGACACATAGGGATGCCCTAATGGTGTGGTGTGTGATGATGTCATACACTCCAATTCAAGATGGCGGCCACATGAACATCTGAGGAGCAAGCGGGTTAATTTCTGGACTGCCTAACTTATTTCAACCAAATTGGGTACAGTTGCAGTAAGTGACACACACGGACACCTAATAGTATAGCTTGTGATGATATTATCTGCGCTGAATCAAGATGGCAGATGCGTAAACTTTTGAGGTGCAAGTGGGCTAACTGGTGAACCACTTAACCAATTTAAACCAAAGTTGCTGCAGCTGTAGGGACATATAGAGACACTTCAATGGCATAGTTTGTGATGTTGTCATCTACTCCAATCCAAGATGGCAGATGTGTGAACATTTGAGTTGCAAGTGGGCTAACTTGTGGACTGTCTAACCTATTTGACCCAAATTACATACAGTTGTAGTGAGTGACACACAGGGACAGCTCAGTGGTTTAGTTTGTGATGATGTCATCCACCCTGATTCAAGGTGGTAGAAGCATAAACATTTGAGGCACAAGTGAGCTAACCTGTGAACCGCTTAACCAATTTGAACCAAATTTGCTACAGCTGTAGGGACACATAGGGACACCTCAGGGGTGAAGGTTGTAATGATGTCATCCACCCCAATTCAAGATGGTGGACATGTAAACTTTTGATGTGCAAGTGCACTAACTTGTGGACAGTCTAACCAATTTGAACCAAATTTGCAACAGCTGAATGGACACATAGGGATGCCCCAATGTTGTAGTTTGTGATGATGTCACCCACCCTGATCCAAGATGGCAGATGCATAAACTACTGAGGCACAAGTGCATTAACCTGAGGACTGTCTAACCGATTTGAACCAAATTTGGAACAGCTGTCGTGAGTGACACACAGGGACACCTCAATAGTGCAGTTTGTAATGATGGCATCAACCCTAATCCAAGATGGTGGACACATGAAGATTTGAGGCACAAGAGACCTAACTTGTGAACCTCGATTTGCACCAAATTTAGTCCAGATGTAGAGACAGTGAAAGGAAAGTAGGCTGACTCGTTCTTACCAGAGGAGCAGTAACCTCTGGACCTTGGGGACCCGGTCTAGTCCTCCAAGATCCAGGGGAGCCTCCAAATAGCCAGGGCTGGTGGCCTACGGCAGCCACCCTGTGCCCGCTCTGCCAAAGCTCCGCTTTTTTAAAAAAACTCTTACAGCACCCAAGAGGTGGCTTGGGGGAGGGGGCACGGAGCAGTCTTTCCCCCTTCTCCCCCTCTCCCCCGGCAGCGGTGGGGTGAGAGCAGGAGCGACGTTGCACTCATCTGTTCGGGCCAGCGTCTTTAAGCAAATGCAAGACAATAAGCATTTGTCTCACATGGTTGTGTTTGCTAAATCATGGGGAAGGCAAGGAGCTACACAAAATGCGGGAGCACCATCTCCTGCATGGGACCAGTCGTTGAGCACGGCTATGAAAGCAAAAGGTTGCATCGGTTCAATCCCCAGGTTCAGTCCCCAGCACCCTCAGCATAAATGTTAATCAGATCTTAGGTAGCAGAGCAGGGAAAAGAGTCTCTGAGGCTATTCTCACGCACGGTGATGAAGGCAGCCCAGCCCAGTTTCCACCACACGTGTGAACCACCAGGAGCTGTGTAGCTCCCAGCAGTAAGCGCACTTAATTGCCCCCCCCCACGAGGTTAGCAGAGCATGCGCTCCACTAATCCTGTTTCTTTGATCATGTGTCTCCGAGTAGCCCCCAACTGGGAGGCTACAACAAGCCTCCCAGCATCGGAGGGGGCACCCCAGAATGCCCTGCGCACTCATGCGGGGCATGCTGGGACTTCCAGCGGCCAGGAAGCCCCCGATCCCCACTGCCCCAACTGACTCCGTGATGGAGCCGGTAATCATGTGGGTGGCTGATCTGGTCACCCAGGGCAAGCTGCCTGCTCATTTGTGGGGAGAGTGGGTGAAGCCCGCTCTCTCCTCAGAACCCTCTTAGGCTCCCCACACTACCTGTGTGGAGAGCCTTTCTGTCTGAGATCTTGGAGAAGAGCTGCCAGTTAGAATACATAACACTGGGCTACAGTGGTTCAGCTGTCTGACTCAGCATAAACCAGCTGCAAATGAACTCACATTCAACAATTCATCTGGTGTATGAAATTTCACCACACACAAGCAAGTCTTCACAACAGGACTCAGAACATGATTGGATTCTTAGGAGCAGCAATTCTTAGGAATTCTAAGGCCAAATAATACAGTCTTCTACAGCTTTTCAGTACTCCTGCAGAATCTCAGCATGCACATAGTCCTGGACCAGATGCAAAGAAACCAGCAGAGCTCCTATATTTTTAATAATGGTATACGAGAGGGAATTTTGGCGGGAATAGCTTGTCATGCAGGGGACCAAAAAGATGCACCTGCTGAAATTCCATATATGTATTTGACAAACTGAACTTGATAATAAAACTTATTCTTGGCTACTCATCAGGACATCATTTTTAACTGAGCTCCACTAACGATAAATAGGTTGGCAAGTGTATGTTGGCACTCAATGCTTTTCTACATCACAGCTTAACATCTGCAGCCTGTGAAGTAAGTCATATGATATGTGCCAGCCAAACCTCTGCTTAAGAGGGCTCACATATTCCTTGCATTGTGATGACTAGCATAGAGACCATTTCAGCAGCCTGCTGTGTTCCCCTAACAATGCCCCTGTAAACAATGATTGGCCAATTTCATTCTAATCTTGACAATTTCACTATAATTAAAACCAGGCTGCGGCTTGCAAACACTTTAATTAAGCCTGATTGGGAAAGATTGAGGAGAAGCAGGGGAGTAACGGATGGCTGGCAAAGCCAGCAGCAACACAGAGTTCCAGTGAGTATATGCACACACCACCCACACAACTGCCAAGCTAGATTTTAAGCCAGGCTAAATGTGAAGTGAAGCAGAAAGATTAGTACTTAGGCTCAAAGGACAGTTGCAAGATTGCAAACTCAAAGCTGCTGTTCCCCAAACTTCTGGTGTAAAGCACACTTTTTTTAAAAAAAGAATATTTGAAGACACACTTCATTCTGACAGCTGAAAGGATTTCCTTCTAAAGTGGAAGAAATAAATAAGAACTAAATATCCAGTGTGGAACCCACTCATGTCTATTTCTGCTTAAGTCAATTCTGGGTGTGCCTCTTGATGGGAAAGAAGCCAGCTCCAAGACAGACTCAAGCAGAGACCCAGCAAGGAAACTCCTCTGAGGGCAAGTAATTCTTTTGCATTACAAGTGATTGAATGCTCTGCTCATAGACAATGCAGATATCGTGCTGTAGAAGATAATTGGTAGGAAGCAAGACCAAAACACTAAACCATGCAGAGATAAAGCAGGCAGCCTCTTTGCTGAGCGGGTTCTTTGGGCTCACAAGGGCTTTCAAACATATGAAATTGGCTTATACAGAATCAAACTGTTGGGCCATCTAGATTAGTATGGTTCCCACTGGCTGGCAGTGTCTGTTCAGGGTTTCAGACAGTTCTGCTATAGATGTCAAGGACTGAACTTGGGATCTTCTGTATGTAGAGCATTTGCTACTGAACTATGGGAAGTGTGTGCAGGCTCAGATTGGCCCACAGGGCAACAGGGCATATTCCCGGTGCACCCCACTGCACTTAGCAGCAGTGAATACTCCCACCCTTAAGTACCCATTCTGCTCAAAACCCGGCACCCTCCCCACATACATTCCACCGCCCTCTCAGTGCCCCCAGTCCGGCCCTGTGTGTGTGTAAGTAGATATGATACACATTTTTGGAATTACTGCCCTTAAGTATCCTGAATCCCACCAACCCCCTCTCTCTCACACACAGGCTCTGGTCACTGAGATGGAGGACCTACTCTCTCCTGTCAGGTGAATGAAGAGTTGTTTGTGACTAATGATTAGAGGTGAAGAGCAGGTACAACTAGAACAAGTTCCCTCCTACAAATATTAGGCATATTCAATAAATAAAAGTCAGGATACCCAGATGCAATATGTAAGCCTTAAAGCAACCACCCCATTTCCTAGGAACAAAGGGGATAATGTGACTAACTGTGTCTGAAGCCAGGGTAATTCCCAAGATAATTTATGATTTAGATATATAGGTGGAGGTTCAAACTGCTAGATTTAATGGTTAAACAAAATTAATTTCTGAGTTCACCTTTTTTTATCTTGGAATAATATGTGTGTGGTGTGTGTGTGTGAGAGAGAGAGGATTATTTATTCATTTGTTGGCTTATATTCATTCATTCATTCATTCATTCATATTTGTAAAGTAAAGGTAAAGTTGTGCTGTCAGGTCAGTGTCGACTCCTGCGCCCACAGAGCCATGTGGTTGTCTTTGGTAGAATACAGGAGGGGTTTACCATTGGCAAGCGCAGTATGAGATGATGCCTTTCAGCATCTTCCTATATTGCTGCTGCCCGATATAGGTATTTCCCATAGTCTGGGTATGGAAAGGTTATGCCTTTGCCTGATGAGGCTGACATGGAGAAATAGATATGGGTGTCAGCAGCATACTGATAACACCATGCACCAATTCACCTGATGATCTCTCTCAGTGCATTCATGGGATGTTAAAGATCATTGGAGACTGTATGGAGCCCTGGTGGATGCCATATAAAAGTTCACGTTTTGAAGAACAACAGTCTCCAAATGATACGATCTGGAATCTGCCTGAGAGGTAAGAGAGGAACACAGTAAAGCAGTGCCTCCAACTCCCAACCACCTCAGATGCTCCAGAAGGATACTATGGCTGATAGCATCGAAAGCCGCAGAAATCCAAAAGGACACACAGTCACACTCCCTCTATCAATTCCCTACTGGAGATGATACATTAGGCCAAGCAAGGCAGTCTCCACCGCATAGGCTGCCCAAAAACCAATTTGAAATGGATCTAGATAATCGGTTTCCTCCAAGACAGCCTGGAGCTGGGAGGCCACCACCCTCTCAATTACCTTACCCAGCCATAGAAGGTTAGAGAGAGGCCTATAGTTGTTTAACTCTGAGGGATCCAATGAAGGCTTCTTCAGAAGAGATCTAATGATTGCCTCCATAAGACAGGAAGGCATTCTGCCCTCCCTCTGAGAAGCATTTATAATGTCTACTAGGCGTTCTACAAGGATCCCCCTGCCAGATAGTAAAAGCCATGTTGGACAAGGGTCAAGAGAACAGGTAGTACGCTGCACCAGTCCAAGCAGCTTATCCACATGATCAGGAATCACAAACTGAACTGATCCAGCCTAACCACATAAGAGCAGTTGCTGGACACCTCTGCATTATACTCTGCAAGAATTGTGGGATCTGAATCTAAGTCAGCCCAAATACAAGAGATTTTATGCAAAAAGAACTCATTAAAAACACCACAACAGGTAACTTATGGTTCTAAGTTCTGATTCCAGGGAGAAGGGGCATGAACTAGCTCTCTCATAACCCTAAACAACTCCACTGGGTGTGAGCTTGCGGATATGATAAAGACAGCAAAGAATCACTTCTTTGCCGCACATATTTCCTGAGCATAGATCTTCAAATGCACTCTATGCTGTAATCTGTTGGATTCGAGTCAAGTCTTTCTCCTCTTGCACTCCAGTAGTCTACCTTGCCACTTCAGCTCCCAGTTCTTCCATATACCAAGGGGCCAATTTCGAAGCGGGTTGGAGAGGATGCTTAGGAGCAATCATGTCTACTGCCCTGGTAGGTTACTACCTCCAGGTGCACCTTCCTTCATTTTAAGCCCCAGAAAGGCAGAGTCTCTCCTCTCACAATACTCAGAGACAGGGCTGATGTAATCAGTGCCCACAGGTGTACAGGTAATCAGGTGGTGGGAGGCTGCAATAAATCTCCTTTCCAAGCAACTGAGATGAGTTGGCAAAGTCCAAGTTTCTTACCCGGCCCCCTCCAGTCTTCTCTGTTGCCTCTGGCACCCTCCTTCATATTAAGCCCCAGAAACCTAGAGTCTCTTCTCTCACAAGAAGAGTATATATCTTCTATAAATAAGTTCAAGTATGTATAACTTAAGGTTTGCTATATGTTTTCCCTGCTCCATTTTCCTCCCCTTTCTCAGTTGTATGCCATACAGCAATATCTAAACTCTTGGGGCAGGGTCCTGTTTTCTCATACTTTATAAAGTACTGTATGCATATCTATCTATATATCTATTTAAAATATTTATACCCTGCCCCTCCAGTACACTACTGCTTGGGGGCAGCTCACGACATTAAATACCCGCACTATATAAATAAAATTATATATGCAGCAATACTTAATCTGGAAAAGAATATGTCTTCTATCTCTACTAAAAGAGTCATTATATATCTGATCACCTATTACTAGTTCTGAGCTTACTACTGAATAACAGATGTCTCCCCAGATCACTTGTGATGTCACTGCCCCCAGCACTCCTCCTCATCCACAGCAGGCACATGTACTACACCACTGGGCTGGCCCTGAGTGTGACTGAGTGCATGATTGCCTGTTCCAACCAGTGTTCCTTGTAACAGAGATTCCCAGATGTTGTTGACTACAATTCCCAGAATCCTTGGCCAAAAGCCATTGCAGCTGGGGATTCTGGGAACTGTAGTCAACAACATCTAGAAATCCCTGTTACAGGGAACACGGGTTCCAACCACATCTCTATCCACCCAGTCAAATCATGTGATCCCCCCTCCCCCAAACACACACACACTCTCCTTGAATGCTGAGTTGGGCATCATCATTCAACCCCACACCTCAGTCTCAGCAGGCTGCAGGGAGGAAGTGGAGCAGGCGGTGGCATTCATCTTTTTGTCCCACTACAACCTTGCTACACCTCAATGCTGATCATTTTTCTACCCCTATCTGCAGCAGACAAATGATGTGGAGTGGACTGGCGGTGGTGAAACACTCAGCATAATGACATCAGGTCATAAGGTAAATTGTATCGCCTATTATGGAGGGAGAAAAATGATAGAGCACCTTCCTTATAAGGAAAGGCCAGAGCATTTGCGGCTTTTTAGTTGGCGGGGGTGGGGGGAGGAAACTAAGAGGGAATATTATTGAAGCTCATAAAATTATTAGTAAGTGAGGCCCATGGTTAATGGAGCAAAATCATTTTCTGTTATAAAGACAAATTATTTACAGCTTTCCCCCAGCATATCCCAGTGTGAAAATTAGTTCATTTGGCTACTTTAAGTGGCAGGTTTGTTAATGCAAAATTTGGCATCTGTAGATAAAATCGGATAGTGTGACTTTATTTTGCACAAATAAATCCACAAATGCTTCAAAATATATAATTAGATACAATTTTGATATGTGTAAGAATTTTTTTATTAATGTGCTTGCAAAAGGAAGTAAAAGAACAGTTTGAAATTTGTACGATGTCAACTTCAAATATTATTCATTTTATTAAATAATTACCATGTATGGCAAATTTGAGATTTGATCCTCTGCTTCTCTTCGGCATGATGTTATTTTGGAATTATTGACCTGATTATTGAGTGTTAAAAATCTGTTTAGAACAATAATTTATTCTAAAAATAATTTTTAAAAATTAAACCTTTCCCCTTGCATATTACAGTTTAAATAGCAGTTCATTCAGCTAATTTCAATGTAAGGTTTGTTTATGAACCATTTGGTATCTGTCGGTAATGGGAAGTAGGTGCCCGGTCAGGCAGTCTCAGAATTTTGAGTGTTTGTCCTTGAGGGTTGGCCTCTGAGATAGGCTGGGGATTCTGCTGGTGTACCGACCACCCCGCTGCACTTCAGTCTCCCTACCTGAGCTGGCGGGGGTGGTCTCGGAGGTGGCCTTGGGTTCCCCCAGGCTTATTGTTTGGGGGGATTTCAGTGTCCACGCTGAGGCCCCCCTAGGTGGGTGTGGCACCCTGGGTGGGTGCAGCTCAGGATTTCATGGCCTCCATGGCAATGGGCCTGTCTCAGTTGGTATTGGGCCCTACCCACATGCCAGGACATACTTTGGATCTGGTTTTTGCCGACCGGGGAATAAATGATCTGGAGGTAGTGGAAATTTGAGACAACTCCCTTGTCATGGACAGATCATCATCTGGTGGGGTTTAGTTTGACTGCTCCATCTGCCCTCGGCAGGGGTGGTGGACCAATTAGGATGGTCTGCCCCCGGAGGCTTATGGATCCTCATGGATTCCAGACGGCTCTCGGGAAGTTTCCAGCGTCCAGAGCTGGTGACCCTGTCGAGGCCTGGTGGATCTCAGGAATGGAGAGACGGCCCAGACTGTTGACACGGTTGCTCCTAAATGCCCTCTCCGGTTTGGTGGAGCCCAATTTGCTCCTTGGTTTTCCGTGGATCTCAGGGCGATGAAACAACTCAGGCAACAGCTGGAACAATGCTGGAGGAAGTCATGATGAATCTGACTGAACAAGGGCTAGAGCCCATTTTAGGGACTACTCTGTGGCAGTGGGGGCGGTGAAGAAATGTTTTTTCTCCGCCTCCATTGCATCTGCTCAGTGCAGACGGGCGGAGTTGTTCCGTGTAGCAAAGACATTGCTGCACACATCACCACAGGTAATGGGGGAGGAATCATCTACAGCCCGCTGTGATCAGTTTGCATGTCACTTTGCAGATACAGTCACTCGCATCCGTGCTGATTTGGACTCCAGAGTTTTGGCAGTTCCAGCAGACATGCCTCTGGTACCATCTTGTCCCATTGTATTTGATTATTTTCAGCTGGTGCGGTCTGAGCATGTGAACAAGATCCTGGGCAGTGTGCAAGCGACATCATGTGCTCTTGACCCTTGCCCTTCATGGCTAATAAAAGCTGCCAGGGAGCGTACAGGTAGATGGTTGGAGGTGATTATTAATGCCTCATTATGGGAGGGCAGGATGCCATTGTGCCTCAAGGAGGCAGTGGTAAGACCATTATTTTAAAAGCCCTCCCTTGATCCCTCCAACTTGGACAACTATAGCCCTACATCTAACCTGCCCTTTTAGGGCAAGGTGATAGAGTGTGTGGTGGCATCCCATCAGCAGAGGGTCTTGGATGATACGGATTATCTGGACCCTTTTCAATCTGGCTTCCACCCTGGATATGGGACTGAGACTGCCTTGGTCGCTCTAGTGGATGACCTATGCCAGGAACTAGACAGAGGGAATGCGCCCCTGTTGGTTCTGCTGGACCTCTCGGAGGCGTTCGATACCATCGACCATGCTATCCTTCTGGGCTTCCTCTCAAGTATGGGAATCAGAGGTACTGCGTTTCAGTGGTTCTGGTCCTTTCTTGCGGGGAGAGTCCAGAAGGTGGTGCTGGGGGATTACTGCTCAGCTCTGTGGCCATTGGCCTGTGGGTCCTGCAGGGTTCAGTCTTATCCCCCATGCTGTTTAACAGCCGGGAGAGGTCATCTGGGGATTTGGACTGAGTTGTCAGCAATATGCAGATGACACTCAGCTCTATCTCTCCTTGTCATCTGATCCTAGGGAGGCAGTGGATGTCCTGAATCAGAGGCTGGAAGCCATGATGGGTTGGATGTGGGCTATTAAACTGAAATTGAATCTAGACAAGATGGAGGTACTGTTGGTCAGTAGGAGAGCCAATTGAGATGAGGAGATTTTACTGGTTCTGGATGGGGTTGCACTCCCCTTGATGGAGCAAGTATGCAGCTTGGGGGTACTACTGGACTCGGCTCTGCTTTTGGAAGCTCAGGTGGAGGCGGTGGCCAGGGGTGCCTTTGCACAGCTTCGGCTAGTGCACCAGCTGCATCCCTTTCTCAAGAAGGCAGATCTGGCCACAGTTACCCATGCCTTAGTCACGTCATGGCTGGATTACTGTAACACACTCTACGTGGGGCTGCCCTTGAAGAATATCCAGAAATTACAGCTAGTGCAAAACACGGCAGCTAGGGTTTTATCTGGAGCTGCCCAGTGGGAGCACATCACATCCATTTTGAAAGAGTTGCACTGGCTGCCAGTTCGTTTCCGGGTCCAATTCAAGGTGCTGGTTTTGACCTTTAAAGCCCTTAATGGTCTGGGCCTGGGATACCTGAGCAACCGCCTGTTCCCCAGGGTTGCTGCCCGCTTGACGAGGTCATCTAAGGGGGCTCTGCTCCGGGTGCTAACAATAAGAGAGCCTAGGTTGTCATGCACTTGGGACAGGGCCTTTTCTGTTTCTGCCCCTAGACTCTAGAATGCTCTCCCGGTGGGTATCTGCTCCTTAGTCTCCATCACAGTTTTTAGAAAGCATGTCAAATTGTGGCTTTTTACCCAGGCTTTTATATGATTGTCTCCACTGCTGCTTCTTGTTTTTTGTACTGTTTTTATGCTTGTGTTTTAATTTAATTTTTTTTAAAAAATAATAATAATCAGATTTGTTTTTATATTTTTTCGCTCAATATTTTAATGTGTCTTTTTTATAATCTTGTTTTTAAATTTTATTGTGAGCCGCTTTGGGATTTTCTTAATGAAAGGCAGGGTATAAATTTAACAATTAAAATAAATAAATAAATAAAAGTATGACTTTCTGTTGCACAAACACACCCACAAACAAACTCTTAAAAATATATAACAGAAGCTTGGTGTGGGGAAAATGGATAGAAAGAAGTTTTTCTTCCTCTCTCACAACACTATAACCAGGGGTCATCCAATAGGGATGTGCATGGCCATTTATGAACGATGGGTGGTTCCTCCGGTTCGAAGGTGGGGGTACTGCTTTAAGAGAGGGGGAGGGTACACTTACCCCTCCTGCCACTCTTCCCCCGCTAATGCTCCATTTTTAGAACGTCCATCAGGGCAGCAGCGTATCTCCCTGTCACCCCATTTGCCCCCTTTACCGAAACTAACCAGAAGTATCTGATGCACCTCAGCAAGGCAGGCACAATGTGCGCGCGTTCCAGTAAAGGGGGAAGGCGGGGCAGCCGGAAGGTACACTACCACCCTGATGGACTTTCTAAAAATGGAGTGCTGGTGGGGGAAGAGTGGCAGGAGGGGTAAGTTCCCTTCCCCCACCGTTAAAGCATCACCCCCGCCTTTGTTTCTCCCCCACTCGGTTCTGTGCACATCCCTATCATCCAATGAAATTTACTGGCACGAGATTTAGGATGGGCAAAACGAAAAACTTATTCTCAGTGGCGCTCTTACCCCTGGACTTTGGGGCCTAAGTCCAGGGCCCCCACACCCCCTGGGGGCCCCCAAATCCTCTTTGGTTTGCCCTGGGTAGTGTGGTTGCTGCTGGCCCATACTGCGCCGGGTGGCTGCGTATGATAATGACCTGTGCCGGGTGCTTTAGAGACAGAGGGGGGAGTGGGGAAAGAAATATGTGGGATGGGAATATGTTAAGTTGCATGCTGAAATATTTCTGCTACTGCATATTTGCATAAATATACCTGTTCTATATTCTTACATTCTGAGTTCAGTTGCTGTTGGTGCCCTCAAGAATCCACATGTGAAATATACTGTGTTTGTCATGGTGTGTGTATGTCTGTGTATGTGTGCAGGGGCATGATGCTTAACTTTCGGGGGGGGGCTCAAGCGGAGGGGGGCCTCGAAAGGCCTTTTGGTCCAGGCTCCAAAATTACGTAAGTACACCTCTGCTTCTTCTTCACAGTGCATAATTAATCTATGGCCACAAGATGTGGGGACAGTCACTAGCTTAGACGGCTTTAACAGGAGATTAGACAAGTTAATACAGGATAAGTCTATTCATGCCTACAGCTACCTCCAGGTTCAGATGCCTTTGAATACCAGCTACAGGAAAGTAGCAACAGGAGTGGGCCTTCATCTCCTGCTTCTGGGCTTCCCTTGGCTCAGTCCAGCATGGCTCTTTTGAGCTGCCATTTTCATTTCAAATTTCTTAGAATTTCTAGCTCTACCTGTACTGCTAAGGATGCATAGGACTGCAGCACAGTGACTGGTGCACCTGGTGATATAGGAGTGCTGAAAGTAAGCAGATGTGGACTTGATTCATGATTGGCCTGGTAGAAGATCACTGGGAGTTCCATGTAAACTACTCTGAGCTTTCTTTTTTAATTAACATTTTATCAAAGTTAAAAAAAAAATTGGATAAACCAAAAACACGTTCAAGATCAAGTTCTACATTAATAAAACTATATGCATGATCCCTGGATAAACTGATAAAAAGAACACTATTTTATTGTTTAAATGTTTGATTGTATTCTTACTGTGACGAGAGTAGTAATTGTTTTCCATAACTTGAGTTTATGACCTAGTATCCTGGTTTTGTCCCCACCCCTCCTGAAATGAACATAATGAAGAGAGAAACCCCAAGTACAAAATCCTTTGTTACCTCCCCTCTTTCCTCTTTTTCATGCTTCATGTTAACATTTGTGAATGAGAAGGCAACAGGGGCACTTAAAATAGGATAGCAAAAGCAAAGCTACCCCAATGCCCAGAATGAGAACTCAGGAGGACCAATAATAGGAGGGCAGCAGCCCTTTCACCTCTGAGATTTCACCTCAGTATTGCCATGTTGCTTCTTGAATTTTTATCTGTATCTTTAAATGTACTAAAGAACTGAGAGCCAAGGCTACTCTTGCCCACTGTATTCCTCTGGTACTTTTTGGTAATCCCCAACCCTTCTCCACCTGCTGTGCAATGAGCCTGGAAATTCAGGGAAAGCTGGTACTAAAAGCCACAAGAGTCTCTTCTAGGATGTGAGAAAAGGTTCTGAACCTGTTCGAAGTCGAACTGGTTCAGTTCCACAGCTCATCGTCGAGCCAAACCCCCCTCCCTGGTTCAGCTTGACATTGGACTGAACCCCACCCAATCATTTGGGTTGTAGCCCATTGTGCATGCACTGCAGCCTCCAAAATGGCTGCTGCAATGGGGGCAAGGTCTGGAAAGAGTTGAAGATCACCCAAACCAGCTGCTTTTATACATAAGGAAGGCCAGCAGGGGGAGGAGGAACATCCGCAGACTCCCCATGGTCTCAGAGGAGCCCCCTGGAGGGGGTAAGTACAAAAAATAATATATATATTTTAAAATATATATATATATATTCGCAAACCACCCCAAGCCAAACCGAACCAAAGGGGTTTAAGGAGAGGGGGAAAACTGAACTCGTCAGTCCGATTCAAGGCCGGTTTGGCCTTGAACTGAACGAAGTAAGCCAGATTTGTGCACACCCTTAGTCTCTTCTGATTCAGCAATCCATTTAAAAGGAGTGGAAGATTCTCCCGATTGCATCACCTGGCTCCTCCTTCTCCTGCTGGGCTTGCCCTTTTTGTTCCAGCTCTGTGCTCCTGAGGATTCCACCTGGTTGCAGTCCCCTAGGCTAATGAAACAGCTGGGATACTTGCGGATACTTGCACATTCTCCTAAGAGTCTCCCCATCTTTATGCAAACACTGTAAGGAGAGGCTTGTCGCCGTGATTCCTAAGTGAATGGAAGTGTGGGAGGGTTAATGTTTCAGCTAGGAGCCAAAATTCCTAGGACTGACTTCATCACTACTACTATGACAACAAATATTTACATACTGCTTTCCAACAAGAGTTCTCAAAGTAGTTTACATAGAAAGATAAATAAATAATAAACAAGATCACTAAGACGAGGCATATTACCTGCTAGGGATTATTAGGAAGGGGGTTGAAAATAAAAATGCCAATATTATCATGCCCTTATACAAATCTATGGTGCAGCCACATTTGGAGTACTTTGTACAGTTCTGGTCACCATATCTTAAGAAGGGCATTGTAGAACTGGGAAAGGTGCAGAAGAGAACAACCAAGGTGATCAGAGTCCTGGAGCACCTTCCATATCAGGCAAGACTACAGCATCGGGGCTTTTTAGTTTGGAAAAGATGCAACTGTGGAGAGATATGATAGAGGTGAATAAAATTATGCATGGAGTAGAGAAAGTGGACAGAGAGAAATTTTTCTCCCTCATGACACTAGAACAAGGGATCATCCCATGAAACTGGAGGCCAGGAAATTTAGGACCAACAGAAGGAAATACTTTTTCACACAACACATAATCTAACTATGGAATTCTCTGCCATGGGATGTGGTGATGGCCACTAGCTTGGATGGCTTTAAAAGGGGCTTAGACAAATTCATGGAGAACAGGTCTATCAATGGCTACTAGCATAGGCGTAACGATAGGGGGGGCGGGGGGGCATGTGCCCCCGGCGCCATCTTTGTGGGTCACGTGGGGGGTGCCGCCATGACCTCCACCGATCCAAATTTTTTTAAAAAAATATATATATTTTTTTAATTTCTCCGGCTCGCCCCCCATTGCTTTGCTGGCCTTGACCCGTTTCGCGCCACCACTGCTCCGCCCCGCACTCCAGCCTGCCTGGCTCTCCCCGCAGCTCTGCGCTGGAGACAAGGCGGGCGGCTGCTGCCGGTGAAGGGAGGTTCCCAAACAACAACACACCTGTGCTCTGTGCGTGTGTGTGTTTGTAAGTGAATCAGTGCAAGGAAGGAAGCAGGCAATGTGTGGGGGGAGGAGGAGGGGGGAGCCAGATAGAGCGCCCTGCTCTCTCTCGTCCCGAAGGCGGGATGGTTTACTCTTGCAGTTGCATCAGAATAAGATTTTGCAAAATGGATGATCGGGGATTGTTTTAAAACCTGCTTGCCCGGCCCCGTGCTTGTCTGTCCGATTCCTGCCTGCATTCCCCCCACCCCCTCCGCTCACTTGTGTGGAATCCTTGCGTTCCCTTTCTGTGTTTAATTTGGGGTTTTTACTTTTAAACCTTATATATGTGCCGTGTGTGTGCGTGTGTGCGTGTGCGCGCCACTTTGTAAGAAGAACAGAAGGTTTATTTTCCTTTGTGGTGCGTGAATTCAGCTGACCGGGAGTTTTCAGTGTGGAGCAGTCCAGTGTGAGCCCTTTGGGTCTGACTGGTGGTGCGTTGGGTCTGAGAAGAAGGGAGAGTTCGCTGAGCAAAGGTGAAAAGAGAAGGCGGCGGGGCAGGAGGAGAAGTTGTGAGAATGCGGCAGCGGCGGGCAGCAGTCTCTGCCTGGGCCAGGAAGGGGCAACTCTGGATCGAGGAGAGTTTGCACAGCGTCCACCACCCCCCTCCCCAAGGAAGCAGCTAGGCATCTGGGTGGAAGTGGCGGGGCTGCGAGGGGGAGGGGGGAGGGGGAAAGCGAGGGGGCGGCGAAGCATTTGCCAGAAAAGGAACATTGAGAAGTGGTCTGTGCTCGAAAGGTGTGCGCCCCGTGCAGCCTGCGAGAACTCAGAGGTCCCATTCTGGCTGCTAGAAATGCACAGGGCTGGTCTCGTGGCGTTCCTCCTATTTCTCTGCCTCCCTCCTTCTGTGCCTGTGAGTATGTTCAAAAGGTTTGGAGCGTGCTCAGTATCGTCAGAGGAAGCTCCTTTCTGTTTTCTGCCCACAAATCCTATAGGCAGGGGTGTAACTTAGGCAATAAAACCCTAGAGCAGAGCTTTGTGCCCTATATTGGGCTACGACTTAATTTACAGAGATGTGGAGGAGGGGGTGAGATCCATGTAAGGGTGCCCACTAATGACATCTTCCCACAGGCATCGTCATGGGGAAAGGCACTGGAACGGTTGCAACGTACAGTAACCACAATGTTGCAATTGCAATCGGGCTTGTTGCTGAGACAGAGCCTTTCTGGGAAATGTAGTTCTTCTCTTTTCCCTACGCAACACTCGCCCTCCTCCGATTGGTTCTTGTCTTGATGCTGCTTTTAGGAGGCACGCGTTTCCGAGGGTTGCTCCTCCTTCGCTCCTCTTCCTGGTGTAGCTTTGGGAGTGGTGGTTTGCTTTCTTTTCAGTCTTGTTCAAGTATGGACATAATGAGGTTGAGCCTTACTTCCAAGTAAGTATGCCAAGGATTTGGCTGTAGGAATTATTTTCTCTTTGTCTTGGTTTGATCCTCCTTGCCCTAGAACTGACTGAGAGCAGAGTGTTTCCAAGGCTGTGCAGAGTACTCTTTTTTCATCATTGAGGCAAATGCCCTCATAGCTGACAAGATTGGGGGTTAGGTAGCAAGACTTGGTTCACATAATTGTTTTTGCTACTAAACTGTCTACATGAGATTATGTCCAAGCTCATGAGTAGCTGCAATTGGTTGAAGAGCACTAAATCTCTTGACATTTTCTGCAATTGCAGTAGTAATCCTGTACTGCTGCAATTGTTGAAATTCTTGCAGAATATATTGGTGTACGTGGGGTTTGTAGGATATGTACTTGCTGTGGTTGTGTATACTGGGCAGTTCAGTAGAAAAAATATCTTAAAAGGTAATTATAAAGAGTGCAGATTCCATACAAATGTAAGTTTTTCATCATAAGCTTGATCCCACACACTAGTTCTCAAACTTCCTGCCTTCAGGCATCTCTCTCCAGATTGAGTGACCTACAGGAGGACCCAGAGCGTGGTGGAAGTTTCTGGGCCACATGCTCAGTTCACATAGGGCAGTGGTCAGACCTTTTCACCTGCCCTGCCTGAACTGCAGCCCAGCAAGCACTTTCCAGCTGCATTTGTATGTTGTAAGGAAATAGATGCAATTTCTCTTCCCCAATGTATGTCCCTGTAAGTGATTGTGATTACAATATCTATTATATTTGTTCTTCTTCCAAGTTCAGGGCAACCTGCACAATCTTCCTGCTTTGTTCTCACAACAACCCTGTCTTGTCAAAACCAACTTGATAGCACAACAAGCCACACATCAGGGCTACCAACTTTCCAATAAAGTTGGTAGCCCTGGTGTGGCTTGTCGTGCTATCAAGTTGGTTTTGACTCCTGGCACCCACAGAACCCTGTGGTTTTCTTTGGTAGAATACAGGAGCGGTTTACCATTGCCTCCTTCCACGCAGTATGAAATGTTGCCTTTCAGCATCTTCATATATCACTGCTGCCCGATATAGGTGTTTCCATTCGAACCCGCAACCTTTTGCTCCCTAGGCAAGTTACTTCCCTGCTGTGCCATTAGGTGTGGCTTGTATTCCTTGTAAATCTAGGAGTAGGCAGTTGTGGTGTGTGTGTGTCTGTGTGTGTGTGTGTAGGATCTTGATTATGGAAGTTGGCTGAGTGTCAGGATGGGACAGGTGTCTTGTGTGTGTGCTGCAGTAGTATTTAGGAACATAGGAAGCTACCATATACTGAGACCATTGGTCTATCTAGCTCAGTATTGTCTACCCAGTCTGGCAGTGGCTTCTCCAAGGTTGCAGGCAGGAGTCTCTTGCAGCCCTATCTTGGAGATGCTGCCATGGAGGGAACTTGGGATCTAGATGCTCTTCCCAGAGTGGCTCCATCTCCTGAGGAGAATATCTTCCAGTGCTCACACTTCTAGTCTCCCATTCAAATGCAAACCAAGGTGGACCCTGCTTAGCTAAGGGGGCAGCGACGGCGGGGGGGGGCGCAATTTCAGTGCTTGCCCCGGGCACCTTTTTCCCTAGTTACGCCTCTGGCTACTAGTATGGTGGCTATAGGCCACCTCCAATCTTAGAGGCATGGTGCCTCCCAATGCCAGTTGCAGGGAAGCAACAGCAGGAGAGAGGGCATGCCCTCACCTCTTGCCTGTGGGCTTCCCAAAGGCATCTGGTGGGCTACTGCGTGAAACAGGATGCTGGACTAGATAAGCCTTGGGCCTGATCCAGCAGGGTTGTTCTTATGTTCTTACCCTTCCAGAACACTTCATTTCTGGCCTACAGAGCCTTGTGTTCCCCGTTCTCCAGAGCTCTATTTTCACGTAATAGCTGGCATAGGCCCGTAGACTAATGTCTACCATTTTAAATCCATGCCACTTGTTCAATCGACATAACTATTTAAAAAAAAAAATGTATGCCCTGCCATTCCACTATAAAGCCTTCAAAGCTGCTTATAAATATTAGACAACACAAATCGAAAACAAAACAGAACCATTAAAATCTTGTTAAAATTCCAATGAGTAAAACAAACAACATCATCCATCAAATGTTTGGGGAAAGAAAATCATATTAACCTCAGAAAGAAAGCAACATGGGTGCTACATAAACATCTCTGGAAGTATTCCATAGTGGGGATGTTGTCACAGATAGGACCATGTATCCAGTTACAACCCAATTAACAACCCAGTCCCAAGCCAGTCAGAGCATTTTAAGTCAAGCTCAGAATTGCATAGGGTGCCAGGTGCACATTGCCAAAAAAAGAGAGGACGAGCTTGCAAAAAAATACAAATTAAAAAAATGCATAGGCTAATTCATGTATATAGATGCAAATTTAGAAAGTATCTTTACACTTAAATAGAAGTACATCTCATTGTGACCAAATAACCTGTCTGTCTGCATAGTCTGCTGTTCAGGAGCTAACTGCTAAATTTCGCAAGGCCCCTGCTCTCCCTTCTTAGCATCCTTTATCTTGCATTTACCCTGAGTCAGGTTTCTCTGAAAACTGTAAGTACTTGCAAAGAGAAACTGGTCCTGTTTATCTCCAATTTGGGGTGCTGAAAGCCCCCATAAGGGACTGTCAAGCCTACAATATTTATCCAGTTTGGACAAGAAATGACAGCTGAAGAGGTGCCCTTCCTCATCTCTGATCTGCAATTCTCTATTAAATTTTAAAGGCAAAAATGTGAAGTGCACGCATCTGCAAAGAAACCCTGGGACCTATCTGCCTCAAAACGTGGGGACTTGAAGCCCTCCTAAGGACTGCCATGCATGTAACTTTCATCCCATTTGGACAAGAAATAACTAAGTTATTGATGCTCCACCCCCCATGACAGTCTATAGAGGAAGCCTTGGCTCTAAAAGCCGCTTCATACCAGATGTGAGCCTGGACAGCCATTTAAATGAAGTACTGCCTAAGTCCAAACAGGACACATGGCCACCCTAGAACCAAGAGGTTCTAAGGACTTCAAACTAAGGCTTCTTGAGAACTAAATTGGATATGAACATTGCTCTTCAGAGTACAAAGAGCTATCAATATTGGACCATGGACAATGGGGGCTGAATACTTGCAGGTTCAGGTATCAATCAGAAAGCAATTGTCTGAAGGCAGAGTAAGTTAGACACTTAATGGGTAGGCACCAGGGACAAGGCTTTTTTCTGTGACAGTGCTGTTTATTTACTTCCTGGGTTCCTGCCTTTGCAATATTTAGGTGGCGCTTGAAAACATTTTTGCTTTGCATAGACTAATTGTTTTACTGATGGTATTGCTTTTCTTGTATCCTGTAATGTGTTGTATAGTGTTTTGTACTTTTTGTTAGCCACCAATCCTTACCCAAATAGAAGATGACTCTGAATTTAAGATGACCCCCTTTAAAAATAGAAGTTAAATACAGATTATATTCCTGCTGGCTGAGCACTATCTCCACTTCGTCTCAGCATAGCTGCAATGGGAGGACGTTTAGCCCTCCAGGCTTCACAGATCCTCTCTGCTGTCAAGGTCTGCATGTTGTCTTGGATTCAGATAAATACATTGCATGGCTGCCCAGCACTGCAACTCACATCATGCAGAAGCAAGTGAGTGCCCTGCCCTTCCATCACTCACGCCCCAAAGTGTGTAACTCAGTTGCTTTATACAGAAGTCATGTGTGCAGTGTGATTCAATTTATATTTCAGGAAGGACTGGGCAAATCCTGTTATTGTGCTGATGGACCTCCATATGGAGCAGTCACGTGTATTTACTTGGATTTGCTTAGCCTGCTTTTCCATTTAAACAAATTCCCACAAAGAATACAATTAACCATTTAACAAACAAATCTAAAAAAAAAAAGAGCATCAGAATAAAACAGCCAACAAGTATAAAACAGAGCAGCAGATTAAAAATACAATAGCAGAGTAAGGCCATTCAGTAAAAAAATCTTCTAAACTATTAACAATAAAATCAAGTAAATGTCTGGGTAAATTCTTTTTAGAAAAGCTTGACCAGGCACCTAAAACATAGAGCACCAATTGATCTCTCTGGGAGGTAATTCCATATGCACCACCACATAAAAGGTCTGTGTCCAGGGAGGATGGGAAACTACATATGCGCACTGTAAGATATCCCCCTTAGGTGATGGGGCCAGAGCTCAGTGGAAGAATATTTGCATGCAGGTAGGGCTGGGAAAGACTTCTGCCTGTAACCTTGGAGAGCCATTGCCAGTCAGTGTAGAGCAGGCCTGCACAACTTAAGGCCCAGGGGGCAGATTTGGCCTGCAGGGACTATTTTACTGGCCCCCAGGTATCCTGTAGCAACATAGGAGCTGGAAACTGCCTTATAGCGTCATTATATGCATGTTTTCTCAGAAATGTGTTCTATAGTGTACACAGTGAGGCTTACTCCCATGTAAGCATGCCTAAGATTGCAGCCTGAAAACAACTATAATTTAGGGAGAGGAGAGGACTTGGCATTTGTTTGGGGCTGGCATGCACTCCAGGGGACCCACTGATTGAGCAGGGACAGGACCTATTTTCTGGCCACTATTCTTGGTTAAAACTATGGGTTCATTGACAGGGGGAATAGATTCACAAGTTTTAATTTTAATGTAATAATGCAGGGGCGTAGCAAGGTTGGAGTGGGCCCAGAGACAAGATTTTAAAATGGGCGCCCCCCCCAAAGTCCAGGGCCTCCGCACACCCCAGGCCCCCAAGGATTTAAGTCTGATATTCCAAAATAAGTATGCTGCCTGCAAATACATTTCACTGAATACACACACACACGTCACAATATATAGTGATATACATTGAGTACTATACATTTGTATTACTTTTAATGCCTAGAACACACTAGAAAGATGAATTATTAAAATGGGCCCCTCGCTGCAGATTAGCAAAGGAGACTTTCAACCATGCAGGGTGAGCCTATGTTTGTTTTCTCAGAATTCTGAACAAATTCAGTCAAGTTTGATTCCAGGAGGTTTTTCACAGGAGGCTTTTAAAGCCCTTTAACTTGCATGTCCTCTGGAATGGAGGTGCTGCATTCACATGTTGGCCAGATTTACCCTGAAGTCCCTGCAAGTTATTGGGGAGCAGTTCACACACAAGAAAAATAAAATAAAAGCACCACACATGCTTCACAGTTCTCACTCAGACCTTCTGGGTTGCAAAACAACTTGAACATAAGTGCATTTATAAATAAACAAGTAAATTTTAGCCCGTTGAATAACGGGCGCTAGGAAGGGAAGGGCAAATCAGCGGCCGGGTGGACTCTGGGGGCGCCGCTGCTGGTCCGGTGCGGGCCGCCCCCGCCTCACATTCCCGGCCGGTCTCCCCGGCCAGGCAAGGGCCCCAAGGATTCCCAGCCGTCCGGCTTTGGCGGCGGCGCCAGGCCTCGGCGGCGGCTCCGCCACCACCTCAGCCGGCTTCCCCCGCCCGGCTTCGGCCATGCGGCCAGGCCGCGGCCATGGCTCCGCCGCCGCCTTGGCCGCGCCGCGTCCTCTGGCCGAGGCGGCGGCTTCGCCACCGCCTCGGCTAGTGTCCCCCGCCACCGCTTACCTGGCTTCTTCGGGGCGGCCGCTTCTGGCTGCTCAAGATGGCCACCAGGTCCTGTTGTTTGTGCCTCCCTTGCTCTGTTCTGGGCATGCGCTTCGCGCATGCCCAGAACAGGCGAGGCACAAACGCATGCTTGGTGTCCGTCCACGGACGGACACCAAGCGTTTTATTAGAGAGGATGAATGAATAAATAAAATTAATAAAATACTGTTCCAGAAGTTTTTGCAATTTTCTGCCATGAAACAAGCCACTTATAGGACTTTTTAGATAGTTTTTTTTAAGTCAGCAAATTTTCCAAGCTGTTTCAAAATAAATATTCAGAGACTTCTCGGTCCCTCCTCCCCCACCCCCATATCCAAGCCCTATGGCAAGCAGATCCCTATATATGGGGGGGGGGGGGGGGCGGGAAAGGTAACCACAAAAAGGAGTTCACACTCTACCTGGCAAATGCTGGTCTGGGTTAAGCAGGGCAGCAAGGGGTCTTCTGCTGCAGAGAACAGTGGTGGCTACTCTGGCTGCCTCCTCCTTCCTGGCTTGCTTGGGCCCTACTCGAGTTCGGGCTTCACTGCGGCCTACATGGAGGCCTCCGTGGAAGCCCCGCCCACCCGCCGATCAGCTGAGAGGCGGGAGAAAAGGCGCTCTTTGCCGCTTGCCTGCTGCTTCGATTGCGGCCAGCAGAACAAGCAGGAGAGACGGCGAAGAGGGCAAGTGGCTGAGAGGCTATGGGGCTGGGCAGGGGGCAATGGGGAGTCACATGAGGTGCCTCTGGGGTGCCCCTCCAGGCAGTGGGGCCCCCAGACAACTGTCTCCCCTTGCCCTATCATTGTTACGCGCCTGTAATAATGTGCTAAATAGTGACTTTGGTCCAGTTACCAGTTACCTCACCACTGAAGGCACAAAGAAGGGCCTTTGAGGCAGATCCCAGCTCTCTGGTAGGCTTGTAATATGTTATGGGTATAGTGGAGAGGGAGCACATGCCACCCTGTGAGCTGTAGTACCAGCCCAGTATGTGTCTGAATGAGGCCAGGGCCAGTGAGTGGGTGGGAGATGCAGGGAGGCAGCTGAGTAAGAAGGTAGGCAAGGCCTAAATTAGATTGTTGCCCAGGCAACAGAGCAAAGCTTGACCTGCAAGTATTTATAGCAAAGTCGGGGAGAGACATTGGACTACTTGGAGCCTGAAGAAAATCATATCATATGGCACCCCTCAAAATGGCTCATGATCCTGACTTGTCCTTTTTGCAGGAACACCCACCAAATATTCCTCCTTCCCCCGCCACCCCCACTTACCTGCCCATGGCCTATTTTCCAGGCAAGAAAAATCTTGAACTGTTCCAGAGGGCAGAGTGCTAGATTGGAACTCCTGGACTCATTGTTAGTTCAGCCTAATTCACCACACGTGGTTGTTGTGAGGATAAAATGGGACAAAACCTGAAGTTCTTTGAGAAAGAGTGGGATATGTGTTATAATTTTTTTTTTAAAACATTGCTTATTTTTGTTGCTTCTCCATGCCTCTGGGATGGGGTGCAGCATAAATCTACTGTAAATACGTAGCGCACCACTTTATACATGTTACAGTGACTGTCAAAATTTATGAGGAGAATGGTGACCAATCCTGGCTGAATTTTGGGAATGTCTGAAAATATGCAATTTACCCATTTTTTTGGACATACAACACAAATAAACGTTGATAATCACATTTAGGTGACTGTCAACATTTACTTATGTGTGTGAGTTTCCCCCCCCCTTTGTTTATTGATTTGCATTGCAACCAATCTTAGGCAGTTAAGGAATAATTATCAAAAACCTATATTGAGAGGCATGCAGGATGAGGATGGGGAGGAAGGTAGGACTGGAAAAGTGACCATTGCTTGAGCATGGAGCACAGCTGTTAGCCATAATGGCTAAAGGGAACGACCATGTTCAGAGGCAGTATAACTTAGAATATCAGATGCTGAAGAACTGGGGCAGGAGGCAGTGATTGTGAGCTTCTAGAAGCATCTAGTTGCCAAACTCTGGAAACAGAATGCTGGACTAGGTGGACCCTTAGTCTAATCCAGCAGGACTCTTCTTGAATCTTAACATGCAAAGTTTGATAGAAATATAGAAAAGGGCCAAAACTCGACTGAGGTCTAGTCTAACTTCTTTGTTCCTAACAGCTAAACATATTATCTATTGAGAAATCCATTGTTTAAAAAAAAAAAAACCTAAGCAGGAACTTTCTCAGACAGCAGGCTTTACTGCAAAGCTTTACTGCAAGTTTGGGGCATATAGGATACTCCAACACCAAAAGTGGATTTTTTAAACCCCAGATATAAATCGGGCATGGAAGACCCTGAACTGTGTATGTAGTGCCCTCTGATATGTCACACAGACTTCTTGGTAAATCTGGCCGATATGTGAATGCACACCCTCCATTCCAGTGGAGATGTGAGCTAAAAGCCCCATCTGGGAATGCTCCAGGGAAATGATAAAAAACTTTAAGAAAAGAAAAGAAAAAGAAACACAAATATTGCTCTGAGACAGAGTTCACAAGACACTGTGGCCTGTTAAAATGCTGCAGAAAAGATTTTTTAAAAATACTCAGTCTTTAGGGAGGAGGTTGGTCAGTTTACCTGTGTTGCTCTCAAAGGAAACACAGGAGGTTAGCTGTCTGCCTACCGCAGTGGAATGGAAAGATTGAGGCTGCCTTGGTCCCACAGGGTTGCCTCTTCCTGTCCCATCTCCGTCACCAGAAACATCT
The DNA here is from genome assembly GCF_027244095.1 of Hemicordylus capensis. Classification (NCBI taxonomy): domain Eukaryota; kingdom Metazoa; phylum Chordata; class Lepidosauria; order Squamata; family Cordylidae; genus Hemicordylus; species Hemicordylus capensis. The sequence goes on from NC_069660.1 coordinate 158,673,536, forward strand.
CAAGAGAACTCAGGATACCACAGAGGAAAGGGAGGAGTATGTAGGAAAGTGGAGAGGGAGAAAAACCCAACTCTCTCAAGGCTGAGTGCTTCAGAGAACAACAGACCTAGCTCAGACTCTGGCGCCAGTGGTGTTGTTTGTTGTCAGACATGCTGCCTTTTAGTTTTCCTCTCTTTCCTGTGTGCATTCTCTTAACCCACCTCCTGGCTGTTTGGGGTTTTGTAAGTGGGGGGGAAATGCATGCAATTCTTTCAGGAATAATTAGGTGGGCTTTGATGATGCTCATTAAAGTGAGAAATTGACAGAGCTGATTAGAATGAGGCAGCTTGTAAGCAAGAACTGTGAAAAACTGCCAAGCTCAGAACTCTGCTGAAGCTCGTCCATCATGACCTGTGGTGCCTCCTTCCATCTACCTTCCCACTGGCTACAAATCAGCAAATGATGCCAAAACACATCAACCTACACAAACAAGGGAAGGGGAGAAGCAGGGTAAGCTGAAATGGAGTCTTTAGCAGGATGAATAAATGCCATTAGAAGAGCTGCCAAACATTATCAAATGTGACTGCATCAATGGCCTCCTCATTAGTATGAGGGAGCAGAATGAAGGGTGAATGTGTGCCTGGTAAACTATTGTCCAGTTCACACTCCCACTGGGCTATGGCCCTCTTCATCTAATGGAGAAGCAGGCACACTTGCATGCAACAAGGAATTGCATCCAACATTTCATCCACATGGAAGCCTGTACGATATAAATGGAGGCCCGAATCACATTGTTTTTCCCCACTGAAAAAGAGTGGGGAGATAATACAAGCCAGGCTTATGCAGACACAGGTCCATATGGAGTGCCTGCCTCACATGTTATGTGTGTAGCACGTACCTAGTCCTTCACCACATCAGGAGGCTCGTCTTCCAGCAAGTAGACGAATTGGGTCGTTTTTATGTACTTCAGTACCTGCTGCAACCCAACTTCTACTGACACTGCTCGTTTGAAGAACTTGTGTTTGAGGTGCCACTGGTGCAATTATTTCCCACCCCAGCCTCGTTGGGAGTTCAGGCTACTCTAAGCATGGGAACTATGTCTACTCCCATGTCACCTGAGGAGTATATGCCGGAGGGCAACACACTGTAACAGCTCGCGGGGCTGATTCTCACAGGGCTGTTGTGAGAATAAACAAGAACAAAAAATGTCATTATTTACCCTGAGCTGATGGATAGGGCAGGATATACATCTCCATACACAAACAGATGTAGCTGATACTGGTCTTACCAAATTTACTAAAACTTGCCCTTAACAAATTATCATGGGGTTGGCATCTATATCATATTTTTGAACTGTCCAGGTTATGAATAGATGTGATATTAAGGCACTTTCTGGGGTCACACAGATTAGGGTTAGAGCTTAAGTGAAACTATTCACTCTGTAGACATACTAGATTAGAGTTGGGTCAAAGGATGCCCCGACAGTCTATTAAAATATGCATAAGAAAAATCTAATACACAAACCCAGGATGGGGGAGATCTGGCTTGGCAGCAGTGCATGTGAAAGGGACTAAGGTGGACAAAGTTGAACATGAGCCAGCAGTGTGATGCAGCTGCTAAAAAAGTAAATGTAATCTTGGGCTGCATTAACAGAAGAACAGTGCCTAGATCACAAGATGTAATCGTTCAGACCTCACTTGGAATTCTGTGCTATTCCAGGCCGTGCATTGTAAGAAGGACATCAATAAACTGGAATAGGTTTAGAGGAGGGCAACAAAGATGGTGAGAGGTCTGGAAACCAAGTACTATGAAGAATGGTTGAAGGATCTGGATATGTTTAGCCTAAAGAAGAGAAGCCTAAGGGGAGACATGATGGCCATCTTCAAATATCTGAAAGGCTATCACATAGAAGAAGGAGCAGACTTGATCTCAGTTGTTAGTGAGGGCAGGACTAGAACCAATGGGTTAAAATTACAAGGAAGCAGATTTAGGCTAGACATTAGGAGGAAAAGCTTCTTAACTATAAGAGCTATTTGGAGCAGTCTGCCTCATGCAGGGGTGGGCTCTCCTTCCCTGGAGGGTTTGAAACAGAGGCTGGAGGCTTTTCACACAGGGCTTTTATTGTGAATCCACTCCTGATTGGAGTGTGCCAGTCACCACATTAGCTGGATTTACGCTGACATCCCTGCGGGCTATCAAGGACCAGGACAGACAGGACTTTGATTTTCCCCAAATAGAGGTTGCGAATTCTGGCTTAGCCTGAATTATGTCCGGTTTTTAAAAATCCTCTAGTTTCAGAGGCTTTTGAAAAATAACCCAGGGCTTCTGTTATGCCCCGTAGTTTTCTCTGTGTTAGTCAGTCATGCCAGTAAATCTGCATTTTCCAAAACTCAATGAAGGGAGTTTGACAGCTGTTTGGGGTATGGTCTGCTCTAAGTGATTTGCAATTGCAAGCATTGGGGGTGGGTTGCCAGCACAACACTGCATTGGCAGAAATCAGGACAGGGACTGGCAGGGGGACGGGGGCATGGACACCTAGGGGCGGGGACTTTTTTTAACTTTTAAAGCCGCTGCTGAGCAGCAGTGGAGGAGTGGGATGGCAGCCAGAGCAGCTCTCCTGCCTCCCAAACGATGAAGGGAAGCTGCTTTGGGGCAGGGGCAGGGGCCAGGGTGGCTGGGGTGGGTGGCACAGACGGAGTCTCTCGAGCACTCACCACTGCGGCTGCCAGCCACTGACTGTCCAGGCGGGAGGATCTGGGAGGGAGGGAGGGCAAAGAGCTCCCAGCCTTGGCCCTGTTTGCCTCCAAATGAGGCAGACAGGCCAATGTCAGGCTTCTGTGCCACACACGCTTGCACAAGAGCCTGGAATTGGCCCGACTGCCTCATTTGGAGGCAGACAGGGCTGAGGAAGGGAGCTCTTCGCCTGCTCCTCCCAGCTCCTTGCCTTCCCAGTTCCTCTCTCCCAGACAGTCAGTGGCTGGCGGCCGCGGCGATGAGTGCTCTAGAGACTCCTACGAGTCAGTCCCTCTGCCGCTGCCCTGTTGCACCACTCAACATCACGCCACCTGCCCCAGCCAGCCCTGGCCCTTTCCCAGAGCAGCTTCCCTTCATTGTTTGGGAGCTGCTCTCGCCACCATCCTGCTCTGCTGCTGCTCAGCGGCAGCTTTTTTAAAAAAAATTAAAAATGTTTTTGTGTTTAAAAATGGGACAAAGAGTCCATTAAGTGTGTGTGTGTGGGGGTAAACATTATGTGATGAAGGCAGTCACTCACAATGGCAAGGATTAAGCATCCTGCTGTTTGATCCAGCTGTTTTGCAACTCCTTATGCTGGTCTTGCGCTCTTAGCTGTCAAACTATTTTTAAAAAGCTCTCTCCCCTCTTCCTCTGTGCTGTCATTTGTGATTGGTTGGAGGGGAAACCTGGACCAGGGAGGTGTGAACGCACAGGAAAAAGATCTGCCAGGGAGTGTGGGGAGAAGCCGACAGCTATGCGGACTGTCATTTTAATCCCCCAAAGTAAACATCTTGCAAATCTGCTGCAAAGCAGATTCGCTCTTCAGATACCCCGAGGCATAAAGCCAGGTGTGAAAAACCTCCGGGACAGCCATCTGTCAGGGGTGCAGTAGCAGTTTCCTGAGCTAAGTAGCTGGCTGGACTAGAATCCCTTCCAACTCTAACCTTCCATGATTCTAACATTATCAGGATGGAGAACCTGCTAGTCGGTGTCGTTTTCTATGTTGCACAGGTCTCCTCCTGATTGCCATTGCTGTTGAAAACAAGAAGGACTAGTGTAACATAGAGAGAGCACCAAACACCACTTGAGAATCGCTGTGTATGCTGCCCTCATTGAGGGAATGTGTGGAAGCCGTTCCCTGCTGCAGCCACAGCCTCTTGTCTTGAATGCCAGGAAATGGCATGTTTCCTTTTCCCAGTGGCCAGTGCAAACGGTTTCTGGTGATTGGTCTCAGCACTTGCTTCCTCCCATGGGAGAAGTGAGTGCTGGGAACCATTCCCTCACTGCTGCATGTCTTGGCAGCCTGCTGCTGCCTTCTACCAAGACAAAGCGTGGTGGCAGCAACAGGGGATTGGTTCAGCACATCACCTCATTAACAGCATAATGTCTATTGGCTCCGAGTCAGATGTTCCAATGCGTACAGAAACAACAACCAGGTTTCTCCTAATTAACAGTATTGGTTAAGAGCTGTTCAAGTGTAGTGGCTAAAAGACCAAGCTGTGCATCAGGGTGTCTCTGGTGTGCAGCTTGCCTGTGCCATGAAGGAAAATTATTCTCTCACAGCTTCAACCTCTCATCTGCAGTACCACACGGACAATAATTCATGTTGATCCAGACCCATATAAGTCTGAATCCATTGTAGATGCCCTCCCCTTCCAGTCCCCACCTTCGCAAAGAAAATAAAAACCTTTACCATTGGCAGCAGGCAGAATAACCTGCACCATGGGAGGCGGTTTCCCATTTGGATGCTGCATTCATTCCTTGCAATCCTCTCAAGGTTTTATAAGTATTTGCAGGGAATTGCAGCAAAACCCAGATACATTTTAGGTCAGATGGGATATCCATCCATTCTACCCTTTTGATTGCCATAAATCTAAAATACATCAAAAGGAATATTTTTTAAAAAATGACATTCACATATTTTTATATAAAAACTGAAACAATTCCAACAAATTTATGTAGAAAAAGGTTAATCCAACATTAATCTCAACACCATGCAGAAGAGGAAAACCAGGGGAAATAAAGGCTAATATCCTGACTCTGCCTTGTGCAACAAACAAAGTGGCACTAGCACAAGAAGATCAGGCAGCAGCACTAAACCACAGGTATTTTTGAAACTCTGCTATTTCACAAAGGTTCCCTGCAAAATATGAAGAATGCCAGAGGTTACACACTTCATTGCACTAATGCAACACTCATCTGGAACTCAAACTCCAGTCTTGGTGCAAGCACCTAGCATTAACAACTTTGCACTAGCATAATGTCCTTGCACAAGTGCAGCATTAGTCAGCATGTTGGCCAAACTCTATAACCAATTTTAGTACCTAGATGAATGGATCAATTATGTCAGTAATTGTTAAAGATGGATTCATACCTTTACATCTCTAGTCCACCAGCCTCCTCATTTTCAGCACATGAATGCCTTATTAATCCCTGTCCACACACAAAAATCCTTAATTTAACATGCTAGCAATATAATGCTCAGGATCATCCAACGCAGATTAGAGCCCTACGTGGAAAGAGAAATGCCGGATGTTCAAGCTGGTTTAATAAAAGGCGGAGGAACAAGAGACATCATTGCTGATGCATGCTGGATAATTGAGAAAGCCAAAGAATACCAGAAAGAAGTCAATATGTGCTTTATTGACTACAGAAAAGCCTTCAATTGCATCGACCATGTCAAGTTGTGGAATATCCTTAGGAAAATGGGCGTCCCAGAACATCTCATTGTTCTCATGAGAAACCTATACATAGGACAGGAAGCCACAGTCCAGATGGAACATGGGGAAACAGACTGGTTCCAGATCAGCAAAAGAGTAAGACAAGACTGTATACTTTCTCCTTCTTTATTCAACTTATATGCTGAACATATATTGAGAGAAGCTGAATTAGAAGAAGATGGGCGTGGTTTTAAAGTTGGAGGAAGAAACATCAATAAGCTGCGCTACGCTGATGACACCACTCTGATAGCTGAGAATGTGCATGATCTGCAAGCCCTAGTAATGAAAGTCAAGGAGCACAATGAAAAAGATGGGACTACAACTAAATGTAAAGAACACGTAACTAATGACAATGGGTACAGCAACCAGCCTCAGAATTGACAATGAAGACACAGAAGTGGTGGATATCTTCTGTCTTTTAGGACTGACCGTCAACAGTAAAGGATCCAGCAGTCAAGAAATATGCTGCAGACTAGAACTTGGTAGGGTAGCAATGAAGGCCCTGGAAAGGATATTTTGATGCCGTGATGTGTCTACACCTACAAAGATTAGAATCGTTCGGACCATGGTTTTCCCCGTGACACTCTATGGATGTGAAAGCTGGACTTTGAAGAAGCAAGATAGAAAAAGTATTTTGAACTTTGGTGCTGGAGAAGTCTTTTGAGGATACCATGGACAGCTAGGAAAACAAACAAATGGATCATAGAACAAATCAATCCAGAATTTTCACTTGAAGCACAAATAACCAGGCTCAAACTATCATACTTCAGATATATTATGCAAAGACCCAGCTCCCTTGAGAAGTCCGTGATGCTGGGAAAAGTTGAAGGAAAGAGAAGAGGACCACCACCAGCAAGGTGGGTGGACCCGATTACAACAGCAATAAATGCACTACTGAGAGACCTTAAAGGCAAAGTTGAAGACAGATCATCCTGGAGAGAATCTATCTATGTGGTTGCTAAGCGTCGACAGCAACTTGACGGCATTTAATCAATCAATCTATCAATCAATGTCCAAATTGTGTCAGTCTCATGGACCTTAGCCCTGCTATTGTCACATTCAGCTCTTTAGATAGATGGAATCAGAGAAGCAAATGTTTTTGGGGGGAATGCAGACATTCAAGTCAATGACCTCAGTCCCCCCCCCAGCCCTGTTTTCACTCCTCCATGGTGTGGAATGGAAAAAACTGGGATTTTGTGGGGAAATGTTTTGCACAGAAATTACTTATCCTGTATAAGTAATTGAACAGGAAGCCAACTTTAACTGAGAAACTGGAGTTTGACATTTATTACTTAATAAACATAGGCTAAGAAAACTATAAACAGACTAACACTCTCTTATGCAGCAAGAGAGAGAACCTCTCAGTTTGAATTCAGGACAGCAAGTGAGGAAAAGACAAACAAACTGTGGCTCCACCTCCAAACTCAGAATTGACAATGAAGACACGGAAGTGGTGGATATCTTCTGTCTTTTAGGATTGACCATCAACAGTAAAGGATCCAGCAGTCAAGAAGTATGCTGCAGACTAGCACTTGCACATAGACACATTCAAACATAGACAAGCATGCCCTCACACAAAGAACTGAGACTATATCCATGGCAAAATCCCAACAAAATGGTGGGGCGGAAGGGGACAGTATTATGAAATACTTTCCCTTTCAGACTGATGAGTGACATACTTTTAAATGGAGTGCCTTAAATTAAGATTGTTGTAGCCAGTTCACATTGCTGAAAGATCTTAGATTCAAGATTCAAAGACAGTAATGTTCTTGATTGCTGCTACATTTGACTGGATTACTAAAGAAGCAACATGCTGGAAAAGTACTGATGTTGGGAAATATTATGAAGGGTGGTGTAGTGAAGTGTGAAGCCAGCATGGTGTAGTGGTTAGAGTGCTGGACTAGGACCGGGGAGACCCGAGTTCAAATCCCCATTCAGCCATAATACTAGCTGGGTGACTCTGGGCCAGTCACTTCTCTCTCAGCCTAGCCTACTTCACAGGGTTGTTGTGGAAGAGAAACTTAAGTATGTAGTACACCGCTCAGGGCTCCTTGGAGGAAGAGCGGGATATAAATGTAATAATAATAATAATAATAATATTGTAGAATACAGAGCATCTTCAGATATTTGATCCACATGTGCAATCCGAGACTGTGCCAAGCATATAAAATAGAAAGTAAGTTTAGTTTGATACAAAATCAAGTATCACATATACAGTATTTCATTTCTTCCCCACATTTTCGATCCTCCCCACAAAAAAAATCAGGGCAGGCTCCCCCTCCCCCATGGACTCACATTTCTAGAAATTATACATCTTAAGGTGGATGGAGTTGAATGACTCTGCAATTCACATCAAACACTGTTACCTCAGAGTGACTCAGAATAGCTGACATGGAGTGTATTGTTAACACCAACTAGAATTCTCTGCCCATGTAAACAGGTTCAAAGGGGAAAGCTTCCAAGCCATCTAAATCTGCAAGTGCTTTGGTGCTCTGATTCTGTAGAAAAGTCCTTTGATGTCCCCATCTCTTTCTTATCCCAACATTGCTCCTTCCTGCCATCTCTTTCTTTCAACAAAACAGTGTCAAATTCTCCACACAAATACCAATCATTGGCAGACAAGAGCCAGTTCCTCCAGATGCCCAGAGCAATATCCTAACTGCCTTAAAATATCCACACACTTTATTTCTCTCCCCTGTAAATCTTTATTTTATTGCCAGACCTGACTTTCTTACAAGCAGTGATTCTGCAAGGATTTAAAAATTAACCCTTGGAGAGCAGTGGCATTTCTTTCACCCTTGGAGCAATTCAGGGGAATCTTAGAACTTAAGATTTTCTTGAAGCTTCATCAGTAAAAGCTTAATTCTTATTTAATAACAATGTTTTATGTATAGTGGAGTGGAACTAGTGACTTCTGCTTTTGATGGTTTAATAGAAGTTGATTTTTTGTCCTGATTCCATTGCACATATTATAGAAACTAGTGGACCTTGGGCTTGCTGACAAGTCCCACTGTGAAAGGCCTCCAGCACATTATATCATTGTACTACACTGATGCATGAAGTGCCAGAGGCCTTGTGGCACATGTGCAGTATTGATGACTGTACACCATGATGGTGGCCTTCGTCTATGCTCAGTGAGGCTTAATACAGCCTGGAGAGACCTTTCATGAGTGCTATATCAATTGCTTGTATTCAAAAATATGAGTCCTCACCCACAGCTGCACAGTGAGGTAGTACAGTTCAGAATCCTGCCACCTCATTCTCTGTAATATATGCCTCTTACATACCCCATATCCCATGCATTGTGGACTAGGGATGTGCAAGCTGGCTTGAATCAAGCCAGGCTCAACATCGAGCTGACCCGGTTCAAGTGGTCTGAATTTGAACCGGACCACCCCCCAGTTCGAAGAACCAGCTCGCGGGCTGGCTTAGGGGGTATACTTGTAAAAGGGAATACTTGTAAGGGGTGGGTGAAAAGCTTTTTTAAACCTTCAAATGAAGCCCCGGGGGTGATAGTGACAGCCACTGCGATGGCCCAGACATTGGAGGAGATGGTGGGAACTTCTCTAACCGCCCCGCCAGCCTCTCAAATGACAGTCCAGGTGTGTGCAGAGGCCACTTGCATCACCACGCAAATTGTGTGGTGATGCAAAGGGCCTCTGTGCATGTGCAGAGGCCTGAATCAGGCTGCAGCCGGCTCAGGCTGTCATTTGGGAGACAGAGTGGCTGTGCCAACCGGCGGAGCGGTTGGCAGAGCCCCTGCTGCCTCTCATGTCTGCACCGCCACAGCCCCCACCACACCCAGGGCTTCGTTTGAAGGTTTTAAAAAGCCTTTCACTCTGCCCCCACTGCTTAGGATAGGGAATCCCCTGTACTTGTAAAGGGGAATCCTTGCCAGATTCCTATTTATTTATTTATTTATTTATTCATTCATTCATTCATTCATTCATTCATTCATTCATTTTAAATGTGTACACACACACACCCAAACTTTCGTCTCTGGGCAGTTTACAGTAGCATAAAACCAATTAAAAACCTATACAAAAAACACAAAACAATTTAACAATTTAAAAATAAACCAGAGGTTAAAACCCAAAAAAATTAGGAAGCTGAGAAAGCTTGGGCAAAAAGATAGGTTTTCAGGTGTTTTTTGAAAACCGCCAGGGATATACTTTACAAGTATATCTCCAGGCCAGCCCATGAGCCGGCTCATGGGCTGGGCTGGAACCAGCCCCCCGGTTCAATCAAGCCTGGGCCTGAGCCCCCCGGGCTGGCTTGTCGGACCATGATTTATTTATTTTATTTTTGCATTTATATACTGCCTTTCGTTAAAAAGATAACCCCAAGGCGGTTTACAAAAGTTAAAAACATACAATAAAAAGACAATAAAAACACTATGTTAAAAGTATAAAAACATATAAAAACAGGCATAAAAACAATACAACAAATACAACAAATAAAAACACAGAGAAGCCGCAGTAGAAAATGATCATGTAAAAGCCTGGGTAAAAAGCCAAGTCTTTAAAAGCTTTCTAAAAGCCGTGATGGAGTCCGAGGAACGAATGGCCACTGGGAGAGCATTCCAGAGTCTGGAAGATAACATCCCTACAGTGGACTTATTTCCCCCGCCCCCAGCAGTAAGAGGGAAAGGGCAGTGTACTCCTTCTCTACTAGAGAAGTCACTCTTGGTGCACAGATAATTCTTCATTACTAAGATTCACTGCCTGATTAACTGAGAGAATAATCAGTCAAAGCCATAATAACTATTTTCTTGCTGCAAACAAAGAGACAAGATACCTACAATTCCAGAAGCACTTACTAATCCCACAACAGCAGGGCCATCAACATGCACAGTGTCTTTAACCTAATGGCAATTCTTAGCATTGCCCACAAAACCCACTGTGTTCTTTATCAAAACCAGTCAGGATGTTTGGCCCATTGCTACTCCAAACTCAATGGCTGGATGTGGCTATACTGTGTCTTCTTCAGGAGAAGAAATGCCCTTTTTAATGTATCCTGCATTTACAAGCAAGATGGCCTATAAAGAGAATGAATTTCAAAACTCCTGGTGAATTTTCAGGAAATTTTGAAGTCATTGTGCAGTGTCTTCCTTAATCTGGCACTGATTCTGCTTTGAACTTTTGCTCTGATCTGCTCACCTAGCCTGAACATCAGTGCTTGCCCACAGAACACTGAACTTACTGTTACCCTTAACATGAACAAATGAAATTGACTTATACTGTCAGCCTACCAGTCCATCTATCCACGAGTACTGTCTACTCTGACTGGTAGCTGTTCTCCTCCAGGGTCTTTAGGAAGAGGTCTTTTCCAACTTTTTACCTGAGCCTAGATTCTTCATAATTCAAGATGCCAGGGACTGGGAGGGAAAAACATTTGCAAAATGTGTGCTCCAAACTATGGCCCCTTTCCTCAGGATACCATAGGCTGACTAATAGGTAATGTTTACTAGAAACTCTCCTTACACATTTATCAGAACATTTTATATCACATGGGACAGAGAAGTCCTTTTCCTGCTCCCTAACTTCAATTTGCTCTGAAATGACTTCAGGTCGCTATGGCAGAAGAGGCCTTCCTGGCCACAGAAATCATGTATGCATATTTTTTTAATGCTGAGAGTTGAGGTCTCTTTTTCTCTCGCAGATGCACAATAAGGCAGTTCTCACAATGATGAATAGGGTAGGAGAAGCATCCTACCTTCATTCAGGAGCTGTGCGGGCTCCCGTTTTCTGAATGTGTGTGATTAAAGAACAAGGTCAGAGGCACCAACAGTGATAATCTGTTAAACAGCAGCTGGGTAGGGAGACTTTCCCTCTTACCTCATTAAAGAGCTGGGCACAACTGCTGGGTAGGACAGAACCGTCCTACCCAGTTGCCAATCACTGTCAGTGCCTTCAACTTTGTTCTTTAATCACACACAAACAGGAACATACACAGCTTCTGAACCAGGGTAGAACATGTCCCCTACCCTATTTATCATTGCATAAGCCAAACTTATATTTCTCTCAGAGTTAGTTCACATCATATTTCTCTTGAAATAATTTACATAATATTTGATCCTGACTCTACATTACACTCACCCCATCAAAAGAAACTTCCTTGGAGATAAGGAGGAAAGCCTGAAGGGGATCTTAGGGAAACATAGTGGGAAGAAGGAGCTGCTAGCTACTGTTCTCCATTGGTTTATCTCTGTTTGACTTAGCTCTCCTTTTAACAACTAATTGTCCATAGCATTTAAGAGGGGAAAGGGCAGGGACAATAAGCTACTAGAAGAGATATAAGATAACCAAGATGAACAACAGACACTGCTTCCCTGTGTATTTGCCTATAATCTCCTGCAGCTTTCTCTGTCCTGGGAGCAGCTTCAGCATTCTCAGCACAGTCTGGCTTATGCATGACTAATTTTGCCAGGATGAATAGATCCAGTCAGAAGTTCTCAAAGAGCAGGTCAGGCAGTGGGCTGGAGCGGTCAGCAAGAGCAATGGGCTGGCAAGGGAAGACTCTGGATCCAACCACGGTTCAGAAACAGAACAGGAATCAAGGATGGGTAGATATAGAGGTCATTCACACAACCAAAAACTGGGAAGGACAAGTGTCCTGCTCAGGTTTGGGAGCTATGTATGCTCTCAATTGTGTGAAATCAAAGTAGGAGGGAAAACTTGGTAGGAGAGCTTTTCCTCCTACCTTGGACAAATGCTGGGTATGAAAGCTAGATAGTAGGGGTGTGCACAAACTGTCCCAAATTGGTTTGCCTCTAATTTGGAGATTCAGTCTGTGATCATACTGAACCACGCCCAGTTTGAGCAAACCAGTTCGGGATGGTAAGGGGCGGTCGGATGGGGTCAGCGAGATCCTTACCTGGCCAGCACAGATGCTGTGGCACCGCCACTCATTTTCTGTGGCTGGCCCCAAGCACACTCCCTCTCCTTTACCAGGCAGGCTGCGGCCTGGTTCTAGCCACTGCGCATGCATGGAGGCCAGCAGGGGGGTTGGATGCAGGTACCCTTTCTCTCACCCCCTACCCCTGCTTTACTTGTAAAGGGGAATCGTCACCAGATTCCCCTTTACGTGTATATCCACCAAACTGGTTTGGCCCATTTTGGCTGGACCTGGAACCAGGCTGGGTCAGTTTGAATCTGGTTCAGATTCGAACTGAACCAGCCAAACCAATTCCATGCACACCCCTACTGGGTACATAGGAACATAGGAAACTGCCATATACTGAGTCAGACCATTGGTCTATCTAGCTCAGTATTGTCTTCACAGACTGGAAGCGGCTTCTCCAAGGTTGCAGACAGGAATCTCTCTTAGCCCTATCTTGGAGAAGCCAGGGAGGGAACTTGCAACCTTCTGCTCTTCCCAGAGCGGCTTCATCCCCTGAGGGGAATATCTTGCAGCACTCACACATCAAGTCTCCCATTCATTTGCAACCAGGGCAGACCCTGCTTAGCTATGGGGACAAGTCGTGCTTGCTACCACAAGACCAGCTCTCCTCTCTAGTGCTGTCCTACCCAGCTTTTCCTCCGGCTTTGATTCCACACAATCACTTCTCCCTCCTCCTAATTAGTCGTTTGCTCTCACACAACCAAAAATTGGGAGCACACACAGCTTCCAAACCTAGGTTGGACACTTGTCCTACTCAGTTTTCAGTTGTATGAATGACCATTTTTTAAAAAACCCACAAAAACCACACATTTATATCCCGCTCTTCCTCCTACGAGCCCAGAGCGGTATACATAGTTACGTTTCTTCTCACAACACCCTGTGAAGTAGCTTAGGCTGAGAGAGAAGTGACGGGCCCAGAGTCACCCAGCAAGTATCCTGGCTGAATGAGGATTTGAACTCGGGGCTCTCCGGTCCTAGTCCAGCACTCTAACCACTACACCACGCTGGCACAGTTACTTGGTGGTAACTGAGCCTTTATATACTTCCTGGGTCTGACTAACCTCTCCAGGCCTCATCCTTTTGCTGAGGAACGGAGAGACTTAAAGGGCTTGCCCTCTGGCCTGGAGCCCAGCACTCCATCGCTTTTCTATTATTCCTCACCAGGCACACTGTCTACAGTGGTGAATAGGCTTGGTGTGGACACAAGGCCATTGGTGACAAAGACGTTGGCCCCTTGGCATTATTTGACTGGGAGGGGAGCATATTCTTTGGGCCTAGTATTCTATTGGGGGGGTCCTTCTTCTGGATGCAGATATTCTATTCAGCAGAGTCCCTGCTTGCTGGACACAGGCTCAGCATAAGGGTCCCAATCCACTGTCTCTGCCATCTGGGCTTCCAGATCACCTGACCCAGCTGGCCATTCTCACCCTGAGCAAGCATCTGTTTGTGGTCTGGGTCTTGACAAAATATAATGTGGGTGCCAGTGAGGGCTTTCTTTCTGAGGTAAATAGCCACAGAGCCTCCAATCCAGACTGGCAGAAGGAAAGGGCTAAATCCCCCCTCCCCTCCACCCCATAGTCCCTTGACTGCTATTTAGGGATTTTAAAAAGCAAGCATACACTTTAAAGCATGTGCTTTATGTAGTGTAGTTTGGTACTTTGCTTCTGTTCTGTCTGTACATTGTAATTAGCCCAACCATAAAATTATTCCCCCCTTGCACTAATTTTTGTCTTCCTGCAGTTCAGGCTGGGAACAGCTGTCCCAGACTCCTTGCAGGAACCCTGTCAAATTGGCAGGCCAAGCTGCTCACATGCAGATCTTTTCTTCAAGCCTTTTTGAAGTAGCTAGCTCCAGACTCAGTAGTCACAATTAATACAATCATGGAAATGGAAATGATATGGGAATAACAGTGAATTCTAGAATGCCTACTTACAGAGAGATGATAATCAGAGCACAACTGCAAACTACCCTGTCCCCAAAGGAACTGACAGTCTAAAATGTCTGCTTTTCTAGTCTAATTTTGAGCAGCTCTTTTGCAGATTGCCAGCCGAGCAAGCAATGAGTAAGCAAACAAACAACCATAACACTTTTAGAAAAGAAAAGAAAAACCTGAATCACTGATCCTGCCTTATAAAACAGACTTTGCTTATTTACTCTGACAAGAGCCATTGAAATATTTATGACAATTCTTCATAGCGAAATAGCATGAAGTCTACTTAAGGCAACCCCCGAGTGCTGGCTTAGGACAAATCCAGCTGGATTCCAGCAGCTCCTTATGCCAAATTGGAGTCTGGCAAAGGCAAACATCCTTCCAAATGTGGTATTTTACAGCTTTAACCCTCACCGCAGAGGCATTTCCTTTTGTTGCTAAACAGCTTCAAAGATTACCTTTCCCCCTTGCTGCCTGTGACCGTGGTTCTCAGACTGTGGAGTGGACAAGGGGAATGTGCCAAGCACTCAGAGGGGGTGTGTAGAAATAAAATTTCAGGGCAATTTAGGATCATGAATCAAGCGGGGCCTTCCTTCCCTACCAGCCACGACCTGGATAGATTGAATGCCCCTTGCAGAGGACCCTCCATGTGGACCTCCTCCACATTGGATTTGTGCAAGATTTGCTGCATCAACTGAGGAAGAGCTGTTGCTTTTTTCTTATAAGGTCCCCCTTTGCATTGGTTTTATTTTGTTTTGTTTTTGCAGGGAGGGGGTCAGGCCAGAGAGGTCCTGTTCTGTTCCTCTTCAAATGGTAGTCTTGAGATTAGTGCCCCAACCTTGAGATCCTCTCATGCAGCTGCAGGTTATGTACGGACCATGCACAAAGATGTTGGCACATTCATTTATTGAACAGATGTTGCTCTTGAACAGATGCTAGATGGAGGACATAACAATGTAATTTTAGAAGAGGGCTCCCTGAGCTCCGGAAGTTTGAATAATACTGCCCCATAGGCTTATGGCAAATTCAGAAGCGACATACAAACACCAGCCAGACTCAACATTAACAATGCAGTTTCACCTGGAAAGAGTGAGTGATTTCTTCATTATAATAACAATAATCTCATTCCAGGTTTCAAGGGGTGAGTTAACCATTGCCTTTCACTGGCCCTTAGGCTAGCCCACCTGTGGATGTACAGCCATCATGGTTCACTCTGATCTGGTAAAGGTAAAGTGTGCCGTCAAGTCGGTCTCGACTCCTGGCAACCACAGAGCCCTGAGGTTGTCTTTAGTAGTATACAGGAGGGGTTTACCATTATCTCCTTCCACGCAGTATGATATGATGCCTTTCAGCATCTTCCTAGATAGGTGGTGCCCGATATAGGTGTTTCCCATAGTCTGGGAAGCATACCAGTGGGGATTCAAACCGGCAACCTCTGGCTTGCTAGTCAAGCCATTGCCCCACTGTGCCATGAGCACATTTTTCTGGATTCAAGGAAAGAGGCTTATTGTGACTTTCTAGTAACACCATGCCAAAATGCTTCCAAGTCAGCTTGGAAGTGGTTGGGGAGCAGGTCTTACAAGGTTTAGGCAATTGCAACTGAGCCATAGTACAGTGAAGGCACTCACCCTCAGAAACAGGGGGTGAGGGGATGAACAAGCATAGGTGATGGGAGGCAGATCTCCAAAAGGAGGGTCTTGATTCCCCGCCCCACATTACACTAGGGCTAATGCCAGAGACATTTTGGTGCCTAAGGCTGACTATTTAAATGTCATAGCATACTTACCAACATGTCCTTATTTCCCCATTCACCTGAATGGGAAAATAGGGACACATTGGAAAGTATGTCATAGGTCCCTCCCACAAATTAACATGTCAGGCAGATGCTATTAGTTCACCTGAACAGTTTCTGCAACTGCTGGAGTGGCTGATCCTGTCTGCAGCCTATTAAGTAGGGATGGCGTAGTGCACACAGGGTGCCAACCACCCCCATGGGTTGCTATCCCATGGGGTGCTGGGTTCTGTTGTTTCTGAGGTGTTCTGAGTATAGATTCTCTGGTAGCATATGAGATTTTCAATGACAAACCATGAATCCACTCTCATATGCTACCAGAGAATCTACACTCAAAACATCTCAGAAACAACAGAACCCAGTACCCCATGGGTTAGCAACCCATGGGGGTGGTTGGCACCCTATGTGCTCTACACCACCACTCGCTCTGGGCCACCCTGGTGCCCCCTAAGTGCAGTTATGGGGCAGGAATTATGGAGGTCCATCATTCCCTATGGGGAAGAACTTTATAGATGCCCAAACTCCATTACATCTTTAGAAATCAGCCCTCTGCCCAATTCCTTTGAAATAATTCTGGCAGCTTCCCTGCCCCCACTTCCCTGCCCCCACCCTACTCTGCTCTGGGCCACCCCTTTCCCCCCAACATGAAGCTATACTTTTGCTGAAACCTCCATTCTTCCCTATGGGGAAAATCCTATACTTCGAAAATTCACCAAAAATCAGCCCTTTGCCCAATTCCTCTGAAATTTGGGTGGTAGTTTCTACCCATTGGGCACTACCAACCCCATGCACTAGTTTCTCCCTGGGGCCATTTTTCAAAATCCAAAACATTTCGGATTCGGATTTTGCAATTTCGAACAAAGAACAAAATTGGGGTGTTTCGGATTGGCTGATTTCGAACAAAGAACAATACGGGGGTGTTTCAGATTCAGGCCAAAAACAAAACAGAAAAAAACACAAAACGCACAACCCTACTATTAAGGCATTAAGTCTCTATGGTTGTCTCTTAAAAGTCCTGGAATCTTTTGTCTGTGCAGTGACACCATTTTAGGAAAGGGCAGAGACTAAGGAAAAGACTAAAAGACTCCCTCCTAAACAATGATCAGTTCATTATGGGATCACTTAAAGAGAAAAGGAATAACCCTTAGAATGTCTTCTTTCATCATGCAATGATGATATACCATTGAATGACAAACACGCATGGCAATAATCTACTCCAATTTTCTCATCTGTGTATGTATGTATGTATGAATGAAGTGCACATTAGTTCTAATTCCCAGAAACCATATCAGTCAGTAATATAAAACCAACATAAGGCTGCAGTGTAGGTGAATGCGCTACAAGTAAATATGTTTATATTTATAGATTAGGGATGCCAATGAAGTTCCCTGAGCTTGGGCTTGCAGAAGAATTCTGGAGACTCTGAAAAGTCCCTCTACAAAGAAGGGGTGGATTTTCCAAGTCTTATTTAGATAAATGTCAATTGTTTCATGGATCAATAAGAGCCCTTGAAAAAAAGAGTAATATGAAATGCATTGGGCACAGTGTTCCCTCTAAGGCGTGTGCATGTGCACATGCTCACAGGTTTTTTGATGTCCGCTCAGTTAATTTTAGATCCGGCTCAGGTTGAATCAGGAAGGCCCCATTCTAAATGCATGTGTGCGCACACTGCCTTGATACTGCCACCCAGAACAAAATTCATTCTGCACACAGATGAAAAAAATTAGAGAGAACACAGATTGGGCATATATAAAACCCATTGGGAAATTTTCTTCTGCGGCTTTCATTAATTTCAATGAGCGTAGTACAGCAGAACTCCCCAGTGGATTTGGTCAGATGTAGATTTCCCAAGCCTGCCACTTGAGACAGCCATCTCACATTGCTTCATAGTGAGGCCACTCTGACATCTATAGCAGAAATGTGTGAATTCTTCACAGCTCACTCACATCAGACTAGCCTGGAAAGTTATGTCATGATCAAAATCAAACAATCAAGAGCATCACATGAAAAATCCAGAAATCCTGAGGTAAAATATCTGAGGTAAAGAAATCCTGAGGTAAATATAATGGCTGACATACTCTGCAGGGCTATGGAAGCAGAAGTAGCCCTGAGGAGAAGCAAACGGATGGTAGTTCAAGGGTTCTCCAGTCTTTCCCTGCAGCCCCAGTCAGGGCCGTCCTTAGGGCGGGGTGATCGGGGCGATCGTCCCCAACCCTGGGCTGACATAGGCGCCACTCTGGGCACACTGCAGCCTGCCCTGCTTTCTCTCCCAGAACCAACAAATTATCTTTCCCCCACAGCCTGCCGCCCCAATTACTCTAAACTTTACGGCGCAACGTCGGGAAAGCGGTGGGAGGGGTAAGTAAACCCTCCCGCCGCTCTTAAGGGGACCCCCCCACCCCAGTGCCGGACCGCAATTGGCAGCTCCGTGCACACCCCTAACGTCTGCCCTGCCCTGCCCTGCCCAGCCCGTGCCTGCAGACAGCTGGACTCTTCAGACCTAGTAATGGAGGTATAATGTGATTTCCTTTTTGTGGTTAGGAACATAGGAACATAGGGAGCTGCCATATACTGAGTCAGACCATAGGTCCATTTAGCTGAGTATTGTCTACACAGACTGGCAGAGGCTTCTCAAGGTTATAGGCAGGAACCTCTCTCAGCCCTATCTTGGAGATGCCAGGGAGGGAACTTGGAGCCTAGATGCTCGTCCCAGAGTGGCTCCATCCCCTGAGTGGAATATCTTACAGTGCTCATACATCAAGTCTCCCATTCAGATGCAACCAGGATAGACCCTGCTTAGCTAAGGGGACAAGTCATGCCTGCTACCACAAGACCAGCCCTCCTCTCCTAGTTATTCCCCCACCCTTGAATATTTAGGGAACAGCTTGCCATAGGGCTTTGATATTGGGTACTGATGTAGGGCAGATTGGGAAAGCTCTGGATATGTAATTTGAAATGGATTGGACAATCTATAGATTTTTTAAAAAAAAATTTTTTTTAAAAAACATCAAAGAAGTCCTAAAAGTGGCTTTTGTAAAAATTTTACAAAAATTTCTGGACTGAATCCCCCACAGACCATCATTCTACCTCCATAAAGAGGAATTTTCCCTTTGCCTTAATAAAAAAGGGTAAACACTCCCTTTCTGCCACAGCCTTTAGATCACCTGGAATGACTTGGTATAGGGCTTTGGTATTGATCAGAAATGTAGGGCTGGGTAGAAAAGCTATGTATATTTAATCTGAAGTGGATTAGATAAATTGTTGGTTTTCAATTTTTCAATTTTTTTTAAAAAAACCATCAAAAAGTCCTATAAGTGGCTTGTTTAATGGAAGAAAATTACACACACACACACACACACACACACATTCATTCATAATATACACACTATGCTCAAGTCGGTTTGCAGTCCAGAAGGTCTGAATGAGAACAGTGAAGCAAGGGACGTGCTGTGCTTTTATTTTTATTTCCCCCCTCACAAATGCACTATATGCCCTAGCAGCCCCATTAGGGATGGCCCTGGCCCCAGTGTGGCATAGGGGGGAAGGCCATGATTTTTGCTGCTCTCTCCTCCCACCAGATGGAGTTTATTTCCAGGAATCTGTCCCTGGAGGGTGTGCCCCATAGTCCTGCAGAGAATGTCAGCCAATGTCTGCATTTTTTTCCACTGTAGTCTGATAAAGTGATTAGAATTCTCTGTCGGGAATTTTTAGCTCTAGCTGAACTACAGGGTGCAGGGCACCCTAGAACGAGAGAATGACTATTTGAGTAGCTTTGCTTATTATGTAGGTATGCCCATAAACATAAATTGATAGAAACACTCCAGGTGCATGGCTTTTTACCTACTGAAACAATTGCTTGCTATGGTTTTATAGCTTTTTCCTGCTCTGTTGGCTTACCTGTAGATCCTGTACCTGGTGGTGAAACCCTGCCGATAGCGCTCCATGAAGTCAGCATACTCTGGGGCTCGGTGGAATGGTCCTCGATCAGTAAGAAGCCAGTCCAGTGGCACTTGGCTGGAGGAGGTGGTGGCTGAGGCTGTGGAGGCATGCTGTTCGTGTGATGTGGCAACAGCAGTAGCCAACTCCCAGCACCCCAGAGTCAGGACCAATACCAATGACACCCATGGGACCATCAGCCAGAGCCCATTAAATCGAGCGTCGCGCTGCCACCTCATGCTTCTCCTGCTCAGCTGGCTTCTTCATTCTCTCACCACTCCTTCCCGCTCAGAGCTCCTTCAGGATTTCCTGCACTGAGAAGGCACAAGGATAAGCAGATGGATATGGGTGTGTTATCCAAACAAATACCTTAGCTATCCCTGGGAAAGGGCGCAGATATTTCTAAACTTTAGGTCCAATCAGACAGTCCAATACGTTTTGGTGCCTGAGACAGATAATCCAAAAGGCACTCCTCCTCAAGGTGGCAAAAATATAATAATAAAGTAAATAATTGATATTTGGTGCCTTTTCACAGCAAATTCTGCCGCCAGAGGAGAATTGCTTCCATTTGTTAAATGGCAGGACCAGCCATGGGTCGAGTTTCCACTGGGATAATCTGACATGCTGCTTTCGAGAAAAACGTCTCAGCCTAGAACCACTGGAGGATGCTCTTGGGCAAAGGCATTCACTGTCTCAAGTGGAGTAGCTACTTGTCCTCACTGTCCCCACATTGCTTTTTGGCTTGGGTCATCAGGAGTTTAAAGCCCTGTGTGGGAAGGGAGTGCAGTAAACCCTGTACAGACAGACAGAGGTAGCAGCCATGGTGGCAGCAGGACACTCTGAGACCAAGGATGAGGGTTTTGCTTTCCTGTCCTTGTCAACTTTGTTCCCCCGGGATTGTCTTTGTTTCAATAAAGTTTTATTGCCATTCTTTTTAAAAATTCTTTTCTAAAATATTTTGTAAACTGCCTTGAATATCGATCTTGGTAGGAAGATGGGGGTAAAAGTATTTTGAACATGTGAATAAATGAAAATACCTTTTCCTCAATTGGATTCTAGGTATGTGCACGAACCGAGGTTCGGCGCCGCGGAGAGAGGAGCGGCGAGCCAAGCAGGATCGTTTTTAAAAAAGAGAGCAGGCCCTGTGCAGGCCCTGTGCCCGAACTGAGCAGGTTCAGGGACCGGTTCAGCGCGGTGGGGTTCAGTGCCACGGGGCGTGGAATGGTGAGCAGCAAGTGGGATCTGCTCTCCGCCACCTCATGCATCTTCCTGCTGTGGAGGTGCTTGTCCCAAGAACCCGTGCATGGAGCTGGCATGCACAGGCACCATTTGCATGGTCAGCATCATGTTGCTGACTACGCAATTGGTGCCCATGCACTTGTGGATGCCATGTCCATGCTAGTGCCATGTGTGGGTTCTTCGGACAAGTGCTGCCGCAGCAGGAAACTGCATGCAGCAGCGGAGAACGGGTAAGGGCCTGCTCTCTTTTTTAAAAAAAGATCCCATTGCTCCCCTCCCCACGGTGCTGAACCTGTGCCCAAACCTCGGTTTGTGCACATCCCTACTGGATTCATGGAATGGGGCTTTTCAGCTACAGATGAAAAGTACTAAGCAGAGCAACTGAAATAGAGCTGCAGAGCTTATTCTTATTATGACCTAGTATTACAAATATTTATGAAGATGCTTTATGATGAGTCAAACCATTGGCCCACCTAGCTCAGTACTGTTTCTCTCCTCTGACTGTCAGCAGCTCTTCAGGGTCTCAGGCAGAGGACTTTCTTAGCCCTGAGATCCTTCTAATAGGACGTGCCAGATGTCGCATTTCTGCATACAGCACATGTCATCTGCCACTGAGCTATGGCATCCCCATATGAAAAGCCCAGATGTCTGATATTCTCAGGGATATCATAGCATTTACATGCCTTAATATGTACATAGCACAATCCAAAGTGCTCTTCATGCATGATCTCAGTAATCCTTACAATTGATTATTTGATTAAGGAGATTACACTGATAAAAGTGATGTGAACAGGAAAAATCACCTAGTCAGTTCTTGGGGTTTTAACAGTAGCTTGCAACACATCAGCAGATACAGTTTTACAATATATTTATATTATCACCTGTGAATGTCTGCACACTGAATTGCTCTTGAAAGCACAACCACAAAGCCCACCTGAAAAACTGGTAACCATTTTGATAACAGCCCTATAAGATAGAACAATATCGTTTGTCCAGACATTATAAAAAATGGAAGCCACACCCACCCACAACCTGATGCACACTAAAACCCTGACCGCCCCCCACTGCTCTCCATGCATACAGAGATTGTCTGAAAAGACAAATGTTATTCTGGTAGAGAGATTCTTCTTGTGATCAGAGCACTGGGGCATCATGCAGAAGATCTCCCCATGAGTATGGTGTTTCTCTCTTCAGACAAAAGCTGTAAGGGTGGAGAGCAGGAGTTTCAGAGCATATCAACACAGGGCAAGGCTTCCAGGTGTGCTCTCAGGGATGTTGTGCATGACTACAGTGTCCCCCACTTTGTATAAACATGTGAACAGGGCTATTATAATGTAGATGTGAGAGCTAAGGCTGAGAATTAATCGTGGCATTCCTCAAGCCACCGAGTATACTCACGACTTACATTTAACAAACAATAATATAGTCTTCTTCATAGCATTCTTTCTCAACATAGACCCACATATATTCAGCATCAATCCATCATGGGCTGTATCTGGACCTCTACTAGACAACCTCTTCTGTACTTGCCAGCTATCTGTCTCTGAGCTACAGCCCTACTTTCTGTGCAAGAGCAATGGCTGCCCTGCCCTTGCCCCAACCAGGGAATCAGTAGACTGTTGTGAAATCAAAAGCTGTCAAGCCCAATTCTACATATATCTGCCCTGTAAAGGAGAGGGGTTCATTTCTTTTGTCCTAAGACCTCAGTTGCTAAGGCAATGAAATACTGACTGACAGCAACGGGAATAATTTGTCAGGATCACAACACCAGTTGCCAAACCAGCTAGACGAAGGGGGGAAATCCAACTCAAACAGCCAAAACAAACACAACCTAAACAAACAAACAGCTGAGAGAGCCCCACTCTCAGGAGCCCCACTCCTAGGCAAAAGCAGCCCCACCCCCCTATGAAGAATTCAACTCTCATTTAGGAAAATGTGTAGATTATTTCATGCAGCTTGTTGCAATGCCAGTTTTGCTGCATTATCCAGTCCCAGTTTGGGATGGGAAGTATTTGAAAAATTCCTCCCTGCTGTCTTCATTTCCAACACTATGTTTTACAATTTTACTCGTAAAGTACCACAATTTTTTCTATTTCTTTCTACCCTAAAAAATAGTAATATCACAAGAAACAAGACCATCCTTCCTGAATAGTGTTAAGGATCCTCTCTCTCCACTTCCCTGAGTGATGAAGAGTCCTGGGCTCTTATTTTAGGGTGTCGTAGCACATACCATACACCTCCAGGGACCTAGTATGATTTTCTTAGTGCCACCTGCTGGCCAGCTCTTGCATTTGGTTAATAAGCACAGGTGGACCTTGTTATCCGCGGGGGTTCCATTCCTGCTGATTTCCACAGATAATGAAACCGTGGATAATGAGGCCTTGAGTCAATGGCAATTGTGGGGGTTAGGTTCTTGCAGGGCAAAAAAAAGGCTTTAAAATTACCATAAAAGCACAGAGAAATAAAGTGCTGTACCGTGCTCCACAGGTCTCCAGCTGTCCAGCAATGCCCACCAAAACGCCCAACTTGGGGTTTTTTCCATGAATAATCACAGTTTAAAAAATGCCCCCCCTCCAAGAAAGAGCCAAAAAATGGCTCTGTACCACAAAATGGTGGCCAGAAATTACCTCGGAGGTCATTTCTGGCCACCCTGAAACCACGGATATGCAAAAATTAACCCCTTTTAAACCTGAGTATACTGAGGTCAGGTGTCAATATCCAGACTGTGGATACGCAGAACCGCAGGTGCAGAGGCCACATATAACGTGGCCAACCTGAACTACTTTTATGGTGAATGGTGGTTCCTCATAAAATGCAAAAGCTGGCCAGCAAGTGGCACAAAGAAAATCACACTAGGATCTTGCTCTGCTAGAATTCCTAGAAGCCATTTGCAGCCCAGCCGGCGAAGCGAGCGGATGGCAGGGAGTTCTCCCGCCGCCCGCTCTCTAAAGTAAAACTTAAAACTTTAGAGAGCGGGCGGCGGGAGAACTCCCTGCCGTCCGCTCGCTTCGCCGGCTGGGCTGCAAATGGCTTCTAGGAAGCCATTTGCAGCCCAGCCGGCGAAGGGGACGGGGTCAGCAGGGGAGTTCTCCTGCCGACCGCTTGAGTATGGGAAGGGAAGGGGCAGCAGGGGTCTTCGGGCTGCGAGGGGCGGCCGCCAGCCGAGCCGGGGGAATTGAAGAGCCGGGTGGCAGGGACTGGGAGATACCCTGCCGCCCGATTGAGTATTCAAAAGGAGGAGGATTAGCCGCGCTGAGAGGAGGGGGAATGAAGCGGGCGGCAGGGAGGTATGCCGCTCGCTTACTCAATGAAATATGGCGCCATTCTTGAGGGGGTAAGTAAAGCCCCCCCGTACTCTTTTGGAACCCCCCACCCGAACCAAAACCACCCCGTGTCCGGACCGGTCTGGAGGCCTTTAGAATGGCCTCCGAACCGGTCCGTGCACATCCCTAGTGTGGTCACATGCAGCCAGGTCCAAGCAAGCTCTAATGAGATGGCACCTAGGGATCCAGAAGCCCCGCACTCAGACCCACCAAACCTCATTGAGGACCAGCCACATGCATCATTCTCAAGTACCAATTATGCCATGCAAAAGGAACAACCGGTGCCCAGGGTTAACGCAGATACCAATTCAGTAGTGGAACAAGAGGATCTTACTGTCCAGATCTTCCTGAATTGGGGAGCTGAGGAACTCAGTGTGGCAAGCCCAGAAAATGCATGTGAGGACTGCTTGTGGCGAGGGGGGAGAGAGAAAGAGAAGGAATAATGTATTGGATGAAGCACAGCAGGATCAGTAGCCCAATCTACCAAGGAGGTTTGTGAGGATGAACAAGGACTGGGGTGGCTGCTGTGCTATCCCTAGCAGCAGCAATGGCACAGGGTAAATGCCTGGCTTTTCTGGAGCACAGCACTTGTCCAGCGGCTCCCAACCTCCTCCTCCCCCTACCTCTGTATATGTATGATGGATATTTATATACCGCTTTTCAACAAAAGTTCCTAAAGAGAAACCGCGTTGGGAACTTTTGTTGAAAAGTGGTATAGAAATATTTGTATGTAGTGAACAGACTGGCTCTGCTGCAGGAGTGGCGGTGGCATCGTCAGGGGGTGGGACTTGGTGGCATCAGTTACAGGGGCGGGGCTTGGAGTTTGGGGTTACATCTCATGTACCATAATGATCAGTGTTTTGCTGGTGCAAATTAAAACTAAACGAGGGATGTGCACAAAATGATTCCATGTATTCAGTAGGGATGCACCAAATTGCTCGCCAAATCATTTTGGCAGAGCCCACCAAATTGTTTTGGTGGGATGAGGAGCGAGACCTTTAAGGAAGAGTAAAGCAGGTCTTTACCTGCTCCTCCACCACCCCGCTGCTTTTCCTGCTGTGGGGCTGCACTGTGCTGATCAGAAGTTCATGCACAGCTCCTATGCTGACTAAGCAGCCTGTCCATGGTGCCAGGATGCATATGGCCACTGCACATGCATGGCAGCCATGTGTGTGCCGGTGTTGCGCGCAGGCTGCTGAATCAGCAGAGGAGCTGCACACAGACTTCTGAGTCGTGCAGCACCGCAGCAGGAAAAGTGGCGAGGTGGTGGAAAAGCAGGTAAGTACCTTCCCCATCCCACCAAAATGATTTGTGCACATCCTTAAACTAAACCTATGATACAGGCACAGTCTCAGAGGCCAAGGAGATCAGCTGCCTTGAGAGTTTTCTCAGCCCAGGACTAGGGGTGTGCACAAAACCAGCTGGCCCGGTTCGGTTCAGGTCCGAACCAGACCAAAACTGGACTGGGCCAGTTCAATTTTGCCCCCCATTGACCCCCCCCCCCAGTTTGGTTCAGGGGGGGTTCATGAGCATTTTAACATGCTTCCCCCTCATGGCGACCATTTTGGAGTCCACTGTACATGCGCAATGGGCCTCTGCGTGGCCTGGGTCATGACCAATTAGTTAGTTGGCAGGTTAATGAAAGCTGGAAGTTTCTCACTCCTGTCAGTTGGGGCAGGAAAAGTGCCTTGGCTTTTTCTGGCTTCACTCCAGTTTTGATCACATTCGTGGTTTTATTTAATTGCTTTTGTTTGTCTGAGAATCCACAGCCTCTCCCACAGAAGATTTCTCCCTAGTTAGGGAGTGAATCATACAGAAAACTTCAGTTAACTCAGAAAGCCCCAAAGACACTCACACAGGTAATTATTAATGTCAGAGAGGACAGCAGAGGGCATCCTACAGGTTTAAAAAGTTAATATATTTCAAAGATTCAATAATTACCATCTTTTTCTCATTATGATGTGCATTATTGCCCACCCCATTTAATAACATTTAGAATCCAGCCACGAAGAGAGGTTGAACAGCCAGAGGAGAAAGGGCAGGATGGAGGAGTCAATGGGTAGATCTGCTCTCTGAGGAGTTCCAGAATCTTGGCCACTGTTTTGGATTCATCCTGGCTCTGGAAGAAGCCATCTCCTGCTGGAGCATATCCACAGAGATTTCTGGCAACCCTCAGGGAACCACCAGCGAACTCCCGAGTTTCCTGGCTGCCCCCCACCCAGCCAGGAGAGCCCTGCCTGGGTCCAGTGAGTGCAATGGTTCCAGGTCTCTCTGAGTAGCAATGAACAGCTCCCCCCACACACACACACCCCTGGAGGTTGAGGGGAAGGGGGGTGCAACAGGCCTGGTGGCAGGAAGCCCCATGCTCCAGGTCCTGAGAACCTTTGAGCAGCCTCCTGTCCCTGGCGCCATGTCTTATGGCTGGGAGAGGGCAGCTTGGTTCTTCTCTCCTCACTGGGGAAGGGGCAGAGCTCCCCAAACAACCATGGCGGATGCCCCCCTGTGTTACCTGACGAGACAAGGCCTCTGCTGACACAGTGGGGAGGGCCCTCCACAGGCACGCCTCTGGGCCGATGCTTCAGGTGGAGTGGAAGCCTCCCCACCTCACGGGGTGCCCAGCGTGTGTCTTTCCCTGACCTGTGAAGGGAAGGCTGCCTGCACCCTGACATTTGGGCTGATCTGACCGTCAGCACCAGGGGCTCTCCTGCCCAGCAGCAAAGGTGGCATGGGGCAGCACCACCATGGTGCTTGCACTCCCTGTCCTGCCACCATGGATGCATCCTTCTCCAGCTCCCAAGTTCTCTTTCTGCCTGCCCTGCCTGGGGAAGGACGCTTTGCTGTCTGACCTGCTGTGCAGTGGCCCCCTGCATCCTCCTGGCATTGGGAGGTAGGTGGCACCACCAGGCATCCCTTTCCTGGGGCCTGCCTGCTGACTTAGCAGCAGCAGCACAGCTACCTGGTTGATCCTGCCAGTAGCATATAATTGTCTCAAAGACTGAGCCATGCATGTCTAAGTACAAATGGACATTACAGTGAAACTGCACATGGCTCATTAAATCATGATTCCATTGCTTGGATAATTGGGTAATTCTACAGCTAATACCTGCCAATGAACACTGACATCTGGAGATGTGTACATTTATCAGACCAAGACCAACCTGGGTTCACCCGGCCACTTTGGTGACTCTAAATAACTTCAGGCCGATTGCACGCCCCCATGGCGGTGATGACACATTCAGATATTGAACTCTCATCTTTAAATGGTACTTTCTCTGCCTAGCATGGTGACCACAGGTAACTAGGAGGGTTTGATTCTGGAGAGGGAGCCTGAGAAAAAGCTACCACATCCAAAGAAGGCAGCAGGTGTGCAAATTACCCACTCCCAACCCAGGGAGGCTGTGGCCAAAAATATCAAGAAAGGACTCTTGTGAGGCCCTGTAATTGGAATGAGTACACTTTAAATCCTTAAAGAGGAACCATTGGAGGGCAAGTTCGGTGCCAGCAGCTGTGGTAATTCTAGCTCCAATAACATATATTAAAGTTGCTTCACTTAACAAGCACACGGTTGGATCTTGGGATCGAACTGGCAGCCCACCACAAAGCAAGCCACTGCCTGCCCCAACCCTTGCCTCTCAGTGCTGCCTTGATGCTCTTAACTGATTGTCCTGGCAGTCTGAAGCATTTACTTTGGAAAAAATTAGTGTTTGAAGCAGGCCAGTTGCCAGAATACGCCACCTAGGAATGATGGGATAGGACTCCAGTTCTATTTTGCTAGTTTTCAGAAATGAGGCCATGATTAAGAGGGATGGGGTGGGGACGGGTTTGGATTGTACTGCTAGAGGTGAAATTATTGGACTAGCGCAAGACAAACTAGAGTGAAAGAATTTGCCAAGTATGTTTTCATTAATCAGGAATGAAAGTCAGAGGTTTGAAGATGTTCAGATACTGTCATAGTTTGGACCATAAACAATGCCAACTAGCGATTCGGTGGCATTATTCCCATGAGCTGCCAGGCAGCTTCTGGGAAACCAAAGTCATTGGGTTCCAGGGGGAGTATGGTTAAAAGAGCTGAAAGGAATTGACAGA
Source organism: Hemicordylus capensis (assembly GCF_027244095.1). Lineage (NCBI taxonomy): Eukaryota > Metazoa > Chordata > Lepidosauria > Squamata > Cordylidae > Hemicordylus > Hemicordylus capensis. Next base: position 158,702,177 of record NC_069660.1, read on the forward strand.
AGGGAACCACCAGGAGTGGAGCCTGCCGATTAATTTGACTCAACATGGGAAACCGCAACTGGCTTGAATTCAGAATTGATAGCTCTTTCTCAATGCTGTGGATGCAGGTGCATGGATGCTCGTAGCTGACGGAGCAATTTGTCTGGTTATTTCCAATAACAAGCCAGACTCTGGCATGCTAACTAATTATGTGACCCCCCAAGTGCTTGGCATCCAACTTCTTAGAGGAACACGTGGCCCAAGTGGTCGATCACTTGGTCCATGCATCAATGAACACAGCTAGCTGCAAGAATCAATGTGAATTGCAGGACACATCGACCATTGCCACTTTGAATGCATTCTCAGCCCTGGGTATGAGTGAGCATCACTTGAAGATCAGTTGTTCTGTGTTGCTACCTGAAACATGACTGGGGGACTTCCCAAGGTGCTGATGGGTGGGTGCTCCTTGTTCCCCCTGGATTCCCCCTGGAACTGGCTGGATTCCCCCTGGAGCTCCTGTCTCGGGGAGCTTGTCCCTTACTTGTGTTGTGCCATGACTTCTGTCCAACCTCAGTACCTTCCAGCTGTGGGTGGCGTTCTGGGGCAGATGTGACAAATGGTAAGGCACTGGTGGCCAGGAGGGGCTCCCACGTGGCTGTCCGTCAGCTCCCACAGGCCTGTCTGTGAAGGGCTCTCCCTTCCCCTGGCCCTCATGTCTGTAGCATTGTGAGCTGGGCCACACTCCCTGTGGTCCAAAATCCTGTCCAGTATGCTCCTTGGTGTGTGAGAGTGCGGCAATCCCCCCTTCATGAGATGAGGCGGGGGGAAGCACTCAGATCCCATCTGACCAAGGAGCAGACCTAGTGATAGCAAGCATAAATTGTCCCCTTTGCTCAGCAATATCCACCCTGATTTGCACTTGAATGGGAGACTACATGTAAGATATCCCCCTTAAGGTTGGGGCTGCTCTGGGAAGAGCAGTTATATGCTTGCATGCCAAAGGTTTCATGTTCCTTCCCTGGCATCTCCAAGATAGGGCTGAGAGAGTCTCCTTCCTGCAACCTTGGAGAAGCCACTGCCAGTCTGTGTAGACAATTCTGAGCCAATGGTCTGACTAAGTATAAGGCGGCTTCCTATATTTCTATGACCATGATCTCAGATCAGACATGATAACACACTGAATTTAAGCATATTAGCAGAGAAAAATAAACTAACCAGGATTCCCACAGCAGCGGTGAGTGAACAGGGAAAAGACCAGCGCCGAATTCCCAGTCTGTGGTTGGGTGTGGGAAATGTGGCATACAGAAGACCCTTTCCCCAGCACTGCTCTCATGGGGGGTCCCAAGTCCTTCAGATCAATGCACTGTCCAGTGCAGTAATGCAACCAATCCCAGAGAAGCTGGCAGGAGCCCCAGAGAGTGTTTTCTCTTCTTTTGGAAGGGTTAGGGAGCCCTGGAATGGGTTTGCCCTGAGGGAAAGGCCTCAGTCTTGGAAAGCATCGCAGTTCCAGCAGCATCCGGTGAGCTCTCGCTGGCCCCTGAAAATCTGGGGGAGAAGGTGTAAATCCTGTGCTGGACCAAATCCATATCCACAGCAGGTCTCCAAGGTGAATGGGCTCTGCCATGTTAGAGCAATGTAGTCAGAAAGCCAGACCGGTAACTCTGGGATAAGGATTGGCTCTGAGGGTTGTCCCAGTTGGGCTGGCATGTAAGCCATGCCTAAAAGAGGCACTGACCCCCCTCCCCAGGGGTGTAGCAGCAACTCTGGATGTGGGGACCTGCAAAGCTGCCCTGGGAGGCAGAGCCAGCCCCCTGGAAGTGGGCACCAGACAGTCAGTGCTCACCTCCATGGCTGCTGGCTCTGTCACCAGGGAAAGCCTTGGAGCTCCCTGGGAGTCCAGTGCCCACCTTCAGGGTGCTGGCTCTACTGCCAAGGGTACCCTTGGGCCTCTCTGGAAGTTAGTTGCCTGGTGCCTTCATTTGCCTCCTTCATGTGCCTCCTTTTTTGTAGGGAACTCCATGGCAGCAAAGAGAGTCAGCCACACAACTGCCTTTAAACTGAAAGTTGTGGATGTAGTGGAATGCAGCAGCAACCTAACTGCAGTCTGGGAGTTTGGGATGAATGAGTCGCATGTGCACCTCTGGAGAAAACAAAAGACCTACCTTCAATCTCATTCTCAAAAGACCTACCTTCAATCTGCACTTTTTCTGGCTCCGGGACACAGCCACAGGCCTCAGCACTAACATCTAGAAAAAAATGCTCCAATGTGTTCTGAATAGGCAATCCAAAAGGGGTGCTCTTAGCACTAGGGAAATCTGGTCAAAAGCAATTCTCAAAGCACGGATCTCAAAAGTGCCTTCAAGGTCTCCCCGAAATGGTGCCATCTGTTTATGCGGTAACACAGGCGGCACATCCACAGGGCTACTTCAGTAGTTCAGCATATACCGCTGGACTTCTACGACCAGCTGTACTGGTACTAGCGGTTCATGTTGCACTTCATACGATACATTGTTACTCTACCAGACATATCGTGAACTCTGACCAGACACCACTGACATTCGACCTTCCAAACAGACAGTTTCCATGAAAGGGGCAAAAACTGTGACCTTGAAAATGATAGGGAATTAGAAGAACCAGTTTACGGTGATGCTAGAGGCATATGGGAATGGTGAAACGTTGCCTCCGTACATCATGTTTTAAATGGAAGGATTAACATTTAACTGAGGACTGGCTTAGATCTGTCCAGTTTAAATGCCCCTCAAGGGGACGACAAATGCTGGTACTAGACACGTACAGATGTCACGGAATGCCATCCATCAAATCTATGCTGTCTGAGAACCAGTCTGACTTTGTAATCATCCCGGGGGGGATGATGAGCCAACTGCAGGTCGTGGACGTGAGTTGCAACTGGCCACTCAAGCAGCTCTTACGGAAGAAACGGAATGAGTGGCTGTACAGTAGAATGCAGGCAGTAACCCCATCAGGCTGTCAGAAGAAGCCAGACTTTTCGGTTATCGTCCAGTGGATCAAAGAGGCATGGAAGGCAATAGATCCTGCTCTTACATGGTGAGGCTTCAAAAAATGTTTCCTCGTAAATGGGATGGAAGACTCTGAAGATGACAGCCTTCGGGAAATTTTTGAATCCACCGATTCTGAGACAGAATTTGAAGGCTTTGCTGAAGACAACACTGATGGACACACACACCCCACCCTGCCCCTCCATCAGCTCTGAGCTGAGGGGCCCTCTGGAGCCCAGAGCCACCCTGTGTTCCTTTGCAGACCAGCAGTAATAAAGTTGTTTAAATTACATGCCATCTGTTTCCTATCATTCTATGTAATGGCTGGGAGCTTTGAGTCTCCATGAGGTCAAGGCAGCCTTGTTCCTGTTACTGAACCTGTCATTCCTGTTATAACTCCCATCATCCTCAGCCACAATACATTGTGGCTGGGGGATGATGGGAGTTGTAGCTCAACAAAAACTGGAGGGCCAAGACTGCCCACCCCTAGGATAGACTGCCCACCCCTTGCCTAGGGCACCAAGTGAGGAGCCTCCTGCCCCCACGGATGTGCAGGCAGACCTCCCATCATGAGAGCGAGTGAGCAGGTGAGTGACTGAGCAGGCGTTTCCCATTCTTGCCACCTGCCTGGCCGCCCACTTGCTCTCTTCACCACCTCAGCCTGCCACTTCTGCCGCGGCTGCTTCTGGGCAGCCAGCCGGCTGCAGCACATTATAATCATGTAGGCATGTGTGGCAGGAATGGCAGAAGACAGCAGCAGAGTGACAGCCAAAGGCAGCAGAGTAGTGAGGACAGCAAATGGGCCGGTGGGTGGGAGCATAGCAGGGACACCCCACCACCACCACCACCACCACCTGCTTAGACAATGTGAATTGTCTTCCCACCTATCCACCCACCCGCTCAAATGATGGGAGACATCTGCCCATGTGGGTGAAGGAAACGGCCGGCACCAAAGCCAGGCTTTGCCTGGGGCACCAGCAATCCTTGGTCTAGCTCTGGCCAAGATTGCCCACCCCTGTCTTATGACTCTTCAATAAGCGATAGGAGCTAGAAACTTTCTATTTTTATTTTCTATTACTGTGTTTTCCCAAATAGAAGAGGACTTTGAATTTAAGACAATCCCCTTAAAATATATATATGTATGTATGTTATACTATTCACCCCAAAGGAAAAGGATGCTAAATTTAAGAAACTGCCCGCCCCCCATTTCTAACATCAAAGAATTTGGGGGAAATCTCGTCTAGGATTCAGGTGAATACAGCATTTACTCCTCTCTCAATCCAACTTGTTGCTTCTTCTACCTCAATAAACAACTGCTTTATAAAGGAAACAGGACTTTGGTCTCTCTCATGTACCTGCCTGAGTTTGTGGCGCACAGAGGTGTTAGCAATTCTCCAAGTTTCCTTCACAATAGGCTCCACCCCTTTAACAGACATCCTCCAGCTGAGAAGGCAGGTTGAGCTGCCGGCAGCCTAAGAGGATAGCAGGGGGAGGAAGGGCAAGAGGGAGCCCAGAGGGTCTCTACCCTCCACTGCTAATGCAGCCTGGATGCCATCAGGGTCGCATGGCACCAAATGTGTATTATGCATAAGAGTGTATTAAAGTCAGTAAATGACGGCAACGAGTTTAATTGTGCTTTGAGTTTTTAAAAACCATCTCAGAATATCAATGTTGAGTCTAAGCTTTCTTTTTGGAGTGCTAATGGCTAATTTCCAAGGAAAACGCTGAATTAAAAAGGTTTTAAACAAAATTAAATAAAATGTGCCGATATGCAAAGCTCCGCAAGGCTCCAGAGCACACATGTACTCCAGGCTCTGCTAGATGTGGATGCAGGAGCCAGAGCCGTGCACACCTAGCTTCATGCAGACCATCAGCATAGGAGTGATCAGTTGTTTAAGGGAAGGCAACAGTGGGAAGCAACCCCATCCTGCTCCTTGCTTCCCTGCCTGAAAAGCTGATTGGTGCTAGCAATGACAGTCATCTGACCCAGGCTATCTGTGCGAAGATTAGGAACACTGGCTAATACACTATGCAGCATGCCACCCATCAAAGAGGGATGCACATGTGGGGCTTGTGAGCCAGGCAAGAGCCTGTTCTCTCTGGCAGCTGAGGCAGGGAAGGCTCCGCGCACACACACAGCTGTGAGTAATTGCTGCTCCACCTCTACTGCCATTGGGAATAATGGCAGTAGCAGGCCCATCCGAGCACGCATGGAGCCTCTCTCATCTCCTCTGCCAGCAAGACAGGCACAAACCCCATGTGTGCGCCCCTCTTTGAAAGGCAGAGCCTGCGCCGTATGCCACTCCCATGGCAACAGTCATTTCCATGCACAATTTAAGTCCAGCTAGGAATCTTCATGCAGGTGCTTCCTTCCATTCAGTATGCTTTTATCTGGAATGAATGAGAAAGTTCTATTCATGCAGGAGAAGGCTGAGGATCGAGGTCGATGAGAGGACAGCAACCTAATTTGTTTAATGTCCAACCCATTTACAACACACACACACACACACACACACACACACACACACACGTAAGATCCATTGGGTCCTATATGGAGAAAGATGGGGGATAGAGAGGGGGGAGGGAGGGAGATCCCTTCTTCTTCCAAATAGGACCCAATGCACCTTACACCAGTAATCTAAAACAATCAATCATCAGACAATTAAAAATGTTTTAAAACACCAGAATTAAAACAGTAAGAAAGAGAGAGGAGAGCTAAAACATTTCACACACACACACACACACACACACACACACACACACACACACACACACGTTGTGAGGAAGATGGTATTCAGTCTCAAAGTGGCAGGGAGGGGGCTGTATAAAGCCAGAATGGGAAGTTCATTTTTAACATTAAAAAAAAAAAGACAGGTGAGGAAAGGTGAACCCTCTGTCCTCCCCTACACTTATCTCTCCATGGTCTGATGCCTCAACTTCTTGTTCTGCATCCCAGCTCTGATATTGAAAGTGAGCAGGGTTGGGAGAAAGGTGCCTGGGGTGGCAAGGGGCAGGGAGGTAAGAGGGCTGGGGGACAGAAAAAGCTTGCATTCCCTTTGTGCACACTCGTCTTGTGATATTCAAAAGCAAATCCAACCCACCCTTCAGTCTGGCCTTGGTGTCTGGGAAAGCTTGGCATATGCACATACCACCCCAGAGTAGAGCAGGCTTAATCCCACTGATTTTTAACTGGTAGCCTCTGCATGCACATCACTGGATTGGGCAAACATTATTGCTAAATAAAGCCTTTCACTCTCCATTGCATTTAACAGGAAATAAATAAAATAAAATAAAATAAAAATGCTCCAAAGAAAATTGACTTTTGCTCCTCAGTGGAATATTCTTTATTTTTACTCAGCTATGTTGTTTTGGCAGGAAAATATGTCAATCAGCTCTAATTGATTCACATGCAGTATTCCAGCTTTCAAACAGTCCACTAACCTTTGTGAACTCATTGGTTGAAGCAGGCGTCCCACAGAGCAAGAAATGTCACCCCAGGGGAGCAAACTCAGCTCTGCCAGAAGAGTAAATGCAAAACTAGCACACACATCTCCATCACCACCATCCTCAATAATAAACAAGTCAAGTGCAAGAAACAAGACATGTCAATCACAGCATGTGACACACAATCTTAATGCAAATACAACAAATGCAATGCACCTACCAATGCTTGCTGTTTGGATGATAAAACACTTACTAGAAGGGCTGAGTTAGGGTGCATAGAGGCGTAGGATATTCAGCAGGTGGTGTATGAATGAGTGGCCACATAGCTGTCTTAGCAGCGGCAACAACCCTAAATATGTTTATGGGGCAATCCATTATGCAAGTGCTTTGTCCACTGTTGAAAAGCAGGAGCTGCTGTTTCTCGGGGTCTACCCTATTCCTGACAGTAGAACAGATCCATTTCAAATAGGTGAACATGTGACATTTCAGAGTGTTTATTTGACAATTGCCACTAAAGTCAATGACAGATGAGGAACCAGATGGGCAGAATCTACCTCTAGAATATGTGATGGTCGGAAACTGAGTTCCAAGATAGGTTTGGAGAAGTGAAAAAACTTGCCATGTTCAACTCCATGTTCCATGTTCAAGAGCCAGCGTGGTGTAGTGGTTAGAGTGCTGGACTAGGACCGGGGAGACCCGAGTTCAAATCCCCATTCAGCCATGAAACTAGCTGGGTGACTCTGGGCCAGTCACTTCTCTCTCAGCCTAACCTACTTCACAGGGTTGTTGTGAAAGAGAAACTCAAGTATGTAGTACACTGCTCTGGGCTCCTTGGAGGAAGAGGGGGATATAAATGTAAAATAATAATAATAACAACAATAATAACAACAACTCATGCAAGAGCCATGCAAGAGTGTGCACAGCCAATGTCCTGAACTGTTGTTCCACTGAAAATATGGCCCATTAAAAATTAGTGGCGAACCTGGGCTTCATATCATTTTTCGGCTGACAAGAATTATGAGGAAGTGGATGTTTTGTAGTGAATTTGGAAGTTCTTGCTCAGGCAAAGTAATAGGTACTTTTGGGGGAAAACCAAAAAAGAAAGAGAGATTCAATAAGACTAGCAACATTTCCTGGAAACAGCAAGGAGATCCACACACTCTTTGAGTCACAGAAATTTGTCTATGACAACTTTCAGGGTGAGTGTGGAGGTTCCTGCAGGGGTAAAACATCTGTGACATTCCAAGTTAAGACTTGCTGTACCTCTTCATCTCATTTGGTTTTGCTTCACAAAAACCAGACTACAGGTGATGCTAAAAATGCTGATATGCTCCTATATATTGTTATTAATAAAAATAAAAATAAATAACAGCCACAGAAGCCCCGATCCAGTTCAGGACCATAGTAGGTGGGGCACATGGGCATCTGGAGGCATTTTCCCAAGCGGGACAAAGTACTGTATATACTTACAAAATATACCTAAAATATGTAAATGGCAATCTAATCCAGTTGTTACACACACACACACACACACACACACACACACACACACACACACACAGAGCCCATGGTGGTGCTGCAGACAGGAGTTAACCCTTTCCTTCATGCCACAATTTCAATAAAAATCACTCCATCCCAAGCCTGATATTTACTCTTGGATGAAAGCTGCTAGCGGTGCCAAGTTAATGTTTTGAGTTAATGTCTTAAAATGAATAGATTAGAGATCTGAATTACTAACAGCTTGCATCTCTAAAAAAGAGACATTGTGGTTCCCCCCCGCCCCACGTATCTGACCATATGGGCAAGTGTAGGAGTTGGGCAGGAGGAAGCTGGGGTGCGGGGTATCGTTATATCTATATCTATATCTAAATATGCATATATAGATAGATGTAGATCATCACAGCTCCTATCAGGATGTGATCTACAGTTTACAAAGCTTGGCATTTCAGCCTACAATACATTTTCCACCCAAAGCACCTAGGAGGCTGCTGCACATGAAGGATTATTTCCAAATACTTGATACACTTTGTGCCTGAGTCATGCGCAACACAGTAGGTGGCAGGTTGATGCTGGAGCCGACTCTCTTGCAGAGATCATCTGGCTGTGCAGCTCAGGCCTGATCCAAAAGCCCACTGAAAAATGCCAGTCCTTGGCTCCCTTGGTTCAAATAATACACTTTGACTGAAACTGGGAACAGTCCTGCTGTTCCATTACAAAAGAGCTCAAAAGACTCAGCTTATGCCTGCTATTCATAACCTCCCCACACCCTGCTTCTCCCGCTAGTCCGGCCCTGGCCTCCACTAATTCCTGTCACTCTACATTTTCAATACACTCCCCGCTATTCCAGTTCTGGATCCCCACATAGATCTTCCACTGAATTTCCATCAAGGCCTTCATTACCACCTGCTGCTCCATCTCTTCCTGCAGCATTCAGAATTGGCACTGCTACTCTCTTTTATTACGGGCCTGCTACACCCCCAGTGACTCCTGTTGTGAGCCTCCTGAGCGCCCAGTGGACACACCTTAATCTTGATCTGAACTGCTCTGGCTATTCCAGCTCCAATTCTGATCAGGATGAGAGGAGAGATTTAATAATGTATGGCTTACAGAGCAATTTCCAAGGCTGTTCAGAAATGGGCTTCACACTAACACAAAGCAATATTGTGGCCAGCCGGTCCCAGGTGGTCCATGGACCAGACTGTGTGCATTCTGTGCTAGGGACGTGCACGGAACCGGTTGGCCTGGTTTGGTTCGAGTCAGGACCGGACTCGAACCTGACTAGGCCAGTTCGGCCGGGCACCCCCTCGACTCCCCCCCCGGTTCAGTCTGGGGGGAGGAGCTTGCGAGTATTTGTTTTAAAAAATAAACAATTGTCACTTACCCCCTTTGGGGGAGTTCCTTGAGGCGGCAGGGGGGGTCTGCAGAGGTTTGCCCTCCCCCCCGGGCTCCCTAACTGTAGCTAGTGGCCCGTTTTTTGGCCTGTTCGGGCCTTCAAACTGAGGCACGGTGGCAACATCAAGCCAGTTTGCACACCCCTATTCTGTGCATCTATGGCTGCACTGTTCAAGTACAAATGGAGCATCAAGGAAAGCATTTGGTACTCTAGGAGTCTCAGGTTTCAATAAATGTATTCCTAGCCCTTAGACAAGGACTGTTGTGCTAGGAAATCTAAAACAATGGCCTAAAAATGTGGTTCATATGACTATACCTAGGTTATGTCCCAATCCAAGCTGGGGTGCAACAGCCGTGCCAACACTATATTGTTTAATTTTGTTTGAAAATGGGGTGAAAGAAGAAGAAAACCGAGAGAGAGAAAGATAGAAGCAAAACAACAACAACAACCAGATGCTATACTACACTATTTAAGGTCAGTATTCTATCAGAAAAGGCCGAGGAACAAGAGACATCATTGCTGATGCACGCTGGATAATTGAGAAAGCCAAAGAATACCAGAAAGAAGTCAAAATGTGCTTTATTGACTACTGAAAAGCCTTTGATTGCGTCGACCATGTCAAGTTGTGGAATGTCCTTAGGACAATGGGTGTCCCAGAACATCTCATTCTCATGAGAAACCTATACACAGGGCAGGAAGCCAGTCGAGATGGAACATGGTGAAACAGACTGGTTCCAGATCGGCCAAGGAGTAAGACAATGCTGTATACTTTCTCCTTCTTTATTCAATTTATACGCTGAACATATACTGAGAGAAGCTGGTTTGGAAGAAGATGAGCATGGTTTTAAAGTTACATAGAAACACAGAAACATAGGAAGCTGCCATATACTGAGTCAGACCATTGGTCCATCTAGCTCAGTATTGTCTACAAAGACTGGCAGCGACTTCTCCAAGGTCCTGCGCTACGCTGATGACACCACTCCGATAGCTGAGAATGTGGATGATCTGCAAGCTCTAGTAATGAAAGTCAAGGAGCACAGTGAAAAAATGGGACTACAACTAAATGTAAAGGAGACTAAACTAATTGCAATGGGTCTTCAGTGACGACACTGAAGTGGTGGATAGCTTCTGCCTTTTAGGATCGACCATCAACAGTAAAGGATCCAGCAGTCAAGAAAAACACCGCAGACTAGAACTTGGTAGGGTTGCAATGAAGCCCTGGAAAGGATATTTAGATGCCGTGATGTGTCTACACCTACAAAGATTAGAATCGTTCGGACAATGTTTTTCCCCATGACACTCTATGGATGCGAAAGCTGGACTTTGAAGAAGCAAGATAGAAAAAGTATTGACGCTTTTGAACTTTGGTGCTGGAGAAGACTTTTGAGGATACCATGGACAGCCAGGAAAACAAACAAATGGATCATAGAACAAATCAATCCAGAATTTTCACTTGAGGCACAAATGACCAGGCTGAAACTATCATACTTCGGATATATTATGCAAAGACCCAGCTCCCTTGAGAAGTCCATAATGCTGGGGAAAGTTGAAGGAAAGAGAAGAAGAGGACAAACAGCAGCAAGGTGGATGGACTCGATTACGACAGCAATGAATGCACCACTGAGAGACCTCAAAGGCCAAGTTGAAGACAGATCATCCTGGAGAGAATATCTATGTGGTCACTAAGAGTCATCACAGACTTGACGGCATTTAATCAATCAATCAATTATATTTTCTAAATTGTCAAATGATCATGAAAACTAGTTTGGTGAGGGTGCTGTGTCTTCTGTGCTACAGCTCCCTGCACCACCAGTACCAGAGTTACCAGGTCTCAGGGTCTGACCTGACATTTGAGGATTTTGCCTTCTTCACAGGACCAAAACACATGTTACAGGGGAGGGAGGCATAATCAAAATTAGGGTAGTGGGTAGGGGGTCCTTAACCCTTTGCCTCTGTGCCGATGAAGAGTCCTCCAGCCCAAAACTCCTATTTTCCCCATTAATGAGAACTTAAGGAGACCCCCTAACAGACACTGTGAAGCTCGGCAGTTGCAAAGAGTTAAATACCACCTCCCCACTCTCATGGCCCCAGTCCAGATCACATGCACCATGGTCGCTTTTTGAAGGGGGGAAAACTTGCAGAGTCCCAATCATGCAAGTACATAATGAGGTTGTTCTCACAACCAGCCTAACCCAGGCTGGGGCAGCCCAGCCTGGATTAGGCTGGCCATGAGAAGTGGTGGGATCCTCACAGATCCCTCCACTTCCCGCCCACCTAACCCTCCTAAATAACCCAGCTGTTAGCTAATGTTAAGGGTGCGCTTGCACCCTTAGCCCGGCTGCCGGTTATCGTGTGCCTCCTTGGACTGAGTTCAGCTTGAGGAGACACAGCGACAGGTCCATAGAGTGCCTGTCTGACAGAGGAATCCCCCAATGCAATGCATGTGCTGCACGGTGCATTGTGGGATGCCTGGAGGCCGGAACAACAAGTTCCAGCCCTAGATCCCTTCATCCTGCTCCATGTTTCATAGGGTTTCACAGAGCAGGGCTGCCCGTGTGGGAGCATGGAGCATGTGGGAGCATGGAGTGTGTGGAGTCTTCACCTTGCTCATCTGTTGGGAAGGAAAGGTTAACCCTGCCTTCCCCACCCCCACCTGCCCACGCACCCTGGCGATCAGGAGAATCACCTCATTGTGTAGTTTGGCTTCCATGGTCTTTAGGTAGGGAATAAAAGTCTCAGGATGAAGGGCCAGAATTAAAGGAACAGGCTCTTTATCTGCATTGTTGAGAAGTCTTCCACTTACTTTTCCTCTAACACAGACACACAAACACAATTTCATCAGGCCCTAAGGCACCAGATATGGTCCAGCTCTTACTCTGATCTGCCGAGTACCACCCTTGTGATCCAAAGGTCTGAGTCTTGAAAGATTTGGCAACTCTATGTCCCATTCAAAGAACAGATTTTGGAGTTTCCTGCTAAGTCAGTTTAAGTCTGTAGTTTAGATACAGAGAGAAAACATATAAAACATATAGCTACTGAGAGGAGATAGGTATATGCAGTACCCAATTAAAAGTGGGTCCTACCTTGCAGGTTGGAATTTAAAAGTGGGTATGACAAAATGAAAGAATACTGCTCTGCTAAACCAGAATCATGTCTAAATTGAGGTCTCCATTATAGTTTATGGGGCTTTCCCAATGTGATGAGTGTGATCACTTTATTCCAAGCAATCGTTTCTTACAATTCCTTGCAGCCCAGAAGAGGGAAGATATTTGTTTAGCACAAGACAGCAGGAGCAGCGATGGGCTTGCTCCTAAGCCAGAGGGAAATTCAGAATATTGGCAGATCATGATACATGGCAGGAAGACAAAAGCTGGCCTCCACACCTCCAGGAAGCACAACCACTTGTCCGCTTCACTTCTAGCATCTGGCTGGCCATCCCTGCATCAAGATGATGGACAGCCTGACACACAACAGTGCAAAGAAGGAGCAGGAAAAAGAGAGATGAGGAGAGTAAAGGTGCAAAGTGTGAACTGTCCAGGGTTTGGGCGGGGGGGCAGAGGCTGAGTAACGGGATGTCATATTTCGATATATTCATTGATCTACATAATTCCTTTTAAATATTTTTGGCATAGAAATTGGGTTGTCTTGGTACACAGAGCAGGAGTGAGCAGAAGGTAGGCTGCTATTTCACAGTGGGCCACTTGCCAATTTCAGGCAGCACACCTCGTGCCTGCTGGTTGCTGGCGTTTTGCAGAGAACGCAGGACTTGGTCTGATGCTGCAGGGCACTTTTCTGTTCTTAAGCAAGAATGCATCCCAAGGATCCCTAACACAGACTAGTTATGCTCATCATAGAGATGCAGAGTATGCACTCTTGCTCTATACATTTAACACTGAGACCACCATGTTGAGTTCATTCAGGGTTTCTCAAACTTTGGGCCCCAGATGTTGTTCAACCACAGTTCTCATCATCCCCTGCCACAATGGCATATCTGCCAACATGTCCCTACTTTCCTTTCACCTGAATGGGGCAATAGGGACATGCTGGCAGGTATGCAATGGCTGTCAGTCATAGTGGCAGGAGATGATGGGAGTTGCAGTCCAACAACATCTGGGGACCAACATTTGAGAAACCCTGAAATAATCAGTTCAAATAACAGATTTCTAAAATAAACTAAAACATGCTTCTGATTAACTGGACAGCAGATTTTTTTTTTTAAATGTTGTACAACTACTGCAGGCGGCAAGAGCCATCTTAGAAGAGACATTGCTTCCTATATGTGACAGAAGGGGGGATTCCTCTTCTCAGATGATGCCTCCTGCAACAGAAGCATTTGTTTTTTCTTAAATAAAAGAAAGCATGCTCTTTTTTCTTTAGAACAATTGGCTGACATCCAGACTCAGTTACTCAATATTACTATTCAGGAGTTACTCGAAAGCAGTACTTAATTCCAACAGGATTTTTGTTAAGTAATTTAGTGAGGATGTCAGCTTTCGTTTTTCTCATATGAGAATGTATGTAGATTTAAATGATCAATTAAAACTCATACACTTGGTCAACTACTATTTAACTGGGCAATAGGGGTGTGTATGGAACTGTCTGGCCCGATTCGGTTCGAGGCCAGACCGGCCTCTAACTGAACCGAGCCAGTTCGGTCTGGCCCCCATCGAACCCCCCCCCATCTGGTCCCAGACCAGTCAGTGAACTTTTTGTTTTTTGTTTTTAAATTAAAGTAGCCTTTAGCCCCTTCGGGGGGCTTGCTGATGCCGCGGGGGGGGGGGGGGGTGTTTCCACGTGGGTTCCCTCTCCCCCCGCCAGCCTTCCTCATCACTGCTGCAGCCCGCCGAGGCCGGGTAACTGAGCTTTTTAGGCCCTTTCGGGCCTCCGTACGAGCGCGTGGCCGCCATTTTGGCCAAAATGGCAGCTGCATGCTCATACGGAGACCCGAAAGGGCCAAAAAAGCTCAGTTACCCGGCTGCGGCAGTGATGAGGAAAGCTGGTGGGAGGAGAGGGAACCCGCACAGACACCTCCCCCCTGCGGCATCAGCAAGCCCCCCGAAGGGTCTAAAGGTACTTAAAAACTACTTTAATTTAAAAAACAAAACAAAAAGTTTGCAGACCAGCCGCACCAGACCCAGCGGTCTGGTTCCGGTCCGACAGAACCGGGGTGGTGGTGGTTCGGTTCGACCCTGAACTCCCAAACCTCCGGACCAGACTGCCGGACCGCCGGACTGGTTCGCACATCCCTACTGGGCAATAGCTCTATTTACAACACTGACGTGGCCTCTATAGTTCTAGTTTTGTCAAATCGATTCTAGTTTTGTTTCAAATAGACCAGACAAGACTGACATCAGCCCATTCTTGCATTAGATGCACAAGCGCTGAATAACTCACATACCAGATCAACTCCTTTTGCTTAGAACACCAGTCAAAAAGGAACCGAGAAAGGTGTCAATTAGACCAACCTCCTGCCTTGAAGGAGGTTCTTGTCCAAACTTTTCTAGAAACTTTGTGGAAGGAAATTCCTGAACAGCTGATTCCATTCCTGAACTGTTCTTCACATTGTGAAGCTCCCCGCCCCCCCCCCCCCACTAATATCTACTCTAAATGTATTTTCCCAGAAATTATTTACATTTTACTGTCTTCCATGGATTATAAAGCTATTATTTCTCTTGTCCGCTGAGGAGACAACAAACTTTTCATTTGTAAAAATGTTTGTACAAATTTCCTTTGTAGATTCAAGGCATCATCTGTTTAAGCCAGAGACAGCCAACTGGTGACTCACAGGCCGGAACTGGTCCCTGTTTGGTTGAAGGGGAGGACAATCAGCAGAAAGGGTAGCTGCTATTCCATACCTGTTTCCTTAAAGAAGGGTCATGGTGACAGAGAGAACACAGTCTGAACGGACAGAAACAAGACAGAGTTCAACTCTGAAAGACTTAAAGCCAAACTAGACAAGATGTAGGAGAATGTGAATCATCTCCCTGTGTTTTGGTTTTTAAACTTTAATGCAGTTGCAGATGGCTCTGAATGAGTGGAGCAGCAACGGAAACAATGAAGTGATGCTTTACACTGGTCCATTAAAATCACCCTTTTCCTAAGCTGTTTTGTTTAGGGGGTTTTTACACACATGATGAACACAATACATTGACTCAGTCTCATATCTGCTGTAGGAAAGCAGATGGGAAGGATTTTGACTGGAAAAGTCAGCAAGGAAAGGGTTAAGTGCACGTGGACTCACTCGCTGGCACACGCTCCACTGCTCTGATCAAAACTGGAGTCTCTCCCAGCTGCATTAAGCTATAAAACAACAACCACACAGCGACACTGGAAAACACTCCACGTATTATTTCCCACATCACATCTTGTTTGGCCCTTAAATGCCAACTTGTCAAGCCTGATAAGCAAGAATGGAGCAGGAGGGCTGCAAGGTTTGCAGTGTGTGTGCCCCCACCCCACCGTTTTTCTCTTTTAGTGCCTCAACCACCACCTTTTCTGTCAAATGCTAACGGCCACCAAGGGTGCAGTCACCTTTCTTGGTTGCTGCTTCCTGAAGGCCCCTTCTGCGTAAAGGGCCTGTCACCTATGCCCTGTTGCCAGAACAGTGGGTTGCACTTTAGGCAGCAAGCCACCCTGCTAGTGCGAGAGAACAGCTGTCTGCAGGAGACAGCTCATTCCAAGCTGAAGCTTCACCCTGCTGTTTTTCTGCTGTTGCTGCACATGCAAACAGGGAACGGTTATCACCTCCTGTGGGCCCTGGCGCACTGAACTCCCCTGGGGACTTTGAGGCAGCCAAATGGAAAATGTGACAAACAATTCAACACAGCAGTGATCATCTCTCCCCAAGGGCCCTGCAGCAGCAGCAGCATGGAAGGAAAGGAAACAAACTTAGAGGCAGCATAGTAGCTGAGAACTGACCTAGCCAATTGGACTTACCAAGGAAACTTTCTACGAGGCCTTTTGCAGCCCTGTAAGAAGGCCAAAGGTTTGCCACCTGTTTCTGATTGTTTTATGAACAGTCCATCGTTTAGGAGCTCTGTCCACAGTAACTAGAAAACTCCATAGCTACAATAGCATAATGGCTAAGAGATGAAGCTAAAAAATATCATTTGAATCTCACCTCTGTCCTGAACTTACCAGAATCCCAATTAAGCCAACCTCACAGCCTCAGACGCCCATCTGTAATATGGGGATCACACCACTAGCCTCCCTTATGGGGTTGTTACAACAACAAAATAACATATGATGTCACACATTATGAAGTATTATGTCAATACCAAATAGTGTTTTCTATGAAGTCACAACTCTGTGTCTGAACAAACTGCAACCAGTCTGGCCTTCAAATCAAAATATTTTTCAGAGAGGAAAAAGGTACCCAGGCCAGAAAGCTCCTATCACCAGCTCCTAGAGGAGCCAGCACTGACTTGCAGGGGCTGTTGTGGGGTCCCTCCCCTACCTTTTCGGGGTGCTGGCCTGGAGGACATTTGTGGCCTGAAGGGAAGGCAGAAAAGGAACCCAGGACAGGAAGTCCTTGTTCCCAGCTGCTGAAAAGATTGTCAAAGCCCTGAGAGAACACTGCTATTTAAAGCTTCCGAAAATTGGTGTTCATTTATTTTCAATGTTGTAAACTTCCTTGGGTGCTTTCAAGGCAGAACGATGGTATATATCTTTCTAACAAAATAAAAGGGAAGGAAAGGAACATAGGAAGCTGCCATATACTGAGTCAGACCATTGGTCCATCTAGCTCAGTATTGTCTTCACAGACTGGCAGCAGCTTCTCCAAGGTTGCAGGCAGGAATCTCTCTCAGCCCTATCTTGGAGAAGCCAGGGAGGGAACTTGAAACCTTCTGCTCTTCCCAGAGCGGCTTCATCCCCGAAGGGGAAGATCTTCCAGTGCTCACACTTATAGTCTCCCATTCAGATGCAACCAGTGTAGACCCTGCTTAGCTATGGGGACAAGTCAAGCTTGCTACCACAAGACCAGCTAAGAAAGAAAAGAGCACGCAAGCAAGCAAGCTTTGGAGGCCCCTTCCAACCAGCCAAGCACCAATCAGCAAATAAATTACTAAAAGGCTTTGGAGCAGCAGCAAGTCTGTTTTTAAGGAAAATAATTGTGAAAATTCAGGGCATGGTGTTGCTATTTTGTTTGCCACACCCATTCTCATTCAATACTATTGGCCAGTCTTTCCAGCTTTGCATGCAATAATTAAAGCAATCTTGCTGGATTATCATGATTATACTGCAGCACAAGCCTCTTGAAGTCACACTCATTTGTGTGATGACAGCCAACAGGGAGACTGACTGGACTGAGCATAAGATGCAAGGTTAAAAATGTGGCATCCTTGGAAGACCGTACTCTCCAATATCTACCTTATGGAAAAATCAGGTATGTTCTCATATAATATATACATTTATTTATAAATTATTTTAATGCACATTTCTGAAAAAGAAAAGAAAAGAAAACAGACGGCTTAAGGCAGCTTGCAAAATAAAAATAACACAGTAGTAAGAGCAGACAATACCATAGCTTATAAAAAAATCAAAAGAGCAGCTCCTCATTTTAGTGAAGATCACTACATTGAACAGAATCAACACAAGTTCAGCCTTGCTAAATCATGTCCATCTAGCCCAGCCCAGCATTCTGTTTTTGACTGCAGTCAACCAAATGCTCACAGGCAAGTCAGGAATGCGATGGATGCCTTCTTCTCACTCTCATATCATAAGTACAGTGTACACTCTGCACAGCTGTACACATGGAACCTAGGAAGGTTCCATTTAGCTATCATGACTCGATGAACCAGTCTAAATTCCCCTTTAAAGCCATCTAATCCAATGGTCATCACCACATCTTGCAGTAATGAATCCCATAGCCATCTTCAGCCCAAGCCATGAACCCAAACAAGAGTTCTGCTCATGCAGCCACTTCCAAGGAGAGGAAGATATTCCCTGGGCCCCAAACAAAACAGCAGCGTACAGCCTCCTTGCCACTTCCTCCTCCTCTCCCTGCAACCAGGTGGGGGCAGGGGGCAGGCTGCATTGCTCCTGCTCAACTTTGACCCCCCCAGCTTTATTTGGACTACAGTTCCCATAATACCCAGCCACAGTGGCCAACAGCCAGGGATCATGGGAGCTGTAGGCCAACACCTGCAGAAGGGCCAAGGCTGAGCAGCCCTGCTCCAGGGTGAAGATGAATCATAAACATAAAGGAGCTGCTGCCTTGGCAGCTAAAAGGGGGGTTTAATTTTTCCTCCTTTAACTTTCCTTCTAGATCACCAAAGCACCCATGCCACTCAGAGGACCTAGAAGTTAAAGAAAAGAACAAATATCCCTTTTAAAGCCCAAGCCATGGAATGCAGCTCCCTGGTTGGGTGTGTTCCTTCTGAAACAAAGATGAAGCCATGCCTGTCCCCTTCCTGCACCTAGTCGGGGGTGGGGGGAGAGGAGGAGGAAAGGGCAGTGACTCAGTAAGTGGGGAGGGTCCAACACAGCTATCAGATCTCCGAGTTTCATCACAGCAGCAGGGAGCCTCTCAACAGCTTTGACTGCTGAGAGGATCCCTGCTGTCAGGTCAGATGGAGTCCCACCATTCCCAACACAGGGCAAGTCAGGTCTACAGATCTGTTGAATCCAACACATTGCAAAGCTCTAGTACTCTGAGTATCAGTGTACGTGCCTGTGCTCACAAGTTGTTTGATGTCCACTCAGTTAATTTTAGATCCCACTCAGATTGAATCAGGAAGGCCCCACTCTGAATGCATGTATGCGCACACTGCCTTAATACTCCTGCCCAGAACAAAACTCATTCCGCACACAGATGAGAAAAATTAGAGAGAACACTGCAGAGTATTGGCCCTAAATGATTCTTACTGAGACTTTGCTGCTGAATATCATCATCTATATCAGGGTTTCTCAACGTGTGGGTCCCCAGATGTTATTGGACTTCAGTTCCCATAATCCCCAGCCCCAGTGGCCTTTGGTTAGGAATTATGGGAGTTGAAGTCCAGTTACATCTGGGGACCCACACGTTGAGAATCCCTGATCTATATTATCATGGTTATTTGCAGTGGCTGCTTGCATTATGCCCTTTATGCCTGTTTCAGCACTGTGCACTTTATAAACTGTTGCTGGCCATGAGCATGTTGGTTACTGTTGTTTCGGATCTGTGGTCTGCAGCATGCACCTGAATAACTCTGGATCATTTTGTGCACTTCAATAACAGCTGCTTGTATTCTAGAAAGTCACAACTGCTGCTGTTAACGTTTGTTCTTTAGTTTGTATGTGACTGCCGCTGTATTTGATATTCTGAATTTTAATTACTTGCATTTTAATAGCTGCTTATTTGCTCAGCGCGACTTGAATGTGTGCCTGGGAAATGTGGTTAACAACACCCTGGGGGGGTGCCTCTGTTACAGTGATCATCGTTAGAGGGAAATAAGACAAGACAGTTGGACAGGACAGGTGAGACAAGCAGAGCTGAGCGGTCACAATGTGTGTATGCGATGGTGGTGCTAGGAGGAAGGGTTTAGATTTGTTAGGCACTGGGATACATTTTAGGACAGGATTAGCCTATACAAAAGGGACATGCTCCACCTGAACCAAGATGGAACCAGACTGCGGGCATTTAAATTTAAAAAGGTCACAGAACAGATTTTAAAATGACACCTGGGGGATAGCTGAAAGGAGCTGGGCAGCATCTGGTTCGGCAATGCCATCCCTTAAGATGTGAGGGCATAAACGCTGCATATATACCAGATGGGGACAGAGTCGACACAAATAAAAAAGCAGACAGAAGGATGTGCTAGTTGGTCAAATAGATCAAATGGCCAAAAGAAAGATAGAATACATCAGGTAAGAGATTCAGCATATAGGTGCCTATATGCCAATGCCAGAAACCTCCGAGCCAAGATGGGCAAGCTGGAGTGCTTGGTTGCTAATGAAAACATAATGGGTATAACAGAAACATGATGGAACAGTGAGAACCAGTGAGAAACTGTTATTCCTGGATACAAACTCTACAGAAAGGACAGGGAGGGGCAAATTGTGGGGGGAGTAGCACTGCATATTAAACAAGTTGTTCTAGTAAGAACTAATCAGCCTAGATTCCTTTCACTGTCTCTACATCTGGACTAAATCTGGTGTAGATTGAGGTCCACGGGTTAGATCTCTTGTGCCTCAAAAGTTTATGCATCCACCATCTTCGATCGGGGTGGGTAACATCATCACAAATTACACCATTGGGGCATCCCTATGTGTCTATTCAGTGGTAGCAAATGTGGTTCAAATCGGTTAGACTGTGTCAAGTAGGCTGTCCTCAAGTGGTTCAAATCCTCAAAGGTTTCTGGTTCTGCCATCTTGAATCAGGGTGGATGACATCATGATGAACACTGAGGTGTTCCTGTGTGTCACTCACTACAATTGTACCTAATTTGGTTCAAATCAGTTGGACAGTCCACAAGTTAGCCCACTTGCACCACAAACATTCACACATCCACCATCTTGAATTGGGGTAGATTACATCATCATAAAATATGCCATTGAGGTGTCCCTATGTGTCCCTACAGCTGCAGCAAATTTGGTTCAAATCAGTTAAGCGGTTCAAAGGTTAGCCCACTTGCGCCTCAAAGTTTACACGTGTTTATGTGTCCGCCATCTTGAATCGGCGTGGATGGCATTATCACAAGCTATACCATTGAGGTGTCAGTGTGTGTCACTCACTGCAACTGTACCCAATTTGGTTCAGATAGGTTAGGCATTCCATAAATACGTAAGCCCACTTACACCTCAGTAGTTCGTGTGGCTGCCATATTGAATTGGAGTGGATGAAATAATCAGGCACCATGCCATTTGGGCATCCCTTTGTGTCTCTACAGCAGTAGCAAATTTGGTTCAAAACAGTTAGGCGGTTCACAAGTTAGCCCACTTGCGCCTCAAAACTTTACATGTCCACAATCTTGGTTCGGGGTGGATGACATCATCACAAACTACGCCATTAAGGTATCCCTATGTGTCACCCACTGCAACTGCACCTAATTTGG
Organism: Hemicordylus capensis; assembly: GCF_027244095.1. Classification (NCBI taxonomy): domain Eukaryota; kingdom Metazoa; phylum Chordata; class Lepidosauria; order Squamata; family Cordylidae; genus Hemicordylus; species Hemicordylus capensis. The sequence goes on from NC_069660.1 coordinate 158,723,545, forward strand.
GTTATTAAATTGTTTAGACAGTCCACAAATTAGCTTGCTTGCACCTCAGTTGTTTCAAATCAGTTAGGTGGTTCACAAGTTAGCCCACTTGCACCTCTAAAGTTTACGTGTCTGCCATCTTTGATCGGGCATGATCCAAGATGTCATCATTACAAACTATGCCGTTGAGGTGCCCCATGTGTCCCTACAACTGTACCCAATTTGGTTCATATTGGTCCAGGTGTTGAGAAGTTGATGGGGGCGGGGGACACACACATAGACAGACATACAGACGGACATACAGACGGACACACACACAGAATGCCAGGTGATCTCATAAGTCTACTGGAAAGTAGGCTAAAAATGGGATAGAAGCTAGAAAGAAGCTAGAAGCTAGATAGAAGCTTGGTTTTACAAGCTAGAAAACCTAGGGAAACTGGAGTCCTACACAGAAACTCTGTGGGTGACAAAACAAGGCCTGGAAGGAAATGTGCTACTAGAGATGTGTTCTCCCACTCCTCATCAAAACGCTGACAGTGACTGAGAGTTGTAGAAGAAAATCAGAGAGACAGCAAAGAGAAACAGAGCCAGGAGCGTAGGGAGGCTGGAGATGGCCCATGTATGGCCGCCGCAGCCCCCTGGCCCAAACCCCACCTCAGACACAGGGGTCTAGCTAGCCATGGGGGTGTGGTCTCCCTTCCAAATGGGGCCACAGAGCCCCATTTGGGAGATTGACCCATGCTGAATTGAGTAGTGCGGGCCGGAGCCTTTCCAGCCGTGCTGCCAATGCAAATTGGGCCGCGCTCTCTCCTAAATGGGGCTGTGTGGCCCCGTTTGGGAGGAAGAACCATCGGCCCCGCTGCATTGGCAGAGAGACCAGGAGTGGCTCTCCCTGCCTTTAAGGCAGGGAGACTCACTCTGGCCACCGATTTCAGTTCCAAATGGGGCTGCGCGGCCCCATTTAGGACCGAGATAAATCCCCCCGCGTCAGACATGGGGAGCGTGTCTGGGGCCCCACTAGTGGGTTCTGATTGGTGGTGGCCCGGGTTCTTTGAACCCGTTCACCCAATGATGGCTCCACCCATGGACAGAGCTGTAATAATGGGTGACTTCAATTGCCCACACATAGACTGGGTACATTCACAGTCAAGTAGTGACAAAAAGGCTATGTTTATAGATACGCTGAATAATTGTGCCCTAGAACAGTTGGTCAAGGAACCAACCAGAGAGAAGGAGACCTTGGACTTAATCCTGAGTGGCACCCAGGACCTGGTGTATGGTGTCAGTGTTGTGGAACCTTTAGGGAACAGTGACTATCGTGCGATCAAATTCAGCATACATGTGAGGAGAGCCTTGCCAAAGAAGGCTAACACAGACACTTTGAATTTCAGAAGAGGAAACTTCTTTAAAATGAGGAGTTTGGTGGGGAAAAAACCTGAAAGGGAAATTCAGGAGAGTCACTTCGCTCCAGAATGCATGGAGTTTATTTAAAACCACAATAATAGAAGCCCAGTTAAAATGATTACCAAAAGGGAGGAAAGGTACCACCAAGTTCGGGAGGATGCCAGCATGGCTAACAAGTAAAGCCAAGGAAGATATAAAGGGAAAGATTTCCTTCAGAAATTGGAAGGCCTGCCCAAATGAATAGAACAGAAAGGAACACAAATGCTGGTACAAGAAATGCAAGGAGACAATAAACGAGGTGAAAAAAGAGTTTGAGGGACATTTACCTAAAAGCATCAAGGGGAATAACAAACACTTCCTTAAATACATCAGGAGCAAGAAACCTGCCAAGGGGGTTATTGGATGGTTAGATAATGAGGGAGTGAAAGGGAATATTAAGGAGGATATGGAAATTGTAGAAAAACTAAATGAGTTATTTGCATCTGACTTCTAGCTATGTGCACAAAACCAGTTTGCCCAGTTTGGTTCAAATTCGAACAGGGTTTGAACCGAGAGGGGGAGGTTTGGTTTTGGTTTTGCTCGAACGCCCCCGATTCAGTTTGGACCAGTTTGAAACATTTCAAACCTCCAAAGGTGGGTGGGATGGTAGTTGGCACCCATGGGTGCCTACCATCCAACCCCAAAAGCAATCAGACACTCATACGATTTTTAACACATTTTTGTTTTGTTTTGTTTTTTTAATTCTCATAGGGTATAATGGGACTCAAACTAGCCATTATTCCCTATTGTGGAGCACCCATGGGTACCAACTACCACCCAAACCCCAAAGCAATTGGACACCCCTATGATCTTTTATGAATTTTTGAACTATTTTAAATTATTTTTCTCATAAAGTATAATGAGGCTCGAACCAGCCCATTATCACCTAGGGGCACAAAGGTGGGGTGGGTGGTAGGCACCCAGGGGAACCATCGAACCGAACTGCCGAACCCTTGAACCGAACCAGTTCAAATTCGAACTGGTTTGCACATCCCTACTGTCTTCACAGCAGAGCACTCTGAGCATATACCTGCACATGAACCAAGCTTTCAGGGACAGTGGCTAAAGAACTGAGTAAGAAAGAGGTGATGAGGGATGACATTCTAAACTATCTGGAAAAATTAAGTTAACAAATTGCCACAGCCAGCTGGCATCCACCCAAGAGTCCTTAAAAAACTCAAATGTGAGACTGTCATAAATCTGTCAGGGTAGCCAGATGAACCACAACAGAGGCAGAAGCAGAACAGCAAAATCCAACAGGAATAAATTCTCCAAACCAGGTCCAGTCCGAGTCAGTCCAATAAATCCAACAGAGTTCAAAGCGAAACCCACAGGCAAGGTCAACACAGTCCAGGGTCCAAACACGGTCAAGACAATACAGGAATACACAGCCGATTAGCTCGCAGGAAACAGTTGTTGCTATCAGCAGGGTAGCTATGTTACAGGTGTCTTAAATAGGCTGAGCCCCCGGTGCTGTTAATTAAGAGTTGCTGAGTCAACAGCTTTGCCTGTTGTTGTATGCATGAGGCTTCTTAGCTCTTGCTTTCTCTTGTATCGGTGCCTCTCCACAGCTGAGACTGGTTGCACCTCCTCCACAAGAGCTGCCTCACCCAGCTCTAACTCATCTTCAACTCCCTATGTGTCAGACCCACTCTCCTTTGCAACCTCTGGTCCTTGCCCACCCTTCTCTGCCGTCAGCTCTGTCTCTACCTCCAACTCCTCCTCGGAGTCTTTCAGCATGCCCATGACAGAGACTGCCAACCTCCTTCTAAAAATATGTAACTTATCTCTACAATCAGGCTCTGTATCGGTTAACTGGATAGTAGCCAATGTAACATCAATTTTTAAAAAGAGATCCGGGGGCGGGTGGGGGGATCTGGGAAATTACAGGCCAGTTAGCTTAACATATGTTGCAGGCAAATTGATGGAAAGCATCCTCAAGAATAAAATTTTTAAGCATATAGAAAAACAGGCCCTGCTGAAGGAGAACGAGCATGGCTTCTGCAAAGGTAAATCTTGCCTCACCAACCTTTTGGAGTTCTTTGACAGTGTCAAGGGGTGTATGGATAAAGGTGATCCAGTTGACACAGTATACCTGGACTTGCAAAAAGCGGCCAAATTTGCAGATGACACCAAACTATTTTGGGTAGTGAAATCCAAAACAGATTGTGAGGAGTTCCAAAAGGATCTCTCCAAACTGGGGAGTGGGCAACAATATGGAAAATGTGGGTCAGTGTTAACAAGTGTAAAGTGATACAAATTGGGGCAAAACCCTCCAATTTCACATATATGCTGAGGGGGTCTGAGCTGTCAGTGACCAACCAGGAAAGGGATTTTGAGGTCATTGTGAACAGCTCGTTGAAAGTGGCAACTCAATGTGCATTGGCTGTGAAAAAGACCAATTCTATACTTGGAGTCATTAGGAAGAGATTTGAAAATATATCTGCTAATATTAGAATGCCCTTATACAAAATCATGGTGCGGCCACATTTAGAGTACTACATGCAGTTCTGGTTGCCAAAACTTAAGAAGGACATTGTAGAACTGGGAAAAGTGCAGAAGAGTGCAACCAAGATGATCAAGGGCCTAGAGCACCTTCCTTACAAGGCAAGACTACAGACCTGGGGCTTTTTAGTTTAGAAAAAAGACAACTGTGGGGAGACATGCTAGAGGTCTATCAAATCATGCACCATGTGGAGAAAGTTGATAGCGAGAATTTTCTCTCTCTCTCGCATAACACTAGAACCAGGGGTCATCCCATTGCCAAAAAATTTAGGACCGACCAAAAAAAGTACTTTTTCACACAACTTATTATCAACCTAGTAGCCACTTAATGGAGCAGTGGGGGAGAAACTTGACTAGGGAGCAAGAGGTTGCTGGTTCGAATCCCCACTGGTATGTTTCCCAGACTATGGGAAACACCTATAACAGGCAGCAGCAATACAGGAAGATGCTGAAATGCATCATCTCATACTAAGCATTTTGCGGATAAAGTCGCTCACATCCGTGCCGATTTGGACTCCAGAGTTTTGGCAGTTCCAGCGGACGTGCCTTTGTTACCATCTGGTCCTATTGTGTTGGAGCTTTTTCAGTTGGTGCAGCCTGAGGATGTGGACAAGATCCTAGGCAGTGTGCAAGCGACATTGTGTGCTCTTGACCCTTGCCCTGCATGGCTAATAAAAGCTGCCAGGGAGGGTTCAGGTAGATGGTTGGAGGTGCTTATTAATGCCTCATTAAGGGAGGGCAGGATGCCATCGTGCCTCATGGAGGCGATGGTAAGACCATTATTTAAATGAGCCCCTGGTGGCGCAGTGGTATTTATTTAAATGAGCCCCTGGATGAGCCCCTGGTGGCGCAGTGGTAAAACTGCCGCCCTGTAATCAGAAGGTTACAAGTTCGATCCTGACCAGGGGCTCAAGGTTGACTCAGCCTTCCATCCTTCCGAGGTCGGTAAAATGAGTACCCAGAATGTTGGGGGGCAATATGCTAAATCATTGTAAACCGCTTAGAGAGCTCCGGCTATAAAGCGGTATATAAATGTAAGTGCTATTGCTATTGCTATTGCTAAAAAGCTCTCCCTTGATCCCTCCAACCGGGACAACTATAGACCGGTCTCTAACCTGCCCTTTGGGGGTAAGGTGATAGAGCGTGTGGTGGCGTCCCATCTGCAGAAGGTCTTGGATGATACGGATTATATGGACCCTTTTCAATCTGGCTTGCATTCCAGATATGGGAATGAGACTGCCTTGGTCGCTCTAGTGGATGACCTACACCAGGAACTAGACAGGGGGAGTGCGTCCCTGTTGGTTCTGCTCGACCTCTAGGCAGTGTTTGATACCATCAACCATGGTATACTTCTGGGCCGCCTCTCAAGTATGGGAATTGGAGGTACTGCAATGGTACCATTGCAGTGGTTCTGGTCCTTTCTTGGGGGGGAGTGTCCAGAAAGTGGTGCTGGGGACTACCGCTCGGCTCTGTGGCTATTGGCCTGTGGGGTCCCGCAGGGTTCGGTCTTGTCCCCCATGCTGTTTAACATCTACATGAAACCGCTGGGAGAGGTCATCTGGGGATTTGGACTGAGTTGTCAGCAATATGCAGGTGACACTCAGCTCTATCTATCCTTGTCACCTGATCCTAGGGAGGCGGTGGTTGTCCTGAATCGGAGGCTGGAGGCCGTGATGGGTTGGATGTGGGCTAATAAACTGAAATTGAATCCAGACAAGTTGGAGGTTCTGTTGGTCAGTAGGAGAGCCAATCGGGATGAGGAGATTTTACCGGTTCTGGATGGGGTTGCACTCCCCTTGAAGGAGCAAGTACGCAGCCTGAGCGTATTACTGGACCCGGCTCTGCTTTTGGAAGCTCAGGTGGAGGCGGTGGCCACAGTTGCCTTTGCACAGCTTCGGCTAGTGCACCAGCTGCGTCCCTTTCTCGAGAAGGCAGATCTGGCCACAGTTACCCATGCCTTAGTCACGTCATGCCTGGATTACTGTAATGCGCTCTACATGGGGCTGCCCTTGAAGAATATCCGGAAACTGCAGCTAGTGCAAAATGCGGAAGCTAGGGTTTTATCTGGAGCTGCCCAGTGGGACCACATCACAACCATTTTGAAAGAGCTGCACTGGCTACCAGTTTGTTTCCGGGTCCAATTCAAGGTGCTGGTTTTGACCTTTAAAGCCCTTAATGGTTTGGGCCCAGGATACTTGAGGGACCACCTGCTCCCAAGAGTTGCTGCCCACTTGACGAAGTCATCTGAGGGTGCTCTGCTCCAGGTGCCAACAATGAGGGAGGCTCGGTTGTCGTGCACTCGGGAAAGGGCCTTCTCTGTTGCTGCCCCCAGACTCTGGAATGTTCTCCCGGTGGCTATTCACTCCTCAGTCTTCATCACAGCTTTTAGAAAGCATGTTAAAATCGTGGCTTTTTACCCAGGCTTTTATATGATTGTCTCTGTTGCTGCTCTTTGTACTCTGTATTGCTTTTATGCTTGTGTTTTAAATTTTTAGTCAGATTTGTTTTATATTTTTAGCTTAATATTTTAAGTGTCTTTTTTACAATCTTGTTTTTAAATGTTGCTGTAAACCACTTTGAGATTGTTTTAATGAAAGGTGGTATATAAATTTAACAATAATAGATAGATAGATAGATAGATAGATAGATAGATAGATAGATAGATAGATAGATAGATAGAAAGAAAGAAAGAAAGAAATCTCCCTCCTGTATACCAAAGAAAACCACTCCGTGGTCACCAGGAGTCAACACCGACTCAACGGCACAATTTTACCTTTATTATCAACCTATGGAATTCTTGGCCACAAGATGGGGTGACAGCCACAGCCCGGATGGCTTTAAGGGGTTTAGATCAATTAATGGAAGACAGGTCTGTCAATGGCTACTAGTCTGAGGACTATAGGCAACTCCAGCCTCAAAGGCAAAATGCCTCTAAATTCCAGCTGCAGGGGAGTAGCAGTAGGAGAGAGAGCATGCCCTCAGCTCTCGCCTGCAGGCTTCCCAGTGGCATCTGGTGGGCCACTGTGTGAAACAGGATGCTGGACTAGATGGGCCTTGGGGCCTAATCCAGCAGGGCTGTTCTTATGTTCTTATGCTTGCATCCAGAAGGTTCCAAGTTCCCTCCCTGGCATCGCCAGATAGGGCTAGGAGAGACTGCTGCCTGAAATCTTGGAGAAACCTCTGCCAATCTGTGTAGACAATACTGAGCTAGATGGACCAATGGTCTGACTATGTCCCTCTCAATTAGCTTGCCCAACCATGGGCAAGGTTGGAGACAGGCCTATATTTGCTTAACTCTGAGGGGTCCAATGTGGGCTTCTTTAGAAAAGATCTAATGATTGCCTTCTTAAGACAGGAAGGCATCCTGCCCTCCCTCAGAGAAGCATTTATAATATCTACCAGGTGTTCTACAACCCCCCCCCCGCCAGGTAGTATAAGCCATGCGGGACAAGGGGTCAAAAGAACAGGTAGTAGGCTGCACCTTTCCAAGCAGCTTATCCACATAATCAAGAGTAACAAACTGAAACTGATCCAGTCTAACCACATAAGAGCAGTTGCATTAGACTCTGCAATAATTGTGGGGTCTAGCTCATCCCAAACAGGAGACCTTTAAACCCAAAAGAACGCATTTAAAATGTCACAATGAGTAATTGATGGTTCCAGATTCTGATTCAAGGGAGGAGGGGTATGTTCAAACCCTCTCACAACCCTGAACAACTCCACTGGATGTGAGCTTGAGGATAGGGTTGCGCGTTTTGTTTTGTTTTCTGTTTCAATTTGTACCAAATCCGAATCAACCCTATTTTGTATTTTGTCCGAAATTAAGCCTTCCAAATCACCCCAGTTTTGTTTTGCATCCGAATTAATCTGAATATGAATCTGAATTAATTCAGGTTTTAAAATGGGTCACATGGTCAAAAGAGTAGGTGGGGATTATAGTGCCCAATGAGTGGAAGCTACCACAAAAATTTCAAAGGAATTGGGCAAACTGCTGAATTTTGGTGAATTTTTGAATTTTGCGCATCTTTCAGATTTTCCCCATAGGGTATGATGGAGGTTTCAGGAAAAGTATAGCTTCACGTGGGGGTGGGGAGGGGTGGCCCAGGGTGGAGTGTGGTTGGTGGTAGTGCCCAGTTGGTACAAGGAAGCTACCACATTTTTTTCAGAGGAATTTTGCAAAGGGCTGATTTTTAAAGAATTAATGAAGTTGTGCATCTTTCAGATTTTCCTCGTAGGGTATAATGGAGGTTTCTGCAGTCCCATAACTCCACTTGAGGGGCACTGGGGTGGCCCAGAGCAAGTGGCAGTGTAGTGCACATAGGGTGCCAACCACCCACATGGGTTGCCAACCCATGAAGTACAGGGTTTTGTTGTTCTAGAGGTGTTCTGAGAGTAGATTCTCTAGTAGCATATGAGAGTGGATTCATGGTTTTTCATTAAAAATCTCATTTGCTACCAGAGAATCTAAACTCAACACCTCAGAAACAACAAAGCCCCGTACACCAATGGGTTAGCAATCCGCGGGGGGGGGGGGGTTGGCACCCTCTGTGCACTACACCACCACTCGCTTCAGGCCATCCCAGTGCCCCCCAGGTGGAGTTATGGGGCTGCTGAAACTTCCATTATTCCCTATGGGGAAAAATCTTAAAGAAGCGTAAACCTCAGAAATTCCTGAGAAATCAGCCCTTTGCCCTCTTTGGAATCTGGGTGCACCACCCTTGGGGCACTGCCACCCAACCCACTGTTTTGCCCCTGAAGCTCCACATAAACAAGTTGAAGGAGTGAAGAGAATGATGAACAACGACACTTAATTTTTTGGCACAGTTATTTGATAATATTGCAGAGAATTTTGCAGCGGGTGTGAGCATGTCCCTCTGGCACTAGCACAGCAGCACAACCCATTTGTGGATTCAAACAATCTTTCAATAAAAACACTCCCTCCCCATGGAACAGTGACCACAGGTCATTTGAGATAGCAAGATAGACCAATGAGCCAGCATGGTGTAGTGGTTAGAGTGCTGGACTAGGACTAGGGAGACCCAAGTTCAAATCCCCATTCAGCCATGATACCAGCTGGGTGACTCTGGGCCAGTCACTTCTCTCAGCCTAACCTACTTCACAGGGTTGTTGTGAGGAGAAACCTAAGTATGTAGTACACAGCTCTGGGCTCCTTGGAGGAAGAGCAGGATATTAAAGGTAAATAAATAAATAAAAATAAAATAAAACTGCCTTGGTACTATCGAACAGCTTCAAATGTTCATCTAACTGAAGTGGAGTGAGCCATAGCCCAAACAAATCAGCCTACTGTTCAGAATTGTTGGAAATTATCATCACTGCATTTAAGAAAGTGCAAAACCATGGATCATGGTTACAAGAGATAAGCAACTAAGATTCCTGGGGATGTCAATAGATTGACAGGGGTATTCCCCACCTCCCCTCCTTTTGTCTCCTGTAGTCCCATGTGGATGACCTGTCCCTGCAATGGCAAAAGTTGTGAACCACTGGCTTAGACATCCTGTCCCACCAAATTACATTGTGGCCTAAATTATATTAGACTGCTCAACTTGGGCAACAAAACTTAGACACCACTATAACTCATAAAAATCAGAAGAAAAACAAAATAGCTCTTCAAAAGACCCCTGAACCAGTCAAGGGATTCTTTCTAAACCTTTGGAAAGAAAAACCTGTGTAATTTCAGACCTTTCCTAACCAGCTTCTCGAAAAGCTTCTCCACACAATTTATATCATGGCTTTTAGCAAGAGCTTTGGAATTGCATTGAGCTCCCAAAGATATTTGGGTATTTCTGTCTCCAAATGCTGTCTTCCAAATCCCTCTGCAAGGTCAGTTTGCATTTCAATCACACTGAATACAACACATACTTAACTAAACCTGCTCAACAGCTTTTTGCATATCTTATCTTCTGCTAATCACTCAGTGCCTCAGCTGGAGTGGAGAGAGTCAGAGAAGTCAATTTGAATTGCAATGCTTTTCCGAAGAACAAAGCATTCTGTCCGAAACACAGTCATTTAGATTTGGAAACAAAAATATCTATTTTTTAATTTTTGATTTTGTTTTGGTTACAAAACCTCTGAAATTGTCATTTTCAGGCACAAAACATTTTGTATCCGAATCAAAATGCACAAGCCTACTTGAGGATGTGATACAGACAGATAATAGCGTATTTGCTGCACATATTGCTTGAGCATATACCTTCAAGTGTAATCTGCCAGGTTCAAGTCATGTCTTCCTCCACTTGCTCTTCAGTCATCTGCCTTGCTGCTTCAGCTCCTGTATTCCTTCTGTATACCAAGGGACCAATTCTGAAACAGGTTGGAGAGGATGCTTAGGAGCGATCGTGTCTACTGCCCTGGTGAGTTTGCTGTTCCAGTTCTCCACCAAAAACATCAACAGAATCACCAGCAGAGCCAACACTAAATCTTTTCAAGGCTTAGGGTGGTGTGTTCAACCTATTCTCACTGGGGCTGCACTCCACCCAAAATGATGAAGTTCTGCAGTCTTGGGGTGCTCATAGATCCAACTTAATCTCTGGTGACCCAAATGGCATCAGTGGCATAGGCAGGGATTCTCAACGTTGGGTCTCCAGATGTTATTGGTCTTCAACTCCCATAATCCCCCGCCCCAGTGGCCTTTGGCTGGGGATTATTGGAGTTGAAGTCCAATAGAATCTGGAGACCCAACGCTGAGAATCCCTGCATAGAGCACCTTTCACCATTCACAAGGTGGACTGACGTGGTCACCTCAGACAACAGTTGAATGTGGGGCCTCGAGGGGCTGCCACCACCATAGTTATCCACCTCTGCCTGCCTCCATCTTCCACTGCTGTCTGTGTCTACTCCTCCTCCTCCTCTTGCCACACTCCCTGCATTTAGAAAAGAAGAAGGGAATTGCTCTGGACATATCTTATTGAAAGATTACATTTATCTCCATAAATGTATACATATACGCATACATACAAGAAGAATGCTAACAGATTTAAAAAACAACACACACAAAATTCATTGTAATAAAATAACACAGAATAACACGATACTACTATCTATTATATATTTTGAAGCATTTTTTGTTTGTGCTAAAGTCATGCTTGCCAAGCATCTAGGGAAACATTTTTTTCCTCACACAGGCCTGCCACTGAAATTAGCTGAATGTGCTACTTTTTACACCAGAATATCCTTGAGGGGGAGGGTTTTTAAAAATATTTTGGGGTTAAAAAAAAAGAAATTCTGAATATCATACTTCCCGATTAACTACAGATACCAAATTTTGCACACACAAACCTGCCACTTAAATTAGTTGAATTATGCTAATTATTCAGCTTATGAATTATGAATTATATTGAAGAAATTCTGAATATAATCATATTTTAACCATTTTTGTTCTCAACAGATTTTTAACACTCAATGATCAAATAAATCATTCCAAAATGACCTCATGCCCAGGAAAAGCAGAAAATATTTCTCATGTTCAAATTTACTATGATTTAAATTTACTATATTTGGTCATTATTCAATAAAACGAATACTGTTTGAATTTGAAATCCTAAAAATTTCAAACTGTTCTTTTACTTCCCTTTTGCAAGCACATTCATAAAAAATTCTAGTACATATATTTAATTTCTTGAACTTTCCCATAAGTGTAATCTATGCAAAATGACTTTGTCCAGTCAACAACGGGCCTCACCTACTAGTGATATATAATGGTCAGTCATGGGGAAATTGCTTGGTGATCTGAGTAACTGGCAATCGCCATGTTCAAACACAGGCAATTTGATACATATTCCAATAATGGATTCTCACCATGAAAAAACAGACACTATTAAATAAACAGAATTGAAGAATGTGCATTGGACTGAACAGATGTCAAATTGCACCAGCAGTCTTAACAATAACACACTCAGAATCTCAGTCTTTGCAGGCTGAGATTGGATCTCCATGCTGCATTAGTTGGATTTCTGCCTTGTGAGTTAAGTGTTGAAGATGCAGAATCTTTCAGGCAATCCTAACCATAGATAGATGGAGAAACGGTATAGTATGCTTTATGGACAGATACTGTACAAAAGAAACCGCTTGGTTAACATGCATGCTTCCAACACAAAGCCTTTTGGCTAATTTTTCAAAAGAATGGATGAAGCAGAAATGTATGAGCCAGCAAAGCACCCAAAAGCAATAATTAAAACCACTTTACTAGTCTTCAGGATTGTAGACATATTTAGGTTTAAACATTAAATGATTGGCAATGTCTGCAAAAGGTTACAGCCTCTTGATCTGTGACTTGATCAGCCCCTTTCCAGAAATATCCAAAACATCAATTTTTAGGTTTGAGCCAAAACCAGAAGGGTTCATTCCTGGAAAACTATTATCCCTTATGAAATGCACCAGTCCTGTTTCAACAATTTGGAGGAGGCTGCAAAACAGCACAGGAACATTCACCCATTTGGAGAGGGCAGGAAACATTGCTGTCATTCTGATTTGGCTTTATTATATCATAATATTGTCAAATCTGATGGTCTGCATGATATATTATGTAAATGTATCGCCAATATAAATCCTGATTGTGTGGAAGCTTTTTTAATGACACCAAATCTGCAGATTGGGAAAATAAGGGGCTACAAACAATTATGCAAGGGGTAAGAAAGGAGTTTCATGAAAACAATCCCCCCCACCAAAAAAATGGTTGGCAAAACTTTGGTGCAGCCCAAATTAAAACTATGCAACAAGTAGCACACACTTCTTAAGCGCATTTATGTCAATTTACATAAAGTTTATTGGTGTATGTACAGGGAGTTTATTTTGAGAAATTGTTCTTGGTAGGTTAACTAATTTCGGCATACATTTGGCATGAGTATGAACAACCACATTTCATGTCTTTTCAGCTATATGGGAAGTCTGAACAGTCTGTCACAATTGCTAGACAATCTCAAAAGGCTCCGGTTTTATTTAAATTCCAGCTCAGAGTGATTAACGGATTTGCTCAAAAATTCAGAGAGAGATTTCACTCTGTCTTTTAAGCTCCACGTTTCCAAGGTGGAAATCTTTCATGCACAGAGGTTGAACTCTGCTTGCAACTTTAAGCACAAACTGGAGGTCACTGATCAGCATCTCGGTAATTACCGCTAGACACAGATGAAAGGATTGCACTATCCTGAGGTTTGAGCACTTGGCTCTCCAAGAATGGATTTTAAAAATCATGCTTTGGAGAACGGTCTTCCCTATCTTATCCCCCAGTCATTTCTCAGTGAGCACACTGGCAGGGGGACCTCATTAATGAGGTGAGGCAAGCAATTGCCTCAAGCAGCAGCTTGGCAGAGATGGCAGACTGGCTGCCCTTGCCACTGCCTCGCTCACACTAGCACCTGCCACTGCTGACACACCCTCAGAAGACATGATTTTCTTGGGGCACTCCAGCCGCTGCCCTGATCCTTCTATCTCCTCTTCCCACCCTGCCATGTTCTGCCCTCAGCCTTCTGAACAGGCAGAGGTCAGTTGGACACAGCAAGCAAGAACAGGAATGGCACAGCTGACATTGCAAACCCAAGGTAGGGGAGGGGAAATCTCATTCCAGCCCTAGTAAGCTTTTGTAAAGGCATTGTGTGGTATGGAGGGCTGCCAGCTGACCTCCCTCCTTGTACAATGCCCTCCCAGAGCCTTGAAGTGTGCCGTCAAGTTGGTGTCAACTCCTGGTGACCACAGAGCCCTGTGATTGTCTTTGGTAGGAGGGGTTTACCATTGCCATCTCCTGCACAGTTTGAGATGATGCCTTTCAGCATCTTGTTTTACCCCTGGTGGCGCAGTGGTAAAACTGCCGCCCTGTAACCAAAAGGTTACAAGTTCGATCCTGACCAGGGGCTCAAGGTTGACTCAGCCTTCCATCCTTCCGAGGTCAGTAAAATGAGTACCCAGAATGTTGGGGGCAATATGCTAAATCATTGTAAACCGCTTAGAGAGCTTCGGCTATAGAGCGGTATATAAATGTAAGTGCTATTGCTATTGCTATTGCTATCTTCCTATATCACGGCTGCCCAATATAGGTGTTCCTCATAGTCTGGGAAACATACCAGCAGGGATTCAAACTGGCAACCTCTGACTTACTAGTCAAGTCATTTCCCGCAGCGCCATTAGGCAGCTTACAAGGCTTGAATTTGATGCTTCCCATCCAAGCCTTGCAAAGCCCTTTGCAAAGGTGCCTTTGCAGAGTCTTGCAAAGATCAGATGGGGATGCTCCCATTCAACCTTTGTAAAGCATGTGGAAAGGCATCAAGTGGGGAGGCCAGTAGCCTTCCCTTTTTTTGCAACACCCTTCCGGAGCCTTGCAAACTTCAGATGGGGATAATGCCAGACAGATTTTCTTTTGTTTTTACTGATTTTGTATATTTCAGCCGTAGGAAATAATGGGTATTCGAAGTCATCCTCTCCTAACACTAACATGGATCCCCAACTTTCATTTAAAAAAAAAAAAAAAAAAAGCTAAGCTCTATCCCTTGATGGAGTTATGGAGCAAAACGTGCAGTCACTATTTTATGCAATGAATCCTCAGGGATTCATTATGAGGAAAATTTATTATACACCAAAGAATCCAAACCCTTGAAAAATAGTGACCATACATTTTGCTCCATAACTCTAATTCTAAAAAGTCTACAGCTTAGCTTTTTTTTTTTTTAAAGAAAGCTGGGAATCTGGGGAAATTAATAGGAGGAATCCAAATCTTGAATTGATTTGAACTGAATCTGGCGCGATTCAATTTGGACCTGAAACTAGCCAATAGACCACAGGAGTGATTTGTTCTTTCTCCAAATAGCCCAAATCAACTAGATTTGGGTACAAATTGATTTGGACCCAAATCGCTTCACGCATCCCTATAAAAGAGTAAGCAATCTGAACTGGTTCCCAAACCACTTCCTGATGTTAATGTCTGAACAGGAAATGAACTGGAGAGGTAACAAGTTGTTCTAGTAAGAACTAATCTGCCTACTTTCCTTTCACTACCTCTACAACTGGACTACATTTGGCCCAAATCGAGGTCCACAAGTTAGATCTTTTGCAACTTCAAATGTTCACACATCTGCCATCTTGGATCGAGGTGGATGACATCATTACAAACTATACCATTGAGGTGTCCCTGTGTATCACTAACTACAACTGTACCAAATTTGATCCAAATAGGTTAGATACTCCTCATGTTAGTGCACTTGTAGCTCAAAGGTTCACATATCTGATCAGGGTGGATGACAATCATCACAAACTATGGCATTAAGGTTTCCCCATGTGCCCCTACAGCTGTAGCAAATTTGGTTCAAATTGGTTAGGCGGTTCACAAGTTAGCCCATTTGCACTCAAAAGTTTATGTGTCTGCCATCTTGAATTGGTGTGGATGACATCATCACAAACTACATAGTTGAGGTGTCCCTATGTGTCCCTACAACTGTGCCTGATTTGGTTCATATTGGTCCAGGCATTGCAAAGTTGATGGGAGACACACACACAAACACAGAATGATGGGTCATCTCATAAGCCTACTGGAAAGTAGGCCACAAAGAACTGATGAGTCTGGACCAGAACTGAAGCCAAAATTATAAAGGCTTGATTCCCTAATAATCCTAATCATAATCATATCTGCATGCAGTATTGTCTTCTGCAGTGTGACTGGCAGCAGTTCTCTGGGGTTTCAGAGGAGAGTCTTTCCCAGCCCCTTCTGCATGCAAAGCAGGTGTTCTACCACTGAGCTCCTGCACGTCCCCAAAGGGCCCTCTCACAGAAAGCTGAATCCTCAAGAAAGGCAGCTCAAGACACTCATAAGAACAATATTAGGAGAAGGCAACCCCAAATAGGGACAAAAGAGAGGTAATTATTGAATAAGGATAGGTGCAGCAAATGGGGATGTTGCCCTTCAAATCTCCAATTGAAGCTGTGGAAAGGAAAGATTGTGCCGTTGAGTCGGTGCCCCGGCTACGGCCCATTTGACCCACGAGTATACCCCTTAGGTTCTGGCAACCCAGGTGCCGACTCCTGGCGCCCACAGAGCCCTGTGGTTTTCTTGGTAGAATACAGGAGGGGTTTACCATTGCCTACTCCCGTGCAGTATGAGATGATGCTTTTCGGCACCTTCCTATACTGCTGCTGCCTGGTATGGGAAACATACCATAGTCTGGGAAACATACCAGCAGGGATTCGAACTGACAGCCTCTTGCTCCCTAAGCAAGTTGCTTCCCCGCTGCGCCATTAGGTGGCTGAAGCTGGGGCGGGGTGGTGGGGGAGGCAATGATGACTCCTCCCACCCATTTTGTCTGCGGTTATGTCATCCTCTCTCCTTCCCTCTGTTGTGTTGCATGTCTGAAGACATGAAGACAAGCAGATGAGGCAGGGGTGACAGAACCGCCAAAGGAATGGACAGGACAAACCGCTTTTTCTCCCTCTTGAAGTTGAACTGGTGATTTAAAGGACAATATTCAGTGTCTGGGTGCAAGGTAGCAGCACTATCCAGTCTGTCAGCTGGAGTGTATGGGATTTATAAGTATGAATTATTAGCAATTAAGCTATAGGAATAGCTTTGCTTTTTATTCCTCATTATTTTAGCGTACACTTGTGCCTTATACATCATTTTATCCTCCAACCTCATTATTTTGCATCATTAACATTTATTATTCTAATCTCCCCCATTTGTCTCCATTGTATATTTTGTCCAGGCGATTGCTCACATCCATGAACTTTCTCATCAGTGTTACGGTCTTTGCACTTTCCTCACAGGATGGCTATTCTTCTTACTGTTATTTTCCACCTAATAAATACCTACTGTCATCTTAATCGTAACCAGGATCCTGGACCAGGAATCAACTCCCACAATCTATTTCATTTAAGTGGATGATGTACAACCCAGTGAGCAATTTGATAATCTGGCCATTGATTTTGGCAACTTAATGGGAAGCTGAAAATCTTGCTCTAAGGAAGAAAAATTGGGCTTGTGTTCAGTAGTCTGTTGATTATCACTATTTATAACTTGCTAAACAATTTGTGGCATTAGGCAAGAAAGCTCAAGTATAAGTACTTCAACATATTTTTGTCATAACTGTATTTAACATTTATACATTGCCAAGAATGCAACAGAAGGTACATGTATGGGCTTTGATTTTTGCAAACTGCTGAGCCCACAGTCCTGGAAATCCAGTTTCTTTATGAAATTAAAGTTAGCATTCTGAATTACTAATGATTTTTATAAATGTTGCTTTATAAATGAAACTATTATAATTCATCCTATAGTTTTGCCCACCTTTTGCCCACAAACCAGCACTCTGCCTGCACCCGTTTAAATTGGATCAGTTGTAAATGGGAAGATATATATATATATGCTATAAGCACCTAAAAGAGACTAGGTGCTTTAAAAAGCTTACTAAATGCTCCCTGCCAGCAGGCTCATGAGCTGTCCTAGGGAGACTCAAGGAAAGGAGCAGGAAACGAAGGGGATAGAAAAGGCAAGTCACGTGGGGAGGACCTGAGTAAATCAAGGAGTCTTTAATCCGGAAGATTATGACGGACAGAGTGAGGCAGATGTTGAAATGAGAGGATGGCATTCCAGCAATAAAGGGAAACTAAGTTAAATGCATGCAAACGAGTACAAAATGTGCACATCTTGAGTTTAAAGAGAAGACTGGTGACAGAGGGAGGAAGAGAAAGCAAAATAAAATGAGAAGTAGGAAGGAATATGGCAATGGCAACACTTAAAGTTAAAGCAGTAATATGTGAATTTAGAATGCCATCTTATACGCAGGAATATAGGATGCTATCATACCCAGGAAGCCCATTAGTCAATCTTGCCCAGTATTGTCTATTCTCTCTCTCCAGGAGGCTTTGCACAGCCCTGCTACCCAAGATCCCATCCCACATACAAGTCACAAACTCACTCAGTCAGTGAGCTTTGGTCCCTGCCCTTTGCACAAGCCAATAGCAAGTGGGCTATAGAATGCAATTAACAGACTGGTGTGTGGCTGCATGATTGGAGTCTATGGAATCATGGGTCCAAACTAGTGTGGGGGGCAGGTTCTTCCCTATGATTGCATCACTGATGCCAGTTGTGCAATTTCTCCTCAAGACTCCACCTCTGAATTTTACTCATAGTTGATACCATCTGCCCGGGTGAGGAGAACTTCCTGCCTTCTTTGGATGCTCACATCTTGTGTTAGCTTGGTTCAGTGCTCACGTAACATATTTCTTGGCAGAATTATTCCCCAGGGGCCACTGCAGGCCTGGAGAGGTAATAATGCCAACAAGAAGTCTGGGAAAGAGGACTTTTTACATCACTACTCTCCTGGCACCTTCAACAGCCTCCTCCTCTGAGAGTCCCAAAAGCCAGGAGCAGCTGATACCATCTGCTCGAGGAGGCTTCCAAGACTCAGGGAACTCAAGGTTTAAGGAAATCAGCAGGTAAAACTGTAGCATGAAAAATTTAGTGTTAAGATCTTTTAAGGATGTTTTAATTGTTGCCAAATTTTACTATAAATAGACAGCTTTGAGCACTTTTCTAAAAAGGTGCTAAATAAATATTCTAAATGAATATTTAGGCTGACACACCGACTGGTGGTAGAGCCGTGGCTTTTGAGTTTCAGCTGTGGATTGTGGTTTTATTGTTGCTGTCTTTTTATTAGGTTGTGTTTTTCTAACATTTTTATTGCCTGTCTTTATTGTTGGGTCGCCTCAGTGGAAAAGGCAGGATTAAATCTTTTAAAACAGAAATGATTTGATGGATTGGTACCATAAAACCAGTGTTTTTCATTGCAAGGCCTGGAAGCCAGTTAGGGGTGTGCAAACAGATTGGAGGTCGAACAGGTTCGACCTTGAATCTGTTTGGTTTGATTGTCCGGTGCCAGACCAAACAGCCCCCAGTTCGGTTTGGCACCAGACTAAACACACCCAGCCATTTGGGGGGTGTTCACAAATAAAAAATGTTTTTTAAAAATTAGTTACTTACCCCCTCCAGGACTCACTAGTGGGGCCTCTGAGGCCCCCTTCCCCGCCTCCCTCCGAAATTTCCCCCCTCACCTGGTTTGGGTGCTCTTCAGGCCATTCGAGGCACTCTTTGGCCCATTCTGGGCCTCACCCCTGTCGTGGCACCCATTTTGTAGGCTGCCACGCATGCCTAATGGGCCTCTGCATGGCCTGGCTCATTTGGTATGCACGGCAGCCTACAAGATGCCCACTGCGACAGGGGTGAGGCCCAGGCGGGCTGAAGAGCACCCACAATGGGCTGAAGAGCACCCGAACTGGGCAAGGGGGACAATTTCAGAGGCCGGCAGGGGGAGGAGGCACCTCTGGAGGCCACCCCCCCCAGCTGCACTAGCAACCCCCAGAGGGGATAACTTTAAAAAAAATCCATGAACCCCCCAAACCAAACCAAACGTGGGGGTGGTTCAAGGGGATGCCGGACCAAACTGGCCCGGTCAGTTTGGACTCAAACCGAACCAGGCCAGCCGATTTTGTGCACAACCCTAGAGCCAGTCACAGCTCCCACTGACCCTGTGTGGCTCTCTAGTTATTTATTAGGCCTGTGTGAAGCTTCGGCCGAAGTCAAATACTCTGTACAGCCCCCTTGGCACTGCTTAGAGCTGACCATTCCTACCATGCAGTGCCTTTGTCCAGCGGAGTACACTCAAGCCCCAACAGCGCTTTCCCCATAGAGTTCTATGGGGAACATCCTGGGAACCATGACACTTCCCAGCACTCTGTGCATGCCTTTTAAGATGGTGCTGGGGCTTGGCAGGGCACTCTTGGAGGTCCATGTGGTAGGACATGGATCTTACATTGGGGGGGGGGGTTGTTTTTGTTTGCCAAAGTGGGTCCTACTAGAAAAATAATGAAGATCATTGCATTAAACTGTGAAACCATCAGGCTGCTTTCTGTTTAACCTCCATGTCACAATCCTGATCCTTCCGTCTTCTGGAATTGTCATCTCCAAATCTGTAAGCAGTGTGGGTTCAAGGAGAACAATGGCATTAGCAGAACTACCTTTCCCATGCCTGGTATTTCAGACTAGATATATTTTGCCACACAGCCTGCAATGATAGCAGGAACCAAAGTGTCCAGGAAGGGGTGCATGTTCTAGAGAAACAGTCCTGGGGAGCACTTCTGGGGAACCAGCAGAGAACTGAAAACTAGGGCAGCAGCTATTTTGAGATCAACTGCTATAAGAGTTGCACATGTTAAATAAAATCTGTTTGTTCCACAGTTCTGTCTCCTGTGACATTATTTCATCCAGTTTGCAACAACGTCTCTGACATAACACAACCTTTCTTCACAGGGGTTTAGAGTCTATAATAGGATTGGTGGTGCACCTATCAATGAAGATCTCACAACTGTGGCACACTCAGGCATGGCTACACAAAAGCCAAACAGAGATTGACATGTGGAATCTCTCTCTCAACTCTCAGGCCGGTTCAGTTGATCAAGTTGTTGTACAATTCAATTGTACTGATAGAGAGTAAAATGTAGTGATAGCAGTCAAACTGCCATATCTATAGCTGCTAGGCATGATACTGGCCAGTAGGGTTCCTGGGCTTCCCTCTCACCAGGCCTCTGTGTCCTCCTTCCAAGATCCATGACTGCCCTATGACCTTCCATTTCATGCTAGGTTCACTATTTTCCCCCATCTCCAGAATATGCCCCAGCTGTCCCTAGCTATCAGGGACAGCCCCTATTGTCTAGTTCTTGGGAAATCATTTCCCTGTTTTTGACTCGTGGGGATACAGTTTTCAGCGCGAGTTGCCATTCTTCAGGATTCGGTTGCTTTCCCGGCATTTCTAGAAGTTAAAACTTGGAGTGGGAAAAGGACACACTTCGCCTCTAGTGCCAACGTGTGTACATGAAAACTGTGGCATCATGCAGAGCAGAGCCGGCTACTTTATGCACACTGCAGCCACTGAGGTTTGTTCTGAATTGTTTATCACCTAGTTAGGACCATTAGCATGTTTCTCCCTAATATACTGTGAGGGTATTCAGAAGTTCATGCAAAACCAGGCTAAGAGAGTGCAGCCCGGTTTTGCATGCACATGTGAACTGCCGGAATCAGGCCCGATCCCGGCAGCCCGATCCCGGAAGCACCACGGCAGCAAGCCCGGCTATGAAGCGAGCAAGTGCTCCCTTAGCCTCCTTTGGGCAATAGCCTGTCAGCTGCAGGCATGGCTAGCATTCAGACTCGGGGAGGGGAAGGGGGAACCCCATAATGCACTGCACACTTGTGCGGTGCATCATTGGCGCTCCCAGGGCGGGAGGGGGCATCGTGGGGTGGGCTTGAGACTGATCCTTATTACCAAACTAGGAGGAGTTATAAGCATGTCCCTATTGTCATCTGTGAAATGTGGGAGGGGATGCTCCAGGGCTTTTGTTCCAGAAGGGCAGGCCAGGAGGCACACATAGACGCACACACTTCATTTTGGATCTCATGTGAGTATTCTCCCTCAGGAGCATCTGTATCTTGGGCCAAGGTACTAAAAGCAACCACATGGAATGCTCTTACCACATACCACATTTGTACTTTGCATCTCCATTGTATGCAAGACAGTTCACCTTTGAACCTTCCTGGGAATCTCCCCCAAATCCTTTTGCTCCCTCCCCCAATGGAAATCTGAAACCGTTCCCTTGTTGGGACCCAGAACCCTGGGAAAAATGTCTTATCTGCCCAGGGGATGGGGTGCCCTGCAAACACATTCCCCACCCCCACCCCCATGCAGCATCCATGTCCCATTTCCCCATCAATTCCACCCACCAGCCCTTCTCTCCCTCACACACAGAGAGAGGAGATATTATGCACACAAGCTCTTGGAAAGCAGCCAGCCCTCACCTCAAAGGTGCAGTTTTTACCGTTAGAGCTCAGCACTGCTCTGCTGGAGGCTAACACACACTCAGAAGCTCATTAACAGTGCAGCTCAGCTTTTCAAAGCCTGGAAGATAACTAGATGGCTTGTGGGCTGCAGCTCCGGACGGTGGAGACTGTAACTCTGCCTTTCTCTTCACTATGTCCCATTATCTCTTGCTCAACAGGCCAGCCCCTTCTTTAAAATACTGGACAGAGTACATCGGCCTCTTCAAAATGTTCCTGGTCGGACCCACTGGTTGCTCTCCACAGTTTCCCAGCAGACAACCTTCACCTCAAAACTTCCATGACATCCAATACATTAGAAATAAAAAAGTATGCAGAGGGCTTTCATGGATTTGAATTTGTATAAAGCCCCTTCAACAAGGGGCTATAAAAACACCTTTTCTTCCCTGACACGAGTGTGTTCTTTCCATTTATGAATAAGGTTAATGCATATGCAACACCAGGGGGTGGGGAAGCCGTACTGAATTTGAATGACAGTCCTTGAAAATAGAACTAATGGATTTTGAATCTATGTTCCTTACCTTGTTCTTGGAACAGGAGCAATCTCAAAGATGCATATTATCACTTACAATGAGCCTAAATGAGCCCCTGGTGACACAGTGGTAAAACTGCCGCCCTGTAACCAGAAGGTTACCAGTTCAGTCCTGACCAGGGGATCAAGGTTGACTCAGCCTTCCATCCTTCCGAGGTCAGTAAAATGAGTACCCAGAATGTTGGGGGCAATATGCTAAATCATTGTAAACCGCTTAGAGAGCTTCGGCTATAGAGCGGTATATAAATGTTATTGCTATTGCTATTGCTACAATGCTCACAATTTTTTTAAGTAATTCAAAGGTGTGGGGGCGAAATACACTGGCAATAATAAATGAATGAATGAATGAATGAATGAATGAATGAATGAATGAAGCGAGTAAGTAAATAAATTTAAAAAATAAAGGGTGTTTACTTTATACAGTTCTTGTGAGTGTTTAGAGCCCTCTGCAAACATTCTCTTGTAGCCCTTCTAAGCTTCACAGAAACTTGTAAAACTTAAACCAGGGACTTCCTAATCTGCATGTCTCTTAGCGACTAGATTACACAAGTCAAGAAGCAATTGGTTTGTTAATGATGCTGATATGCATACCACCCAGTACACTTGAGAAATTTTGCTGGTCCTGTTGAAACTCCTTTTGCATCTCTCAAAATTACGCAAACCTTTTGCCCAGCTGGGACCTCCAAACTTCCTTGAAAGCTTGTTTTAGACAACATTTAGAGGTAATTCTAGTGTCCCCCAAGTGTTGATCTGCCTTCTTTTGGTGGATTTTTTTTAAAAAGCCAAACTACCACAACATATTGGTAGAAGTAAATTAAATTCGAAGATACAGAGTCAGTTCAGATGGCATGTCACAGGAACAGAGGAAGCTGCCTTGGTCCCTCTAGCTCACTGTTGTCTACACTGACTGACAGCGGCTCTCTGAGGTTTCAAGCAGGACTCTTTCCCATCCATACCTGAAGATGCTAGGCATTGAACCTGGCATGGGGAACCATGCAAAACTGATACTCTGCCATTGAGCTATGATCCCATCCCGATGGGGATGTCCAAGCCAGTCTGCCTACTACACTATTGGGGATGTGCCCAGGCATGTCCTGCTCCCCTCCCAGCACTCCTTTCGCTGTCTCTTGATCACCTGGAGAGGGGGTGGTCTACCAGATTGCATGCAAGTGGCTTGGACAACCCCACAACACATTGACGAGAAGGGGAAAGGTGTGCCAGGAGCAGGAGAGGGAGTGAGACATACTCATGGGCTTTAAAGGGGGTTTAGATAAATTCATGGAAGCAGATCTATCCATGGCTACTAGTTGGAGGGCTATAGGCCACCTCCAGCCTCAGAGGCAAGATGCCTCTAAATACCAGTTGCAGGTGAGCAACAGCAGGAGAGAGGGCATGCCCTCAGCTCTTGCCTGGGGGCTTCCCAGAGGCATCTGGTGGGCCACTGTGTGAAACGGGATGCTGGACTAGATGGGCCTTGGGCCTTGTTCTTTGACATCTCTAGTGGCTGGAGGGAGCTGGCTCAGCCATATTGTCTGAAGCAGTTCACAACAGTGAGCATTTTATATAGTACTGTACATTGCTCACAGCACTTCATGTACACTGCCTTGCTGGACTCCATACAGAAACGTTGCAAGATAGGCATGAACAAATCCCCCATATTGCAGATAGGGGAGAGAAATGGAGGGGGGGGGCTTGTCTTAACACCGCTCTGTGACTTCATGCAAGAGGTGAGATTCAAATTAGGAATTTCCTGATTCATAACTCAGGTTCATAGCCTCTGCATCACAGCAGCTCTCACATCCAATCACTTGCAGACTCGGTCAGTCCCATCCCCTTCATACAGCTGCACAAAATTTGGTCTGTTAATGTATTTGCCTCATTTCAGGCTAATAGAAGGCAGCGGGGGTGGGGTGGGGGGGAGCAGATATTAGAGGTAGAAAAACCAATTTGATCTTTTCCCCCTCCTGTGGCTAATGCAGAATTGGTCCCTATGGGCTGTTCTCCAGTGCTTTGTCTTGTCCAGCTCTAAACGATTCCAGAAACGGGGCTCCATCTGCTTCCCTAGGGAGCTAATTCCATGGTCTAGTGGCTCGGAGTGCTAGGAAATGTTCCCCAACAGCCATTTCCTTTCCTTAATTTCAACCTATTAGTGTAGTTTTTAGTGTTTCTATTTCTTCACACTCCTGCCTAGCCTCTTGGAGTTGTAATTGAGCTTCCTTGTACTGAAATTAAAAAAATAAATAAAAATAAAACAACAGCATCTAGGTTCTGGCTCTCTGATCTCTCCTTATTTGTGTCTAATCTTTTTAATATCTATCTATACACACTATATTTTGTGCATGCCTAGCTGCACGTTCTGCCTTCTCACAGCGAGCTGCCCATCTGTTCTTCTAGAAATAGGCTTCTGAAATACTCTCAACATCCTGTCAGATGCTGCTTGGTCACTTGAGAATCCAATGGACAAGACGAGAGCAGCACACACAGGCCCTTTTACCTCAGGGACATGTCCATCTTTGTAAGAGGGAGCCTGGAAAGCAAAGGGAAACTGGAAAGTGCTGCCAATTCTGGCAGATGGCATGTAAGCTGCTGGAGAGCTCCCCAATGGCTAGAGAGGAACAGTCAAGAAAAAGGTGAGGACCCATGGAAAAGAATGAGCTCAAGATATGGGGAAAGGCACAGAGAAGGGATCCATAGCTTAGTGGCAGAGCACATGCCTTACGAGTATGTGGTCCTGGGTTCAATCCTTGACATCTCCAGTTAGAAGCATCTCACAGAGCAGGGATAGGCAAAAATTTCTATATGGGTGTGTTACTGTCAGCTATAGGAGACACCACAGAGTTAGATGGACCAATGGTCTCACTTGGTATAAGACAGCTTCTTCCTATGAACTCTGGCCAAAGAGACACTAAGGGCTGTGATGCGTGCAAATAGATCTTATACATCATTTATGTGTGCACACCTGTTCTGAGGATGTGTAGTTCCACAGTAGTTGTTTGATGTTGTGTCTGATTTATGCCTCAACTAAGCATCCTTTTTCTGGTGCTGCTTACAGTGCTGGTGGCATTTCTCCCATATTGCCAGTCACTGAAAAAAGTACATGGATGAAGTATTTCCATGGCCGCAGATGGGAATCGAACCACGACAATTTTGGATTTGCTTCCAGTTTAGATTCATCCGCATTTCTTCACTCTCCGGTTCAGTTCTGGTTCAGTCACTAACTTTAAAAAGTGCTTCAGGAACCAGGTCCGACACTTTGAACTAGTTCTGAACTGGTTCATACATTTCATGCAGAATATGGAACTCTTTTGCTTGAAGTGAATACAATGATAACTATTTCACTTGTGAAAACAGTGGCTAACATTCCCTGCACTGCTCTGATAATGAGTTGTGTTTCTTCCTTCTTCTGCAGCCCAGCAGCAGCAGTAGAGGGTGGAGTGATTTTTGCTGCTTTCCTCTCCCTCCTAAAGGACTCTTCACTTGCAGGAATGGTCCCCTGAGGGTCAGGTTGTGGAAGCACTGCAGGGAATGTCAGCCACTATTTCTTATGTTTAATGTTTATTTTAAATATTTCTTCTGTCATGTGTATTCTTTTTAGTTTGTTACAGTTTTTTTATAAATGAAATTGTACATAACTTGAAGGAAAACAGGAGGTTTCCCAGACAGCAAGCTTTACCATGGATTTTCTGTTAGGCTTTACTGCGAGTTCGAAGTTGCCCCCCACCCCACCCAATGACACAAAAAGTGGATTTTTTTAACCCTGGATATAAACTAGGCTGTGCTCTAACACGCAATGAAAAACCCAAATTGTGTGTGAAGTGCTTCCTGATAGCTCGCAGGGCCTTTGGGGTAAATTTGGCTGATACATAAACACACACCCTCCATTCTGGAGGAGATCTGAACGAAAAGCCGGTGTGAAAAGCTTCCAGGAAAATAACCTGTCTGGGATGAATGGCAGCATGGAGGAATGGCAGTGCCAAGGAAACACAAGAAGCTTCCATCCCAGCCTCAGCCCAAGAATCCTCCAGTCCACTCTGAGGTTTTGTTGCCAGTGAGTTGGCAAGCCTTTACTTGAGCACCAGGCAGACTACCAGTCCTGGGCTCTGCCTCTCAATATATCCTGCTCTTTCTTCTCTTCTTTTCAGATGGGAACTATCGTTTTTCCAAATACAGCTGGAGCAGAGAGAAGCCCTTCACATCTTTGAAAAGAGCATCCTGCACATCTGATTATTGAACTGGTTTTGAATTTTGATGTTGAACTTTTTGCATTAGGGGTTCAGTTCCCAGTCAGGTTCAAGGCAACCAAGAGATTTTAGGTTCAGATTCAGTTCTGGTTCATTGCAAAATAAAAAATAAATAAAAATCTCTGAACTGGCTTGGGGTTCAGGCTCAGTTTGAATCCTTGGTTTCCAGACCTACTGGAAAGGAAATACACTGCTTTTATGAATGGCATTGGCTACCAGTTGAGAGCTGTCACTGAGTTTTTTGCCTAAAATGAAGTCTGAAACAAATGTGAGAGGGCCTTTCCTCAAGGAAATATCTGCACTCAATGTGTGATGAACGCACCCCTTCCTACTAGTTAGGATTATATCAAGCCAGCGTACCAGGGATGCACTCCTCTCTGCCTTCTGAAGCTCCTGTCCATTTCAACAGGAGTTTGTCTATTTCTCATTAGGCTTCATTAATGGTGCCTAACATTTGACACTTGAAGGCCAAACTAGATGAATCTGCATGAATACTCTCTCTCTCTCTCTCTCTCTCTCTCTCTCTCTCTCTCTCTCTCTCTCTCTCTCATATACTTTACTTTACTTTGGGAGGGTGGGTGTGCATTCAAATATTGGCCAGATTTACCCTGAAGTTGCTGCGATATTTCAGAGAGCACTTCACACACAATTTGGGTTTTCCCTTCCTTATTGGAACCTAGCGTGATTTATGCCTGGGGTTTAAAAATCCTCTTTTTGCGTCAGAGTATCTGTTATTTCCCGAACTTGCAGTAGAGTCTTGCGGTAAACCCACAGTAAAGTCTGCTGTCTGAAAAGCCTCCTGGGGGTGATCTTAAGTGGTGATGAATGAAATATTTAAATAGCTCCACCCTCCATCATTGCTCTGCTGAAACTAGCAGTCTCCCCAAAATGCATTCAGGTGTTTTGTTTTAAGTCAGAAAACTGTTAATGCATCTCTCACCTATGGTCTACCTTGGCCCTGAGAACAAAGACTCTGCCATGAGGCAGAGTCTCATGGTATATGGATATGCTTCCTGCTTCTCTTTATGCCCCCACCCCCAATTCCATCTGTAGTGCAGACAACTGGAAACTCAACACAGCCAGAAAGTAGACACAGTGTGGACCATGGGGAATGGAAGCACATCAGTTGTGCAGCTAATCTCCGCGACCCCACCTCTCAAAAACATGTGCAGAGATGATTTAAAGGTCACACATGAATTATCCATCCAGAACATTCAGCAGTGCAACAGGCATCCACCCCCTGTAGATACTTCCTGATTCCCCATCCAATTTGATGGAGAAGTCTGCTCTAAAGAAAAACAAGAGCCAGAAGTCAACTGCTGCAGTCAGGATGAGTCCAAAGAAGTAACTGTTTGCAGAATGGGATAATTGTGAAAGCTGGAAACATACAACAGTTTCCTTTAAGAAAGCTGAACGATGAATCAGCCTTTGGTTCAGTTCCCTAACCTCGCCTCTGCATTAAGATCAAGAGGGAAAGCCCTGCTGCAAAATCTCTTCTATTTAGGGTTACCACCTGTTCATAATGTTTATGGACCATTCATATTTTGCAATAAGCTCCGTCCATAATATCTAGAACACTTCTTATGGAAAGGATTTGCCCATATTTCCTCATAAGAAACATAATCGCAAATGGGTGACAGTAAATATCACATGAATGACAAACCATGGATGATGTATTTGCCACTTTCGTAGACTGAATGAAACAATCTATCTTCCATCAGCATGGTGCAATATACATTGGCATAAAGCTCATGTTACTTGGATGCCGGAGAGGGAATTTCCCTTGACACAAGGAAATTGGAGAACAAATTTGTTAAAAGGGGAAAACATCTATCTTCTCAGAAAAAAAGTTGCAGAAGCCCTTGTGTGCTGTATAACCCCTGCTAAATGGACAAAGAGACATATATTAAAGTGGTGGCTCTCTTATATTTGACAGAAGGGAGAAGCTGTACCTAATCAACTGAGCATAATGTCTCTTGCAGTGGCTGTTGCTGGGGTCTCCCTTCTGTTTCTTTTAAAACTGGGAGACCCTTTGGAACAAGGAAGCACCTGCTCACTCCTTTTCCTAAGCAAGCCATGCTGAGAATTTTTTTGCTGTTTTTGAAAGTAGTACACAAATAATCTAAATAATAATTAACTAGCATCTGCATCCATGCCTCCGGCTGGCCCACCAATCACCCACCACCCACCGCCTTCTTCCCCCACCAGCCCACATGCCACCTCCCTCCACTTTTCTCTCCCTCCCCCTGCCATTTTCTGGCCAGCTGGGTGCTGGCTTCTTCTCCCCCCACCACCGCTTTCTGGCGGGTGGACTGGCAGGCTTCTTCTCCCTCCCACCGCCCCTCCACCCCATTTCTGGCCAGCTGGCCCACCCACTGCTTTCTGGCCAGCCAGGCGCCAGCTTCTTCTCCTGCCCCCACCCCTTTCTGGCTGTCTGATTGTCTGGCGGGCTTCTTCTCCTCCCCCCACCCCGGTTTCTCACCACCATCACCCCACTTCCTGGCCGGCTGGCCAGCATTTTCTTCACCGGCCGCAGCTACCATTTTCCTCCCTCCCACCCATCCTGTGACTATCCGGCAGCTCTCCGAACTCTCACAAGAGCTGCCACACACGGGATTAGACACGAGTATGTCTGCTTTAGAGAATTAAATATATAGAAGATAGATACTGGTGTCAAAAAAAGAAGGCAGGTAAGGTAAGCCTCATGCAGCACAATCCGATGCATGTTTACTCAGAAGTAAGCTCCACCAAATCGTATCAGTGGGGTTTTCTCCCAGGAAAGTGTGCATAGGATAGCAGCTTTAATGTTTTTCTTCTCTTGCCTTACTCGCATGATGAATGGATGGACTATCCATCATTTGCCAAGCAGAGACACTCTTGCCCCTAGACCTCTGGGCTGAAGTCCAGGGCCTCCACAGCCGCTGGGGGCCCCCAAATCATCTTTAGTCTGTCCTGGGTTGTGTGGTCACCTGGCTGAGCATAATGATGCTTAATTTGTGGCCCGGGGCAGGGGGGGGGGGTTATATATAGTTTTTAATATATGGTGGGTTTTGTGCTATCTGCTATTTGGACTAGGCCTTATCACTTGGTTTTAATATATTATCTTTTAATGTTTTCTATTTTTTTGAGCTGTCTCAAACATAGAATGAGGTGGCATATAAATGCAAGTGTACAAAAAAAACAAACAACTTGAAATACCACCACTGGGGAGTTCTGCCAAGGTTTTTGGTGGGGGCAGGAAGCACCACAAAGACCAGCAATACCTGGTTGACTAGAGGCAAGAAGCAGGCATGCACACATGCGCGCACAGACACACACACCAGCAGCATGGCTATCACGCTGCCTTCAATTTTCTACAAAAGAAAAATGAAAAACAATCATCATCTGCCTCCAGACTAAGGGGAAATTCATATAAGCACTTGCCAAATTTATGTCATGTTTTGTCAGCAGTGCCACCTTCAGGCTTTTGGGAGCCCTTGGGGCAAGACACCCAGGGGCGTAATGATGGGGGGGGGCAGGCAGGGCATGTGCCCTGGGCGCCACCCCGGTGAGTCACGTGGGGGGGCACCAAAAAGTGGCTTCCCCCCACCCCCCAGATTGCCCGCCGAGTGTGGCGGCGGGCGGGGGTGATTTGGCGGTGGCGGGCGGTGGCGGCGGGTCGCCCGCCGAGTGCGGCAGTGGCTGGTGGCTGGCTGGTGGCGAGCTGTAGCGCAGCCCAAGCGGCGGCGGCGGATCGCCCGCAAGTGCAGGCAGAGCGACGCCGAGCCTGCCTTCTGGCCCAGCGTCGCTTACCAACTGCGTGCGCAGTGAGGAGTGCCTCATTGCAGCAGGACAAAGGAGATGAAGTGACAGCCAAAAAGAAAAAGGTGGAGAGAAGTCCTAAGGTCCCTTCTACTGCTACCTTTAGCAGCATGTGTTCCATTGCAACATGGCTGCTTCCTGCACTGGATGGTAATTCTGCCAGCCTGAAATTAGGAGCCTATACTAGCATTCTTTCCCATCACCCCTCTGGGAACTGGCGCTAAGCTAGTGTCAGAAGAAACTGAAGCAGCATGTGCTTCTCCATGTGACCACGGGCTTCTGACATTACTGAGTCTTATGGGAAGGAGGGCCTTTGGTCCTACAGAAGTGGCCTTCAGAAGGGAGACAAGGTTGAAGAATTCAACAGTGGCTGAACAATAAAGGAACCTTGTTGCTGACTTGGTTAGGTTTAAAGGTGAAAAATAGCTGGATTAGAATGTCAGATTGCTGAGTCCTGCAGACCTGAATCGTCAAGCGCTTTCAAGCTGTGTGCTTTTCTTCCTACCCGGCAGCTGCTAATTAAATCCCAGCTTCAGGAAAGTTTACATATATATATAAGGAACCTTGCTCAACCTGGCAGGTTGTGTGTTGTCAGCCAAATAAGCAAAATGAAATCACTGTGCCTCCGGAGGGAATGAAGGTGGAAGACAGAACACCAATATTCAAGATTGGCAGTAAGCAAACACACTCAGGAGGGGCTCACACATCACACACACCCAAATTTCCAGTTCAGCATCTCGGCATGGGGAGGAAAATGCTTTCAACATGAGCTGTATCAGATTCAAAGTCCCGAATCAACCCTCAAGAATGCACTTCTGCATTCTCTTTGAATGGTCTCATTTGAATGTGCAGCAAGCAACCTCTGACAAAGGGTTTGCCTCAGCAACTTTTGGATCCATTTAAATTTGCCTTGGCAACTGTAACTCAGGCCAAGAATCAAAGCAGGCTGCTTGTTTCCATGGCTGTAGGTAGCAAACCAAAGTAGAATACACTCTCAGGCCTCACAAGACTAGAACCTAGGTTCTTTGGAGATTATAGAAATGAGGTGGGTGTTTTAATCTAACAGCTGGGGGGGGGCGGTGACCCATTGAAAAGAACAGGACTTTCATATGACTAATAATGTTGTTAGAAGAAGGTATTTTGGCAGGCACAGCTTGTCATACAAGTCTGAGGAAAGCTGCACTTGCTGAAATGTCCCCCTCCCACCACCACTTCATAAAAACAGTTATGAAAAGGTACAAGAGTTCTGCTGTTCCCTCTTGGATCTGGCCATGTAACTCACAGCCGCCACAAGAAGGCATGAAGGGAACAGCCCTTTTCTTTCTCCTAGGCCAGCAATGTATGGAAGCTCTTCAGATTTTTGACTGGCCAGATGGCACTATATCAATTCCTCACATCAAGTCAGCTCTCAGTTCCAGACAGGACACCAGAACTCTCTCCCCTGCTGATCTCTATCTCAGCCCTTAATGATGCTACTGGTCCAGGATACCACAGTCCAACTCCTGAGGGATACGGGAAGGTTTTATAGTAACTGCATGGGCTGGCTGTGCTGTTCTGGGCCCAGTTCAAGATGCTGACCTTTAAAACCCTCCATGGCCTGGGAACAGTGTTTCCAAGTCATGTATCCCCATATGAGAGACAGGACCTGGCATCTTTCCTTCTCTAGGTAGAAAAAGAGCGGGGAGTGGGGCTCATCTCGTAAATGGCGCCTGGGGGGGGCATAACACTCCTGCTGCTGCAACAATTCAATTCTAAGCCCCCCCCCCAAAAAAGTGCATTAGAGTAAAAGAAATGTCTTTTTTTAATGTCTCCTGCATCACAGCTTTTGTTCTTCATCTCTTTCTGTGAGGTCCAGGTTCCTGTTAGATTGTGTCAGCAATCTGAATCTTCCTAGAGCCTGTATCAGAGAAGCCTGGCAAGTTGATCTCATTGTAAAAGGCAGAACTGGACAGGGCTCTTTCCTAAGATTTCAATCAGTAATTGGTGCCCAGATATTTCCATGGTAGGCAATCAGGTCTCAGTTTGTGAAGTCCAAGTTCCACTAGAGTGGCTGGTGGCTCTAGTAAGGGTTAACCATTCCAGTCGTAGATCTCAAGAGCAAGTTCTGAGCTTCCCCTCTAGTTCTCTTAGGCAAGATCTTCCCTGAACTTGTGTCAGACACCTTTTCTGCCTAGTCTGGTACTGGTGAATGGACTCTACCAAATGATTGGTGCCCGATAGTCCCTTTGGACCTCCTGATGCTTGAAAATCAGAGATGGACTAGGCCACAATTGCAGTGGATTACAATACCCCTCCACCTTCTTTCAGAACCCTTATTCTGGCTTTCTCTTTCATGCAAGGATGTAACCAGGTTGGAGTGGGCCCTGGGACAATGTGAAGATGGGCCCCTGCCCCCAAACCTTCTTCAGAAAGGCATGAGGGGGAGAGCAAAGAGCAAGCTGCCACCCAGCTGGTGGGGGCCCCTCCCACCGAGGTCCAGGGACATCCCCCCCCCTTGTTCAACTGTAGTTACACACCCCTGCTTTCATGTGCTCAACCCTGGTTCCTACTCCTGCTTTCTGAAGCTCACTCTTTCCCTTTGTCCCCTTGAGACACCTCCCTCCATCCTTCTCTTCTTCCTTTCATTCCTGGGACGCTCCCTGCCAGTCTTCCTTTTCTCGGCTCCCTGCTGCTCTCGGTCTGCTGCCTCCTCCTTTTCTAAGCCCTTGCATTTCCTCTGCCTGTGTTTCCTTTAAATACCCCTTTGCCCTTTCCCCCTCATGCCTTCTTCTCCTTAGCCTACCTTTTTCTCCAGCTCCTATTTCTCACTCCATTGCCTGCTCTTCTTTCCTCTTTCAGTAACCCTGGCTCTGGGCTTCCTGCCCCAATGCCCCAACCTCTGCTGCTCAGTCTGTCTATGACATCAACACTGCCTTGCCAATCAGTGTCAGAGGCTTCAGTGCCACAACATTCCTGATTATATTACATATATCACATACTTGTACATTCAATGGTTTCTTCCTCTCATGCACAAATCCCAGCCATCCAACCATCTTAAAAATGAGGTTGATGAAAAATAAGTTGGGAATCCTGATTAATTCAGATTGCAATATTTCTTAAAGCCTTAGGATATTTTGTGGTGGTGATTTTAAGGTGAGAAAATGGCCTTAGATATAGAAATTTTCCACGGTCTCCTCTAAAGTTTATTTATTTATCATTACATTTTTATACTGCTTCAACCATTCTTCTCTAGGCAGTGTAATACATCTGCAGAGTGTACCCTACTTACAATCACTGGACAAGTGGGGATGATACATCCAACTGGCCTGCCCACCATGCTGTGAAAAGGGAGGATTGAAGCCGCACGTGTCCTGCACTGTTCTGCCATTTAAAGTAGTACAAGAACCATGTGATTAGGGGTAGTTCAGACATTCCGCCCCACTCCATGAGTATCTGGGGTAGGGATGGCATGCAGAGAGGAAGACATGTGTAGCCACACTTTAAATTGTGCAGTGGGTGGGGCCAGCAGGACATATCACCCAAACCGGCCCATTATCTTCCAATAACCAGGGAGATGCATATTCTGAGGGACAAACTACACATCACACTGGGCATGTGACTGGGGCAAACATGCTTGCTTTAATAAGTTATATAGTAGCTTCAGGGGCAGGGGTAATCAAGATCATTCATTCATTCATTCATTCATTCATTCGATTTCTATACCACCCTTCCAAAAAATGGCTCAGGGCAGTTTACATAGAGAAATAACAAATAAATAAGATGGCTCCCTGTCCCCAAAGGGCTCACAATCTAAAAAGAAACATAAGACAGACACCAGCAACAGTCACTGGAGGTCCTGTGCTGGGGGTGGATAGGGCCAGTTACTCTCCCCCTGCTAAATAAAGAGAATCATCACGTTAAAAATGTGCCTCTTTGCCAGGTTAGCAGAGGTTCAGGATCATGTGGGAGAGGGGCTTTCTTTACCTCATCATGGTCCCAATCCAGATGATCCCCACAGCCATGGCTGCTTTTGTAGAGGAAAAACTAAGCACGTCAGAGTCAAATATACCATTAACATAACATGCAATTTGCATCTGAGTGCCTCAGCTTTCTTAATAAGAAAAAAAGCAAGCTCCTAATTTAATTAGATCAGACTGATTAAATTAAATTAATTGGTCAACATTAACAAATTTACTTAGCATAGGGTTAAATAATTTAATCCTACTTGCTTAGCATAATGTATACAGGTTACAGAGTTCTGGTTTTCTTGGCACAGGAATTACATGATCCTAGACACAGGATCATGATTCTTATTTTTTTGTATGACTGGTGGTTAACTAACCCCTAGAGAGGAGCTGAACTTTTGCAAGGCAATATGCTTGGATCTGGTAGCTCCCTGCCAGTCTTCAAAGACTGATTGCAAAGCTGATCATGATAGCTAAAACTGTTTAGTAAACCTCGCTGAAGAAATACACACTTTGAACCACTGTAGCTCAGTAAAGCAAAGGAATCTTAAGTAGACATGTTTCAAAAGTAGAGATGGGTCAGCAACTGAGAAGAGCCCCTAACTTAAGATGCCATGGTAATTTGAAAGGGGTTTTTTGCTTGTCTTTTAAAGGTTCCTCTCTTTTTTATATAGTATAAAGAAATAACAAATATTATCTGTACAATTTGATAGCAGAATCATCAAAGACATGCAGATAGAAAACCCAACTGGAAGATCAAACAGAACAAAAGTAGTCTAAAAAGGCAATTTACCACATCTATATAATTAATTCCTGTAAAGGGGATGCGTGGGGATGTGGCAAGCTCTGTCCCCACTGCAGCCACGACCAATGGCGGGCCCAGAGGGGTGACATATGCAAGGGAGGGAGGGAGGAGCATGCGCGAGGAGCCGGTTGGGGCAGCACTCACTAGGAGGCAGTTGGGCCAGTGGGCAAAGCCCCACTGCCCAGAGGAGGAGGGAGAGAGAACGACGTGTGGCAGGAGGAGGATGGGCAGTGGGTGAAGCCCCATCACCCCGAGGAGGAGGACGGTGAGACAGAGGGAGGTGGCAGTGGCAGGATGACCTGCCCCTGCCCCCCCCCCAGGGAGAGATGGCAGTGGCAGCATGGGCGCGCGTTGGCTGGGCCCAAATAGAGGCGCAGATGCTTTGCGCCTGGGTCCACTAGTTGTAATTGTCCCCTGCTAACAGAGCAAAGAGGCACGTTTTTAAAGTGGTGATTCTTTTTATTTAGCAGGGGGAGAGCAACTGGCCCTATCCATCCCCAGCACTAAGGTGTACCAGGCCAAAATATTGTCATAAATGCTATATGGGATCCAGATATGGGATCCAAATGCTATATGGGTTTCCACCTGTAATTTCAAACCTATGGAAGTGGTCCAGTCTCGATTCCTTCATGCCATATTTCAGGTGTCTAGATGTGTCTCAAATGCCATCCTACACCTAGAAGCAGGTTTAACCAGAGTCAAGGCCCAGGGATGGCTCCACACATTTAACTATTGGCTCAAATTACGTTTCTGCCATCAGGGGCCCCCAGTACTGAAAGATGAGTTCCACTCTAACTGGTGTAAGAGCCTCTATGATAAATTGGGTAGATATGGCTTCTCTCCACAATACATATTTTCATTGGGATATGATGCTGCCAAAGAAGTTATTAAACAATGAACAGTGTATATGGAGAAGCAAGTTGATCTAATTTATGTTGCCCCTAGTAGTATTCCAGACAGCTTCCCAAACTACCCTCAGCCTCACAAATTTGACCACTCTAAATCAGAGGAGAGCTTTCTCACTGGTACAGATTAATGCCCTGCCTTCTGCCATTTTGGATGGCAGAGTTAAGAAAATACCGCTCAGGAACCGACTATGTCCATGCGGCTCAGACAATATTGAAACTATTTCACATGTTCCTCTATATTGCTCATATTTTAGGGACATTCATATTGCCTGGATTGAACCACTTTTTTAAAATATGCCAGGTTGATCGGAAGAATATTATGAGGTGAGTCTCACAATCAGTGAGACCAGCCTTAAAAGGGTTTGTGGGGAGAGCGGGCCTAGACTGCTCTCCCCGCAGACAATCCTCAGACAGCCCTGGGTGGCGAGATCAGCTGCCCACATGACCGCCAGCTCTGTCACGGAGTTGGCGGGGACTGCGGGGATCGGGGGTCGCGTGGCCCCCAGAAGTTCCAGGATGCCCCGCACAATGCTCCAGTGTGCGGGGCATGCTGGAGAGACCCCACGAGCTGGGGGTCTTCTCGTGTGTTACGCTGCAGCAATACAAGACCAAAAAACCTGGGTTGGCGGAGCACTCGCTCCGCTAACCTGGGCTAGGGGGAGGGGGAATTAAGCGGGTGACCCGCTTTAGGGAAACGGGGCTCGTCTGCGAGCCCAGTGGTTCCCACAATCCATGGGAAGCAGTCTAAGCTCCCTTACCCCACTTTCCACTGATCGTGAGAATACCCTCTAGATCTCCTTCCTTCTGGCAGACTGTCGTAAATCTGTTGGCACAGCTGACCCAACAGGATTTACGATCCCTCCAGCTCCACTTCTGTGAGTCAAGATCGAAATTCTGTAGATAAGAGTAGCAGCTTAGCTGCTCGGACGAAAGCGAAGAATGACTGTCAGAGCCAGCATGGTGTAGTGGCTAGAGTGCTGGACTAGGACCAGGGAGACCCAAGTTCAAATCCCCATTCAGCCATGATACTAGCTGGGTGACTCTGGGCCAGTCACTTCTCTCTCAGCCTAACCTACTTCACAGGATTGTTGTGAGAAGAAACCTAAGTATGTAGTACACCACTCTGGGCTCTTTGGGGGAAGAGCGGGATATAAAATGTAAAAAATAAATAAAACAAACAAATAAAGATAAAGTAGTATAGACAAAATAAAGTCCCTTGAAACTAAACTAGGTACCCCCCTCTACAATATCTGAGCAATAACTGAAACAAAGGAGCAAGGAAGGAACAGAACAAGGAGAGGCTGAAACAAGAAAGGGTGAACAATTCTAAGTACGAGGAACACTGTCTGCGGAAGGCAATGTTGCTGACAGTACCATCTCAGGAACAGCGTCGGCTTGATATAGGGCTCAAGATAACCGGCAGCCAATCAGGCTTTCCTGACTCAGCATTTCTGTTTCCTCTCCTGTGAGATCTTGCGCCCTCGTGTCTCCCACTGAGCCTTTCTCTTGAGATGTCTTCTTAACACAGGTGAAATTCCAGCTTCCTCCTGATCAGTCTCCTCAGCCCTCATCTCTGCCAGCTGTTCAGATGCCCCTGTCTGCTGCCATTCCAGCCCAGCATCAGAGTCTGTTCTCCCAACCAAGTTCTCCCACTCCTCCTCTGACTCAGAGGTCTGGGCCATGACACCGACCAGTATATAGCCATTACAGCTGAGGTAGCAAGATCCTGTGCGGCAGCCTCTAAACTGAGATGGGAGCAACTGACTAATTGTAATTGAGATCTCTGTATACTTTGATGTTTTATTATCTAGCTCTGTTTTGATCTTATTTTGTTTTATCTTGATTGCTACTTTTATTTTTATTTGCTGATTGCTGGTCACTGACCATAATAAATTCATTCGTTCATCCCCAGCATAATATCCCTCCAGTGGCTGTTGCTGGTATCTATCTTATATTTCTTCTTTAGATTGTGAGCCCTTTAGGAACAGGGAGCTATTTTATGTGTTTGTTTATATCTATGTAAACCGCTTTGGGAACTTTTGTTCAAAAGCAAAATATGAATATCCATGGTATTCATATTTGTAATTTAACTTAAAGCTCTGGCAGCTTCCTATAGATCCCAACTGTACCTTTGGTTTGTATCATATCAACAAGTATCAGTGGGACAGAAGATCCTGTAATGGACTTGATTAATTGGAGAATTCAAGCCCAAACTGGGCATATCCTGGGGAAAGACTGCCAGATATGATAATGATACCCCTGCTAACTTGGCAAAGAGGCACCTTTTAACATGGTGAGTCTCTCTATTTAGCAGGGGGAGAGTAATTGGCCCTATCTACCCGCAGCATACTTCCAGTGACTGTTGCTGGTATCTATCGTGTTTCTTTTTAGATTGTGAGTTCTTTGGAGATACGGTAGGAATCCATCTTATTTATTTGTTATTTCTCTGTGTAAACCACCCTGAGCCATTTTTGGAAGGGCGGTATGGAAATTACATACATACATACATACATACATACATACAATGATACTGTAATCCCAAATTTCTTCCAGGAGCATGGTATAAATTTGCAGGGACCTTCTCACAAAGACCTTAAAGGCAAGTTCTTGGATACTGAGTGAGGCAGGGCACATTTCTGGTTTATTTGGAACTCCTAGATACTGCAGTCACTTGAGTTGGGGTTGCTAGGACACTATCTGCAAATTACATCTGTTTTTTAGTAGCTTGGTGGCAGCGAAAGACCTTTCAACCAAAGCTCCTCACACCCTGTATCTCCCTCCTCTCCCACCTGCTGGAATAAGCAGGTCTTTCATTTTACAACACAGCGGCCAAAAGGGAATGGGTGGGCAACAGGGCCTGAGGAAGTTGCCAAGCTTGTACACACAGAGCCATCCTTTATAAAAGTAGTGGCTGGTGTGTGCGCCACCAAAGCGGGGGAGGTTGCAGCGAGAGGCACCTTCAAGCATAATTTAGTAGGTGCTTATCTCTGCCATCTCCGCCCTGGCCGCACCTGCAAACTACTCTAAGCAGCAATGCACCGCCCTCTACGGAAGTCAGGTGAGTGGCAGAGCTGATCCCATGCTTCAAGGAGGACTAGACAGCATGCTGTTTCTCAGAGCAGCGTGCAGGTGCAGCCATGGTGGAGGCAAACACCTACTAATTTATGCTTAAAGGTGCCTCTCACCCCAGCCCCACCTGGCGGCACCCACACTGACTGCGACTACTGCTTTATAGTACTGATGCAGCAGGAGGGTTTGACACTGCTGCGCCTCCTGCCCCATTCCTTCCCAGGTCCTATTGCTCATCCTTCTCTGTCATAAAAATATCATTCCATCCCGCTTGCTTCTGCAGTTGAGAGAGGAGGAAGGAGGAAGGGACCTGGAAAGGAATGAGGCAAGAGTTGCTGTAGCAGTACTCTGTCCCACTGTATTAGCACTGCCAAAAATGAACAATGCAACCTGGTAAGCCAAGGAGAAGCAGTAAACTGGAGGAAGCCCAGCAGAGCTGTTAAATGGAACAGATGTTAAGTCCAAGCATCAACCTGGCAATTCTAGATGTGGGTTTTGAAACAAAGATCTAGAACAGACCACCTCTTGTCTCAAGGGGCAGAAGAACAATCATCCTCATTTGTGTGCCCTGCTAGTGCAGGAGTGAGTTCTAAAGCCACTGGATGAGCTGATATAAATTCACCTTACTGCAACAAAGTTAATGGTGAACATTGTGCTTCCCTTCTCCTTGCGATTTGGGCTTCCAGTCCATTGCATATCCAACAAGGTATCGGGCCCCTGGTTAAAGTATTCTTAATTGACTGTAGAAGCTGATTCAGGAAATGGATGTAGCATGACAAAAATCAATGCTAATCGCCCTGACAATTAGCTAATGCCTTAATAATTGGAAATCCAGGCAGTACTCTACTGTACTGTATACCTCCAGGGAAGTCCATGCTATCACCTTCAGGAGAGAAGCAGGATTATGCCTAGTCTTTGAAGGGATACAATTTGGTACTGCTTCAGAATACTAAGTTTGCCCGCAGTGAAAATTCAAGGCAAATTTGGAGGTTCATTCTTTGAAGAATAATTTGAAGAATTTTGAGGGACGCAAGTAGAGCTTCAGTCAGACTAGTGAAACTCCTCAGGGGTAGTCTGCTTATCCCAGAAGCTGCTGATTTAGCAAAATTTTGAAATGAATTTGGAGATTCTTGCTAGGGCTGACCCAATACATTTTGCCACCTAAGTGAAAAAGTCTGAATGGCACATGTACACACACACACACACACACACACACACACACACACACACACACATGCACAAACTAACACAGAAAACAGTTCAGTGGGGCCTTTGTTTGCATACATTTCACTTAAATTAGTGGAAGCTGAGTGAGAACATGGTGGATTGTGCCCTGCTCAGAGCTGTCTCTGCCACTTTAATAGTGATTGAAATTTGCAACCTGAGATGGCCACTTAATTTGCCCTATGGTTCCTCCTTGAACAAGAGCAGTGCTCTTGCATAGCTCCCATTCATTTCAGTGGAGTTTGTGCAGGAGAACTCCCAAGTGCCTGTGCCTTTAGTAAGCAGTGCTAAGGAGCCCTTCAGCCACGTTTCCATGAAAAATACCATGTGGCAATGGGGCTGAGCATGATTAACACCAGCAGGACCAATTGGATGGGTCTGACTGAGTGGCAATTGCATGGGAAGATCCACACGATCAGCCCCACCATATGGTTGCATCATTCACATCCAACCCCCAGCCATGTGGGATAGTGTTATGGAAAAGTAGTTCCCGCATGGCTGCAGTGGAAGGGCACCTGAGAGGGGCACCTGACAAGTGGACATTTTGCAGTACTGTTCTGAACATCAAGTTCATGAAGAGTGTCAAAGAAGAATTATGAAGTCAATAAAAGAGAAAATCTAACGACAAGATGGATGGACAGATGGACGGGGGAAAGAACATTCCTTGGGGAGCTAACCACCCTATTTCACTTGTTAGACAAGCCCCCTGGTACTCACCACTTTCTCCCCAGCTCTTTTCCTTCATTGGGTTCCCATCATCATGTTTTAAAGCACTCAGAAAGCACTATAAAAATACTCTTAGTGTTATTAAGAAGTTGTTTCTGTGATCTGTAGGAGCAGGTATCCTAACTAAAATGTAAACATGGTGAACACACAAAGCTGTTTATACCAAGTCAGACCATTGGTTAATAGCCCAGTATTGTATTCTCTGACAGGTGGTGATTGTCCAACGTTTTAAGGTGGAGGTCTTTACCAGCCCTGCTACCTGAGATTCTTACAGATTGAAGATGCCCAGGACTGAACCTAGGCCTTACTGAATGCAAAGCATTGAGTAGACATAAGTTTTGGGCAGTATATAAATATGTTTAAAAAATAAATAAAATATTCTCTATCACTGAACTATGGGTCCTTCTCACACCACTATTGGCCCATTTAACTTAAATCAGTGGATCGTTGTGTAGATGTGACATAGGGAACAATAATGTTGGAGATGGAGCATAGAGTGAGAATCTCATTACTGCAGATGTATGACAGAGTTTGATGTACTGATGTAGCACTATGGTCTATATTTTAGAATCCTTTGCAAATAAATGAACAGGACCTAGACTAAGTATTTTAGACCAGGGACAGCCAACCACTGTCCTCCAGCTGTTGTTGGACAGAACACCCCATCATTCCAATTCATAATGACCAACAGTTAAGGATGATGGGAGTTGTAGGCTAATATCTACAGGAGGACTGAGGTTAGGCATTCCTGCTTTAGGCACATACAGACTAGGAGCCTCATTGTAGCAATCACTCGTGGACATTCCCAGAACTATAAAAGGGACTGAGTGAGGTGTCCTTAAAGAATTTGGTGAAGTTCTCTGTGGGACTTACTTCTGATTAAGCACGAATCAAATGAGCCCGCAAATCAAGCAAAAATATAGATTGAACCTTTTGCATTATTCAGCTAGGACTGGACAAATAGGACAGATTGAAGGGAATGGATGATATTCATCCCAGGTCTGGCAGGTCCTGGCAAAGTTTGCCACCTCCAAACAAACCCCAGGTTCTGCTGCTTTTCATATTTCCATTAGAGTAGCCAACCAGCCAGTTTTGTACATGCCTGGCTACTAAAACCATGTAATGATAGATAACCTGGACTCAAACTGTATATTCCAGTATATTCCAGCTTACATCAGGAGGAGCCTGGCAGAACCAGCTGAGTCAAGGTGGAACTCAGTGGCAGGAGGCAGAGGGGACCAGCCCCCTTACTGCTTGTGCTGGCTGGCTCCTTTAGCTACAACTTTGAGAAGGTTACAGAGGGGGCGTGTTTTGGCTAAAATTAGCAGGAATTAGGGGCTGGAACTTATGAATTTCATTAAAGGCCTTCTCACCTTCCTCCTCACCTTAACTGAAACACTAGTTGAGCCTGGAGGAGTCTGGTAGGTCAAAGGCAGAGCTTAAAGAGAATCTAATAGGTCTGGCTGAAATCTGCCCATGACCTGTGGAATTGTGACCTGGCTGCATCACTGACCTTCTGGATTATTATTTGTATAGCATTAGCAACAGCAATGTGCATAGTGCTTTACAGCGTAACAAAGAAGGCACAACCCTGCCTGTAGGAGTTTACAGTCTGAAAGAGATGGCGTCCCAGCTCTGTCCTTGACCCATCTCTAGGCCCCACTCCTAACCTACCAGATGTGGCCCTAACTCTGCTTTTCTTGGCCCCAACTAGGTGTCCAGTATTATTGCAATAAAAATAAGCCAACTTAGATTCAATGTCGAGAAATGCCACAGCTGTGAAGGGAATGCAAGTTCAGTTCCTCCTATTTAGGGTAGAGTGGGGCACACTCTGTGGCTGGGCCTCCCCACTACATACTATGTCAACCCTTCCCTCCACAGACCTCTGGTTCTCCTGTTTTTGTTTGGTCCTTCCTTTCTCCCAAACAGCAATCATGTATTCCCTGAAAACTTGGTCTGTCAACACATGGCATATACAGCAAGAACCTATTAAGCGGCTGTAGTTGGAGAGTGTGTGGTTGGAAGTGAACCCCTTCATCTTGCTTGAGGAAAAAACCACAAGCCCTGTGCTTCTAAATCTCCTAGGGGGTCCTTAGCTTTGCTTACGTGTCTTAGGTTTTGTAATGTTTTATGGTTTTTGTCTTTTGCACTGGTGTAGGGTTGCTCTCCAGCCTCGTTGCCATCTCCCTGAAATGAATCACTGGTTAACACTCTTTATTGCTCAGCATGTCTCATATATATATCAACTCCCAAGGAAGCCCCTTCAGTCAAGGAATCGTTAATCTGACTTGCTGCTAGGAACTCCATGCTTGGTAATTATGAGACCAGGCCTTGCTCAGCTGAGAATTCATCGCCCAATAATAGGTTGATCAGTGCAATTATAATGGACTTGAGGGAATGGGGAGCTTGTATACCCTTCTCAGTTATCTGGGATGCACAAGATCAGCCTCTGTCAGATGACTCTGAGGCCATTAACATTTCACTGTGAAGTGCTTCAAGAGGCCCTTCCTCACTGCATCTCCATTCCTTCTGAACATGCCTCATGTACTTTTGTGACACAAGGTATATTCACAGGAAACACACAACCATTCACTTACTGCCGACATTTTCACTCACATTGCTTTTTCTGCCCTACATCTTTGTAACTAGTAAATTCTGCATCTGAGCAGATTCCCCCATCTCAGAACAGGCATGGGGTCACTCAAAATTGTGGATCTTTGAGGGTACACTGACTGAAATGCCAGGTTCTTAAACAGATGAGTCCTGCTCAGAAGACCTTGGGTAAAGATCCTGCTGGCAGTCATTGAATGAGCTTTAATGTGCAGACAGAGGGTCAGTAAGAAGCCATAACAGTATCAATCTATCCAGCCTGCTGCCCTCACTAAACAGTACATAAGTTTTAAGCAGACTGCCGGCATATTGCATGATCTTGGGCACCCAATTTGTATCCCTGGCTAGGTTGCAGCCAGCGGCATGTATACCCTTATTGCCCTGTCCATGTCACACTACCAAAGCTTTTGATTCCTCAAGGGATGGTCTGGCAGAGCTTTCACTGGGGCAGTGTGCCCAGTGCTTCTACCCTGAGCACAGCTGACTGGGGGGAATACAGTCTCTTGAAAGGCCGTGCAAACTGAGGAGATGATTGTCACAAGCCTTTGTAT
This sequence comes from Hemicordylus capensis, assembly GCF_027244095.1. Taxonomy (NCBI): domain Eukaryota; kingdom Metazoa; phylum Chordata; class Lepidosauria; order Squamata; family Cordylidae; genus Hemicordylus; species Hemicordylus capensis. The sequence continues at coordinate 158,767,761 of NC_069660.1, forward strand.
AGCTTAAGGGCAGAGAATAGTTTGCTTTGCTTAATAGTCTTGATGGCAAGTGGTTGTTCCAGGTCAGACTTACTGAGCCAGGATGTGGACTGAAACCAATGGGCATATGGGGCAGAGGAGAAACAGCTGGACACGCTGAAACAGAATATAAATCATTCAAGCTGAATGCCTGCATTTTTGCAGCCACGTTTATTTATTTTGTGATTGGCTGGTAAGAAGGAGCCAGGGGTACAGTGGGTGAATCCAAAACATGGCAGGTTGTTTCATTCAACGGAGTGGTTTAAAGGCCTCTATGTGGGGATGAATCTCAGCACTGGAAGCTGGTTCCAGTAGCAAATCTAAAAATAAACAAAGAGAGATGGTATGTAAAGTATAGTGACTAAGAGACAGAGCTATGAATTAGGAGGACAACCCAAGTTTGCATCCCATGTCTGCCACAAATTCACAAGCCAGCCTTAGTCAAGCTACTGAGCCCCACTCCTTCCCCATCTGCAAAATGGGACTGATAATACTAACCTGCCTTACAGGCAGGGTGGATTTGATTTAAATCAAACTGATTTAAATCACGATTTAAATCACGATTTAAATCACGATTTAAATCACTAGCAGGGTGGATAAAAATTAAAAAAATCTGATTTAAATCAAAAAAATCATTTTTTTTATTTAAATCGGATTTTTTTTATTTAAATCGGATTTTTTTTATTTTTATCCACCCTGCTAGTGATTTAAATCATGATTTAAATCAAATCCACCCTGCTTACAGGGTTGTTGAAAAGGAGAATGATGCATGTAAAGCCCTTCCACTGGAGCTATATAAATGCTATTAAAATCACTGACTGAAATTAAGTTCTAGAAATACTTAGGAGCCAGCGTGGTATAGTGGTTAGAGTGCTGGACTAGGACCGGGAAGACCCGAGTTCAAATCCCCATTCAGCCATGGGACTTGCTGGGTGACTCTGGGCCAGTCACTTCTCTCTCAGCCTAACCTACTCCACAGGGTTGTTGTGAGGAGAAACTTATGTATGTGGTACACCGCTCTGGGCTCCTTGGAGGAAGAGCGGGATATAAATGTAATACATGAATGAATGGATGAATGAATGGCGAGGCCCAGCAGACAGGCTCCAGCAACCTCAGACCTGCCTAAGAGGGCTACGCCAATATTAAGAAGATGTCTCAAGGAAGTGCAGACAAACTAAGAGAGGGCAATGGTCTGGCTGGCAGCAGACTGCCATTTGCCAAAACCTGAAGCCTGGCTTGAGCAGCCTTTCTGTGGACTTCAGGTTTCTGCCTCATTCAGAAGGCATCCTTTCTGAGCGTCCATTCCTAACAGAATTTCCATGCCTGGACACAAGAAGACAGCACAGACTGAGAGGGAAGACTGACCCCTGCTGGCTGTCAAAAGGCATCTCCAGCTTGCCAGGGGATTTGTCCTGAGACCCAGCTATGCTTGCAAGACCTGTTGGGATCACGGCACAAGGTTCATAGCTCCAGGCAAGGCAATGCACCCTGTCACCGTGGCAGAATGCATTTTTTCAGACAGAGCAGCTCTTGTGTATTATTAAAGGGAAGAGAGGGACTCTGCATCAGGCTGGCTCATTTGGTAATCTTGACAGCAGCATCTCCAGAATTCAATGGGCTTTGAGAGTTCGCATTTTATTCTAACAAATAAACTGGCCAAAATCAGGAGAGAATAGATCTGCTTAAGGCTGTACTTAAAATAAATAAAAAATCCAAATCTCATATGAGAAAAATGCGTACTCTGCAATCAGAATCAGGTAAGGAGCGCAACCATGGTGTGTAATAAACTCATAGGATATTGGAGCAGAGATCTGGCTTCAAATTCCCACTCAGCCATGAAGTTCACTGCGTGGCCTTGAGCAAGGTATTTTCTCTCAGCCTAACCTACCTCCCAGAGCGGTTGTAATGACCAAATCCGTTAACCCCATGGACATCACCCTGATCTCTTGTGAGGAAGCTCAGAGTACAAATGCCCCTCCCGATCTTTCGGCTCTTGCTTCCCTGCATATCTCCTCCACCTGTGTGAGTGGGTCCTCCAGCTCTACGGTCTCTGGCACTCTAAGATGCCCATTCTCCTTTGCTGCTCCGCTCTGGCATGGAACTCCCTCTGCAGATATGAGAGCTTAACCTCTTAATCTTCATACTCAACTATAATTATACTTAAATGGATCTAACTGCATCTCCTCCTGTTCACCCAGGGTTGCCCTTCTCTCTTCCTCCCGCCCTCTGTTGTCTTCCTCAGTGATAATTCTGGGTTGTAAACTCCGGGGGGGGTGTCTCTGCTTCCTTCTTTTCTTTTTGTGTATGAAGGCTCTGTGAAATGCCATGTACACTGATGGCACTATAGACATGGTAATCAGGATGATGATGAATAAATTATGCACATTTGCATTTCTCATTCTGTGCTGAATTGGATTGGAGGAGGAGACAGTTTGCTTTCATCCTTTGCAGTTTGTCTAGGATTGGGGCACATCGTGTTCACGATAGCACACCCAATTCTGGCAACTAACCCGTGCAGGATGTTTACATCCATGCAAGTCCATAAAATTGACAGGGACCAGACCAGTATAGTCTGGGGACCAATACAGTCTGCACAGCTGGCTTTCTGGTAGGGTGGCACAGAGAGCATGGTACTTGTCTCTTCCTAGGTCACTTCATCAACTTACATTTGCAGAGTACAGCACCATACCAGACAGAAACCTCTATATATGCCCACTCTCAGCCAGCATTAACTCTGCAACACTTCCTAGATGCCTCCAGCAAATAGGAGAGCTGGTTTGTAGGCTGTGCCCAGTGGTGCACCTAGGTAATTTTGGAGCCTGGACCTAAAGGCCTTTAGAGCCCCCACCCCCACCCCGTTGCATCATTTTTTAACACATAGGTTCTTGAGGGCACAAACCACACCACCCAGGCCAGACTAAAGATGATTTGAGGGGGCCCCAGAGTGTATGGAGGCCCTGGACTTCAGCCCCGAAGTCCAGGGGTAAGAGTGCCTCTGGCCATGCCTGCAGCTGCTAGACTCTGATCCCATCATTACAAGGCTCCTTTGCAGACATCTGTTATATTTTCTCTGTCATTCTCCCTCTGCCTTTCCCTTGTAACAACATTTACAGGAAAAGTGCTAAAAGCACTTGTAAAGATCACTGGAGTGATGTATAGCAAATACTGGATATATAACATCATGTACATCAACAGCCTGTGACTGAAGGATTGGGGCTTGCTTAAGGCTATCTAGGGTGACTTCAGTGAGGTTTGAACATTCCTGTCTCATGATGACTCACACTTTTAATGAATATGTTTCACCAGCACTCTTCTTTTTTGCTCGTCATTGCCACTTCTCTGAGCCTAACTTCTCTATCCCTCCCCACATTTTTAGATTCCGGGCTGAGAATTTCCACAGAACCTGAAATTCCCTCGTGAAAAAAAAGCTGAATTCCACTGCACTAAAAAAGGGGGAAAGAGCAAGACCACAAATGTCACATAACCTCCTTTCCCCACATTTGGATCCCAAGGTAGGGAGTCAGGGAAAGTAAAAGGCCATCATCAACACAATATGTGGAAGTGTTGATGACAGCCGCAATAAGCATTGTGGGATACTGGAGGACCTCCTCCTCCAGCTTCCACCTCTTACACTCGCCGCAGCACCACTCACATGCCACACGATCAAGCAGCAGAGCTTTGGAATGGTGATCATGTGCAGGTAGGAGCCAGGTAGGAGCCTGCCTCCCCACCAGCGGAGGGCAAGCTGGTCATGTGAATGACCTTCTTGCCTTTACTCCAGCTCTACCAGTCTCTTTACCCTCCGATCTGCAAGGTGTCCCATTAGCTGCCAGGTTCTGATCCTACCTCATTGGGTCTTCAAAACCTATGAGGATCTGGCAGCAGCCCCATCTGAAGAATGCATCTTTTCTTCTGAAGGGAAAGAGGCAGACAGTCCAGCATCCTCTCTCTTAGCTGAGTGCTTATGCCCACCTTCTTTGGCCATTTCTGCACCTCCGTAGAGAGCCCTGCCTTTTGCTTGGAGGACCAAACAACACATTAGGTTGATAATAGGTTTGGCCCCCACTTTGTGCACTAAACGGCAGCCATGTGGAGAGGGGGTCCATACAGAGTTTATTTTTATTTTATTTTATTTAAACACATTTATACACCACCCTATATAAAATCGCAGGGCAGTTTACAATTTAAACAAACAGCAACTAAAACCTAAGAATCATATAGATCAAAAATACCATAAATAGAACTTTAAAACACCTCTAAAACATTTTCCCCTTTGCCCCCTGACAAATCGCAATCTGGTTTCCTCTCCCTCCCTTGCTCCCCGCCCACCCTCCAGCTGTTACTTGACCGGGGAAGAAGAAAGGACCTCTTGGTGTCAGTGGGAGCTTTCTTCCTAGCTCTAATAGCAGTCATGGCAGGAGGGGATCTGGATTAAGCCTATGGTGGAGCAAAAGGTTAAAAGTCCCTGGTTCCAATGCAGATCAGCAAACCCACTCACCCCCCACCCACTGGGGCTACATTTAACCCAGAAAAACTAAGTACATCACTAAGTACATCCAAAGTACAGCATGTTGCTTGAGATCCATAACTCTTTCCCACTCTTTGTCTTTCCTCCTAGTACCCAGCCATCGCTCACACTCCTTACTGTGCCATAGTTGTCTTCCTGTGCCAAAATTGTACTCTGCTGCTTATCTTATATTATCTATACAGCTGAAGCATCTCCTGGATATGAAAGCATTAAATCCTTGCAGCAATCCTTCAGTAGGCCGCATGTTTCCTTATCTTTGTAGTGAGAAAGTGCAATATAGACAGAACTGCGCCATTACTCTGTGCTAAAAAGAAATGAAATTCTGCACAGAGGCAATCTACATTCTGTATCAAGAAAAGCTAAATTCTGTGTGATCTGTTTACATTATGCAAATGTGCATGGATAATTACAAGACCATCTTCCCTATACTCAAGATCCCCAGCATATTTGAATAGCAGCTTCATACTAAAGATCAAACCCTTTTCGGATGCATTTAGGAATATGAAACAACCCTTTCTCCCTCACCCCATATACAACATCCATGGATTAGTTAGCACTGGACACTATTCAATATACCCACATCAGGCAAGATTAAGAGTTGTGTATATATGCTTTAAAAAACACACACCCACACTATCCATGTGTGTTTATGAGTGAAGTAAGGCAGTCAATTTCTCCACTCGCCCTTGGAGATGTTCCTTTAACAGGGCTTGGTCTGTTGACATTAGCAGGTGAAAATGTTTATCTCCATGCTGCAAAAACCTCTGCCTGCTGATTTGTGCAGTTCAATTTTCTACTAAAAGGTAGAGTGGTAAGCCAGATAAGTTTTTTCCTGGTTAATTGGCATGTGTAAGTGAGGTGAGAATTGTAGTTCATGTCAAACTTGTTTATGTGGTATTGCTTTTAGAGCTAAATCACAGCTCAGTCATTGACTTATTGAGCAAAGCATGATCTCAGTCTCAGTCCCTCCTCTGTAAAATGGGAACAATGTTGTAGGAATTTACTTTGCAGGTTTGCTGTGAGGCTAAGCCTGCAATCATAGGCACACTGGCTTGGGAGTCAGTCAGTCAGGATCCTATTGAACTCAGTGGGACTTATTTCTGAATAAACATGCATAAGAATAGGCTGCAAAAGAAAAGTGAAAGAAAAGAATTTTGTTGCCTGCTGCTGAAACTTAGGGATATGGTGGGTAGATGGAGGCAAGCTTTACCTTCCTGGATATAGGCCAAGCACAGAATATGGGGCAACCTCAAGTCATCCCAGGTGACAGCCAACAACCTGGATGGCTTTAAGAGAGGTTTGGCTAACTTCACGGAGGAGAGGTCTATCAATGGCTACTAGTCTGAGAGCTATAGGCCACCTCCAGCCTCAGAGGATGCCTCTGAATACCAGTTGCAGGGGAGCAACAGCAAGAGAGAGGGCATGCCCACAACTCCTGCCTGTAGGCTTCCAGCAGCAACTGGTGGGCCACTGTGTGAAACAGGATGCTGGACTAGATGGGCCTTGGGCTGTTCTTATGAGGCCCAGGCACTCAGCTCCCCTGGCCTTGCCATTGCTTTTGTTTTCCTCCTGAGCCTCCACAAAGGGATGATTTGGGCTCTGCAGTGAATTGCTGCTGCTTCCTCTTTGAGGAATGAAGGGAGTTGAATGACACAGGGAACTCGCTTATTTTGCCCTCTGGCAATGCTCCGTAAACATCTTGTTATGAAGACAACGGGGAGAGGTGGTTTTCCACAGGCTTTTCCAAAAGGCACAGCTAGAGAATGCCAGCTCATTTAAATACCAGCAGCCTGCACTGGGGAATATTAAGGGCTGCTGGGATTTGCCTTTTCCCTGGCTAACCACAGCCACTGATGTAAAACACCCTGCCAGTGCCAAAGCCATCAATTCAGCATTTAAGAATATGTGGTTAAGAGGCTCAAAGACCTTATTATCCATTATACATGTAACTCACTCTTCTTCAAAGTGGTGCAGAGGGTTCCCTACTCCTATCCTTACAACAACCCTCTGAGATAGGTTGAGTTGGGAGATGGCATGAACGTCACAGCTGAATAAAGATTTGAGCCTGGGTTTCCAAGTTCAGCACTCTGAACTCCTACACCACACCAACTCTCATCTGGACAGGAAAGTCATTTAGAGTGGGTAAGGGAGCACCTCCCATGTGATTATTCTTCAGGAGCACAAATATTTCTAGTCAACTGACTGGTTGACTGGTTATCCATACTGAGTGATTATTCTTAGAAACCAAGGGTTCCCAAATGTGGGACTTCAGATGTTGTTGGGCTACAATTCCCATCATTCCCAGCCACACAATGGGAGTTGTAGCCCAATCACACCTGGGGACCCAAGGATGGGAACCTCTGGGTTTATAACTATGGAATGGGCCTATGAAGTAGTTATGCTTGGCAAAAGGAGAAATAGGTTGGCCATCTTTACTAGTTCTCTGGGAGAGCCATTCAGAGCATACAATAGAGAGTCAGCACAAAGCAGCTTTATATGTTCTTGCACCTTCATTCGCACCCTGACTCACAGAAATTAAGCAGGAGATGATGCTTTGCCAAGTATTTTATTTATTATTTATCTAAAATGTTTAAATCTCTCCCTCCAGTACAATATTGCTCATGGTGGCTCAAACATGGGAAAAAGTGGTAGCAAAGCATCACTGACTAAATTTCAGCATATCAGATTGCTGTTAAGCACAAAGGAACAGGGCCAATTAAAATAAAGAGATAATTCACACAATCAAAAACTATGTTCTACCTGGCAGAGGTGTAGCTATAATTGAGCGAATGGGTTCAAAGAACTCAGGGCCCTCAGCTACACCCCTCCCTATTTTCTTCATTATCTCCTTGACTCCGAGGGGCTGCCAGAGGGAAGGGAGAATACAGCCCTCTCTCCCCTAGCTACGCCCGTGCTACCTGGTTTGGAAACTGTATGTGCTCCCAATTTTTGGTTGTGTGGAAGCAAGGTAAGAGGAAAACCTGGGTAGAAGTGATTGCTTCCACACAGTGAGGCGGTTCCCACGATCAGTGGGAACTGCCGAAATGGGGTTAGCGAGGAGAGCGGGCTTAACCTGCTCTCCCCACAGATGACCCGTCAGTCAGCTATGGGTGGCCGAACCAGCCAGCCACACAACTACCGGCTCCGTTACAGAGCCGGCAGGGGCTGGGGAGTTCGTGGGCCATGTGGCCCCCGGAAGCTCCAGCATGCCCTGCATGAGCGCACAGGGCATGTTGGAGAGACTACCAAGCCGGGAGGCTGCTTTTTGGCCTCCGGTCGGGGGTCTACTCATTAGTTGCCGTAGTGCGGAGCCACACCGCGGCAACTCACGATCAGAAAGCCCAAGTTAGCAGAGCGCTTGCTCCACTAACCTGGGCTTGGGGGGGCTACTTAAGCGGGTGACCTGCTTCTGTGAGACCCGGCTTGACTGTGAACCTGGTGGTTCTCACAGTCTGCCAAAATCGGGCTAGGCTACCTTAGCCCAATTTTGGCAGACCGTGAGAATAGCCTCAGTCACTTCTACCCAGGTTTTCCTCTTACTTTGCTTCCACAAAACCAAAAACTGGGAGCACACACAGCTCCCAAACCGGGTAGAACAGTTTTTGATTGTGTGAATGACCTCAAAGTTTTGTTTATTTGCTTGTATGTTTGTTTGTTTTTATTTTAAAGCATGTTTGTCTGTCTGTCTTTAACCTGTGCTGGTAACTCCATTATAGTTCTTGGAAATTATTATTATTTTTTAAGTAATGGCAGACAATTATCTTAGTATATACTGATGATTTACAGTTTCATAGATCCATGTGTGCTCCTATGCCCTACTGAAAATCCCTCCCTCCCCAAACATCTCTCCACTCTTTTGACATCTGAAATTGGGCCCCTGCATCTAGATATTTGTCTGTCTCTTTGTTTGTTTATTCAATTTCTATAGCGCCCTTTCAAAAATGGCTCAGGGCAGTTTACACAGAGAAACAACAAATAAATAAGATGGATCCCTGTCCCCAAAGGGCTCACAATCTAAAACAAACCATAAAATAGACACCAGCAACAGTCACTGGAGGTACTGTGCTGGGGGTGGATAGGGACAGTTACTCCCCCCCCCCCGCTAAATAAAGAGAATCACCACATTAAAAGGCGCCTCTTTGCCAAGTTAGCAGGGGATATGCTTTGGCCAAACAATATGAGCCATCTAAACAGCTAGTGAATCAAGGACCTGATGTTTCTGATGAAGCAACTTGTCACCTACAAAACCTCACACCAAATAAGCTGGTTTGGTTAGTATCTAAGTAACAGTGCACATGTTAACGCTGGTGTATCTCTAAGAGAGAAAGCATAACCTATCAGGAAATTCTCTTGCACAAACTCCACCACTGCTTTGAGTAAGAGTACTACTAATACTCTGGCATGGCTCCAATTCAATTCAATGAGACCCATGCAGGAGGACCTCTCAGTGGACTGAGCCCCAAATCTAAACAGTGTGTATGTACATAGACAGATTGCTGTCTAACAGCATATTATCATTGGCATCTTGAGCTGACATTGTAACAAGCAGGTTGATAACCTTGTACTATTATTATCCAAATCACACCTTTTGTAGCCGAGGAAGTCGGAGACTATTAAACTGACAAGAAACTGATGCTTAAAAGGGGGGGGGGGCACAAACACACGTTACATTTTACCAGAGGAAAGAGCCAGTAAGGGTACAGGCAATCTCGGTCTTGTAGTAGCAAGCATGACTTGTCCCCTTAGCTAAGCAGGGTCCACCCTGGTTGCATATGAATGGAAGACTAGATGTGTGAGCACTGTAAGATCTTCCCCTCAGGGGATGGAGCCGCTCTGGGAAGAGCAGAAGGTTCCAAGTTCCCTCCCTGGCTTCTCCAAGATAGGGCTGAGAGAGATTCCTGCCTGCAACCTTGGAGAAGCCGCTGCCAGTCTGTGAAGACAATACTCAGCTAGATAGACCAATGGTCTGACTCAGTATATGGCAGCTTCGTATGTTCCTATGCCCCCCCCCCCCGCCCCTCTGCCCCCTGGTATTTCAGACCATGTGTGATTATTCCCTAGTGGAGCACCTATATCTCTAGCCAGTTCAGAATATCACACTGAGAATAATCACGGTCATAATCAATCAAATGGGCCTATGTACTATCTATGCAATGCTATCAAAGTACACATGTCTTTGGACCTTGCTGAATGCTGCTCTCCACCACCCCTGCAAATCCTGAATTCTTAAAGGGCATTCAGGACCTGTGTGGCAGGCTTCAGCCTTGATGAACTGGATGGGAGAGATGAGGTGATGACACAGAGCAGTTCTCTTGAACAAGGGTCACTCCACCACAACTTCCTAAAGGCTGCAGCCCAAAGGTGGTTTCCAGGATTGGCAGTAGGCCCTTGACAGCTGGATGCCAATCTGTGACACCAACCCAGATGGCATCCATGTGATTCCTTCCTATAGCCAAGAGGCAATTGCTATATTCATCTCTAGGTAGGAATCAGCCTTTGTAGGCCAGGATATTCAGTCAAATGAGGTTCACAGCCTTGGGTGCCCAGCTGTGGTTAGAGCTGAACTACAACTGCCATCATCCCCCAAGGCCGAGAACCCCTGCAGCAGGACAAAGAAATAATTTGCAAGGGAGTATGAACATGATTTCCAAAGGCACACTTTCCTCTGAACTTACATTGGAAACACACTTACTTTTACACCTGAAGCATTTACTTTTAGGGCCAAACTACACATTCTGCTACATACCTCAGGGCCCTTAACAGCTGCCCAATAACAGCTTTGGGTGAGCAGAATTTTCACTGGGACCATAGAGTGGGGAGAGAAGGGTTAAGTAGCCCCTCCTTGCTGCTACCACTGCTCCTTAACATTTTTAAAAATACAGGGCAAAATGACGCATTTATTATCATATTTAGTTTGTTGTAAGAGTATGCAGGAATAAGAATGATCCACCCCTCAGTGCAGCCCACCCACTATGTTTGTGCATGAATCACTATCCTGGGCATTGTCTTCCTCTAGACTGGAAGGAGGCCAGCCCAGAGCAACACCTCATACAGAGATCCAACAGGCAGCCTCCTATGAGAGCAAACAATTCTGCTGTCTCTTTGCATCTGCAGTTCCCAAACACTCTAGTAACTCCCAATGCAGAGATTTTTATTTATCTATTTAACATATTTCTATACTGCCCCAAACTTGCGTCTCTGGGCGGTTTACACGGTAGCAGAATCACCTGCTTCCAGGCAGATGCTTATCGGAAGAAGATGAGATTGGAGCAGCTATATATCAGGCTGCTTCCTTTGTGGCTGGGCCCTTTGTGCTTGTAGCAGCCTTTAGTAAATGTGTTTCTCATGACACATCTCTGCTGCTTCTCTCACAGCAAAATGGTGTGCCCTGGCACACACTTTGGGAATGACTGAGTGGCCAGAAATAAAGGAGGATGGGACTCCTGTACCTGCAATCACTGTGTGGTGGAACTGAAGATGCAGCTTGTCATGCAGGTGGGTGAGAAAGAAGACACACCTGCTGGGAAACCCTCTTCCACATGGCCATTAAATGCACAGGGACCCTGTGCATCTGGGCTTCATTCTACTGCTTCTAATGCTGTGCTAGATGCTTTAGGGACCAGAAGGCTTTTCTGTGCCATTTGTATGCTCTTCCAAGAATTCTGAAAAGTTCTTTAAAAAAAAAAAACCATCTAGCTTGTCTGTTTGCAGAGATGCTGGTGTGGTAACAAATGGTTCTGATGCGATCTTTCATGCCAGCCAAGTTGCCAGGACCCACTTTTACAATGGTCTGTGGCCCTTCATTATTAAGGCAAGGCAGCAAGGGGAGCAGCTGGGAGCCCAGTGGGAGGAAGAGCCAGAGGATGAGCACCTGGGCCTGTGGGTGGGTCATGGAAAGGAAAGTGAGGGGAGGGGCAGCAGACAAAAATCACACTAGCCAGCCTTGTGTGAGAGGAGAGATGGCGGCTACCCTTGGATAAACCAATGCTTATGTGCATAGGACCAGGTACATGTATGAGGAAATGTGTTGGGAACAGAGAAGTTCTGCTCTTGTGTATCTTTCTGTCCACAGAGCCACACAGAAGCTACATGCTCGTCTGTCTCTCTGCTGAGACTGGGGGTGGGGGGGTGGGGGCAGGCAGGCAGGCTTTATTCTACCACACATACACATATACCTGTGTTAGATATCCTATCCTGCATTTTTAATGTGCTGATGACTTATACATTTGAGATCATTCATCCACATACCCACCTCCCCTGGCCAGAAACTACTGTTATCTTACAAACAGAGAACTGGAGCTCCAAGACAGGGCTGAGAGACATTCCTGCCTGCAACCTTGGAGAAGCCACGGCCAGTCTATTAAGACAATACTGAGCTAGATAGACCAATGGTCTGACTTGGTATATGGCAGCTTCTATGTTCCTATGAATGCCACTAAGTTTGTTCCTGGCTACGGCAATATTTGAACCCATCTCTCTCATGTCCAAATGTTAACACCCTGGTTGTCATGCATAAGAAACCGCACTGTTCTTTGGAAGGATTCACCTGTAGTACATGGGTTATCAATTATTTGTATTACCACCATCCATTTAGAAGTTCAAGCAGTATCTGGTTCCTGGCATTTCCACCCAGATGTATATGCTATCCACCTAGCCAGAATCTATCGAAATCTCTGATTTTCACCTCACAGTCTCTCTGCATGCCCTGGAAGGACTCCTGTTCATTTAAGAGCTGCATAACAGATGGAAATGCAACAGCTGAGCCTTTCTCCCATCACTGCACCTCCACACTGAGATGTCATCTGTTGGATTTCTGCCTGTGGTGCAGCTATTAAAGGTTCAAGATCCCTAACAGAAATGAAGGAGGCAAGCCTTCTTCCATCTCTGTATTACAGCTGTTCACACGTGCATACTTTCAGCTAGCCAAAGAAACACAACTGAAATGTCTCTCTGACCTTATCCACTATCTCCACCCTGCTCCCTGTATCACTTGGCTACTGGGTGTCAGATCTCCTGCTTTGGGGGGTTCTGATTTATAAGACATTTAAACTCTTTGCCCTTGGCTCCCAGCAACACCCACCTCCTCTTTGTGTTTCCACTAAGCACATACTTTACAGAATGCTTGGGTATAAAAGGGAAGGGAAAATAGCCACTACATTAGTGTAAGCACCAGTCCTTAACAATGACCTAATGAATTAATTGAAAACACCCTTAGGAGCTGGCTAAACCTATGTCATTAGGTGCACTTTATGCTCCTTTCACATTCATCACTTCCAAGAAAGGAAGGAAAGGTTTAATCCACATCACAATGAAGTCAACAGTAAAGCTCGGATTGTAACAGGTCCCAATTGTACTTGGGGAAAGGTACATTTGATGCCATCTCACCTTTTAGGTGTACACCTAAGAGGTTCTATTTGTGCAAAGTGTGATGGAGTCAAACATGTCTATCACACAGGTACACTGACGGGAAGCTGTTATTGCTTACAGCTCCTTGTTGAGTGTATACACTCAGTGGCAAACCTGGGTTTGCCTCTGGGTCTTATGTGAAACAAACCGTTACCTCACACAAAGTGAAATAGAAATTTGTGATATAGTGTTAGTGAGCAGCCCACATAAGTGAGCAAGGCACTTATCTGGAGTCTAATGGTATGCCATGCCAAGGAAGGTTGGAAGAAACATTCCCCTCCAAACAGATACTTCCCAACAAGCCACAATGCTCATGTTCACATCTTGATGCTTGTCATTTGTGCATCTTTTTTTACTAACACAGAGCAGCCAATTCCTAAAACATGAACATGTTCAGAATTTCAACATCCAGTGCAGCAACAAAGTTCTGAAATTGAAAACAGTTCTTTCCCCACAACGAGATAGGACTAGTGAGGAGATAAACTCTACCATAAGGTATATATTCAACATAGATTAGAAAATATGCTCATTTCAAAAGAGTGGCAGTCAAATTGCTTCTAAACTATGCCGAATGCTATTCCTTAGAATGAATTATTATTGACCCCACAAGTGTGGCTGTTGAAGGCTGCTGTCATCCAGATGTTTACTTATGTATTTATCTAGGGATTTATATCCCACCTTTCAGCTCCCAAAAGGGCCGCCATTCCCATCAGAATAGTAGGTGCTTATTGACATTCATCTATTCAGACCCAGAATTTTCAGAATGGGTGTGTCTGTTCCCCCTGCATGGTGGTCAAAAAAATCTGTGCATTGCAAATGCTTAGCTTTCTTACACCTTCAGTAATATGGAGGGCAGCATCAGAATGGCAGATTGTTACTGAAGGCAGAGATTTTGCTGAAGGCAATAATCCCAATTGTGCAGTCAGCAAAGAGCATTGCAGGGTGGGTGGGGTGTCAGGTATCTATCTTCCAAACTGAAATGGGGCAAATTATACTAAATCTGAATGTTTATGTCAGCAGTGGCAAACAACTTTGCAACCCCTATACTCAGAATATTGAACATTGCTACCAATGGGTCAGTTGTTACTTAGACTGCATGTTTCTACAAACTCAAGGACTAATGACCTACCTTTTCTCCACATTGAGAAACCTCATTCCATTTAGCCAATCACAAGACATGATCCATTTGAGCATTAGAAGATAGGCAGAATAATTTGCAACACCAGGGATTAGTTTCTACAACAAAACAGAATGCAGGTGCCCGGACTGGAGCCTACCTGCAAGTACCACCTTCAGGCTTAGAGGTTCTGCCAAATGGGAAGGGAAAAGGCTGAATTTACTTTGCACAGTGATGGAAATTCACTCTGCATATGCTCACAAATATTCTTCTTCATGATGACATATTTCAGACCTGAACCATGGCATCTGAGCTGGAGACCTGGTTGAAATGTTTGCTGCCTGCTTGAGCCTCCTCTGCCTTTTTTTTTTTTTTTTTTTTTGGCAAATACACACAATCAGTTCTTTCAGCCTTTGTTAAGACTAAAAATTGAGCTAAATTAATGATCAGAGTACTGTAGTAATGCCTAGGTCTTTATAGTTAGAAAGAAAACACACACACACATTCTCTTTGAGTACTGGACTAACTTGCCTCTCTCTCTCTTCCACCCACCTCCACCAATGTAAAACATGCATTGCAAAAACAGAAAAGGTTTGGGATGGATGCCAGCTAATCGATTGCAACAATTAACAACAGAATCAGTCAACTGGCATGTTGCCCATCACCCGCTTGCCCACTGTGGCCCAGCTCCCACCAGGACCTTATCAACAGTCTTCCTGGAAAGGACTCACATCATGTAGGTGATGCTGTACCAACCCCCCCCCCCAAAAAAAAATCCCTGCGCTCTCAGTCCCTTTCTCACGCCTCTCCTCTTAAGGGCTTTCCCACCACCACACACATACACAGAATCCCCGCTATGTGTACAGACGTGGCATCTCTAGGCAGTACACATTGCATTCCCACACCGCATGCGATGCCCCGTTCGCTCTTCCTCTCCAGCGACAGGCACGCTGTTTGGGTTTGCAGCATCATTAGGTTGCCAACCCAGCCACCTTTCCCCACAGAGCACGGTTGAGAGAGCTGCAAATGAGAGTTAGCAGTAACTTTGGAGACTTACCCCCCAATGCTGTCGGAATGGGGAAGGCAACAGTCGCCGAGAAGCGGGCGAAGAAGGCACACAGGCGGGCTGCCGTAAGCAACTCCACTTAGCAATCCAGAGAGCCGGCCGAGAGCTCTTCCCCAGGAGCCTGGAGATGCCCGTCCCCCCACCTCGGGTCTTCTTAAGGCCTTCCCGGAGAAGTTCCCTGCGATGGGCAGACGAAGAAATGGTGTCTCTGGAGCGGTGCCACGGTGGGTCCTCGTCTGCACAGGTTCCGCTGTGCCAGCTGCCACTCTGCCGGAGGGACACTGCTGCCCACCATCCTTACTGGCACAATTCCCATAGAGCTTTCATGGGTGTGGGGGGGGGGGGGGCGAGGGGGGCGGGGACCACACGGTCTCGTAGGGAGAAACAGAAAGGCGATTTAGAGGGAAAGGCAAACCTGCTCTCTGCCTTGCCCTACCTGCTGATTGCCTTCAAGCAGAAGCACACAGGTGGCAGCCACCCTCAGCCGGGCAGAAAGAGGGATCCAAGCCGAGAAGGTGCCCACTTTTGCGGGCATGGTCTCCCCTCTGTATGAAGGAGGTGGCCAAGCTCCTTGCTCTCTGCCTAGTGTGGCTGCTGCTGCCCCGTGCCTGGCGAGCAGAGAGCCCCAAGCCCATCCTGTTCCTCACAAGCCATGCTAAGAGCGCGGAATCTGGGCACAGTTCTCTCCTCCTGATGCTGCCTAGGAGGCTATACCTAGGAGAGTGTCACCTGCAGCTTCCCTCGCTGAAAGTGCCTCCAAGATAACAATGCTTCTTTCCTCCCTCCCTTACCGTCCTCCTCGGTGGTATGCATGCAGACCTCTCAGCCAATGAGATCCTTGTTCAGACTCCCTGCGAGTTCTTGATTGGCCCAGAAGCCTGGCACAGGAGGAAGGGGGTTGGCTGTGGCTCTCCTCTGGCTCTGGCTACCCCCAGATGCTGCTGCGAGAACTTGTGCCTTCTTGCTTTTTGGGGAGGGGAGGGGAGGGGATGGAGAGCCAGAGCAAAGGGTGGCTGCTCGGGAGCGGGGAGAGGGATGGTACAAGTGCCGGAAGGGTTAAGTCAAGGATAAGACGGGTCAGGCTAAGCTGCCGAGGGATCAGAGAGAGCTGGGTGAGATTTGGGAGGGGAAGGAGAGCAGGGAAGTGCCGGCGAAAGAGCCGGGCGTGTGTGTCTGCCGCTGATTGCTGTATCGCAACCTCTTGCTCCTGAAATATTTAAACGGATTTTGCCTTGGAAATGAGCCCAGAGCAGGGAGGGGAGCAAATGATACAGCAGCTAGACAGATCTTTGCAGACAGACGGGGGGAGGGGGGGGAGGGAATGTCGGTGAGGAGTGGCTCGATCTGGGGAGAGAAGGGTTCGTGCAGATTCATGTCCAGGACTATTCTGGACTGGAGAAGTGGGGCAAGATACTGTACAGTATGGACAAACATCTCTCCACTATCTAGCTTCTATATACACATGCATCGCTTTCTCACACACATACAGCATAGTCCTGCCAAAGTTAAGCCCTTGAAAGTCCCACTGATTTCAATGGGAGATATTTAAACACATGCTTAACTCTGTCACTGAAACAGAGGGGACTTATGACATCACCTCCTTTCAACACTTACAAAATGATTGAGGCAATATACAATATACAACCCTTTCTAACATGTATATATTTTCTGATTAGGTCTCTTAAAAACAAGATCACATATGCTCACTCTCCCCTCTCCTTCCCTCCCTCTCTCCCTCTCTCTCACACACAGGTCCTGCATAATACCACATTAAGAAGGCTTCACACTCAGTACGACAAGCAGAAAGTAACATCTCTTGCAGGTACAATTGGTATTATAGAACCGATGCAGTACAGTGGTAGCTACAAAAAACTGAGCCACTGGTCAGGGAATCCTTGTTTCACATCTCACTTTTGCCCCAAACTCACTAGGTAGCCTTAGGCAAACTGTTCTCTTTCAGTCAGCTTCAGCAATTTTAGTTAGTTAGTTAGTTAGTTATTCGATTTCTATACCACCCTTCCAAAAATGGCTCAGGGCAGTTTACACAGAGAAATAATAAATAAAAATAAGATGTATCCCTGTCCCAAAGGGCTCACAATCTAAAAAGAAACACAAGATATACACCAGCAACACTCGCTGGAGGTACTGTGCTGGGGGTGGATAGGGTCAGTTACTCTCCCCCTGCTAAATACAGTGGTCCCTCAACTTACGAACTACTCGACATCTGAAGTTTTCGACTTACAAACGACAAAAATGACCGGAAGTCATTGCCGGTTTAGATGCGGCTTCCTCGACTTACGAATTTTTAGATGCGGTTTCCTCGACTTACGAATGTTTCCAGACCTCCGTGGGTGCGCTTTTCGACTTACGAAAATTTCGACCTACGAACGTGCGTTCGGAACGGATTAACTTCGTAAGTCGAGGGACCACTGTAAAGAGAATCAGCATGTTAAAAGGTGCCTCTTTGCCAACTTAGCAGGGGATAATAAAGCTGATGTGCCTTACTGAGTTGTAAAGTCTGCAAAAAGACTATGTAAGTGAGCACTCTAAAAAATTATATAGGTGTAGTTACTGCTCCTGTAGCTCCACCCCTTTCCCAGTTAGCACCCACCCCCTTCTATTTCTTCCCTAGACAGCCAAGTACTCTGTGGATATATGGTGTCAGCACTAGGACATGGACAGCCCAAGCACACAGGAAATTGAAGTTACAACTCCAGCAGAACTGAGTTGGAGAGAGAGCACCAAGGCAAATCCAAAGGAGAACCAATCCAGAGAGAGAGTCAATTACAGGCCAATGTCTGAGGCAAGAAGAAATCCATCTAAAAGGAAAATGAAATCAGGATGGAGGGAAGCTGGATGCAGGGAAGTTTGTGACCTAACAGGTAGGGACATATAGAACAAGATTATGAGGAAAGTCTGGAAAGTGCCCAGGCTACATCAGGAGGAGCAAATAGTTGCTGGGTTGGGGGAGGAACAGAAACCATGCTGGGCCTAAAGGAGAAAACATTGCCTCTTCTTCCTTCCCTCTCTGGCCTCAACTTGTGCTCACCATGAGGTTCATACGGTATATGCAGCTGCCACTCATCAAGGGTACAGAAATGAAGTACCCAGATGTGTGAACCAGCCACACATGGAACCAAGGCATATACTGTCTGTAATGTCAATATACTCACCATCACATCTTGTTTCTAGCACAAAACCTGAGATCTCCCTCACATGCACACACACACACACACACACACACACACACACACACACACACACTCATCACCAACAGAGTTTTGCACGTATGTATTATAAAACAAGCAGATACCATAGGGCAGGGCAAGCAAGGCAACTGCCTGGGCCCCACTCTTGTTGCTGCCATTACAATTAACTGGAAAGGGCCCCTGCACAGGCTGATTTGCCCCAGGTCCCGCACCCCACTAAAGCTTTCTAAGGACATCCTTGACCTAGTCAATAGACTAGGAGTATACATGAAATGAATTTTGCATTCCATTCTGAGCTCAGAATGGAACACAAAATCTGCTGATCATTCTCTCAGAACAACTGGGCGAGCTGGTGGTTCTGACAAAATGACCCCATTCCAAACTGTACCGAGCAGCATTTTGGATTCCAAATGGCATTGTTCTGGCCTCTGCACATGCATGGGTGCCATTTGGAAGCCAAAATGGCACTTTTCTGGCCTCTGGACACACTCAGTAGCCATTTGCATGGTTGTGCAGGCCACACAAATGGCCAATACATATGCACAGGGGCCAGAGAAGAACACCATTTTGGATTCCAAGATAGCTCTCAGAATGGGTCGAAACATTCCACCTCAGAATGGGTTGTTCCATTCTTAGCTCAAAACAGACCCCCCTTTTAAAGGGGGTTCTGTTCCGAGCTTGGAATGTTTGCAATGGCAGAACATTCCACCTGCAGAGCATTCCACACATCCCTACAATAGACTCATATACATTCTTGGGCAATGCTTTTCCATATGGATACCCTTCTTTTCCTCCTCCTGCTGCCTCCCTGCTCCAGAATCCAGACCAACATCCCTCCTTTGGAAAAGCAAGGCAAAATGGGTAGAAACTTGATAGAGCCCTCACCCCCTCTCACACCATTTCCATTTTCCTACTTAAAATTCCTGGGTGCAGCTGATCCCCAACTTCAGAAAAATACAGAACAGAGTGATCTAAGCAGGGAGCTGCTCGGTTGAGGCAAACTCTGCTGGTGACAATTTGATGTGGAGAGCAGGAGCGGGGATTGTGATGAAGGGGGTACAAAATGGGATTTGTTTCTCCAGTGAAGATGAAAAATTGGAGCTTTGTAGGCAGCAGCAGGGGTAGTGACAGCTCTTTAATTGGAGAGAATCATAAGCCCTTTTTATGGTGGAGGAAGAGACCTTTTTACTAGTGGGAAAACCCAGCTTCTTTCCCAAATCAGTATTTCCTATATTAATGCAATCTTTTAATTTTTGAAGGGGATTTTCAAGGCCATGGTTGCCTGCGCTTCGAAATAGTAAAAACCTTTGGGGAGAGAAACAGCACCAAGCTGGAAGAGGCCTGGTGGCGGCATGAGTACATTATAAGCTGGGTTATGCAAATAAGGAATACCCAAGGTTGCTTTAGAAGCTGTTTATTCAAGCAGCTTTCTCTCTCTATTGTTATTACATGTGTATCACCACCCTTTTCTCCAAGTAGCATACAGGGGATCAGAAATTTTTTTCTTCCTCACAACCATCCTATGAGGTAGGTTAAGCATGAGAAAAAAAAACTGGATCATGGTTGACAAGGGAGTCTTATGGCTATGCAAAAATTTGAATCCGCAATATTCTACTTATACTGGCTCTTGAGCTGTTCATATGAATCATCAGCCTTTGCTCACACAGGCTAGGTCCACAGCCAGAAATGTTGTAGTACGGAGACCTAAAGGGGCAAAACAGTCAAGAATTAAAATAAGTAGCCTAATATGTTACAATTTTTTAAACTGCATTACTTCTTACTAGCTTAACCCATGCAGAGCATCTGCGCGCTAGTACCCTCACCCCTGACACAGCCCCCTTCACCTCAGTGATCTTTCCACCCTCACCTGTGCCTCACTCCTGCTTCTCCTCCTCCATCCCTTTACTCCATCCCCCTCACCCCTCTTGGTCGTGACTGCAGCGCTGCTGGTGCCTATTGGCCAAGCTGCAGCCCCCTATCCCCAGAGACCTCCCCACCCTCACCCGAGCCCTGCTCCTGCCCCAAAGGAGCAGCAGGAGCAATGGCTGACCGGGCCCTTCCTTGCTGCCACCACCACCATGGCTGCTCATTCCCCTCAGGCTGCTGACAGGCCCGGGCCCATCCCTTGCCTGCCTGCCTCCCTCCGCCAATGGCCTCGGTAGCCAGAAACAGCAGCAGTGGTTGACTGGGCCCTTCCTTGCTGCCACTGCTGCCGCCATAGCCACTCATTCCCCTCAGGCCACTGACAGGATTGGGTCCATCCCTCACCCTTCCTTCTTTCTCTCTTCCTCTCCACTCTTTCTCTCTCTTTCTCTCTCCTCCACTCGCTCTTCCCTTCTGTCTTTCTTCTCCTCCCTTCTCTCTCTCTCTCTCTCTCTTTCTCTCTCTCCCTTCCTGAGTTAACAGATCTTGTTCATCTTGTTTCCTCATCTAATTCACACAGTGGCAGCCTCCCTCTCCTGAAGGAGCTCTTTCCTCCCTCATGACCCCTTTCTTCACAGACACCTGCCCACTATCCTTTTCTATATAGAGATTCCTCTCCTCTACAGTCAATAACATCTTCCGATCAGAAACAGTTGCATTCCAACTGACATTAACCATCACAGGCGCCTCCTCTCTACCTGCATAGGAAATTGAATGAATGAATGAATGAATGAATGAATGAATAAATAAATAAATAAATAAATAAGGAATCCCCACTGCCCAATCAGGTGCTTCTGCTTGTGAACTCTTGCGAGAGCTGCCACACACAGGATTAGCCACGAGCACGCCTTAGAGAATGATATATATATAGATTGAGCAATTTGGTAGAACTAGCCTACCCTGCACAGAGCATCTGTGTGGTGCTTTGGGGCCGGCTGTGTCCCCCTCCCTCTTCCTCCTGCCCCATCTCTCCTCTCTTCCCCTTCCCTCCGGCCGCACTCTCCAACCCTCCTCCCCTCCCATTCCTCCTCACACACAGAGCCACGGCAGGTGTCCAAGAAGGGCCCCGCCACTGCTGTTTTTTCTCCCTCCCGTCCGCCTGCCACCGCCACAGCTTTTCTCTACCCCCGTCTGCCCTCCCGCCGCCACCACCTTTCTCTCTCCCCGCCAACTGCCTGTCGCCGCCCACCACCACCTCTCTCTCCCCCCACCCGCTGCTCACCTCCGCTTTTCTCTCCCCCCTCCTTTGCCTGCCGGCCGGCCAGGCAACCAGCCACTGCCAGCACTTTCTTCCCCCTCTCCTCCTCAGTCCTCACTTTGGAATCCTCGCAGCGTGTTGCGAGAGTTCCGCCGCCAAATCCTGGGCACGCATGTCCCAAGAGAATTAAATATATAGATACTGCCCTCCACACTGTCCCTTAGCTCCACAAGTTAAAAAGATTAGAGATTTACTTACTGTTTAAAAATTTTTTAAAACCTGAAAATTCAGGGAGAGGCCTGCAATACTCTAACAGGACCACCTGGGGGACTGAGCTACAGCCCTGAATAATATTCTCTTGTTCACTATCTTTGGTTACTCGGGTCATCATCAAGTGTCATGTCTGCATTCCTTAAAGATCATGATGACATGGCATAGCCTTATTTTAACTCCTTGCATGGAAGAGATTGGCTGTCAGGAGCAGGAGAAGCTGAAAACATTCTGAAGCACTAGAACTTAGAAATTGCTTTCAGTATCTTTCCAACAAGAGTGGCCTTGAACATTCCAGTGGAGGACAGCTTCAGAAAGCTACATTCATTTGGAAGAAGGATTCTCAGCCCTTTAAGGATAGGAGTACTTGACCACCACCCGCAGAAACAGGAGAGGAGCGGTGATGGTGGTTGGTAGACAGATAGATCTTTATTACAGTACTTGACCAGATACAAGGTGGTGGTTGGTGACTCCTTATTCAGTGAATCAGAGGTGGCAGTGTGCTGACCAGATCTCTTAACTCAGAAAGGAAGCACTGTGTGCTGCCTCCCAAGTGTGCAGATTCAGGATGTGATGGACAGATTGCCAAGACTTATCAAGCCCACTGATCATTATCCCTTCTTGCTCATTCATGTGGGAACAATTGTCGCTGCCAGGCACAGCTATGAACATATCACATTTGACTACAAAGTTAAAGGACCTTGAGGCTCAGGTGGTGGTCTCATCAGTTCTTCCTGCAAAAAGCAGAAAATATGAAAGAGTGGTATGTGTGGGAGGGGGGAGAAAACCTCATTTGAGTGACTGGTTACAGAACTAAAGTGTTTGGCAGAAGGCTGATGAACCAGACAAAGAAGGCTTTAAATTATGTTATGAATTGAGATAAAGATAAAATTGAGATGAACTGAAATAAAAGCCCAAAGTGAAGTACTGAGGACAGAGACTTCGATGCAACAGGAAAAATTGGAAGAATTGTGGGAGTTGTCTAGCAAAGTAATTATAATAAAATAACCAGAACTTAATATCTGCGGCTTGTTATGTCCATTCACTAATGCACAGAGACTGAAAAATAAGGAAAATAAACAAGTCAAGTTTGAACTCCAAGAAAAGTGAATATAATTTGACTGGTATAACTTCAACTTGGTGGGATGACTCCCAGCATTGTAATATAATAAATGAAAGGATACAACTTGATCTAAAACAATAGATATAAAAGAAAGGGAGAGGAAGTAGCATTTGTTGTTGTTGTTGTTGTTGTTGTTTTAAAAGTGTCCATCTGCACAGAAAATCAAGAAAGTGAACATGGTAGCCCAGTAGAGAGCATCTCGGTAAAGACAAATTGAGAAAATAAAATTAAAAACTACATTTTAGTAGAAGTCTACTGCAGACTGCCATAGTCCATACCAAGGAAAGGATATGAATGATGTTTTTCTGAAATAAATTAAAGATGTTTCAATGGGTGATTTCAACTACCTGATATCTGTTGGTAGAGAAGTTCTGTTAAGCATCCAACCAATTCTTGATCTTAAATGAGTTCAGGTCTTCAGGACTGGATGAATTGCATTCCAGGGTACTAAAAGAACCTGCCGATATATTCTCAGAACGTCTATCATCTTTGAGAGATCCTGGATAGCAGGCAAGGTACCACAAGACTAAAGGTAAAAAGGTAAAGTGTGCCATCAAGTCAATTCCAACTGCTGGCGTCCACAGAGCTCTGTGGTTTTCTTTGGTAGAATACAGGAGGAGGTTTACCATTGCCTCCTCCTGCGCAGTATAAGATTTCTTTCAGCATCTTCCTATATCGCTGCTGCCTGATATAGTAGCAGCAGGGATTCGAACTGGCAACCTTCTGCTTATTAGTCAAGCATTTCTCCACTGTGCCACTGGTACATCATACCACAAGACTAGATAATGTTGTTCCAGTCTTCAAAAAGGGGGAAAGGAGGTTCTGGGAAAATTATAGACTGGTCAGTCTGATTTTGACATCAGGGAAGATATTAGAACAGATCTTAAAGCAGTCACTCTGTAAGCAACTTGATAACATAGTAGAAGAAAATAATAAATCATGTCTATCATTTTTTTTAAATTGGGTTGTGGATGTGGTTGATCTTAGCAAAGCATTTGCCAGAGTTCCCCATGATATTTTGGTTAGCAAACTAGACAAGTGCGAACTAGATGATTATATCATCATGTGGATTCATAACAGGTTGGAAAACCATACCCAAAAAGTGCTCCTCATCAAACTGGAGAGGAATTTCAAGAGGAGTCCCACAGAGCTTTCTCCTGGGCTTCCTAATCACCAATATTCTTATCACTAACTTCAATGAAAGAGTGGGAATCCTCATAAAATCTTCAGTTGAGACAGAACTGAGGCATTGGTAACACGAAAATAGGAATAAAATTGAAAATGACCTTGATCGTTTCTGTGCAGTAAATGAAGTTCAGCAGAGCCAAATACAAAGTTCTGCATTTAGGTTAAAAAATACATTAAATTAAATGCATAGATATAGAATGGGAGATACCTAGCTTGGCAGCAGCACATGAAAAGGATCTTGAAATTTAAGATGGTCAGCAGGTGAACATAAGTCAGCTGAAAGGAGAAGCTACAAAATAGACTGATACAATAAATTGCATTATGAGAAGCATAGTTTCCAAGTCGTGAGAAGCAATGGTTCCATTTTATTCCATACTAGTCAAACCAGAATTGGAATACTGTGTCCATTACTGGGTGCCACACTATAAGAAGGATGTAGACAAACTGGAATGAGTTCAGAGGAGGGCAATGAAGATAGTCAGGAGTCTAGACAATAAGCCTTATGGGGAAAGATAAAATGAACTGAGTATGTTTGGCCTGGAGAGAAGAAGACAGGAGGTGGGGGCATGAGAGCACTCTTCAAATACCCAAAGGGCTGCCGCATAGAAGAGGGCAAATGTTTGTTTTTTGCTACCCCAGAGGGTAAGACTAAATCAAATGAGTTTAAGTTACAAGGGGGTAGATTTTGGCTGAACATTAGGAGGAACTTCTTAACTGCAAGAGCAGTTTGACAATGAAACCAGTTATGTAGGAATGTGATGGGCTCTTCAGGCAGAGGTTAGACTGTTCTCTGTGTGTTGGGGATGCTCTAGCTCTGGATTTCCTGCATTGGGGGTGCTGATGATATATTGGCAGAGGTAATGTCTTGCAATTTACAATGGTGGACCCCTGTACTGGCAGCATTGTTTTCTTATATTGATAGGACAGCGTGCGTATCAGAAGATTGGGGAGTTGCTATTGTGGTCCCCATATATAAGAAGGGTGATCGGAAGCTGCATTGGGGGGAAGGACTAGATGGCCTGCAAGACCCCTTCCAACACCATGATTCTATGATTTTCTTTCACAGACAAAAGCAAGAAGCCAAGTAACAGGGTGGGGGGAGGGGGAGGAAGAGTGGTTTGAGACTGAGTCTGTGAGGGAAAGAGAGGATAGCATTGGAGATTAAGGCTTTGAAAGTCTTGGGAACAGAAAGGATTCAGAGATTTAGGGGACATCAAAGAATCAGACATTAGGATTAGCCAAGTGGCTCATGGGAACCAGATGTTCAGAACGTAAGGGAGAGAACGGAAAGTTTTGTCTACATACTCTTGTTTTTTTATTCCTTCCCACACTCCCCCTTTGCTGCTGACCTTGGCTCCGTAACAAGCAAAACCGCCCACTGAAGCAAATGGAGAGCTGTAAATTGGCAGCAGTGGAGCGGGGTGGGTAGTTTTTTAAAAAACAGAAATCCAATGGTGGTTGTGGGTTTTTTTAAATGAAGAGGAAAGATTAAGCAAGCACATACCCCGTGGGACTGATTTCCAAGTCAACATGCATAGGGTCAGACTGTACAGTATTAGTGATACAGATTCTTCAATTTAAACTTGCAGCCCAACTAGCAATCTGGAAAGAAGGGGAAGGAGCAACAGTGAAGGAAGGCAGGCACATAGTCACTGCAAATCATTAGCCTGAGCACATCCATTGTCCTCACTGAGCTTAGAATACTGAGCAAAGTACGTGAGGAGATGGAGGGGTGTAAGTTGCATGCAATGCTGGGCAGCAGCTTTCCTTTATCTAGGAACTGGGTTGTTCCTTCTCTAGGGCAGCTCTGGTGGTTTGGAACCAAAGCCCCCTCTCCACTTCACTGATACAGGCAGGGGTGTAGCTACCATTGAGCGGATGGGTTCAAAGAACCCGGGCCCCCAAGCTCCTGAGGGCCCCTCAGCTCCACCCCTCCCCATTTTCTTCATTATCTCCCTCACTCCGAGGGGCCGCCAGGGAGAGGGGCAAACATGGGCCCCCTCTCCCCTAGCTACACCTCTGGATACAGGCTATTCACATGTTACATTTTATACATGTTCAGGTGTCTGTATACAAACCCCTTACTTTGGGTAAATGTCTGTGCATTTTAAATACATGCATTTTTTAAAGTGGTCCAGGGACTTGAACCTTCAAGTGCAGATACAGATTGTTCATATTGCTAGGTGTGTATTGGACATGTATTAATAATGGTACATGTCTACGGAACAACAATCTGTGTTCATTGAACAGACTGCACATGTGTACAACATACTGTGTAAATAGCCAGGCATTTGGTGAATAGGAATACAACTTTCTGGCCCACTTACCAACCAGCATTGTCCCTGGGACTCTTGCAGTTTATGAGTGGAACTGGAAAACCTGGGGCCTTCTTCCATGCTTTTGTATATATCCTGTATATATATGTATATCCTGCTTTTCAATCAATAGTCCTTGCCTTCAATATGTGAGGAGGAGACTAATCTAATCCAACTCCCCACTCTAACAAAAGGTTCCTCCACATGCCAGAATGTATATCACATATTAAAAAATCACACCATAGCAATAGGAGAACCAGAGAAAAGAACACAATTAATCAAAGGCCTGATGCAGAAGCCAGATCTGTACGGTCTCTGAGAGACAAAGACTAGAGATTGGTTGCCAAGTGGATCCCCTGAGGCAGGGAGTCCTAGATCTTAGTGCTCACCACAGAGAAGGTCTACCAGATAGACCTCTAAAAGTGACCAGACATACAAAAGACCTTCTCTGAGTAATCTTGACTAGGCAGTTTCCTATGTGGATAGACAGCCCTTTAGATATTCTCAGGGTTAGCCCGTCTGGTAAGCAAGATAAGCATACACTTAGTGCACAAAGCGGGCAGAAGTGGCAACAGTCTGGGTCACATGGAGCCCAGGGTAGCTGTCCTCCACCCCCTTCCCATGGCCTCCACCCTACCCATGCTTTTGTGGCTGTGGTCATGGCCACAGATGGGCAGGTGGGTCGATAGAGGATAACTGCCTGTTCGTCTGCTCTCCTCACCACCACCTAGGTAGTGGTGGTGGCAAGGGAGGGGAAGTGGGCAGGTGTTCCCAGTTGCCCACCCTCCTTGTGGCTGCCACTGCTGCAAAACAGCAGGTAGAGGTGGTGATAAGGGCAGGTGTGCACTCCCCGTTACCCATCCACGCTCTTCCCCACCATTGAAACAGTTAACCGTGGCAGAGGAAGTGGCCAGGAGGACACCCTGGAGGGCAACTGGGGCAGCAGAGGACACCTGGGTGGGTGGGGTTGGGCAGGCTTCACCTGGGGTTCCCCTGAACCTTGGGCCAACCTTGGATATCCTGGTTCCAAGCTTTTCAGGGCTTTAGCCAGCATTTTGAATTGTGCATGGAAAGGGACTCAGAGGAGTGAAGTTGGAAGAACAAGATAGTCACATGCTCCCCAAAACTGACCCTAGTAAAAGGTTCAGCCCTCATATTCTGCATGAATTGTAGTTTTCAAACAGTCTTCAAAGGCAGCCTGACATGGAGCACATGGCAGTAGTTCAACCAAGATTTGACTAACTGTCAGGACTCCTTATAGTTCCTGGTCCCTCCTCTAGTTAACAGAAATGGAATAAACTTACATAAAATAGTATATATTGCCAAGTTAATTATGGAAACTAAGACCAATCATACAATTGCTTAATTTGTACAATTTGTACTGGTCACATAATTCAGCATAATTGTGTTGCAGACACTGAGGCAGGTCTCACGATCAGTGAGACCTGGTTTGGTGAGCTGAGCGGGGAGAGCGGGCTAAGCCCGCTCTCCCCACAAACAATCACAGCGGGAACCCTGGGCAGCCGGATCGGCTGCCCACACGATTGCCAGCTCCATAACGGAGCCAGCAGGGGCTGGGGGGAGCGGGGGCCGATCCGATCAGCCCCCGGAAGCTCCAGCATGCCCCACACGAGTGCGCAGGGCATGCTGGTGTGACCCCCGGAGCTGGGAGGCGGCTTTTCGCCACCCCTCTGGGGGTCTCCTCGTGAGTAGCCACAGCACGTTGCCGCACCACGGCTACTCACGATAAAAAGAACACCTGGGTTTGCAGAGCGCTCACTCCACAAACCCGGTTTTAGAGGAGGGGTACTTGAGTGGGTTACCCACTCTAGAACCACCAGGCTCGCAGCTGAGCCCGGTGGTTCACACGATTGCAGAAAATCGGTCTAGCGGAGGCTAGCCCAGTTTTCTGCAATTGTGTGAATAGCCTCCTTGGTTATCTAGGGCCAGAATTTTCATATGTCTTCCTTTGGTACAGTGTACATGTCAGTTGTGTATACAGAAGGGTGAAGCACAATTGCTGTAGTTGTTGTTGTTGTTGTTGTTGTTGTTGTTGTTGTTGCTGCTGCTGCTGCTGCTGCTGCTGCTGCTGCTGCTGCTGCTGGACTCATGTGGAGCTGCTCCACCCATCCCAATCTTGACCAAGTAGGGACACCAGGGGCAAACAGAACAGTGGTCAGGGAGGAATCAAAGGACAAGTGGAGCAATAAGCCTCTTGCTGGGCAGGGGGAAATCTTGAATGTGAGAGGGCATGGATGCATTGTTTAGCAAGGTGTGGTCTGCCTGCACCCCCTGACCAAGCGGGAAAGGCCCATAAATGAGGAGCCCAAGGACACTCATGGAATTGACCGAGGAGGAGAAAAGACCATTAGGTATACCCAACAACACCAATCTGGAACAAGGACCATGTTTTCAGTGTGCGTAGATGGGCCACTGCAGTCAGGGCTGCCCACAGACAGAGTATGATCTGATGATCCCAGCCAGGGAAGAGTCAGCGGGACTGACACCCTGATGGCATCTCTGTCAGTATCTGGCCACCTGGCAGGGAAGTTCACAGGATCAAACGGAGCTGCAGAAACAAGATACGGCTTGGAACAGTTCTTCTTTATCGGGCTTGGCTGCAAGCTGTCGACACGGAAGTTGACAAACGTTGCTTTCCAGCAGTGAGTAGAAAGCTGGTGGCGTAATTTATAGTACAAGCCGAGAGCTCCCAGCTGGCAGGAATTCAAGGCTTATCAGCCCTCTGCAAGAGGCGTTGACTCCTCCTGATAGTTTCTAGTGGAGTTCTGCGCCTTGCAATACGCCTCTGTTGTGGAGTCAGTGGAGGTTGCTTGCATAGCTCCTCTTCTGATTGGTCCGTCACGGTTTCTGCTGTCTCAGGTTGTTGTGCCTGCTCTGAATCATCTGCCTCAGCCGTTTCTTGGAAACTGACAGCCGGGCTCTGCCCCTCAGACACCCCGGCATCGGCTGAAAAGTTGACAGCTTCCCCTTCCTCCTCGCTGTCTGAGATCGAGGGCGTGACACTCTCACTACTTGGTCTTGGACCAGAAGCAGGTAACCTTGATGGACACTGGGAGCACTCTGAGATTAGCATGACAAGATCTTCTCAGTCTGGGGAATTGGTTAGAGTCTGACAAACCCATATACTGTGTATGGTGGAAACAAGAATGGTGGTTTATGGCTCTCCTGAGTCCTGACTCTAGAAATGGACTCAAGGGCCACTACGTCATCAGTGTTGGTGATACTGAGCCTGATGAGATTTTGGCCCACAGGTATGGTAAGCAGCAGCATATATAAACATACATAGTAGTTCAGGGGTTTTTAGGCAGTAGATTTGTCTGTATCACTTCTACTCTGTGGGAACCTCTGCCATCAAGAGACTTTGTTTTTGATGAGAGATTAGTTTTGTCCTCATGGTTTCTTAGATGTCATGGTATGTTTTAATAAGTTCCTTTAAAAATAATCTTTCTCAAGTTTATTACTTCATATATGTATGGGTTTGTATAACAAAGTTATTTCTGGAGTTCATCTGAGTGCTTTGAAATTTCATTATTTGTTTATTTGGTTGTTACAATTTGATTTTACTTAAATCTCTGGAATAAATTGGTTTATGTTTGTTTTGAGTAAATTTGTGCAAGATGGGTATTTATTTTTATTAATAAAAGGAGGAGGAGGAGGAGGAGGAGGAGGGAGGAGGAGCTTCTTGGCCATATATCAACCCTTTAGTTGTAGCCAGATTTTTGTGGGCCTAACTGGTCAACTGGGAAGCTGCCTGGATATCCTGCTCCTGAGATTGCTGATTGCCTTGTGGTGTTGTTGTTGTTGTTGTTGTTGTTAATTCAATTTCTATGCCACCCTTCCAAAAATGGCTCAGGTTGGTTTACACAGAGAAATAATAAATAAATAAGATGGATCCCTGTCCCCAAAGGGCTCACAATCTAAAAAGAAACATCAGATAGACACCAGCAACAGTCACTGGAGGTACTGTGCTGGGGGTGGATAGGGCCAGTTACTCTCCCCCTGCTAAATAAGGAGAATCACCACATTAAAAGGTGCCTCTTTGCCCAGTTAGCAGGGGACTGTTGGAGTGTTCCTGACTCCAACCTTGTTCCAGCTTCAGTCTTCAGCCTTCCTCCCTGTTCACTGCCTTGCCTTGGTGTGGTTGCCCTGCTCTGGCTGCAGGAATCACTCTGGTCACTGACCCAGCACCTCCACCTTGAGCACCTCATACAGCCCTTCTTGCCCAGGTCATGGGCACTGATACGCTGTTATTACAGCCACCCACAGAACCAGTGTTTTCAATACATAAAAGTAAGGTAACTGCCCCAACCCCCAAAAGATTTAGAAAATTTCATGGCCCTGCCCCGAAACTATTGAACCTCCCATTTTCACCGTCTCTGAAAGGGGTGGTGAAAATGGGGGTGGTTTCAGGGCAGTGCTATCAACAACAATTTTATTACAGCCATTGGCCAGCAGAAATAGAAATAACAAACATATCCAATACAACAATACTAAAACACAATAAAACAAAATGCAGTCATTGATTAAAAAATTAGTTTAAAAAGCATAAACAGCTCCCACAGTTAAGCACTTAATTGAGACCTTAACCTAACGGCAATATTAAAAAAAATTGCTACAATTTTTGTAATCTCAGAGCTTACATCCACGAAACAGTAATATGTATAAAAACACTTGCATCTCCCAGAGGTCAGTGCTATCAGGAACTATTGTCATAGTATGACAGTAGAAGAGCCTATTGTTATATTCTACTGCCAAAGTATGACAGTAGAAGATGGGAAGAAGAGATCCTGTATTCCATTACAGGCAATTATGATGATACTGGCACCCTTCCTTTAGGTGGGAATGGATTTTATCAATGCTACTGAAATGTCCCCCCAGGGGCTTCCATTTTGTACTTGTGGTGGTGGATTATTCTATGTTTCCCATAGCTTTCCCCCCATGGAACATGAAGATTCTGAGGTAGCCCAAGTGTTGATGTCAATATTCTCTCCTGTTTGGATTCCATGAGAGATGATATCAGATCAAGGAACCTCAAGGAGGCTCCATATCATGTTGATTCATTACCACTGCCAGATGTTTCAGATCTGACATCTTTGAATCTCTGTTTATCAACCACAGACAATTAATGGACTGGCCGAGTTCCCCCTGACTCTGTGGCATGCAACAAACATCTGTTCCCTGAACCCAAAGATTTGGAGCAGGACATTCCTATTGTGCAGTCACTTCTGGTCTTCTTGGGCCCCCTCTAGGGCCTTTCAAGCCCATCACTGGACCACTATCAGTCTATCATTCAGATACATTAAATATTGTGACATTGGCTTTCCTTCCATTTTGCCTAGGTCATCCTCCCCATTTCCTGGCCAGATGTTGGTTCCATGCCACCTCCAGCCACTACTCAAAAAGCTATGAAAATATATACCATGAGAGATATCGGAAATGCTGATCATGGGCATGAATAAAGAGCTGCAAAACTTGCACTGAACCCCCATGATCTGGGTACTAAAACCCAATAGGAGCATAAGCTTGTGCATTGTCTTCTAGGGAGAGTCAATTAGGTTTCAGCATTCTATGTGGACCCCACGCCACATGTAGACAGCCTATCGGAACAGCTAGGAGGGGGCTTGGTACCTGTCCTCCCTCGGCTTGGTGAATGGATACTGGCAAGCATCCCATCATCTTCACAAGAAGAAACGGCTTCCATTACCCCAATGGGGGCTCTGGCAGTTCATAACTATGCCCTTCAAGTGCCATGGCATAGCATTTACATAGCAGCCCCATTTACAGAGCTCCTACAGAAAGCAGCCCCATTTATAGAGCTCCTTGCTGTAAACCACCTAGAGACTTTGGTAGTGGGCAGTATACAAATATGTTACATAAATAATAAAATAAATAAAGTGAATCCAGGGCTGGTGTATGGATGATCCAAGTGCTCAGCAGTTCTGAACACAGTGGTGAAAGCTTGCTCCACTGCTCAAGTGTTAACAGGGCCAGATTTCAACAAGCAGTTTACTATACATCAGTTATCTGGCTCGGGGCTGGTCTGCCACAGGAACATGATGAGGTTGAACACCCAGTGCTGTTTCTGAGCCACAAATTCTTCTGTCAGTAACAAAAATAGGTTTAACTTTCCCTTGTTAAGGGCAATTGGGGCCTCCAAGTTATATCTTGTTCAACAGCCCTTTTACTGATCCTGCTCTATGGTGCCTACAAACTATAAGGAGGACTAGAAAACTAATACCTAGCCTGACAGTGTTATCAATTTGCCATCCTGAACTGGGTCACTCCAACACTGACTTCTTCTCACTGATCAGGCTGCCCTGATCTGAGTTCTGGAAAAGTTGGTGAAACGAACAATGGGTGTGTGACATACTGTTGCTGCAGGAGCCATGAGGTACCACTTTGTCCAGCCTGGTCTCATCAGAGATGGTGGAGACAACAATGACAGGTGGGATGCTGGTGGCAGGGTGTGGAAAGGGAGGATGGCAGAGAGCAGGCAAGAGACAGGGAACCACTGATAGCTCTAGCACTGACTCCTCACACCTCATTGAACATTGTACAGACACAACTGCAGTGTTGATTGCAACTTTGGACAGGCCACAGCCACTTCAGGCTTGGCTCAAGCCCCATCATGCAACGAGAGAGGAGCCTCCAAAAAAGGAGTAATTGACCTTGTAGGTGAAAATTACAGCTAACTGGGCAAAGGGGCATATTTTCAAGTGGTAGCTCTCATGTTTTGCAGAGGGATAGCAACTATCCCTGTTCAGCTCAGCATGGCTTCCCTCCCAGTGGCTGTTATTGGTGACTGCTTTTTGTTTCTTTTTGGAGTGTGTGTCCATTTGGGACAGTAGTTTGCTTTGTAAATTACTTTCAGAACTTCTTTGTTGAGAATGAGAAGCCACATATAAATATTCTCAGTGATAATCATCACCATCACAGGACCTGTTGTGGTGGTCTGGCAACATCCATCATTACTGTCTCAGCACAGCAAGCTGCCTTATGCTCCTAAAAAAAGACAGAGGCTCTTATTTGGTCTGTGATGTGATTGGCCTCCAAGTGTATTTGATTGCCCACGATAGGGCTGGGGTTTTAAAAACCCACCTTGGCCTTCATGTCTGAGAGCCTCTTACATA
Organism: Hemicordylus capensis; assembly: GCF_027244095.1. NCBI lineage: Eukaryota > Metazoa > Chordata > Lepidosauria > Squamata > Cordylidae > Hemicordylus > Hemicordylus capensis. The sequence goes on from NC_069660.1 coordinate 158,801,273, forward strand.
GATAATACTATCAACAGCCATTAGCCACTGGACATGGAATCCTGAGATTCAGAAGCAGAATGCAAAAAGTGTAGGGAGGGCATTGCCTTCATGTCCTGCTTGTGGATTTCCAGGCAGCATCCTGCTGGCTACTGCTGGGAACCCAAATGTCAGATTAGATGGACCCTGGGTGAGATCCAACATGGATGTTTGTGAATATTTAAACTAGACCTAAACATAAGTTGTTGGGGAGTATTCAGAGGAGCTGAAAATGTATGTGTGAAATCAGCACCTCAGAATCTCAGTTTCAAACTGTAGCCAGATCTCAAATGCATTGAAAATTTTGACTCTTGTTTACACCATATCCTCTAATGGAACTGATCCAGCATGGCTTGAGCTTTATGTAGGCAAGCCATCAGTTGGATCAGGGTAGCGGGCATTGTAGGCTCTCAGCAGTTAAGATGAGAGAAATTAATTTATAATTGAAATGTTTCTTCAGGATAAAAGAAAATACAGAAAGAAAGGATGTCAGGAGATAAATTTCTCTTTATGACTACAATCTGAACAGACATTTCTCATCCACGCGTACCTGCAGGGCTTCTCCTTATTTGGTGAACAAAATGACTTGTGTAGCAGAGTTGATGACCTTGGTTATATGACACCTCCAGGCTGAGAAAAGGGGATGACCAATTGTTAAGAGAGCATCTTCTGTTTATCAGGCCAGAGTTGCTTGTTGACCTTGGAGCAGGCACAGTAAGTGTTTAATTGTAAGATAATGCTATCAATGCTATTAAAGGCACCTGAAGGACAACTGAGTGCACAGTTCATATCTTGATCCTTTAATATTCCTTATATATGAAACAATTTCTGATCCCCCCCTTGTACATCACAGTACAGCAGTTTGTCTACAACATTCTTAAGAATGCTGCAAGCAAAACTGGACAAATTATTCCAGCAGTCACCTAACCTGCACCATATCTTTGCTTGCATTTTCAGTAAGAAAAGGGAAACACTGGACCATTAAATAAATCCAAAAAAAATCATCAGATGTTTGTATTAAATGCTATTTATCAAACAATACAAAATGTTGATACTATTCCAGAACAGTTCACAATCTTCATAGCTGAAATATTTGATGGGAAAAGCTGGCCCACCCCACTTACATACATTTTGAAAAGGGCTTCTTAATTGTGAACTGTTAAACATCACAGATGCTGGAATTGCACACTGATTTGAATCCCACTGAAATGGCCATTGCAGATATTGAATTCATTCACTCTGTTAAGGTGTCAACACTACTATGCAGTGCCTAGGTTTAAAAACTCACAATTAAGACACTTCTGTTCAAAATAGGTGTTAAGTTAACCAGCCTTACCGGGTTCACTTACTGGAAGAGATTTGCAGCTGTGTGGAAAAATTGAGTTCATGTCAAATTTTGGGACAGCATCAGCCTAGGAAGCAAAGTGATTTTGAACAGCTATTGAATGTTAGAGTCATCATTAAGTGCACACCTTGAAGCCACCTTTGGAATAATTTATCCATGACCAATGCAATTCATTGCAGGATCACTACTGTATTTACAGAAACTGTTTCTGTTTGCATTTAATGAAATGTATTAAAGGTAAAGTGTGCCATCGAGTCAGTGATGACTCCTAGTGACTACAGAGCCCTGTGGTTATCTTTGGTAGAATACAGGAGGGGTTTACCATTGCCATCTCCTGCGTGGTAGGAGATGATGCCTTTCAGCATCTTTCTATATCACTGCTGCCCTATATAGGTGTTGCCCACAGTCTGGGAAGCATACCAGCGAGGATTCAAACCAGCAACCTCTGGTTTGCTAGTCAAGTCATTTCCCCACTGCACCATTAAGTAGCTTCCAATGAAATGTATTATTGATAGTTTATTTTGCATTGTTTGATAGGCAGTATTTCATAAAGATGTTTTATCCTCTACTACTAATGTTATGTGTTTCATGACTTTGGGTGTGTGTGTGTGTGTGTGTGTGTGTGTGTGTGTGTGTGTGTGTGTGTTGTGTATTAGTATATTATTATTGTCTTATTGCTTAGTTGTTAGTGCCTTATTATGGCTTAGTTATTAGTGCCTTTCTATGTCTAATTGCTTATTTCATCTGTGCAGATTTTAGAATTATAGTTAGTAGGGAATAAATGCTTATGCATGCTTCGTTTCATCCAGTCTTTTCTAACTGGAAAATCCCTGTTAACTGTGTGTTGGGTAAAGGGACTCCCCGGTTTTGGCAGGTAACCTCCTCACTGTAGAATTATGATTACCACATATGAGAGAAGCTTGGGGGCCATGTTATGCAGCCCAGGGTGGCGTAGGAAGGTGCCCCTACTACACACACCACAGTTATGTAATGGAGGCTTAAATAAGGACCCACGTAGCTCTGCACCCCCTCCCCGACTATCCTAGAATCAAGATTTAGATCAGATACACTAATTGGGGACTTGCTTAATAAAATCCTGATTGCCTCTGATTTCCTATCTGAAATGCAGGGTCTTGGCCAGCTATATGGACCGACTATATGGACCAACCCTCCAATACAAAAGTGGCTTAAGAGAGAAAGACAGAGTTATATACTCAAAACCCACAGAAAGGCCAACTTCAAAACCTCTGTGCCAACTGAAAGGACTGAGCAGCTTTAAAAGGATTATTAGCCACACCAAGCTAAACCTGTCACTTGCACAAAGACACTGAGTCAGCAGCACCTCTTTTGTGCATTAGGTTATAGGTTTACTCACTCCCACACTGAGGGAACCATGAGCTTCATTTGACAGTCTGGTGTGGGCTCGACACTTACTTGTTCATCTGAAGCCCACACAGCCAGCAAAAAACATTTAAAAGTGCAGTTACAAGATGTTACTGTGAATTTGCTGGAGAAAATGGGAGTGCATTTCAGATCAGCTAGAGGAGAAGTCTTGGAAGGGATGGTGTGAACACATACTTAAAAGCTATAAGCTGTCATTTTTAGGGTCCACTTTAGAAATTTCTGTACATGAAGCAAACAAACAAATGCTCCTAGTCTAGATCAGAGCTTATACATACATATATATATATATATATATATATATATATATATATATATATATATATATACACACACATACATATATATATACACATACATATATATATATATATATATATATATAGAGAGAGAGAGAGAGAGAGAGAGAGAGAGAGAGAGAGAGAGAGTGACCTCAAGAAAACAGTATCATCCTTAAGCCAGTCAAAGTGAGTATCAGCACTGGGTCATGTGCAGCCACAGGAGTGTAGGTTGAAGCCTGAAGGGAGAACCAGGAAGGCCTGGAAGAGAAATGGGCAGGAACCAGGGTCAGCAAGGAAGCTGAGAGTCAGCACCAAAATCAAGGGTCAACACCAAGCAAACAAACAAGAATCAGGAACAGAAAATAAGCGAAAAGTCAGAGCCAAAGCCAGGACTCAAGCCAGCCAGGATAAAAGTCAAAGTACCCCAAGATCAAGGAAACCTTGAGGTTGAAGCAAAGCCCAAGCTCACACAGGGAGCCTTTATATTCTTCCTGTCCTGAATGTACAGTTTGGCTGGTTGGGCAAGGTCATGGCAGAGCCTGAGAACTCTGTGCTGTCAAGACTGGTGTAGTTCTACTGACTGCCACATGGGGCAGAAGCGTTGAGGCTGTCAGATTCCCAATTATAAAACAGGTAGCTGCTGACAGAGAGGTCAATGTGTTCTACCTTCATTCTAGGGGGAATCCTGGAAAGAAAATGGCCGCCAGAAGCCTCCGGGACTTTAGGTAGCACTGTAGCCACTGGCTGTAAATTTTGCCACTGGCTCGAACCCATTTTGTACCTCATCCATTGAAAGCCACCCCCAACTTTGCATCACACAAAAAGAGTGGTGAAGCGTTGGGAGGGTGAGCGATTTGGGTTCAGCCCTGGGAAATCTGTTGCCAGAAGCAATGACTTCATGTTGCTTCACAGCAATGCCGGCTCTGTGATCCCTGCACAAGGAGAGACCATGCAGATAGCTAGGGCACTGGTTTGATATACGTTCCTGACATTCTACTCCTGCTGGGAGGTGGGCCATAGTATTCTTCACCAGCTGAAAGTTCTGTGTGGAGTTAATAGCCATTAGTGGCTATTAACTCCACATAGAGGGCCTTTTTAGTATTATTATAATACACTTTCGAGCAAAAAGGTTCTCAAAGCAATTTACATAGCAAGAGAAAACAGAAGATGGCTCTCTCTCTCTCTCTCTCTCTCTCTCTCTCACACACACACACACACACACACACACACACACACACACACCACCCCCACCCCTGGAGAGATGCTATGTTGAGCTGAATAGGAACAGTTGCTCTTCCACTGACAAATGTAAAAGAGCTACTCCTTGTGTGCCTCTTTGCCCCATTAGCAGGGGTTACAGTGATCTTGCCTCAAAGTTATGAAAGCATTAATTTTAATCATAGGCTACATTTGCACACAACATGAAACCAAACGGGGTCCAGCAACCTCCTCTACCAGGGCAGGGGAGCCCCTCCTTCTTCCTGGTTCACCGAGGCCACATCCCAGAAAGCGCCGTAGCTCTCATGTCATCAGACTGCAGGCAAGACCTCAGCATGCCACGGGAGCACTGCCATTGGCCACGATCTTTAAGGGAGTGTACTAAGCGCGAATGTGCCTTTTCAGAATGGTCCATCTTCCCTCGGCAGGAAAAGGGCATTTAAATCCATTTAAATGCCAGGCCAGGCCAGCCCTTCGTCTGACAGTGATTTCACCACTACCCTTCTAAGAGGCCCCAAACAAAATTGTCTCTCACACGAACAATTTCTGGAGGGGGGGTGGCGTTCCTGTGGGGCACTATTTCCCTTTTACTTAGGAAAGGGAAGGAAACATGATTCCTTCCTAGGAGGGGATATGTATATGAGGGAGAGCAACGGATCCTGGGGTTTGGCCTGCTGTGATCAAGGATGCTCTTGTGAGGGCTTGCCCTGGCAAAGCTGTCTGTGCAGACCAAGCCCCACTCCTGCCCCTGTGGTGGCTTGCTGCCAGCAGACTGGCGCTCTCATGCATCCACCGGGGAGGACCTTAGGCTCAAAAGCCTTTGTTCTTCCATCGGACTGCATGCTCATGAGTGGAGCAAACCCAACAAAGGGCCCCCCGCTTACGTGGGCCCCCCGCTCTCTATGGTTAATGATAGAACACAGCTATCCCCTCCTCCCCGAGAAGCCTTTCACACACTCAGGAGAGTCTGACACTCCATGTGTCTGCCTTGCTGCGTGTGCAGACTGGGGAAACAGGGACAATTTGCAGGGACAAATTTTTACTCTCATTCAAAATTCCCGGGTTTGGACTGGCATCACACCATATGCAGATCTGCCACCATGGGGAACTGCAGGAGAGGGGAGCCCTGATTTCCAGCCATTCCAGGCACAAAGGTGGACATGTTCAAATGGGCAGATGGGCTGACAGAGGGTGCGCTTTGACGGCTTTTTGGTGGCAGTCGCCAAGACAGGGAGAGCTGTTGGCAGGAAATCTGTCCCCACGGCTCGCTTATATAGAGCAACCTGGCTGGGTGGCATCTGCCGGCTGCCCCCCCCTCCCCAATGTCATTGTACAAAAAATAGCCATTCAAGAATCCCTGGCTGGGGCTGCCTTTTAAACCTGACCCTGGGTATCACCGCCCTGCCATATGTTTCCATCCCAGCCCTCTGATAGGGTTGCCTTGCCCATGTTGACATCTCAAAGGGGTGTGCTTTGAATGTACATCATGGTCGCTTCATTTTCGGGCAGCAAAGCACTTAGTGCCCATCTTGTCATACCGGCCCCTTTCTCTCCTGCTGCCAGGAGGGGGGAACAAGGGACAGAGTGGGAAGAGGGAATGCCCCTGTGTGATTTTGCCATTTGACAGACTAACAGGCTTGAGCTGGGAGGTGGCGGCATCTCTGTTGCTGGGCAACTGTTTTGTAGGATTGGAGACAGGGGGGTGGGACGAATGCTCAGAGAGGTGGCCAGTGAGAAGCACCGCAGGCATGGAGCAGGCGGGACCCTAGACGGGCCTGCACTGCCGTCTCTTTGACTACAGTGCCAAAAAGCAAAGAAAACTGCAGTTATGGCACCGTCGGCATCCGGATGTAACACCCCCACTGCCAAAATTCAGATTGGGGCAGCAAAACTTACTACAAACTGAAGGTTCAAAGTGGAGTTTGGCAAGGCAAACCACAGCTCGCTTTTGCTGCAAAACCATGGCTGCACGTATTTGGATATGACAGAGTTACAACCTCTGCCCCATTTAACTGTGGTTTCGCTTCATGTGCAAATGTGGCCATAATGTCTAGTGCTCAAACGATGGTGGGAAAGTTGGGGGCTCTTTAAAGAAACATAGAAACATCATTCCTTGACTGCCCCCTATTTTAGCCAAATCTGCCCCTCTCTGTAGCTTCCTAAAAATAGTGTCAAGGGGAGCTGTTACACAAGATGAAAGGACTAGCCTCTTCTGCATCCCCTCTATTTAAACACTGATACTGTTTCCGTCTGATAAACATGGCTTGCAATCTTCTTACCATATGGAGTTGGTAAAAAGCACATGTTCCCAGGATAGCCTGAATGGCAAGTGTCTTCTTCTCCCACTAAACTTCAGGGCCTAGTTTTATTATTTCCTCCCTCCAAAGAGCTTGCAGGAGCTTTCAAGGTGTGAATCCTAAGCAGTCTCCCATCCAGGCAGCTTACTGGGCCAGATCTATTGTTGTTGTTGTTGCTATTTTATTACATTCTGCTTTTCAACAAAAAGTTATCAAAGCAGTTTACACAGAAAAAGAAGAAGAAGAAAAAGATGATCCCCTGTCCCCAAATGGCTCACTATCTCAAAAGAAAGATAAGACCTAGCTTTAACACAGAAATTCTTCATGTGCCTCTGGACCATTTTCAGGAATGAGGCAGTTTTGTAGGTATGTAGAGTCCAATCCATTTATTACTCTTGGTGGGATACATTGGGTATGATCCTGTCAGGGTCACTTTTATGCCACATTGATTTTAAACGGGGAAATTAAGCATGCATTCAGCTTATTATTCCGATTGAAAATGGGACTTAATAGCATTTCAGTTTTCAATGGTGTGATGAGGAACATTTCAGTTTAGATATCTTAAATGGCAAAAACAAAAGAAACAAAACAAAAAACCCCAACCCAGTATATTTTAAGAGTGTTTTTTTGTTTGGTTACTTTTGATATCTCATAGTAATCAAAGACACAGGTGCTTGTGAAGGAAAGAACATAGTGCATATGAGAATGTGTGAAATGCCCTCCTGCCCTCCCTACTAAAAATGCTTATCTACCTCTCACTGATCTTTTGTATTTGCCATTAAAGTCATCCCATCAGAGCTGTGCCCAGGAAAGATCACTGCATGACATTTTCATAATTTCCCAGTTGCAGCTTTCCAATTGTATATCAGCTGTGTATCCACTTTACAGAATTTTCTTTTTCTTCAAGACCTCTTAAGCAGAGGTATAAAAATGGCACATGGAATTGTGTCCAAAGCTATGCCATCAGTTTAATATTATTAGATGTTGGAGTCAAGACAAATGTGTTTTAAATGGAAGAAAAAGTTATAATCATGTTACATTTCAAAAGTGGATTGCATTAGCACAGTTAGCACCACTGGCTGTCAAATTCTCTGCCCCTGGTTTTTAGTAGGATCAGACTCCAACAGTAGAAGAGGGCTCAGGCAGAAGGGATGGATGAGGGTAAGTAGTTGTGAAGTCTGTGGGCAGGCAAAATGTCAAAAATAGAGCAGTAGTATGAAGGTTAAAAGATGAGACAATATATGGGAAGGCAGGATATGCAGAGGAGCAGACAGGTGAGTGGACCAAAGAGGCAGGCATCGTTTATCTATCAGGTGTTAAGAAAGAGTTAGCTCAGGGTTGAAGCAGTGCTTGAATTATGGGGGGGAAGCTAGCAGGGGTGGGGCTTAATGAAACCCACAAGTCACATTCCCTGACCTGCACCAATTTTCACCTCTTCTACTGGCCCGCATGAGGGACTCCCCCAGCTCTGATCTCACAGGATGCTGTACAAATTACCCACTTGTAGTAACACGTGATTGTGGGGGAAAGGAAGGAGTGGGAGTCATAGTCTAACAACAGCTGTAAAGTAGGGATAGGTGAGCCCGCTCGCTTTGAGCTGGACTCAACATCAAGCTGGCCTGGTTCAGGTGGTCTGAGTTTGAGCCAGCCCGGCCCCCAAAGGAGGGGTGCCAGTCTGGGCTCGAACTGGACCGACCCAGTTCAGCTCGGGCTGGCTTAGGAGATATACTTGTATAGGGGAATCACCAGATTACAAGTAAACGGCATTCCCTATAGTAAAGGGTTGTGTGTGTGTGTGTGTGTGTGTGTGTGTGTGTGTGTGTGTGTGTGAAGTCTTTAAAATTAAGGCACTGGGGGCACTGGGGGCAGCGGAGGTGGTAGCAGCGGAGACATCGGAGGTGGCAGTGGGGGCAGAGGCTATTTGCATCACCACACAATTTGGTGGCAAAACCGGTTCTGTGTACATCCCTACTGGAGAGTCTCAGTTTAGCCACCCATGCACTAGACAACTGGCTTTCCATTGCTTAGTTAACAGAATGGTACTTTCTACTGTACTTCAGCTTCCAGCTTCTCCATCTCCCCCAGGCCAGCCCTGGCCAGATTTTGACAATAAGGAACTGGCATCTCCTTGCTTGAGCCTTGTGGTAACTTATCTAGCAGTGGTAACCCCTGCTAACTTGGCAAAGAGGCACCTTTTAACGTGGTGATTCTCTTTATTTATCGGGGGAGAGTAACTGGCCCTATTCACCCCCAGCACAGGACCTCCAGTGACTGTTGCTGGTTTCTATCTTATGCTTCTTTTAGATTGTGAGCCCTTTGGGGACAGGGATCCATCTTATTTATTATTTCTCTGTGTAAACCGCCTTGAGCCATTTTTGGAAAGGCGGTATAGAAATCAAATTAATAATAATAATAATAATAATAATAATAATAATAATAATAATAATAATCCTCAGTGAGGCACTACCTTGGTGTGGTTGTGGGGCTTGTGTGCTCTGAGGAAGGTGAGAACTATGCCAGAGGTCCAACCATACTGGACAGGTCTCACCAGAGGAGCCAGTAGAGGAGGAGGAAAGAGGCCTTGAAGAATATATTGACAGTGAAGAAGATGCACTTCAAATGGTCAATAACGTGAAACTATTCAACACCAATGAAAGAAAGCAGGCCTACAAGAAAGAACAAGTCAAGAACCGAGCAGAACAATGGAAAAATAAGCCCCTGCATGGTCAATATTTGCACAATATAAGTGGAAAATCAGACATCACCAAGAGCTGGCAATGGCTTAAGAATGGCAACTTGAAGAAAGAAACAGAGGGTTTAATATTGGCTGCGCAAGAACAGGCACTAAGAACAAATGCAATAAGAGCAAAGGTCGAAAAATCAACCACAAACAGCAAGTGCCGCCTTTGTAAAGAAGCAGATGAAACCGTGGACCACCTAATCAGCTGTTGTAAAAAGATCGCACAGACTGACTACAAACAAAGGCATGACAAGGTAGCAGGGATGATACACTGGAACATCTGCAAAAAATACAAGCTACCTGTAGCCAAACATTGGTGGGACCATAAAATTGAAAAAGTGGTCGAAAATGAAGATGTAAAAATATTATGGGACTTCCGACTACAAACAGACAAACATCTGCCACACAATACACCAGATATAACTGTAGTCGAGAAGAAAGAAAAACAAGTCAAAATAATCAACATAGCAATACCAGGGGATAGCAGAATAGAAGAAAAAGAAATAGAAAAAATCACCAAATACAAAGATCTACAAATGGAAATTGAAAGGCTGTGGCAGAAAAAGACCCAAATAATCCCAGTGGTCATTGGCGCCCTGGGTGCAGTTCCAAAAGACCTTGAAGAGCACCTCAACACCATAGGGGCCACAGAACTCACCATCAGCGAATTACAAAAAGTAGCTTTACTGGGAACAGCCTATATTCTGTGACGATATCTATAACAACTGACAATAAGATTCAGCCATCCCAGGTCCTTGGGAAGGACTCGATTTCTGGATAAAACAAACCAGTCAATAACACCTGTCCGACTGTGTAAACAAGAAATAATATCCTAGTGGTATGATCAATTGAAGGTTTGGGGGAAGGGTTCGTGTTGAAAATTGTGGCTTCGATTGATTTCAAACACACTTACTTGGTTATAAGTTTCATTAAAATCAATAAGAATTCCTATGAGCAAATGTGTTTATAGTTGAAGTACAAAGCATGTAATTCATCATATGACTGACCATGTCTGTCCTGGCATTGGTGAGACCAGCTTGTGTGAACAAGGGCGAAAGATAAGTTGATGTGTAGGAGCATTTGTTTGACATGCCCCAACCAAGTCCAATGATATTTGAGTGACTCAGTAAGAGAAAACTAAATATTTTCAAACCAATACATGGGGGTGGGGGGATTGACTGGAGCTCCCAGTGAGAGATGTAGCACTTAAAATGACTTTTAATGCAGGCCTCAAAATTGATTAGATTTCAAATGGCTGTCCCTTTAATACACAGCAGTATATTAAAAGAATGGAGCAGTAGACTTTGTAAAAGGGCATAAATAATGCATGCAAATAAATAAAACAGGGAACAGCATAATTACCAGCCCTGCTCCTCATCGCACCTACAGAACTCCCAGAGGCAATCGCCAGAAACTTTGTCCAATGGCCATGTGAATTCCCTGATTAATCATCAAAATGAAACAAGGTATATCAATTGTGTTGCACAAAATCCATGTTTTTAAAAACAGCACCAGCTTTTGTGTTTGCACTGTGAATGAATACGAATAAAATAATGTAATTCCATTCTTTAGAAACCATGCTTTGAAGGCTAGGTTGGACTTTCCGCTACTAAGAGTTTCCAGTGATTTCCAAACTTCTGATAGCTAAGTCCCCCACCCAACACCCAAATTAAAACTGGAGCCACATTTCACTCTCACATTAATGCATTGATATTTCCATGTGTGAAAATTATGTATTCTTAATGGAACTATCACCTAGAGTGATTCGTACAGAGACATATGGGCAGCCTCCTCTACTGTACAAGTGGGTAATTTTATGCATCTCCACATCCAGAGTGACTGAATTACCCAACTGCAGCTGACAGAAGCAGCATAATCACCTGCCATGCCCAGTGGAGGCTGAACAGAAGGATGTGGGGCCAGAGTAGTAAACAGGGCAAGATATAGTGGGCAGCTTCCCATATAGATGGGTACTTCTTTGTGTTCAAGGAAGCCCTTACTTACTTGATTAATTTATTTGTCATGGCACAGTGCCCTGAGAATTACTGCACTAAGCAAAAATGGGTTCATGTTTTCTCTTACCTCTTACCCACCAGACATCCTCAACAAAGTCCATCAATGGTGATTTTTAGTCTGCATAATCCATGGGACTTTCTGCTTTGGGCGGGGGTGGGGGGAGGCAGGGATAGGAGGCTTGATTGAGGTTTATAAAATTAGGAATGGTACAGAGTGGATAGAGAGGAACTGGACTTTCTCTCTCATTATACTCAAATATGGGGTCACTCAACAAAGTTGATTGATGACTGACAAGGTTCAGGATGGACAAAGGGAGTACTTTCATAATGCATGATTAACTTACGGAATCCGTGGCCACAAGATGCTATGTGATGCCCACTAGCTTAGATGGTTTGATGGGGGTGTGGGGGGGGGGGGCAGGGAAGGAACACGTTTATGAAAACTGTATCTAGCAGTGGCTATTAGTCATCAAAATTAAATTAAACCTTCCTATTCAAATGCTGAATAGCAATAAGTACCAGATGATAGACATCTATTTCATGCCCTAATTTTAAGCTTTTACAGGCATTTGGCTGGCCATCATGCTAGGTAGACCTTGGTCTGATAATAACCAAATGCAGCATGTGTAGAGGAGTTTCAAGTGTTCAGAGTGCTTTCTGTGCATATTTTCTACCTTGATGTAATCCTGACAGCCACTATGTAAAGCAAATATTATTACCCCTGTTTTGCAGATGAGGGGCTGGCACAGAGAGAATCTGGCCTAAAGCCAGCTGTGTTCATCGCAGAGGTGAGTCAAACCAGGCACGTCTAGATTCATAGCTCTGTCTCTTAAACACTGCTCTAAACCAGCCTACAAAGCAAAGCAATTCTTCTATAATGTTCATATGGATGTATTAAGCTGCCATATCTGGAGTCAGATCATTGGTCCATCTAGCCTTGCATCGTCGATTCTGACAGGTAGCCGCTTTCCAGGATCTCAGGAAGGGGCATTTCCCAGCCTTCCCACCTATAATCCTTTTAACTGAAGATGCCAGGGTGCACTCTGTAACTGAGCTGTGGCCTCTTCCAGAATTATAGTAGTTTCCGTCTGTGGGCAAATGTTGGTTCAGCTCTGTTGATTTCACAGGGCCCAGAGATCACGTAAACCTATTACCTGGGATTTATAGAGCACTCCTGTCTTGAGAACCAAAGATGCACAGGGAATTTTTGCCTTGAGAACCTAATGTTTGAGCTTCCCTTTTTTCTGTGTCCATAGAGAGGCTGAGAGCATGCGGTGTGTCCCACCCCTTGCAATATCAGAGAAGACAGGGATTTTTAAGAGTAAAAGCTTTGAATAGATTCAGCCATATTGTGACATTTTCCCATGTTGACAGCTGTCAATTTCCTTCTCACTTTTGTAGCTCTTCTCACATAGCAACAACACAGAGAGAAGTGTTTTTGATGGGTGTTTTTTTTTTTTTTAAATTGAGAGCATTTGGTTGTAAAAGGACAATAATTGGCAGGAGACTGTAGTGGCAGGTGTGCTCAAATTACTAACTCATTTATGTGTGTTAAAAATTGATCAGGCTTCCAATTGGCAGTATCCTTTAAAAACAATGTTTTCACTAGAGCAAAAAAATGAGCACCACCACAGACTTGCATGCTGCTTGTTTTTTGCTATTCTTTATTTGTAATGAAAATATGTTCTGCAAGCAAAATACTCTCAGCTCTGCAAAGTACATCTTAATATGGTGCTAACTGGAGTGCTATTGTATTAGATTAAGACACATTCTTAATCTGCACTGGTGGCTAGAAGACATTTGCTTAAACAAGCATTGATGGTACGGGAGCCGCTAGCTGATGGATACATCCCACCTGCTTGTATAGGGGCTGGACAGCTCTGAAGGTAGTCAGTGAGGGAGATCTGAGTGTTTCAGCTGAATGGAAAAAGAAGCCTCACTCATTTGCAACCTATATTCAGTCAAGCAGGAATGCACTTGCAATTTCAGAAGTACAGGTGCTCTGTAGGGATGTGCACAAAACCGGTTTATTCTGTTTGGTTTGAATTTGAACCAGGGTGGGTAGGTTTGGTTTTCGTTTTGCTTGAACCCCCCGCCCCCCACACGCTTGGTTCAGTTCAAATTTGAACCCCACTTAAACCGGTTCTAAAAGGTTCTACATAGGGTATAATGGGGAATCGAACTGGCCCATTATTCCCTATGTAGAACACCTAGGGGTGCAAAACTGGGGTGGGTGGTGGGCACTAGGATGGTGCACGGAACCAGCAGGTCTGGTCTGGTTCGCGTCCGGACCAGACCCAAACTGGACTGGGCCAGTTCGGTCCGGCACCCTCTCAAGCCGCCATCCAGTTCAGTCTGGGGGGTGGTTCATGAACATCAACAATAATGTTTTTACTTCTCCAGGGGAGTTCTTGGAGGCAGCGGGGGCACCAAAGTGGGTTTGGGTGTAAGGAAGATATGGCGACAACTCCCCCTGGGAGCCCCAAGCCAGTGGTGTTCATGGTTTTAAAAATTCACCAGTGGTGTTCATTAATTTTAAAAAGTATTTTAGTCTGTTTCAGTACAATGAACAGTGTGTGACCCTAATTGCTGTGAACTCTGAGAGTTCACAGCAATTAAAGCCACACACTGTTCTACTTATGAATGGGGGAGGGACTCCTATTCATTGCATTGTAACAGGCTAAAATCACTCCCCAGGGAGGCAGTTGGGGGCATCCTCCAATCCCCATTATTCCCTATGGAGAAAATGCAAAAAATGGAAAAACCTTCACAAAAAAAATAATCTAAAATTGCAGGAGTGTCTGATTGCTTTCAGGTTTGGTGGGTGGTAGGCAAGCCTGGGTGCCTACCACCCACCCCAGGTTTGTGCCTAGTTGCTCTGCATAGGGAATAATGGGCCAGTTTGAATCCCCATTATACTCTATTGGAAAAATGCTCCCCCTGCAAAAAAAAAAAATCATTAAAAATCACAGGAGTGTCCAATTGCTTTGGGGTTTGGGCGGTAGTTGGCACCCATGGGTGCCTACCACCCCAACCCAGTTTTGGAGGCTCAAACCTTCAAACCAGTTTGAATTGGTTCAAATAGAACCAGGTTCTGTTTGGTTCAAGCTCAGACTGGCATTGCCAATTCAATACCCTGTTTGGTTAGAGTTTGAACCTTCAAACTGAACTGGTTCAAATTTGAACCTTTTCTAATTTGAACCAGTTTGAATTCCTAGTGCTCCCCATAACATCCCTAATGCTCTCCATTACAGCTCGCATGGCCATGCCTACCCCAACAGCCAGAGAAGCCAAGAAGTACCAGCGCTCCATCTCTCTGCATCCCCCCACTCTACTATACCCCTGCATACCACCACCACTTTTTTTGCCTTAAATGTGCCCCAAAAGTCAGTCCATAGTATAATGTTTTTGTTGTTGGAGGAGGAGGAAAAATCCCTTCTGTAGTTCTAAAATATTATCAGTGATCTTTGAAGCCCACATTAAAACAGAATAATAATCACTAAGGGCATAGATAGCAAATGCTGACCAATCAAAGATCTGAAGGCAGAATTGGGAGAGGGAAGTACTGACAAGCGTTTAAGAGACTGATGTCTGTTTCTTTATATGGTTGCCTGCAAGGTTAATATCAGCTTTATGTTGCATTGGAAATGTTTCAGTTGCTTGGAGGACACAATTTGAGGATGGGGTAGGTTAGATTGTCTCCATGGAGGACGTGTGGAGGAGGTATCTTCCTCCCTCCATTCTTGAATTTTGTTCCTGAAGCTACTAAAAATTGCACCAATTTAATATAATTATGTCCCCTGGCTCAATTACATTAAATTAGGGCCTTTTTGAGTAAAAACTACTCTACTAAAACTGGTAAAGTCTTCTCCCGCTACACCACTGAGTTCCTTTGTCATTTTTTACTATTAACTTACTCAGAACCCTCATAGAGATCTCCGGCTATAAAGCGGTATATAAATGTAAGTGCTATTGCTAAGTGCTATTTGTAAAATTATGATAGCAAAGTGCAGTACATAGCAACATTATTATTATAACACATTTCCCACTGAATCTCCCTATAATCTTGTATTGAGTGGTATACTGTCCCTAAACATGGAGGTTCCATTTAGTTATCTTGTCTAATAGTTGTTGGTGTTTCTCTGCAAGATTATTTCATTTTCTACTGGATTAGTGGATTTGCCACACTTTCGCCAGTTATTATTTGTAAGATTTACAAATAGTCTCTTCGTAAGCTTGTGTGAAACTCCCCAACACAATCAATCCTGTGCTTATTTAACAAGATCATATAGGTGAAGTGGCTTAAACACCCTAAAGTGCATAGAGGTAAAATTTTCACACATACACACACAAACGTGAGATTATTTAATGATAGTCCTTTACAAAAACCATGCTGCGCTGAAAGAACCAAGTTAGTGTGGGTGCCTGGAGCCTAATTTGTAAAGCCAGCATAATACACAAAACTGTACAAAGTACATGGCATGGAAGTTAAGGTAATCACCTTAACTTACAATTTCCACATGTTTTGGAGCACAAGTGAAACTTTTAAGCTCTTTAACATTTATCTTAAAGCAAAGGGCTTTAAATATTTTAATATAATTAATAATATAAGGAGAGAGTAACACTATAATAACATGAAATGTAATTTAATCTGATGCCTTGTGTTCCTTTGCTTTTCTTCAGCATTGGACATCAGCAGAGGTAGTCCTGTCCCCATGTTATGAATAGGGATGGGGATTTCCTTGCTGCCAGAGAATAGCCTTCCCACATGGGTAATTATCTTTTAATTAAAGGAGGCATTGCATGGCAATGCTGCAGAGAGTGAGCATACAGTCTTCAAATTCAAAACAAAGCAATCAGTAAAAACATATCGTTGAAAGATAGGCACACAAGAGGGACTTCTGATGCTTCATGTTGATGTCACAGGCATCATCCAATAGCTACCATAGCTACCTATGACAGTAATAGCAATCTTGCTCATATCAAGGGAAATGCAACAGTCATTATTATCGAGGCCAGAATTGAAAGATCAACCTGAGAGATAATCATGTTAAGATTTTGTATAGATGGTACCAAACAATACCTGTCATGCTAAATAGAATATTATACACTGAGATTTAGGTGGCAATGTACTAATGCATGTATGGGTAGAGGTGCATAACACCCCACCCCCAGCATCTGAGGAATCCCCCCCATTACACTGAACTTCTTACCACCAAACCAGTTGACTTACAACTTCAATCCCCAAAACATCTTTTTCTACCTTCTGCAAAAGTGTCTTTCCTCTCCCTTCCCCCGCCCCCCAAATTGAGGAATTGCTCCTCAAGTTTTCTCTCTGTGTCTGCACCCCTGTGTAGGGGTATACCTACGGAAGATAAATGGATATAGGGGAATGCTGTTTCAGGATAATCTCCAAGGAGTTCTCCACACAGCAGACTTTACCACAAGTTTTCTGCGAGGCTTTACTACAAACTCAGTTATCCCAAAAACCCAGTGCAAAAAGTGGCTTTTTAAAACCCCGGATATAAATCAGGCTGCACTCAAAATGTGCAGTGAAAAACCCGAATTGTGTGTGAAGTGCTCCCTGATAGCTTGCAGGGACTTCAGGGTAAATTTGGCCAATATGAGAACACACACCTCAGTTCTGGAGGAGATGTGAAATAAAAGCCGGGTGTGGAAAACTTCCTGGTGGCATATCGCTCCATATAAGTTAAGCCAAATCAAGAAGATTTACAGTTCTGCATGTTGGAGTCCCTGCAGTCCCCCCTCATACATGCGTTTCATTGATGATCATGATGTCAGTCATGATGTCAGTCATGAAGGCTCTGCACATGAGCAGTGTGGAGAGCCTAAGAGGGTTCTGTGGTGAGAGGGGGCTTGACCCGCTCTCCCCGCAGATGAGCAGGCAGCTTGTTGTAGCCCCCCGGTCGGGGGTCTCCTCATGAGTCACCGCACAGCAAAGCAACACCACAGTGGCACACAATTAAAACAACGAGGGTAGTGGAGCGCTCACTCCACTAACCTCGTTTAAGGGTGGGGAGAATTAAGCAGGCTAGCTGGCAGGAGCCGCGGGCTCCTGCTGGTTCACATGCGCAGTGGGAACCAGACTGGGCTCCCTTAGCCCGATTTTCACTGCGCATGTAAATAGCCTCATTGTTACAATGGAACCATGGCTGAATCATGTTCTAGATGGTCTCATTCCAGCAAGCTCTTCATTTGTGGGAAGTCACTGCTAAGCAGTAGTGAAACTGACAACTCATGATCCTAGAAAACAGTGATTCCTGGCCCCATAATCTGCTTTTAGAAAAATTTACAAAGCTTCAAGTACAAATGTAGATGTGGAAGTAGCAATAACCTGTGCATATTTACTCACAAGTAAGTCCTACTGTGTTCAATGGGGCGGACTCTCAGATTAGGATAGATTTCAAGACCAAGGCCTTTAATCTTCAGCAAACACTGAGACCTGGTGACCGGAAGGATGTAATTTGTAACCCATCATATTTCTGATAGTGCTAATCACTTTGGTCAAAGACGCTAATCTTATTACCACACCATGGTGATCTGCTCTGAGTTGCATCTCCAACAACTGCCTAGTTGCATTAACAGCTTTCCTGTTTTGATCAATAGTTTAAACTGTACATTTGCAAGTATCTGCCCTTCATTTATCTTTACCTTTCTGCTGTAATGAAGCAATATATCTCATAACCTATAAAGCCCTTAATGGCTTAGGTACAGGGTACTTAAGAGAGCACCTTCTCTGCCGTGAACCCTGTCGCCTATTAAGAACATCTGGAGAGATCCAGTTATGGTTGTCGCCAACTCATTTGGTGGCAACTCGGGACCGGGCCTTCTCTGTGGCTGCCCCAGGGCTTTGGAACGCGCTCCCTGCTGAAATAAGAACATCTCCTTCTCTGTTTGTTTTTAGGAGGACTCTGAAGACACACCCATTTTCCCGGGCTTTTAACTGAAATCTGTTTTTTAAATCTTAATGTGTTTTTATTTATGATGTATGAATTTTAAATGTTTATATTTTGTATTATGTTTTTAATTGTGTACATCACCTTGAGATTTTATATTATTTATATTAGGCATATAAATGCAATAAACAAACACAGATACAAATAAATATACATCATTAGGATTCATCTATGTGTAATACAGAAATTCATAAATGGATTCCAGTCTTTAAAGAAAGTATGCATTGTTGTCTGCTTTCCTTATCACATGTGTAGTTATTTAAGGGAGGGCCTATAGCCTACTGGCAGAACATATGTTTTGCATGCAGGGAGTCTCAGTTCAGTCCTTGCATTGCCAGTTAGGAGTGGGAAAGAGCCTGTCTCAAACCCGTTTCAACCCACTTCAGGTCTTGTGTGACAGCTCCTTGTGGTCTAACGAAATTCAACAACAGAAAATAAATAGAGAATTAGTAGCTACATCCAGTCCCCCTGACAGTTTGCTTTCTGCTACAGATAGGGTCCTGACAGTGGGACTGGATCTAGATATCTAAATGCAGAATGCCCTGGAGAGAATGAAAGCCAGGAGTAGGCATTTTCTGAATTTCTATATTTACTTGCTATGTTAAATTCCATTGATCCATTGACTAGATCCATTGGACTACGAGGAGCTATCAGACAACTGCCACTGAAAAAAGACCTGAAGAAGGTTGAAATGTGCTTGGTTACTCTGAAAAATTCCTTGGACTATTCATTGGACTAATTCTTTGGACTATTCCTTGGACATTAGTTATTCAGGAAAATCCCTTGGATTATTCACTAGTGAGATTTGGACTTTATGACATTTCAGAGAAGACTCTTTGGACCATTGTTCCATAGGTTCAGGTTTAAGCACACTGTATTAGGATTATTTTTGGAATCCCTGATTGATACAATTAGCTGGGACTGGTTGTAACAAGATTGATTGATCTCATTATATTGTATATGCATTAATTATGGGTTTTTTTATTTAATTGTATCAAAATTTTCTTTTATAATTGTGTTTAGCCACATATTATTATATTAAATTTTAATATACACACACCTATTCACACACATTAGATAGATAGATACATAGATAGATAGATAGATAGATAGATAGATAGATTCAATATAAAGCAGCTTCATATGTTCAGCTTTGGTCAAATCACTATTTACTAACTGGAATCCTTGTAGCCAATATTTTATATATGCAATCCAAGCATTTGTTGCCAAATATGAAACAAATTCTGTCTTATGATGTGTACAATCTTTGGTGTATGTCAGACTCCAACAGCTTAGATCTTGGTCTAGTGTAATTACTACCTTTTTCAATTTCTTTCCTAGTGAACAAAGAAATCTTTCTCTTTTTCCAGCACTGAGGGTCAATGATGACATTTCTTTCCCCCCCCCAGATTGTGGCAGTAGTGGAGCATGGATGCCGTCGGCCCCTGTTCAGCCCACTGCTAGCAGAGTATGGATGCCGTCGGCCCCTGTTCAGCCCACTGCTGGTGGCCCCTGCCCAGCCATACCCCTTGCACCTGACATCAGATGCAGGGGGCGTGGCCACATTATCAGACAGGGCCACACACCCCATTTGTGAGTAAACTTTGGTCAGTGCTGCGTTTGCAATGCTGCTGGGAGTGCCACTCCTCCCTGCTTGCAAAAGCAGAGAGACGCGTTCTGGCCAGGCTGGAAACGCCAGAACACGTCTCTCTGCCTTTGCAAGCAGGGAGAGGCACTCTGGGCACCAGCCAAAACAGGGAGAGGCAAATGTGGCACCAGCCAAAGTTTACTCACAAACAGGGTGCACGGCCCTGTTTGCTAATGTGGTCATGCCCCCCTTCATCTGATGTCAGATGCAAGGAGTGTGGGTGGGGTGCCAGTAGGGTTGCCAACGTGGCAAGGGCGCAGCCACAGCCAGTCTGCCAGCCGCTGAATGCGCGGTAAGTGGCTACTGCTGCGGGGCAGCGGAGATGGTGAGCGAGAGCTCCTCTGCCCGCTCCCCAAACTATGACCGCCCAGTGAGGTTGGGGCAGGCACTCTGGAGGCAGGCAGGAGAGACAGCAGCAAGCTCCTCCCTTGTGCCCGCCTTCCCCCCCAAATGCGTGTGCCCGCAGAGGCCTAAAATCAGCCTGACCTACCTCATTTGGGAGGAAGGCAGGCACGAGGGAGGAGCTTGTCACTGTCTTTCCCACTCGCCCGCCTCCAGTGCGCCTCCAGCCAGCACACCCGCCCCAACCTCGCCAGGCAGCCAGTCATAGTTTGGGCTTGGGAGGTGGGCAGCGCTCTCACCGCCTTTCCCGCTCCACTGCCACCACTGCAGCTTTAAAAGTAAAAAGAAAAGAAAAGACAGGCAAAAAGAGGGAGAAATTGAGTTCCAAACAAGATGAGCATTTCTCCCCGGGAAGTAGGGACGTCCCACGCAATGCGGGACAGTTGGCAACCCTAGGTGCCAGGCACGACCCCTAAATTCTTTGAGCAGCCTGGGTTCTTTGAACCCCCCTGCGCAATGGTGGTTCCACCTCTGGTGTGTGGGTAGAGCAGAGATGTTTCGCCCACTTGTGCAACAGTGTGCCTGTAGATGAACTGGTGGAGTTGCATCCCCACAGCCCCTCTTTACATGTGCACTTCCTTAGTCAGAATCTCAGCTATTGTCTGGAAAGACGCCAGCCCCTTTAATACTTCCTTCACAGTCCTAATGCCAGGAAATCTCATGCCCCCATCATGAACATATTGGAAGTAAATTGCCTATATATTTCCAGACTTGCTTCTAAACAGTGGATACTATCCAACCCAAAATAAGTCAGTTTATGGCTGATTGAATTGAGTGGGAGAGTTAAGCATGTATTCAAGCCAATGAAATGTAAAACATGCTTAGCTTGGGCAGGACTGGGCCCAGGGTTTTTTTTTTATAGTTGATTGTTTTGTACGAGTCAATTCAAATCATCAGAAGATATTAACCTATCCACTAATGTCTCTCCTGAAACTGTAAGCCTACTCAAGCCAATTGTAGTGGGTTTTTGTTTTGTTTTGTTGCATTGAAGCCACAAATTATGAACTGTTCAATAGCAAATGATGAAAAACTCAAAATGTTTGAATTCAGTGCAATTATTAGAAGACATTTAGAATGTTAGAAAATGTCCCAAATGTGGTTTTGAACTATAGTTGAAAGCATCAATAGGCTACACCAGGAGATTAATTGGTTAATTAATTAATTGCATGCCTTAAGTATCCTTTGCCTTTTATTTTACAGCCATTTGACTAAATTAAAGTTGTTTGCCAACTTGTGGAGGAAATTAAGGTCCACTCTGATATTTATTGTTGCAAGGCAAAATTTTCTACTGACTTTAATGGAAATGGTATCAATCCCTTGGTGCCTTTAAAAGCATTTGTAGTGACTCAACAAGTGCAGCGATTTGCTTAACAGTATTTCCCCCCATTTATAGAACTGGGCAACACTTTCCTCCAAACTTTCACATACTGCAGTTCTCCATTCACAGATCATAATGTTGACCTTTCCTCTGGAGATCTGGGTTCAAATCATCAGGTTAAGGTTGGACTGACAATCATGTCCCACCTCCGCAGGGGTGAGGGGCTTATTAGGATGGTCTGCCTGAGAAGGTTATTGGGTCCAAGAGGATTCCAAGAAGACTTGGAAGGATTTAGTGTTGGTTTTGCCGGTGATCCTGTTGATGCCCTAGTGGAGAACTGGAACAAACTCACCAGAGCAGTAGACATGATCACTCCTAAGCATCCTCTCCAACCCGCTTCAAAATTGGCTCCTTGGTATACGTAAGAACTTCGGGAGCTGAAGCGGCAAGGTAGACGACTGGTACACAAGTAGAGGAAGACTCGACTCAAATTTGACAGATTACAGCATAGAGTGCATTTGAAGAAATATGCACTGGCAATATGTGCGGCAAAGAAGCCATTCTTTTCTGCCCATATTGCATTCACAAACTCTCATCCAACTGAGTTATTTAGGGTTGTGAGAGGGACATGCTTCTCCTCCCTTGAATCAGCATTTAGAACCATCAATTACCTGTTGTGATGTTTTCAATGAGTTCTTATTGGATAAAATATCTCTTATTTGGGCTGACTTAGTCTCAGACCCCATAGTTATTGCAGAGTCGAACGCAGAGGTGTCTAGCAACTCTTCTTATGTGATTAGGCTGCATCTGTTTCAGTTTGTGACTCCTGATGATGTGGATAAGTTGCTTGGAATGGTGTGGCCTACCACCTGTTCTCTTGACCCTTAACTGACATGCCTTATATTATCTGGCAGGGGGATTGTTGTAAAAGGCCTGATAGATACTATAAATGCTTCTCTGAGGGAGGGAAGGATGCTTTCCTATCTTAAGTAGGCAATTATTAGACCTCTTCTGAGGAAGCCTGCATTAGGTCCCTCAGAGTTAAGCAACTAAAGGCCTGTCCAGTGTTCTCTCTAATTTTTTTCATCTATGTGCAGAATGAGTTTTGTTCTGGGCAGAAATATCAAGGCAGTGTGTGCACACATGCATTCAAAGTGGGACCTTACTAATTGAACCTGAGTGGGATCTAAAATTAACTGAGTGGACATTTTAAAAAGTGTGAATGGGTACACACACACACACACACATCTTAGAGGGAACTCTGGGCCTGTCTCTAACCTTCTATGGCTGAGCAAGGTAATTGAGAGGGTGGTGGCCTCCCAGCTCCAGGCAGTCTTGGAGGAAACTGATTATCTAGACCCATTTCAAACTGGTTTTCAGGCAGGCTATGAGGTAGAGATTGCCTTCGTAAGCCTGATGGATGGTCTCCAATGGGGAATTGATAGAGGGAATGTGACTCTGTTAGTCCTTTTGAATTTCTTGGTGGCTTTTGATAATATCAACCAGTGTATCCTTCTGGAGCGTCTGAGGTGATTCAAAGTGGGAGGTACTGCTTTGCTGTGCTTCCGCTCCTACCTCTCAGGCAGATTCCAGATGGTATTACTTGGAGATTGTTGTTCTTCAAAATGTGAACTTTTATATGGCACCTCGCAGGGCTCCATACTGTCTCCAATGATCTTTAACATCTATATGAAACTGCTGGGAGAGAAAAGAACATAAGAACAGCCCTGCTGGATCAGGCCCAAGGCCCAACTAGTCCAGCATCCTGTTTTGCACAGTGGCCCACCAGATGCCGGAGGAAGCAACAGGCAGGAGTTGAGCACATGCCCTCTCTCCTGCTGTTACTCTCCTGCAACTGGTACTCAGAGGCATCCTGCCTTTGAGGCTGGAGGTGGCCTATAGCCCTCCGACTAGTAGCCGTCAATAGACCTCTCCTCCATGAAGTTATCCAAACCCCTCTTAAAGCCATCCATGTTGTTGGCTGTCACCACATCTTGTGGCAGAGAATTCCACAAGTTGATTATGTGTTGTGTGAAAAAGTACTTCCATTTGTTGGTCCTAGATTTTCTGGCAATCAATTTCATGGAATGACCCCTGGTTCTAGTGTTATGTGAGAGGGAGAATTTCTCTCTATCCACTTTCTCCACACCATGCATGATTTGATAGACTTCTATCATGTCTCCCTACAGTCGTCTTTTTCCTAAACTAAATAGCCCCAGGTGTTGTAGCCTAGCCTCATCAGAAAGGTGCTCTAGGCCTCTGATCATTTTGGTTGCCCTCTTTTGCACCTTTCCCAGTTCCACAATGTCCTTTTTTAGATGTAGTGACCAGAATTGTATGCAGTACACCAGGTGTGGCCACACCATTGTTTTGTATAAGGGCATTATAATATTAGTAGTTTTATTTTTAATCCCCTTCCTAATGATCCCTAGCATGGAATTGGCCTTTTTCACAGCTGCCGCACATTGAGTCGACACTTTCAACGAGCTGTCCACCACAACCCCAAGATCCCTCTCCTACTCAGTCACCGACAGCTCAGATCCCATCATACTTGAAGTTGGGGTTTTTTATCCCAATGTGCATCACTTTACACTTGCCAACATTGAACTGTATTTGCCACTTTGTCGCCCACTCACCCAGTTTGGAGAGATCCTTTTGGAGCTCCACACAATCTCTTTTGGATTTCACTACCCAAAAGAGTTTGGTATCATCTGCAAATTTGGCAACCTCACTGCTTACCCCTACTTCTAGATCATTGATGAATAATTAAAAAGCACCGGTCCCAGTACTGATGCCTGGGGGACACCACTTATTACTTCCCTCCATTGCAAAAACTTTCCATTTTATACCTACCCTCTGTTTCCTGTCTTTCAACCAGTTAGCAATCCACACATGTACTTGTCCCCTTATCCCATGACTGCTAAGTTTCCTCAGGAGTCTTTGATGAGGAACTTTGTCAAAAGCTTTTTGGAAGTCCAGGCATACTATGTCAACTGGATCACTTTGATCCACACACTTGCTGACACTCTCAAAGAACTCCAAAAGGTTTGTAAGGCAAGATTTACCTTTGCGGAATCCATTCTGGTTCACTCCCAGCAGGGCCTGTTCTTCTATGTGCTTTACAATTTTATCCTTGAGGATGCTTTCCATCAATTTGCCTGGAATAAGCTAACCAGCCTGATCATCAGGAGAATTGGTGCATGGTGTTATCAGTATGCTGATGACACCCAAATCTATTTCTCCGTGTCAGCCTCATCAGGAGAAGGCATAACCTCCCCAAATGCCTGCCTGGAGACAGTGATGGGCTGTATGAGGGATAACAAACTGAGACTGAATCCAAGTAAGATGGAGGTGTTTATTGTCCAGAGTCAGCTCTCAGGAGACAATTCTGAGCTGCTGGTTCGGAATGGGATCACACTTCCCAGGAAGGAACAGGTACTCAGTCTGGGAGTGCATCTGGATCCAAACCTCTCCTGGGTGTCTCAGGCTGAGGTAGTGGCCAGAGGTGCTTCTATCAGCTTCGGCTGATACACCAGCTGTGTCTGTTTCTTGAGATCTCAGAACAGTGGTAAATATGCTGGTAATCTCTAGACTTGACTACTCCAATGAGCTCTATGTGGAGCTGCCTTTGTATGTAGTCCAGAAATTGTGGCTGGGACAGAATGTAGCGGCCAGGTTGGTCTCTAGGTCATCTTGGAGAGACCATATCACTCCTATATTAAAAGAACTACACTGGCTACCAATAGGTTTCCAGGCAAAATACAAGGTGCTGGTTATAACCTATAAAGCCCTAAACAGCTTAGGCCCAGAGTATTTAAGAGAACATCTTCTTCACCATGTGCCCCACTGCCCATTGAGATCAACTAGAGAGGTTCATCTGCAGTTGCCACTGGCTCATCTGGTGGCTACACAGGGATGGGCTTTCTCTGTTACCACCATGAAACTCTGGAATGTGCTCCCTTCTGAAATAAGAGCCTCCCCATCTCTGACAACTTTAAAAAAGTTTATAAAGACACATGCATTCACCCAAGCTTTTTAACTAGACTTGTGGTTTTAAATTATTGTAAGGTTCTAATTTCTGTTTTATGTTGCTGTAAACCACGCAGAGATGAATGTTTGGAGCTATGTACAAATAAAACCAACCAACCAACCAAAATAAAATAAAATATCCGCTCAGTATTGAGCTACTTCATAGGTTAATTTTCCAAGTATGGAGGGTTCTGTTGAAAGTAGGGAAAGTGTGTTTTATGGAAGGGGTGAATGGCAATATAGAGCCCAATTGAGGATTTCTGTTAATCTTAGCATCCAGAGTATTGGTTGTGCAATGACGGCTTTCCCCCACCTCTTCTTGAAACTCCCTGATCCCCCTGAAAAGGAGCTGCTGAGAGTTGGTGGATCCATGTGGGAAGCTTCAAGAGGTGTGGGGGCATATCCAGAATCAAACGGTGAAGCTCTGCTTTGAGATTTCCCTGCATCCATCCCTCCCTCCCTCTGTAGTCTTCTGGACTGCACCCAATACCATTGGTGAGTGTCCTCACCCTCTGAAATGGCTTTTGAGGCATTTGGGAGGTTGGGAGGAAGGGGTGGGGATTAGCTCAGTTGCACGATTGCTACTTTGGATGTTACCCAAGATGTTTGTGCTCTGAAGAATACACCTAAAAATATAAAGTATGAATGTGACAAACATGGGTGGACTCATCAGGAAGTCTAGATTGGCTGCTGCTCCCTATTGACCATACACTTGGTGGAAATCTGGGTTTACTTCTGTGTAGTGTGTTCAGTAGACCTTGCTCGCTCCAATCAGACTGAATCCATAATTGGTCCAATTAAAATTGATTAATTTGGAGGACCTCTGCAGTATGTTTGAAATTAATCTACTCTTAAATTGGACCCATGCTGAATTACTGAGAATCCTATGCTCTGCCCCAATTATATACAGGGGCCCTAAGTACTATGAATACTGGGAACCACAGCAGCGTAAGCAATCCACCATTCTGCCAATTTGTATTTCCAGTTTGCTCAGACCACTGTGCATGGATATATACACTGCATCCATTTTCATTTTTCATACTTTCCCCCATTACAAGCTATTGATGTGCACCAACACATATATGTGTGGATGAAACTACAAGAAAAAAATCTTGATGTGATCTGAGATTTAATCAATGTGCATGTACACTGGTATGCATTGGAAACTTGTAAGAAAAAAAGATGCAAACTGAAAACTGTAGCAAACTGCCCATGAGCCAATTCCAAATGTTAATTATAGAAATCTTCCAAGCTAAACCAGAAGACAGGTGGAGAATGGGGCAAAGTGGATCCATGGAACAGTGGAACAGAGAACATCCATCCATTGCTACTTGGAAGACATGGATTTGAATTTGTGTTGTATAATTGCTTATTATGTATGTATTATATTTTAATTCTCATAAGCCACTTCAAAAGCTGTTTATAGATTAAAAGGCAAAGTATAATATTTTAAATAGATACAGCCACTTTACTGCATACATCTGTATTTGTACACCACTGATGCAAGGGGAAGTGCTTAGAAACACCAGGTTTGATGTAAACACAGAGAGCAGGGAAATCATGACTAGCCACGACTCCCTGACGCTTGTACTAACTTTGGAAAACGTTGCGGCTTACATGGGAATCAGGTGATGTGTCTTTTTTGTGGCCTTAGACAAGATGGTCTATTTGTTGTAAACGGATAAATCTAGGGTTTTTTCTAATTAAAAATATTACAAAATGCTTTGCATATTTAAACTTTGCTGCTGCCTGGCAGCTCTAGGTATAGTGGTAGTTTAGTGCGCTGGATAAAGACCAGGAAGGCCCAGGCACATCGCTATCTCTCAGCCAAACCTATCTCACAGGGTAGGTGGTGAGGATAAAATAAGAAGTGGGGGGAACCATATATCTTACCCCGAGCTCCATGGAAAAAGTGCAGGATGCAAATGCAGGAAAATTAAATAATAAATACAACACATTATTACAACATAATAAATACAACAAATACAATTGTTGTTTTATGATGTTTTTAATTAGTTATTGTTTTTATGCTTTTATTATTTTTGTTTTAATTATTAACTGATTTTAATGGTGTTTTAATGTAAACCGCCCTGAGCCTTTTGGAAGGGCGGTATAAAAGTTTTAATAATAAATAAACAAACAAACAAACATACATACATGAATTATGCTTTTTCTTTATGCTAGGGCAGCATTCTTCACTTCAAGGCCAGGGAGCCAGTCGGGACTCTCATCAACTTCGTGTGAATCTCTGACTGATTGTTTATTAGGGCTGTGTGGAGCTTTGGCTGAAATGGAATACTCTCCACAGCCTCCTTGGCGAAGTGCAGGGGTGACCGTTCCCACCACGCAATGCTGCTTTTTGTCCAGCACCTGTGGAGCTAAAGGAAATGGAGTCCTCTCGAGCACCACCACCACCTTGGAAAGCATATGTGGAGTGCTTTCCCCAGAGAGTTCTATGGGGGAAACTCTGGGAAGTTAGCCAGTTCCATGCACTCTGGGTATGCCTTCCAAATTGGCACTGGGGCTCAACAGGACTCTCTTTCTCTTGAAGGACCCTTCCCCAGCTCTAATAAAAGCAAAGCACTGCATGGAAATCAGTGTGGTAGGAAATGGCTCTCACATTGAAGGTTGTTTTCCAAAGTGACCCCCAATGGAAAAACAGTGAAGATCACTGTGCTAGGGTTTGGGTCTTAACCTTGGGTCTCCACTCCCCAGATGTGATTGGAGTACAAGGCCCATCATCTAAAGGCAAAATAGGCATTAGGTTGGGAACCCATGGTTTATGTAACTGTTCCAATGGGTGAGCCACTGTGGGTACTTCATATGGCTAAGACAAGAAATAAGTGTCTGTGGGAGACACCTCCCCCTGCCCCCCATATGAGTCATGGTTAACTCTAGGTGAGGACTGTCTTCTGTGACTGACTCTGACTTTCCAAGGTCTCAGGCAAAGGTATTTGCTAATATTATTATTATTTAACATTTATATCCTGCTCTTTCTCCAAGGAGCCCAGAGCGGTGTACTACATACTTGAGTTTTTCCTCACAACAACCCTGTGAAGTAGGTTAGGCTGAGAGAGAAGTGAGTGGCCCAGAGTCACCCAGCTAGTATCATGGCTGAATGGGGATTTGAACTCGTGTCTCCCTGGTCCTAGTCCAGCACTCTAACCACTACAGCACGCTGGCTGTGTAATATATCAATACTTCCTTAAATAACAAAGCACCTAACCCTTCTAAATGAAAAGCCACTTTCCAACCCACATCTCAGTCCACACAAACCCATTAAGTGTAGGACTTTGGAACTGAAGCCACATCCATCCCCATCCCTGCTTAAAATCAGTGCAACCCTATCGCCTTAAAAAAAAACAATCCAAGGGATTCCATTAAATGAGAAAGTTAAGGATGGAAAATGCCTCTGGAGATTATTGATGGCTTTAAAAGGGGCTTAGCCAAATTCATGGAGGAGAGGTCTAGCAGCAGCTGTTAACAGCTAAATCGAACTTCCATGATCAGAGACACTGTACCTTTTAATACCAGATGCTGGCAGGAAAGGGGAACAATGGAGAATCTCTGTTCTCTTCATGAGTGCTTCCAGGAGGCATCTGACTAGTCCAGCAGGTTTTCCTTTTCTTTTTACCTCTGACTATCAGCTGCTCAGCGAGAGGAAACAATGGAGTAGGCCTATTGCCGTTTTATCACCTGCTTGTGTGTACCTCCTAGAAGAATTTGGCTGACCGCCGTTGGAAACAAGATGCTGACCTAGTCCAGTGCTTGCTTCCGAGTAAGCCTGCATAATACTGTGCACCACATGGACCTTTGCTTTTTTCAACAGGACTCTTCTGATTGCCTACGCAATTCGGGGTTAGGGAAGGGCTTAGAAATCACTTTGCATCCCAAAATGTTGCAACTCCCCCTCCCCGCGAAACCCACCAGCGTCTAGTCACCCAGGTGGTGAATAGAAGAAGCCTGCGCGTGTGTGAGTGAGCTGGGCAGAAGGAGATGTAAAGGCGGAGGAAGGCAGCCAGCTCTCGGAGACACAGCCGCTTCTCTGATCTCCTCCTCTGCTTGCCTTTCGCTCCCTTGCAGCGGCTGGCAGACAAAGAACCTCTCTCCATCGCCCCCACGCCGGTTGCGTTGCATCGCCCAGCAGCAACCACAAGCCCCTTTCTGGACCAGAGACCTTCTTCCCCGCCCCCTCGGGCAGCACCTCCGCGCCTGCAAGGCGAGGCGGATCGGGCTCAAGATGGCTTTAGCTCGCTTCTGCATCTTGCTTTCTTGCTGCTCCAGCTGCCTCCCGGCCGCCGCCGCCGCTGCCGCCGCTGCAGCCGCAGGGCCGGCCGAAGCGGACGGTGATCCTTCCAAGGAGATGGAGTGCAAGCTGAAGAGCATCACGGTGTCGGCGCTGCCCTTCCTCCGGGAGAACGACCTGAGCATCATGCACAGTCCCTCGGCCTCCGAGCCGAAGCTCCTCTTCTCGGTGCGCAACGATTTCCCCGGCGAGATGGTGGTGGTGGACGATCTGGAGAACACCGAGCTGCCCTTCTTCGTGCTGGGTGAGTCCTCCTCCCCCCTCCCCCGCTGGCCTCGTTGCAAGGGAGAACAGGGTGAAGGAGGAGAATCGAGGCCTCCCCTCCTCCCCCAGACTCATATTACCCAGCCTTCTCTCTGCAGTCCGCTCCATACACTGCCCACCCACCCCCCTTCTGCTTTCAAAAGCCATGGTACCCCTCACTGGCTTTCACCCCCATGGCACCTGATCTTTTCTGCACACAGCGGCCATGGTACCCAGACAGCTTGGAGCCTCTTCTGTAGGCTGCAGTATACTACACATGCATCTCTCTTGCTTCCAAAGGCATGGCCTTTTTTGCACACAGGAGCCAGGCAGGCACCCAGGCCGCAGCCCTTTTTTTGCAATCAGTTGCTTTGACCTCAGATGATGTATCTCCTTGGAAATAAGTTCCTGCATATCATCGTTGTGCTGATATAACCGTGAAAGCCGGTTCTTGTCTGGGTGGTGCACGATGCCAAATAATACACACACAGAGGGAAACGCTTATGGGATTTTACTGCTAGCAAGTAAGGCTTTTGGGGTTCACCCAAATCGAGAGTGAAGGCCCCCAGTTACAGGTAGGTATTTATACACAGAGGGTAGCTTAGTCATCTATCATGGTGTATCAAAAGTCTTAGAAGGAATGCAAAGCCTATCATCAGTGCAGATCCACCTTTGTTTACATCAGAATGAAACAATTGACCATCTCTCAACTTGTATCAGTTTCCCAACATCTGCCGCTTATAGCCTATTCCATTTCTGTTAGTTGCCCCTTCCCTTATCTTCCTAGAGGTGTCAGCGAGTTATATGGGCCCCTTGTCTATGTTTCTCTCAACAGCGGCAGCAGATTTACTCCTTAAGAGGTAAAGGCTACCTCCCTGGGCAGAGAGGGCTGGGGGAATTAACCCCTTAGTTTCCAGTGTGGAAGAGGCATAGAGAGTTATGGGACTTCATATTAAGATGGCTGTGCTGTGGTTCCCTAGGCCTTAGTTTTAGGTTAGACTGCCCTCCCAACATGGATGGTGTGCATGGGTATATCATATCAGTGCATTCTGGTGACCTGAGTGTGCTTCCGTTCCTACACGTGCTGCTCTCAGGCTTTGACCCCAAGTTTCAGGGGTTTCAACTTCATCTCAGGGTTTCAAGGGGAAGGAGTCAAATCTCAGGGTGAGGGACTAGAGCCAAGGGGGCTGGCTATTTTCTTCTTGACTTGAGAGCATTTACTAATTCACTCTGCCATCAGGTCACTCCTGAGATGCTAGGAGCAGCCTAGCTCTTCTCATAAGCTGCTGGTGCCTTCCTGTGCCCTCTCTAGATGCCACTAGCTTCCATCCTTACTCTGCTTTAGCTCTCCTGCTTTGCCCTTTGAGGTC
Organism: Hemicordylus capensis; assembly: GCF_027244095.1. Classification (NCBI taxonomy): domain Eukaryota; kingdom Metazoa; phylum Chordata; class Lepidosauria; order Squamata; family Cordylidae; genus Hemicordylus; species Hemicordylus capensis. Next base: position 158,832,881 of record NC_069660.1, read on the forward strand.
CAGGGTCTGTTGAGACCTGGCAACCATGAACTTCCATGGTATATTCCCAAATGGTAAGTCATTATCATCCCCATATTGAAAATTGGGAGTGGGGAAGGGGACGGCCCTGGATTTCTTGTTTACAGCCACTCATTACATTTATGGCAGCAACTAGATTCAAACTGGGGATTTCCCCGTTCCTATCTTATGGGTCCTCAGCTGGCCATCGCTGGTTTATACCCATAAATTTATGCCAAGATTGTGACCATCAAACCAAGTTAATCACTTTTAAGAGTGTGCTATCCACAAAGCTGCCATCTTCACCAACCATCAACTACACTTGTCCACTAACAATTGAGAGGATACCAGTATTTTCTTTTTTAGAAGAAGGCATGTGCACAGGCTTCTTATATTTGGCAAAAACTGACATGATGCACAGTTTCTCCTGCTGCCAAAGTCCAGATAGCCAGATAAATGGCATGTGTACCAGTGATGCATTCTAAAGTAGTACATGGGACTTCTTCAGGCCACAGAGATGAATTCATGTCACACTCTTCATGTGTTTCCCTCTATTTCCTCTCCATATGTTATCTTTTTTGCATTCATCATCATGCATGCTTCACTTTTTGCACCCAGATGACCCCTGTGGTCAGTCCCTTCCCACATCTCATCAGCAATGAATCCATGAAATGCATCCTCATCATGCATTAGATTTTTGATGTGCAGTGACCATTAATAGCTGGCCCACAACCTACATAGCCAGCAATTCATTAATTATAAGAAATATTTTCAGAGATTCTCTTGCATAGCATTTCATGCATTCAAAAACTGGATGTCAGCAGCTTGGAACAACCTGACCCATGGAAGTAGTGATGCTTAGATGCCTCAGTCTTTTACCCTCCTACAGTCATCAGCCAATCAGGGTTTTGTTTATTATATTTATATCCCACTCTTCCTCTTTGGAGTGAAGGGCAGCATACATGGAGTTAGCACATGTTTTTCCCACAACAATCCTGTGAGGTAGTCCCCAAAGAACAGTATGTCTCTACTTTCAGCTCTTGATAGTTAAAGATCCTAGAGTTTCAGCGCATCTGTCTCCTGTCCTGCTTAGCTTCCTCCCAGTTTCAGAACTATTGAGGCAAAATTAAATCAGAGGTCCCATGTGTGTGTTTGGGATCTGTGTGCATTTCCAGAAGGCAATTTATTCTAACATAAACACAAATTGTGAGGAGAAATTTTCTGGAGCATTCAGATGATGTCAAATGAGGTCAAAATTCAGCCACCTTGGGATTTTTTTAATGAAAGGTGGGGTATAAACTTAACAATTTAAAAAAATGATGTGCTATTCTTAGTGCCATCTGCAGAGCTTGCGTGGTGTAGTGGTTAGTGTTGGATTGAGGAGTCTTGAGTTCAAATCCCATTCAGTGATGAAACCCAGTGAATGATTCTGGGCCAGTCACTTATCTCTCAGCCTAACCTACCTCACAGGGTTGTTGTGAGGATAAACATAACCATGTAATCTGGGCTCTTTGGAGGAAGAGTGGGATAGAAATGTAAAACTAAAATAAAATTTGTTGACAGTCCCATGAAAAATCTGTAGTATTTAAGTAGTATCTAAAAAGGGGTGGTTCTTTCACAGATTGTCAGCAAATGGTCAACCAGTGACACCAAGAAATAACATGATGTCCTTTGACATTGTCTGGGTGCTCCAGAAAATATCTCCTCATGATTTGTATTCCTGTTAGAATAAATAGCCATCTGGAAATGCCTTAGCCTCTATAAGCTGTTTTCAGCTGTGCATCAGAGAACCCTGAGGTCCCTTGGATAATGGTGGATAAGCTTGCATGAAGGAAAACTTGCCCACCACTACAATGTTCCCCTGCAATGTGCAGCCATAGGGGAGTACTGGGTTTGTTCTTCTAAGATTGTATTCTGAATGCGTACAAAGTCATTGGGTGATCGAACAGGCCTGGCCACTATGTGTGAATTGAATGTGCCTAGCACATGTCCCATAATCCTCTGCAGTGTGCAAACGTTCTTCAGCAATGTCATGTCAATGCGGACTGGTTTTACTGAAAGTAGAAAGTTTGAAAAGTACAGCTCTGTTGAGAAGGATGATGCTTTGCAAAGGCGGACTGTCCCTAATTTCCTTCCCCATCACTTTGGGCATGAACCACAGATGGTTTAGTTTTGCAATTAAACTTGCACTTTGATCTTGTTTACATAGCAGTACGCCAGTTTAATTGTGCTAACTTAGTGTGAGTTGATTCATGATTATGGTTCATATGACATACCATTTGTTAGTCACTTTCCTCAGTGTATTTTAAATGTGCAATGTGTTTGACAACCTTTGGCATATTCACCAACCCCAGAGTTGGAAGGCAGACAGAGCCAGCTTCAGGTTTTTATAAGATAGCAAAGTAACATCACATCCCTTTCATCACTGCCCTCGCATTGCCTCCCTTCCCTAACCACATCCCTTATTCCTCCTCTCTATCCCTTCCCCTTGTACCTCTAGTCAAACCCCTTCCCTCATTGGACTTTCCCCTTTAAACCAAAACAAGGCTTGTCCAACTTGAGTTATAATTTCTGACAGTGCAAAAAGATTAACACTGTTTTAGAAGTGGAGCACTGCACTATGTGGAACCTCAATGTTCAAGAAGCAGCATCTTTGAATGCTAGTTCTAATTGTAAGTAGTCTCCAGAAGTTATTTGGATTGTCTCTCAGACAAGTACACATTACTGAAAATTAGTGTGAGAATTACCTTGCCAAAAAGTCCGTCAAAGAAGGAAAGGCACATTGAAGCTATGCCACATTAATTTTGTTAGTCTTCAAGGTGCCACAGAATTCCTTGTTGTTCTTGCTGCAGCAGACAAACATGGCTACCTCTCCCTGGATGTAGTTACCAATAACAAGCATGCTTGACAAATTCTGCATCTACCACCAATTTGATTTCAAGCTAGACTGCAGAATGAAAAAACTGGAATTACCTCACTTTACTCCAAAAGTGCCCTGTGAGTTAGGTTCATCCAAGCAATAGTGACCTGTGTAAGGTTATACAGTGCATTCTAGACCATGGCTAGTTTTCAGCCTGGCTAGTGGTGTATGTGTTTAAAGCTTGGTTTCCAAGATCTTTGTTTAATGCCTATGTATTATCCCCAATTGGTGGCTATCCCACCAGTTATATTTATAGCCCAATCTTGTGCTTGTTTACTCAGAAGTAAGAGAATATAACAGAGGCAGTAGCAGTATGCATGGGGGTGGGGGGAGGGAGTGGAGGGTGAAAATCAGGTAGTGATCCTTCATATGAGAGCTGTGATATTGTCCCTGTTGTTATCCATCAGATATTGGCAGATACAACATAACAATTCACAACATCAGTAATGGCGATAACACAATTTTCAGAAGGCAATGACTGCTACTCTAATTTGTCTTTGACAGTAGCCCAGTTCAGACACTATGCTGAGTATACAGATGTTGGTACATTCATACACATGTTTGTGTGAATGACTGTACCTGTGTTCATTTTAAAAGTGAACCTGGATGCAAGCCCTTCAAATGCATGATACAGATAGCAAGTGCACCTCTGTACCTGTGCTCAGCATAACATGAGAATAACTGTACCTGTGTACAGATCTGTCTCTGTGTACACTGTACACTCGTACGAGCATTGACCATAATGTGTGAGTGGGCCTTTTGTCTCCTGAAAAGGTTAGTGTATGTGGGAGACAAGCAACTGAGTAAGGCTGATCATTAAAAGGTGGTGGTGGGGTGAAATGTGCCCCAAGAGAGAGGACAGGAGGAGACCTGGAGGAAAAGGCACCTCTTTGTGTACAATTCTAAGAATGTTTACACAGAATGGTTACAGAGAATGTTTACCCTAAATCCATTGGAACATACTCCTTAGTAACTGTGTGTTTTCAATGAATTGGGAGAGAGAGAAAAGAGTGTGATAAAGTTCTATGAAACAAAATGGCAGGTTTTCAGGGGGTTAACAAGAAACAATAAGATCGCGAACAAATATGTAAAGAAAAGCAAGCAATCACTTAATCCAGCGTAGTTCTATAATTGAAAATATTTACAATATAAGACAGGACAAAACATAAATGACTAGGAAACATATCAATGAAACTAAATATGTGGCACTGGAGAGTTGGTAAAGTGATGTAATGCAAAACAAAGGGGTCCATACATCCTCGATGGTGACCTCCGTTTTGCTGTAGGTCTTTCTGAAGTGGAGAATAGTCTACAAGTAATGCTGGTCCACATGCTCCAAAGTCCAAGCTTTATGTTTACAGCCACCTCTACTATCTTTGGAAAATTCACTCAGAGGAGCAAGTTCTTGTAAGGTAGCTTTGTACCTTATATTTTGAGCATGTGCACTAGCATTCCTTATAGAAGACCAGAAGTCCTCCCTAAAGGATGCACTGATGCAATCTTGTCACGTCTTTCAGTCACAAACAAGAGCTGTTCATCTGAATCACCCCTCTACAAGTGTTCCAAAGCCTGTAGTAACGTCGGGGTGGGTGCATTCTTGCCACCACTCTGTCCTCCTCGCGGTAGAGGAGGATGTTCATCTGAACCAGCGCTACATTCATCAAGACTGATTTTTATTTATGGGACCTTCCCTTCACCCACTTTGTTCTTCTGCTCCCAGAAGATTTGGATGAATAAGAAAATATCTGAACACATGAAACTTAATTTGATTTAAATGATAGGGACAAGGGAACCACAAATTTTTTTTAGAAGCCATTTTTATCTGCTTGTGGTGTGAATGTCTCCCCTCCCCTTTCTGCCAAGTGTCTTGTCATGCTGCTGTAGCTGCCCTAACTTCTATGAAGTGAGGTGCTTACACCTTTTTTTGGTAACATGGCAGCTGCAAAATCCTAGGCAGCGGTTTCAAGGCCAGCGGCATAGGAGAGACAGGCCGCAGCAATCCCCTCAGCAACTGCTTTCTGAGCCTGGCCAGGGCCAGCAATCTGCCCAGTGCAATTATGCAGCTGTGAAGGAGCTGTTACACTAATAGCCATCATCTAGATTCTTGCAGTCTCCATATTGGTTGCTTGGTTGGTTGTGCCATCAAGTCAGTATTGACTCCTGGTGACTACAGAGCCCTGTGGTTTTCTTTGGTAGAATACAGGACGGGTTTACCATTGCCATCTCCCGCGCAGTGTGAGATGATGCCTTTCAGTCCCTTCCTGTATTGCTGCTGCCCAATATAGGAGTTTCCTGTATTCTGGGAAACACAACAGCGGGGATTTGAACCAACAGCCTCCTGCTCTCTAGGCAGGTAACTTCCCTGCTGCGCCATTACGTGGCTAGTCCCCATATTATTTTTGTTTGTTTGTTTTTGCTATTGAAGAAATGTAGGCAGCTGCAAGAGAGATGAGACTAGTGATGTGCATGGACTGGTCCGGAGGCCATTCTGAAGGCCTCCGGACCGGTCCGGACATGAGGGTGGTCTTGCGGTCCAGCAAGGGGATGGGGGGCTCTTTAAGGGCGGGGGGAGGGTGTGCTTACCCCTCCCGCCGCGTTTTCCCCGCCGGCGCGTTAGTTTTGGAAAGCTTTTGGGGCGGCAGGATACCTCCCTGCTGCCCTTTCCCCCAGTCATCGGCAAAAGGTTTCAAAAAGCCTTTTGCGCGTGCGCACGTTGCGCATGCACGTCACGTGTCCGTGTTATGTGCGTGAGTGCGCGACGTGTGCATGTGCAAAAGGCTTTTTGAAGCCTTTTGCCGATGACTGGGGGAAGGGGCGGCAGGGGGGTATCCTGCCGCCCCAAAAGCTTTCCAAAACTAACGCACCGGCAGGGGAAACACGGTGGGAGGGGTAAGTACACCCTCCCCCCGCCCCTGAAGAGCTCCCCACCCCAGTGCCGGACCACAGCTCTGCAGTTCCGTGCACATCTCTAGATGAGACTTGGTATGCACTCAGCTACTGTTCCTGCCTTCTCATGCTCGGCAGGGCATGGGCAGTCGTTTGTTTATTTATTTGTACTTATAAAGCTGCCTTTTGCCAAATGGCCTCAAGGTGGCATACAGTAGAAAAACACAATGAATATATAGGTAAGACACAACATCTTAAAAAAGAATAACTAGTCCAACATTAACACATGATAAAATATCTCAGCAGAATATAACTGTGAAGAAAGCCCATTCTCTTGTGAGAGAGCTGGTCTTGTGGTAGTAAGCATGACTTGTCCCCTTAAGGTGAGCAGTGTCTGCCCTGGTTGCATACGAAAGGGAGACTAGAAGTGTGAGCACTGTAAGATATTCTCCTTAGGGGATGGAGCCGCTCTAGGAAGAGCATCTAGACTCCCAAGTTCCTTCCCTGGCATCTCCAAGATAGGGCTGAGAGAGATTCCTGCCTGCAACCTTGGAGAAGCCGCTGCCAGTCTGTGTAGACAGTACTGAGCAAGATGACCTATGGACTGACTTAGTATATGGCAGCTTCCTATGTCCCTCTTCAAAGGCCTATCTAACAGAGGTGCCTGCAGAAGGGCATAGGGGTGTGCAAACAGGTTCGATGTTGAACTGTTTTGGCTCGACTGTTCAGGGTCAAACCGAACCTCCCCATTTGGTCGGACCTCGAACCCCCATGGGGGTTCATGAGAATTGATTTTCCTTTATACTTACCCTCTCCGGGGGAGTTGTCCAAGGCAGCAGGGGAATCTGCGGAGGTCCACCCTCCCCCTGCCGGCCTCCCTTATTCCAAAATGTGACCGGTTTTCGCCCTTCCTCCCTCAGCGCGGTGGCCATTTTGGAGGCCTCTGCATGGTCTGGATCGTGCTGGAATAAGGGAGGCCGGTGGGGGGAGGGGGAACCTCTGCGGCCCCCCACCACCTCAGACAGCACCTCTAGAGGGGGTAAGTGTAAATAAATAAATAAATAAATAACTGTGAACCCCCCCGAATCGAACCGGTGGTGGGGTTTGAGGGGTGCCGGACCAAACTGGTCTGGGTTCTGTTTGCACTCGAACCAAACCGGACCAGCCGGTTCCATGCACACACCTAGAAGGGCATCCAGGTGCAGCACTGGGTCTAGGAGGAATCCCAAGCTACACACTTGCTTCTTCAGATGGAGTGTTCAGTTGAGCAGGTGGGCAGCCCTGGCAAGATGCTAATTACAATTCTAATCAATTTAATTTATTTTTTATATAATTCTAACTTTTAATTTAAAAATTTGACTAAAATTTTAATCTTGGTAATTAATTATACTATTGTTCCATGCAGTATAACTGCAATTATTTTAAATAGCAATTAAAAATGGAATTATCCAATTAATTTCATTTTAAGTACATACTGTACTGTACAGTACAGTACAGTGCCCACAAAAATAATTCTGTATCTATTGAACATTGATTTCAAGTACTGTAGAGAAATTTGATTTAAAATGCTGTATCCATTGCAAACTGATTAAGTTTCCATTGAAAATTGATTTTGAATACTGTACTGTATCCATTGAAAACTGATTTTAAGTATCCATTCTAAATTGATTTTAATTATCAATTTCTGTCCTGTACTGCACTTTATCAATTTTGTGAGAGGGGTTGTCTGGCACAATTACTATGCTGTCCTGTACATCCTTGTACAAGGTTTTCCTTCCTCCACAGTCAAAATGAGCTAGCGCACAACGGAGAGCTCTGCTGAGGGGAGTGGCAAAAAAATCTTGGAAAGTGTTGCCCTTGAGCGAGAAGGTGAAGTTGTTGGACATGCTGGCTCATGGGGACAGTGCTGCATCTGTTGCATGCCATTACAGCATCAACGAGTCCACTGTCCACTTTATAAAGCAATGTGAAGCCAGTATCCATGAGAGTGTAGTGTATGGGATGTCACAGAGTGTCAAGGTGGCGATCCATTCATTCACGCGAGCCCCACATGGAATGGATGGAAAAGGCCCTCAGCCTGGATAGATGACCAGGTACAGAGAAACAAGGCACAGCAGACCAGTAATCCGTGAGAAAGCACTGTGGCTCTACAGGTGGTTTGCAGTGGAGGGTAGTCAAGTGGCAGCTAGGGATGTGCACGGAACCGGCTGGCCCGGTTCGGTTTGGGTACGGACCAGACTCAAACCTGACCAGACCAGTTCAGTCTGGCACCCCCTTGAACACTCCCCCCCCCCCGAGTTCAGTTCGGTCCGGGGGCATTCACGAACATTTTTTTTTAAAAAAAATATTTATTTTTACCTTTACTCCCTTCGGGGGAGTTCCTTGAAGCGGTGGGGGCACGGGAGGGTCCGTGGAGGCAACTTGCCTATCCCAGCTGCTTTTTTGGCCACAGATAAAGCAAGACACTGTTCGATCGCCAAGAACTAGAACATGGAGTTGCCTTGCTGGGATTTACCTTTTAAAAAAATGAAAAGGACTACAGATTATCTTGCATTTAAGAACTTGTGTTTGAGAACAGTGATGGGTTGTTCGCGTTTCAAAATGCCATGGCCATGGGAGGAAAGGATTGCATTGCTCATCAATAATGGCCTTCTACATGACAATAGCAAGATAAATGGTTGCACTACTTAGGGGAAGAATCACAGTTTTCCAGAGGAAAAAATGTTTTACAGTGGTATCATTCTCCAGGGAAGAGAGTTGTGCTAACCTTGTGTGGTAGGTTAGGTTGAGACAATGACTTCCCCAAAGTTACTCAGAGGGGGATTCATACGTGGATTTCCCATATTCAAACCTAATAGTCTAGGCCACTGTGCCACTCTACCTCAATACACTGTGGTTAGAGTGCTGGGAAAAATGAGATAGCCGTGCAGCAGATGTTCTGTTTGAAGGAAGGTATGTGGATGCCCCACCCCAATCTCTAAAGAAGTAACAATTGCATATTGGCTTAAAAAAAAAAAGTGACTCGCATAAGCAAAATGGAATTTAACTTCAGGCTGTTAACATTAGCTTTTTGGGATTTTTTTTTTAGTGATATCCAATACAAAATTTCTGATCACACTGTCATTTCCCCTTCCCCATTAATTGTTAGAACTCCTCCAATCATCTAAATACAGGACATTTTCTGACTCAAGGGCTCATCCATCCATCAGAACTTCAGCATCATCTGCGCTTCAGATGTGCCTTATTTCCTGAACAGAAATTATATAAAGATCTGCAGGGCAGAACCCTATTCTTGTTATTACCTCATGTGCAAGTGTGCAGACTTCACCCTCACCTTACATCAAGGTCTGCTCAAAAATACTATTATATTTGTTGCACTCTCATTACATAGTCCTCCTAGAACAGTGATCTTCATTGGTTATCTGGCGGGAGCTCCCATGCCTTCTGCGGGCCTTCTGTGCTTGGCGCAGTGGCCCCCAGTGGAATGCGCCCTAGCTGCAAGCAGGGAGGGCATGTGCTGATACGCTTGCAAACCACCTTCCTGTCTTTCCCGCCTCTAGCTGCTACTCAGACGTTATGGCAGAAGGAGCAGAGTAGTGCATGTGCCCCGTTGATGGGGGCGAGGGGCAAGTCAGGGGCCGCCAGCGGCGCATGGGCTGCACAGTGGAGAACACTGTCCTAGAATCTACATCAACATGTGTGTTTAATCTTTCTCTATTATATGCCTGGTCTCACACTTAATGCTGAAACATGGATTCACTCTCAGAGCCATATGACAGTGACTCATGAGATCTGTGATCAGATTTCCCAGTGCTTTTTCTTTTAATAAAGGCAGCTATAAATTAGTTTGGGGCCGTTGGGGAACAGGGGGCCCTGATCCACATATACCCCTCCCTGAAACAGCTATTTGCTGCAGAGGAGCGGGGGGGGGGGAGACAAATGCCGATATTGTACCTGTCTTTTCTCCCTCCATGATTAATAGCAACTTCAAGGGGATCAGAGAAATAGCATGGAGGGAAAGTGTTTATGTACTTATTCATTTAAAAGATTTATAAACCATCCTTCAGGGAAACCTTCCAGAATGGCATTCAACACTGGGTATGCGTTAAACCTCGCTCCCTCAGTGCTGAAGTTCCCACACAGATCACATGCATGCAGTTGCTTTTAATTGAAGAAAAAGATACCAGCATCACAGATAGCTTGGCCTTCACTGAGGTGGTAAATCTGTGTCTAGGCTGTATCACTTCAGACTGCAGGCAAAAGCTCACATGATTGAATGCTTCACATTACAAAATAAATTCCCTCCACATAGAAACCTGGCATGTCAGGGAGAAGATTCTAGCCTGGCCTTCTTCCTGATGTGCTATTTTTCTATGATACAGGATTTCTGTTTGCTTAGATGAGCATCGAGTCCCAACCTACAGTCTGAAGTTCTACAGCCCAGACCTGGATTACTACCTGAGTGAGAACTAGTGTAAGGAAGTGTAGCTGCTTATTAGATGCAAGCAGAGCAGTCCTTTTTGTGCCACTGTAGAAGTTTGTGAGGAAAATTGGGGGTGGGGGAAGAGTCTTGGGTTTTTTAAACAACCACCTTAAAGTGGACTAATCTAGCATAAAAGAATTGTACAGAGAGAAGCTGTAAGAAGGGACAATGAAGGAGGGAGCCGTGGCCTTCAGCTCATTGTCATCTAGCTTGCGCAACTTTGTAGCTAACCAGAGACGTGCAACTATATCCAGCTGTGGGTCTCAAAACAGTATAGTAGTTTACAGCAGGTGGAGAAGGGGGTGGGGCTGTCCTCCACTGGTAAAGTTTGTTGTAATATATTTCTTTCTTTCTTTCTTTCTTTCTTTCTTTCTTTCTTTCTTTCTTTCTTTCTTTCTTTCTTATTTATTTATTTAAAATATTTATGTACCACCCACAACTTGCGTCTCTGGGTGGTTTACTGTTAAAATAGATTTAACAAAAGGGGAAATGCAGAACGGGGAAGCAGGGATCAAAAGGAGCAAAGCATATACATAATTTATGAAGGTAAGACTAATGAAACAAATAGCTGGAAGTTATTGGGTCCATTACGGCATCTTATGGACAAGTCTTTTTAGCTGACAACAAGCTGCATTTAGGTCCATATCCTCCAATGCGTCACAGTTGAAAGTGGGAACTTGATGTATTTGTAACACCTGTTCTAACACCAGAATTTACTAGCTAAGGACTAGGGATGGGTCCGGAGGCCATTGTAAAGGCCTCCGGATCGTCCGGACCGGTCCGGACCTGGCCGGTTCGGGTCGAGGGGGTTCCTTTAAGAGCGGGGGAGGGTTTACTTACCCCTCCCGCCGCTTTGTCCCCTCCAGCGCTTGTATTTATTGTAGAAATTGGGGCGGCAGGATACCTCCCTGCTGCCCCTTCTTGCTCTTCAATGCAAAAGGCTCCGACAGGCCTTTTGCGCATGCGCACGTGAGCTTCACGTCTCCCCGATGCGGGTCGGGGAGACGTGAAGCTCGCGCACAGCGTGCGCAAAAGGCTTGTCGGAGCCTTTTGCATTGAAGAGCAAGAAGGGGCAGCAGGGAGGTATCCTGCCGCCCCAATTTCTACAATAAATACGAGCGCTGGAGGGGGCAAAGCGGCGGGAGGGGTAAGTAAACCCTCCCCCGCTCTTAAGGAACCCACCCCACAGTGCCGGACCGCAGCTCTGCGGTTCTGTGCACACCCCTACTAAGGACTGCCTTCTTTCTCCACCTCTGTATGTTCCGTTCATTTACTTAGCAATGAAGTCTTCTGACTGACTGAAGTGCTGCACTGACTTCTGAAGGAGGGTGAGCAAGCTGACTAACGAAAGTAGTTAACAATGTGTTTTTAAAAAGTAAAGAACATGCACAGAGCATTTTATGTATAGCAAATGGAATGAGGAGATACAAGGGGGACTCCAGCAAAAGCCACTGGAAGGAATACTCTGCTGGGTTTGAATAGGGACAGTGCTCTATCTGTTAAATGTAAGAAAGCCACCATTTAAAAAATTGCCACTTTGCCCAGTAAGCAGGTACTTTGAGGCCTATGGAATGTGTGTCTTCTTGGCTTGGTGTACTGGCGAGGGGAGAACCAAAACTGGAGGGTGTGAAATGCGCATAACAAAAAAACCTACACAGAACACAATGTGCTGGTAATGTCTTGTGCATAGTTGCCACAATGTAGGGTTCCAATAGAGTCCCTCTCCTGCCTGACTTCTCCTCACCCCTGTCATTTAATATGTAACTTTAACATAATGATGCAACTCTAGGCTTCCACAGAGAAGGTTGTGTCCGTGGCTCAGTTGCAGAAATAGTCAAGCTGAATATCGGGTACTCAGTGTATATGCTACGGCCTCTGCTGCAGAAAGCCTGGTGAGGTTGCCATGGTAACTCACAGTGGAGGCCTGTGCAGGCCAGGCCAAGGTTTCTCCATACACACTGCTGGCCCCATAGAGGTTTAACTGCAGCCTCTGCAGAAGTATATCCTGGGGTAAATTATCAACAATGTTGCCCTTTTCCTACAGACTGTACTTTCCCAGCCCCTGCATATGAAGGCATGTGGGGGAACAAAGTAAACTAGGAACATTGGTACTTAGTAGCATGTGAAACATCTTTGCCGTGGGCTGTGATTATGGTGATTCTTAGCTGTGCAGTGTGTGTGTTTGCTGCTGTTTAACACAAATGTGACATAACCCTTTCTGAAAGGGCTTATAATTGGAGGGAGAGCATAACCTTTGATAAAGGAGTTTCAGGGCTATGGAAGAGGAGGGAAGGATTAACTGGATAACCTAAAGCATGGTACTCTGGAGCTCAGGCACTGAATGCAGATTCTGAATTGTCAACAGATTGCAGATTCATTCCTAGCTAACTTTGATTTCCCATTTATCAGTATTCATTGTTAATGGCCAAGCCAATAAGTAAAACAGAATGTGGCTCAGAAGAGTATATGTGAATGTAGCCATGATATAATGTGGCAGGAAAATGTGGAATACTGTTGATGCTGTGAAACAAGGTTGTAGATAAAGTTGCTTGGATGGTGTGAGATCACCATGAAAGTTGTGATCTGAAGAGAAGTTGGATATGTAGAAGGGAAGTTGCTTCAGAGATTGCTGGGCAAGCTGATCAGTAATTGGAGATGAATTATGGGTTGAGGTAGATTCAGGGAACTTGGGTCTCTTATTGCTTATAGCACAGACTGTTATAGGACTGTTTGTGCACATTAAAATATAAATCCAAAATCTGGACCAAAGTTACTCAAATTCTGTTCTTAAGATCCATTACACAAAGCAATTGCCTGTTTCTAATGTATTCCCACAACTACGAGGGTAAGTAAGTTGTTGTTGTTTAAAAAAATAGTTGGGACATTCATAAACTGCTCGAGTCAATATATGCAAAATAACTTTCCATAAAGACCTGAAGGAATAGCAGAAATAGTCCACACATACCCCAAAAGACTTGTGGGTAGAAACTCTGCTTTCTTTTCCTTCCCCAAACTATTGCATGCTTAGGGATTAGAAGTTTTCTTTTCTTTTCTTCCTATTACTACCAACTAACGGTTTTGTATTATAATTGGGGGAGGGGACTTGTGTGCAGTCAACACAGGGCAAACCTTCTCAGCTTGATACCAAATCAGATTTTCCATGCCCACCCCCATCTACTGCTGTTCTCCTATAAGGACTAGAACCTTCTTTTAAAGAAAGGAAAGCTGAGATTTTCAGGAAGCTAAATGATGTGCCCAATAGTACATTTAGTGCTTGTGCAAAATTGCACAGTGCACACAGACTTGATTAATAAAGGGTTGGTTCAGTCATCTGTTAAAAACCCAATCATAAGATTATAAGACTATTCTGTTCTTTTTCTGCACAGCTATCTTCCAGTTGTTGCTCTTGGGAGTTGCAGTTGCACAATGAGCAACTAGGCAATGAATTTGTCAAATGACCAGGTTATTGCGATAACTTCAATTGTCACTCTTGAACTGTCAAAGCAGCATGAAGGCTTGTGTTTCCTTTGCACAACTAAAGATCATTTTACTTGCCCTTGTGTGTATGAGTGTTTATGTGCACATCTGTATTTGCATTCTCAGTGGCTCTCCCAAGCAAAAATTCCATCCCAGCCCCATCAGTCTCCTAGTCTGTTAGTGAACACTGGTTAAGAGATAATCAACTTAATGATGGACTTTGGAGTTGCAGGCACCCAGTGGTTGTAGGTTACAGCAGAATGACAAGACACACAAAGATCCCCAGAGCTAGGCAGTTGAGGGGGGAATATCAGTTCTTGCCAAACCTTCTGCCACTACCACTCTGTGGCTGATGATGATGTGTGCCAGGGCAAAGCAGCAAGGTCCTCGGTTAGGAGTATACATGAAGAGCTGCCAAAACTTAAATTTGTGATTATACTCCATTCAAACAGCCAAATTCAAGGACAGACTGCTCAGTTTGTTTGATGCCGGATAATTTTATGGTGGTTTAAATTTTGTGTATTATTTCTTTATTTTAAGTTCTTATTAATCCCCCTTCTGTTAAAAAAAAATAGTCAAGGTAACGTAGATCAGAAATGTTTTTAAAAAACAAAACTGTTAAAAAGAAAGGCATTGTAATATTTTAGAATTCATACATCTACAAATGTATTACAATGCTTGAGAAAGCAAGCTTTCACAGTCCATCTTCAATTTTTTAAAAAGAAGGCATTTGGCAGGGTTCCCTAAGGGCATCTGACAGTTGTGGTGCCAAGATTGCCCTTCTCTGAGTACCACTCAACTGAAGTTCTCAAAACAAATGGACCTGGGACCAAGCCTCTGTGGCAGATTTCAGAGTGTGGGAAGCTTCAAATGGTGTTTGGGCTGAGTGCAATGCTTCTCAAGACTGAAGGGATAGATCCCGCTTGCGGTATGTGTAGGGCCACCTGCATGGGGTGTTCAAAATTTCAAAGTGGGATAGGCTCCTAAAGCCTTTCTTCACTGTCAGCAAGTGTATTGAATGCTCCCTAGCAGAGGACCCTACCTGATCTACACTAAATCTGAGGGGTGATTGTCACCCCCCAGTGACCCTTTGTCCTAATATGATTTGAACAGAAGAGAGCTCAGAAGGAACTGTTGCTTTGTTCTTAGGTTTCATGTGTATAGCTTTGTGGGGAAGATTAGATCAGAGATACCTTGTTGTATTATTCCTCTTCTGTTGCCAGTACTGGGTGGGTTCCTATCTCGGTGTACAGATCTTTGTCCTTGGCACAGGCTATGTGCAAGATTCTCTGTATACTTCCTTATGGATCAGATTATTTATGCTGGGATTGGAGTGAGGGCAAGCAGAAGGTAGTATAGCTTCTGAAGGAGAACTTGTGTTTAAAATATTTGAGAGACACTGGTTTAGAGTGCATCATTTCAAGCTTTCATTGTCAAATGAAAAGAAAGGTATATTTTGCTGTGAAATCACAGACATCCCTTCCCTTAGCCCCAGAACCTGCAATCTAGTTTCCATGCCAGAATCTGAAAGAGGTTATGGGAATATGTTTCTTTTAATTGTTAGTATTACCTTGGTTGCTACCTCCTGATAAGATTGATTTTTCCTCGCCTTAGATTCAGTGATGGAGAGGGCAGTTAATACATTTACACACATTTAAATTCATATCCACCCCCACTCCATTCTCTATCTCAAATGGTAGTGTGAAGATCAGACCTGAAATCTAGGCTGTATTCTGTGGGCAGCATTCAGACTAGTATATCTGTGAGTGACAGAGGTTCCAGTCACACAAGCGGGGAGGGGCAATTTTAATTGATCACCTCTTCTGTCTCCTGTCCCCTGAAAATATGTCTCTGAGGAGCAGATTTTTGGGGAATGCAGGGGCAAAGAGGGAAGGGAGTTGGATGGAGAAAATCACCCCTCCTCCCTTGAATTAGTGGAACAATACGTCCATTAATGGACATAGTAACTGACTCTGAGATGCTGTCTTTTATGTCTGCAAAATGGTTTTTTTAAACGTGGTTTTGCTAGTCACTAATAGAAAAAGCCCAGAGTTGTATAGGTTATAATTGCTTTAAGTGTAATTAATTAAACTGTAAGGATCTAGGCAGAATTTAAGGAAAACCTTTAACTTGTTTTATGATGATGTAAACTGCCCAGATATGAAAGCTTAGGGCGGTATACAAACATGATAGTTAGATAGATAAACAGAAAATGTATGCTAGGGATGTGCAAACCAGTTTGAGGTTGAGCTGGTTCACTATCAAACAGGTCTGGATCAAAGTTGAGCCAACCCCCCTGGCCTGTTCAAGGATTCTAAAGTGGTTTTAAAAAAAAAAAATCTGAACACTCACTGCTGGGTCTAGCAGCCTGAGGGAGTGCTGCCATGGCTGCACGTGTGTGTGTGGGGGGTCTCCACTGTTCCTCTCTCCCCACTGCTGCCCCCCCTGGTCCTCTTAAGGGCCATTTCAGCCCATTTCCAGGTCATTCTGGCCCTTTCTCCAGCGGCTGTAGCCATTTTGGAGGCCGCTGTGCATGCATCCTGGCCATTTGTGTGGCCGGATCATGATGTATGGTGGGCTCCAAAATGGCTGCCACTGCTGGAGAAAGGGCAGGAATGGCCCCAAAGGGCCCTTAGAAAGGGGAGGCTGGCGGGGGAAACAGTGGAGACTCCACCGCAGCAGCATTTCAACTATTTCACTGTGAATTCTGGAAAAAAACCTACTCTCCTTAACTATAGAACCTCTCCTGCATGACACTTTTTCTCATGGCTGATTTGCCTGTGAGGCTGACTGAGGCAGTCACCTCAGGTAGTAGATAAGTGGTATGGGAAGAGTGTCCTGCATCCCTTAGACCCAATCAGCCACCTCCATCACCCTCAGTGTGGTGCCCCCTTCTTGCCTGTCGGTGCACTATTGGTGTGCTGTTGCAGCTCCTCTTTTTCTTTCTACTCCCAGTGGTTTAAAAGGGGAGACAAAATAAAATCTTTAAAAAAAATTATTATCATTATTAATAGAGGAAGTAGAGAAGATGTGGCAGCGCCAATGTTCAGCAGGTCACAAGGATCATTCTTTGAATGTACCACCAGGTTGGGGGCCCACTTGATGTACCACATAATAGGGGGTAGTGGCCTCAGGTGCTGTGGGAGGCTTGGCCTTTTCATGCCCGAGGAGGAGGAGGAGGAGAATAGTGAGACTTCTGGTACCATCATTTATTTTTGCTATTAAAGAAGCCTGTTAAACCCGTAAGCTAATAAGGGCAGAATATTATCAAGAACCAAATGATAATAGGAAACTGATATTGATGGAGGCAAAATAAGATTGATATGATCTGGTATAAACAAATAACTAACAACTTCATTCGGAGTCAGTCATATTTGAGCAAGTGAATCGGAAATAAAAACCAATATATCTGTTGAATCAAACAAAGCTGACAAGGGGCAACAAGCTACTGGCTGCTGTGGCAGTGACCACAGCATTCTTTATTTCATTTCTATACTGCCTCATACAAATGTCTCATGGCGGTTTTCAAATAAACGATAAAACTAGAATGAAAACCAAACAATAAAACTGTTTAATTTTTTTTTAAAAAATCATTTAAAATCTACCAGTAAATATCAGCAGTAACAACCATGCAAACCAACTTACAGCTGATTGAAGGTTTGATGAAATAAATGCGTCTTGAGTGCTCTTTTAAAACCTGCTAGAGTTGGGGAAGCACTTATAACTGGGAGTTTGTTCCAGTGCATTGGGGCATCTATCGAAAAGGCCCAACTCTGAGTTGCCAGCAGATGGGTTGGGGGCACCTGCAGGTGGACCTTTCCTGAAGATCTTAATAAATTGTGGAGGTCCTGAAGCAGAAGGCACACCCTGGGCCCAAGCTGTTTAGGGCTTTATCGGTAATAAATATAAACCAGCACTTTATAGTTTGCCCAGAAACATATGGGCAGCCAATGTAATGCTTTATAATAGGAGTAATGTGGTCTCTTTGGTAGTGATGTGCACGGTCCGGAGAAGTCCGGACCGGCACCGAAGGGGGGCCTTGTTTTTAGTGCGGGGAGGGCTTGCTTAGCCCTCCCGCCTCCTTGCCCCCGCCAGCGCCCGTATTGAACAGTATAGGGGCGCTGGAAACCAGCCGCCCGCCCCCCGCCGCCGCCACCGCGAAATAACCCCCAAAGCCAGCCAGCCCTCCCTCCCTCCCAGCTAGCTGCCCGCCCGCCCACCCACCCACCCACCCGCTCGCTCACCCGCTCGCTCACTGGATAAGAAACGAGAGGAGCTCCAGCACAGAGCTCCTCTCGTTCGGAAGGCCTCCTGCAGAATGGCGGCTTGCGCACGCCGCAAAGCACGCCGTTCTCCGGAGGCCCGGTCTACCCGCCGGGAAAGGGCCGGGTAGACCGGGCCTCCGATCGCTGGGTAGACCGGGCCTCCGGCGATCGGAGGCCTGGTCTACTCAGCGATCGGAGGCCCGGTCTACCCGGCCCTTTCCCGGCGGGTAGACCGGGCCTCCGGAGAACGGCGTGCTTTGCGGCGCGCGCATGTGCGCGCGCGCAAGCCGCCATTCTGCAGGAGGCCTTCCGAACGAGAGGAGCTCTGTGCCGGAGCTCCTCTCGTTTCTTATCCAGTGAGCGAGCGGGTGAGCGAGCGGGTGGGTGGGTGGGTGGGAGGGCAGCTAGCTGGGAGGGAGGGAGGGAGGGCTGGCTGGCTGGCTGGCTTTGGGGGTTATTTCGCCGCGGCGGCGGCGGGGGGGGGCCGGCTGGTTTCCAGCGCCCCTATACTGTTCAATACGGGCGCTGGCGGGGGCAAGGAGGCGGGAGGGCTAAGCAAGCCCTCCCGCCCTTAAAGGCATACCCCCCACCCGGACCCGAACCAGGCAGGGCCGGACCGGTCCGGCAGTTCGG
Organism: Hemicordylus capensis; assembly: GCF_027244095.1. Taxonomy (NCBI): domain Eukaryota; kingdom Metazoa; phylum Chordata; class Lepidosauria; order Squamata; family Cordylidae; genus Hemicordylus; species Hemicordylus capensis. The sequence continues at coordinate 158,851,542 of NC_069660.1, forward strand.
CCATTCTTTGGAATGGCCGCCGGACCGGTTCGGGCACACTGCTACTCTTTGGGTTGCTCCGGAAACCAACCTGGCTGCTTCATTTTGTTCAAATTGTAGTTTCCAGGCTACATACAAAGGCAGCCCGATGTAGAGTGTGTTGCAATACTCAAATCTGGAGGTTACCAGCAAATGTATCACTGTTTTTAGTTCATTCTCCTCCAAAAATGGCTGTGGATGGAGTATCGGCCTAATCTGATGAAAAGCATCCCTAGCCATTGCCTTAACCTGAGAAGATGACATGGAGAAATAGATTTGGGTGTCATAAGCATTCTGGTAACATCAGCACCAAATTTCCTGATGATCTCTCCCAGCGGTTTCATGTAGATTTTTAAAAAGCACAGGAGACAGTATAGAGTCCAGTGGGATGCCATACAATACCTCCCATTTAGAGAAGTAGTAGTCTCCAAGTTACACCATCTGGAATCTACCTGATAGATAGGAATGGAATCTCTGCAAAACAATGCACCCCACCCCTAACCCCTGCAGATGATCCAGAAGAATACCATGGTCAATGGCATTGAAAGCCGCCGAGAGATTGAAGAGGAACTGCAGAGAGAACAGGTAGTAGACTGTAGTAGTAGAAATTAATGCAACCTTGGAAGTTCTAGGAATACTCCTGGAGACCTGGACCTTTGTATCTTGCATGCAGCTCTATATTGCAGCCAGGAATCAAGAATAAGCAGTGGTTTGGAATCTCCTTATGATTCTAGGAAGGGAGTGGCTATTCTGGCTGAACAGGGAATTTGGACATAATTCATCCTTGTTGTATAATGTGGGCTTTCTGCAGGAATAACTGTAATTCTTCTCTCCATCTGGCCCCCAGAATATACAGTCGTATGGAAGAATTGTATATTCCCTGGGAAAAGGTACCAACCTACAGCTCACCAACAAACTTGGCCACATTTTACTAGACCCTTTAACCAAGAAGGGAATGATTCCTATCTCCTCTCATGATTGGTGCATCTGCCAACTGGCCTTAATTATCTCCAGCATCACCAGCTACTTTTAATGAGCTGGGCATGCTTGTGCTCTTGCTCTGTGCTTTTCTTCAGAGGGTTAGGCTCCCACAAATCCAGTTCCTTAGGGCTATAAAGAACCAGCTGGCTGGAAGCACAGCTGAACTGAGTGTACTTGACAACAGTGACAGGGCCTGTCTGCAGCTCTGTTATGACATTGCAAGAAGGTGACACGCGGAATTAACCTGTCCTCGGAACATCCGCCAAACTGACAGAGGAGTGGGGGGCGGAAGGAGTAACACATACATATGTCCAGAGAAGTCCTCCTTTGCATGACCTTGTAAAATTAATGTGCTGTTTCAGATCTTTTTTGTAGTTAGGGTTAGCTCTGGTCCTCTGCTGTTCACAGCAGCCTGGCTTGTAGAAATTAAGAGGGTGGAACTTTTCTTGTCATGGGGACAAAGTAAGTGGGGAAAGCTAAATTTGAGTGTGTCAGGTTGTTGCTGAGATGCAAATAAATCACATTTATCCCCTTAATCTGTGTTGGATTTTGGCCATCATGTTTAGGATTGAAGATTGGTATTTGTGTGTTTGTGAAATGTAGCAACTGAAGTTCTACTATTAGCCTGTGGCAGAACAGGGATGGAGCCAAAACCTGGGGTGGAGATGGATGTAGTATTTAAAAAGCAGTTATGGAGGGTTCTTGACTCATAGTATGAACCCAGCTTTGTGATTTTACATGGTGGATCAACATAGCTGAATGCTGGTTCAGTTTTAATTTTAAGGCTGTTCATTAAACAAATGAAAGTGGCACTTTCATATTTATTAATGTAGTATTATTTTTAATAGATTTATTTATTTATTTATCTATCTATTTATTTATTTTTTTAAAAACAAAACCCTGCAGACATTTTGAAAACAGTGGCAAAACTGTTCTAGGGATTAAAGGTTGTTAGTGCCACCACGGTTGCTAGCCAGCTGGTATCTTTCACAGCCAATTTTTAGCCTATTTTCCAGTGGGTTTATGAGATAATCCGGCATTCTGTGTGTCTGTATGTGTGTCCGCCGCCGCCCATCAACCACACCTGGACCAATATGAACCAAAATTGGGTACAGTTGTAGGGACACATAGCAACACCTCAATGGCGTATTTTGTGATGATGTCATCCATCCCGATTCAAGATGTCAGACATGTTGTTGCAACTACACTTGGTTTCTCACTCTGTACATGCTCAGAGGGAAAGAGGCAAAGTCACATCATACACAAACTGAATTGGTTCTTGGAGATGGTGACCATGTAGGATCTGGGCGTGCAAACAGAGATAGAGAGAGACACACTCAGAAAGTTCAGTGGGCTTTATTATAAAAAGTTGCTCATCAGGATAAAATAAAAACATGTTTCCGCTTCAAAGTGTAGTTTAATGTGCCTAACTAACATGTGTGTGTGCAATCAGTAATTACAGCTATCTAATTAACAAATCCTAATAAAACATTTAGAGAGAAGCAGGGAAAGAAGGAAAAAAGAGGGAAGGCTTAGGAAGGGGGTGGCAGTAATTAGTAAGGAGGAGGAAAGTAGGGAGCAGGCTAGGCTGTGCGTTGAATAGGCATCTCACCAGGTTCACGAAGAAGGCTTCAAAGGAATTGTTCATTGCTGGAACTTGAGAGCGATGCAGGCTTCAGATGAAGGAGAAACGCGGGTGCTGGAGAACAGGAGCCTGAGGTGCAAGCTTCAAGTAGTCAAGCAGGCTGGGGTCAGCTGCTCAGAGCAAAGTGAAGCACCATGGCTGGGTAGTTTGGACTTCTCACTGCACAGCAGAAGTCACAGACAGTTCCTGTCCATGGACAGAGTTCCTGCTTGTTGCCCTGCGGCTCAGCGGCAAACTCTGGGATGGCTCTTGAGCAAGTATGCTTGTTAGGCAAGATTGCTTGGGAGTATCATGGCTGGGGAGTCTTGATTTCTCACTGTGCAGCAGAAGTCACAAACAGTCCCTTCTCCCTGGAAAGTGTTCCTGCCTCTAGCCCCACGGCGTGGGCAGCAAACCCTTGGACTGCTCGTGAGCAAGTCTTGCTTGTAGGCAAAAGATTGCTAATCTGCCATGTCCAGATACTCCTTCTTATAGTGGTTCCATCCTTTGATGTCTATTTGAGTCTCCTGGATCACAAAAGGTGTCCGTTCCTGTTATCCTCTGGATATTGTCTTTTAATTATCAAAATTAGCTCAGGATATTTGGTCAGTCCAGGATAATCTCAATCCCATCCTCTGTTAGCTGTTATCTTGGGGAGGGGACTGTTCTATTTCACCCAAAGCAAATCTGCATCTCTGAGCTGCAAATGGGCATCTTCTCTTGTCCCCAGATTTCTTGCCTGGTCCCAGAAGGTGTTAAAAGGTGTTAATAAAAGGACTAAATCTACAGGTGTTTTCCTAGAGTGGAATTTCTATAGACAGCAACTGAGTATCCCCTTTGGGCAGAGCAGAGCAGAGCAATCACTGACAAGGATTAACATAGACTTCTTGCAACAGGAAAGGGGAGCTCAGCCTCTGGCCTCTTCCAGAGACATTATCTGATAGTGAGTTACATTTTAGCATATTGATAGCTCAGGCCTAGCCCTTGTGTTTCTGTGAGTGCCCATTTCACAATACAATGCTGGATTGTCTCTTCCTTCACAGAGCAGTTAGCTGAGGCAGTCATGAGACCTGGGTGTCAGTTCACATTGAGTTCAGGCATTTAATTGAACTCTTAATAAAATGGAATCAGACACAGGCCTGGGTTCCATATAATTCTGGGTTTCTGGCTCTGGGTTTAATGTTGGGGTCGGGGGGGGGTTCCCAAAATTGTAAACTTTAGAGGTGCAAGTGGGCTAATATGAGAACTGTAACCAATATGAGCCAAATTTGCTACCGCTGTATGGACAAATAGGGATGCCCCAATGGTGTAATTCGTGATGATGTCATTCACCCCGATCCAAGATGGCGGACACGTGAACATTTGAGGTGCAAGCAATCTAACTTGTGGACCTTGTTTTGAATCAAATTTAGTCCAGTTGTAGAGAAAGTGAAAGGAAAGTAGGCAGATTGGTTCTTACTATAACAACTTGTTCCACTTCAAACTGAATAGTACTGCAAACTTACAGAACTGGTTTTTGTTAGAATTTGCCTCAGAAGTAGAAAAGGTACATTTACAGATAATGTGATGAGGACACTTCCAAACTGACCTCACTGCTTTAAAAATGTTATTTCTGTCTTCACCCTTGGGATGCAACCTGTTGCCTTATTAACATTGCCATCTTTCTATAGACTTCATCAGTAACACTGATGGAGAGGAGAGGAGAGCTGGTCTTGTGGTAGCAAGCATGACTTGTCCCCATAGCTAAGCAGGGTCATCCCTGGTTGCATCTGAATGGGAGACTTTATGTGTGAGCACTGCAAGATATTCCTCTCAGGGGATGAAGCCGCTCTGGGAAGAGCAGAAGGTTTCAAGTTCCCTCCCTGGCTTCTCCAAGAAAGGGCTGAGAGAGATTCCTGCCTGCAACCTTGGAGAAGCCGCTGCCAGTCTGTGAAGACAATACTGAGCTAGATAGACCAATGGTCTGACTCAGTATATGACAATTTCCTATGTTCCTAACACTCTGGTTACACACAGGGGCGCTCTTACCCCTGGACTTCATGGCCAAAGTCCAGGGCCTCTACACACCCTGGGGTCCCCCAAATCCTTTTTAGAGACAGAGCGGGGAGTGGGGAGATAAATATGTGGGAAGGGAATATGTAAAGGTGTTGAAATGTTTCTGCTAATGTATATTTAGGCAGCAGCGATATAGGAAGATGCTGAAAGGCATCATCTCATACTGCATGGGAGATGGCAATGGTAAACCCCTTCTGATGTATCGGGGTACCCTTGACCCCAATAGGAATGCGCCTGCTCCATGGATGTACATCCATGCCCTGAGGAGCCTATACCCACTATACCTAGTGCCTCCCGTCCCCCATGAGAGACAGTGCCTCAACCTGTTCGACAACCCCGGCCCCTTGTCGACGCCAAGTTGATCCTTGACACTCGGTTGCAGTTGCCAACAGGGGGAGTGGGTGTCGGAGCTGCTTCGTTGCCACTATCAGCAGGAGCAGCTGATCCCGAACACGTGGACATTCCCAAGGCAAGTTTAGAGGAGGAGGAAACTGTCCTCTTTCAGGAAGAGGAACAAACTAATGAGGAAGGTTTGAGCCCAGCCCTTGTGGCCCCCCTTCGTGAAGCTTTGTTGAAGAATGGAGAAAAGACATTGGTCTATGTTCCCTTTACCTTGGCTGATCTCTTAAATTGGAGACAGAATACTCCCTCACTGAGAGAGGATCCTAGTAAGATGTATGGCTTGTGGGAATCTGTTTTTGAAACTCATAGACCTACCTGGTCTGATATTCGCCGGATGAGCCGTAGTTTGCTCACAATGGGAGAGCGTCGTTTGTTGGAGGAAAGGGGCTGGGAGTTAGCGAAGAAAGCAAGAAATGGGAAAGGATGAGGCTGGGGAGATTTGGCCCCAGGCTAATCCTGATTGGGATGTTAGGGCACATGGTGCACAAGAACTCCTGAGGAAACATCAGGAGATAGTGTTAGAAGCTTTGAAGACGTGTGTGCCAAGGGCCATCAATATGGCACGGGTACACCACTTCTGTATTCTACCAAAGAAAACCACAGGGGTCTGTGGTTACCAGGAACCAACACTGACTCTATTGCACAACATTACCTTTACCTTTTACCTGTTTTATATCCTTACATTCTTGTGAGTTCAGTTTCTGTTTGTGCCTTCAGGAACCCACATGTTAAAAATACTGTGTGTGTGTGTGTTTGTGTGTGTGTGTGTGTGTGTGTGTAGGGGGATGATGCTTAACTTGCAGGGTGGAGGCTCCAAAGGCCTTTAGGTCCAGGTTCTAAATTTACTTAGGTGCACCTCTGGTTACACATGATTGAATCTGGGAATACCAGAAACTTAAACAAATGCAAATGTGTCCTTTAGTGCATCAGAGAAGTACTATTTGAAAGTATTCATATATCCAACATTGCTGGCTGTTGCGTCATCCTTGCAAGCTCTGATCTATAAATGGAGAGGACAAGAGCTGTTGTTGTGTGCTGCCTGCACTATTGTTTTTAATTCCTAGTGTGCAGGAGGACTTTTTGTTCTGGAACGGAACTCGTTGGTATCTTGTCATTTCTCCCCATGTAATTTATTTTCATAAGAGAGTGAAGGCACTCAACAAGCACTTATTACTTCCTCAGTCTGAGTAGCTCACAGTCAAGCTGCAGATTGAAGGACTTCCAGATAGTAATGTATGTTTGAGTTTGGCATACAACTGCAAGGTGACCTGGGTGGCAATGGTCACTTCTTTTTTTCCTGGAACTCCATGTACTGACATTTCTGTTATCTCTCTGGGAAGGCGTGCACTCTAGCAAATGGCAGTAACATGAATTACATACCATTTTTGTAATATAGACTCATTTAATTAATATTTTTAAAATGGTTTTAATGCTGCTTTAAAATATTGTTTTAAATTTTTTAAGTTTAAAGTTTTAAACTTTTTGTTTTTGTTTTAACTAATGTTTTACTTTCTGTTTTTATTTTGTTGTAAACTGCCCAGAGACGTAAGTTTTGGGCGGTATAACAAAGAACAACTCCAATTGTGGATGAAAGACATTCAGCATTTTCTGAGTAAAATAAATTATGCAATCTAAAACAGTATTTAAAAGAGGCTTTTCATGAATTATCAGCAAATGACCAGCAGATGGTGCTAAGAAATTGTATCCTGTCATGTCATCATCTGGATGCCCCAGAAAACCTCCCATTTCAGTTCATGTTGTATTTAATTGCCATCTGGTTAAACCCTAGATACGTCTTCTTTCTTGCACTGCATGCCAAGTAAATTGTGCACCGTGGTTTGGTGCAGTTGCAACTCCTGCGGTGTTAACCCCTCCTTTATTTTATCTTGGTCATTTGCCTGTGCTTCTCTGTCCTAACCCATTATTTTCAATTTTTGACACTCAGCAGGACCTGTCTGTCATGGAAAACTGGTATATTATTTTTGCTAGGAGCTCTCTCCCTCACCCAATTGGGCAGAGATGTTACAAGTCTTGCATGTTTCATTGCCTCCTAGAAATGTTGCTGCTGAATAAACAGGACAAACTGGATCTTTTGTGTGCTCTTGTCTACTATGTGCACAAAGCTGGGGGAAAGCTGGGTTTTCCTCCCCGTCTATCCTGTCTCCCAAATTTCTCTAGACCCTCTCCTTGAGTGCCTGAGTTTGCCTGGCAAGACAAACTTGTTGTACCTCATCCTACTAAATTGGAGAGGAGAGGAGAGTCTTCCCTGGAGGTGATGCTGATTCCCCTTGGCAGCAGGCAGGGACTGCCACGGGGTGTCTGTGACACTTGATGGTCTCCTGAGGCAAGCCTCTGGCTTCAGGTTGGTTCTTTCGTTGCAGAGCACAGTGGGGGAGACTGTGCAGCATCAACCTTCATTTATTTTCCTGTAGCTACTACCATTGTTAACAAAATAGTGAATTCTAAGGGTGGAGGAGCTAAGGAGCTACTTTGTCCTCCCTTCCTCAAATTCTCTAGTTTATAAACTCACTTATTTAACTTTTGATACTCTGTGAATTACAGGAAAAGTATGCATCTAAATCAGAAACATTCCCATAGAGCACCCTACAAGGGGACATTCAATTTATAAGATATGGAAACAAAGGCATGCACCCATCTCCTATTAGTACATATAGTCACAAAATTTCACAGAGGCTGCATTTTCACAACCAAAGTGATCCTGGTTAAAAAAAATTAACTGCCATCTGGTTAAACTCTAGATGCATCTTCTTTCTTGCACTGCATGCCCAGTAAATTAACCAGGATTTCTAAGCTCCATAGAGCTGGTTGTGGATTTGATCCTGGTTATTCTATCCTGGTTAAATGTACTTTAACCACAGAGGTTTGACTAGGATTGCCTGGGAAATCTGCATTTCTACTACAAGCTCCATGGAGTTCCATTATGTCAATTTTTCATATGCATTGACCATGGTCCCCCCGTTTATGTATTTCGAATCTGCTAGGTGTCTGTTTGAATCTGGTGACCAGATGTTTTCCTGTTTCTTTGACGTGGTCTCTGTGCTTTACATGAATGGTCTTCGTTCCTGTGCAGAGACCACATCAGAGCCTCCAAGCTAGAGTTCTAACTTTTGGCGGTAACCCCGCCCACTCGGTATATAGGCGGCTGCGCGGGCTTCCCTCTCCAGTCTTTCTTCATTCGCAATAGAAGACACATTGTTGAGCACTTCTTGCTAGACTACGCTGTTGAGTATTTACCCTTACCGGTTTTTACCCTATATTTTGTTCAGTATTCCCCTTCATTAACGTCTTTATTTCATCCTCAGTACCTCCCCTTTCCCCCCCCTTGAAGTTCTTTCTCAAGTTCACCGTTATGTCGTGGCCTTCGGGCCCGGCATGTTACAGTCTCTCCATTCTTTCTTTGGCCTTTGGCCAAGACTACAAACTTTAAGCAGTGTGGTTGCTGCAGATCTAAGATCCCCTCAACCGATGGCCACAAACTTTGCCTTTTTTGCTTGGGTGAGGCCCATAAAGTTGGCTCTTACTCGCACTGTGCAGCCTTTACTAAACAGGCACGCAAGAATCGGGCATCTCGACTTCATTCTTGGCTTTGGGAACAGGCCTTCAAGTGTTCAGGATTGGACAAACTGCCTGCGATGCAGGCCCCTTCGAGCACTTCTCCTTTGGCCCCGGGGCTTACAGCCCATTTCCTCCACACCGGGGATCTCAGTTAACATTCCAGAGGCCAATGTACCGGTCGATCCCGTGGGTTGGGCTTCAACCTCGGTACCAAAGAGTTCCGTAGCAGTGTCGATCTCGATGGCAGCACTCATTGAACTGCGCAGTCCAATCTGCCAAAAAGAGAAAGAAGGCCCGTCATGCTTCTAGGGAGCCTCTTAAGAAAAAGCATAGACTGACCTACGATACCGAACACCGATCCCGTATGCTCCAGATGGAGACCATCCTGGATGCTGAGGTGGTCTAAGCATCTAGTTCCCACGATCCCGTATACGAATCCGAGCGGGATTCTGAACCTGAAGAGCTTCCCCCAGAGCAGCCCTGTCGATGGTCCAATTGGGAACTCGAGGCTGCTCTCGATGAGCGCTATGCCCATCAAGTTGAGGAAGAGGTGGACTACTTTTATGCCCACCAAGAGCTTCACCAACACCGCCGAGCCTTGGCCACCACGGAACCACCCCTTCGGTGTTCTGTCTCACCCCGCCCGTTGACCTCGGTACCAGCTTTGATACTGAACCCATGCTCGGAGACAACAACTCTTCCTCTTCCGCCTCCACCCTGAATCACATCTCTGCTACCGCCGCGGGTTCCACCGAGAAGTTCTTCTGTGCAGGCGGCCACGGCTACCATCACCCTAGATTCTCGGCCACTTCCTACTCGGCTTCGAATCCGACCCCCTCCTCCTCCAGATTAGAGTGACTCCTCTGATTCATCTTCAGATGAAGAGGGACCAGAATCCTCAATTTCAGACAGGATATCGTTGGGCTCTTCACCCCCTACACTTATTATGGAACCTAGGCCTAGCTCTCCATCGGAAGATTTCTGAATATATACTGACTTTGTCTCCCGTATGGCGACCTCCCTGGGTGTTCAACTTTCCCAAGGAGACAAACCAGACCCCCTTTTTCAATTGATTGAAGACGATGCCCATCCATTGGTATCGCTCCCTTTGAATCCATCCATCCTCAAGGTCACCAAGACCTCTTGGTCAAAACCCTCCTCCCTGCCCCATACATCAAAGAAACTTGATTCCTTCCAAAAGGTACATGCTTCTGCTGATCAGGACGACTCCTTTCTGAAGCAGCACCCTTCCACTGACTCCATCGTAGTAGAGTCTTCACTCTCTAAGTTCCGTGGATATACCTTATCCACACCACCCGACAAAGAAGGAAAGAAACTGGATACGTTTGGCAGGCGTTTGTATTCGATTTTGTCTTTATTAACCAGAATTACAAATTATCAGGCCTACTACGCCAGATACCAGTCCTTTCTGTGGGACCACATTGCCCCCTTCTTAGATCATTTGCCTGAAGGACAGCAGGGCCCTGCTAAAGACTTCCTGCGTGAATCCTGCGTGAATCCTTTCAAAACAGGCACTCCACGCAATCTGTCACCTAACAGAAGGCGCTGCCAAGGTGATGGCAACCTCTGTCGCTCTTCATGGACACACCTGGCTCTGCTCTTCCGGCTTTACGCTCAACGCTAGGTCCAGGGTGGAAGATCTTCCCTTTGATGCCTTATCCCTGTTTGGAGAAAAGACGGATGATACACTTCAGAAAGTGCAGAAACTTCGTAACACAGCCCGCTCTATGGGATTTCAACAATCCTCATCCTGGCCTTACAAGCCTCAGAAATGGCAGCAACAGCCATACTCCTCCAAGCACCATTACTACCAACCGCAGGACAGATCCTTTTGCTCCGCCAGTTACCAGCCTTACAGAAAGCGCTCCAACTTCACCGGCTCCAAGCAGCAGCTACGCTTTAAGGGCTCCCAGTCCCAATCTAAGAGACAATGACTTAAAGCCCCTTCCCCATTGGGGGACCAGACTCTCCACTTGGGAAAATATCACCACTGACTCTTGGGCTCTTACCATCGTGAGGGTCAGCTATGCTACAGAACTTGCATCCACCCCTCCATACAATTCCCCACTCCCCATACTGGCCACCCCGCCTCTCCTAGCGGAAGTAGACTCTCTACTCGCAAAATCTGTAATAGAACTGGTTCACAACCCACAGTCCCTGGGTTTCCATTCCCGATAATTCACCGTACCCAAGCCGGACAGCTCCCTCCGCCCTATCCTGGATCTCCAGGAACTGAACTCCTATGTCACATACCGGAGATTTCGTATGGTTACCATTCCCACCATCATCTCCCTCCTGCACAGGAACCAATGGTTCGTTTCAATAGACCTCAAGGATGCCTACTATCATGTCACCATCAGACCTCAGCACCGTCATTTCCTCCGCTTTCAGATAGCGGATGCCACTTACCAGTTCTGCGCCCTCCCTTCGGGCTGGCATCCGTTCCGCGGGTGTTCACCAAATGCATGGCTGCAGTGGTGGTGGCCCTGCAACAACAAAACATCCAATTTTTTTCCATTCTTCAACGACTGGCTCGTGGTAGCCGACAACCCACAATCCGTACTGAGGGATCTCCACATGGTCATCGACCTCCTTTCTAACCTGGGGCTCCAGGTGAATTACGAAAAGTCAAAACTCAACCTTTCCAGAACCATAGAATTTTTGGGGATCATCTTTGACTCCATCCAGTCGAAGATCTTCTTACCTCAGCACAGGATCCAGGCTATCCTGGACTTGTCATCCCACCTTCTCTACCACCCATGTCAGCCAGCTCGAATGATCTAGTGCCTATTGGGCCACATGGCTTTCACCACCTATAGCCTCCCTCACGCTCGTCTGCATGCCAGGACTCTGCAACATTGGTTCCTCTCCGTGTTCTCTCCACACAAAGATTCCCTCACCCACACCCTTATACTCCCACCTCGAGTCCAGCGTTCCCTGCTGTGGTGGACAGACCTTGCCAACCTCAGCGTCAGCTCCCCCTTCCAAACCCCGCGTCATGCCCTTCTACTCACTACGGACGTGTCCATGGATGGCTGGGGTGCCCATGCCAACAACCACAACATCTGGTCCCTGACAGAAGCCGCTCACCATATCAACAACCTTGAACTGCTGGCCATTTTCAAGGCTCTGAGAGCTTTCCTCCCTCTGATACGGGACTCTTGCGTTCTGGTCCAAACGGACAATACTACTGCCAAAGCCTACCTGAACAGGCAGGGCAGCACCTCCACCAGCTCCCTAGCCATGGAAATGTGGTTCTGGTGCATTCGCCACGGCGTCACCCCCCTGGCGGTCCATATTCAGGGACAGAACAATGTCACGGCAGACCGGTTGAGCAGGAGTCAGTCAACGTCACACGAATGGCAACTACATCCCCTCATGCTCCGCTCCCTCTTCCGTTGCTGGTTCCTCCCAGAAATAGACCTCTTTGCATCAGAAACGAATGCGCAGTGCCACTTGTATTGCTCCAGGTCCAGGATTGGACCCAACTCCCTCGGGGACGTGTTTGCCTTGAACTGGGCAGAATGTCTAGTCTATGCTTTCCCTCCAATTCCTCTACTTCCTCAAGTCCTTCAGAAAACCTCCCAGGACCAACTGCACTGAATACTCATTGCCCCGTGGTGGCCCAGGAGGCTCTGATTCCTCCGCCTCTCCAACCATCAGTACCATCACCTACCACACACCCCTCATCTCCTCTCCCTGCAGGGCGGTTGCCTCCTACATCCAGATCTACAGCATCTCCATCTCACGACTTGGCACATAGTCCCAAGCTGCCCGTAGATCTACAGCAGATAGTCAATGCCTCATGTAAACTTGCTACTGTCGCCTCCTATTCCCATAAATGGACATGTTTTCAGAACTTTCTAAAGGACAGAGACATCCCCTCACATTCCATCTCTGTGGAACATATTTGCTCACACTGACTCTCCCTCAAGGAGGCCGGTCTTAAAATGCTTTCCTTGCGCGTTCATATCGCAGCCATAGTGGCTAACTCCCTGCTGTCTATGCCATCGTGGTTCCAACACCAACGTCAAACGTTTCCTCAAAGGACTCACTCACCTCTATCTGGACCCTCCGATCATGGCACTCGCATGGGACCTGACCTTGGTCCTCTCCTCTCTCATGCACCCTCCCTTCGAACCCATGGCTACAATTTCTCTGGACCTACTTTCCTGTAAAGTAGCCTTCCTCACGGCCATCACTTCTGCCAGGCAGGTCAGTGAACTCAGGGCACTTAGAGTTGAGCCGCCTTACCTGGTTTTCCACAAAGAAAAGGTTATCCTTAGGCTGGACATTGCTTTTCTGCTGAAGGTAGTCACTTTGTTCCATCGCTCCCAACCAATCTCCTTACCTGCGTTCTTCTCTGAGACGTCAACTGAGGCCGAACGACGTATCCACACTCTCGACGTTCGCAGATCGCTTGCCTTCTACGTAGACCGGACCTCTGCTCTCCACACTTCTAACTCTCTCTTCGTGCTTCACTCTGGACCCAATAGAGGCAAGCAGGCTTCTACACAAACTATATCCAGAAGGGTAGTTTGCACCATCTCTCTAGCATACCAACTTTCCAGGAAGCCTCTCCCATCCTCCATCAAGGCGCACTCAACAAGGGCGGTCGCGGCTTCCATGGCCTTTGATGGGTCCATTCCTTTGGACGTCATCTGCCAGGCAGCTACATGAGCGTCAAAACACTCATTTGTACAACACTACGCCCTAGATGTCCAAGCCAGAAAAGACACAGTGTTTGGCAGGGCAGTGTTACAATCCATCTTCACCTGATCCCTCCTCCAGGTGAACATGGCATGGGTGCAGCTTGCTATGCGCCCATTCGTGTAAAGCACAGAGACCACGTCGAAGAACAACAGGTTGCTTACCTGTAACTTGGGTTCTTCTAGTGGTCAACTGTGCTCTTATACGCCCACCCATCCTCCCCTCTTCTAATGTCTTTTCTGCTAGTCTTTCAGATTTGCGGACTCAGAAGACTGGAGAGGGAAGCCCACGCAGCCGTCTATATACCGAGGGGGTGGAGTTACCGCCAAAAGTTAGAACTCTAGCTTGGAAGCTCTGATGTGGTCTCTGCGCAGGCACAAAGCCCATTCGTGTAAGAGCACAGATGACCACTAGAAGAACCCAAGTTACAGGTAAGCGACCTGTCGTTCCCCTATGTAATTTTCACCACATTCTCCACAAGTGATATTATAGATGACCCCTTTCTGCTTGCCCAAAAGGGGTATGTATTCCTTTAAAAACACACACCCAAAAGTAACATTTTCATTAGAACTTAATTCATAATACATTTCTACTCTTGTCTTCCATTTCTTTAATTGTTTCATTTTCCATCTCAGCCCTTCCTCTGCCTAGTGAAAGTAATGCCATTTTTATTCAAAATTCTGCAAAAGCCTGAATCCTGACTAGATTACATTATTCAATGTGAGCAAGTTGGTGCAAATATTTTCAGTTTGCCTAAAATGGAGTATAACATTTTAATTTCCCCCTTGCTGCAAATTTTGGAGGGTTTCAGCAAACATTCAGCATTATTAGCATGGACTAATCTGAGGAATGTTAGGCATGAATCATCCAACGGGGACATGCAGGCAGCTGTTCCAGCAGACCTTCAAGCCTACTTGTCTCCGATTATGATAGTGCATTATGGTATATTTCATCCATTGTATTTCAGGGCTTGAACCTTGGGTTTGGAACTTGCTTTCATCTGTGTAGGCTCTGTGTAGTCCAGTATAGGGAAATAAATTTGTATATAGGCCCTTGTAGAAATTTCTTTCAGATATGGAAGATAGTTAACAAAATCAACTGTGTAAAGCAGTTACACTAAATCAAAACAGAGTTAAAAGAATAAAATCAATATCCTTTTGATCAGGAATCTATACATTATGGCTTGACTTACTTGTGTGACCAGAAAAAATTAGTGGTTGCCACTAGTGCTTTTCCTCAGTGTGGTTTTTCTTGCTCACATTGGGCTTCTGCAATGGGCATTACTGGTCCTTCTACAAAAACCCAGTGAGTGGAGGGAGAAACCATTCTTAGGGCAAATTCACATGACTGCCTGAAAGTTGGTAAACCAGGAATCGGAGGTTCCTGGCAAGTGTGTGCTCCCGGCAGGCTAGTCACCTGAACCCGCCTCCAGGTCTGGTTCCTGCACTTAATTACTGAGGTTCTCCCAAATTCCACCTGACTTATGTAACCAAGCTTTGAAGTTGGGCTGAAGACATCAGAATAGTCTTGGTAACTTGGTGTGGGAACTGGACTTGGGTGGGTTTGGATGACACACTCTCATGGAGCATTCACTCATTGGGAACCTCTAGTTCCCGGCTCATTGACTTGCAGGCAGTCATGTGAAGTCAGCTTTTCTTTCTTCCCCAAAGTTGGTGGTAAGGAGGGGTGCTCTTCCTTGCACTGGCCTTTTGCAGAAGACCCCATTGCTGAGCCTACTTCCTGCAAAACCCCAGGGTGGTGCTCACCAGAAAGGATAGGGATTCTTGCTGCTTATGAGCAAGCAAGTAGACCCTGCTTTGAATGATGCCATAATAATCCAAAATAAAATTGAGGGCTTCCCCCTCGATCTTCTACTAGCATGTGATATAACTGAATGGCTGCAGGAGGAATATCAAATTGGATGCCCTTGGTCTCACTCCTGCTGCTGGCAGTGGCACTGAGCTCCCCTTTTCTTTGCTTACAGGGCAAAGCCAGTGCCTTCCCACTCAGTTCTTTCTGACTGCTGCAGAGAACATCAGCAGGAAATTCTGCACATCTTATTTGGAACTCTTTTGGTATCCCTTACAAATTCTTAGATGTATTGTCTGAAGTAGAATCCCTAAATTTGCTATGAATTTTGCTTCAGGTGAAATGTCAGTGGTAACTGTAACAGGAAGGAAGTAGTCTCTTTATGAAAGCTCTGTGAGAGAGAAACGGTTTTTTCTTATGTAGCCTACCTTTGTTGCTCACAGTTGTTTCCTGATATTTGTTTCTCCTCTTAAAACTGTGCAAAGTTCTCAGAGATCATGCAAAAACTGTTTAATTTTATGTAGAATTCAGGATTTCAAGATACAAATTCATATATTTTTCATTATGTGAAACCTTGATCTGCAAGCTTGCTTTTCTATATTTTTAGAGCAACAGCTTCCCCCCCCTCTTATAATTAACTTATGCTATTCATCGCTGCCACAAGATGTGGTGAGGGATGCTAACCTAGATGGCTTTTTAAAAGATTAGACAAGTTAATTGAAAGATAGACCTAACAAAGGTTATTAGCTATGATAGCTAGATGGAGCTTCTGTGTTCAGAAGAGTAATATTACTGAATAACCAAATGCTTAGGACAAACAACATAAGAAGGCTGATGCTTCAAGGTCTGTACGCAAGCCACCCTGCCCCCACACCGGCAGCTGATTGGCCATTGTTGAAAACAAAATGCTGGATTAGGTGACCCTTTGGGTCTGATCTAACAAGGTTGCTCTTATGTTCTTAGACTGTCTTAGTAAAGATATTGTTGTGTATATTTCCCTGGGTGGTTTCCAGTCAGCAAGCTTTACTCTGCAAAAAGTGGTGTAAGCTGTGATGTCTTATGATGCCGATTGAAAACTGCAGTTGAAATCTATTGCGTCCTAGAACGGGCGTAGGCTTTTTTTTGGGGGGGGCAACGTGAATATGATGTTATAGGGCTGTAACGCAGCAATAAAACACAAAAGAAGGCATCAGAAATGTGAACTGCACCTTCCTTACAGCGCAGGGACTGCGATGTCAAGACACAGGCAGTATGGAAGGATACTTAAGGGATACGTTGTGACACTGTGGCAGCATGCAGTCTGGAAAGCGCCCTGGTCAAGGTGGTGTTCCCTTTTCTCGAAACATAGCTGTAATCTTCTTTGAAAATCTGGAAATTTACAATTAGAGGAAAGTAGGATAGTCTTGCTGGAGGAGGGATGCTTTCAGGAAAGACCCAGGAATGACAGGCCTGGCTCCTGATCAGCTGGACTTGGTAACCTGTCTCTCCTCAAACCTTTCAGCCCTGCTTGTTGCTGCTAATCATCATGACAGGCAGCAAAGGCATTTACACTCTCTGGGTCTCCTTTCGGGCTGCATAGAGCTCTGCTTCTGTGGGAAGCGGTGAGACGTGACACGCGTCAGCTCTTGTCCACATCAACCTTCTACTCTACCTCCCCTGTCATCTCTATTAACTCTGTAGTGGGCTGGGGATTGCTGTGGGTAGTGCCTTTCTTACCCCTCGCTCTCTGGATCCAATTTATGATGGTGCAAACAGGAGTTGGCAGGAGCCAACGGCTGTTGTGCTGATTTCTTATTTAACTCTTTGATTACATAAAGACCAGTTTTACTGTTACTTCCTATCAGTGTTTCCACTGACTTCTCCCCTTCTTCCAAGTAATTGCACCTCATTTGTGTGTGTTTTTGTTATAACAATATTTCAGCTTGTAATATACTATGAAACAGGATAGCAGTCACAGGTATTTTATTCTGTTTCAGTCGACCTGTATTTTGTGCTTATTCAGATCCCCAATAACTTCTGCTTTAATGTTGGAAGTGCAAAAAAAGTGAGTTATATTTCTTGATACTCCATTAATCTATTCTAAACACAAACAAGCAGTGACTACTTCATTTCAAAACTGTTATTTTTTTTGTCCTGCCATTTCTAATTCTCACCAGATTGGTCAGTTTTGTGTTTTTCCACACTGTTTCAGTTTTAATTGCTGGTTCTTTCTGTATTTCTATAAGTTATGCTTTAGTCAGTGTCAAGAAACTGGTAATTAGATTTCCTTCAACCAACTGCATCCTATAAACATCCCAATGAAAGCACTAATAGATCTACATTGGATTCTGTTTCAGAGGCAAATCCATGATACCACCTTCTGTTGCCTCTGTATGTTCCAGGTTGAATGCTGTGATTACTCCTCATTACATAAATAGCTCTGGTAGATTACCTATAAGATGGGGATCCAATGTATTACTACCTGTTTTTCAAAAAGAGAGTGAGAAAAAGTGATTGGTCCATTTTTTTAGATACAGTATCTAAGATATAAAGCCATTGTCTAATAAAATGGAGTACTTATATTGCTGTGCTAAATGGTCTCCGCAACTGGATCGAGCACTAAGTGAGCTGCTTGCCTCTGACCACCTGCAGCGTATCCAATCATCCTTATTAACTTAAGACCCTGCTTCTGCACCTTTGGAGTCCTGCAATGCCCTAGTCCAGGAATTACAGCAGCTCCTCTCTCACAAGATCTGTGAGCCACATGCACTGCGCCAGCAGGCCTCCAAGCAGTGGTTTGATAAGGACTGTGTTAATGCCAAAAAACCCCTTGCCTACACCTATCAAGTCTATAAAGCTACAGTAGTTCTGGACAGTTGGTCGTGCAGAATCTTCTTCTGCAGAAAAGACAGTATAAACTCCTGCTGGTTTGTAAGAAAAGAGATGCCATGAAAGATGTCTGGATGGGTCTAATTCAGGCCGTTGGAGCCAAAGATTCTGCCATTTTCTGGCATCTTACAAAGCACTCTCCCAGTTTTGGTCCAAATCACCTGGACTGTCGTATTCATCCAGGGTTCTGGGAGAACTATTTTCATGACCATACAAAGACCCTGCTGCTGTTTGCAGAAGCTCCACCTGTGCCATTGAGGACACTCCAGCATGGGCACTGGTGTCAGCCTCAGAGATTCACAGTCAAGTCACCCAATTAAGACCGGGGAAGGCTCCAGGTTTCCCAAGGACCTTATTTCACTGGAGGCTGTTAAAAATAATCTGGACTGTTGAGCCCCTGTCCTGGCTTTGCTCTTCACCTATATTGACATGAGTGGCCAAATTCCCAAGGACTGGGAGGTAGCTCTCATTGTCCCTATATTCAAAAAGGGCAAGAAGTATGACCCTGCCAATTACAGACCCATCAGTCTGCTCAACACCATTAACAAACTTTATGCGAGACACCTAGACGGGAAACTCAGGGATTGGCTGGAACAGAAAAATCTTCTTGCTGAGGAACAAGCGGGCTTCAGGGGAGGGGCACTCCTCTATCGACCAGTGCCTAGTTCTACAGCACCTTATCAGGAAATACTCCTCCTGTAGGGTGACCTTTCTTTATGCCACCTTCATTGATCTCAAGGTAGCATTCAACTCCATCTCATGTGTCAAATTATAGGAGAAGCTGGAAGCCTCCTCCATCGACTGGCGCCTGCTATACCTTCTTCGCACCCTGCATGTGAACACATCACTCAAGGTAAGTTGTAGCCCCCAAGGCCACCTCACAAGAGCTGTTACAATTCAGAAGGGCATCAAACAAGGATGCATTCTGGCTCCACTCCTCTTCAACTTCTACATTAACTCTATGGTGGGCCAGCTCAGTAACCCAGATTTCCACCCTCCAAAGCTCGCTGGGAGACACACTGTCATCCTGTTATACATGGATAATGCAGCCATCCTCTCGAGGACCCTCATTGGCCTTAGAAGAACACTGAGGGCCCTGATGCTGCACCGCAGGGAGAACTGCCTGGAAATTATTTATCACAAAACTAAAATTATGGCCTTTGCCAAGAGGCCCAAGATCCACTCTTGGCGGATTGAGGGGCATAAGATTGAGCAAGTTGAACACTTAAAATATTTGGGAGTAGCTTTTCATGGGCTCTAGGAAAGCCCATGGAGAGCACGTGGCTTTGAATGCCCAGAGAAATGCCTCTGCCATTCTTAAATTCCTGCGGACAAGAGGAGGCCATTGTGTACCCATGGCCTGTGTTTACAGCCAAGTCACTAGCTCAGCTTCTCTATGGTGCTCAGTTGGGCCCCTTCCCCAACATTGCGGCTCTGGAACTTGTACAATCTAAATTTCTGCGGGCAGCGCTCCAAGTACAGAGATGTGTGTTCATTGCCACTCTGTGCCTGGAGACAGGTCTGATCAAGCTGGAGGCCACGGTGTGGGTGGCCATCCTCTGTTATTGGCTCAGACTATCCTTCTGCCCAATTGGCCTTGCCCCCCTAACCCTACACGATGATTACTAATCTAGTTGGATTCAGGCAATTGAGACCAAAATAGCTACATGACCTTGCTCAGTATGCGCTATGATCAGGCAAAAGCAACCATCAAGCAGCGCATTAGAGACATTGAGCGCCAAACTGATCTCAGCAGTGCCCCAAAATTTCACATCATGGGCTTAGATATTCTGTTTCTCCAGCAGCATATCTCACCCAACTGGAGATTCCAAAGCACAGAAGAACATTCACCTTGGCTCTCTGTCATGGCCTCCCTTCAGCCGTGCTAGAAGGCTGTTATAAAAGGACCCTATTTGCTGAGCGACTATGCCCCTGTGGCCTAGGGCAGATTGAAACTATTGAGCATGCTCTCCTCTACTGCTTGTTCTATAGAGACATTCGCACCTCCCTCATCCTTCCATTGCTAAGCAAGTATCCAGTCCGTTCAAGCCAATTTTATAGCTCTTTGCTTCTCTCTGACTCTGCCATCACATAGAGCGTCGCCAGGTACTGTGCGGCTGCAATCAGCATTTGTCGGCAGATGACAGGCAGTGAGCCCTATCAGCCTCAATCTGACTCTCAGTGACTCTGGGCAGGCCCTGCAATTGCTCACGTGCCTCCCTTTCACTGCTCCTTATAACCTTCAATCTGGCTGGTTTTTTCAGTTTTATCACTCAGGTCATGTATTTCTGTCCTCTCATGTCTTTTAACTCAGTGATCCTCAACATTGGGCCCCCAGATGTTAGTGGACTTCAACTCCCATAATCTCAAACCTCAGTGGCCTTTGGTTGGGGATTATGGGAGTTGAAGTCCAATAACATCTGGGGGCCCAAAGTTGAGGATCCCTCTTTTAACTCATGTATTTTTTTATTACTTTTACTACTTTTTAAGCACTTAGGCCCCCATGTTATTAACTATTTTTAGTATTTTTAGTCTTTTTAGTATAGGTAATAATTTTAATCTAATTTCACTTTTAACATGGAATCACTCTTAAATTTTAACACTGGCTTAACATTTTTAGTATTCTTAGTCCTTTTTGCAACAATATGTACTATTTTATATGCATTTATCTTTTATCTAATCTCACTTCTAACATGTAATCACCCTTATACTTTATGCTGGTCTGTGACCATAATAAAGATTGGTTGATTGAACTTGGCCTTTAAGGTCTCTCAGCAGTGCATTCATTGCTGTTGTGATAAAGTCCACCCACTTTGCTGCTGGTTGTCCTCTTCTTCTCTTTCCTTCAACTTTTCCCAGCATTATGGATTTCTCAAGGGAGCTAGGTTTTCACATAATGTCTCCAAAGTATGATCGTTTGAGCCTGGTCATTTGTGCCTGAGTGAAAATTCTAGATTGATTTGGTCTAGGATCCTTAAAAAAATAAAATAAAATAAAATAAAAATTCCTGGCTGTCCATGGTATCTTCAAATGTCTTCTCCAGCACCAGAGTTCAAAAGCGTAAATTCCTTTTTCTATCTTGTTTCTTCAAAGTCTAACTTTCACATTCATAGACTGTCACAGGAAAGACCATTGTCCGAACGATTCTAATCTTTGTAGGTATAGACCAGGCATCCTCAAACTGCGGCCCTCCAGATGTTGCTGAACTACAACTTCCAGCATACCCAGCCACAAAAAAATTGTGTCTAGGGATTCTGGGAGTTGTAGTTCAGCAACATCTGGAGGGCCGCAGTTTGGGGATGCCTGGTATAGACACATTACGGCATCTAAATATCCTTTCCAAGGCCTTCATTGCAACCCTACCAAGTCCTAGTCTGCAGCATATTTCTTGACTGCTGGATCCTTTACTGTTCATGGTTGATTCTAAAAGGCAGAAGCTATCCACCACTTCAGTGTCTTCATTATCATTTCTGAGGCTGGTTGCTCTATCCATTGTTATTAATTTAGTCTTCTTGACATTTAGTCGTAGTCCCATTTTTTTCACTGTGCTCATTGACTTTCGTTACTAGAGCTTGCAGATCATCCTCATTCTCAGCTATCACAGTGGTGTCATCAGTGTAGCTCAAGTTATTGATGTTTCTTCCTCCAACTTTAAAACCATGCTCATCTTCTTCCAATCCAGCATCTCTCAGTATATGTTCAGCATATAAATATGGAGAAAGTATACAGCCTTGTCTTACTCTTTTGCCGATCTGGAACCAGTCTGTTTCCCCATGTTCCATCTGGACTGTGGCTTCCTGTCCTGTTTATAGGTTTCTCATGAGAACAATGAGATGTTCGGAGACACCCATTTTCCTAAGGACATTCCATAACTTGACATGATGAATGCAATCGAAGGCTTTGCTGAAGTCAATAAAGCACATATTGACTTCTTTCTGTATTCTTTGGCTTTCTCAATTATCCAGCATGAATCAGTAATGATATCTCTTGTTTCTCAGCCTTTTCTGAAACCAGCTTGAACATCTGGCATTTCCCTTTCCACGTAGGGCTCTAATCTGCATTGGATGATTCTGAGCATTATTTTGCTTGCATATGAAATTGTGCGATGGTTTACGCAATCTGTTAAGTCTCCTTTCTTTGGTATGGGTATGTAGACTGACCTCTTCCAATCTGTTGGCCACTGTGTGCTGGCATAGTTTGGTTAGAGCCTTGACTGATTCTTCTGTTGCCTGCCATATTTCTGTACCTATTCCATCAATTCCTGTAGCCTTCCAACTTGGTAATGACCGGTGTGCTGATCATCTTCCCATACTAGAGGTTGCAAGTAGGGAATATCTTCTAGAGTATCTTGGATGTTGATATCCCTGCTGTACAGATTTTAAGTATACTCCTTCCATCTCTGTTTGATCTTCTCTGAATCAGTTACTATCTGTCCTTTGGCATCCCTTAACATACCAATTTGAAGTTAGAACCTCCCTCAGAGTTCAGAGATCTTTTGGAAAACTTTCCTTGTTTTTCTGCGTCTATTTCCATCATCAAGGTCTTTACAGATGTCATTTTAATACTCAGGGGCATATCTAGGGAAAATAGCACCTAGGGCATGCACTGAAATTGCGCCCCTGTCCAAACAGGAATGATGGGACTTGTAGTCAACAATATCTGGAACTCCCTGTTAAAAGGAACACTGTACCATCTAGACATGGTTGTTGATCAAAACCTGAAAACACGAGCCATCTCTGTAAAAGACTTAGAACAACAGTCAGGAGTTATGTGAGGATTCCAAGTGTCATTTTCTGTTTCCTCTCATGCTTTTTTTAAAAACATGGCTTTGTCCTAGAGGATCACCTGCCCAAATAGCCACTCGCAAAATAGGGGAAGAAGAAGGTGGCGGGGAAGGGGAGCCTATAAACCAGTGAATGATTGCTGCCATTCTTTGTCTTGTGATGACTGTTGGCTCATGATGGGGTATATGTGCATTCACCACACTAGTGCTTACTTTGGCATCAGGAGGGAGGAGGATAGATTAGTTTGCAACACTAGACTGGAATTTGCAACAGGAGCAGACAGCCAAGTTCTGCCAGGGCCAAAACCAGCCCCTGCCAGACTAAGAAATCATTGTAATTTGCCCCTTCCTGTCACAAGCAGTGACACAAGCAGTGGGGGCACTGAGAGGGTGGTGGAATGTATGTGGGGAGGGTGCCGAGTTTTGAGCAGAATAGGTAATTAATGGTGGGAGCTGGGGCGCAGGGGCGCCACACGGATAGGGCGCACCGGGAATATGCCCTGTTGCCCTGTGGGCCAGTCTGAGCCTGCTCAGGTATCCCAGTCATGGATGGAAAATTCAGGGTCAATTTACAAGAGACACATTTTCTACATGGAAGTTTCTTCTGTGCAGGTGTTGTGCAGAAACCCATGTGTAGTGATCAATACATATGTATCTATTCCGCCAGGGGCATAGCAAGGTTAGAATGGGCCCAGAGACAAGATTTTAAAATGGGCCCCCAGCCCCTCAAAGTCCAGGGCCTCCACACACCCCAGGCCCCCAAGGATTTATATTTCAAAATAAGTATGCTGCCTGGAAATACATTTCATTGAATTACACACACGCACACTTCACAATATATAGTGATATACATTGAGTACTATATACCTGTGCTACTTTTAATGCCTAGAACACACTAGAAACACTAATTATTAAAATGGCCTCCTCGCTACAGATTAGCAAAGGAGACTTTCAACCATGCAGTGTGAGCCTATGTATGTTTTCTCAGAATTTTGAACAAATTCAGTAAAGTAAGATTCCAGGAGGTTTTTCACACGAGGCTTTTAAAACCTTTTAACACACATCTCCTCTGGAATGGAGGTGCTGCATTCACATGTTGGCCAGATGTACCCTGAAGTCCCTGCGAATTATTGGGGAGCAGCTCACACACAAGAAAAATAAAATAAAATAAAAGCACAACACATGCTTCACAGTTCTCACTCAGACCTTCTGGGTTGCAAAACAACTAGAACATAAGTGCATTTATGAATGAATGAATGAATATAATATTGTTTGTTCCAGAAGTTTTCATAATTTTCTGCCATGAAACAAGCCACTTATAAGGGCTTTTTAGATAGTTTTTGTTTTTAAAGCCAGCCAATTTTCCAATCTGTTTTAAATTAAATATTCAGAGACTTCTCAGTCTCCCCCCGCCCGCTGCCATATCAAAGCCCTATGGCAAGCAAATCCATATATATGCAGCAGGGGGTGACCACAAAAAGGAATTCACATTCTACCTGGCAAAGGCTGGGCTGGCTGTCCTAGGCAGAGGGTCTGCTACAAAGAACTGTGGTGGCCACTCTGCCTGCCTTCTTGCTTGGGGCCTGCCAGCTGACTTGAGTTCAGGCTTTGGGGAGGCCTGCACGGAGGCTTCTCTGGAAGCCCCACCCGCCCGCCGATCAGCTGAGAGATGGGGAGAGAAGAAGTGGTGTCGCAGTTTGCAGGCTGCTCCAATTGTAGGCCAGAGGGCAAGTGGCTGAAGGGCCTTGGGGCTGAGCAGGTGGGCAGTGGGTTGGGGGTGGCAGGCACTGGCATGGCACCCCCCCTACTGTGGCACCTAGGGCATGTGTCCTGGCTGCCATCCGCAGTTACACCCATGGTAATACTGCTCCTTGTCTCTTCTAACCTCTTTCTGAAATTCCCTATTAAGTTCCTTTGTGAGGTCTTTATCTTTCTTGACTTTGTCTTCTCTCCTCTTCTGGGCAGTTTCCACCGTCTGTTCTGACATCCATTTTGCTTCTGTTTCTTGATCTTTGGTAGACTCTTCTCGCATTCATCCTTAACAACTTCTTTGATTTCATTCCATAGTTCCTCTGGTTCCCTATTAATGAGGTTCAGAACTTCAACGCAGTTCCTGATGTTCTCCTTGAAAATGGTGGGTACATTCTCAAGATCATATCGTGGAAACTGGATAGATTTGTTTTTCGGCTTTAGCTTGACTTGGAACTTGCACTTGAGCAGTTCGTGATCTGTTCCACAGTCAGCCCCCAGCCATGTTTCTGCTGTTATAACTGAGCTCTTCCACCTCCTTGCACCAATAATGTAATCAATTTGATTTCTGTGTACTCAATCTGGTGATATCCATGTGTATAGGCTCCGCTTTGGTTGTATGAAGAATGTGTTAGCAATGAAGAGATTGTTGGCTTGGCAAAAACTAATAAGTCATTCTCCTGCTTCATTTCTGTTTCCTAGGCCATATAGGCCAACTGTGTTTTCCTCCTTTCCATTTGCAGCTTTGGCATTCCAGTCTCTGCCCACCAGCATCACATCTTGCTTGCATGTTCTGTCAATTTCAGACTGAACTTGAGCATAAAACTCATCAACTTCCTCTTCTTCTGCATCAGTTGTTGGGGCATAAATTTGAAGAACTGTTATGTTAAAGGGTTGTCTATAAAATCTAATTGATATTAGTCGGTCACTGACTGCATTGTACTCAAGTACTGTCATTGCTATATCCTTCATGACTATAAAAGCAACACCATTCCTTCTTTGCTTCTCGTGTCCTGAGTAGTAAGCAGTATGATTTTCTGACTGAAAGTGTCCTATTCCAGTCCACGTTAATTCACTGATGCCCAAGATGTCTGTCTGTAGTTGATTCATTTCATCTTCCACTGTGTCAAGCTTTCCCATATTCATGCTTCTTACATTCCACGTTCCCATTGTAATTCTGTCTTTGCAGCTTCGAATTTTCATTTCCTGCACGGCAACATCAGCTACTAGATGTCCAAAAGGTTTTAATCTAACTGCATTATAAACACCATCAGTACTCTGAGAGATCCTCAGTTCTTCCTCAGTAAGTAGTATACTGAGTGCCATCCAACCTGAGGGGCCCATCATCCAGCACTACATCAACAATCATTCTATTTTGTCTATCCATGTGGTTTTCTTGGCAAAATACAGGAGTGATTTACCATTGCTGCCTCCCGTGCAGTATGAAATGATGCCTTTTTATTTATTTATTTAATTTATATACCACACCTCCAAAAATGGCTCAGGGCAGTTTACAACAAATAAAATAATTAAAATCAACTAACAGTTAAAATAAAAACTAAATTAAACAATTAAAATAATTTAAACATTAACATTAAAATCATTTAAAACCAGCACTAAAATTTTTAAATGATAAATCTAACTAATAGTTGTAGTTCAGCAACATCTGGGAGCCCCTTTGTCATTGTCACTGAAGTGATTGTCCACCTCCTTCCTATATTACTGCTGCCCAATATAGGTGCTTGCTTGCTTTAGCTGGGCATCTGGGATTACTTTTGCACTTTGGGTGACCCTACTGGGAGTATACCTCCCGGTGTACTTCACTCATCCCTTGCAGGAACAATCCCCTGCCATGATGAGGCGGCATAGAAGGACTCGGGAGAGATTTGCAAATTAGGGTATGCCAAATGACAAACCAAATCCCTTCCTCAGTTGGTCGGACAAGGATGCTTGCAGAGGCATAGCAGAGCAGGCTTCTTGGCAGCTGGGGGACAAATTGTGACTAGGGGGAAGCCATCTCCCCAAGCCATATCCCCTGCATCTGATATCAGATTTAAGGGGGCGGAGTAAACTAACCCACCCAAGCCTTCCCCTCCGCCACTGCGGGAGGGTGGCTGCCACCGTAGCCAGCAGCAGTGCTGGCTCGATGGTATGGAGCTTGGCCAGGCATGGGGCCACCACATTTCACCATCTGGTGGTGGCAAATTGGGGCCGGGCAGCATGGTTGCAATGGCTAGGAACTTCGAGGGCGGCGAGGGGCAGTCTGCTGGGAGGTGGAAGCATGGGGAGAGGAGAAAAAGAAGCCCTGCCCCAGTGCGCTTCTCTTTCCAGCGCGCTAGCACCCCAGCTGCAGGGCACAGAAAGGGCAGCAGTGGCAGGACACACTGCAAGCTTTGTGGATTCCCTGACTTTCCGGGCCAGGAGACAAATGTCCTCCCTTGTTGAATGGAAGCTACACTCATGGATGCTTGTAGGTCAGCCTTAAAAAAAAAAAAAGTTTATATCCACAATACTGCCTACAAATTTCAAAGTCCTGAAATTTTTCCTGCCATCTATTTTGAATCATAAGATTGTTTATCTGGTCAATTATTTTAATAAAGGATCTATCTATTGCAATATGGAGATGTGGCAGTTATCTTGATAACACTGGTAAGAGCTGCAACTTTTAGGAAAAAACAATTAGCAATGAACTATAGTAAAACTAAAATGGCTATCTTTGGGAAGAGATCAAAATGCCAAAACAGTCTCTGGATGGTTTTGGTATAAAACAGGCCACTCAGTTTAAATAGCTTCGGGTGCAGTTTAGTGAGAACCTCTCTTGGAACATGTCAGTCTCTAAGTTACTGTAACCACCACTAAGTCAGCAGAAGTGGTTTTATATTTTTATCTGTGACAAATGAGGGAATTTAATAGCCCCTGCATTAAAACTTATTTTGGGGTGGAGAAGTTATTGTGCAGCTAATGTAGGGGGTGGAATTATGGAGGCTGAACCATCTAAGCTGGTGTGTGTCTTATGTTTCTTTTTAGAATGTGAGCCCTTTGGGGACAGGGAGCCATCTTATTTGTTTATTTCTCTTTGTAAACCGCCCTGAGCCATTTTTGGAAGGGTGGTATAGAAATCGAATTAATAATAATAATAAGTACCCTGGAAATGGTTGAACATTGGTTATTGAGAGCAGTTCTGTTTCTTTCCTATGATGATGAAGTAAAACATTGTTCTTGTTTTGAAATCCTTTAAACTCCTGTGTCTTATACAGCATAGATTTTCACAAAAGATGTCAATTTTTTAAAAAATATGGCCAGGACACTGCACTGAAAATTCACTGTACAGAATAACAGAACATATTTATGGAAATCAAAACAATATTTTCTGTGGAACTAGAAAAAGGGATTTGGAAGAAGCCCTGTCTCTCCTCCAGTACCTTGATACTCCATTTGTTAAATGCTGAAGCCATTATCTGGTTATTAACAATACTTCAATGAACAGTTACCACAGAGAATGGGGAAAATATAAGGGGTACTCTCAAAATCAATGGCTTAAAATAGGATTGTTGCTTACTATAACCTTCTAGTGGATAGAGAAACCAATGCCAATAAGATGCAAAATGGTTGGATACAGAATGAGCAAACATTTATGCTATATGTAACCACTTATACTGGAAGATATCCATAGACATCACTGAGATATCTGTAGAGTAAGAAGTTTCTCGATCAGTACTTTCCCCTAGTTTGAAAGTTGATATTATTCTTTAGGAGCTTTGATGCCTGTGCCAGATGACCTGGTGTGAACAAGTACTAAGAGAATGGAAGAGAGCACTTTTGTGATGCCATACATCACTGAATGATTATGACATCGTGCAAGACTTGGCCCTGACATGGTGATCAATGGTCTCCTTTTTATGTTCTGTTTCATCAAGGCAGGATGTTAGAATGAGAGTTGGCACAAGTAATACAGGAATACCATGAGTTATTATTTTGGAGCCAAAATTAGAGACATCTATTTATTTTAAAATATTTGTATCCCATGCCTCCAGTACAACACTGCTCAGGGCAGCTCACAACAATAAAGCAATAAAAGTAGTATAAAATTTTAAACAAGTAAAATAAAATACAGTGTAATAAAATCAATTAAAACAGACCCAATTAATTATAACCCAATTAAAAGCCCATCAGACTGTGGTAAAGACATTAAAAGGCCTCTCTAAACAAAATAAGGTTTACTATCTTTTTTTTTTTTTTAAACCCTCTAAGGAAGAGAGCATAGCGAAGCTCTTCTTGGAGGGCATTCCAGAGCTGAGAGGCCACAACTGAGAGAAGCCTATTGCTTGTCCCTGCCAACCAAATCTCAGTCAATAGTGGTTTCGCACTCAGGTCTTGAGATGATGATTGAAGGGCCCTGGTAGATTTGTATAGGTGAATGTAGTCCAGCACTCTGGCCCCAAGTTGTGTATGGTAGAGATGTGCACGAACCTTTTCAGATGACTGCCTGTTCAGCCAGTTCATAGGTGGGTGGGGATGCCTTTTAAAGGGTAGGGTTAAATCCCTTACCCCTCTCGCCGCCTTGCCCCCACCGGTGCTCCATTTAAAAAGTGTCCATTGGGGTGGCAGTGTAATTCCCTGCTGCCCTGGTGTTCTACTTGGCTGGAAGTATCTGGGGTGTGTGTGCATGTCACGCTTGCTGGTGTGCATGTCAAGCATGAGCACCTGGCATGCGCATACATACTGGGTACTTCTGGCTGAGGAGGACATGGGGGTGGTAGGGAGGTACGCTGCCACCCCAACAGACACTTTTAAAATGGCGCACCAGTGGGGGAAACATGGCAGGAGGGGTAAGGGCACCCTACTCCATCCTTAAAGGTATGCTCCCCCACCTTCGAACCTCCTTCTGCCTGCTCTGTGCACATCACTAATAGATAGCAGCCAGCTATCCAGTCAGGAATAGATTCAAAAAGTGGGTATCCAAGACAGACAGAGGAGACTGATCCATCTCCTCACCTGTTGTCTTAAAGCAGGACAATGACTTTGTCTATAAATAATTTCTGCAAAGCTGGCCAAGAATTGGTCAACAAGTGGTT
The DNA here is from genome assembly GCF_027244095.1 of Hemicordylus capensis. Taxonomy (NCBI): domain Eukaryota; kingdom Metazoa; phylum Chordata; class Lepidosauria; order Squamata; family Cordylidae; genus Hemicordylus; species Hemicordylus capensis. Next base: position 158,881,213 of record NC_069660.1, read on the forward strand.
CTGAGGCAACAAGGGTGAAGGAATATCTACATCCTTTTTCTGAGGTAACTTACCTTGGCTTTTGTGAAGAGGTCCACACATTTTTAACTGGCCTTGATAACTAACCAGAATCTGTTTGCCAAAGACCATGACCCTCCCCTGAGAGAGAGGAGTGGGGTTTTGTCCCTGATGTCATGCTGAGGCTTGCAAATCCAGTGCAACAACAACAACAAAAAATAGGCCTCATCTTCCTTCCCCAGTTCAAAGCTATGCTGCGGAGCTGCAGACTCTTCTCACTTACTCTATCTCTGGAACACTTCAGAAACCAGTTGAACTGCGGAGGTGAGTCTCTGCATTTCTGCTCAGCTGTGACCTGAGGATTTGTCTCTGGCTGCCTAGTTTCAATGGCCCAGATATCACACACTTCAGAGAACTGTAGGTCCAAGAGAGAGGTATTTTACCATCCACCCACATTGCTTTTAAAGTTGGGGCTGCTCCATGCCTACTACAGAGTGTGGTATAGCAGTTGTGATGCTTCTCCCATTGGGAATGATCGGAGAAACATTGCAGTTGCAATGCCAACCTCCTTAGTAGGCATGGAGCAGCCCCGCCCTGCCTTCACAAGCACACAGATGGGCTCAGAAGGAGCACTTTCACCTCTCTTGGACCCACAGATCTCTACGCAGAATGTGGGACACTTGGAAAGCAGCAAGCCATCTCACTGCTTTCTGGATATCCCTGAGGCTCTGTAGGAGGTCAAAAGGAACGTCTGCCTTTAGAAAGGAGAAAATAAGAGGCTCTTCCCAGTTTAAAATGTATCACTGGTAGGCTGGAGGGTGTATTTGTGGAATTCTGCTTTTGTGGGACAAGTTAGGTTTGGAAAAGTTCAGTAACCTCTCAGTGTTTGTCTCCAAGGCACTGCTTCACCAGGTGTTTGAAATGGATGGTGAAAATGTTAAGAGGTCTCATCCGGTAAAGTAGCTCTGCTCCCCATCAACATGCCCACTGGATCCTTGTCTGTCTCACATTGCCACAGTCCATGAATCTCACGGAGTACAAATTTTCCCCTGAAAGCACCTGTCACAAAAAAATTGGTTTGTTTTTAAGGTATTTTAGGATGCATATAATCGGTTGTTATGCCTGTTAGTTCAGAAGTAAGTTCCATTAAGTTCAGTTGGACTTACTCCCAAATAAGTGTTCACAGAATGGCAGCTATAGTTGTTTGCAGTTACATTTTGAGCAATAGCATATTAATGCTGATGCCACGATAGCTTAAATCTCTTTGGTATGTGGGCCTATGGATATGATACAATTCTATTGCTGCACACTGTTTTTCTTCCCCAGATAGCAAGAACCAATGAGATTACTGTGGTAATTTGATTCACATTCTTGGAACTGGTTAAACTGTAATCAAGGTTAAATGGGTGCTTTTGATACAACCTTAAATTTGCAAGAAAACTGGGAATGGAAACTAGTTGCCTATCTTCTGGGTTGCTACTGTATCTGGGTTGCTACCGTATCTGCCAGAGTCTGTGACAGCAATTTATGCGAGTCCTATTTGTGCCTACACATAGTTGTCATTGCCTGATAGCTAACATTATAGCGCAAACATGATGAAAATCTTTAAGAAGCTAGAGACTAATAGAGCCCAAATTATGCTAAGGGAACTCTATTGCTTTCTCCCCCCCCCCCCCGATTGAATTACTAAATGAGCACGACTAATGGAAAGCAGCAGCTGTATCTGGACTTCAGTAAACTCTCCAAAATAATGGCTTGCAAAATCTTATTAAAGAAATTAATTGAACTTGGCTTGGATGGAGGCTTCTATTGCTAGAATTGAAAACTGGTTAAGCAACTCTACAAAAGGGCACCTCTGCAGGAAGTGAAGCAGAGCATGGTATTCAGAACACCTGGTTGGAAAATACGTATCTCAACTGAACTATGTCAAAATGATTGAGTCAAATGCATCACTTGTCAGCTTGGGGAGGGGGTATGAACCCTCCTTGTAAAGTCTTGCCCCTGCTAACTTGGCAAAGAGGCACCTATTAACATGGTAATTCTCTTTTATTTAGCAGGGGGAGAGTAACTGGCCCTATCCACCCTCAGCACAGTACCTCCAGTGAATGTTGCTCGTGTCTATCTTATGTTTCTTTTAGATTGTGAGCCGTTTGGGGACAGGGATCGATCTTACTTATTTATTATTTCTCTGTTAAACTGCCCTGAGCCATTTTTGTAAGAGCGGTATAGAAATCGAATGAATAAATAATAAATAAATAAATAAAAGCTAGCTTGCCTCTTTTAGGTATTTTGCAGAAAGGTAATGTTAGTTCTAGTTCTGTTCCTCTGATACATGATACTTTAAACGATTAATGCAAATCATCCCATCCGTGTCTGTAGCCAACAAGAAGTAAGCATTCACATGTGAACCAACCAACACTAAACCGACCCATATGTTTTGTTGGGATACCTATGTTTAACTAGAAACTCCTTAATAATAACCTCCTCCTTAATAATAACCTCCAGACATCAAATATGAAAAGTGAAGGCATCTCATGAGCTGTTGTTTCTCAGTGGCTGCTACTCTGGAACTATTCTGGAGCTCTGCTGAAGCTTCAGTGTCTATTGCAGGTGCCAAATTGCAAAATTTGTTTTAGTTGCACCTGTTTTCATACAGCAATAACTTTTGAAAGCTCACAACTTCATTTGGCCTGACTTTTAATTGTCAAGCATATGTGTATTTTTCATATTTTATTTTTATATTCAGACTATGATTAATGAATATGTACATCTTGCTTTGTAGAATTTTGTATATAGTTTTTAATACAAATAAAATAAACTATGACTAGTCAAAGCTAAGTTGCAAAGGGGTATACTAATTTTACACTTTAACTGGATTACGGTTTTTATTTTCTTGGTCATCTGGTCTAAGTCTTTGAGATGAAGCACACTAGATATTTAACACATTGGTGGTTTTATATTCTGCACATTGCCCTGCTGATCCAAGAGCAGGGCATGCATGCATGCTGGTTCAGTGCAACCCCAAAGCCCATCCTTGCTAAGAACAAAGGCCTCATGGCTACTAAGGACTGTATCATCACTGTAATGACCAGTCTCCTAGCATTCCCAATTGGAGAAGTGTCACTAGAGTGAGGATAGAATCCTTAGTAGCTGCAAGGCCTCTCTGCTTTTTTTTTTTAAGCAACTTCCTTTACCTTTTGATTCTACACGTCTAACAACAGGAATTGTCTCAGAAGAGGCATTCACCTTTTCTCTCTCACACAAAAGAGAAAGGGGAGGGCCATGTATCCTGCTCTGAGAAAGGGTGGGATTTATAGATATAATAATATGGGGCTTGTTATCTTCTGTATTAATAAGTACTTGTACTAAAATATCAATATGTATGATGCATGATTAATCGGGGTTAATCGCAATCAAAATGTGCTTAATAGATTAATCTATTAACACCTGCTAACCTGGCAAAGAGGCACCTTTTACCATGGTGATTCTCTTTATTTAGCAAGGGGAGAGTAACTGGCCCTATCCACCCTCAGCACAGTACCTCCAGTGACTGTTGCTGGTGTTTATCTTATGTTTGTTTTTAGATTGTGAGCCCTTTGGGGACAGGGAGCCATCTTATTTGTTTTTTATTTCTCTGTGTAAACTGCCCTGAGCCATTTTTGGAAGGGTGGTATAGAAATCAGTCAAACAAACAATCTGATTAATCAAAAAAACACTGCAGACCTACCTTTTGGCAATTAAACCTTAAAGAGAGAGCCTTTCAGCTTCCCTGAGAATCCACTGAGGCTCTTCTCATGATCGCTCTCCTTGCAGATGAGCAGACAGTCTGCTCTGGGCGGCTGCCCACACAACTGCTGGCTCCATTACAGAGCCGGCAGGGGCTGGGAGGATTGGGAGCCATTCAGCCCCCGGAAGCTTCAGTATGCCCTTCACCAGCGCTTTTAAGCCTCCTGGTCGGGGGTCTCCTCATGAGGAGCTGCGCTGCAGCTATTCGCGGTTTTAAAAAACAGGTTTGCGGAGTGCTCGCTCGCTCCGCAAACCCGGTTTAAGGGGAGGGGTAGTTAGGTGGGTTAACCGCCTGGAAGCCATGGTCAGGTGAAATCGGGCTCGACTCTCCTAGTCCGATTTCACCTGATTGTCAGAATAGCCTCACTGCGTCTTCCACTAAAGCAGGGATGGGGAACCTTGGCACTCCAGCTGTTTTTGGACTACAACTCCCATAATCCCCAGCTACAGAGGCCAATAGCTAGGGATTATGGGAATTGTAGGCCAACATCTGCAGGAGTGCCAAGGTTCCCCATCCCTGCACTAAAGTATGTCTCCACCCCCACATCACTGAAATCAGATATGGCATTCCCACTATAGTCCCATTGATTTCAGTGGTAAATAACATGCATTTACCACATACATGGTATATTTCTCCCTGCAAAAAGAAATGTGGCAGATAAAAGGGCTTAACTTTAGTGGGATCCTGCCCAGTCTATCCCATCAAGAGCAATAATGGGCTGGGCACTAAATATCAACAAAACTGCCTCATCTGTACTAAGTCCAAGCAGGTCTGGCCCTGTAAGGTGCTTGAATGGGAATTTGAGAGCCATACCATATAAGTCCCTTTGAGCTTCTTGGAGGAAGAAGGAAATAATAAAACCAGGCTGAGTCTTGGTGGAAGAAAAGGAACATGCCATGTATGAGTTCAACGTCCCCTGGAGGTGAGGGGCATAATCCATGGAGAACACGATCTTCGCAAGCCCCATTGGTAGTGGGGAGGGAAAAACTGTGGTCTCGTACAGGCTCCTGTTAGGCCCCCTCAGGAGTCTTTCCAGGTGGATTTGGGTCTAGGAAAGAACCCACCATTTTTTGTATTTGCCCTTCAACAGCAGCCCAACATGCAGAATAAGTGAAATATTCCTCATTGATTTATGTCCGTGCTTGACCTGCTTTATTTCTGCAGGCCGGGCTGCTGTTAAAGGCAAAGGAGCAATGCCATGTTTGTTGTAAAGTGGTAACACTAATTTTGCGTTTGACCTATATCTCCAACTTCTTCCATGAGGCTATTCTCACGATGGGAGAAAACCAGGCTAAAGGAGCGGTTTTCTCCTGTCATGAGTTCCACTCGGCTCATGGGCGAGCCCAGTGGTCCTCTGGCGGCTAGCCCACCAAAGAAGCCCTCCCCTTAAATGGAGTTAGTGGAGTGAGCGCGTGGCTAACCCCATTTGCCTGATCATGAGTCAGCTATGGCGTGGCTCCGCGCCGCAAGAACTTGCGAGGAGATCCCCGCTAAAACGAGCCTCCGGGTGTTGGGGATATCCCCAGGATGTCCTGCGCACCCACGTGGGGCATCCTCGGACTTCCAGGGGCCAGGCAGTCCCCATTCCTTGCAGCCGGCTCTGTGACAGAATCAGTAGTTGTGTGGGCGGCCAGTCCAGCTGCCCAGCAATGAGCAGCTGCTCGCCTGTGGGGAGAGCACACTCACGGAGCTGGTAGGGGCTGCAGGGATTGGGGGCCACCTGTCTCCTGGAAGTCCCAGGATGCTCCGCATGAGTGTGTCGGGCATCCTGGGGAGACCCCCAACACCGGGAGGCTTGTTTTAGCCTCCCAGCAGAGGTCTCCTCACAAGTTGCTGTGGTGCAGATCCACGCCATGGTGACTCACAATCAGGAGAATGGGGTTAGCTGAGCGCTCACTCGGCTAAGCCCACTCTCCCCACAGAACCCTCCCAGGCTCTGCACACAGATTGTGTGTAGAGCCTCACTGTGCGCTAGGAGAGGCAGCATGGCTCTTGACATTTAGCCACAAAGAGCCCAGAGCTGCTTTGCTACAGACTGCAAAGCAAATCTTTAAAATTACAATTCTGGAGTTAGCCAATAGCCAACGAGGCTCTCCTGCACCCAGATGGTGAAATTGGCTAAAATGATGCCGATTGAGCCTGAGGGGGAACACTAGGAGAGGGGAGGAAGGGTGTGTGTGTGTGTGTGAGAGAGAGAGAGAGAGAGAGAGTGTGTGTGTTAAGTCTTTGCCTTCTCACAAACAGTTGTTTCAACCAGGGATGATTAGCTGTTGATCTGTGGGCAGGAACACATTCATGAAGTGATTTTACTTGCCTCCTGGGAACTCTACCACATTATTATCAAGGCAAGACAAAATGTTTGCCTATAGTTATACCTGTAACAAAATTTTGAGAGAGATTCCACACATCTGTTTGGGGGACTATGTATGTAATGAACTGGCCGTGCTTGAGCACATGCACTCCACAATTGTGAAACCCTCACTGGTAGTTAGCATCGGTTTTATTGTAGAGACTCACCATGAAGGCCAGCTTCTGATCTCAGAGTCACATGCATTTTGGAGGGAATTACTCGGCATTGGCTCCTCCTTCCACTCTTCCGATTGGAGAAGTGGAGGAAATAATCATTGGCTCCTCCACATGGACAAATGGGAAGGGTTTGTGGCAGTAGCAGCTGTTCCCACTCTCTAGGGAGGTGACCTGGTCTCACAGGGGGAGCACTCCTTGCATGTATACTACAGGAGAAAAGGTACTTGCCTTTTCCTAGAATACTTCCCATATTTATCACTGGGTGCTGTTGTAACTGGGTGCTGTTGGTGTAGGGATGAGAAGATCCTTGCTCCTAGCCTTCTCCATAATACATATGAGGTAACTGAATTTGGATCCTAGGGCCTGGTGTGCAACCATAACATCACATGTAGGTTTGCCAGGCTCCCTGGGACCCAGAGAGGGATGTGCACAGAACCGGTGACTGCCGGTTCGAAGGTGGGGGTGGGATAACTTTAAGGAATAGGGAGGGTACTATTCCCCACCCCCAGCCCGCAGCATTTCCCCACCCCCACCCCGCTGCATTTCCCCCACTGGTGCTGACCTGGAAAATGGTTCTGTGGGTGGCAGCGTGCTTCCTTGCTGCCCTGGTGAGTCGCAAACTGGAAGTACCTGGAAGTGCCTGGTGCACGTACACATGTAGTGCTTACGCACATATCACAACGTGCACATGTGCACCAGTCGCTTCCAGGTACTTCCAGTCCATGACTCACTGGGGCGGCAAAGCAGGTACGCTGCTGCCCCGCAGGACCGTTTTTCAGGACAGCTCCGGTAGGGATGGCATGGGGTTAAGAGCACCCTCACCAGTCCTTAAAAGTTATCCTCCCCACCAGTTCCCACCAAACTGCCAGACTTTTGAGCCAGTTCGGAGATCCATAAAGGGCCTCTGAACCGGTTCCATGCACATCTCTACCAGGGAGTGGAGCCCGGGAACTAAAGTGTGATTCCTCATAGGTCATGGGGTGGACTATAGGATGTGGTGGAGTCTAGTGGAATCTGATGAGGATGGGAGATGAGACCTGTTAAGTTAGGGATCAATGTCTGATGTCTCAAATTGTAGCTGATGTAGCAATAGTGATATTTAACAGTAGCAAGAATGAAGAAAACTTATGCCAAGCAGAAAATAACATGTTTTCTTCCTTAATTCTGGCCCTTTACTCTGATTGTAACTCTGAGATCTCGTGGAGAATCTGAGGCTGAAATCCTGAAACTTCAGGTCAAAGCCTGAAACTTGTCAACCCTATTTCCATGTACCAGTAGGCCAAGTCCCTTTTGCTTTTTAAAGTTATGAAGCTCACAGTCTTTGTGTGTGGGAATTGCTTGGATAAATTGCTCCCTCTACTTAACAGGGTTGTTGTCAATCTTCTTGAAGGAAAGGTGGAATACGGATGTGCAAATAAATACAGTAGTACAAATTACTCCTTTTTAGGGTGCTGCTGCCCCACATTTCCATTACAGATTAACTCCTTCCAGATGACTCCCCAATGCCCACCCATCCACCACACCACCCTGTGTTGCTGTTAGTTCTTAAAACAAACCATTATTTTTTCCTCACTGACTCCGTTGGAAAGTCTCTATGTAAATTGAGTTCTTTTTTCCAGTAGCCTGTTACCTTAGCAACACAGTTCCCATTCTGCCTTGGCTGTGTCAGCGGGGCTCTGGAGATGATATTGGTGACCCAGAAAAAACGAGGGTACTCAATATTTCTGGTTAGCTTAAAAAAATGCAAAGGGAACCAACTCCCCTTTCCCCATCTTTAGTCAATCTAAATTCCATTTTACTGGTAGCAGCCAGAAAAAATGTGACAGTTTAAACATCTTTGCTCAGGAATGTTCACTGGTTTCAGATTGTATACTGTACATACTTTGTGATATGTTCTTGTGGACAAAGGAATCATACCCATCTAGTTAGGTAGATAATCAATTAATTTATTTCTGGACAGTCCTCTGTTGGGTACAGTGGTCACATCCACACTGTAAAAAAAAAAAGAGGATATCGATCATCCCCCCCAAAGGACACTGATGTGCATAAAATCTGCATATGCTAATTTATATTTACATGTAAATTAACATGTATAAGAGCCTAACTGGCAATATTAAAACACACACACACCAAACATCAAAGTATTCACACTTTGCATAAAATGTGTGTCTAATCCTTCCCCCACATCCCCAAAAGAGCTGAATAAAAGAGAGAGAGAGAAACAAGCTGCTCTACTCCCAGACAAAGCAGCAGTCTGGACAAATTATGTTATATTAGATGAGTTCCCTGACTTGATTGTCAGCGGGGTGGCCTGGTCCATGTCACCAAAAGAGAGGACATGATCTTTCCCCCACCGCAAAGGACACTTCTCTATAGCATATGGCCACCCTCATGGTGGGTCAAGTGCCTTGGATGCCTGTTTGTGCCATGTTGGCGGCAGCAGTCAAGAACTGGTTCATGAGGCATTTTCTGTGTGTCTTTTCTCTTTCCTGTTCTCTACACCTCCTCAATGGCAAATGTTCCTTGTTTTTGCATTGGCAATTTAGATTATCTGACATTTACCTATTACACAAGTCAGGAAGCCATTCCACACATTATATGGCAAACCCAGGTTTGACATTAAGTGCAGACTCAACATGGAGTTGCAGCTACCCCTGCATACCTGGAGGATATTTGTGATGTAGTGATCAAGAGGCTGAGCAATGAATTCCCTATTTGAATCTTGCCTCTGCCATGCACTTACTAGGGAGGCTTTGGTAAGCCTATCTCTCTTACACTCAGCGCGTGCGCGCGCGTGCACACACACACACGTTGGCAGGATGGGCAGTAATTCTGACTTACATTGCAGGGTTGCTGTAAAGACTAAAATATGATAATGTGTGTCAAAAGCCTTTGAATATTTGAAAATGTTACATAAATTCTAGGTATTGTTTCCAAACATATGCTTGTCTCATTCATGTGTTACATTTTTAGGTGTCTGCTTATATTATCTTAGATGTATGCCATCAGAAATGTAAAACCAGTAGCTTCTATCTCCCCTGCTTTTGGCCATCAGAAAAGTAGAATCAATTTAAAATCAGAGTTGGGTTTTTTCCCCTTCCTTCCTTCCTTTCTTTTTTTGTGTGTGTACAAATATCTGTGGGTTTTATTTTTGGTTTTGTACCAAGCAAAAAAGTTAGTAGTATGTGATTACATATAGAGTACATAGTTTGTGCTACAAAGAGCAAGTGTTTTCATACAACATGCAAATGACCCAGAGCAGCTTCATACTTTGCTGTCTAGCTCCTGCTCCTATCCTGATTTACATTGTTGGTGACAGACACTTTCCTAGCTTTAAGTGACATGCAGTCTGTGCTTCTGATGTGAATGACATTGTCTCCCTCTGATTCCTAGCTGCTCTATTAAATCCCAGTGCATTCTGGGATTGGGTCATCCTTTAACATATCACACAGGCAATTTACAACAGACTTACTATCAGCAAGTCCAGCTAGTCCAGTATAGTAGATAGAGCATTGGATTTAGGATGATGATGATGATTTTATTTTTACATTTATATCCCGCCCTTCCTCCTTCATTTGTCTTCCCCTCTGACCCTGGTAAGGTTTGGGTTCCTGTAGTAGTTCAAACATGGAGCTCACTAATTCTGATATTAGCCTATTCCATAGCCTATTGTGAGGTTAAGTGGGATGACTTATGCTCCTTGGAGGAAGAGTGGAAATGATACATACATTCATTCAGGAAGTAGTGATAGAGTTGTAGTAGGTCTGGGTAAAACTCCAAGAAAAATCTGTAGGGGAAGAGTGGCAGTTCAGTCCCCAAGCAGTAAAGCAAAATGAGTTTGGTGAGAAAGCAGCAAAGCAAGAGGCCTTGAGACAATTCTTTAGTATTGAAGAACTACAAGGATTTATTTAAAGAACAGGCTACAAACAAATGTAAAAAACCCAGCAGCTTAATTTCAGCTGTAGCCCATGGCAGAAGAGAGGGACCAAAACAAACCGCCATCTCTGGAGAGACTTAATGGAGACTAACACTGGAAGAACAAAGAGGAGAGGAGTCCAGCACTTTTATCCATGACCCTAAAAAACCCCAGTGCTCACTATGAGACATTGCTGCTGAGAGCTGATGTTGCCAGGGTCCTAGCTCCAACAATATATTCAAAATTAGTAGGCAGAATCAATTGTTTTTATTATTTAGAGTAATGAGGGCTCTGCTTTGGAGCATCTAGATCCAAATAATAGATACCAGCCCGTACAGGTGCCGCAGAGGCTTCCCTTACAGGAAGCAGAACATTGGAAGTGTGCTGTACTGAGTGGAGACAGCCATGCTGGGGGTAGTTCTTAAGAGCTAATACATTTTATTCAGATTTGGACATTCCAAAGCATAGCCCTAGGACTTATATATCAGTATTCATCAAAGTTCTCAAAACAATTTAGATAGCAAAAGGAACGAGAAGATGGGTTCAGGCCAAAAGGGGCTTACAGTCTTTAAGAAAATAAAACCTAAGGAAGACATTAGCAACAGCTACTAGGAAAAACACCATGCTGGGCTGAACAGGGACATGTACAATCCCCCAATAAATAAATGAATGAGAGCCATCACTTTCAAAAGATGTCTCTTTGTCCAGTTAGCAGGGGTACAACGGCCCATAACACTAGATCTGAAGAACCTGGGTTAAACACTACAATGGAGACTTAAACACTGCAAGTCTCCATTGTTTGGGAGAGGATTGATCCTGCAGATTGGAACAAGACTTCCTTTCAGCTGGGTCTGACCAGTGTTCAAATCTGGAACCTGGTTTTCAGTGGCAGGACTCAGTCCTGGAACAGATGAAGAAAAGCATGTCTACTCAGAGAGCCTTTTCTGCACCACAGAGTAATCACAGTCCACTCCATCATATTTGGGGTTGCAAGTCAGAAGAAGTGGCTTTTCTATATGCTTTAGCCTCTGCATCTTCTTCTTTTTAAGAAAAAAATTATCTTTTGGAACAGAGGAAGCTGCTCAGAATTCTTTTCTGCACTGGGAAGATCTGGTGTCAGCAGAGCTCTCCAGGGGGCTGTGTTAAATTGGCTTGGTATTAAGTCAATTTAAAACTGATTCTGAATTAATCTGTGGGCTAAATTGATGGAATTAAATTGATGCAATGACTATTGCTACATCAAGAGTGCAGAAGAGAAGAATGTGGAGAAATCAAAAACAACCAAAGATTGAGAGTATTAGCATATATTAAGACAAGCCACTCTTGTTTCCAAGGGGGTGTGGGCTGAGCTGGCCTCCTGGGGATGCACACTCAAGTGTCACTTAACACAGTTTGTAGTCTGGCCATCCTTTTTCTTTATACAACCAGGAGCTTACAAGTGGAGTTTCCCGTTCTTTTTGAGGTATGGTAATATCTGAATGGCTAACTTTACATCTTCATTACAGGTTATTAATATGCAGGTAGAAACTTACACAAGTTCATACATTTGAGTCTGTGTAATAACAATTACAGATCTTAGATGTAGATTTATTTGTTTTGTAAGAAAAGAGTGCATATTTATGACAAGGTATTGAAGCAACAAACCATAAAGTTTATTAAAGTGCCTACAACTGCTAGGTGCTGTACAACTGCTAAAAACAGATACACCAAACCTGAATTCTGAACCACAAAACCAGTACAGATACATTTTTTCAGTATGTGTTAAAGGGGGCACCATATTTCCCCCTCTGTGCTGGAGCTCATCAGTAATGGGATCAGACACTGAGCAAGCTTGAGACAGGCTGGAAACAATTAAGCGCTAGTTCCTCCCGCAAGAGGGCACCATCCCCAGTTCAGGTCCTGTCTGCTCGAGACTTGCCAGGCTGAAAATGTTGGTCCTCATGGAATGCTCCTCTTTTCATTGCTATTTCCTCCCTTCTCCTCCTTTTTTGCTCTTTAAATTGTGCAAGGGGCGGGAAGGGACTTGCCTTAGGCCTTTTTATTTATTTTCTATTTTAAACAAAGTATCTTTTCCTTTTTCTAATTTGGTTTGTTCTACTTTCGGTTTTACTTGTTTGTTCTGTTACAGATGTGGCACCTTTTTGGCAGTTGACTCTCCGATGTGGAGTTTGCCCACGCTGAGGAACTCCTTAAGGGTTCCCTCTCAGAAAGCTCTCAAGCCCCAGAGAGGGCTTCACTATCCCTCTTGACTGAGCAAGCTGGGTTTACTTTGCCTGCTGTTCCACAAGCCAACCCTGCTCTGGCAGTGGCTCCCTTGGCGGATGCTGTTTTTTCTCCCCACAAGGCATTAAAAAGTCTAGGCATGGGAAGGAGCACGGTGAACACAAGCCAAAGAAAGGGAAAAAGCTTTATTCCTTTGTGTGCCTCAGCGAGTGCTTACTTATTAAGGTTGTGTGCAAAAGGATGAAGGCTTGCTCTAAGGAAATCGTGGCACAGTGGAATAAAAAGGAGGAAGGACAACCATCGCCCGGTGGGCGATCCATTGGTGTCTAAGAGTAGCTCCCCTGTGGTCATTGCAGAGTGGCAGCCGACTGGTCCGCGCAGTCCCCTCACACACCACCCCAATTGGCTGGCTGGCTACAGCTTCCCCAGGGAAGCTCTTCTATCTCCGCCCTTGGGGCTAAGGGATCAGGCATCTCCTGAAATTCCATCCTCGGAGGAAACCAAGCTATTGTATTTGAGAACGCTTTTGTATTTGAGAACGCTTGCCTTTGAGAACGCCTTTGAGAACACTTGCAGGTAACACCACTCTTCTCCCTCTCAGACCTACCCCATCTCCCTTCCCACCCAATGCTGCCACTTAGCTCAAAGACTTTTTTTGCCAGAGTTTGTTCCCCTCTTTCCTCAGCTGCAAGGCTCTCCACCAGTTCAGGCTGTGCCCCAGCAGCTCCACCGCAACCCGCCTGTGGGATGGGCAGCCCCTCCTCACCTCACAGGTGGCTCTCTTCGTCCTCTCCTGATTTGAGCCCCAGGAGGGAGGCTATTGCCCCTACATGAGAGTGGGTGGTTTGCACTCAAGCCACTCAGGTTGAGACACAAGCAGTGCTGCAGTTCTTCCTCTGATTCAGAAGATATGCCTGGAGCTCCTAAACACCCAGTTCCCACGCCCCATCCCTTAGGCAACTGTCCCACCTGCACAGCCTGCTCCTTTACCACCTACTCTGCCTGCCTGCTCCCTCCCTTTCCCCCCTGGTTCTCCCCCCCACCCAACCTGAGCCATCTGACCCAGACTCAACTACCCCCTTGTGACCTAAAGAGTCAGACAAAGAGGAGGGAGAATTATCTGAGGAAGAAGCTACTCAGATGGTGCCTATTTCTCCTCACGTTTTCTCCTCTGCTGACTTTGAGGTCCTCTTATCCAAAACTAAGCTAGCCTTCCTTCAGATTGGCTCGGACCTACACCTCAAACCCTCCACCCTGAGAAGACAGGCTTCTGTCATGGACGTTTTTGCCCCAGGTTCTCATTCTCTCCACCCGCACATTCACCGCTTCCTCTGAGGTGCATCCAACTTGGCCCCTCCTCTGATTCACCATTTCCCTTCATGGAAGCTGAACAAGGTTCTAAATGCTCTCACATCGCCTCCCTTCAAACCCATTTCCCTTAGGTTACTTTCCTATAAGGTCCTTTTCTTGGTAGCCATCACTTTGGCTTGCAGGGTTTCAGAACTGAGGGCCCTGTTGGTCCGTAAAGAGCTGTGTATGTTTCAACCCGACTCTGTGGTCCTGAGGTTAGATCCTACGTTCATGCCAAAGGTCAACTTGGTGTTCCATCGCTCCCAGGATTTTGTTCTACCTTCCTTCTATCCCAACCCATCCCACCACAAAGAAAAATTCTGGCATAAGCTGGACGTCCGCCTGCATAATGGGTCAATATTAGGTGTAACCAAGAATCTAGGTGATCGGACACTGTCTTCATTTCTGTCCAGCCTTGTAATTTGGGCCTTAAAGTATCCAAATCCACTTTGGCCGCATGGATCAAAGCATGTATTAGGATCGCCTATGAATCGCAAGGGCTGGCTCATCGGGGATCACGGCACATTCCACTTGTAGCACAGCAGCATCTTTCGTCTTCTCCACTCAAGCCCCCTTTTCAGAGATCTGCAGGGCAGCTACATGGTCTTCAGCCACTCCCTTTGTCCGACATTACAAGATCCCCTCTTTCACTTCTTCCTAGGTGGCCTTTGGTCGTAGGATGCTCCAGCAAGTAGTCTGAGACATCCTCTCCCTCCCATATCCTGCATACCACTTGGGCATGTGCCATTACTGATGAGCTTCAGCACAGGGGAAAAGGAACATTGGTCTTACCTGAGAAGGGTTCTTTTTCCTTGTAGCTGGAGCTCATCAGGCCCTTCCGGATGTATCATCTGGGAGTTCTTCACATTTTGCTTCTTGTACTTAGTTGCAGGGAGGGATGATCTCTGTTTTTGGGTGGAGGCAGCTCGCAGGGTCATAGTGTTAGACCTCCTTCTGTTGTTCTTGTTCTCTAACATTTTGTATTTCTGGTTTCTTGATTCCTGCTTTTGTCTCCCTCGAAACCTCTCCTCTAGCATTCCATCAGCCTTAAGTCGTCACTCTTTGCTACAGTTCCTGGACTGGGGATGGTGCCCTCTGGCAGGAGGAACTAGCGCTTAATTGTTTCTGGTCTGCCATGAGCATGCTCAGTGTCTGATTCCATTACTGCTGAGCTCTAGCTACAGGGAAAAAGAACCCTTCACAGGTAAGACCAATGTTCCTTTTTTCAGGGCACACAGGAAATGAAACTATGCTGTGATTAGGGATGTGCCAAAATATGATTTGCTATCTGAATCGTGGGCACATCCCTTTAAAACCGAAGTCTTACACAGCCCCTTTAACACGGGGGGGGGGGGCGTGAAGCAGGTCCATATCTGCTCCTCCTCCAATCACTCTCCCCAGCTATGCCCACGTCCCGGCTGTCCCTGCATGACTCCAGCACCATACCGACCACACAAATGGCTATCGCGGATGTATGGAGGCCATGTGTGTGCCGGCACCGCACAGGGGCAGCTGGAGAGCACTGGAATTATGGCAATGGTGGTGATTGGAGGAGGAGGTAATTGGACCTGCTTAACCTCTCCCCACCCATGTTAAAGGGGCTGTGTAAGCCCTCGGTTTTAAAGTGATGTGCCTGTGATTCAAATGCCAAATTGCATTTTGGCACATCCCTAATCACAGCATAGTTTCATTTCCTGTGTGCCCTGAAGAAAAAATGGTGCCCCTTTAACACACACACACCCAAATGATGGCAGAAGCTTTTTTCCTGCTGCTGAATGTTTTCGAGAAAAGCACTTTGCCATTTCAGTGGAATCCTAGTTGGAATCCTTATAAACTTTCATGAATACCGTAGCTGTTGTGCCAGTGGCTAGAGAGGTCTCATTTCAGTGTACTGAACCCAGAGCACTTATAAAGAATAGTGACCGAAATTTCAAAAACCTCTGGTTTGGTTTGCCTTTACCAAACTGTGAGTGTTCCCTATTTTTGTCAAGTTTCTTATCACTGTGCTAAACTTGGTAAAATTCCTGTGTGTAATGCAAATCTGTGCTTTGAAATGGACACCCCTCCCTCTCATCCCAGTGTCTGATTGAAACAGACTGATTTGGAAGATGTATGCTCGGTGTTTAAAATGTATCTGTTCTTTAAACCTGATCCATTTTAAGTCAGGAAGACCTCTAGACCCTAGAGACATTCCCCTGCAGTCCACACCTGCTGAGATCCTCCTCATTACCACCTTCCCTTGTTTACTGAGGTAGGGGACTTTTCTAATTATTGAAATGAAGGCTTCTGAAAACTGCTGCAATAGGGCTTCAGGACTTGGATGCTGCCTATCTGAGTCCAATCTGAAATATGTTGGTTAGGGGAGACTCCAGTAGTCCAGTGTCTGACCTTCCCTTCCCTATTTTCATATGAATTTGATATCTCATTGGCCCATTTGTGCTCTAAGCATTCCTTAAAAGATGCATAGGTACATAACTCAGGTGATGGTGGTATATTTCCAGATTTGTTTAGCTCAGAGCAAAAGGATGCAATCTTGTTCATGTGCACCGAGTCTCAAGTGCCAGCACCTTGCTCATATCTCACCTTTGAATATGGCCCTTTGTTTGTTGATGTGCTGAAGGCAGCCAGACAACTGACAGGCGAGGCATCTGAAGGCTGTGATTTTACACCAGCCATCTGCTGGGGAGACTCATTGCAGTGACACGAGTCAGTTTCACTTTGTGGCTGATGTGTGTCAGCCTTCACTTTGACAGTGCGGGAATGAGGGACAGCCTGCAGAAAGCTGGGGAGGCAGATGTGTATGTGGCAGCAGTAAGCAGAGGAAAGGATAGAAGAATGGGAAACAAAAGAAACAGGAGGGCAAAACTGACAGAGGAAGGCAGGCAAGCAGGCAGAAAGGAGGGTTTTCAGGGATACACTTGATTGTCCATTTCTTGTTTAAGCTGGTGATGGCATTCCCTGTTTGCAAAGTAGTTTCTCTTCCCACTTGCATAGGCTAAGCTCCCCAAGCTATCTTTGGACATGGAGAATAGGACATGCACATGAATACTGGTTTTGTGGGGAAGAGGTAGATCTTGACATTGAGAAGAATTTTTAATTTTGTGATACATTTATACACTAGAGCTGGATCCCCTGTATCAGTCTGTTTATATATTGAACTCCTCACATAAACACACACACACTCAGTATTCCATCACACCCATCGCACTTGAGCAGGCTACAGAAGAATGGAGCAGAACTGTCTGTTTCCCAGAGCTGCTCCTCCTCCTCCTCCTCATCATGATCTATATATGGTAGCACTCATAATTTATATAGCAATTATCTCAGTAATCCTAACCACAACCCTGTAAAATAGGTCATTGTTGTTATCTCCAAATCACAACTGGGGAGAGGAGGCAGAAGCTTAGAGAATAGCTTGCCTAAAGGCATCAACTGATTTTATGGCAGAGGTAAGAGTTGAATTTTGGATTTTCGGGTTCACAGCCCTTACAATACAGTAGATTATGGTGCATATTGGTATGTATGTGTGCTAATGCAGAACCAGAATGAGGGAGGCTACTTCATTAATAGCTTAGGCAAAATCTAAAGAGGGCCTCTCCTTTTCATGCTCCCCCCCAAGGATTTTTGCAAAAGAGCTGGACAACCATTTGATTATTTGAGTGAGACTTGATTGGCAAAGAGCACTCATGAGACTGACACAGGAAGCATTGCCTGAAGGGTTTAATGTGCCCTTAGTGACATCAGCATGTAACTGAATCTGGTTGCATAGCACTGTGTCATCATCATGTTCAATGTGTGATCCTGGTTGGCTGTGGTGATCCCTGGATCATACCAATAGGAATGCAGAAAGGAGAAACAGTGTAAACAGCCACAAAAAAAGGTAGCATCAAAGGCTTTTGGTGTGCCTCAGTCCCTATAAGGCAAAAATTGAACATGGGGAACATTGGGCTTGTTCATGCATATGTATATGTGCATGTAAAATAAATATATTATTGCATTTTTATGTAGATTGTTAATTCAAAACTGCCATTATGGGCCCTAGTCCAAAAATGGTCTCTGACCCTTTGTGAGGTTTTACAAAAATAGTTTCTATGGTTATCTTATTTAGTTATTTCCTGTATCTTTTAGAAAGTTGCTTCAAAATCTTTCTACCTACAGCACTTGTTCAAAAATTGCTCAGGTGTATCCAGAAGACTCGGGAGACCTTTGCAACTCAACTTGCCCACTTTGAGGGAAGAGGAGAAACAGCCAGGTGCATGGGAGAGGGAAAGGAGGAAAAGGAAGGTGGAGAGTTAGTTACAGCAGCAGCTGTTTGTACCATTAACGTGTACACTCAGTCCCTTTCGAAGCATCATTAATTCCCTGCCCAAAGGCTCTGCAAGCTGCAAATGCAAGGTAGCATTTGTCATAGGACTTTAACCAGTCTTGGCAGCATTGGGATGCTCAGATACCTTAATGATCTGGCCACAAAATAAATCCACACACTATTTTGCATTCAAATTTTGGTTTGTGCTCTGAACAACGGAAATATGATCTGGGTACAATCCATTGGGAAGTTCTGCTTTGAAATGAATGGAAGCTGCAAAAGAATGGGGAGGAAGATGCAAAAGGATGGAGGAGAAGGGGCTTGGGAGGTCAGAACAGCTTTATAACCACTCTACTAATTGGGCCAGGCTATGGCTGACTGACAAAGGAGGGAAGGCCACATACAGAACAAAAGGAAAAGAAACCTCAAAGTGCAAAGAAGATACATGATTTCCCAACGTGTTTCAAATAGTTCAGCTTTTCATCTGGGGCAATTCAGTTGTCTCAAGGAGAGACCAGTATTGTCGTCTACACCATCTCAAAATACTCAAAGGCATTGAGCAATAAATTATCTTTTCTGAACATTGAGATCTCCTCCTCCCCTTTTATTCTAGGATATGACTGGCCATATCAGTAAGAAGTAGTCATATTCATAATTCCCTGGTTCAGAATTTGTGCAGATCCAAATTAAGAATTATTTGTGTTTGTGACCATTCTTGTCATCTGGAGGGGTCTCCTCATTTGTGGGGCATTGACAAGAGGGAGGTGGGATGAAATTAAAAATAATTTTGGGGGGAGAAGGGCTTATACCACAAGTGAATTTTTCTGGCAGTGATCTTTCTGGATTAAAAAAACAACAACAACATGCTGTGGTGATAGCAATAGAGTTTGAAATGTTGATCACTTTCCCAGGGGTCAGATGCCATTTTCCTTCCCATAAACCTCTAGGGAATGTTAGTACATCATGTACATTCTGTGTAAATAAATTGTGGTCCCTGTGCTGTAATCCAAGCTGTAAAAGAATGCCATGAGGACTGTCAGATAGACTGGGAAAGTTACTTCTCTCCCCCCGTCCCCGACTGTTTTAAAGAAAGAGTTTAAGAACTATTTCTAGCTTTTTAAGGGGAACGTTTAGTTAGCCAAACCCAATTTATTTTACTTAATATCATTTTATCCCACTTTCCCCACACAATGTGGCCCAAAGGGACTTAAAGTGTTAAAAATGAAACTATAATATGTAATGACAAAATAAAGAATATTTAATGACAAAAACGAAGAAAACAGAACAAAACAAAACAAAAAACCCTACAAAAATGAAGTGAGCCTGGGGAGTTTACCTCATTACTACAAACAGGTCCTGGAGGGTGTCTTCTCTGATCGAGAGTGCCTGTGGTCAGTTGCAGGAGCTGAGAATGTAGGTGTTGATCAGGCAACAGTGGGACAGATTTGGGTATTTACGTGAGGCCTGGCCTGGCCAGTCCAGAAGATTCATACTGCCTGATAATTACAGGTGCCTGAAGAGTGTTCTGGGGCTTCAGCTCACACAGTCCTAAGTATCTCATGAGGCTGGATGGTAGTCATAGACCATAAGGTTCTTGGTTTTAATCTCCACTCCTCTGACATCAATCATGTTTCGCAGGTGACTTCCCTTGTTGGTTCTTGTTGAGTCTCAATTGATTCTTAGTTTATGATGTGGTCCTGCTTTATCACACCTGATTATGACCAAGTAAAAGATTCCTGAAATAATAAAATACTTCATTTTTGTATAGTACTTCTGAGCGTTCTAAACACTACACATACATTGTTGTAGTATAGCAACCCTGTAAAGTGAATAAGTATTATCTTCACGTTGAAGACTGAGTAATAGTGGTTTGCCTGAGGCCACCTAGTAAGTTCAGGACTGAAGTGAGATTCATATCAGGGAATTCATGTTGCAGATCAGTCTTTTAGCCACTAGCTTGTTCCAGTCTCAGGTGAATGTCCATTCAGCTGATATACTGAACTTGGTAAAAAAAACAAAAAAAAAACAACCACCAGTATTATACCATTGAGAGGAAACACATGATCAGATGAAAAGGCTATAATATGAAGAAATTAAATTAGAGGAGGCAAAAGCTGAAGTCATTAAGCAACAGAGTCCTTGGAAATCTTATTTAAATTATTGAAATAACTTATTGACACAAGGACAGTGTTTGCATTTTGAATGTATACGCAGCAGATATAATAGGTGCCTTTCCAAATTGACTTTGAAGTTGTAATATAAACAGCACAATCAAACAACATAATATGGCCCAATCAAACACTTCTCAGTGGTTAATAACATTAGGAATAAATTATTGATGATTTCTCACTGGGTGGTAATTTTCTTTGTCCTATCGGGAGAGAAAAGAAAATGAAAACTAGCATCTTATGGTTCACTCTAATAATGAACATAAAGGCACATCAGTTTCATTTCCTTGCCCTGTGTTTTGAGTTGCTACCCAGCAAACAGCTGGGAGAGAAAGAAACCCCTAGCACAACTCTGCAAAGAAAATGTATATTGATTTACCCAGGCAACTTAAATTGAGACTTGTTTTCAGAAATTCTATTTCTCTCTAGGGGAGGGGGCTGATGTTCAAAACAGGCAGTTTTCTCTTGCTTTTTAGGCACCTTTAAAAACAATGTTTGGCTGTTGCCCATAGTGGTCTTTCCCTGGGGGACAGAACATTTTGGTTCATGTACATTATGCGATGTTGAAAGAAGGTTTTTCCTCTCTCCCTCCTTTGTTTCTATTTGTCTTGCCCAACTTGTCTAAGTTGTATGCTCTGTAAAGTTGTGGTCTGATTTACATGGCTAAAAAATAAGGTCCTCTGCATGGTGAGTACAATACACATTACAATTGGCTTCATGGCATAGTGGCACTCTGAATGCCCCATCATGTGATCTGAAAGGTTTTTCCTTGTGTTGAGACAAGCGTTTTGCATTTGTATACTGAAAATTGATCTGGCCATTCAAGGGAATAGCTTAGAGATTGTTCTTCCATGCAGCCAGCAGTAATGCACTTTGTGCTTGTGTCATGCCCTGCACAGGGAACACTTTTGGTCATGGGAGTTGGCACTGCATCTCGCTGCATTCAGGCAGCATCCAAGAGATACTTAAGACAATGATTTTCACCTGGTTACAAGCCTGTAGAGAGCTGCTTCTTGAAATTTGACAAGGGTCTTCAGCAATATCTTGTTGAACAGGAAGCTCTTTTCCTTGCCTTCTTATTCCCAGGATCTTTCCTAGGCCCAGGGTCTTGTTAGAGGACATATGGTCAGGGGTATAGTAGGTGGGGGATGTGCAGGGATGGAGCATCGGTAGGGATGCGCAAACTGGCTTCATGTCGACTCAGTTCGATGTTGAGCTGATTTGGTTTGATGGTCTGGGGTCGAACCGAACCACCCCCTGATCGGTCTGACCCCAGACTGAACACCCCCCAACTGTTTGGGGGTTTGTGGTTTTGTTGTTTTATTAAAAAAATTTAATGTCACTTACTCCAGGGGAGTTGTTGGAGATGCCAGGGGTGTCTGTGGAAGTTCCCCCTCCCCCTGCTGGCCTTCCTTGCAGTCCAAACTGGAAGTTCGGCTGGCTCTTCGGCCCATTTGGGCCTTCCCCCTTCGGCACGGTGGCCATTTTGGAGGCTGCCGCTTCTGCGCAATTGACCTCTGTGTGGCCTGGGTCATGCAGAGGCCTATTGCAGGTGCAACGGTTTCCAAAATGGCTGTCGTGCCAGAGGGAGAAGGCCCGAAGAGCCAGCCGTACGGCCGGTTTGGGTTGCAAGAAAGGCCGGCAGTGGGAGGTGGAACCTCCACTGACCCTCCTGGCACCTACAACAACTTCCCTGGAGGTGGTAAGTGACATAAAAAATTTTTAATATATAAAACAACAACAGCAACAACAACAAAACCGTGAACCCCCGAACAGTCGGTTTTTCTGCAATCTCCTTATCCTCCTTAATAATCCCTTTCACACCCTCATCATCTAAGGGTCCAACCGCCTCCCTGGCAGGTTTTCTACTTATATTTATAGAAGTTTTTGTTATTCCCCTTGACAGTTCTAGCTATATGCTCCTCAAACCCTCTCTTTGCATCCCTTACTGTGTCCTTGCATTTCTTTTGCCAGAGTTTATGTTCTTTCCTGTTCTCTTCATTTGGGCAGGACTTCCATTTTCTGAAGGAAGTCTTCTTCCCTTTTATAGCTTCCCTTACTCTACTTGTTAGCCACGTTGGCATCCTTCTGAATTTGGTGGTACCTTTCCTCCTTCTTGGTATACATTCCAACTGTGCTTCTAGTAATGTGGTTTTAAATAAATTCCGTGCTTTCTGGAGTGATTTAACCTTTCTGACTTTCCCTTTCAACTTCTTTCTTACCAGTCCCCTCATTTTTTTAGAAGTTTCCTCTTCTGAAGTCTAATGCATCTGTGTTGAACTTACTTGACTGTTCTCCACTCACATATATTCTGAATTGGATCATACTATGGTCACTGCAACCCAGTGGTTCTGCAACTCTGACATCTCCACAAAGGATTAAATCCAAAGTTGCCGTCTCTCTGGTTGGGTCCACAACTAACTGTTCTAAGGCACAGTCATTTAGCACATTTAGAAATTTTATTTTTATTTATTTTATGTATTAACATATTTTTATACCACCCAAAACTTACGTCTCTGGGCGGTTTACAAATTTGCACTCTCTCTCATTACCTGAATGTGAATTTACATAGTCTATGTGTGGGTAGTTGAAGTCACCCATTATTACTGCCCTGTCTCTCTTTGACACCTCTTATTTGTTTCTCCAACTCCAGGCCATCTTTGTGCTTTGATCCGGAGCGTGATAGCACGTCCCTAGTAACACATTTCCTTTCAGTCCTCGTAATGTTACCCATAATGATTCCATGGAGGAATCTGGTCGACCTAGGTTTTCTAGCTTATTGGAATCTATCCCTTCTTTGATATACAGCACCACTCCTCCCCCAACCCTCCCCTCCCTGTCCCTTCTATAGAGTTTATATCCAGGAATAACCGTGTCCCACTGTTTCTCACCGTCCCACCAGGTTTCTGTTATACCCACTATATCTGTGTTTTGATTAGTAACCAAGTACTTCAGCTCACCCATCTTGGCTTGGAGGCTCCTGGCATTGGTTTACAGACACCTATACGCCAGGTCCCTCACCTGGTGTTGGCATATAGGGGGTATGTGCAATTCGGATTTTTGGTGTTTCGATTTGGATCTGAATTTAAACACCCCTGATTTGTTCTTGGGTTTGAATCTGACCCATCCGAATCACCCCAGATTCGATTTGGATCTGAATTAATCGGAATCTGAATCCAAATCGATTCAGATCAAAAAATGGGTCCCAGGGTCAAAAGGGTGGGGTGGTAGTGCCTAATGGGTGGAGGCTACCACCCAAATTACAGAGGAATTGGGCAATTTGGTGAATTGTTGAAGTTCTGAGTGTAGATTCTCTGGTAGCAAATGAGATTTTCAATACAAACCATGAATCCACTCTCATTTGCTATCAGATAATCCACACTCAGAACATCTCAGAAACAACAGAACCCTGTACCCCATGGGTTAGAAACCCATGGGGGTGGCTGGCACCCTCTGTTCACTACACCACCGCTCACTCTGGGCCACCCCAGCGCCCCCCAATTGCAGTTAAGGAGCTGCTGGAACCTACATGATTCCCTATGGAGAAAAACCTTAAAGATGCGTAAACTTCAATAAATCACCCAAAATCAGCCCTCTGCCCAAATCCTTTGAAAAAAAAATTCTGGTAGCTTCCTTGCCCCCCTTGGGCACTACCACCAACCCCACACCGCTCTAGGCCACCCCTTTCCCCCACAACGTGAAGCTGTACACCTCCATTATACCTTATGGGGAAGAATCTTAAGGACATGTAAACTTCAACAATTCACCAAAAATCAGCCCTTTGCCCAATCCCCCTACAATTTGGGTGGTAGCCTCCACCCATTAGCCACTACCACCCTACCCCAGTCTTCCACCCCAGATCCCATTTTATGCCCCAAATCTGCCCCAAAGACACTAAAACTTCAACAATTCACCAAAAATCAGCCCTTTGCCCAATTCCTCAGCAATTTGGGTGGTAGCCTCTACCCATTAGGCACTTAAACTGAGTAGTACCCCACTGCCTTGCGGGTGGGAGTGGGGTGTAGTTGGCACATGGCAGTTGACAGTTGGCGCTGTCGAAAAGACAGTCAAGATGAATAGAAGAAATGAAGGTGTGCAGTGAATCCACATAACGATTCATTGAGTGAAGGTTGTTGTACACCAAATAATCCAAACACTTGAAAAATAGTGACCACACATTTTGCTCCATAACTCCACTTCTATAAGGGCTAGAGCTTAGCTTTTTTTAAAAAAAATGAAAGCTGGCAATCTAGGGGAATTAATAGGGATCCGAAACTTGAATTGATTCGAATCGAGTCAGGCGCGATTTGATTTGTACCCGAATCTAGCCAATGGATCACAGGGGTGATTTGTTTTGTCTCCGAATCACCCGAATCAGCTAGATTCAGGTACAAATCGATTTGTATCCAAATCAATTTGCACATCCCTATTGCTGTGTGCTATCCCCCTTACCATCATTTCTGTCTATCTTTCTATCTATTGTTAAATTTCTGTACTGCCTTTCATTAAAATAATCCCAATGCGCTTTACACAAAAATTAAAATAAGACTATAAAAATGGCATTTAAAATATTAAGCTAAAATATAAAACAAATCTGACTAAAAAGTTTTAAAATACAAGCATAAAAACTACAAAATACAAAGAAGCAGCAGTAGAGACAATCATATAAAAGCCTGGGTAAAAAGCCAAGATTTAACACGCTTTCTAAAAACTGTGATGGAGACCAAGGAGCGAATAGCCACCAGGAGAGCAATTCAGAGTCTGGGGGCAGCAACAGAGAAAGCCCTGTCCTGTGTGCATGACAACCGAGCCTCTCTCATTGTCAGCACCCTGAGCAGAGCCCCCTTAGATGACCTCGTCAAGCGGGCTGCAACCCTTGGGAGCAGGCGGTCCCTCAGGTATCCTGGGCCCAAACCGTTTAGGGCTTTAAAGGTCAAAACCATCACCTTGAATTGGACCCAGAAACAAACTGGTAACCAGTGCAGCTCTTTCAAAATAGGTGTGATGTGGTCCCAACGGGCAGCTCCAGATAAAACCCTAGCTGCTGCATTTTGCACTAGCTGCAGTTTTTGGATATTCTTCAAGGGCAACCCCACGTAGAGCGTGTTACAGTAATCTAGCCATGACGTGACTAAGGCATGGGTAACTGTGGCCAGATCTGCCTTCTTGAGAAAGGGACGCAGCTGGTGCACTAGTCGAAGTCGTGCAAAGGCAGCCCTGGCCACCACCTCCACCTGAGCTTCCAAAAGCAGAGCAGATACCCCCAAGTTGCGTACTTGCTCCTTCAAGGGGAGTGCAACCCCATCCAAAACCAGTAAAATCTCTTCATCCCGATTGGCTCCTCTACTGACCAACATTACCTCTGTCTTGTCTGGATTCAGTCTCAATTTATTAGCCCACATCCAACTCATCACGGCCTCCAGCCCCCTTACCATCATTTGACCTATTTGGCAAGCTGTCCTGTGTTTCCTTCTGCTTAACTCCTGGCTCTACTCTATCCCCTTCTCTTTTATCCAAAATATGTTTACCCTCACACCTTAGGGGGTTTTGCTGGCCGAAGCTGATGATGATGATGATGATGATGATGATGATTAATATTACATTTATATCCCACTCTTCCTCCAAGGAGCCCAGAGCGGTGTACTACATACTTGAGTTTCTCTTTCACAACAACCCTGTGAAGTAGGCTAGGCTGAGAGCGAAGTGAATGGCCCAGAGTCACCCAGCTAGTTTCATGGCTGAATGGGGATTTGAACTCGGGTGTCTCCGGTCCTAGTCCAGCACTCTAACCACTACACCACGCTGGCTCTGTTCCCACTGGTAATCCCCCAGGCATCCTTTTAAAAGCTGCTCTGCAACCTTCTTGATTTTTAGCGCCAGTAGTCTGGTTCCATTTTGGTTAAAGTGGAGCCCTTCCCTTTTGTACAGGCTTTGCTTCCCCCAAAATGTATCCCAGTGCCTAATGAATCTAAACCCCTCCTCCCTGCACCACCATCTCATCCACGCTTTGAGACCCCTCAGCAACGCCTGTCTCACTGTTCCTGCATGTGGAACAGGTAGCACTTCAGAGAATGCTACCCTGGGGGTCCTGGACTTCAGTATGTGACCTAGCAGCCTACATTTGGCTTCCAAGACCTCCCGACTGCATTTCCCAACATGATTGGTGCCAGTGTGCACCACAACAGCTGACTGCTCCCCAGCACTGCCCAACAGCCTACCTAGACGCAGTGTGACGTCTGCAGCCTTCACACTAGGTAGGCAAGTAACCATGCAGTCTACACATGAGTCACAGACCCATCACTCTATGCCCCTAATGATCGAATCACCCACTACTAAGAGGCCCCCACCCCCTGTAGGAGTATTCTCTGTGCAAGAGAATATGGGTGCATCACCCAAGGAAGGGGTCTCTGCTAAGGGAGTATTTCCCTCTTCCTCAGACCGATGTCCTCCTTTCCTGAGACCCTCATTCTCCATGACAGCAGAAGTGCCATCAGCATGGGAGTAGGATGCCCCTATCACGTCCCTGAGGGTCTCATCCAAACACCTCTCCAGGTCTCATCCAAACAGCTTCTCCAGGTCAGCCACCTTGGCTTCAAGGGAAGAAACTTGTTCCCTGAGAGACAAGAGCTCTTTGTAATGAACGGACACCCACGACTTCTGCCCCTCAGGCAGATAGACATACATGCAACATTCTGTGCAATACACTGGGAAGCAGCCCCTCCCCTGCTGGCATTCTACCTTCAAAACTAGTTTTATTAGGTATTTAAAGTATATGGGGTTTGAACCATTTGTTGCTGAACTAGTTTGCCTCGAACTGGGCCAGTTCAGCCCATGATCGAGCTGGACCGAGCCTGGTTTGGGCAAACCGGTTCAGTGGTGAAGGGGCGCCAGGCAGGGGTGGCGAGAGAGGTAAAAAGGTCCTTACCTGGCCAGTGCAGCTGCTGCGTGGACCCCACGTAGACACCTAGATTAGATTTAAAGACACAATAACCATCTGCTCGAACATAATTAGACACCTTTTGTGCTAGCATTCATGTAGAAGGAGACTATGGTTGCACTTTTGAGAACAAGACAACAGTATTGCATAGTTTCCTGCAGCTGGGAATGTGGTTGCTGTGCCTCTCTTATGAGAGAAGGACATGACTGTGGTCTTCAGAGCTATAGCCAAATTGAAAAGATTCTGACCCAGGGATCTGGATAGGCAAATGCTCTGAGCTGGGAATTTCCAGGTAATTAGCGTAGGGGAGGGGCTCAGCATTTATCTGTGTCCCAACATGTTAATTAATTTATAATAATGGGCAACCTTGCTCTTGCTAGGAATAAGATTGGGCAGGGTCAGAAAGGATGACTCTTCCAATCAGAATCAAACCTTTAGTTGGGGAATTTTGATTTGACAAACCTTTAGTTGGGGAACTTTCACATGTATCTGTCATCTTGATATGTGTGCTTTTACAGGTGATATCTCTTGAGTTAGAATAATTATCATGAAGAAAACATTGGACTTCAGTAGGAAGCAATATAGCCTATAGCAGTTTTCAACATCGGACTGACAAATTTTATTTTATTTTATTTACTTGGATAGATAACCTTCTCTATCCCTGGGGGCTCAGGGCAGGCAGAAGCTTTTGTAAGCAGAAACAATGAAATGCGACTGAGAGAGAGTCAACAACAAAAATGAATACTTATCCATATTCCAGTGGTTTCCATACTTTTCTACCATTGGGAAACCCTATGTGGATTCATTTGCCAAGGAATTCCTACATGTCTGTTATGGAAACTGGTGGGATTGTAAAAGTTTCTGAAGCATGTGCTATGGCAGACACCTTTTTCATGCAGGGTAGTGGCCAGACTTGTGCTGCATCATCACTGGCCCACATGAACTGAGAATATACTTTAGAACACGTGCAGATTGTTCCATGACTACCTATTAAAGGGGAATGTGGAATATGCCTACCATTACTATTAATCCCATTGAAGAGCCTCTAATACGTTTTCAAGGAACCCAGAGATACCCCAGAACACAGTTTGAAAACCACTATCTTATTTTTAAATTCTTTGGTTAAATGCAGATGTCTCTTGCTTAGGCCAGACTCAACATTTGCCACAGGGATCAGCATACAAATGGTGAAGCTCTCTCAGCTGTATTGTTGACTAGAACTGACCCTGTGAGTCAGGGACATTGCATAATGAGTTCCCCCACCTTTGCTCCTTGTTATTGGCACCTACCGGAATGGGATGTGTTCAGGTTCCAACTTACATTATGAGTTCTGCTAAATGGTTTGAAATTGGTCTCCCCTCCCTGTAGTGAAGATACTGACTAGTCCAAGCCTCAGGTTGCCTCCAGAAGATTCTTGGGTTTTTAATTACTCTGAGATAGTATAGAAGACTAATTTAGTTTCGTTATCCTTTGAATGCATTAAGCCAGTTGCCCCTGAAGAAGAGCTCCAAATGTGTTGGGCCAATACACCATTTCAGTGCACCTTTTGAAGTTCCCTCTCTGTTTTTTTACTGATACCCTTCCATATCTGTGGAAAGCCTTGGAATTCTTTGACCCCAAGTAGCTTTAGGACCAAACTACATGTGACACAGCACCAATCCAGACAACCCAACAGCATAAACACAGACTGAACAAACTGTGATCCTGCATGCTTTGTCCTTCCTGTCCCCGTTCTGCTCGCTTCATACACCTGGGATTCCTTGCTCGTTTAACCATGGCTGTAGATGTGTCATCCAAACCCAGAAACTGTGGTTTAATAATGTCTTACAAACCAGGATGTGAGACTGAATCACAGTTCCATATCCTGTTTTGTAAACCATAGGTGAACTACAGCTCCCAGGTTGGTAACAAACCATGACTGTTGTGTCACAGCTCCACACTGGAGCTGATGAGGAAAGGGGAGAGGGAGTAGGGACTAGCCTGGCTTGGAGCTCCATGCAGCTGTATTCCCAATCAAACAAGCTAAGGTTTATTGGATTGTGTGATCTCAACCTCAGTTTTGTAGTTGGGTGGTGGTGTTTCTTGACCTTTCTACTTTGTGCCAGTTTTCTAATAGGTTTTGCTTCCAACTGCTTTCTGCCTCACAAGGGGGAAAATACTACTTAGATATTTTAGCAGAAAAAAATGAAGGGGACAGGTTAAGACCCCCAGACTCATGTTAGTATTCTGCTTTAGTTTGCATCCTCTGCAGCTGCATTTTGTCCAACAAAACATTACTGGTGACCAGTTAATATGACTCAGCATTATCACATGTAGTTTGGTCCTTAGTAGCACTCTTTGGTTACTACACCTTTTCCCACTGTAACTAGTTGTTGTCCTTCCTCATCCCTGTACAAACAATTCACCCTTCCCAAAAGCAGACACTGCATGTGCAACAAATCATTTACTGTGTGCAGCCCACAGACTGTGTTCCTTGCTCTGCCCTCCCTGTTTCTGCGTTTCTTCCTGACTCTGCAGGACTTTCTGTGTTCCTTCAGTCCTGCTAGTCCCACTTATCTGCTTATCTTGCTTTACCTGCTTTTTGGAACCAATTTATTCTGCTTGCCTCTCTGACCTATGATTTTGCTTCACTCCTTAGTCAGATTTGTTGACCCAACTAGCTCATTCAGGAAGGTCCAACCTTTCAGAGATCTAGATCCTCCTCTACTTTCCATTAGAGGCCTTACCTCTTTGGGGAGAAGAATGTCATGGGACTGCCTTTGGCTGAAGAAAGTTGTAGAGGTGTTGAGTAGCTTTTGAGAATGCTTTTTGATGTGCTTTTGTTGTTAAGACCTCTATACTTGTGCAGAATGTTGTTCATTGCATGTGCACAGTATGTTGTGTGTGCCTCCCCCTCTGCATTCACATCCTCCTTGTGGGGCCACATCTTTCTTTTAAGTAAAGATAGGATCATACCAGATAGGATCTCATTGCTGGAATACAAAATAATGAATCTCTTATTATGCTGTACTACTTCAACCTGTAGGTGGAAGATTGCATTTTTGAATGTAAGAAACACCTCCCTTCATGCAGAAAATACATACTAAAGAGAAGGCTAGTCTAAAATTCTTCTTTTTTTAATAGAGGAGATTGAAACATGCAATCTCCCATCTGCAGTCTTGAACTGGAACAGATCAGCAAGACATTTATCATGTGGGGCTACTGTCCCGATGTTCCATCTCTTATAGACGAACAAATTATTAGTGGAAGGCTATAGGGAGCCAATACCAGTGATATAATGTGCTCCTGGTGACTCTGCTCACACAGTAAATAGAACTTAGATAAGAGAACGTGCCAACTAAGAATGTCATAATATTGTAAGTTTTGTAGACAGTGGTTATTGTGGTTGCCTCAAAGGACATAACAGATGGGGCATCACTGAGCCGAACTTAAGTATTGTTAAATTGTAAGAGCAGAGATAATGATGTGCTTTCTACACTGAACTCAGTGGAACTCAACAGTGCTTAATTTGTCTTTGGCTGGATTGTGCCCTAACTAGGGGCACAAATAAATTGAGGTGTTTTTTAAAACAAACAATTTGGTATAAAGTTTCCAGCTTCACAGAGTTTAATGAAGAGTGCTGTGAAAACTGAAAGGTTGAAGGCACTTCCAGTTATTGCTGTAAAATACATTTTACTGATATTTTAGCAGAAAAAAATGAAGGGGACAGGTTAAGACCCCCAGACTCATGTTTCATAATGTTGTGATGTTTCACATACATGTAAAATGTTCTGAATCATATGCCCTTATACAAATCTATGATGCGGCCACATCTCGAGTACTGTGTTTAGTTCTGGTCATCTTATCTTAAGAAGGATATTGTAGGACTGAAAAAGGTGCAGAAGAGGGCAACCAAGATGATTGGGGGTCTGGAGCACTTGCCTTATGAGGCAAGGCTACAGTATCTGGGGGCTCTTTAGTTTGGAAAAGAGGCAACTAAGGGGAGACATGATCGAGGTATATAAAATTATGCATGGAATAGACAGAGAAACTTTTCTCCCTCTCACAACACTAGAACCAGGGGTCATCCCATGAAACTGAAGGTCGGGAAATTTAGGACCAACAAGAGGAAGTACTTTTTCACACAGTGCATAATTAACCTATGGAATTCTTTGCCATGGGATGTGGTGATAACCACCAGCTTGGATGGCTTTAAAAGGGGCTTAGCCAGATTCATGGTGGACAGGTCTATCAAGGGCTACTAGTCTGGTAGCTGTGGGCCACCTCCAGCTTCAGAGGCATGATGTCTCTCAAAACCAGTTGCAGGGGAGCAACAGTGGGGGAGAAGGCATGCACATACCTCTTCCTGTGGGCTCCCCAGAGGCATCTGGTGGATGGATGCTGGACTAGATGCTGGACTAGATAGGATGCTGGACTAGATAGGCCTTTGGCCTGATCCAGCAGGGCTGTTCTTATGTTCCTATGACAGGTTTCTTTCTTAAAGGCTACAAAAATTACACATCTGTGTTTCTTTAATATACAATTAGATTAGATGAAATATATATTTTAAGGTGAGAAATATTTTTATAGATTGAAAAGTGTAATGCAGAATTTCTTGTTGAAAATATTAACTATAAAAATTGTTTACATATGTATGTATATGACTGGCAAATGATAAGTTAGTTTTTTGCATGGAGATGAGCATTATCACTTGCTAATGTGTGTAGATCAAACTTCTGTTTTAAAGGCCCAAGAGTAGGGGCCAATTAAAAAAAAAGTTGGCAGTGATTCCTAATTGTGTTGTAAAATGCATGTGCTGTGCTTCAAGGGAGAGCTGTCACACTTTCAGTATGACTGTAGTACAGATGAAGTAATAAGCTTCTATAATCATTAACAGGGACAAAAATCTGACAGCTGTTTTGAGATCATAGAAGGGTGGAGAATAAATAAATAGAGGGCAGTCCTCTGAAAAATATGAGGAAAACGTTGCTGGGTGAAAAATTCAAGATGACCACCACAGAACAGTGGCTGACATCCTGACTCAACAGAAGTCCTATTGAAATTAAGTAGTTCTTTAGAGTAACTCCTGAGTAGTACTATCGAGTACCTTCTCTAGATTGGGTGATGTTAGTTATGCCACTGGAAGTCGGGAGGTGGAGGCTCGTCTGCTGGTTTCAGTGTCAGCCAAGTGCCATGCCCAGTCAACATTCAACCATAGTCAGCTACTGTGGTTGAATGTCATCTGGGAACGTTACCCATCCAACACTGGAGGCAGCACACAATCACTTTAACCAACTTTCATGGGAGTGCGCCTGCCTCTGCTCCCCAGCTTTCAGTGGCGTAACTAACATCACCCAGTTATGAAAACCAGCCCATCATATACATAGTTATTGCATATTAAGGGTGTGCCAAGATTTGTTTGGTTTTGTTTCATTTGCTCAATTTCTTTAAGCCTCATTCATGGCAGTACTTGTTTCATAATACAGTCCTATTATTGAAATGGGAATAGAACCATTATTTCATCTCTGCTCCTAATATAGGTGCAGCTCATCCATTTTATTTCATATATATTCCACCTTTCCTAAGTGTGTGTGTATGGTTCTTCCCACTACTTCATACTTGCAATAACTTTGTGAGGTAGGTTAAGCTTAGAGAAAGTGACTGCCTGAAGGTTCCCTAGTGAGTTTCATAACCAAGTAGAGGTTTGAACCCAGGTCTCCCAGATCCTAATCTGACATGCTGATCATTCTGTCACATTGGCTCTGGGAGGGACAGTATGTTGCATACCACATTTTAACTGGGGAATGTGTAAAAAAGAGGGTCTTGTGTGACTCCCAATTGAGTTTTGATTCTATGCCCAAAAGGCACTTAGTGCTTCACTTATTATTAATAGGAGATGAGAAAGGCTTCCCTATGACCTCTAGAGAGTTATACCACTGGCTACTTTGACTATTAAAACAGTCTGAAGGGGCATGGCTGCAGTCTCCCTTATGGTAGAAGTGTTGGTAGGAAGCATTTGCACAGTGTCAGCATCCAGTGAAGATAGTATGCTGGTGAATATCTAGACTGAACTGAAACAAATATTCATACTTTGTGCCTAGAATGAAAAATCAAATCTGTGTCAAGGGAACAGGGAATCCTGTGCCCAAATTACATTTTTGCAGATTGGGTGTACTTGCTCAATATGCGTTTGAAGACTGCAAATTACAACCCAGTTTGCTAAGTGGCATGCTTTCTCTTGAATCTGAGAATTGATTTTTTTTTTTTTTTACATTTTATGTATTCCTATGGCAGCTGCAAGTGTGGTAGCCAGAGGAAAGAGAGAGTATGGTTAGGTAGGGGCTTATGGGCAGGAAAGAGAACATTAGGAAGAGCTATAAGAGAGGGGCATTTTACCATTCAAAGGCTGTATCCCATAAATACCAGAGTCTGGCTTACAAAAGATAAGGGTGCAGTCCTAGTGACTGGCAGCAGGAGCAGCTTTGTAAATCAGAATGATTTACAAAGGCATGAAAGTATAGGTAACCACCCCTCCATTCAAAGGCATGGCATGAATGTATAGGTAACCATCCCTCCCCCGCTTTTCTTCAAATTTGTAGAAACTTGCTGTTTAATTTTGGCTGTTTTTAAAAATGAAAGCTGGTATTCCAAAGCATTTTACTGCATTTGCACAGCTCCCATTCATTTCAGTGGGGCTTGTGCAAGAGGATTTCTCAGTGGCTTGTGCTCATAATTAAACTCTAACTCTCACCCATTATTAACATGTGCCTCTGAATACTACATTGAATTAAAAAAAATAAAAATCCAGCCTTCCAACACCAATCACTGATCAGACTTGGACTCTAGGGAGCACAAGGCTCAAATTAGAATGGTGGAAATTCCCTTGAGTGTTTAAACAGCAAGGATTTGCCCCAGTCATGTATAAAGAAAGGATGGAATCCCATTTTTCAAGCAACAGAGACTTGTGGGTGAAGGAAGTAATCCCCTCCCTGGCTGCAGCTGAATTCTCACCCCCAGGAACTTTTCGCCTCAGCTGAGCTCTAATTCTGGAAGTGATTTTTAGCTGAGAAAAAACCATTTGGGGAGAAGAACTACAGGGAGGTAAGTAGTGGGCACAGAGAGGGTTCAGTACCCCTCACCTGTACATTCCCTTTTGCTTTTCAAATCAGACCTTCCGCCCCCTCTTTCTATTTGATAGGCAGGGCGAATGTGATCAGCAAAGAAATTAGGGATGTGCAAAACGTTGCAAGCTTGAAATGGGCCGTTTCAAGTGTGTTGAGCTTGAAACAGAACACTCTTAAAATAAAGGACCTGTTTCAAGTTCAAAACAGAATGCTCCTGTTTTGATTGAAACATTTTGAGTGTTTCAAGCACCATTTGAGAAGCCTGTTTTTCCATTGCTGATTGATTTTCTGGCACTGGCTTCAGTTTGGCTTGCAATATCCTTGCATCTTGGTAGGCTTTTTATCAGAGCTGGGGCATAGCTAGGGGACGGGGCCCCGTGTTTACCCTTCTCCCCGGCAGCCCCTCAGAGTGAGTGAGATAATGAAGAAAATAGGGAGGGGTGGATCTGGGGGCCCCCTCAGGAGCTGGGGCCCCCTGGGTTCTTTGAACCCATCTGCTCAATTATAGCTACAGCTCTCTACCAGAGAAATTAAGTGTTATCAAGTGTTGTCACCTGTGCCCCCATTGACTGGGAGGAAGGGAGGAGGAAGGGAGGAAAATTACTTTTGGAGGGAATTTCAAAATGTATTCAAAGGGACTGGGAGGCAGAGAGATCCCTTATAGTCTCTTGAAGAGGATTCATCAGGAGAGGAAGAAGGAATCAAGGAAGATTTGATTTTGTGGTTTTCATTTCTCAGCACTGAGTAGAATGTGAAGTGCTATTGCTGCTATAGTGACCTGGTTTTGTTGGATATCAGATTGATAAAGGCAGAACTTAGGTGCCTGCCTTCCTTGAGTTGTGGGTTGGTTTGTCTGTCAGATAGTGTTGTGGTGAGAAATGTGGCAGCTCTCTGTGTGTTGTTTTCTTGGTGACTGCTGTGATGAGCTGGATGTCTGGCCTTGAGACTAATGTGTGCTTCACTTACTATTCTCTGCTCTGCAATCTGCATTGCAAGGTGTACTCAATCAAAATGTGGCCGAAGTTGCTCTAGTTGAACTTATGGCTATGCTCTCTGCTAAATATGGGTGTTGCTGTGGCAGCTGCTGCAATGCTAGGAAGTAACACAAGGAGTCATAATAGTGTGTGAGAGAGCAACTTGTGCCAGTGATGTTACTGCAGTGCAGGCACTGTGGCTGGAAGTAGATTTTGGGTCAGTGATTCTTTTTTGGCCATTTTTGGACTGTGTTTGAAATGTGTGTTGGGAGGGTCGGATTCTCTTTTACTGTGTGCTTGCATTGTTTTTCAAGGCAGGGTTGCAAAATGCATTGAAAATTGCATTGCAAAACTGAGCTGGCCATAGGGAACAATGGGGAATTCTAAACACCCCATTGTTTGTTTGTTTGTTTGTTTATTAGAAACATTTAATATACTGCTCACTCCAAAGACTCCAGGCAGTGTACAAAAACAGGTAAATAAGGCAACATTAAAGATTGCATTAAAAACTAAAGTAGATGATGGAAAACAAATAAAGTAAACTACAGGGCAAAAGCTTGGCTAAAAAGAAAAGTCTTCAATAGAGATTTGAAGATCAGTAAGGAAGGGGCTAGATCAGGCCTGCTCTACTTTGGCCCTCCTGCAGATGTTGGCCTACAACTCCCATAATCCCTGGCTATTGGCCCCTGTGGCTGGGGCTTATGGAAGTTGTAGTCCAAAAACAGCTGGGGGGCCTAAGTTGAGCAGGCCTGGGCTAGATGAATCTGAAGGCAAAGAGAGTTCCAAAGAAGTGAGGCAGCAACCGAAAAGGCCCTTTCGCGGGTCCTAGAACTCCGAATCTGTCAAAAATCAGGGACCGACAAAAGGGCAATCTGAGATGATCTAACAGGATGGGATGTAACTGGGTGGGAGAAGCGGTTCTGTAGGTAAACAGGCGCCAAACCCCGCAAAGCTTTGAAGGTAAGAACCAGGACTTTAAATTGAATTTGGAAGCGAATGTGGGCAATTTTTAATTTCTCCCCTTTCCCCCAACCCCCCATAGGATCCTATGGAGTTTTGGGGAAAGTTTAAAAATTTGTTTGAAATCACCTGCTTGCCCATTTCTTTTGTGGTTGGGTGGTAGGTAGCATCCATCATATACTACCACACAACCCACTTTGGTGTCCCTAGGAGCTACTCATGGGGAACAATGGGGTGTTTAGAATTCCCCATTGTTCCCTATGGCCGAAACACTTGAATCATTTTGAATCTGTGTCATCAAAATAGCCAGCTTGACCGCTGTTTCGATGAAATGTTTGGGGTATTTTGTGTTTCATTTCAGCTCAAAACTAAACACAAGATCCATATTGTGCACATGCCTACAAGAAACACAAAGCTCTTGAACTCTGTGCTTTTATATAGAAGGAGGAATTTGGGCTGGTTGAGATGGTCATTCAGATGCAGGAGGAAAGCTTCACTTGCTGAAATTCCTTCTTTTGTTTTTCTTAAACAATAAGTATTTTTAAGTAGAACTACTAAAGCCTGCTTTCTGCTTCTTTGAACATGGTGAATGATATCCTGTTGAACACAGTGCTTATGCAACAAAGTTGCCCTCATGAAAGAAGATCATGTAGTTGTGCTAAATCACAGGGATCTCTGGAGTTGCGCTCTTCAGGATTGTGCTCTTGTGCAAAGGTTCCCTGTAAAATATATGAGACATGTCACAGGTTGCACACCTTGTTGCACAAGCATGTTTGTGCTAGTATAACACTAGTCTAGAATGCAAGCTCCAGACCTAGTGCAACTAGCTAGCACATCAGCCTTGCATAGAGTTCTTGTGCAACTGCAGTGTTAGTTATGATGTCAACCTCCAACTCTTGCCTAGAATCCTCTCCTTCGTCCTTCAAATTTGGTGTGTATCCAGCAGTCAGCACATGGGTTACAAAGAGATGCTGCCTGTACTTTTGAGTGGCTGCCATCTTGAAACAAACAAGCAAAAAACGCTGTACAGGTCCCCTTCTGAAAGTAGACTAAAAAGACAAATAAAAGAAGAATAAAAACAAGTGGTGGTGATTCCACTGAGGCAACTCCTCTTACGTTGGAGCACAGTCAACTTTCTGGTAGGATGTACAAACAGTTCGAATTTGAACCAGTTCAAATTCAAACTAGTTCAGTTTGATTGTTCTAATTCGAACCGAACCAGCCATCAGGTTTGAGCTGCAGGTCCAAATTTGAATCAAACTGGGGGGGGGGGGGGTCGATTCAAACCTCCAGAAGTGGGTGTGGTGGTAGTTGGCACCCATGGGTACCTACCCCACACACCCCAAAGCAATTGGGACACTTGTACAATTTTTGATGAATTTTTGAAATTTATTTTTTTTCCTCATAGGGTATAATGGGACTCGAACCAGCCCATTATTCCCTATTGTGGAGCACCCATGGGTGCCAAATACCACCCAAACCCCAAAGCAATTGGACACTCCTACGATTTTTCATGAATATTTGAAATATTTTTAATTATTTTTCTCATAGGATATAATGGGACTCAAACCAGCCCATTATCCCCTATTGTAGAGCACCTAGGGGCACAAAAGTGGGGTGGGTGGTAGGCACCCAGGGGTTACCACCCACGAAACCCCAAGGCAATAGGACACTCCTCCAATTATTGGTGAATTTTTAAAGTATTTTTAAATTCTTCATAGGGAATAATGAGGATTCCAGCAAATGTATCACTTCACGTCAGGGGGAAAGGGGTGGCCTAGAGTGGAGTGTGGTGGGTGGTATGCCCAAGGCGGGCAAGGAAGCTACCAGAATTATTTGAAAGGAATTGGGCAAATGGCTGATTTTTAAGTGATTTTTGAAGTTTATGCATTTTTAAGGTTTTTCTCCATAAGGAAGAATGGAGGTTTCAGCAGCCCCATAACTGCACTTGGTGGGTGCTGGGGTGGCCCAGAGCGAGTGGTGGTGTAGTGCACAGAGGGTGCCAGCAACCCCAGCCACCCCCATAGGTTGCTAAGCCATGGGGTACATGGTTTTGTTTTTTCTGAGGTGTTCTGAGTGTAGATTCTCTGGTAACAAATGAGATTTTCAGTGACAAACCATGAATCCATTCTCATTTGCTACCAGAGAATTACACTTTCAAATCTACGTTTCAAACCTGTTCGAAACGGTTTGAATTCGAACTGAACCGGGGGGCGGGGTGGGGGTGGGGTTCAAGCAAAACCAAAACTGAATCTTCCCCTCTCAGTTCAAACCCGGTTTGAATTTGAACTGTATCATGCGAACTGGTTTTGTGCACATCCCTACTTTCTGGTTCTAGTCCACAAGTTGAAAGCCAATCTATATGGTCTTTGTTGCGATCCTACCGCCCTAGGTCTGATAAGAGAAACCTCTTATTTGCTGCAGGAAAAGGGAAAAGTTGCTGTTTACAAGCTTTCCTTTGGAGCATATCTGTAGGGCTCTCAATTTGATCCTCACTCTCTAACTACTAGCAAAATACAGTAGTGACTTGTATAGTGCATTTTTTAAAATGTCATGGCTGTGTCCCTCTTGTCTGGCATCACCTGTAGCTGGGGCGTCAAAGCTTAATCCTTTGCTTGTGCCATTTATGCAGGTGGTAGGATATGATAAAGGTGTAAAAAAATCCAGATAGGAGTAGGGAAGGCTGGGTGTGATAAACAAACTAAAATGGTTGTAGTATAAGAGGATTCAACTATTAGCAGAAAACTCCAGAATTGATGGCTGACTCTGGAGATCCAGGAAAGATTTTGTGTAAGGAGATGAAGAGAGTGTTGGCTGCTTGACAGAGGGAGATGTGGAAGCTTTGGAGCAGCATGTCAGACATCACAAAAGCAAACGGAAACAGAAGAGTGAGGTGTATAGGGCAGAGAATGAGAGACATTCATAGGGCAGAGAATGAGAGACAAGAATGGTGACTTTTTGGCTTCTACTGGTGAACGCAAGCTTTACACGGAGCTCTGCTTAAGACAGCCATTTTTCCATATAATATATTATCTTGTGCAAAGTGGCTAACAAATTGGCAGAGGTAAAATCAAAGAAGAATGTATTCTTTAAAACTGCTTTGCTCCTCTGTTGCCTTCCTGACCAAAGAATTGGGCTGAAAAAGCTTAGGCTCCAAAATTCTTTTTGATAGACAATAAAGGGGGAAATTATTAAAAAAGAAAAAAACACCACACACAAACAACCCAAGGGGTGTGTGTGTGTGTAATGAATGTGGTAGAGAACCAATTTGTAACCTGGCCACCCCTCTCTTAGTACTTTATTGGTGATCTCCAGAAATGTTCCTGTGAGTTTTGGCTGCTGAAGTTTCAGTGTGTGGCTCTCTCAAAGGGAAAGCTGGGACTGAATCCAATTCTACTGAAATTTCTGGGAACTGATCTTCATGGGAGCTAGAATAGGTTAAAAAAGAAGAAGAAGAGTCAATTGAAGTCAGTGGGAATATTTCAACTGATGTTAATGAGCACTGGAAGCAACTCCAAGAGACTATTCCCTCTCAATAAGCAGATGAAAATGTGACCCATTTCATGGTTTGTTTGTTTTTAAAAGATGGGGTGGTTTTTTTTAAAGCCCAAATCTTGGGTACTTTTGAAATGTGCCTGTGGAAATCATTCAAATAAATTAAAATATTGTTCATATATATTTACATAAGCATATCTCTATGCTTCACTATTCTTAGAATACTGTGAAATTGAGCAAATACAGAGGGAAGCAAAATTGACTAGTCTGTTTCCCGAAAGGGGCAGAACAACACACAGTTTTAGCATGAAAATTTTAGCTGAGATTGTTTGTGACACACTATAAGCAAGGTTTTACAGTGATTGGGTGGCGGTACATGGAGCTCAATGGCAAAGCAAATGCTTTCCTTGCAGAAGGTCACAGATTCAGTCACTGGTATCTTCAGGTAGGGCTGGGAAAGATCTCTTTCTGAAACCTTGGAGAGCTACATAGGCAGTGCTGAGCTAGATAAACCAGTGGCTGAGTCAGTAGAGGGTAGCTTCTTGTGTTCCTATGAGTACTTCCTCTCTTCATGTGCCTTCTCTCATTGGGGGATTGTTGGCCAGCAAAAGCCATAGATTGCTGTCCCTAGAATTGTGGATGATATCTTTTGTGTCCATTTCTAGCCATTCTTTTAGTTCATCCATCCCTCCTTCCTTCCTCCTTCCTATTGATCTTTTTCCTGCTAGCTTTCCTTCTAGCATTAGTTGTGGTATTTTGAAATAATTTACTCCTCTGAGGATATGTCCACAATACTCCCATTTACATCTCTTGATTGTATTATTTGTATTTTTGTTTTTCAAAGCACTTCATTTGTTCTGCTGGTCCATTTAATCCTGAGTATTCTTCTGAGCAGTGGTGGCTGGTGACTCCTGGGACTGGGTGGGCATCAGGCAGGGCAGGTAGTGGGCGGGGCCAAAGTGATCTTAATTTTCTTATGGAACTTGTGAGAAGGCAGTTGCAAAAAGATCTGGCTAATCTAGACTTTCTGGCTAATCAAAGAACATTTTACTATGCCACTATACTGTTTTATTGAGATTACCCATTACATTAAAAAAAAATAGTCAAGAGGCAATGAAAATTGCATCAGTGGAACACAGGTGACAAAAAGTATATGAATTTATTTCTGGGCATTTACACATAATACTGCAATGAGATGACTTAATTCACATTATGTTACAGCACAAAGTTGCAAAGGTACCCGTACCTTTCAAAATTCCCACATACTCTTATAGTTCAAATGTTCCACTGAAAAGCAGCAATTTTTAGTATGAGAGAAGAGCTACTTTATAAGGGTGCAGAAACATATTAGGAAGCTTTTTCTAATGCATCACATCCTATTTCAGTTAAGCATTAAGCACTGTGCAACTTCAGCCATGGAATCTCCTGTAAAGCACTTCCCGTTTTTACCAAGTGGGTTTAAAGCAGGAAATTGGCACAAGCCAGCAAAGGTGAGGCACTACTAAATTCCATCCCAATGCTTTCAGTGAAAGTTAGTTGTGACTGAACTGTTTCTGAACTTTGCCCAATATTCTTAAGTGATCTGTTATTGTACTCTCCAAATACTAATTTCGTCTCCTGCACAGCAGATTACTTGCCAACTATACTAGGAACTCTTGGGTATTTCACTACATTATGCATTGTCCTCTGTTTTCAGTACTCTCTTGAGCAGCACAGCAGTGCGTGTAGTGCTTTATGGCCCAGAATAAAAGCTTACCTGCTCATTTTTGAGATGTGCCAGCCACTGGACCCCCCCACCCCCCAGAAGCAGTATGTTCACACTCTCTGTTTACCTTTTCAAGGGGAACTGTTGTATGTCATACATAAATACACCTGTCTTTATCTGCTAGTTGTAGGGCCTGCTAGTAAAGTCTCCAACCCCTTGCCTTACACAAATGAAAAATCTCAACATGTTCACTCTTCTAGGGCAGCGCTAATTAATTAATTATCTTCAAATCTTTAAGATAATTAACTTTAAAATGATTATACAGTAGATAAGTGGGTTTTCTTTATTAATTATTGAAATGATAATGTTAACAACCAGATGCATTCAGCGGCAGCTGGTGTGGGTGCTATCGGGGGGGTGGTGGTGGTGGGAGGCACCTTTAACTCTAAATTAGTAGGTGCTTACCTGTTCTCCCACCCCACCTGAAAGCTGTTGTGAGCAGTGACATGCTGCCCAGCACCCACTGCAGCAGAGGATTGGCTCTGCCTCTCAGCTGGCCTCTGCACATGTGTGGAGATCATTTTCTGGCCACACAAATGACCTCCGCCTGCTAAGTGACGGAGCTGATCTTCTGCCACAGTGGGTGCTAGGCAGTGTGCCATTGCTCACATTACATTTTTATGTATGTGTACAAAATGTCTTTTCCATGTATGTACTCACAGAAATCAACCACATCATTTCAAGATCTTAAAACCAAGTGTAAGTCCAAACAAGCCTGCACATTAGGACATGCAGTCCAACCCAATGAATCCATTAAATCCTACTGAATTCAGTGAGGCTCATTCCAAGCAGAATTTAAATGTCTTCTGCCATTACTAACAACAAGATTGGGGAACGTGCAAATCTGCAATCTAGTGACTAGTTTGGAATGTTGGAGTTGGAGATACATTACCCAGCAAGTGGGAGAAGGCACACACTCCATAGGTAAAATTTACTTTAAATAAATGGAAAAATAAATGAATAAATACTACTACCATTTATATACTGTTTGTTAAACAAAATTTCCAAAGCGGCTTACATATAAAAATAAAGAATAAATAAATAAGGTGGTTCCCTGTCTCCAGAGGGCTCACAATCTAAATAAGAAATATCAGGTAAACACCAACAACAGCCACTGGAGGGATGCTGTGCTGGGGTTGGATAGGGCCAGTTGCTCTCCCCCTGCTAACAGTGGTGGGTTAACAGAGAGGCAAAGTAGGCACTTGCCCATGGTGGCAAATTTTGAGGAGTGGCAAATTTTGCTGCCCCTCTCTGGTGGCGGCAGAGGCTGCAGCAAGGGTGGGGTGAAGGGAAAGTCCTACTTCTACCTTTTTAAAAACACCACTGCATGGTGAGATGGAGTGGAGGAGGCCACAGCAGTGGACAGTACGCGAGGGGAAGTTCCCCATTTTATATGTGGAGAAAGGCCCAAAATGTGCTGCAGACGGGGGCCGTGCAGTCATTTGGGAGGGAGAAGGGGAGCTGGAAGGAGCTCTCTCTCTCTCTCTCACTCTCTCTTGCTGCCCCCACCACCCCATCCCACCACGTAGCTGTTTGTTTTAAAGATAAAAGGGAATTTTATCTCACCCTGCCCTCATCCCATCCACAGCCGCTGCTGCAGCCTCCACTGCCCGCATCCTGCCACTCAGCGGTGTTTTTTAGAAGGTAAAAGGGGAACGTTCCCCTCACGCCTCCCAAGCCTCCCCACATCGCTGCCCCCAGAGAGAAGCAGCAAATCTTGGGCTCCCTACGGGCAGCAAAAAGCTTAATCCGCCCCGCCTGCTAAATATAAGAGCATCACCACCTTGAAAAGGTGTCTCTTTGTTCAGTTGTCAGGTGGTTAGCAGGGGTCTAATATCTTTGTTTTAGTGGGTTTCTAATGTGTAAATCTGGTTTAAATTGGGTCTAGTTTTAACTGGGTTTGGTTTATTCTCTTTTGTTTGTTTTATTGTGGTGAGCCAGCCTGTGCAGTATAGCTCTGGAGGAGTGAAATATAAATACTTCAAATAAATAAATAAATAAATAAATAAATAAATAAATAAATAAATAAATAAAATAGGGGGACATTGCCTAAAACCAGGATCTGAACTCCCCCCCCCATTACATAACATTTCAAAATGGAAGCCACCTGGTTGGGGGCACCTTCTTCCTCTCTCCTCTGCCTCATCCGCTCTCTTAACTGTCCAGAGTCAACTGTCTGAGGGAGCAGGCAGGAGAGAACACCAAGCTATGTGCAGCAGGGGCAGGCCAGCAAAGGGAGTGCTGTCTTGGGACCGCTGGCTGACCAAGGGGGTAGGCAGGTGAGGTGGAGAAAGCCAGGCCATGTGTGCTGCCTGCTCCCTTGATGAGCCAGCAGGATCGAGTGATGCTTTGATTGTGCGATGCTTTGGAATGGGGCAGGTTGATGAAAGGATGGGGAGAAGGCAGAGACATGTGGTCTGCTTCCTTAGTTGGCCAACAGGACCAGGTGATGCTCTGAAATTCAGAGTGCCACCTAGGACTGCCGCCTAATTGAGGTGCCTGGCTGGTGAGGGCAAAGCAGGTCAAAAATTTGGTGAGGCCATGAGAAGGGGAGCAGGCTGGTGAGGAGGAGGAAGCTGGGAGCACTGCCTAGGCTCACCAGCTGAATGGCAGAGTGGAGAATTTGGAGCCCGACTCCTGGAGCAGCCAGCTGCGTTTGGGAGAAACAGACTTTAGGAAGGACCAGGGGCATCAAACAAGCGACTGCAGTGGCTGGGGGAGGGGAATGCTAGTGAAATGTACTTACCACTACTGGTCAAATAATTTTTAAAAGGTCTGATTCTCAATTCAATAAAAGTTCTTCTTTGTTGTTGTTTTTTTAAAAAATATTTTATTCAAACTAAGTAACAATGCTAAGTGCAAGGTAAGTAATACTGCCTGACTGAGCAAGCTGTTGCTCCAAGCACTGCTCAGTCAAAAACGTGATTCCCTCTTCCACTTGCCTCAAACATGAAGACCCACACTGGCCCCCATTCGGATTGGCTGCCAGAGTTGTCACTCAAAGTTGTGAATTCTGATAAGCTGGCAGGTTGTTCCAGCTCCACCCACCCTTTGAAAACAAAGGCGATCTTTCCCATTAGCTGCTGCTACATTAATATGCAAATCATGATTGACAGGTGCTCAATAGAGCCTAGTACTATAGCCCACTCCATGTAAACAGGGAAGGACAGGAGGGCTACACAACCAGAAAGGTTAAATTGATGGGGGGCTGACTTTTTTTGGGGGGGTG
The DNA here is from genome assembly GCF_027244095.1 of Hemicordylus capensis. Taxonomy (NCBI): domain Eukaryota; kingdom Metazoa; phylum Chordata; class Lepidosauria; order Squamata; family Cordylidae; genus Hemicordylus; species Hemicordylus capensis. The sequence goes on from NC_069660.1 coordinate 158,925,949, forward strand.
CCCACTTTATCCTGAGGGATGGACCTCCCCCAGCTTCTGTAACACCACATCTCAAAGGCTTCTAGTTTTTTATGTGCTTCTTTCTTGATGGTCAAGGTTTCACATCCATACAGAATAAGAGACCAGGTATAGAATTTAATCATTCTGATTCCGAGTTGCAAATCTAGTTTACTCTCACAGAGAAAGATCTTCATTTAGTTACATTTTGTTCTTACTTGTCCTATGCAGTTTGGGGTTGTTGTTTTTTTTGTTCGAGTGTTATCTAGGGAAAAACATTTATCATATTAGTAATTTCTACTTGATCTAGACTTTTGTTGTTGCGTTGTATTTTGAGGGGAATTCTCATTTTACTTATGCACATTATTTTAGTCTTTTTTGCATTTATTTTAAGGCCCATTTATTCACTTTTTGTTTCTATGATTAGATATTGTAGATCTTTCTGGCAAGTAGCTTGTTGTTTGTTGTTTTGTGGTTGATGTGAGGTGTCATGAAAGTCCTCTCTGCAATGTTAGATCTGCCATGATCATTCATAAATGCCAAATCATTGCATGATAATGAATGTGCAGTCAGATCTCATTCTGCAGTCTGGAGAGCTAAAATCCACAAATTTCTGCCTAACAGAATAAATACCTCAAATGCTATATCAGTTTTGCACAATTTGCCACCAGTCATATATTGTGTCCTGCCAGGTACGTGAGGACAAAACCCTACCTGGTTTTACAATTCCATGTAGGCAGCTAAAACAGGAGATGTATTGAACCCTTAGTGGGCTGTGTTTGGTCACAGGTTGTACAGGCCTGTGTTCAGGGCTGACCCTAGAATAAACAGCTCCCTGGGTGAGGAGTGCCTTTGGTGCCCCCCACTCACCTCCATGGTTACCTTATCATATTTGCCAAGTTGTGTGGCTTGGGCAGGATTGCAAAAGCTAGTAGTGTCTCAGGCGTTACTGTTCCCAGGCTTTCCCAGCAATGCCAATGAAAAGGGCTCTATAGATGTTATATAGGTAACTATCCATTTCCATGGACTGAAAAAACAAAAAAAGCTGTTTCCAAATCCCCTCTCATGTTGTGCATGGACACAAGTGATAGTACATATTAATGGCATCTTGCATTAGCTCCTGCTGCCCACTGACCAGTATATAAACTTGAGGCAGTGGCCTCAAGTTCTGAGGGTTTGATCTAGGAACTGATGGAGGGAAAATGGCCTGATGGACACTGCTACATATGCAAATCTGGCATGTAGCACATCACTGGATCAGATCCAGCTTTTAGCAGACTCTACTGTTTTAAACATGTCTGCAGTCATATGGGTTAGAACTTCTAAAAATGAAAGCATAGTTTAAGTGTCTGCTGAATATGTTGAATATGGCCACAGTTTGCGACAAACAAAATTATGTGGTGGTCCCCAGATTATCTGACTGCTAGTCTTGCAACCTGAAGAAATGAGCAAATTATATTTAAAGTAATGCTCAGTGCCAAACAGCCGAGAAGTACTAGATAGGGGGTGGAGTTTTGAGGGAACTGCAGCTTGAAGGTAAGTTTCAGTAGAAAACTCACTGGCTGATAGCTGAAGCACTCCCTTCCTCCCCATCTTTCTGAAATACAGATTGCACTTTCCCACACACCTATACAATGTGTGGGGGGGTGCTTTTTAATGGAGAAGAGGCCACCAGGCTTCATTACACCCAGCTGCACCATAATGTGTAGTTTGTTTCAAAGATCTGCTCATTTGCAAATTGTCTGAATGGTTTAGGGCAGGCATCCCCAAACTGCGGCCCTCCAGATGTTGCTGAACTACAACTTCCAGCATACCCAACCACAAAAAATTGTGCCTAGGGATGCTGGGAGTTGTAGTTCAGCAACAGCTGGAGGGCTGCAGTTTGGGGATGCCTGGTTTAGGGCAAGTAGGAATTCTGCAGAATTGGACAGGTCTATGCAAGTACACACTTCCAGAGAGCAGTAATGACTTCTGTTGTTAAGGGCCTTTAATCTAACAGGCACAGGATCTTAATAAACTTTCATTGCTTAGGTTTGGTTGATAGGAAGCTTTCCTGAGCTGCATGGCATAATGTTTTAGAGAACCCAAGCTAGCACTAGCCAATGAGAATTTCTCTGTGGGAAGTTCAGGGACGGGTCTGTGGGAGACTCTGATCACAAAAGCTCTATGAAAAGGTGAGTGAGGTGCAGTAGTTTGGGAACATACACTGTTTATTGAATCCCAGTGTGAAAAGTATCTGTGTTCTGGCCTGACTACTCGGCAAACACAATTTTGGAACCCTCTGTTTGCTGTGTAGTCTATCTCCATCTCAGCAGGACCCTTGATGGCATGCTGCTGGACAGCAGGACTGGAATATCCAGAGTGGATTATTAAGCAGGCAGGAGATTTTGTGCGAGGTGTCCACTGAGATGTTCCAGGTCAGAAAATATGAAACTGCATTGGTTACAAGCTGCCTGTTCTTTCCTTTTCCTCACTGAATGTCATTGACAATAGTTGCCTTGCAATACAAACACTTATCCTCAACTTTGCAGCAAACCCCACTAATTCTGGGGTCTGTTGAGCATTGGTAGTGGGTTCTGATTCCAAACCAGCCTGGTGAGTGAAGCCCTACTGGGTCAGACTTGTAAACAGCCATATGTTTGGTCACCCATGTTGAGTAAGACTCATCTTCTGGCAACCAGTTTAGGAGCCTTTTCTAAACTGGAAGAGAGTTTCTTTCCTCCCTTCCTCTCTCCCTTCCCTCCCTTCCTCACGAAAGCATGTGTGGGCTGGTGCTTTAGTAATTTTTATGTGAGCCACATTTGCAAATACACCTTAACAGTGTCTACATAGTGCTTTGCTTTGTTAATCTTGAACCTACTGCCTCCGGGCTTCATTGGGTGACCCCAAGTTCTAATATTAGCACTTACAATAGCAATAGCACTTACATTTATATACCGCTCTATAGCTGGAAGCTCTCTAAGCGGTTTACAATGATTTAGCATAATATTGTGAAAGAGAGAGACACCATTTCTCACTGTGCATTCTGTCCACACCATTCATGATTTTAATAAATTTCTGTTATGCTTAGAGATCTAATAAGCTGCTTTATACTGAAGCAGACCATTGGTCCATATAGTTCCAGTACAGTCTTTTGCAAATGGCAGTGGCTCTCCAAGGTCTTCTAGTCCTGCTATCAGAAATCATTTGAACTGGAAATGTCAGGAACTGAACTTGCACTTGCAAAGTATGTACTCTGCCACTGAACTGTGGCCCCTTTCCAAGGCCCCCTTTCTGCTTCCTCTCAGCTCACATCATCTTGTGATACATATGGGCAGGGGGCTTGCAACTTTTTCGTGGGCTATTAAACTTTCTGTGCTTATCTGCAAGGTTGAAGTCCTTTCCTACATCTTATCTTTCCTACATAAAGTGTTCAGATTAGGAAAGCAATCTCATGCCATACAAGCCTATGTTGGAAGTAAACATGTGCTGGCTCCTGATATTTTTGCCTGTTTGAATTACAAACACTGTGTATTTGAAACACTTATCTGCAAAAGCAGGTTCCCTATATTCATTGTGCAAGTAAAAATCACTGTTGCACATTGGACATATGGTGTTATCTACAATAGTCGAAACCAGGGTTTCTTAACCTTGGGCCCCCAGATGATGTTGGACTACAACTCCCATCATCCCCAGACATGGTCTTTGTGGCTGAGGATGATGGGAGTTGTAGTCTCAAAAACATCTGGGGGCCCAAGGTTAAGAAACTCTGTTCTAAACCAGTGGTTCCCAATCTGTGGTCTTCCAAATGTTGCTGAACTACAACTTCTGCCATTCCCAGCCGCAATATATCATAGATGGGGATGATCGTAGTTGTAGTTCCGCAACAATTGGAGGACCACAGGTTGGGAACCCCTGGTCTAAACTATGTATCATGTTGCCTAATCCAAATCACAGACATCTCTAAGCAGTAATGTGGATGTGAATAATTGTTGCTCATTGCATGCACAATTGGCTTAAATGTACATTTTGTCAGTACTTTTTTTTTTTTTAAATAAAGCTGGTGATCATATCCTCAGCCTTGCTGCCTGTTCAGGACACTTATCCACATCAAAGAATGTGTAGTTTTTGCATTGGAAATAGGAAATCCTAGATATTCAAGGCATGCCCTAACTTTAACTGCTAAGAAATACATCTGTCATCTCTTTCTGCCAATTCCTTGAAGTCCCTGACATAACTTGCTGCTGAGAGACTGATTGCGATGAACGGAGAAGGAGGCAGCTCAATGATGGTGAAACGGATTTCTCTCAGTGCTTGGCTTTCCACAGGCGAGTGACCTCCTGCTGCTTTGGAGCCTCATGTAAGGAGCCTGTTTCCCATCCATACTAAGCTTGCCGCATTCAAGACCTTGCTGATTTATATAGATCATCAATTTGACAATTATACACACCTGCAGGCTTAATTGCCCCCATTTCCTTGAGCATCCGACAGATTTATGACTTTATCCAATTCTTGTAACTCTGAAACACGCTTGATTAGACCCCAAAGTCCTTTACACTGAACACTCTCTGAGCATTGCTGGTCTTTGGACCCTTTGACAGATTCTTCCTCCCTCCCTCTCCTCCCTACAGGAAGGATAGATTAACGAGCTGCAGTCAGCCAGGTCCCTTTTCCATCGTTCTTTATCTGGCATGCTGGTATATTAAAAAGCTTCTCCGCTGCAGCTCTGTGTATGGCATGAAGTGAATTTGGAGGAAAGATGTTTACACTGCACATAATTTTGGAAGTGCATGGAAACAAATCTGAATGTTAAAAATTGGATTTTGGTAATGTTCAAGTTCTGAGTGAATGTTGGTTTTGTGAGGGAGGGACAGATTTTGAATATTATAGGTGTTTGGATGCTCATGACAGATCTTAGGTTTCCATTCCCCTCCCCTTCTGAAGCCCCCCAATGGGCAGCTAAGAGTCCATGTGGGTGGAACACTTGAAGTGGGGGCAGGTTCTAATTTTCACACCCCATTGAATTTTGCTGGTCAGCCACTATTTCTCAACCTAACTTAGAACATGGGGTTGTTGTGAGGATACAAAGGGAGGGGGGCGGAGAAGCATGTATAGCATCACTCTGAGCTTGTTGGAGTAATGGTGACATATATGTATTCTTTTGGAATTCTCTTATCACCTGCCTTGCCTGATGAGGGTGCATTTTTTCATAGAGCTCTAACCCACCAATGAGAGATTTTTGCTGTTAATCCTGTGTTCATGTGTTCCCTGAACAAGTGCTTTCCTGTCCGTTTATCCTGTTGTCACTGAGTGAGCAGCATCTACCTCCAGAAACACTTGTGGGGCGGGGGGTGCTTAGTGCCTAAGACAAATAATATGGGAATGATGGAGGAATCAGGGCACCCCACCACAAACCTTCCATAGAAGGTTATGGAAGCTGTCAGTTTCCTTTCGTGGACTCAGTTAGTGAACTGAGAAAAGCTTTGGGGTTTTTTAATGGAGACTTTAAGCGGGGCGGGGAAGAGGCATCTAGTCCAGCATCCTGTTTTCTACAGTGGTCAGCCAGATACTTCCAGGTGGGCATGAAATCAACAGCCCTTCCCTGCTGTTTGTCCTATAGGAACTGGTACTCGGAGGTGCATTGCCTCTAAACATGGAGGCTCGAATTAGCTTTCATTCCTAACAGCCTTTGATAGATCATATATCCTCTTGTTCCCTTGGTGAAACTTGATTTAGATTGTGAGCTGAAAGGCAAAATTGGCAAAGTATTTAGTCATTCCCAAATTGATACTTCCTATCAAGTAGGAAGTACTTGATAGTACTTCCTATCAATTGATACTTCCTATCAAGAAGCATGAATTGAAGCTTTTGTCCTCTGTTGTTCAAAATAGAGCAGTAGCTATCCACTGGATTCTAGAACACTTTGCCCTGCAGTTGTTTCTGTTTTGGAATTCATCCTCCTCTTATGTGTTCAGGTCAGGTTGTTTTAATCACTTTTTTGGGTCTTCTGGAAAAAAGATCAGATGACCAAGTGTTGAGGTTCTCTGTTCTCCACTTCTTGACCCCCATCTCAGCCAGACAGATTGGTAGAAGATCTCCTTTAATTCAAGTCTTCCTATTTGTATTCATTTAATTGCGTCTCACCCCACCCCCATGCACAAGGCAGTTCATGATTTGTGATAAATTCTATACTGTGCAAGAAAATCCAGAATTGAATCCCAGGATATATTATGCAAATGCACATTTATAATAACTTGTGTATTTTTGCTAGAACTTTCTTAATTTGTATGTCCTATTTTTTTTACCATATTTGGAATTTATTTATTTGATTGATTGATTGATTGATTGATTGATTGATTTCTATACCACCCTTCCAAAAATGGCCCAGGGCGGTTCACAGAGAAATAATAAATAAATAAGATTTTAAAAATGGACCCCTGTCCCCAAAGGGCTCACAATCTAATCTAATTTATGCAGATTTTTTATTTGGTGGGATCAGAAAAAGTGTGAGAGGAGAAAATTCTGTCATTGTTCTAATAGCAGGGATGCCATAAAGGAGGGAGGGATAGCCAATACTCAGTCATCCCTGAATGCTGGAACCTTCCCCCCACATGATGCTTGCATATTTTCAGATGCATTTCCAGTCATGTCGACTAGGAACTTACTTTAAAAATAAATGACTGAATATGGTGTTGAGTACCATATTCTCATAAGTCACAAAATGGCTCCATTCAAGGGTTTACTTCGAACAAAGAGGTGATAGCTGGACCCAAGGCCAGCCTTAGCTTTGGACATGTTCTCACATGTAGGTGATGAACAATCACCCATCTTTATTCAATGCAACAAGCCTGAATTTGCTAAAATAATATTTGATTCCCTTTGCCCTCTTGACCCTCGCTGGAATGAGCACTTAAACAAATTAGCTGAAAGAACAGGCTGAGGTTTAAGTCCATCTCAATCTCTATAATGCATCCCTCCATCTCATCACAATTGTCCATCTGACCTAGCTTTCACAAATATGTTCAGATGTCATGCCAAATGCCTGGCAGATGGTTTAGAATAGATGGCCATTACCTTGACTGTAAGCCTTTAACAGATATTAATTGCCTCTGTACAAACATTCTCAGCTGACCTGTGGAATGAAGGTAGTCTTGAAGATATTATAACTTGCTCCCTTCTGCAATGGGGGAAAAAGTTGGACCTGGGATGTGGGCAATAAGGATGGTTAAGTTTTTTAATGTTTCATTAAAAATGATCTTAAAGAAAAATAATTATTTTTTTCCAAAATGCACTCTCTTTAATTCACCATACAAACATACTCCACAGTTCTCCCCCGACAGGTGAAAAAGCAGCTTGATGTGGGTGATTTTGAACTGTAAAATGACCAGAAAGGATAGGGTTTGGCAGCATGATCCTGCTTGCCCTTTCCCCACTCAGTCCAGTTGCCTGTAAGGCTACCTTTTAAATCCATATAGGAAAGTAAGACAGAAGTCCACATAATGTCTACTTTGGCTCTTAGTGGAGCCCAGGACTGGGGTCAGGACTGACCTGCTTCCCTCACAGAGGCACACTGTAATTATTCCGCGGTACTCCTGGGCCAGGCCATCTACAGGTTTCAGTAGGTCCCTGGGCAAAGGCCTGTGGGGGGCCATCCTACTATGATGGGCACCCCATCTGCATTGGGGGTTCACTGGCCAGCCTCATTGGGCCTTGGTGGGCTTTCTGGGCAGAGAGCAGCAGTAGTAGGTGGCTGCAGCCGTGGATGGCAGTTCTCCTTTTGCTGCCACTGTGGGCAGGTCCACACTTGGATTTACTGGATGACAACAGGCAGTAGTGGTGGCATCTCACTGCTATTGCTGGAGTGGTGTCACAATTTCCATTTCCCCAAATGTCCCGGTCCTTTGATGTAGCATCTTTCTGGAAAGAGGCTGTGATTGGGGCCTGGGACAGATGAGGTGGCAGCAGCAACAGGTCCTCTCAGGGCACTAGGGCCCCAGCATTTGCCCAAGGGAGCCATGTGCGGAAGCCAACCCTGCTCTGGGAGCCCAGTTTGTTGGGGGGCCTTAAGGCATCCTCATAGTTAACAGTTCTTGCTGGTTTTGCTGTAAGAATCTATGAAGAGAACTGATTTATGCATATTTAAATGCAGTAATACTATTATAATACCAATTATCTATATATTTAATTCCCCTAAACGTACTCATCACTAATCCCATGTGTGACGGCTCTTGCGAGCTGCCTGGGGAACAGCGACGGGATGGGAGACAGTGGTGGTGGCGGCGGGCCGGCCTGGCCCAGCCACTGGGAGGTGGAGGTGGTGGGCTGGGCTGGGCTGGGCTGGCCTTGGCCCAGCCACCAGTTGACCAGAGGAGGCGGCGGCAGGCTGGCCTGGCCTGACTCAGCTGCCTGGCGGGAGGAGGTAGCCTGGCCCGGCTGCCAGGAGGAGGTGGTGGGCTGGCTTTCCAGCCGGCCTGAAGCCTGAAAGTGCGGGGTGGGGGAGAAGTGGGCGGGGGGGGGAGGAGCAGCTGTCCAGCCAGCCAGCAAGCCGGGCATGCCGGCGTGGTGGTGGTGGAGGAACAGTGGCGGTGGGTGGGCCGGCTGGAGGCACAGATGCTTTGTGCCCGGCTCAGCTAGTTTTTGATAACATACATTTTGTTTTTTGTCTGAACTGTTTTTAACAATGTAGGGCATTCAAAGAATCTCTCCTTGGTATTTCTGGTGCTTCGTTCATAATGTTGTTTCCATTTTTAGGGAAAATATTGGATTTGGCAAGCTGATACTTCATGTAACTGTCTCCATCAAGAAAACATAAAATGTAGGTTTAAAAAATATCTCTGAATTAATTTTTTAAAAACCAAAGAATTTTTATTTTCCCCTCAAAATATCTGTCAGTCTGAAACATTGCCATATCCTATATTCTCAGCCCAAAATCTTACCTTATCTTCTCCAATTTCCCCCTTTTATTAACTGTTATATTTTACAATCACCCTAAGACCTTTGAGATATTTTAGAAATTCAGTAAGATACATAGGTAGGAATCATCATAACCTACAGTGAAACCCGAGCCCTACATCTTTGATATTAATTGTGTACATAAAGCCTTGAGCAGAACAAATCAGGAAAGCTTCCCATTGTGGACAAAGCATGACTCAGTGAGTGAAATGTTAGATTAGGGCTGGAAAGGCCTGGGTTGTCCAGTCCTAACAAGTGGGACCTGCAGGGAGTGGGGTTGGGCTGAGCTCACCTGGCAGGTAATACAGAGCCAAAGACAAAATGTAGCCTGTAAGGATGGTCTATTTGAAGAACAGGGAGACAGTCTAAGAATGAGTAGCTACCAAAGACCAGGAAAACAGGGTTGGGGTCAGGGTCTAGGGAACCAAGCACAGCTCCCAGTTACCATTCAATGTGCATCAATGTCAATCTTATCCCTTATTTTTCTCCCATACCAGCACTATTTCCTTTTCTGGGCTCTGACCCCCAGTTAGAATCTTAAAGGATTAGCACCCTAGGCTGAAGTCTTGGACCAACGTCATTTGGTAGTTTCCTGACAGGTCCATTGATGTCTGAGGAAGGACTGTAGCCCAGTCGAAGAACCTCTGTTTTGCATGCAAAAGGTCCCAGGTTCAGTCCCTGGAATCTCCACGTAAGGCTGGAAAATACGCAACTGAAAATTTGGAGAGCTACTGCCAGGCAGTGTAGACAGTTCTGAGCTAGATGGAGCAGTAGTCTGAATAGGTATAAGCCAGCTTCCTATGTAACATGTCTTTGATAAGATAAGAAGGCGGGATGTGAAACTGCAGGCTGATGATGTGGCAGTGCTTCCAGGACTGGTTTGAAACCCAGGCTACCTGGAGGAGGAGTGCTGGGATCAGGAGTGATCCTGGTGGTTCTTATGACGAGCCCTATCTGGGCTGCAGCTCTCCTACAGGGTAGGGCTGCTTGTGAGAACGACTTCACTGTCTATTCCAAAGTTGCTAATTGAATTTCTTGGCTGAAGAAGTCTCCCCAGCCCCAGGTGAACACACAGAAGCAGACAGCTGGGCTTGCTTGTTCATGCAAGCCCCATTTAGTTTCCTTACACAGTCATATGAATATGTGGGTACACAGCTACCTAGAAAAACATTCATGTGAACTGGACCAATATAAAGTCCACAATGAGAACCTTTTGTTCATTTCATGAGACTTATGCAGGAGAACTTCCTTAGAGATTGTGCCAGTTGCTCAGATCTCTTTTAATGGTCTTTGAACTTCCCCACCTGAAGCAGCCAGCCCACATTGCCTCATGATAGGACTGCTTTCGGCTGCTGAAGTGATTAAGGCCTGAAAGCATAGAAATCCTTCAGCAACACACACTGCTGATTCCTGGTTAGTTTTGTACCAAAGACAACCCTTTAAGGGGCTTGTGCCAGAGAACAACACAGAGTATGACCTTGAGAGGATAATGATTTTTCTGCTTCAGCCCAGTGGCTGCCTGTACACGTCACTTTCAGTAAGGACTGGGGATATATGTCCTTGGCATGTTAAATGATGTGGTTGAGAGTTTGTTGTATTACCCTGAACAAAGGGTACAGTTTATGAATCTATATGGTGGGATGGCAGATTCAGGGCCAGGAAAGGAAAGAGCTGAAGAGCGCAGATTTCAAGTTCAGAGTTTGAAAGATATTGATGATGGGTCTGGTTCCCCTGTGTGGCTTCCATTAAGGCCTTGGATAAGAAGCCATTAACACTGGAATTAACTTCTAACACCTAGATTAAAAAATAGCCATCTGGAGCCAGGGGTTAATAACAGTAAGGAAGAGTGCTCGTTATCCTTCAGAACACAGCATATGTCAGCATCAGATGTGACCCGAAATCTGAGCGCCTACTGGAGGATGGCCTTCTCAGGCTCCCCCAACTGGTTCCATAGTCCTAATGTCAGCAGATGCTAAGTGTGGTGACCATCTGAGAAGGGAAGGCTGGAAAGGAACAAGGAGGAGGCGACTGAGATAGTGGAGACATTGGGCGCAGCCCTCAAAGAGAGTTAACCAGTCATCTCGTTTTATCAAATGTAAGGTGCTTGTCCAAAAGTCTCTTCACATTGAACATTTCTAGAACATGGAGTGGGGAGGAGAACAGCCTGGGCTGAATTCATCACCAATATGAATTGTAAACATGATCTAGTTTAGATAACACTGAAATTGTATTGTTTAGAAATGTGGTTTTAATTCAAGTCTAGGAAAAACATTCTTCCGTATCCAAAGCCAGTCTGCTTCCTGTATTCCCCAGGCTAAATCTCTCATTATTTCCTGTTAAAGGTGCTCCATAAATCAGTTAATGTTAACAGTTGAGAATAAATCTTCCCTGTAAATATTTTATTCCTAACATTAATTAGAATTGTGCCGTTCCCACAAGCCTTTATATTCCCTTAACAACCCTTAAACAACATGCCTTATTTGAAAATACAGGTAAACTGGAGGTCTTTGTTTTCCCCATTCTCAGCCACCTGCTCATAGGAATGTTCATTTATTTTATTTAGCAAATTTTTGTACCGCCCCATACGTAAGTCGCTGGGAAGTTCACAATCTAAAAACACAACAACAGTTAAAACATGAACACAAAACAATGTACAGATACAAACTTAAAATTTTAAAACTATAAACTAAAAGCTTGACTATACAGGTATGTTTTCAGGTCCTTCTTAAAAATATCCAGAGATGAGGAGGCTCTAATTTCATTATCAAGCACATTCCAAAGTCCCAGGGCAACCCTAAAAAAGGCCCGGTTTTGAGTCACCAGCAACCGAGCTGGTTCATGGTAGTCTTCCACCAGTTTTTCTACAATGTCTAATCCATGATTCTTCCATTTTGAAACAACCTCCAGATCTTTATTTGCTCTTTGTAAAATACAGGTGACCAACCGGGTGAGGTGGGGATGGGACTTGCAGTAGATTATTGTAGGCAAAAAAGGTAAGAACCAGCTTGATTAATGAATTCAGCTGTCAGCCAAGGTTCAGATGATACCCAGCCAATGAAGTCAACCAGTGAAAAACAGCTGAGTGTGAAAAGGTTGTACTTTTTTGTGAGGTCACAGTACAGCATGATACATAGTGCTTAGTTCAGTCCTCTAGTAGTCTTGGTGTGAGAAGCTCCTAAGAGCTGCTCTGAACTCAAGGGTAGATTAGCATAGGTTTGATTCTACAAACGTATCTACCATTCTGTAAGTATACTTTCCTTTAGCTAGTGATCTCAGTTAGAAGAAGATTACTCAGAAAATACTGTTCCTTGGGAAAGATAGCCATGGACTTACTTGGGACTGGATTTATACAGTAGCTCTACTTGTTGCATCAGTCTTGTTCCTTTATCCACAGAGATTTCCGGGAACACGGAAGACATCCCATTAGTGCGTTGGAGACAGCAATGGCTTGAAAATGGTACACTGCTCTTTCATATTCACCATCAGGATGGAACTCCCAATCTGCCAGGTTTGGAACCCACAGAAGAGCCCCAGAGCGAGTCGGCAGAAGAAGAGCTGAGGATCCTTCACATCTCTGTAATGGTGAGTATCAAATTTGCCATCTAGTCCAAACATGGTGCAAATGTCTCTCCCACACTTAGTTATTCCAAAGACATGGGGTTATTGACAAGAAGGTAATTTTTGAAGTGAAATGTGTGATAGTCGCTGTCAGTAGATGATCATCAAAATTTTACCTAAAGGACTATTGGAAGCAAATGGAGGTCCTTCATCAGACCTGGGCATTTTAAGGCAAGCAAAAATAGTTTCTGTAGGAGTAGTGACATTTCTCAGGGTGATTCTACATATCATCAGGTGGTTGTCACTGGATTTCATCTAAAGTGACATTTGAAGCAAATACGAAGAATTTTTCTCAAGCAAAGTGTCTGAAGAACTTCAGGTGACGCTAACAGAGTTTTGATATAAAACAAGAGAACTTCCTCCAGTGGGATTCTGCACATGCCTAAGTACCGTGATGTCACTCACAATGTGTGTTTATAGTAAACAATTCCTTATGTACACAAACTGGTATACGTTTACCATTATTATGGTCATTCTTTATGCCATCTACTTCCTATGCTGGCCAAGAGTTTTTAAAAACTAAATAATTTTAATTAAAAATCAGTGATTTTCATGAAGCTGAACATATTAGATCAGGATCCAGTTTGTCCCCATGTAGTTTAGCATCTATTTGATAGGCTACAAGCATTATTACTCTAACTAGTATTTTTAAGCCCATTAAAATAATGGGCGCTAGTAGACCTTTGGGGCCAGCCTCCTCCTCCTCCATACCTCCTCCACCGCCTCCACCTGGCCGGGCCCACCGCCTCCTCTGGCCCCACACTCTTGCCTCTCTTCCTCTCCCTCCCAACCCAATCTCTTGCCCTCCCTTCCCCTCCCACCCTCTCTCTCCCCCTCCCCTCCCTCTCAGCCTCCTGCCCCAGTCGCTCCTGCCCTCCCCTGCCCCACTCCCACTCGCCCTTCCCCCTCCCCCACCCCACTCCCTCTTGCTCTTCCCCCTGCCCCACTCCCTCTTGCCCCTCCCCCTGCCCCACTCCCTCTTGCCCCTCCCCCTGCCCCACTCCCTCTTGCCCCTCCCCCCTGCCCCACTCCCTCTTGCCCCTCCCCCCTGCCCCACTCCCTCTTGCCCCTCCCCCCTGCCCCACTCCCTCTTGCCCCTCCCCTGCCCCACTCCCTCTTGCTCTTCCCCCTCCCCCCTGACCCACTCCCTCTTGCCCTCCCCCCTCCCCCGACCCACTCCCTCTTGCCCTCCCTCTTGCCCTTTCCCCTCCCCCCTGCCCCCTCCCCTTGGTCTCCCCCTCCCCCTGCATTTTTAAAAGTTGGCTGCTATCGGGGAAATTGAGGGCTTTGGGGCCCAGCGGACGCAGGCAGCCGAAGGCGCTAAAAAGAATAGAGGAACTTGGCTGGGGCGGCCAGCGGCGCCTCTTGAGAGCCGCTGCAGCCTCCGCGGCTCCCTCTTCGCTCGCTGCGCTTTTGGACCTGGGGAGGGTCGTCGCCCTTGCAGGAGCCGCCGCCGCCATGCGGGAGACGCTGTTCAAGGACCACTTCTGGGTGAGGCTGTGGCACGGGTGTCAGTCCGGCGGACAGCCACCGCTCGCCCCTATTCCCACCTTCTGCCCCGGTATCGGGGCCCACTGCAGGCTGCCCGCCCGCTGCCGGGCCGGCCCCGCAACCACCACCTGTCACTCCGCTGTGGCCGCTGCTGCCATGGGCCCCAGTCGCCGCCGCCGCCATCGCCCCCCCTTCCGCCCCACCACGGCAGAGCCGGTTCCGCCAATGCCGCCTCTGCCCTCCCCGCAGCCCATCCGGTCCCGGCCCCAACATCGCCGCCTGGTGCCTGCGGCCGTTTCTCCCTTGGTCCGGTCCGTCCGGTCCGGCTTCTTCTCGGCCCGCCGCTCTCCTGTGGCCTCGGCGGCCAGGCCGGGCCCACCGCCATCTCTGTCCCCCCATGATTTCCTCTCCTGGCCCTGTCTCTTCCTCCCGGTCCCAACATGGCCACCTGGTGCCTGCGGCCGTTTCTCCCTCGGCCGTTCTGGGCATGCGCTCCGCATGCCAGGCACTTTATTATAGAAGATAATGATTTTAACAGTAACAATCTTAGTAGCCTATCACAGTTACCCTGGGTAGGATGTCCCAGTAGCCCAGCATTCCACCTTCTAGCTGGCACAATCAGGGCTGTATATACCCCACAATGTAGAAAAAGCAGGGTGTGGTATTGGGAGCATAATTCAGTTATCCCAATACTTTTACACAAAAGTAAGATTCTAATCCTTATGGCTGCTGAAATAGATTTGAAACAATGCAGGCAATATCTGGTGAAACGTTTAACCTGCCCCCCCCCAAGATCCATAAGATTATCAGTGTTCAGGGGTCGGTCTTCAGAGCCCAGCATAGCTCCTTGTCTATCGCTATGATGGTCATGGGGGTGGGGCGGGTGGAATTAGGAACATTTAATTTGAATAATTTCCACTGGATGCAGAATTCCACTTTTCTTGCTGAGATTTAAAAAAACAAAACAAAAACAACACACAGTAAAGGTAAAGTTGTGCCATCGAGTCAGTGCCTTCTCCTGGTGACCACAGAGCCATGTGATTTTCTTTGGTAGAATACAGGAGAGGTTTACCATTGCCCTCTCCAAACAGTATGAGATGATGGCTTTCAGCATCTTCTTATATCACAAATGGAGTGGGCAGTGGGCAAGTTACTTTCCTACTGTGCCATTAGGTGGCTATTTTACACACATTACTTCTTATAAAAGACATCTCCTGTTTGTTTCTATCATCATAATCAGAAGTGTTGTAGTTCTGAATATGGAGGTTCAGTTTTCAGATGCTGTATCTAATACTGATAGATCCCCCCCACCCCCCCAAAAAAGAATCTGTCTAATCTTTTAAAAAAGCCAACAAAGTTGATGGCCAAAGAGACAGGGGATCTAGGACAGTCTTATAACTACAAGCAGGGACAGTTGGCGACATCTGTCTTTTGTCCACTGGAAACTCCAACCATATTCTCTCTGGTTTCAATGCATTTAACGATCACCTTCAGCTTTTAAAACAATCTGTTTTAAGGCAATCAGTTAAGACTCTTGTGCTTATAGAAAGGGTTGTGGGGCTTAGAAAAGCCATGGCCGTGATTGTTGACAGGAGGTTCATATAATGCTCCTTAAGTGGGGTATATGGTACATTTTGCATCTTTTCCCCCTTTGGTTTTGGCCAAAGGAATCACTCTTACGGTGCCTATGAGCCACACACAACTCACATGCACACTATAATGTGACCCCTTCTGTGCCATACGAAACACTTATCTGCAGGGACGTAGCAAGGTTGGAGTGGGCCCAGAGACGAGATTTTAAAATGCCCCCCCCCCCCCCCAAAAGTCCAGGGCCTCTGCACATCCCAGGCTCCCAAGGATTTAAGTCTGATATTTCAAAATAAGTTTGCTGCCTGGAAATACATTTAACTGAATACACACACGCACACTTCACAATATATAGTGATATACATTGATAATTATATATTTGTGCTACTTTTAATGCCCAGAACACACTAGAAACACTAATTATTAAAATGGGCCCCTTGCTGCAGATTAGCAAAGGAAACTTTCAACCATGCAGTGTGAGCCTATGTATGTTTTCTCAGAATTCTGAACAAATTCAGTAAAGTTTGATTCCAGGAGGTTTTTCACACGAGGCTTTTAAAGCCTTTTAACACACATCTCCTCTGGAATGGAGATGCTGCATTCACATGTTGGCCAGATGTACCCTGAAGTCCCTGCAAATTATTGGGGAGCAGTTCACACACAAGAAAAATAAAATAAAATTGCTTCACAGTTCTCACTCAGACCTTCTGGGTTGCAAAACAACTTGAACATAAGTGCATTTATACATGAATGAATGAATGAATAAAATATTGTTTGTTCCAGAAGTTTTTGTAATTTTCTGCTATAAAACAAGCCACTTATAGGACTTTTTAGATAGGGTTTTTTTTTAAAGCCAGCAAATTTTCCAATCTGTTTTAAATTAAATATTCAGAGACTTCTCAGTCTCCCCCACTCCATGTCAAAGCCCTATGGCAAGCAGGTCCCTATATATCCGGTGTGGGGTGGGGTAACCGCAAAAAGGAATTCACATTCTACCTGGTAAAGGCTGGGCGGGCTGGCCACCCTGGGCAGAGGGTCTGCTGCAGAGAACTATGGTGGCCACTCTGCCTGCCTCCTTCCTGGCTTGGTTGGGGCCTGTGAGTTCAGGCTTCAGGGAGGCGTACACAGAGGCCTTTCTGGAAGCTCCGCCCACCCACCGATCAGCAATGGGGAGTCATGTGAGTTGTCTCGGGGGGGCTCCAGCAGTGGGGCCCCCAGACAACTGTCTCCCCTTGCCTAATTGTAATTCCGTCCATGCTTATCTGCCAGACCCCTTGAACAAGAGTATTAACAGCACTAGGATTGAGTTCAAGAGTATGTACTGCTGCTGGGAAGCATGGAAAATGAACTTCTCAATGCTTCCTGGCATGATACTTGCTGCTGGGTATCAGGTTTTGGAAACTACATGTCCCATGCTTCCTAACAATAATGGATGCTCTGTGCAAGCCTTCGCTCCCTAAAGATTTAGCCTCTGCCACCAACCCTCTCCCTGCAGCTGCTCTCCCAAGTGGAGGTATGTTTTGGGAAAGGGGAGGGACTAGTAGTGAGGAGGATTGAATGGCAGCATGGAAGGCTTGAGTCCAAATAAGCCCGTTAGGAGCCAGATCCAAAGTTCAGAGGGGTTTGGCCAGGGGCGTAGCTATAATTGAGCGAAAGGGTTCAAAGAACACGGGCCCCCACCTCCTGAGGGCCCTCCAACTCCATCCCTCCCTATTTTCTTCATTGTCTCCCTCACTCTGGGAGGCCGCCAGAGAGAGGGATGAACACGGGCCCCCTCTCTACTAGCTATGCCCCTGGGGTTGGCCTTGGCTTATAATGGCTTGGGGTTTCTCCTTTGTAGACCACCTTTAGGTTTTGGGGTTTTCCAAACTGGAGGAGTTAGTTTCTGAGCTCCCCTTTCCCAGTTCTGACTTCCCCCTGCCTCTGGTTCTTTTGCACACACTGACGTGGTATTTTTCTCCCTCTGTTTTTATCACCCCCCCCCCAAATAATTTTCTGCTTTGATTTTGATTTTCTTGAATATATAGCTTGGAGTCTTGTAGGGGCAATGTTACTACTGTGAAACAAATTCTTTACAATTCTGCCTTCCCAGCTGGTTTCCTCACAGAAACTTTTAGAGACAGTCAGACAGACCGATAAACAGAAAATTCAGTGGATGCCAATGAGAAAAGGAAACAAAAGATCAGCATTGGAGAGGTAGAGTTCTCTTTTTAAGCGATGTTGAAGAATTGTACTTCTTTATTTATTTTTTTGCCAGCGGAAGATAATTAGCTGGAGACAATGTGTCGTCGGGCAGCGCTGATACAGAGGATGGGGCTGTTTAATGAAGCCTGCCTTAATGAGAATGTCAATATCTCTCCTAGATTGCTGCCGGGGGCTAGCTTTCTCCCTTCATGTTTTGTTTTTGATTAGTCCTGGAGAAAAATTAATAAACGGCAAAAACAAAACTGCAAAGAGCATTTAAAGCCCTTTTTTGCCCCAGAGGCTGCCTGTTGACTATCAGAGAGAATCCCTGAGTTGTGGGCCAAATCCTTCACGTGAGTAAATGCCTGGAAGCTCCTTAAGCTGCTGTGCTGAGTTGCACCAGGTAATATCAAGCTCCAGGAGTTTACTTGTATACCAAACTGCAGAAGTTTTATTACTTGACTCTTTTTGTACAGCTGTGCTCCCCCACCTGTGTGAGTTGAAGCCTCTTTGCCCCAGCCCCTCCTCCTGTAACACTGGGATAAGAATACTATATGCCTGCCTTACTAGGGGGCAGAGGCTGTTGCAAGGTGATGTCATTGCACAGTACACCTTCTCACCTTCACTAGGCAGTTGTGAATGGGAAGTGTGACTTCCCAGGGTGGATTGATTTAAGTCAAGTGTTTTTAAATTCTTGATTTAAATCACCAAGAAAAAATTTCAGTTTAAATAATTGATTTAAATAGACTTTCCCACTGATAAATAGACTTTCACATATTTCTTTAACAGCATAAATATGATAACTAAAACATGTTAATTTACAATACAATATAGCATGTATGGTGCCTAAGAGGGTATCCATCATGTAATTTTTTAGATAACTTGATTTTTACTTATTTAGGAAATAATACATAGTGTGATGCCTCACCTTGGGGAACATAGGAATAGCATAGGAAACTGCCATATACTGAGTCAGACCATTGGTCTTTCTAGCTCAGTATTGTCTTCACAGACTGGCAGTGGCTTTTCCAAGGTTGCAGGAAGGAATCTCTCTCAGCCGTATCTTGGAGAAGCCAGGGAGGGAACTTGAAACCTTCTGCTCTTCTCAGAGCGGCTTCATCCCCTAAGGGGAATATCTTGCAGTGCTCACACATCAAGTCTCCCATTCAGATGCAACCAGAGCAGACCCTGCTTAACTATGGGGACAAGTCATGCTTGCTACCACAAGACCAGCTCTCCTCTCCTCGGGGAATTGTGAGGATTGTATTATTTTATTTATATTTTACATTTATATTCTTTTCTTCCTCCAAGGAGCCCAAAACAATGTACATGGTTAAGTTTCTCCTCACAACAACCCTGTGAGGTAGGTTAGGCTGAGAGATCAGTGACTGGCCCAGAATCACCCAGCAAGTATCATGGTTAAATGGGGATTTGAACTCAGGTCTCCCTCATCACTATCCACAACACCATGTTGGCTCCTAGTTAACCAGCCTTCTGCCTCCACTTGAGGAAACTGTTATACACATCAGGGTAGTGGTGTCATCTCTGCTTGTCCATCATCTTTCTTTACGTAGGAATTTATAATTATAGAACCACATAGACTATTCAACAGCAAAGGGTTTTTTTATCTGAAATAATTGTTATGCTTTTCTCTTTTACCCAGAGCTACATAAAACATCTATCCTGAAGCAGTCTCAATCCAATTGACTTCAACTTTCACAGACTCCTCCTCCCAATCTGCATTTGGAACCCCCACTTCCCAGTCACCATAGTGCTTTTGCTGCCTTTACTACTTGCAGCACAGAACTTCCAGGGTAACTTTACACCCTACCACAAACATAAATGTGGCACATGTTTTCTGCTTAAAATTCTAGAACAAAACACTGCCCCCCCTTGTCACACATAAGTACCTGTTTTTTTAAAAATGTAATTGATATTTGTATTCTTGTGCCAAGCTGCCCCACATCTCTCTCTCTTTCTCTCTCTTTGCATTTTAAGATTTTATTGGTTTATACAATATCTTAACAATCCAATTACATTTAATTAAGTAAATGTTGACTTCCCGCTTACCAATCTGCATGGTTCATATTGGCTATACAAATCTACCATTGCTATAATAATTCAAAAACACCTATACTTCACATTGCAAACTCAATTTTACCCAACCCAACCTGCTGCTGTTACTAAATTTCAAACCCTGCTGAAAGGTCCATATTGGAAAAATAGTTCTTTAAGTAAAATAAGAATGGCTCCCAATCTTCTTTGAAACATTCCAAGTTTTCATCCCTTATGAGTGCTGTAAGTTTTGCCATCTCCGCATATTCCAAAAATTTTATCAACCAATCTTCTTTTGAGGGCATTTTATTATCTTTCCATTTCTGCGCATATACTATTCTAGCCGCTGTGGTTGCATACATTAAAAATGTTAAGTTTCTTCTGGAGAACTCTCCTTGCCTTATTCCCAGCAGGAAGGATTCTGGCCTCTTAGGAAATGTCATTTAAAAAAATTTCTTCAACTCATTATATATCATATCCCAAAAGGCCTTAGCCTTCCCGCATGGCCACCACATATGAAAAAATGTTTCTTCACATTGTCCACATTTCCAGCATTTGTTTGGAACATTTTTATACATTAATGCTAATTTTTTCGGTGTCAGATACTACCTGTACATCATCTTATAATAATTTTATTTTAAAGTATAACATGCAGTGAACTTTAAATCAGTTTTCCATAATTTTTCCCAAGCTGCCATCTCTATATTATGACCCACATCTTGAGCCCATTTTATCATAGTTGTTTTAACCACTTCATCTCTTGTCTCCTCCAAAAGCAACAACTTATACATCTTAGAGACTAATTTTTCATCATTTTCACACAAT
Organism: Hemicordylus capensis; assembly: GCF_027244095.1. Taxonomy (NCBI): domain Eukaryota; kingdom Metazoa; phylum Chordata; class Lepidosauria; order Squamata; family Cordylidae; genus Hemicordylus; species Hemicordylus capensis. The sequence goes on from NC_069660.1 coordinate 158,946,637, forward strand.
TTCTTCTCGAATCTCGACATTTGATCCTCAAATCCAACTTTAAAATCCTTCTTGTAAATTTCGTTTAGCTGATGATACTGAAACCAGTTACTAACCAAATTTTGTACTTCAATTAGGTTTTTTAATTTACAGCCCCTCTCTTTAAAACATAACAAGTCCCTATAGGTACCCCATAAGCTGCCCCGCATCTCTTTGATGCACTTCTAATACTTGGCACATTTTCATTTTTACCCAAGGAAGGCATTTCTTCAGAACACTTCCAGATAGGGCATCTCTTAAGCCAAGAAGCGATGACAGCTTTTCTGTGGTCGAGTGGGGCAATGTAAGAAGCTGCATATTGAATAACGCCTTTGTTTTTTCCTTTTCACTGTTTTTGTACTTCACCTCCTTTTCTGTATCATGTCTCTGCCTTCTGCCTTGGCCCAGCCCCACCACAAAACAACCACACTACTATCCAGCCTGTGTCTTTGCACCTGGGATTTTAGTCTGCTTAGAAATAGAAACTAAAAGCCCAGAAATTTCCAAAAGTAAGGGCTGATAGTTGCTGGGCATTGCTAGGAGGACTAGACTCATTTTCATGAGATGAAACTGAAATGAATGCCCATCTTTGATTGGTAGATATCACATACTCAATGTGTATGTCAGTCATTAGTTCAGTTTTAGGAGACTGTAAGTGTTGTTGTAGTATGTTTGTGATGATATTTAATTTTAACTATGTTGGGGTTTTTTTAACATGGGAGTTTGAAATTTAGTATTTTATTTACATTTTTAAAGAAATTTGATTTAAGTTTTTAAAAATCTGTTCTAAAAATTAATAAACTCAATTATTTATGAGTAAGTTCCCCCGACTCCAATCCCAAGAGGCAGGTTGGAGCTCTTACCCAAGTTGATCTACCTTTTAGGTTGCACTTCATTTTGCAGGCTGGAATGTTCCTCCCAGGCAGATCTCTGCAAACAATGTTAATCTCATTCCTAAATTAAAAAGAAAAAGAAAGCATAGAGGAATAGGTCTTTCTTTTTTTTAACGTGTCAAATTAATTAGACCAGGAGCATTTGCAGATGCGACTTTTAGCTCGCTTCTCCTCTGAAATGGAGGGTGAGTTCACATATCGGCCAGATTTTCCCCGAAGTCCCTGCGAGCTATCAGGGAGCACTTCACAAACAATTTGGGTTTTTTCATTGTATGTTACAGCAGAGCCTGATTTATGTCTGGGTAAAAAAATCAAATTTTTGTGTCTGTTTTTTTGTTTTTGTTTTGGCAAATTTGAACTCACATTAAAGCTTCACAGTAAACCCCACGGTTTACTCCACGGCTGTCTGGAAATGCTCCTTATGAGCTGCTTGAGAGACAAAGATCTAGTCTCTAGGGGGAAGATTGGAATTCATGCTGTCATAAAACTATTGTTCAAATCTTTTGTGAGGGTCAACGGATAGATTTTATTTAGCAGCAAATTCCAACACATGGTCACATCAGCATATGACTTCTGAGGATCCTTATTCATTCACCCATTCACTCCAACTTTGATAGTTACCCAGAGTTGATCAAGCCTCAATGGCAGGCATGATCAAGTGTCTTAAGACTGGAGCCAAGACTTCTGGTAGATGCACTTCTGCTGTTTCAGGTGTTGGGATGTCTTTGGAGTAGGAGCCTTGTAGATTCTCCATTTCTTTGAGATGTATATACTATCTTGCAAAGTTGCTGGTAATAAACCTGTGTCTGAGGACCAGATTAGATGTGATGCTAATCATGTTGTGCCTGTGTATATTTAGTGTTAATAGCAGCCATAGAGTAGGCTGAATCGTGACCAGTGGCAAAAGGTTAAAGCTTCTTGCCATGGCTTCATTCTGGAATGCCTTCCTCTATGGCTGGCCTTCACATTTTAAAAACAAACATACAGGGCCAAAGCCATCGCATCTAGTTTGACTATGTTGTACCACTTCAGACTCACATCATTGAATGCCCCCTGCCCCAAACCCCACCACAGGAACATCGGAAGCTGCCTTATACCGAGTCAGGTCTATCCAGCTCAGTATTGTCTAGACTGGCAGTGGCTTCTTCAAGGTTTCAGGCAGGTTTCTCTGATCTTGAGATGCCAGGGAGGGAACATGGAACCTTTTGCATGCAAGCAGACAGATGCTCTTCCCATCCCCTAAGGGGAATATCTTAGTGCTACTCACACATGTAGTCTCTCTTCAAATGCAAACCAGGATGGATCCTGCTTAGTAAAGGGGACAATTCATGCTTGCTATCACTAGCTGTCCCCTGTATACAGAAAAACTAACATTGCAAGGGTAAAGATCCTAGCTGGGCCTTCTCCCTGACATTTCTGTGTTTAAGGAGCCCCCATAATTCAGTCTGTTGTACAGCCCAGGCATAGGTTTAACACCTTGATGAGAACTAAACCTAAATCTTTCTCTGGTTGAAAGGACCAGGAGGTCGGTCTGTCTTTCTTTTTTCTTTCTTTCTTTCTGCAGTTTTATCCATATCTCTTTCACTTCCCATTACAGTTGCTGAATTATCCATCAGCTTGCACTGTACCATGAATATCTGTCATAGTACTGAGGATTCCATGCAATTTACTTGGTTCATAAAGGGTTAGAAACTCATCATTATATTTCTGGGAATATCAATGAAACTACCCACACTGGTTCTTTTGGGTTACCAGTGGAATGAAAGTGGTTGGTTTTTCATATTGATATTAGGTGGGTGTATAATCTCGCTCCAGACTCCAGAATAAATTTTTGGCATTTATGGGAGCAAATTTGCATTTTTAAAAGTGTAATGAGCTGTTGCTAGGTGACAGTGTTTGGCCATTGTGACTTACACCAATCAGCCGATGAAAGTATGTGTAGGTGAGATTCTTCAGTAAAATTGAAGTATGCCTAAAATGACCATTGGTTACTTGATTCTCACTCCTGGCTGCAATTCCAGGGGAAGGAAAATACCCCATAGTGCCTGCACATTTTGAGTATTTTCAAGAAACACAGAATACTTCTTTACATTCTTGAAAACTGTGACCACAAGTGCAGTGACTATAAAGGATTTGGCTGTTTGGGGGTAGGTTATAGGATTATTAAGGAAAGCCTCTATTTTTTGGTTTTTTATTTCCTTTCCCTTTTAAAAATGAAAGTCACAAATTGTAATTGATTGAGTGAAGTGAGGCCTTTGGATTGACTCATGTATGGCTTTCTTTCTCTCTTGCTTGGTTGGGTATGTGTGTTTTAAACATGATCTCTCTTGAAGATTTAAATTTCAGAATGAAGTTCAGTATACCGCTTTGGACACAATTCTGTGGTCTTCTTTGTGATCTCTGTGTCCACATAAGGGTTGTGCAGTTGTGTAGAACAGATCTTTGGAAAATCTGCAGTTCCAGTTCTCTCTAGCCAGGGAACTGGCACTCATATCCCCCACACACCCATTCGTGGAAGGAAGGAGAATGTAAAATATTTTGCAATGAAAAAATCTTACTTGAGCATTGAGTTATTGGAATGAAAGTTTTTGTGTATGCTTAGGATGAATGGCCTGGTTCTCCAGGGTTTAAAAAACTGTTTTAATTGTTTTAAGAATGGTTTTATGTTTTTACAGTTTTCAATTTTAATAGTTAATTGATTTTAGTTTTGTTTTAATGTAAACCGCCCTGAGCCATTTTTGGAAGGATTGTATAGAAATCAAACAAATAAATAAATAATAGGACACAATTGTATATTTCAAGTTCAAACCCCAGCTTAACCCCTGCTCTTATTTTCAAGAGGACAAGAAAAGTATCCAGGGTTCTGCAAAGGAGCTTTCTAGCACATATTTTAATCTGGCAAGGGATGGGCCCGAGCTCCTCTCTGATCTTGTGGATGGTTTTGGAAGCACTAAAAAATATCTTGCTGGTTTTTGAGTGCCTCTAAATCTCAGTATGATACCAGCGCCGTGGCTACTACTCACAATTTTTAAAACCGGGTTTTCAGAGCACTCGCTCCGCAAAACCAGTTTAAGGGGAGGGTTACTTTGGTGGGTTAACCGCCTGGAGGCCACCGGGCTTGCCTGCAAGCCCGGTGGTTCCCATGGTCAGGAGAAATCGGGCTAGGCTCCCCTAGCCCGATTTTTCCTGATCGTGGGAATAGCCTCATAGGATAAAACAAAATTAAAAAGAAAAAGGAGGGGCGATTAAAATTGACCATTTCTGACACACCATGAGTAAATTTTAATCACAGCTGTACAGAATTTGGCTACTGAATGCGAGACATAAGTGTGTTTATCAGAAAGAAATAAGTTTATATAAAGTTCATCCAAATTGTCAGGGTATCTAAGAATAAAGGGGAGCAATATATTTGGAATGCAGCTCGTGATAGAAAGAACAATACAGAAGCATATGGCCAACCATCTAAATATTCCCACTTCCATAAGGGCACAGTCTCTCCAAATAAGGAACTCTCCGATACCTACCCTCTAGTACTGCAGAGGGCAGCGCATCCAGCCGAGCCAATGTCAGGGCTCTTCTGTGTGCTGGATATATCAGGACATACAGGTATTTAGCTGGTTTTTGTGAGGGCTTGGTGGCTACAAGTCTTGCGAGGCTTGGTGCCTGGCTTAAATCTGTCTGGCATTCCATATCAATAATACGTCTCTTAAGGATCACCATAGCGTTATCATAGCCCAGAGGGAGAAGATATTCCATTGACAGCCCATATATTTTAGCTTTTCAGTAATTAGAAGCATCCAATCAGAGAGGTGTTCATCCTTAAAAATTAGGGGAGCTAGGCCAGAAGGGGAATAAATCAGTTTCAACCAAAAGTTGAAGATATAAGTCAGCACAGGACTCCAAGCCTGACAAGCCCGCTTCCAAACACAACTTAGCATTTGACACACAGCAGGGGGTTACAAAGATGGCCCTAAGGAATTTAGACTGGACCCTCTCAAGTGGTTGGAAGTCACTGTATATACAGATCCGAGAGCCATAAAGAAGCTGGGGAATAACCTTGGCTTGAAAAACCTTGATGGCAGCTGGAACATATCTATCCCCAGAAGAGAAAAAGAATCTCAGAATCACGGTGGTTGATCTCTGAGCATTTGTAACAGTGTAATTAGTTTGTTCTTTCCAGCTACCTGATGCCTGGAAAATGACCCCCAAATATTTATATTGGGTTGTCTGGGCTACACTAACCCCATTAGTTTACCATTTGTGCAAAATGATTTTCCTGGCAAACATTATGACCTTTATCTTCTGATGGTTGATGGAAAGCAGGTTTTCATGACAATAATCAGCCAAAGCTCTCAACATTTTCCTCATCCCCACCAAAGACTGTGACAGGAGCACAGCATCATCTGCATAGAGGAGGATGGATAAATGTCTACTGCCCAATTTTGATGGATGAAATTCCAGATTAGAGAGTCATTGATATATATACCATGTTATTGATATAATAATTAAACAATGATGGGGCGAGCACAGGTATATGGATCGGTACTGTATGCCAGGGTGCCGTTCCCCCTTGGATGAGGTTAAGCCCTCCTCTTATGTGCTTGACGCCAGGACCCGGGGGTGTATGGATGTTATCAAGTAGACTATCTTTCGGACTACTTGGACTATGCTAGACCCTGATATGGCTCTCGGTACCTGGAAGGTCCCTCATATGGGAGACCCGGAACTGTTCAGGACTAGCGTGAGCCCCCCTCACACTTGGAGGGAAGGCCTCACTCTCGATCCCCACAACGCTTCTCTTGAGATTGGCCTGAGCGGCGCGATTCACCCTCTGCAGCTCCAGTTCCACAACAGGCAGAACTGCCTGCTCAGGTGCTACCTGCGGAGCTTCCCACCTTGGTACTGGGCATTATGGGAAGCAAGCCAGATTCCCCTACGGTTTCGATGGTTTTGGCCCAGGATCCTTTGGCACCTCCAGAATCGGACTGTGAGAGTGATCCTAGTTCTCTGGGATTGGAGGTTGTTTCCCCAGGGTCGTCCCCACTGAATCCACAATTGGATTCTAAGCCCGTTTCTAAGTGGGTCGTCCCCAATTAGAATCCACAATTTGATTCTAAGCCCGTTTCTCCATCAGAGGATTATAAGCAATACTCCACGTATGTGGCCCGCATGGCTTCTGCCCTGGGTATGAGCCTCGGTATGCAGCAGAAAGGGGAATTGGATTCCTTGTTCAGCCTTATTGATGTAGAAGCCAAGACACCAGCCACTTTACCCCTTAACTTCGCATTGTTTGGGGTCATGTGGGGACATTGGAAAAAGCCAGCAACTCTTTCTCAACCTAATAGGTGCTTGGAGAACTTTTATAGGGTGCAACTGCAGGATGATATGGCTTTCCTAAAGAATCATCCCATCCCTAATTCTTTTGTCATTGAAGCGTCTCTGCAGAAGGCCAGGGATCACAGCCAGTCGGCGCCGTGTGACAAGGAGGGCAGGAATTTGGACTCCTTCAAGAGGAGGCTTTACTCAGCCTCAGCTCTCCACTTAAGAGTGGCCAACTATCAGGCCTACAATGCCCATTATAACCACTTTCTGTAGGAGAAAGTGGCCCTTTTTTGATCTCCTGCCACAGGACAAGCGTGATCCAGCTAAGGCGTTCCTCCGTGAAGTGGTTCAGGTGGTGAAACAGGAGCTCTACTCGGCTAGACACTCAGTGGAGGGTGCAGCCAAAGTAATGGCCACATCTGTGTCTCTCAGGTGGCATGCCTGGCTGCATTCGTCTGGACTGACCTATGAAGCCCAGGCTAGGGTCGAGGACCTTCCCTTTGTGGGTTCTAGCCTCGTCATGGAACAGACGGATGACACGCTGCAAAAGGTCCAGAAGCTGAGGAGCACAGCGAGGTCCATGTCTTAGTCTTCATCGACCCCCAAACCACAGAAGCCTTCCAGGTGGTCCCCTTATCAACTGCAGAAGACTTCTTCTCAACAGCAATCTTCGTCTGAGCGTTCCTTTCGTGGTAACAAGTTCTAGTCCCGATACAAGCCAGGCCTCCAGTCTACTAAGCTGGCCTTTCAGAAACAGTGCCCAAACACCTTTCCAAAGAAACAGTGACTCTGGGTGCTTTTGGACTCACCTGGCCCCATTTTTGGTGAGCTGGAACAAGGTGACCTTGAACCAGTGGGTCCTCACGGTTGTACGTTTGGGCTATGCTCTCGGGTTCTGTGGGATGCCACCCATGTCCCGGGTCGTGACTACTCCATATACTTTAGAATTGGACCAGGAGGCCTCCACTCTCTTGTTGAAAGATGCGATAGAGTGAGTCACCAATTAGGGATGTGCACAGAACTGGCTGGCCCAGTTCAGTTTGTCTGGACCGGACTTGAACCTGACCGGACCACTTTGGTCCAGCACCCCTTAGAAACTCGCCCCTAGTTTGGTTTGGGGTGGGGGGGGGTTAGCGAAGATTCCCCCCCCTCATCCCGGACGCCTGCATATGTACTCTTGTGAGATTGGCCGCTGTGTTTCTAGCTGGGGGCCTGCAGACTATGCACTCAGTGCAGTGCTTTTGGGGATATATGGCTGCCACCACGCATGTCCTTCCTCAAGTGTGCCTTCGGACCCCTTCGGGATTTGGCCTGTTTGGTGCGCATGCCCCCTCAGTGGGTGCAGGTGACTGCGGCATGGTGGGTTGAGACCTGTCATCTGAACTTCAGTGCCCTTTTCCAAGCTCCCCGACCATGACGAGTGATTACGACCAATGCATCGGAACTCAGTTGGGAGGCTCACTTGGACAGTTTTCTCCTTAGCGGCCATTGGTCACCCAGGGACAGGGGCCGGCACATCAACTATTGGGAGTTGTTGGCCATATTCCATGCACTCAGAGGGTTCTTGCCTGTGATTGCGGGCTGCTCAGTGGCAGTCCAAACAGACAATACGATGGCGAAAGCCTGTGTCAATCGGCAAGGTGGCATGTCTTCGAGGAGTCTTCTATTCCTGTCGTTGGACCTTTGGCATTGGTGTGTGGTCTGCATCCAGGGTTCCCTGAATGTCCAGGCGGACACGTTGATCTGGATGACGACTGTCTCCCAAGAGGGGACCTTGGACCATGATGTTCTCAGGGACATATTTGCAAAATGTGGTGTTCCAGCTCTGGATCTGTTTGCTTCCCGGGACAATGCTTGATGTGCTCTCTATTGCTCCAGGGGAGGAGAAGGTGAGGGCTCTTTGGACGATGCCTTCGTCCTATCTTGGATGGGCCCTCAACTGTATCTGTTTCATCCATTCCACCTCATTCAGAGGTTGCTGCTCAGACTGAGGGTGGATCGTGCCAGGGCCATACTGATAGCCCTATGGTGACCCAGGAGGCCTTGGTTTCCGGCCCTGAGGTGTCTGGCAGTGACTTGGATGTGCCTCCCCGCCCTACCAAACCTGATGTTGCAGGAGGGGGGATGGTTGCTCCACCCGGATGTTCGAACCCTGCACCTGACTGCCTGGAAGGTCCTGCCGAATTCCCACCGAGACTCAGGGACAATTTGCTTGTGGCCAGGAAGCAGTCCACAAGAAAATCCTATGGCCATAAGTGGACTCACTTCTGTTCCTTTGCTTCTCTGCATGGGTTTGATGCGTTTAACCCCTCTGTTCAGGATGTCTGTACGTATCTGCTTTCTCTTAAGGAGTCTGGTCTGAAACTCCTTAGGGTCCATTTGGCTGCCATTGTGGTGCATTCTCTGACAACCCAGGTTTCGTGGTTATCGAAGGACCAGCTAGTTAAAAGTTTCTTGAAGGGTTTGTCCTATGTTTTTCCGGATGACCCCAATATGTCACCGGCCTGGGACCTGTCTGTGGTTTGGCTGGCTTTGCTATGGCCTCCCTTTGAGCTTTTGGTCTTGATTGATCCTTGTCTGCTGACCTGGAAGGTTGCCTTTCTGGTGGTCATCACCATCGCTAGGAGGGTGAGTGAATTGCAGGCCCTGAGAGTGGATCTACCATACCTTCAATTTCACAGGGACAATGTGGTGCTCAGCCCGGATGTCCAATTCCTTCCAAAGGTGGTCTCTGTGTTTCATCATTCCTTGCCACTCACTTTGCCTGTGTTTTTCCAAAACCCTTCCTCTGATGTGGAGCACAGGTTACATCATATGGACATTAGGAAGGCATTATCCTTCTATGTCCAAAGATCTGCTGAATGGAGGAAAACTCCCTCCCTGTTTATTCTATATGATGGACTGCGTAAAAGTCTCCATGTTTCTGCTCAATCCGTGTCTAGGTGGATAGTTTCAACAATTGAACTTTGCTATAAATTGGCTCATAAGCAGTTGCCTGCAACTGTTAAGGCACATTCAGGTCCATGGTGGCCTCTGTTGCCTTTGATCGTGTGGTCCCCTTGGACACTATCTGCCAGCCAGCTACTTTGGCTTCACCCCACTCATTTATCTGTCATTATGCTATTGATGCCAGGGCATGGAATTAGGCTGTATTTGTCATGTGTGTCCTGCAGTCCATTTTCAGTTGATGTACTTGTTTCTGAAATAAATACTTCTGGCAGATTACATGTTGCTTCAGTCTCTCCTTCCTCCTTGGGTGCTAGCTTGTTATGTGCCCATTGGTGTAAAAGACAGAGACCACATCGAAGAACTGCAGGTTGCTTACCTGTAACTTTGGTTCTTCTGGTGGCTGTCTGTCCTTTTACACGCCCTCCTGTCCTCCCCGCTGGGTCTACTGAAGCAGGACTCCATGACTGAGGGGATGAGGAGTGGCGTAGCCGCATATAGCGGCTGGGGGCAGGGTTCCCGCCCAAAGCAGAAGAATTGAACTTGTTAGGTTCCGACGAGGTCTCTGCACAGGCGCATAGCCCATTGCTGTAAATGGACAGATGACCACTAGAAGAACCAAAGTTACAGGTAAGCAACCTCTAGATATCTGCAACAAATTTCTCAACCATTATGCTTTACAAGTTGTAAGCTGCCCAGAACTGTAGGAATAGAGAAGAGGGAGGGGGAGGACCTGCAGCAAGCTGTTACAGTGCCTTTTGAATTATTATTATTAATAATAATTAATAATTATTAATATTGCAGACATGCTCAGGTTTGGAGATGGGTTAGCAGCAAGTCATTCACTCAGCCCTGATCGGGAGCAGTGTACTGCTAGAGTGCTCAGGTTCAGGACTGGCTGTGTGGCACATAGTTCACTTAATTACAAACTTTAATGAAAGTAGTACAGTATTGTAAAGATATTATTCTACTCAGATTTGATGTTGCCTTCACATCCAGCGAGGAATCTTCCTTTAAAACTGGGTGGGGGAGGATGTTAAACCCTCTCTTCCTAGATCATTTGAAGATTAGAAGCTGGAGGTGCAGCCAGCCCTGAACCTGAGCAACATAGCAAGAGGAGAGAGTAGTTTTTTCAAAACACCACCACCCTTGGCTGTATGGAAGTGGGGTCAGGAGATGTACACCTGATAACCTTCCCTCAACTCTCATTTCACCTTCACCAGTTCTGGATCCTTCAAGATGTTAGGGACTCGGGCCCCTCTGCAGTCTCAACAATCCTGGTAGCAGAGGGGAATTAATTAGGATGAGAGACAAAATGGTCCTTAACTTCTACTTAAACCCCACCAAGGATTCTTAACTTTGAAGTTGCCTGAGCCCTAAAATGCATATAGTATGTATGACTGGAGGTGAGTGGTGGGTGGAATCCCTCAACCCTAGTATTACCTCCCCTCCAGGATCCTTTAAGCATGGGTATCCACAGGGCATTTTCTGGTGATGCGGGGGCGGGGGAGGAAAAATATATACATAAAAAGATGTTAATATAAATCAAAACACAACCAGTTATGTCCAGTGTTAATCCTGTCCCCTCAGGCCTCCCCCCTAGCACCCATGCTTTAAACTGTGAATTGGGATTGGAGGGATCACTTTGCCCTCCACTCCCAATTAACCACTCCTAAAGGAAAATGTCATCCAATGCAGATTAGAGACCTATGTGGAAAGGGAAATGCCGGATGTTCAAGCTGGTTTCAGAAAAGGCCAAGGAACAAGGGACATCATTGCTGATGCACTCTGGATAATTGAGAAAGCCAAAGAATATCAGAAAGAAGTCAATATGTGTTTTATTGACTACAGAAAAGCCTTTGATTGTGTTGATCATGTCAAGTTGTGGAATGTCCTTAGGAAAATGGGTGTCCCAGAACAACTCATTGTTCTCATGAGAAACCTGTGTATACACAGGGCAGGAAGCCACAGTCCAGACAGAACATGGTGAAACAGACTGGTTCTAGATCGGCCAGAGAGTAAGACAAGGCTGTATACTTTCCCCTTCTTTATTCAATTTATATGCTGAACATATACTGAGAGAAGCTGGATTGGAAGAAGATGAGCATGGTTTTAAAGTTGGAGGAAGAAACATCGATAAACTGCGCTACACTGATGACACCACTCTAATAGCTGAGAATGCGGATGATGTGCAGGCTCTAGTAATGAAGGTCAAGGAGCACAGTGAAATAATGAGACTACAATTAAATGTAAAGAAGACTAAACTAATGACAAATGACAACCAGCCTCAGAATTGACAATGAAGACATGAAGTGGTGGATAGCTTCTGCCTTTTAGGATCGACCATGAACAGTAAAGTATCCAGCAGTCAAGAAAAATGCTGCACACTAGCACTTGGTAGGGTTGCAATGAAGGCCTTGGAAAGGATATTTAGATGCCGTGATGTGTCTATACCTACAAAGATTAGAATCGTTCGGACAGTGGTTTTTCCTGTGACACTCTGTGGGTGCAAATTCTGGATCTAGAAGAAGCAAGATAGAAAAAGGATTGACACTTTTGAACTTTGGTTCTGGAGAAGACTTTTGAGGATACCATGGACAGCCAGGAAAACAGACAAATGGATCATAGAACAAATCAATCCAGAATTTTCACTCAAGGCACAAAAGGCCAGGCTCAAACTATCATACTTCAGACACATTATGCAAAGATCCAGCTCCCTTGAAAAGTCTATAATGCTGGGGAAAGTTGAAAGAAAAAGAAGAAGAGGACCACCAGCAGCAAGGTGGATGGACTTGATTATGACAGCAATGAATGCACCACTGAGAGACGTTAAAGGCCAAGTTGAAGACAGATCATCCTGGAGGGAATCTATCTATGTGGTCGCTAAGAGTCAACACCGACTTGACAGCACTTAATCAATCAAATCAATCAAAGGAAAATGTATGTTGCGAAAAAGGCAGACCCCCATAACAGTTTAAAGGATCCTTTTAATGTGAATCTTCCAGCCACAATCCCCCCACCTTCATTAGGCCCTGAAAAGAAGCAAGAGTAGTTTGCTACTCTGAGGGTTCTTACCTGCACTCTGACTTCATGTTCCGTGGGTTACAGAGCAACAGGTGGTTAACACACATGTACAGACCTTTTCTTCTTCTTTTTTTTCTGTCTTAGTCTTTTTCTGTACACCAGGGGATTCTCCCAAATTAATATCTCCCTCATCTGCCATAGTTCACTGATTCAAATTCTAATTTGGGAGGAATTTACCCATTTTTGCTGGGTGGATTTCACTTTCCTTGTATGTGTGAAAATACCCAGACCTTAATGAGGAGAAGTTCTGGAAATCATTCTTGAAACTCCAAAGCTTTCAGAATTTCAGGTGTTATGTCTGACCAATTTACAATGTGGTTGAGAATTCTGGCAGTGGTTTTATCTGCAGTGCATACCCATTTCTAAATGGTTCCGCTACCTGAGATCTATAATATGTTCAGGTGTCAAAAGATTTGGGGCTACAATAGCATCTTAACAAGCTAAACCAAGAAAAGCTGATACTGGGATCATGACTGACCATGCTGCTAAAAAGGGTTCAACACAGTCTTTTAGTCTTTGCTCTGCTGGTGTTTTTCCCTAAGGAAGGGCAGGGATGTTCCATTTCCATTAGACAGAATTGTGTGTGGGAGGGGGAGGGAGTTAAAGCATCATAGCCATTAGAAAGGTCTTTGCCATGCCAGCTGCTGATTCTGTTGCCCATTTAGTAACTCTCGTTTAATGTTTTGTCCTAATGGAGTAAATGATGGTGGTTATTTTATCTTCTCAAGATCAACCATTGTATAAAAAGGACAAGAGAAGGAAAGGGAACGTGGCCAATAATAGACATGAGTTGTTAGCTGGCCATTGCCATTCTTTTATTTCTGTTCTTTGGCTGACAAGCTTTAAAGGGGAGGCAAGCTTGGCAGACAAGAGCTCTGGCTTTGCTTCTTAGACTGTGAGTTCAAATTTCAGGGTCCTGTTTTGTGCTTTGCTAGGTTTTTGTGGAGTTCTTTTTTCTTTTTTTTTACTGTGAATGTTTCCATTTGAGGGCAGGCTCAGAAAATGTTCACAACCCCCAAGTCACTTAGTTCTTAATTGTTCATGCCTCTTTGCAGACATTGTTCCTGCAAAGGAGGCCAGGGAGAGAGAATCCCACCTCTTTTGCCTAGGAAACTGATGCTTCCTGGCTTGCCAGGTTAATTGCCCACCATGTCTGCATGGCCACACATTTACCATTTTATCAGTTGGTCAATTATATTAATGCTCCACTTTTCAACCAAAACTGGCTCTTAAAGCCAGCCCACAAGAAGCACATTTGGAATGTGCAGAGGTCTGAGAGTTTCACTCCTGGTCCCAAGCAGTTGATATTGCCATTGCTGTGATCCATGTTCTAGGATCTTCCTCCAAAGGGAGGGGGCAGAAGGAGTTGCAGATGGATTTTGGTCCTTGCTGAGCTTTCTGGCTTGTATTTGGAGCTGGGGAAGAGTTAAATGGCCTCACCTTTTATTAATTTTTTAACCCAGACTCCCTTTCACACCTCAGAGCAATTCTATGTCCTGATGTAGGGTCAGAGTTGTTTCTGGGTAACAAAGATGGTTCTTTTCATGTAGTGCAAGAAGTGCTGCTTCCGCTGGTAAAGTTTGTGTGCTTCCAGAGGACCGTTGGCATCTTCCCTACATTTGCAGCCTATTTTGCATGATGTGAAATGGCAGAGGGGCATGTAAAAATGCCAACTCTCACAGAAGCAGCACTTCTGGATATGTGTTGTTGATACAGCTTTAGTTGCACATAGTTATACATGACTAGTTGGGGCAGAATGGGATGCACATCCTTTTAGAAGTTATGCAGTGTGGAAGGATCCAGTCCATGTTTGGATATGCGTGCATCCAAATGTGGATGCCGTTTCTTGCACTGCATTATTTTCTGTGGGATGTGTACCCCCATCCTAATTCCTCCCAAACGAATCAACTAGGCACTACTAGTTTGGGGTGAGGGAATGTCAGCCCAGTTGCTTCATCAGAAGGATTTCCCCCCTCTTTTCCCTGACAGTTGCCCTTTTGCAAACGTATTTCACAAAAGTGGTAGGAAAAAATCTAAAACCTTGTCATTAAAAAAGATAAAATTCTTATGATTTCATTTCCTATGTCTTATATTAAGTTACACATGATGAAAATGTGGGTACACAGAACACACAGCAGGGATAGGGCCATGGCTCAGTGGTAGAGTATCTCCTTTGCAATGCAGAAAGTCCCAAAGTAGAAACATAGGAAACTGCCATATACTGAGTCAGACCATTGATCTATCTAGCTCAGTATTGTCTTCACAGACTGGCAGTGGCTTCTCCAAGGTTGCAGGCAGGAATCTCTCTCCGCCGTATCTTGGAGAAGCCAGGGAGGGAACTTGAAACCTTCTGCTCTTCCCAGAGCGGCTCCATCCCCTGAGGGGAATAGCTAACAGTGCTCACACATCAAGTCTCCCATTCAGATGCAACCAGGGCAGACCCTGCTTAGCTATGGGGACAAGTCATGCCTTGCTACCACAAGACCAGCTCTCCTCTCCTTTGGGAGACAACTAATTAGTAGGAGGGAGAAGTGACTGTGTGGAATCAAAGTAGGAGGAAAAGCTGAGTAGCACAGCACTGGACAGCATAGATATTTCAAGGTTTCAAGTTCATCCCTGACACTACCAGGTAGGGCTGGGAAAGACTCCTGCTTGAAGCCCTGGAGAAGCCTCTGCCAGTCAGTTTCATCAGTACTGAGCTAGATGGATCCAATAGTCTGACTTGGTATAAGGCAGCTTACTATGTTCCTGTGTTCCTATCTGAGCTATGTTGCAATCATGCTGTGCTGTCTCCTTGGGGTAGTTGTTATTATTATTATGTGTATATAATAATCCTTCAAGAGTGGCTCACAAATAAATAATATACAAGGTTATCCAATATCTGTTCCCTTTTGGTTTCCACAGGGGGGGATGATTGCACTTCTGCTTTCCATCTTGTGCCTGGTAATGATCCTCTACACTCGTCGGCGTTGGTGCAAGCGGCGACGGGTACCACAACCCCAGAAGAGCGCCAGTGCTGAAGCAGCCAATGAGATTCACTACATCCCCTCAGTGCTGATTGGGGGTCATGGCCGTGAGAGCCTGCGGAATGCCCGGGTGCAAGGTCACAACTCCAGTGGGACCCTGAGCATCCGGGAGACTCCCATCCTAGATGGCTACGAGTATGACATTACTGACTTGCGTCACCACCTGCAGCGGGAATGCATGAATGGTGGTGAGGACTTTGCTAGCCAGGTCACCCGAACCCTGGATTCACTGCAAGGCTGCAATGAGAAATCGGGCATGGATCTCACGCCAGGTGTGTGTGTGTACTTACCTGGAAAATTATATGTGATTGGGCAGAGGTGGGTTAGGGGTTGCTATCATGTTAGGTATAGATATAGGCAGTTCTTCTTCAACCCTTTTAGACACAAGGCTTGTGCAGCCATCCAAAGCAAGCCCTGAAAATGGCCACACAAATTGGGTGCCAGGTTATTTATTTTTGGGGAGGGATCTCACACAATTGTAACTGAGATTAGACCATTGGGGCAGGGGCAGAAATCAGGCATCAGCTTGGACAGGAACTTAAAATGGTAATCAAAGGTCATGTAGTATGTTGGTAGTTAACACTGTATGGTCAAATCATTTAAAATGTCCCCCCCCCCCCCAGTATGTAATACAGGTGGACCTCATCATCCGCAGATTCGCGTATCTGTGGTCAGGAAAAAGACACCTGATCTCAGTATTCGCGGGGGGTGGGGAGAGGGGAAACATGCCGACCTCACTTATCCACGGGTTGGAGGTGGCCGGAAATGACTGCAGTGTTAATTTCCGGCTGCCATTTTCTTCGACAGAGCCACAAAATGGCTCCCATCTTTGTTTTAAAAAAGGGGGGGCGTTAATTTTTGGGCAATTTGGGGGCACAGCACGAGCATGGAGCAGCAGAGCATGGTAAGAAGCTCTCTAAGAAGCTCTCTAAGAGAGCTTCTCTCTAAGAAGCTCTCACCCCGCCGGTGAAATCCGGCTGATTTTCGGCTGACCAGGAACCTAACCCCTGCAATCCCATAGGATTCCATTACTCAATATTTGCGGTTTCCATATCCGTGGCTGCAGCCCGGAACAGAACCCCTGCAAATATTGAGGTTCTCTTGTACTTAGGCATGTTTTCAAGACTTTAGATGAAAGAACAGATATCAGTTTGTTTGGGAGACTTGGTAAGGGCAGCATACAGCAAAACACTTTCAGTTGCTGAATATTGCCAGTGCAGGTATAAAAAGCTGGAGAGAGGTGATTCTGGCCAGCTCCTGATGGCTGGATAGCAGCAGTCACTATTTCCCTCCACAATGGCTTTTGAATAGAAGCAATCTGTCTAGCAGTGAGAACTTATAGCAGTGAGAAATATCAGCAGCAGTACCCTTAGCAGTCCACAACAATTCTTAACTTGTTCAG
Source organism: Hemicordylus capensis (assembly GCF_027244095.1). Classification (NCBI taxonomy): domain Eukaryota; kingdom Metazoa; phylum Chordata; class Lepidosauria; order Squamata; family Cordylidae; genus Hemicordylus; species Hemicordylus capensis. The sequence goes on from NC_069660.1 coordinate 158,963,328, forward strand.
GTTTTACCAATTATTCGCCACAGGGATTTTGTCCAGAAATAACATCCAGTTTTAAAATCAGAGTTAGCTACATACATGCATTCCTTTTGAATGTGCTTGTGGCTGGTTCCTGGGAAAGTGGGAGTGCTGGGAATCTGCTCTTAGCTTATAATGGCTAGTTACAGCAATGGGATCTCATCCCTTTTGCTAGGCTGGTCCACACCTAGAGATGATCCTAATGTTATTGCCTGGATAGCTGGAAATGAATACTCTCTTTCTTCCCTTCTCCCCCTTCTCTTTCCCTTTCTCCTTTTTTGTCTCTCTTTCTCAAAGTTTTTGCCTTAAATTCTTCCTGTTCAGGAAGTGACAATGCCAAGCTGTCCTTGATGAACAAGTACAAAGATAATATCATCGCTACCAGCCCTGTGGACTCCAACCATCAACAGGCTACGCTGCTATCTCATACATCCAGTAGTCAGCGCAAGCGGATCAATAACAAGTCACGAGGTACCACTTGGAGCTTCCTTCTGGGTGAATTGGGTGGGAGTAGGAAGTGGAGCCGGCTCCTGAGCAATGTTATGGGTAAGCATCCTGAGAAGAGCCTTCTGGAATGGACCAAGGGTCCCTCTAGTGCAGTACCATCCTGATTCCAACTATCCCCCACCCCCACCAGATACTGCTGAGAAGTACACAAGCTGGATCTGAAGGCAATAGCTTTCCTCATTCTTTTCCTCTGGTATCTGGTATTTAAAGATATATTGCCTTTGAACATGGAGGTTCTATATAGCTACCATGGCTAATAGTCATAGATACACATCTCTCACAAATTTGTATAATCCTTTTTTGTAGTAATGCCTTTTCATTGTTGAGGGGGAAGGGTAGATGTGTGCTCTTACCCCCAGATGTTTCTTCCAGAGATCTGGTTTGGGGTTAAAAGCTCCAAAATGACATGATTAATGATTCCAGGAAAGAGTCTGAGGGCTTTATATTATGCAGTTGCCCCTTAAACCATGCTTCACTGTTCTCTGCTGCTTTGCAAAGGGAGATAGAGGACACGAAGGCAAATCTTATTGTCACTAAAGGTTCATCCTGTTTTTGTGTAGCTGAACCATGGCACCAGCTTCTTTTCTAAGGGTTGGCAGTGGTGTATCTCAGATGACAGCCATTACAACAGTATTCTAATGTGGGCAGCAGAGAGGTGTGGGGGCCTGGTGAATAGAGTGTGTTGGATCTGGATCCAGGGATATATGACTTCAGGGCCTGTCTTGACCACAGAGTAGTATCTCTCTCTTCATGTGCCTTCTCCAATTGGGAGGTTGGCCAGAAACGTGGGGGTGGGGGTGATCATCAACATGGCCCTCCCCTGTGGAGTAAAAGCTGAAAAACTGTTTGATTCTTAACATTATCTGTGATTGACTGAGATTACCTGTGTGAACAATACAGGAAGTATTCCTCTCTCTCCAGTGGGCTTCACTTTATTTATTTATTTAGTCAGTTAGTCAGTCAGTCAGTCTCCTGCCTTCATTCCATGGAAATCAAGGTGCCATATGTAGGATTCTAGGATAGTCGCCCATCCAGACACTGACCTGATAAACTTTAGCAAAGTTACTGCATAATATGCGGCCCAGACTACACCCTGGAACCTTCAGACCATTGTACTTTAAAACTCCAGTGAATGACTAAATCTGGTTAGCTCTGGCCAATAGTCAACAAAAAAGACCTTTTGTTGTGCGCGCATGCGCACGCGCACACACACACACAAAGAGAAAACCTAAAAGTTGGTAAACATAAGATGTTCTGTTGTAACACACCATCCTCAGTTAAATAAACAAATGAGCACAGATGAAAACCTCCTCTGTTCCCCAGCCGTTAAATTCCTTAGACCTGATAACACTCTGTTCCATGACTGGCAGAGAGATATTGAGCGAGGGGTTGGGGAGAGAAAAGGGGAATTGCCTGATTCTTCTTGGAGGCTGATAAACTTTATGGCAGCAGCCAACACCTACAGAGCATTAATGTCAGGTCTCAGTTTCTCTATAAATGATGCTTCCTTGATTTTCCTTCTATGCATGTTTCTCTCAATCTCCAAAACAGATATTTTAATAGACACCATTTGGCCTTTATGCTTAATCCTCATGTGCAATGACCAGAGTTTTGTTCTCTGTGCACAATGCCTCAAATCTGCTAGATGTTCTTTATGTCTATTTTTCAAAGATCTACCTGATCCCCAAATATAGAATAAAGTGCAAACCCAGAGAATCTTGGAAAGTCAGGAAATTAAGGTGAATGTGGTTTGACAGCACCAATGAAACATAAACAACACTTAAACAACACTTAAACAAGTCCTTGGTAGCTAACGCAGAAATAGATATAGTGGGCATAACAGAAACATGGTGGAACAGTGAGAACCAGTCGGATACTTTTATCCCTGGATATAAACTCTATGGAAAAGAGAGGGAGGGGTGCCTTGGAGGTGGAATGGCACTGTATGTTAAAGAAGGGATAGAATCTAACAAGGTAGAAAACCTAGGTGGACTGGAGTCCTCCACAGAAACCCTGTGGGTGACAATACAAGGCCTGAAAGAGAACATGCTACTGGGTATGTGCTATTGCCCTCCGGATCAAAGCGCTGACTGGGAGTTGCAGCAGAAAATGAGGGAGACGTCAAGGAGAGGCAGGGCTGTAATAATGGGTGACTTCAATTACCCACACATAGACGTGGCAAATTCACAGTCAGGTAATGACAGAGATATTAAATTTCTAGATATACTGAATGACTGTGCCCTAGAACAGTTGGTCTTGAAACCAACCAGAGAGAAGGAGACCTTGGCCTTAATTCTGAGTGGCACCCAGGACCTGGTGCATGATGTCAGTGTCATCGACCCTTTAGAGAAACGTGACCATTGTGCAGTCAAATTCAGCATACATGTGGGGAGAGAATCACCAAGGAAGTTTAAAACAGACATTTTGAATTTCAGAAGAGGAAACTTCTCCAAAATGAGGAGTATGGTGAAAAGAAAGCTCACAGGGAAAATCAAGAGAGTCACTTCACTCCAGAATGCATGGAGTTTACTTAAAACCACAATACAAGAAGCCCATTTAGATTGTATACCCAAAGAGGAAAGGTACCACTAAGTCCAGGAGAATGCCAGCATGGCTAACAGGTACCATCAAGGAAGCCATAAAAGGGAAGAAGACTTCCTTCTGAAACTGGAAGGCCTGTCCAAATGAAGAGAACAGAAAGGAACACAAACTCTAGCAAAAGAAATGCAAGGTGACAATAAGGGAGGCCAAAAGAGAGTTTGAGGAACATTTAGCTAAAAGTATCAAGGGGAATAACAAAAACTTCTTTAAATACATCAGAAGCAGGAAACCTGCCAGGGAGGCGGTTGGACCATTAGACAATGAGGGAGTGAAAGGGATTATTAAGGTGGATATGGAGGTTGCAGAGAAGCTAAATGAATTTTTTGCGTCCGTCTTCACAGCAGAGGTTACTGAGCATATACCTGTTCCTGAACCAGGCTTTTGGGGGATGGAGGCTAAAGAGCTGAGTCAGATAGAAGTGACACGAGATGATGTTCTAAACTGTCTGGAAAATTGGAAAACTAGCAAATCTCCAGGGCCAGATGGCATCCATCCAAGAGTCCTCAAAGAACTCAAATGTGAAATTGCTGACCTCCTTGATAAAATATATAACTTATCCGTGCAATCGGGTTCTGTACCACAGGTCTGGAAAGTAGCAAATGTAACACCGATTTTCAAAAAGGGATTCAGGGGCGATCCGGGAAATTACAGGCTGGTTAGCTTAACGTCTGTTCCAGGCAAATTGATGGAAAGCATCCTCAAGGATAAAATTGTGAAGCACATAGGACAACAGGCCCTGCTGGGAGTGAACCAGCATGGCTTCTGCAAAGGTAAATCTTGCGTCACAAACCTTTTGGAGTTCTCTGAGAGTGTCAACAAGTGTGTGGATCAAGGTGATCCAGTTGACATAGTATACCTGGACTTCCAAAAAGCTTTCGACAAAGGTCCTCACCAAAGACTTCTGAGGAAACTTAGTGGTCATGGGATAAGGGGACAAGTACATGTGTGGATTGCTAACTGGTTGAAAGACAGGAAATAGAGGGTAGGTATGAATGGAGAGTTTTCACAATGGAGGGAAGTAAGAATTGGGGTCCCCCAGGGATCTGTACTGGGACTGGTGCTTTTAAATTTATTCATCAATGATCTAGAAGTAGGGGTAAGCAGCGAGGTGGCCAAATTTGCAGATGATACCAAACTCTTTCGGGTAGTGAAATCCAAAACGGATTGTGAGGAGCTCCAAAAGGATCTCTCCAAACTGGGTGAGTGGGCGACTAAATGGCAAATGTGGTTCAGTGTTGGCAAGTGTAAAGTGATAAGGACATTGTAGAACTGGAAAAGGTGCAGAAGAAGGCAACCAAGATTATCAGGGGCCTAGAGCACTTTTTATATATGAGGCAAAGCTACAACACCAGGGGCTTTTTAGTTTAGGAAAAAAGACGACTACGGGGAGACATTATAGAAGTCTATAAAATCATTCATGGCATGGAGAAAGTGGAGAGAGAGAAATTCTTCTTCCTCTCACATAACACTAGAACCAGAGGTCATTCTATTAAATTAATTGTCAGGAAATCTAGGACCAACGAACGGAAGTACTTCATATTCAACTTGTGGAATTCTCTGCCACGAGATGTGGTGACAGCCAACAACCTGGATGGTTTAAAGAGGGTTTTGGATAATTTCATGGAGGAGAGGTCTATCATTGGCTAGTAGTTGGAGGGCTAAGGGCCACCTCCAGCCTCAGAGGCAGTATACCTCTGAGTACTAGTTGCAGGGGAGTAACAGCAGGAGAGAGGGCATGCTCTCAACTCCTGCCTGTTGCTTCCAGCAGCATCTGGTGGGCCACTATGTGAAACAGGATGCTGGACTAGATGGGCCTTGGGCCTGATCCAGCAGGGCTGTTCTTATGTTATTATTAGTCAACTCTAGATTTTATGATAGGAGATGTGCTGTACAAGATTGTGGAATTTTTGAATGGGGAAGGAAACTGTGGAAAGAAAGGTACAATATATAATATTCAATGTTTAGGTTTGACTTCATTCTATATTGGGTAATCCAGTAGATTCCCTAATATAGAGGCGTTGATCGATGCCATAAAGTTTATTAGCCTCTGAGAAGAATCTCTCCCCTCCCCCCTTGCTCATTATCTCTCCGCCAGTCATGGAACAGAGCGTTATCCGGGGCAGGGGGTGGAGGCTGGCCCTGCTGTGCCCCCAGATCCACTTTGGGATGCTCTGGTATCCCCCAAAGGTGGGGAATGGGGCATCCTCAAATCCTCATTTTTCCCTATGGGAGGAATACAAACATTGAAAAATACTTCAAAAATTAACCATTTATCAGAAGTGTCCAATTGCCTTGGAGTTTGGTGGGTGGTAGGCACCCCTGGGTGCCTAACACCAACCCCAGCTTTTTGCCCCTAGGTTCTCCACATAAGGAATAATGGGCAATAATAATTTTTTTTTCAAAAATTCATTAAAATTATATGATTGCTTTGGAGTTTGGGTGGTAGTTGGCACCCATGGGTGCCTACCACCTAACCCAGTTTTTGAGGCTCAAACCGGTTCAAACCAGTTCAAACCGGACCAAAGCAGGGTTCAAGCAATACCAAAACTGAACCTCCCCACCCTGGTTTAAACCCGGTTTGAATTTGAACTGAACTGGGCAAACCGGTTTTGTGCATATCCGTAGTGCTGTCAAGCAGCCTGCTTGTGACCGCCATTCTGCTTCCCCATGCCTGTGGGAGCACATGACCTGACTCATGGCACATATGCCACGCATCTCATGATGGCAGGGTGAGGGGGAGTGGAGACTGCAGCAAGGAACTTGCCCAGCAAGGGCACGGAGAACAGGGCCGTCCTCTGGGCCTCCTCTGAGCAGGGCGATCTCCCCCAGCCACACTTGGACAGACCCAGTGCTGGCACACTTCCCACTCAACCTGCCCTGCTCTCTTTCCTCCATCTCCTCCTCAACTTGCACCGCCATGATGTGCGTGCGCCCTTGCACACTGAGAGCCAGTCAGCATGGAACCGTGCTGCATGCACAAGGCAAGGAGGGAGGAGGAGAGCACATGAGGTGAGGACCGCACAGTAGCAACAGGAGGGAGCCAAGCAGAGCTACTGTATGGGGCCAAGCAGCCAGGCGAGTGTCTGGCAGGCAGCAGTAGCAGGTGGCAGCCACTGACTTTGGAGGCTGAGACTCTGCACCTTTTTTTCCATCTAGGACCAGCCACCGCCACCACTGTTGGTTCCCTTCCCTGCTGCATACATTTCTTCCCAACAGCTGGTCCCTCCCTCCCTGCCACCGATCCACCCACCCCATGCACTGAAGCAGAAGCATTTCTGGCTGTGTGTGGCTTCTTCCTTCCTTCCTTCCTTCCTCCTGCTGTTCTTCAGTGTGTGAAGTGCTTGCCCAGGAGAGAAAGAGGGGGGAGAGAGAAGGCTGCAAGGGGCACCTTTTCTGAGCATAAGTGAGTTGGAGGGCAAGGGAAAGGCCAGAAGAGGGGAGGGAGAAGAAGAAAGGAAAAGTGAGAGAGAAAGAGGGTAGGAGGAAGAAAGAGGGCTGTGGGAGTGAGTAGAGGACCAGGCAAGGGTGACCCACCACCACCTAATGACGCAGCAGGGAGGTAACTTGCCTACAGAGCAAGAGGTTGCTGGTTTGAATCCCAGCTGGTATGCTTCCCAGACTATAGGAAACACCTATATCAGGCAGCAGCAATATAGGAAGATGTTGAAAGGCATTTTCTCATACTGTGTGGGCAAAGGAAATGGTAAACCCCTCCTTTATTCCACCAAAGAAAACCACATGGCTCTGTGGTAACCAAGAGTTGACAGCAACTTGACGGCACAACTCTGCTTTTTCTTTACTTTAACTTTACTATTAAAATAGTATTTTAATCATGCTTTGAGGGGCAATTTGGATGAAGCTACCCACTGCATAGTAACCTACCTAACAGGGTTGTTGTGAGGAAAACCATCCATGTACGCTGCTCTGGGTTCCTTGGAGGAAGAATAGGATATAAATTTAGTAGTATAAACTGTGCCCAGCCATTCCAGAATTCTTATAACATAGCAAGTAGGACTTCCCACCACCACCAAATTAGTTGCCACCCCCCAACCTCTTACTAAATGATTCCCTTGCTAAATCTATACCCTGTTCTTCCTCCAAGGAGCCCATAGCAGTGTACATGGATGGTTTTCCTCATAATAACCCTGCTAGGTAGTAGGGGTGTGCAATTTGGGTTTTTGGCAATTTGGTTCAGAACCTGAACCGAATCACCCCCGTTCTGTTCTGTGCCCGAATATGGGCTACCCGAATCACCCCTGATTTGGTTCGGATTCGGATTAAATCCGAATCCGAATTGATTCGGGTAAAAAAACAGGTCCCAGGGGCAAAATAGTGGGGTGGAGTGGTAGTGCCCAATGGGTGGAGGCTACCACCCAAATTTCAGGGGGATTGGTCAAAGGGCTGATTTTTGGTGAATTTTTGAAGTTTTAGTGTCTTTGGGGCAGATAGGGAGCATAACGTGGGATCTGGGTCAAAAGAGTGGGGTGGGGTGGTAGTGCCTAATGGGTGGAGGCTACCACCCCAATTGCAGAGGGATTGGGCAAAGGGCTGATTTTTGGTGAATTTCTGAAGTTTACGTGTCTTTGAGGTTTTCCCCCATGAAGGGTGTATCGCTTCACGTCGGGGGGAAAGGGGTGTCCTAGTGCCGGGTGGGGTTGGTGGTAGTGCCGGGTAGGGGCAAGGAAGCTACCTGAATTTTTTCAAAGGATTTGGGCAGAGGGCTGATTTTTGGTTAATTGTTGAAGTTTTCGCGTCTTTAAGGTTTTTCCTCATAAGTTATAATGGAGCTTTCATCAGCCCCATAAGTGCACTTAGGGGGTGCTGGGGTGGCCCAGAGTGAGTGGTGGTGTAGTGCACATAGGGTGCCAACCATCCCCATGGGTTTCTAACCCATGGAGTACAGGGTTCTGTTGTTTCAAAGGTTTTCTGAGTGTGGATTCTATGATATCAAATTAGAGTGGATTCATGGTGTCTCATTGAAAATCTCATTTGCTATCATAGAATCCACACTCAGAAAACCTTTGAAACAACAGAACCCTGTACCCCATGGGTTAGAAACCCATGGGGGTGGTTGGCACCCTATGTGCACTACACCACCACTCGCTCTGGGCCACCCCAGCACCCCCTAAGTACACTTATGGGGCTGATGAAAGCTCCATTATAACTTCTTATGAGGAAAAACCTTAAAGACGCGAAAACTTCAACAATTAACCAAAAATCAGCCCTCTGCCCAAATCCTTTGAAAAAATTCAGGTAGCTTCCTTACCCCAACCCGGCACTACCACCAACCCTACCCCACTCTAGGACACCCCTTTCTCCCCGACGTGAAGCGATACACCCTTCATGGGGAAAACCTTAAAGATGCGTAAACTTCAGAAATTCACCAAAAATCAGCCCTCTGCCCAATCACTCTGCAATTGGGGTGGTAGCCTCCACCCATTAGGCACTACCACCCCACCCCACCCTTTTGGCACAGATCCCACGTTATGCCCCTATCTGCCCCAAAGACACTAAAACTTCAGAAATTCACCAAAAATCAGCCCTTTGCCCAATCACTCTGCAATTGGGGTGGTAACCTCCACCCATTAGGAACTACCACCCCACCCCACTATTTTGCCCCTGGCACCTGAAATTCGAGCAGATGTCACATCCAACCTTTTTGCATTGAAGTCAATGGGATGCAAAAAGGCGGGAAATTCAAATAGATGTTATAGCTCAAAACGGAGGGGGGGGGGGAAGAAGGCAAAAAAATGGAGGTCCGAATCACCTGAATTTTCGGGCCAGAAATTTGGGTGATTCGGCTTGTGTCCGAAATTTCTCGGATCTTTTCATGGGTGATTCGGTTCGGCCCCGAATCACCTGAAATTCGCTGTTTCGGGCACAGATCGTTCTGTGCCCGAAACGTTTTGCACATCCCTACTAGGTAAGTTATCATGCAGGATGAGTTGTTTAGATCTCGCTCAAGTTCAATCAGGAAGGTTGAATTCTGAATGCACGTGCACATACACTGCCGCCCTGAGCAAATCTCATCTTGAACACACATGGAGGGAAATAAAGGGAACACTGAACACACACACCCAGAGGATGGGGGGCGGAAACAGAGGGAATACACTGTTTGCTTGCTTCTTGCTCTTGCTTGTTTCTGTAGCCTCAGCTTAGCTTTGGCCAGTGTGCCTTTGTTTAGTATCAGCAGCTTGTAAGGAGGGAGGGTGCAGGATGGGGGGGTGGGTTAGTTGCTTGCTTTTTGCTCTTTGCTTGCTTGTGTGTGTGTGTGTGTGTGTGTGTGTGTGTGTGCGTGCTTGCTTGTTTGCTTCTGCAGCCTACGCTTTAGCCATGGCCAGTGTGCCTATGACGAAGGTAGGACAATTAATTTGGTGGTGGTGGGGAGTCCTACTTACTATTGAAATATCGAGGAGGCCCCACACATACTGATCTGCCCCCAGCCCCGCACCCCACTAGGGACAGCCCTGGCAGGATCAGACTGTTTAAGAAGATTCTCACTTCTAGGCTACATAGACTAACCGTGGAGCACTGGAAGGTTGCACCCATGTGCCAAGCACAGAACAAGCAGAGGAGTGTCATGCCAGGCAATCGGGGAAGGAGATGCATGGAGTGTCAAGCAGTTGGATTGGAATGCGTAGCACCACAGAGTGAGCCTGGTGCAGTCGGGGCAGGGAACTGTGCAGCATGGCCAGCATTGGAGTCACGTAGAAAAAGAGGAGGGACTGGGGGAAGAAGGGGCGAGGAGAGGCATGTGGGAGGGGGCAGGCGAAAGAAGGCGGGTAGGGTTTATTCTGGTCTCATGGGAGCCCCCACTGCGCAAGGATGAATGTGCCAGGTGGGCTGTGCACCCTCTGCCCGCATGTGAGTGTGGGGTGGTTGGGGGCAGAGCAAAATTGGCCAAGGGCTCCATAACCCTTTGAGCTGGCACTGGCCCCATCTATAATAATGACAAGCATGTGTTAATAACATTGACCATGCTGTACTCACTTATTATACACCCTGCTCCTAATTATGGCATGTAGCAAGAGCTTGTCATTATATCAGGGGTATGTCCACAACTGTAGTAAGGTTTAAGGGGAGGGCCTCATTGACAGCAACTGCTGGGAGGGTGGGCCTTCCCCAATAGGCTAAAAAGTCTGGGGGATTCAAAGCAGAAGGTCCAATCTAGAGGGTTTGGGTGGGAACTCTACACACAGCCACCTACTGGAAATTTTTCACACAGGGCTTTTAAAGCCCTTTAACTTGCATGTCCTCTGGAATGGAGGGGGTACATTCACATATCAGCCAGATTTACCCTGAAGTCCCTGCGAGTTATTGGGGAGCAGTTCATACACAATTTGGGTGTGGTTTTTTTTACTGTGCATTAATGTGCAGCCTGATTTATATCCGGGGCTAAAAAACCACTTTGTGTGTTGGTTTTTTGGGACAACCAAGTTTGCAGTAAAGCCTCCTCGTAAACTCATGGTAAAGCCTGCTGTGTGTAAAAGTCCCTGGAGAAGAGAAAGCTTTGTTCAGCTGGTTCAGTCTGTCCCAGGAGGGCCTTGAGGAAGCAATCAGCTGAGAGCTGCTAGGGATATGAGAAGGCTGCAGCCTGTAAGTCAAAAGTTAGAACCAGGCCAGCTGGATGAGTTAGAGACATTTGTTTGTTTTTTGCTGATTGCTTAAAATCTGTGTTGCCTACATTTTATGAAACTCTTTCTTAACACTGTTCTTATTGCATACTGTAGCGGATTACAAGCCTTTGTCTCGGAGCAAGCCCATGTGAGGGGAAGAAAAATGCTGAATCATTGCCTCTATGCTTTCCAAGCAAAGGCTTCTCGCTTTAAAGTTTCCTGTACCCAAATATTGTTCTCAAACACTGTACTGTAGTTTCAAATGGCTGCCACCACCACCTGGTTATCAACAGAGCTTAAATCCACCCCCACCCCCCAGGCTTGGGTGGAAATCCCAGGGAAACTCTCCTGCTTTTGCTACTGGAAAAGTATAAAAAAACCTTCCATCTGCAAGCTTACACGTGGTGAGAAAACTAACATCTGCCAAGCTCCTGAGGTCAGAGGTGTGTGCACCAGAGTGAGACCCCCGCCAGCCCCCTTTCTTTTGAGTCAAAAATCCACTCAGAGAGGCTTTTAAAATGCAAAGGGGGAAAAAGAGAAATAAACTTTATTCAAAATACTACAGACATCTTCTGGCTGTGGTTCTCTCATCTCTTAGTTACAGGTAAACAAAAGCAATACTCAGTGGTTGCAAGAATAATTCAAAAAGCACCCCAGATGATATTGGGGTGGCACACTTTAAAAATCATGGTTACCTCGTAGCAAAGAACATGGATGTAAGAAAATACAAAACCACCTTTAAAAGTTTACAGTGAGGCGGGTCTCACGATCAGTAATACCCGCTTTTGCCGATACTACGGGGAGAGTGGGCTAAGCCCACTCTCCCCGCAGACGATCGCTGCAGGAGCCCTGGGCAGCCGTATCAGCCACCCACACAATTGCCGGCTCCGTGACGGAGCCGGTGGGGGCTGGGGGGAGCGGGGGCCAATCAGCTCCCACAAGCTCTAGCATGCCCTGTGCGAGTGCGCAGGGCATGCTGGCGAGACCCCTGGAGCTGGGAGGTGGCTTTCCCCCTCCCCTCCGGGGGTCTTCTTGTGAGTAGCTGCGCCATACTACTCCTAGCCCGATTTTTGTTGATGGTGAGAATAGCCACAGTGTCTTTTGCAACACCCTAGCTGGATGAGTGCAGGCTTAGCTTATTTACTTTACAGGTAAAAAAAAAATGGAATGGTTTAAGGGATATACAAAACACACGAAAGAAATATAAGTTTCTAATGCAAAATCTGACTAACAAACTGTTCCCTATGCTGAATCCCCTTTTCCTTGAAAATTCACCCAACACCTGATGAGAATCAGGCTTCCTGCAATCCTGTCTCTCAAGGATCTGCAGAGGTCCTTCCATGAGAGAAATCTCCAGGCTAGCTTATAACCATGAGGGAACAAAACTCCATTTCTCCTCACTAAGCCCTCCACCTGTGCCTCTCTCACCTCCAGCCTAGCTGCTTCTAACAAAGGAACACTTCTCTTCTCCTTCTTGGCTCTCTCAGTCCCACCCACCTGGTGTGCTGTTTGGCAGATCCCTAGAGTTCACCAGCCTGTCAATCAGGACAGGGATCACTTTCAGTTTACTCTTTAGGGGATGGGGCTGATCACTACACATACTTTTTCTTTAACTCTAATAATAAACCCTTGTTGTTGAAGTGTGGTAGTCTTCATTTGGGTTTGCCATAGTCACATGCCTCTGAAGGTCTAGGACTGCTCAGTACCTTTTGGGAGGGTTTGCCACTTTACACCCCTCCCCCAGTTCCAAGAACCTTATATGGAGAGTGGGTTCCCCCACATCAAAATAAAGTGGATTGTGGCAGCCTACTTTGAACACCTCAATAGCAATAGCAATAGCACTTACATTTATATACCGCTCTATAGCCGAAGCTCTCTAAGCGGTTTACAATGATTTAGCATATTGCCCCCAACATTCTGGGTACTCATTTTACCGACCTCGGAAGGATGGAAGGCTGAGTCAACCTTGAGCCCCTGGTCAGGATCGAACTTGTAACCTTCTGGTTACAGGGCGGCAGTTTTACCACTGCACCACCAGGGGCTCAAGTCAAGGATTCAACCCCAGTGGACTCCCCACTCCTCCTCTGGCTTGGATAGGAGTCATGACAGCAACTCTGCCCCTTCTACTTTTAATACACTGGGTGTGTCTTCTAACCTGATGTTTCTGCACTTCCCCCTTTTCTTTTGTCTTGTGGGGCCAAAGACTCAGGCTACATTTTAGAGGGATGCTTTTCTTCTCTGCCTTTTGTTAAACTCCAAGCTTTTGTCCTCTGCCTTAAAAAAAAAACACAAAAAACCCAAACAGCCAGAGTAGACCCTTTGTCTAAGAAGGGCAGGTGGAGAAAGCCTGCTTAAACCTTTTTTCTCTGGGCATTTCTTAGCTGAAAACCACTGTGTTCCCTGTGTGGGGAAAGTTACAGAAAAGATAGAGGGCCTCTGTGCCTTTTATCCCATGGGTAGAAAAGCAACTTGAGGAGGATGATTTTGAACCAAAGAAGTACTTGAGAGGGAAACGATTAAGCATCTTCTCTCCACCTACCCTTTTGCTGCCCTGACTTAAGTCTTGCTTTAAAACAAAACAAAACAAAACAAAACTGGGAAAGAAAAGAAATATGGAACTCCATCTATTGTGTGGTTTCACAGCCAAAAGGCTTCCTGAAAGTATGTACTTGAGTAAAGCCCAGTGAAGTTTTTTTCTTTAATCTCAGTATGAACTTTGGATAATAAAGGCAATTGGTCTCTGCTGTAAAGTAGTATGATGGAGGGAGTGGGGCACAAAGAATCACTTATAGGTAATGTAATTTTAACTCTGTGTGTTTTCTGTTTATAATTTAGCTGGCTCTGCATTTCTGAACCCTGAAGGGGATTCTGGAACAGAAGCGGATAATGACCCCCAGCTGACCTTTTATACAGACCCATCGCGGAGCAGGAGGCGAAGTAGGGGTACGTAGTAGCAGCAGGGGTGGGGCAAGGGTCACAAAACAGCATGCAGAGTTGGAGACTCTTGAAGGCCAGACTTTGCTGTCTGTGTCCTGATTACATGATGGACTCTGGTAAGCACCAAGCTGAGAGGAATACGGTGAGAAACCGCCTTTGGATTTCCTAGTGTCTTAATTCTAGAGTTCCTTCAACACTATCTGTGTCAACTTGGTCCATTCGTTAAGGACTGGAGGCGTTAAAAGGAAAGGCATTTGAGCCAAGCATAGAGCATATCCGTAGAGTTGCTGGATGTGATCTCTCGGGTATGACCTAGCAACTCTTTGTGCCAGTTCCTTGAGGACAGGCAGCATAACCTTTCAGGATCTTGGCTGTCAAACCCTCAGCCTGCCTTACAAAGCAGTTGCCCCCACACAATATTTTCAGAGAATTATTATTTATATATCAACTCTTTATAGCACGATGTGCTCTCTAGACATAGTACTATATAGAGCAACATATGCACACACAAAAATACAGGATGGAGGTGCGGGAGGACTTTGCATCCTGAGGAGTTTACAGACCACATTTTTACAATGGATGAAATAATAAAGGGAGACGGAGAGGCCAAGGTAACCAAAGAGGAATGTGAGGACATACAATTAGATTTCATTTCAGCTGAGTATGAAGAATTGGGGAGTAAACCAAAGACTTTAAAGAACAGGTGGGGGTCAGTGGGAGGTGTGGCACTACAGAGGTTTTTTGCAGGGGGTGGGGGCATTCAAAAAATGGGACAGAAAAGTGGTTGGAGTGGATACAGCCAAATGAAATTCCTCTGTGTTCCCTTGATGACAACCACCATGGAAGCTATGCAGTAGTCTGGGGGCTGTCAGTTCTCTCTTACTTAATGGCAACTGCACACGTATGAGCTGCTCTGTTTAACTTTGCCAGCCTGGCCCCAAGAGAACACTCAAGATAGAGTCCTTGCAGAGTCCTGGTGTCCATCTGGCATCCAGGGCTGCCACTGAAAGTCTGTAAGCCCTGCCTTTGATCTGCCCACTGTCCTTCCTCAGAATGGAGATTGCAGTGGCCATGCCTGCCTGGAGGCGGGAAAGAAGAGAGGGCTGGTGGCAGTTGGTAGCAGCAGCAGCAGGTTGGGCAGCCCATGGGGGATGAGCTCTTCACAGGCCTGGCAGTGAAGCAAGTGGCTCAGCTGCTGTACAGCAGGCCTGGCAATGCAGGCCGCTTCGAGTTCCCTTTGTTCCCTGGTGTGTGTGTGTGTGTCCCTGCTTTGCTGAGAAAGGAGCTAATTAAGGCAAGACAGCTGATGGCCCCCAGTCCCCACTTGCCCACCCACCTACCCACCCTTGACCAGATCAGTAGTCCCATTTGTCTGCTGGCATGCAGCCCAGCATGACTGCCTCTCAATTCACCCAAGGAGCAGCAAATGGAGCGAACAGCCATGAAAAGTCTGTCTCTTCCTACTCCTCCCTCATTCCTCTAATTCCCCTCTTGATTTTATGTTGCTCTGTTGCTTGAGTGCCAATTTCCCCCCTTCCTCTTTCCCCTTGTGCAGCCACAGCCTGAGACCATACATACTTGCTTGGAAATAAGTCCTGCTGAGAGGGGTTTATTCCCAAGTAAGTGTGCATAGAACTGCAACCTTAACTTCATGTTTATCTTCTGCCTTCCCCCACCTTTCCCTCCCCCCTCTTAATTTGCTCTTCTCATTGTTTGCACACCTCTTTTTTCTTTTTCATTCCTTCTTTGTTTTGCGTTTCTGATTCCTCTCACTCAACCCCTTTTTCTTCCTTTCCCTCTTATAACGCATGCCATTGCATTGCTACTTGGAAGCAATTCCTGTTGAGTCCAGTGGGACTCACACTGTCAAGTCAGTGTGCATAGGATTTCAGCCTTAATTTTAGTGTGTTTGTTGTATACGCTTCCCCTTCTTCTTTGCTTCCATCTTTCTGGAGGGTGCCTCTCAGGTCATGCAGTGATCTTTTCATTCACTATTGAATAACTACAGACCACACACATCTCAGATATTTTGAGTTGTGGCTACTTAATGTGATGACACCTGTCCTTAAAAAAAAAAAACTGTTATCACTAGGGGGTATCTTTATTCCCTGCCTGGATGCCCCTGCAATCCTTTTATCCAAGGATGTTAGCAGGTGTTCAAGGAGCATCTTTCACTTTTTCCACTTTGCTCTATGCCTAAACTACATGGAGTAGAATTGGGTCATTCTGCCTTTTTCTCAGCAGATGAGTTGATGAAGAAAGGGTTTCCTCAAGGTAGAAAGCTTGAAAACCACTGCTCTAGATAAATGTAGATGTAGAGTGAAAATCAGAATGCAAAGCCTACATTATTTGAAGCCCTGCCTTTAAAGAAGGGCTCCCAGCAGAGCCGACACAATCCATCATCTTTTCCGGACTGATAAACACATTGCTATGATAGATTTCTCTCTGCATGAGCTGTCTGGATGAGATCTCTGAAACCCAAGCCCTGTCTATTCTTCTCACACATTACGGATCCCCAAGGCACCTAACTCTGCAGTGTCAAGGAGCTGGTTGTCATGGAGAAACCAACCCATGGAAAGGACCAGGGGTGGGGGTGGGGAGTTAAATATTTAAGGAATGCCCTTGTTTTCCTTTGGACCAACATCATCCAAGGCCAGGCACTAAGGTGTGCTTCTACATTGAAGTCTCTTAAATCCAATGATTTGCAAACTCACGCGCCCCTGAAAAATTGCACTAATTGTATTGAAATTATTTTTATTTCACTCAAAAAATCCTAGAACTGTCTCATTTGAGCAGTATCCTCTAAATTAACATCAAATTTCATTACCGACAAAATTTGCCCTCGGAATGGCACCCCAGGGCAGCCTTTCCATTACGCAGAGCGGTTACCTCAGGCAGCAGATTATTAGGGCACCAATAAGGTGCCAAGATGCTCTTCTTCCCCTTGTCTTAAAAAGGGGTGTGTGTGCTCACAACAGGGTATAGTCTCTGGCACCCTATGTCAGGCATACAGAGGACTTGAGCTGCCGCTGATGGCACCTCAGAACTGCCATTGTGTGAGGTCTAGAGGTCCCCTCTGATGGTTTGACAAGAGTGAGAGCTGCTGGCTGGCCTTCTGTTGTGGCTAGGTGCTAACTGGTAGCCAGTACAACAATTTCTTGCTCAGCAAGTGTCCAATGGCACAAGGGGAGGGAGAGGGTTCTCTCTAGCCCTGTGAAGTCTCAGCCTGACCTGGATCCTCAGAGTGGACTGTAGACTAAGTGAAAGCCAGGCCACTCTTAGGCTGCCCATGGCTGCTCTGTGTGGGGGCTAGATGGTGAGATATAGTACCAGGTATGGGGGTCTAAGGGAAGTAAGTGGTGGCATACATTTTTGGGAAATGTGCTATAAATCAAGACCAAATATCAGATTGTGCCACTCTGGTCAGCTCTGTAGTACTTTATGCATCACTCTGTGCCCCTGAGAGTAGTTTTGCCTATAGCCTACTGAACCATGACACAGGTACTGGATGGTGTGGGAGAAATGGTCAGGAGTATAGGCTTGAGTCTATGCCAGGTCTGAAGAACATGTGACCCATCAGCCACATGTTATGGTCCTCTTGGTGCCTTTCTGCCTCTCTGTTTTGTTTTGTTTTTGTAAAAACATCTGCCACTTATGGCATCGCTGTCTCAGGTTAGCCATTGGTTACTTATTGTATTTGCAACTCTGTATTTCACAAAGTAGCAGCAGCCTGGGTCAAGATGACAAGAGCTGTTGCTCAGAACCCTGAATAGTGAGAGGGCCACAGGCAAGCTTGCTGCTTTTCAGGGTTGACATTGCAGAAGGCGTTTGTTTTTTTGTTTTTTGGTGTGGTGGTGGTGGTGGTGGTGGAATGGGGAGAGAGTTTTCTTAGGGGTAGGTACAAGATTCACAGGAAACGTCAAAGGTTTTTTCATGGATATAGTCATTACTACTGCTTAGCATTTATATAGTACAGGAGAACTTGGCTTCTCATGAGGGTTCCATTCCTCGCCTACTGTTGCAAGTAATGGAACCACGAGTAACGAGGCATTAGGGCTATGGGGAAAGCGGGGTTAGGTTTTTTGGGTGGGGGAAGTTCTAAGTGGGAAAATGGCTCCCAAACGACCCGAAACTCACTATGGTGTGCTCCGCGGGTCCCCAGTGTGCCCAGCAATGTCCTCCAAAGAATGAAATGCCTCCAAAAATTAAGAAACATTGTGGGGGGGATGTCTGTTGCTGTTTTTTGTTTAAATGAGCCACAAAATGGCTCCTCCTGCCTCCTCCCGGGCTCTGTGAAACACTATCGTGACCGGAAGTGACTTCCATGGTCACTTCCGGCCCTCTAGGAATTGTGAATACCTAGATTTTAACCCCTTCGTATCCACAGATAGTGAAAAAAGGTGTCAGTGAGACACCCCATGGATATGTGGAATCGCGAATAGTGGTTCCACAAATAACGAGGTTTTCCTGTACTTTCAAGTGTTCAAAGCACTTCACATACATTATCTTGCTATAAGGCTTAAGGTAGGTCAGTGGTGTTGTTACTCCCATAGATTGTAGGTGGTGGGCTGAAGCTGCAAGTGTGAGAGTGTGGATTGTCCACGTCTTGTCTTAATGTTTCATGGCAGAAGTGAAATTTGAACCACGTATTTCAGTCTCTCAGCCACTGCTTCACCAGCTCTCAAGATTGCATTGCAACAAAGCATTGAATTTTAAGAGCATAGGAACATAACATTTTTTGTGGTTACTTATACTTTATCATTAACAAAAAAAAGCAGCATTATCAGTACACATCAGTAGCTATGGCTACTTCAGGTCCAGCCCAGATCAGCCAGGAAGCTACATCCTGATCTCAAAAGGCAAAGTGACTGGCCAGAGTCCCCAGTTTGGGAACAGTTTGGTCCTCAGTTTGTAACCTACCTACAAAACATATTAATAAACACCTTCAAAACAGAGCACAGTTTCAAGTACATGGCAAATCACAAGAGATCACATCTTGCTGTCACAGCAAGGTTAATCCACAGTTTCTCCTTGCAATGAATGACTTCTCTGGAGTCTGCCTGATTTTCCACAAATACTACTGAAAGCAAGTGCATACATTTTTGTGAGCAGGGTAACAACTGATTGGACGCATTTGGCCCAGAAGGTTCCCTGCCCTTGTTGTATGGCAGCTAGCTGTCTGTCCATCTGGATGCCAAGCTGCCTTTCAGAACTGGATCCGTTTCAGGAAAGAAGGGATGGTGCATTGCACAACTTGCACAGCTTGTTGGGTTGGAAAGTGTTGCTTAGGCATAAAGCTAACATCTGTGCTCTTAATACCCAACAAGTAGTTTTCTTAAGGGCTGGGAAATATGGCCCTGGAACATACTGACATTGTTTCCATCCGTCCCTAAAATCACTGTCACAATCCTGCTAATGTTGAGCCTTGGTTAATATTTCAGCTGTTCTGAAAATGTGGTACGTGGTATCATGATTAGTTGCAGCAAAATCATATTAACCACTCTGCTAATGTAACCATGATAATTACATCTTGACTCACTATGTCCTAAATTGACTGGCTGAATACTGATGGGAGAGAATCAGTGGGGTGTAGTGGCTATAGTGTCAAGATAATATTTTGGAAACCCCAAGTTCAAATTGCTACTCAGCTGCTAAGCTCATTGGGAGGTCCTACGGCACTCACTATTATCAACAGCACCATCATCAGTTGTTCTTTCTATAGTGCTTAACGTGTACTAAGTGCTTTAGAATAAATAAAAAAATTCAAAACAGTCCCTATCCTCAGACATACAATTTAATAAGACAGAGACAAAAGGAATGAGAAGAGGGGATAAATAGAAATATGCTATATTGATGCCAGGTTAAAAGGAATAAAATTAAAAGTAACTAGAAGCTATCAATAACTATACAAGATGATCATGCTGGGAAAGCAAGAGAAAAAGATAAGTTTTTGAATGCTTTTTAAGAACCGAAGTAGCCAAATGAATGCTGGAAGAGAGTTTCATAGGTGTGGTGTAGTTAGAGAGCTTGAATCAGGACTGAGGAGACCTGAGTTCAAATCCCCATTCTGTTAGAGAGCTTTCTTTATCTCTGTAACATAGAGAGGATATGCTAGCGGGAAGATTTCTTTATCTACCCCAGCTGCAGTGGAAATGCACTGGTAAGGGGAGCTCTGCTTATTAATATTGTCTAGAGACATGGAGTTAAAGTTCTAAATT
This sequence comes from Hemicordylus capensis, assembly GCF_027244095.1. NCBI lineage: Eukaryota > Metazoa > Chordata > Lepidosauria > Squamata > Cordylidae > Hemicordylus > Hemicordylus capensis. The sequence goes on from NC_069660.1 coordinate 158,983,222, forward strand.
TATTTAGGAAATCCATCAGGAGGTAGATAAGGCCTACATGCCTTGCTGCTAGCTACATACAGGAAGAAGGGGAAGGGAAAAGGAAGTCTGTCTCCCCTCCCCCGCTCCAGTTGAGAGAATGAAACCTGAGACTATCAATCTTACAAAGGGGAAGTAGAAGAAGCGTAGTCAGAGAGGGGATTCCCTTGCTCACTGTCTCTACCCCCAGTGCTCCTAGTGGTCACTAGGGTTGCTGGTGCCAAGAGTCAATGCCATCGGGAGCTGCATCTACAACACATTCAGCCATGAAACTCACTGGGTGACTCTGGGCCAGTCACTTCTCTCTCAGCCTGACCTACCTCGCAGGCTTGTTGTGGGAATAAACATAGCCATATACATCACTCTGGGCTCCTTAGAGGAAGAACGGGATATAAATGTAAACATAAATAAAAATATATAAATAGAGGTCCTTATCAAGAGAGCACCGGAGGTTCAACAAATGAACTAGAATTGGGAGAACAAAAGTAATAAGAACACAGCGAAACCAAAGCACAGTGATAAGGTGGTACGAGATCATGTAGATGTATAGGTAAGAAAAAGAAGCTTAAATTTTATATGAGCATATAATGGAAGCCAGTGAAGAGATTTCCAAAGATGGTGATATGGTTAATCAGCAAGATAAATGAACTATGTGGAAGAATTTAGAACTGAGACCACAAAAATGAATAGCAAAACAAGAAAAAAGAACGTTAAATAGTGGTACAATAAGCTGTAGGTGGTTAGATGAGTGTTTGGAGAGTGTTTCTCTAGAATTAGAGAAGGCTGGTTCTTGGCAGTATTGTAAAGTTAAAAATGACATGCTTGATAAACAGAAACAGAAGAATGAAACACAACACCTAATCTATTGGCAGATACAGAAGACTGAAAATTAATGTTATTAAAAGAAAATGTTGTTGGATAAAGGTGTAGGAGGAAAAACAAGAAACCCAGCCTTCTGTGTCTTAAATATCAGATAATAAGGCTCTCCACATAGGCAGTGTGGAGAGCCTAAGAGGTTTCTGTGGGGAGAACGGGCTTGACCCGCTCTCCCCGCAGATGAGCAGGCAGCTTGCCCTGGTTGGCCAGATCGGCCACCCACACGATTACCGGCTCCGTCACATAGCCGGTTGGGGTGGTGGGGATTGGGGCCTCCTGGCCCCTGGAACTCCTAGCATGCCCTGCGTGAGTGTGTGGGGCATTCTGAGGAGCACCCTGACGCCAGGAGGCTTGTTGTAGCCTCCCGGTTGGGGGGCTACCCGTGAGTTTCTGTGGTGTGGAGCCATGCTGTGGTGACACACGATCAAACGAATGCACTCCGCTAACCTCATTTAAGGAGGGGGCAATTAAGCGGCCTTGCCGCCAGGAGCCGCATAGCTCCCGGCGGTTCACACAGTCGGTGGAAACTGGGCTGGGCTCCTTTAGCCCAGTTTCCACCATGTGTGAGAATAGCCTCAATGCCTAAACATTCATAAGGAGATTGCAAAAAGGAAGTTGAAGGTTGGAGAAAACCAAAGGAGAATGAGAATAAATTGAGAAATAGAACTGAAGTTAATCCACGTTACAATATCTACAAAGACCAAAATAGCTGATGAGCTTACCAAAAGGAAGAGTATAGAGTAAAGGACCAAGGAAAAAACCCTGAAGAACACTGTCACACATGGGAGAAAAAGAAAAATGGGTGTAGTTTACAGGAACATTGAAAAAAACATGCACTGAGATAAGAATGAAACCAAGTAAAAGCAGTGCTATGGAAACTCAGGGTGATGAAAAGACAAAAGAATATAATAAATCAAATGCAAAAAAGAGCTGGTCTTGTGGTAGCAAGCATGAATTGTTCCCTTTGCTGAGCAGGGTCTGCCCTGGTTTGCATTTGAATGGGAGACTACATGTGAGCACTGTAAGATATTCCTCTTAGGAGATGGGGCTGCTCTTGGAAGAGCATCTGTATGCTTACATGCAGAAGATTCCAAGTTCCCTCCCTGGCATCTCCAAGATAGGGCTGAGAGAGATTCCTCCCTTCAACCTTGGAGAAGCTGCTGCCAGTCTGTGCAGACAATACTGGGCTAGATGGACCAATAGTCTGACTCGCTATAAGACAGCTCCTATGTGCCTATTTCAGAAAATAAAGACAGAAAAGATATCTGCAATTTCAAAATCTTGCAGTGAACAGTTTTGGTGATATAAAATGCATGCAAACCAGTTTGATATGGGACAAAGAGTTGCAAAACAAGAATGGTAGACATTAGACTCATTTGCATGATCAAGAATAGAATAGAAGCCTTCTATCCTAGTTGGGATCTGTGTGCTCTTCTGCTGTTTGTTTGTTTGATTGTCTGTCAGTTAAAAACAAGGTCGGAGGTGTCCTCTGTGATTGTGTGCTAAGCGGCAGCTGGATCAGAGGGCTTTCTATCCTTCCTCATTCAGCAACTGACAGACAAATCTCAGGAGTGTGCACAGCTCTTGAGCTAGCTCCCTCCCCTATTCTTGATCATGTGAATGCGCCTAATCCAAAGCAGCAAGAGGATCAGATCCTGGTTACCTATCCTGATTAAATGTGGTTTAACCACAGTGGTTTGACCAGGGTTGCACAGCAAATCTGCATTTTGAGAACCACCCCTGTGGGGCCCAGCAATCCTGGTTAACTCTTTTAACCAGGATTGTCAGGATTGTGGGAATGCAGCCAAGTCCCTAAATTGATTGGAGGCAGGGCAGAATACACATGCGATAAGTAAGGAGTATATTAGCATAGATGCAGGCAGACTTAGCAGTCAGCTACTACAATATTTTTGGAAAATCCAAAATAAAACATGCAGCAAATTTTATTTTCAGTTTTTGCTATATAAGTGAGCCTTTAAACAGTTGGTTAAAACACATAGACAATCCACACATTTTCTATGGCCTGGGGCAGGGTATATAAGCCGTTAAGCATGAGAGTTTGTCTAAGGCTTCAGGTTTAACTACCCTTCCTGCATATCTGAGCATTGCCTTCTTCCCTGCTGGGACATCATACCGGCTGTCAGAGATAGGAGACGGCAGGATGCCCTGACGCCCAGGGGACACGGATAGAGGCTGCCACTCAGGAACGCGTGTATGAGACAGTGATAGATCCAGTTTGGAGGGAGTGGGTGGAGTGACGTGCTCTACAGAGTGTCATTAATTACCCTGGGGAGTCTGATGTCTCTGCACTTGTGGGCTGGTAATGAGGGAGACTGCTGTTTGCAGCCATAGTCTCTCAGCTGATACTACTTTTGGTATTCTCTCATTCCTAAATCAACAAAAATGAGACAAATACTCCAGTAAGGCCTGTGTATTTGAGGCCTTTATTTCCAAAGATATTCAGTACAAGACATGGCCAAGTCACTGAGAATTCTCTGGACATCTGGTTTGACTATGTCCTCCTCACCTTCATTTGCCTCTGCATTTCATCTTGATGTCTGTATACCTCTTTCTTCTTCCCCAGGCCTCTTCCCTATTACCTTCAGGAACAGCTTGGTCATTTTGCCATAGACAATGGAGTTTCCTGCGGTTTTTGGGGTGGGACTGGGATTCACCCAATGCCCAGGCGAGGAGCACAGACAGGGGTGTGAGGAGCTTAGTGGGGGCTGGGGGACAAAGTCTGATCAGCAGCTCCCCCACCCACTGGGTGTTGCTTTGTGTACCCCAAGCCATGCCCCCTGCATCTGACACAAGGGGGTGGGGCCAGTGCCAAGTATTGGGCTCTCACAGCCCCATACTCAGCACTGGCCCCGCCCTCTGCATCTGACATCAGACACAGGGGAGAGGCCAATGCCCCGGGGAGAGTCCATCCCTCCCCAGTCAGCGTTGGGGAGGAGTCCATCCCTCCCCATTGAAACACTGGCTGGATATGCTGGCTGGAGAGAGGGGTGTGCTTCGGACTCAGTGGCTTAGCGAGATTGCTGGTGGCCCTTGTCCAGGCCACTGGCAGTGGCCCCTGCCACCCTAGCCACACACCCTGCCTGTGATGTCAGCATCTGACATCAGACTCACGGTGCTGTGCACCCCCATTTGAGAGTAAATTACAGCCAGCGCTGCATATGCAGCAGTGGCCAGGAGCACCTTTCCCTGCTTGTAATGGCAGGGAGACATGTTCCTGGCCAGGCTGGGCACCCAGTGCTGGCTGAAGCTTCTCAAAAATGGAGCTTAATGGTTCCCAGAATGGCTGGAAACATGTCACCGTGCCTTTACAAGCAGGGAAAGGCGCTGCCACCCACTTCTGCAAATGGGGCACGTGGCTCTGTTTGCAAATGCGTCCACGCACCCTGCACATCTGATGTCGGATGCAGTGGTGTGGTTAGGGTGCTAGGCGTGACCTCTGGGCATGGTGGCCTGGGTTCTTTGGGGGGGGGAACCTCTCGCTTTGCTCACCAGCTGGGTGCAGGAGCGGGCAAGGGGGCACCCTGGCTGAGGGCTATGGAGAACCTTGTGGCCGAGGGCCTGGGGAAAATTGCCCACTTTGCTTCATGGTCGCTATGCCCCTAGTGCTCACCTTCATGAGAAAGGTTCATATAAAAGGCTTCTCCTGTGTGGTCACAGCCTTTGAACAATGCAGTAGCACTGTGGGATGAACCCATGTTAGAGCAGCCCTCATGTCACTGCTGTAACATTTAAAGGAGGCCAAAGCCTCACAGGTTTTGAGGCTGGACAAAGCTGAACTTCTATCAGGAACCAACACAACCATAGCAAAAAAGGAATTTCCAAGAGTTCCTACCAAATACGGGGGAAATTCTACTGAGAGGAGGAAAAGGAAGTGGGTGACCAAGCACCCGCCCCCCTTCAGACTGAAGTATTCACAGCTGGGTTGGCCCTGCTGCTATCAATGTGGGCACAAACCATAGGCAGCCACAAGTTGCAGCCAATAACTGTACTTCTGTTGCACACAGTCTATGTATCTTTTCTGAAGCCTGCATTCCTGATGAGTCAGAGACCCAGATAAAGGGTCTATGCCACCAACTAAGAACTACAACCTCCATTATGCCTTTAACTTGGCATGGGGTGCAGCATTATACCTGTTCTGCTTCTGCTCTGTGGCTCGGACATAAAGTAGCAATGCTCCAGTGAGTCCCCTGTTCAAGGAATGTGTTCATATGTTGTGAATTCATATGGAGCCTGTGAGGAGTGTAGCTTCTCTCTCCAACCTTGCTGGACTCCTTGCGGCAGAGCAGTGGCTTCTGATGTTCTCTGAGTTCAGACACTCTGCACTCCTCCATTTTTCTGTGGCTGCATCTCTGTTTCCCAAGGATGAGTCTCTCTAGACCAAGTTTCCTGAGTCCTCCCTGTAGTAAAGCAAGCTGAGTGGTTTGGTTTTATACTATTTGTAGTTCAGAGGTAGGCAGAGATGCTTAGCTCAGTGGCTGTGCTATGAACCAGGAAGTCCTGAGATGAAATCTTGCCTCTGGCATGAACAGAAGAGCGACTATTTCTCAACCTCAGACCCTCTGCTGCAATATGGGGGTAATAATTCTGACCTATTTTACTGGTGTTGAAGCACTTTGAACCTCCTAAAAGCTGCTGCTATTAGAAATTGGGGTAGCAGAACATTTGTAAAGTCATTAATATCAGCAGGATTATAAGCAAGGACTTGTAATTTCTGCTCACCTTTATCTATGACCCTAGGTTAAAATGCACAATGAAGAGTTAAATATGCTGAGTCCCACTCTCTTTACCTATGCAATGTGTTTTGCCTAATCTTGGCATCCAGTACATCATCTAAAATATTAGAATACTTTATTCCACTGATCATATCTATGAATTCTGACTTGACAGTTGCATGTATATTCTCCATGACTGCCTTTCAGTTTTTGAATTTTCCCATGGGAGACTCATCAAAGCCTGAGCATCTTCTGGAAGCCACACATCTCATTTTAATTCTTTACCCCAGTGGCAAGTGATGGCAAAAAATAAAGAATAAAATAATTAAAACTAGCCAACCCCGCACAGAGCATCTGTGTGACGCTTTGGGGCCAGCTGTTTCCTCCTCCCTCTTCCTCCTGCCCCAGTCTCTCCTCTGTTCCCCTTCCCTCTGGCCCGCGCTCTCCAGTCCTCCTCCCCTCCCATTCCTCCCCACACACAGAGCCGGCGGCGGGCTGCCAAGAAGGGCTGCACCGCCATCGTTTTTACTCCCTTCCATCCGCCTGCTGCCTGCCACCACCTTTCTCTCCGTCCACCCGCTGCCCGCTGCCACCTTTCTCTCCCCTGCCCACCGCCACCTTTCTCTCCCCCCGCCTGCTGCCCGCCTGCCGGCCGGCGGCCACTACCAACACTTTCTTCCCCCTCTCCTCCTCAGTCCTCAATTCGGAACTCTCGCAGCCTGTTGCAAGAGTCCCGCTGCCAAATCCTGGGCACGCATGTCCCACTCACCCCCCCCCCCCGGCGCTAGGCCAGGGCCAGTCCTTCCCACTGCCTCCCTCCTCCCAGCCCAGTCTGCAGCCGAGACAGCCCCTCCTCACAACGGCCCGGGCCAATGCCCAGCCAATCAGGCGCCTCCGCTGGCCAAACAGAGCTCAGCCAATCAGGCGCCTCCGCCGGCCAAACAGAGCTCAGCCAATCAGCTGCCTCCCTCGCCAGCACGCATTGCCTTGCCACATCTCCATGCTGGCTGGCTAAGAGAATTAATTATAAAGATAATACCACCCAAGTTCTTGGGATGGAATAGACTGAGTCCAACCAAATAAGTATTAATTACATGCAGTCAAATATTAATTATATGCAACAGTATAAATGGGTTCTCCATCAGGCTCCTCTTCTGTGTTTCACTGATCCAGCTCTCAGTGTTGTGGCCTGTACCAAACCCGTCTTTCTCTTTAGCTTTCGTTTGCTTTTACATTGCAGTGGGTTCGCCAAGAAGTCCCATTAGCAAGACTACCCTGACACTCATCAGCATCACCAGCTGCTTTATAGGCCTAGTCTGTGCCTCCCATGTGAACTGCCCACTTGTGGTCAAGATAACCTTACATGTTCCAGAACACCTCATCGCTGACGGTAAGCCACAACCTACCAGTCTCGGGAGTTTGGGGGTGATGGTGGTGGTGTGAGCTGATGATTTCCTATAAAGCTAGTTGGCCTACTTAAAACCGCTTTGGACAGGGAGGCAATAAGCAAATTTAACTCAGGTCTCATAGTGGCCAATTAACTAGTGTGTATAGGAGCCACAGGACTGACAAGGTTGAGGCTGCCAGACTGCTGAGGCCCCATGACCCCCACTCATTAGGCAGATGAAGGTCATGGGGCCCCAGACTTCTTTACAGGCTATCAATATAAGGAAATTATACAATTGGTTGATGCTTGGTAGGGGGAGCTGTCAGGAATGTGTAGAAGATCATAGCCCTGTTCACTTGTTCAAAAACTGGGTATGCAATGCCCAGGTCTAAAGGGAGCAGGAGTGCATCTGCTAGCCTCTCCCCCAGCACTGCTGCATTCCTTAGCTGCTTCCCTCGTCATTCCTGAGTTCAGTGTTTTGTCTGAGGAGGGCAGCACTGATCCTAAGGACATGTCTTCCATGCAATTTAGTTCCCCGGAATGCTAGAAAATACAGTCCCATTATTTCTGGAGTAGACTGGGGAAACAGAACCCATCTCTAAAGAGAACAAAAAGTATTTGATAGTTTCCCCACCATATCCTAAGAGTTCTTGGATTTGGAGAAAGAGGGATAAACAATGGCAGCTAAGAACATAACTAGTTTCACAACTGTGTTTACTGTACAGATATAATTCGAGAGAGATTAGTTAGTGTTTGTCAGTTTGGACAAGAGTATCCTCCACTCTTGCTTTGGAAGCCCTGGGAAGGTAAGAGTAGAGAATAAGGCACCTGTGGCTCTCTAGGTTCTTGGAAATCCTGTCAGGCAACAACCTCCCACTGAGTAGTGCCAACCCAACTCCTTTCTGAGCCAAGGGAATGGACTGGTGAGGCTGGGCAAACAGGTGGCCCAGGGAGTGGAGACTTCAGAGCAGGAGTAGGCCAACTTGGCCCTCCAGTTGTTGCTGAACTACAGCTCCCATCATCCCCAGCTGCAATAAATTGTGGCTGAGGATGATGGGAGTTGTAGTTCAGTAAGAGCTAGAAGGCCAAGAGCTGGGCAAAATCAAACTTGCAGTAAAACCTCTCAGTAAAGCCTGCTGTGTGGAAATGCCCCAGGAGTTAAAATCCCAGTATCTAGTGCAGTATGAGCTAGAGAATGAAAACTCTGGATTTTAAAGCCCAGGATGGTAGCTTGCCTCTGTGTTTAGTTGCTTGCAGAGGAGACAATGTGACTTGCGGGTCAAACCCACCCACCCCCGGATCATATTCCTTTAAATTGTTGGCTCTGGCTTACTGCAGGAACAAAGCTCTCCTGTGAAATACTGAGCTAGTTACCTGCACTTCTGCCAAATCTAGGGCCCCCTCACCTTCTGCTTGCGGATGGGTAGAGAGTGAAGAGGCATGGCAACATGTCACACTGCAGTTACCTTGTAAGTGAAATGCCAATCGGAGATCTAGCTTAGGAGCCCAACACTGGTGCAATAATAGCCTAGTTCTCACTAAAGTGGCAAACCTATATTTGGGCCATATTCATAGAGCTGATTAGATCAGTGCTGTCCAGAGGGGCACAACATGAAGGTGGAGGCTGATAAGAAGATCAGCTAGAAACTGGTTTGAGAGGGAAAATTGAGTCAGTGAGAGATTTGGAACATGAACTGATTTCAGGTTTCCTAATCCACTACCTGTGATGACTGCCGATGGTGACAAATTTACTTCTATGCTTTTGATTCATTCTAGCTACTTACCCTTACTGTAATTACTCCAGGTCAGTCCTTTGAGGGGAAAATATTGGATTGGAATTGGTTTGAGAGGGGAAACGGGAAAGGTGTTTTCACAGATAAAGCCTAAAGTTGTTGCTTTTGTCATTTAAATGTAAAATTTACACTGGCCAGAAAGCTCATTCACATTACAAATGCCTTCCTTTTGTTTTGTGAACATAGTAAGCTGCCTTATACTGAGTCAAACCCCTGGTTCATCTAACTCAGTATTGTCTGCACTGACTGGCAGTAGCTTCAGATAGGTGTGTTTCTCATCCCTACATGGAGATGCCTGGGAATGAGCCTGGGATCTTCTGCGTGCAAAGCTGTGCTGCAGCCCCTCCCTGTGTATTGGCTTAATTAAGCATCAACAGTGATCAGACATTCACACAAAAACAAGGGAGAGAGAGCCTCAGAGACAATTTAGACCTCACATGCAAAAATACCTTCAATTATAGTATTTCAAAAATATTTACATTTTGTTTCCAATTTCTGCATACTTCTGTAGGGAGTCGTTTTATCCTGCTAGAGGGTAGCCAGTTGGATGCCAGTGACTGGTTAAACCCTGCCCAGGTGGTTCTCTTCTCCCAGCAAAACTCTAGTGGGCCCTGGGCCTTGGACTTGTGCGCCCGACGACTTCTTGACCCCTGTGAACATGAGTGTGACCCTGAAACTGGTAGGTGGGTGCAGCATGAAGAATAGCATATCTCTGGTGGGACTGAGAGGTCATGTCTTTCTGTGTCACTAAGAGGATCAAGAGGGCTTCCCCCATGTTCCACAAGCTGCCGGATAAGCATTCGCTGTGAAGTCCCTTGTGTGCAGAACCTTTTCAAACTTGAAACTGTAGAGGGGTGTGAGTAGAAACTTCAGTCTTCATGCAACAGAGTATGCTCTGGTGGCAAAGAAGTTTAGTCCAGCAGATTATCTGAAGACAGTAGGTTGAGTTAAAAAAAAACAAATAAAAGATTTATTAAGAAACTAAAACATCACATACTGAGAGAGACACAGAACATACCCAAACAGGGTATGACTAGCCTTCAACAACAATTGAACAGTTCTAACTGACACTAACTGATAGAGGTGTGCACAAAACTGGAAAACCCAGTTTGGTTCAAATAGAACTGGATTCAAACCAAGTCCTGTTCTGTGCACACTAGAGCCGGGCCTGGTCCAGCTCGAGTCTGAACTGGTTTGGTTCTGGTTGGGGGGTAGGGAGAGGGAATGAATCCCCCCCGCAAAGATGGCAGACTTACCGCCATCACTGGGCTTTGGGTGGTGCTGCCTCTGGGTCACCCAGCCACACAGATGGCCAGTGCTCATGTGTGGTGATGTCCAAAATGGCCACCAGCAGCGCACAGAGGCCCAGAATGGGCCCAAAATAGGCAGTTTGAGACCAGGGGAGGCTGGCAGGGAGAGGGGAGACCTCAGGAGACCTCCTTCCCCAGGAGCCACGGCAGCACCCCCCAAAGCCCAGCAATGGCATTAAGTCCACCATTTGGGGGTGAGGAATTGGTCCCGGACCAGCCCGGTGTGTTCGGCTCAGCCTCGGGTCGAACTGGGCCCGGTGTGGCTTGATGGCAAGCTCTCAGGCCAGGTTAGATTGAATGCGAGCTGGCTCGACCTCGAGCCAGCTTGCACATCCCTACTAACTGACAAAGACAGACCTATTGATATCTCATCATGCCTCTAGTGGCCAGAAGAGGTTGCTGGGGCACTAAGAGCAATGCTTTAGAATTCTCACTTCTAACATTCCTCATTGCTCGAACACAGATCAACAACTCCCATTGTCTCTCGCAATGCAAGAAAACGATCTCTCGGCAATAGCTTTGTGAGGAGATCTACTAACATCTTCTCTGTTGGGCAGTATTTCAGCTCCAAGAGCAGTGTTCCCTCTAAGGTGTGCGCGTGTGCACATGCTCACGTTTTTTGATGTCTGCTCAGTCAATTTTTGATCCCGCTCAGGGTGAATCAGGAAGGTCCCACTCTGAATATATGTGCGCACACACTGCCTTGATACTGCCACCCAGAAAAAAGCTCATTCCGCACACAGATGAAAACAAATAGAGAATACACTGTCCATTAGACCCTTTTCTCGTACATTACGTACATAATGGTATTTTGTCTCAGTGTGCTTTGATCTGGATTTTGTCTTCTCCATTTGTGAAAGCAAATACAACTTTGATTGTCCTCAAACAATTCAGTTGGTTTGGGTTCATCAGCTCCCAAGTCTTGCAACATTTTGTGTATCCATGTCATTTCCTGGCAAGCCTGAGTGGCTGACACGCATTCTGCTTCCATAGAGGAAAAGAGCAACAGTGTTTTGCTTTTGACTACACCAACTAATTGTTCCACCTCCATAAAAGAAGAGGTGCCTACTTGTGGATTTATGAGCTGTTATGTCTTCTGCCCAATCTGCATCCCCATAACCCACTAATCTAGGATTACTATTTGCTGGCAGTCTGTTTGAGATGAGCTGTACCTTTAAGGTACTTACCTAGTCTTTTAACTGAAATCCAATAATTTGTGGTAGGTGTACTCACTTTCCTGCTTAAAATTCTCACAGCGCCAGCAATGTCTGATCTTCGTATTAGTTGGTATACAAGCAACACAATATGCATGATAAGATGACTCACAATTTCTCCTTAAGGGCCTTTGTTTATTGCATAGAAAAGAAAAGCAGATAAAAACAAACATTTCAATGTCAAATATACCAGCTTCAGTGACTGATCTTGTTATTGTGGCAATATATAGAAGTTTCCCTATTGCTTTCCTGTATTGCCCATTGTCTGGAAGAAGCTTGCTGTTTGCTTCTTGCTTCAAGAAGTTAGCTTCCATTGGAGTGCTGACTTCCTTGGCATCTGTAAGACCCAGTCATTCTAAAAAGTCTTTTATATTTTGTTTCTAGTTAAGAAAATAACCTCCATCTTGTTCTCTTTCTGTTTGTGTTCCGAGATAATAGATGTCCCCCAATTGCTTTGCTTCCATTTCTTCATTCAAGTGCTCTACAATTTTATCTTCTCTGTTTTGACAACAAATCATCAAATCATCAACATATATTAGCATATAAGTCCATCTGTTGTCTCTAAACCTTGAATAAAGACAAGAGCCAGCTTTTCCTTGAATAAACTCTTGTTTAACTTTGTATTCCAGGCTCTTACTGCTTGCTTTAGAGACCATAAATGCTCTTTTGGAGTTTACATACAAGTCCCTCCTTACTAGGTTCCTCGAACCCTGGTGTTTGCCTCATGTAAATGTCCTCCTTAATATCCTCATGTAGAAATGCAGTTTTGACATCTAAATAGTCTATGTACATTTCCACCCCACCCCTGTTGCAATACAAAGGAGCATTCCCATAGAAAATTATATTACTACTGGGGCAAATGTTTGATCATAATCCTCACCATATTTTTGAGAATATTCTTTACCTACAAGCCTCACTTTATAGCATCTGATACGGATGTGCATGAATAGATTTTTTCAATTCGATCTGTACCTGAACTGAATCACCCCCAATTAGCTTTCGGTCCAAATCCACCCCGCTGAATCACCCCAGATTCTATTTGTACCCACATTTTCCAAATCTGAATTGATTGATGCAGAAAAGGGGTTCCAGGGGCAAAAGAGTGTGGTAGGTGTTAGTGTCCAATGGATGGAAGCTACCACCCAAATTTCAAAGAAATTTGGCAAAGGGGTGATATTTAACTTTTTTTAAAAAAAGTTTACACATCTTTAAGCTTTCCCCCATAGGGAATAATGGGGATTTCAGCAGCCTCAAAACTCCACATGGGGGGCACCAGGGTGGCCCAGAGTGGGTTGTGGTGGGTGGTAGTGCATCATTTTGCACCAAAGAAGATTATGAATGAACAAAGATGAGCAGTGATAGTGCATTCTAAGTTCAGTCACCATTTTGCACCAAAAATGATGAATAAAATCTTTGTTCAGTCATAATCTTCTTTGATTCAAAATGATGAATGAACTTAGAATCCACTCTCATTTCCCACCAAAGACTCTACTCTCAGGACACCTCCAACGTTGAAAACAACAAAACCCAGTACCCCATGAGCTTGTGGTTTGGGGGGTGGTTGGCACCCTATGTGCACTACACCACCACCTGCTCTGGGCCACCCTGGTGACCCTCAAGTGGTGTTATGGAGCTGCTGAAATCCCCATTATTCCCTATGGGGGGGAAAGCCAACAAAAAAATAAATCACTCCTTTCACCAATTTCTTTGAAATCTGGGTGGTAGCAGGCACCCATTGGGGCACTACCACCCAATCCACTCTTCTGTCCCTGGAACCCCTTTTCTGCCACAAAGACATGCCAACTTAAAAAAAATTGTAAATAATCACTGCTTTGTCCAATTTCTTTGAAATTTAGGTGGTAGCTTCAGCCTATTGGGTACTACCACCCAACCCACTGTGGCCACAAAATGAAGGTCTGGATCCCCAAATTTTTTCGGGTCTGAATCTGGGTGATTTGTTTTGTACCCAAATCTGGGCAGTTGAGCACAGGGGTGATTTGTTTTGTCTACAAATCGCCCAAATCAGCTAGATTTGGGTAGAAATCATTTTGTACCCGAATTGATTTGCACATCCCTAGCGTCTGACATATCCTTCTGCATCATGCTTCACTTTGAGAACCCATTTGCACCCTACAGTTTTTCTTCCCATAGGCAACTCTGTAAGTATCCAAGTATTATTTTTATGTAGAGATTGGATGTCTTCTTCTTCAGCTTTTCTCCAATAGCAAGCTTGGTCAACTGGCATTTTATCAAGATCTGCCCATGTACTATATGAGTCATATAGTATATGAGAGTCTTTTTGCTGGAACACCTTTGTTGGTTCTTGCTGAGTATCTTATCTCTGAATGAAATTATGTTTTCATTTTGCTCTGGATAGTTAGTTGGCAGAATAATTATATCAACTTCTGTCTTTGATTTTTTCTTGTTCAGGCTTCTTTTGCCTCTGAATGTCCAGCTTTAATAGCTGGTACTTCATCAGTTGCTGGCTTTTCTTTTTCATCAAAATACACCTTATTTATTTATTTATTTATTTATTTATTTATTTATTTATTTATTTATTTAGTGTTCCACCCCAAACTTTTGTCTCTGGGCGGTTTACAATAACATAAAACCAGTTAAAAACATATACAAAAACTTAAAAACAATTTAACAATTTAAAAATAACCAGAGATTAAAACCCCAAAATATTAGGAAGCTGAGAAAGCTTGGGCGAAAAGATGGGTTTTCTGGTGTTTTTTGAAAATTGCCAGAGATGGGGAGGATTGTATCTCAGCAGGGAGTGCATTCCACAATCTCAGGGCAGTGAACAAGAAGGCCCGTCTCTGTGTAGCCACCAAACGAGTTGGCAGTAACTGGAGACGGACCTCCTCAGATGACCTCAATGGGCGGTGGGGCGTGTACTGAAGACGCTCTCTTAGATACCCAGGGCCTAAGCCATTTAGGGCTTTGTAAGTTATAACTAGCACTTTGTATTTTGTCCGGAAACCTATTGGCAGCCAGTGTAACTCCATCAGTAAAGGAGTAACATGGTCTCTCCGAGATGACCCAGAGACCAACCTGGCTGCCGCGTTCTGAACCAACTGAAGTTTCCGGACTACGTACAAAGGCAGCCCCACATAGAGTGCATTACAAAAGTCAAGTCTGGAGGTTACCAACAGTTTTGAGGTCGTTGCAGGGTGCAGCTGGCATATCAGCCGAAGCTGATAGAAAGCACCCCTGGCCACCGCCTCAACCTGAGAAACCAGGGAGAGGTGTGAATCCAGAAGTACTCCCAGACTGCGAACCTGTTCCTTTTGGGGAAGTGTGACCCCATCTAGAACAGGCAGATCAAAATCGTCTCTAGAGTTCTGACCCCGCACAATAAGTACCTCCATCTTATCTGGATTCAGCTTCAGCTTATTCTCCCGATAATATTACACATTTTTAATGGTTTATGTGGCAAGATCAAGTATTCTATACCCTTGACATCCTGGTGCATAGCCAGCTAATATCCCTTCCTCACACCTGCAGTTGAATTTGGTTCCTTTAAACTGTAGTAGATAGGCAAATGCTTTTAAGCTGAAAACGCTAATATAATCCATATTAGGCTTCTTTCCATGCCACAGTTCAAATGGTGTTGTGTTTATAACTTTAGTAGGCAATGTGTTTTGTAGATAAGTAGCAGTCATTATTGCCTCTCTTGAAAACTTACTGTGCAGTCCTGCATCCAGCAGCATGCATCTGGCCATTTCTATTAAAAACCTATCCTTTTCTTTCTGCAATGCTGTTTAGTTCTGGAGTATGTGGCATCGTCATTTGATGTGCCATGCCTGCCTTTTTCAGATATTCAGTTATCTCACTTCCTTCCAAGCTTATTGCAAACATACTTCTTCATTACCCTAGTTCAAATCTCCATTCAGCCATGTTTCTTGCTGGGTGACTCTGGGCCAGTCACGTCTCTCTCAGCCTAACCTACTTCTCAGGGTTGTTGTGAGGAGGTTCCTTGGAGGAAGAGTTTAATATAAAATGTAAATAATAATAATAATAAATAAATAAGTTCTCTGGAACCAGGGGAGGGTATTTTATCCCCACGGCCTTAAAACCTTTTCAAGAGAAATCATTGGCATGGTTACTGTATGGTGCCCAACTGGGTCCTTATCCAGCTCTGTCCCCCCTAGAAGTGGTGCAGTCTAAATTCATGAGAGCAATATTTCAGACACGTAAGTGCACCTCTAACGCGAGGCTCAGATTGGAGGCAGGTCTCATTAGAGTTGAGGCCAGATGTTGGCAAATGGCGCTGTTTTATTGGTTGAGGGTTTTTTCCTCAGACACCGGGCTGAACCACTTAGTATTAGAGGATTCTTATCAGTCGACCTGGAAGTGTGCTCTGAACCAAAAGATGATTGCCTTGGGCCTTGATCAGTCTGCCTTGCTTATGCAAAGTTTGGAGACAGCTAGGAAGCTCATTAAACAGAGACTAGAGGATATTGAGAGACAAATGGATATAGCAAGGGCACCTGACTTTCAGAGCCAGGAATCAGTCAGGTATAGTTTGGCACCAGCATCCTATCTCACTATCTTGGAGGTGCCCCCACTTCGAAGAGTTTTTACTCTGGCAAGATGCAATGCCCTGCCTTCAGCCCTCTTAGAGGGCAGATATAGAAGGACTCCCTATGGGGAGAGGCTCTGCCCATGTGGGGAGGGTCAAGTGGCAACAGTCACCCATGTGCTATTGGAATGTTTTTTCTATAGAGACCTGCTTCGGGATCTCATTTACCCTTTGATGGCTAAATGCCCAGGTCTTGATTCTCCTCAGATGATTGGCAGGCTGTTGGAAGCTAGTAATTCCAGTACCACCAGACAGGTAGCTAAATTTTGTAGCGCAGCCCTCCATTTGCGTAAGAGCTTAATAATGGGGAAATAGGTGATGGATTTAAGGCCAGAGCAACTTTTGTAGCTACAGTGTGGCTAACTGCAGGTGGGCACACAGGTATTGGGATAACTTGTATATCATCAGTCAATCTAACAACTAAATTTTCCCAAGCTCCTGAATTGTTTAACCCCTCTCAGATTCAGGAGTCGGGAAGGCAATTGTTTGAGTTTTGATTTGTGTGTAATAATCTCATAAATAGGAAATATTGCTGTCTCATTTTGTTCTTAGTTATGTACGGTATTTTAGTAGTACTTTCAGTACCTTGATCTATGTTCAGGAGGACTTTTTAAAAATTATTTGGTTTTACTGTTTGTAGTAGAAGTTTGTTTGTATTCTCTTCTACATTTGTTTTAATCTCATGCTGGTCGCTGACCAAAATAAAGAGATTTGATTTGATTTGTGTAATGGTTAGAGTGCATTTTTAAAAAAAACAAAAAATAAAATAAAATAAGTAGCTCACCTTTATCTGTGATAAAACATTGTTTTCCTTTGAATTTCACCACATAACCTTTCTCTGTAGCATATTTAACCAACTGGACTCAAGTGTGGGCACAAACAATGCATCCTTAACCATCAGTTTCACTGCTTCTCCTTGTTGCAGTTTGCAGTGTAGCTTTGTAAAACCTCTGCCTTCAGCAATCCTCTGCTTCCCATCCACTAGGAAAATGGGAACCTTATAATTTGTGTCCTACTAAGTACATTTTTCTCTAATCAAATTGCTGGTTGTTCCTGAATCAATACAAATTCCAGCATTACATTTCATAGAACTAGCTCTTAAATTCTTCTCCGAATTAGCAGCATACGTTTTATATTTGTCAGGTTTATTATCACCTTACTTCCATTCATTTTTCTTTCTATACCTAGGTGACTCACTCCTCTTGAAATGTTGTTTCACCTCCTTTTTAGCTGCAGATTTGTTGTTCTGAAGATATTGAACTTTCATGTGTCTGGGACTCTCACAGACAAAACACTTTTTGTTCTTTTGATACATTTTAAATATATTTTCTTTACTTGACTTTAGTTGCTACCCATTGCCTCTGTGCAAATTGAAGTCTTCAAAACAGTATTACAAACTCCAGACTTAAATAATCTTTGCCTTCTAATACATTTACAATAGATACACAATGCTTAAGAAGACTGTCCAATAACAATCCAATCTGAACCATATCAGGCAAAATTACTCCCTGTGCTTGCAACTATAATGGAGTCTCCAACATCTTAGACAGATCCTCTCCCTCTTTTAATTTCTTAAACATCTTTATAACTTGATGCACTTTGGAGACTGCTGACATTCTTCATACAACTTCTTTAGAGTCTCCCGTATGTCCTTTGCATGCCATTTATTTTTTAAGCGCAGCAATATAGAGTCACTCACCAATAAACAAATCATCCCAGTGGCTTTATCATCTGCACTGTCCCTGGCTTGTCTTTTTTCTCCTTCTCAGACAGGAACAGGGTCTGTGTGTAAGACCCTGCTGATTCCATAGCTTTTTAGGAGCATCTCCATTTTGAAAGACCACAGCTCAAAATCTGTACCTTGTAATTTCTCAATCCTCTTTAGCACTTGCCCTGTCTTCATCTTTGAGAAAGCCTTGTTTTCTTATTCAGGCCAATTACTTTCTTCACCAGTCTCAGAGCTCTGGGTCCATAACCCACCCTGTTGAGGGGTGTAAGAAGAAACATGAAAGTCCTCACACAGCAGAGTATGTTCTGGTGGTAAAGAAGTTTAACTCAAGAGATTATCTGAAGACAGTAAGTTGAGTTAAAAAAACAAAACAAGTAAAGATCTATTAAGAAACTAAAACATATCATACTGTGAGAGACATAGAACAACATGCCCAAAAATGCACTAGGCTTTAACTTCAAACCTGTAATTTCAGATAATGTGGCAAAGTTCTGTTTCATGGCGTTGAAGTTCCGTAAAGACTGTATTAGTAATTTGAACAGTTTGTGATTTTGTAAACTTTGAAATTTCTTGAATTTTCTTATTAATGTTATTAATTGTTAATCTGGTCTGTGACCGCAATAAACTTACTACTACAACCACTAGGCTTTAACAACCATTCTGATTCTGACCAACACAGACTTATCTGTTATTCTCATCATGCCTCTAGTGGCCAGAAGAGATTACTGTGGTGGCTAAGAGTAATGCTTTAGAATTTTCACTTCTAACAGAAACTCCCTCCACAGGGTGACAACAAAAGTCATATGAACATATGAAAAGTCATATGAAGCTGCTTTATCCCGAGTTGGATCATTGGTCTGTCTAGCCCAATATATGATAGGCAGCAACTCCATGATCTCAAGTGAATCTTTCCAAACAGCTGCTACTTGAGATACTATAACTGGAAATGCCAGGGACTGAACCTCAGAATATACATATATGCAAAGCATGTGCTCAGTTAGGAGAGCTTTGATCTCTCTCTCTTTTTAAATAAAAGCACCAAATGCTAAGAGACCCCACCTGCTGCTTTGACAGGCACCATTCATGTACTCTCTGGTTCCACCCCCTGAACTTAAAGAATTGAGCCTCAGGAGACTAGGCAGCCATAATGCTTCTCCTGACCAGCAATCTTCCCCTTCCTTTGCAACTGTGACGCACTTCTTTGCTCCGCTCCACATTCCACTACAGATCTGGTGTTCCATTTATTCACAGCCATCTGCCATGGCAGCTGCTAACCCCAGCAGGCTTCTCAGAGGGAGGGCGTTAAGCACCATCATGGGGGTTCTTTCCAGATTCACAGGTTTTTGTCTATGTTGTGAAAAAAGTGCCGAGAGAGAGAGAGAGAGAGCGCTAGCTCACTCTTCTTGCACCTTTTATTCTTTTGGCTATACTGTATTCTGACTCTATTGTAGTGTAGATCCTGGCTTTCTTGAGGAACGTTAGCCCTGGAGGCTTGATCCTGACCCCAGACCAAGCTGCCAGACCTTCCTCAGACAAAAGCAACATCTAGTTCTCTATGTCCTGTTATGCAGGGGAAGATTTCAACCTCAAACCAGGCACCAGCTCTTCATTCACTGTCCAGCCAAAAGGCAGCTGGTTAGAAGAAAGTACAGGTCCTTCAAGCCAGCAAACAGAAATGCCGAAGCCAGAGTTGCTCCAGCCTGTTCAGCTTTGGTTCCCTTCTAAATTATTCTTCTTTCTGCCCCCACTCAGCAGTAACTCTTTGTATCAAAGCAGAGTTCCTTGACCACACTCACAGGCATATAGCCTCTGCTGTGTATGAAAATGGGGTACTAAACCAACACTGGCATTGGAAAGAGGAACAGTCACTCCCACAGATCAATGATGAATCAAGGAAGGGATCTTCTGCTAGAAAGCATTCAACCACCCATATCTTGACTGGTGGCAGGAGGAAGGCTTTACCTGCTCCAAGGTTCCTGAACTTTGCACTCCTTTTACGGGTGTTCTACATCCCCAGGGGGAAGTAAGTTTAAGAATCCCACAGATTAAGAACTCCTGCTCTATGCAGAACCCTCCTAGGCAGAGAATAAAGTGATCTGAACAGTGATCAGCCCACAGCTACCCACCTTCTACTAACATCTGGGCTATATTCCTGGAATGTGCAGTATGGTGGAGGCTGCCCTTGAAAAGCATGTGTGAATCACACCACTGGTGCTGAATGCAGCAGCCATTTGTTAACTAGGGCTGACCACTGGGAGAGCGCTAAAATACCTCTACTGGCTGCCTCTTGTTTCTGTGCTCAGTTCAAAGTGCTGCCTTTGTCCTAAGGTGGCATTGGACCCAGCCTTCTCCCACATGAACTTGCCAGCCCTCTAAGATCCTTTTCAGAGGCCTTTCTTCAGGCATCCTGCCTTTGGAGGTTTAATGGGTGGCAACAGGAGTGGGACTTTTTTCTATGGTAACATCTGAATTATGAAAGTGCCTCCCTGAAAATGCTCATCTGGCATCTTCTCTGTTATCCTTTTTA
The DNA here is from genome assembly GCF_027244095.1 of Hemicordylus capensis. Lineage (NCBI taxonomy): Eukaryota > Metazoa > Chordata > Lepidosauria > Squamata > Cordylidae > Hemicordylus > Hemicordylus capensis. Next base: position 159,003,397 of record NC_069660.1, read on the forward strand.
GGTGCCAGGCAAAGTCTCTCATGCTTTTCATGGGTGTCTGCAGGATTTTTTCCAGGGGTGTGGCAAAGGCTGCAATCCTATACCCATTTATCTGGGAGTAAGCCCCAGTGAATTCAGTGTGACTGGCTCAGTTTGGGGGTGGGGTGCAGTTGCGCCCCTTGCCCCCTCCTCCAGATACCTATGTTTAATGGCATTTAATGAAACCTGACACCCTTTTGCCTTTCTGCTGTTGGTGTCTGAATTTTTATTTTTACCTTTGGCTACATTTCTTTGATCTGCTTTCCATTTATTTGTTGAAGTAGTATTTGTGAGTTTAGATTTTTGTTTGTTAGAAGCTGCCTTGAGGTTGTTTATGAAAGGCAAGGTAAAAATACCTTAAGCCAATCTAGAAGAACTGATGACGTCTAGTGTATGAATCTGCTGGGCCTGCTGTGCTCTTCAGTCTGAGCAACAGGTCATCTGAGGAAGCCTCTTGACTCATCCTCAGGCCTTGCAATTCCCACCCATCTCCCACCACTTGTCCTGCCTGGAGGTATATCCTGCGCACTCTGCTCTACTGGATCTTCCATCAGCCATAGATAGACATATGCTTCTCCTCCATCACATTTGTTTACTCCTTAAAAAAAAAAAACCAGTCACCCCTTCTTCATATCCTCCCACATTTTGTAGATAAAAGTAGGGACACTCCTCTGTATAAGTGGATGGGGGTAGGGACAGAATGGACCGGTGGATAATGACCTGTTGGACAATGTTGGGATGCCAACAAGAAGAGGCCACGTTTCAAGGTGCTTGTGAATATTTGTGGATGTTGTATGAGAAGCCCAACATGCTTTGGCTAAAAAAGGCAATTAGTCACTTCTAATGACTAGGCCAAGATCAGTCCGTGAATTCATGGCACAGAATTTTAAACCAGAAATGACAGTTAGTTAATAATTGAGTGCCTTTGAGCATATGCAGAATGCCTTTCCCTTGTGACCAAGAAACTGCAGGTTCCTCTCTCCTAATATACTTAGAATTAAGAAACAGAGTTTTCAGAATGATTCCATAACTCTCACACAGGTTAAAGCCTCAGCACGTCTGTCTTTAGAAATTAAGCACTAATCCAACCTCCACTGCCAGCAGCTATAGTCAGAGAATACATTCGTCTAACTCTATTCCACAATCCACTCCTCGTTTTCTCTCCTCCTTCCAGCAAGCCTTAATATAAACAGAGGTCCGGAAGCAGCTTGCCTAGGGAGCTAGATGCTGTTCATTTGAATCCCTGCTGGTATGTTTCCCGGACTATGGGAAATACCTATATTGGGCAGCAGCGATATAGGAAGGTGCTGAAAGGCATCATCTCATACTGCACAGGGAAATGGCACTGGTAAACCCCTCCTGTATTCTACCAAGAAAACCACATGGCTTTGTGGTCAACAGGAGTCAACACCGACGTGAAGGCACAATCTTTCCTTTTTTTTCTTTTGTTTTCATAGCCCTCCCTATCTCTTTTCTTTTTATAGGCAAGTTTTCCCTGTCTGATCTCAACCACCATAATTAATCTGTGCTAAGGCCTTCTCAGGACACAGCCCAGGAACTTGTTGTCAGTAACCTGGCTGAATACTGGATTATGGGAAGAACAGAACAGTATCACTGAGCATATACAGAGTGCCTCCCCACAACACCCTCCCCAACAATTCTGTCAGCTCACTTCACAAAATAAAGATTTCATTTATCTTCTGTTTTTTAATAAGGTACTAACACCGAAGACAACACTTCTCATTTTGATGTTTTCATTTTTGATGTTGATGAAATCAACTTTCATCTTGATGTTTTGTTAGCAGATGATGGGAGAAAATGGTAAGCGGAAGAAAGGATTTCCTTTGCCCAAATTCCTCCCTCCCTCTTAAAACTTTCTGTTCCAGATCCATCTTTTTTTTCTCCAATCTCAGGACCAGACTAGGTGTGATGGGGCAACTGTCCGTGTGTCTGTCCCATTTATATGTGCAGCACAAGCATGGGGCCAATGGCAATGGCAGTTTTCCTCTTGGAGCAAATTAGTAGGGGTGAGGTGGCGGGAATTATATTGGAATGGCAGCACAAAGGGAAAGGATTAACCCCCTCTCCTTGTCCCCATGCACTGTTATCCCAGTCCTGATTGTCACTTCTAATGACTGCTTTTTTGAAAAAGGGAAGACCTCACACGCATACAAGGCCAAAGTACAAGTTTAACATAACATGTAGTTTAGCCCTTATATACATGAATTATGATACTGGCCATTTATTTTTGGTTCCTCTCTTAATAATCCCAAACACAGGATTTGTCTTTTTTTCATTATTGCTGCACACTGAATCAATAGGCACACTGAATCACAACCTTAAAGTTTCTCTTCTGGATCGCCACAGCTCATTCATTATTTCCCTGTCTTTTTTGTTCTTCCACTTCTAGGTGAGTGCCTTTGCTATGAAGGTTACATGAAGGACCCAGTGCACAAACACCTCTGCATCAGGAACGAATGGGGCACAAACCAAGGGTAGGTGAATCTTAAGAATTATTTATTGGCCTGAACAGACAGTTCAGGATGTCAGGGGTGTGGCACTGGGCATTTGAGGACAGGTTCTGGAAGGGTTTATTCTTTTTCTGCATTTGAGGGTGCACTCTGGGAGGTTTATCATCATGTTGCAGTTACTATGGACCAAGAGAAAATAAATGATAAATAGCTAAGGGGACATACTGTGGAATAGGGCAGGGATGTGGGCAAGTTTAGAAGGGAACCAGAAAGAAGGTCAAAGAGATGAAGCAAGAGCCAAGGGGAGCCCGACTGTTCTAGCCTAAAGGCTCTGCTAATTTCTAGGGAGCAAGTTTATCTTCTGCATAATTCCAGGGCTGTGAAAGTGCACCATGTTTGTTTCCTAAAAGGAGAGGTCCCTACAAGGCCCTCCTCATGAATCCAAAGATGGTCCCCACAAGGCCCCCCCGCCACTGTCCCCACAAGGCCCTCCTCTTGAATCCAAAGATTGCGGTGGAATCCAATTATGAAATGAACTCACTTGCCCTGCTCTTCAAAATTGCCTTGAAAAGTAGGTATGCATTGAGGGATTTGTAGTGAATCCATAAAACCCTGCTATCTTCTGACCAGAATTCCACGTCTGTCTGAGAATCAGCAGTTGTAGGCCATTGCCAAAGTATGAAAGCAAATGTGAGTACTGTTATCAATGGCATCATTTTAAATGTGCAGATAAAGAAAGAGCACACTTCCCCCTAGTGTTCAGTGGCAGCTTATACAGAAGACAAAGCTTCCAGGAGCATCCCTGAACCTCCAAAGCAGTGGTCCTTAACATGGGGTCCACCAGATGTTCTTGAACTTCGACTTCCAGCATACCCTGCCACAATAAATTGTAGTTCAGTAACATCTGACAGCCCCCATGACAGCCAGCGTGGTGTAGTGGTTAGAGTGCTGGGCTAGGGCCGGGGAGACCCAAGTTCAAATCCCCGTTCAGCCATGATACTTTCTGGGTGACTCTGGGCCAGTCACTTCTCTCTCAGCCTAACCTGCTTCACAGGGTTGTTGTGAGGAGAAACTTAAGTATGTAGTACTTAAATATGTAGTACTCTGGGCTCCTTGGAGGAAGAGCGGGATATAAATGTAAAATAATAAAGATGATGATGATGATGATAAGAACCAGTGCTTTAAAGGCAATGAGGTTTCCAGGTCATTGCCTCAAGGCTGCAAGTGTGAGTGTGTACACGTTGTATTTTAGATTGCTTTTCTTAGAAGTATCCAAAGTAGTGTAGATATTGGGGTGGGTGTGTATAAACATCAAAAATAATTTTATTTAGAAACAGTTGTTTTTAAAAAATGCAATCTACAAACATCAATAAACAAGAATCATCAGCTTGTTTAAAAACAGCAACTCATAAAATGGTAGGAAATAAAATCACAGCCCAACCACAGCGAGGGCTAAATGAATGCCTTGTGCCCTGCCTCCTGTGAGGCAAATTTGAGTCCTGTTGGCCTTGGCGGGATGATTGTTAACCCATGCAGCAGCTACAGGCTCCTCTTCAAGCCACTTTCTGCAAAGGTGGGATTTGGGAGGTGCCATAGTTGCATTTCTTTTTGCATGTGCAAGGCTCTCTCTGCCTAAGAGCTTAGAAAGCTGTTGTCAGTTGGAAATACAGTACTGAGTTAGATGGTTTGACTCAGTGTAAGGCAACATCATACATTTATCTCAGTTTTACATTCTGTCAACCATGACAGGTCAAGAAACTAAACACTATCACTGCTTCTTCAAGTGAGACTAAAAAAAGCACTCCGCCCAGAGGTGCACCTAGGTAAATTTGGAACCTGGACCTCAAGGCCTTTTCCCACCCCTTGCCCCATCACAAGAAAAGCATCATCCCCGTACATACATACACACACACACAGCATGACACATGCAGAATTTTTTAAACATGGGTTCTTGAGGTCCCAAACAGCATCTGAACTCACAAGAATGTAAGGATTTAAAACAAGTAATGATAAATCTATGCAAACATGCATTAGCAGAAACATTTCAATATGCTTTTTAACATATTCCCATCCCACTTTATTTCCCTACTCCAGGTACCATATTTTGCATAGACGATCCTGCCACTTAAATTAGCTGAATGTATTACTTTTCACACCACAATGTGCTCAGGGAAAGGTTGGAACATTTCTGTGGGGGGATATTTTTAGAAGAAATTCTGAATCAGACACTCACTGACCTCAGAACTGCAATATAATTCTGATAGATCCTTTCTAATAGTGCAGTAAGAGGCATAAATGTCACCAACTGATTCCACATAACACTAAAAATCTATTGAGAGGGACGTGCTGAGGAGGGGAATGACACCTTACCTAGATTCATCTGCATGGTCAGGCCCTACTTTTTATATGTGTTTTTTAAAATCCTCCAAACTTCAAAGAGCCACCATTCCAGTGACACTAGGGAAGCTTTGGTTCAAACAATAACAACATTAAAAGCTGGCAGGCAGCAGCCACAACAACTTTCATTCATTTAGAAGCGAACACCCCAAAAGATCTGATTACAATGCCATTGTCAGGTGACTACCACCACCCAAAAGTGGGTTTCTTAAAGGAGACAAAGAGGAGAGAAAGTGCTATGCACAATTCTTCAGTTTTAAATCAGATACTCCAGAAAGTGACTTACTTAAATACCATCTGCCTCTCCTATCCCAGTCAGGCAAAGAAGAGGACTAGTTCTTTCTCTCTGCATTGCACACAGATGCAGCTTTGGAGGATTTGTCCACAGCAGAATGTCTCAGCAACAGATGATGGCACTCCAGTTTGGGCCACCCCACTCTGCCCAATATGCTAGCAATAATCCCCGCCCTCTCTCTCACTCACACACCTTGCCAGCCAAATGCCACCTTTTCCCTACAGATGATTGGGGAATCAGGAGAGTCACTTCCTCCCCCCCCCCCCGCCACTGCTAGAGGGAGAAGCAGAGGATCGCCCTGTTCAACAGGCTGGCTGAAGCTGTGGAGCGCCCCTCCTCTGGCTAGGCTGAACTGGGAAGCGAAGGAAGCCACCTGGAGAACTGGGCTGTAGGGCTTGGAGTGGGAGGGGGCAGAGCAGCAGCAGCAGCAGCACTTGACCGGTGTGTGGGGGAGGACTTGGCCCCACCTTGCTCTCCCTGCTCCACTCTGCTCCTTGCGGAGCAACAGTGACTGGGCTACCCCACTCAGCGGCGTCCACGGAAGTGGAGGAGAAGGAGAAGGCAGAGCACCATCAGTGGGCTTCACCCCAGCCAGTGCTCCACACAGGCCATCCTCTCTTCGCTTGCTGGCCTGCTGGGGCCAAAAGTGAAAGTGCTACCGCAGCTCAGCAGCAGGCTGCCTGTGTCAGAGATCCTCCGGGTTTCAATAGGCAGCAACAAAGTACCTTTGAGTGGGCCAAACGCAGAGCCCATACGGTGGCGGCGGCCTCCCCATGACTTGCATGCTAGTGGCAGAGAGGGAGCTCTGAGTGAGTGAGCAGAAACTGCACAGAATCCTCCTGCGGGCTGTGGGGGGGTGCTTTTTGGGGGCATGGAAAGGAAGGGGGCCCGGCCAGTAAAGGAAAGGGCTTGGCAGTGCACAGAGTGCCAGCTGCAGCCCTTGTGTGCTTGGCTGCCCAGCATGGCACGGCCGGGACAGTGGTGGCAGTGAAAATCTTTTTTCAGAATTTGGTGGCTCCCCAGTCCTGTAGGGGACCGGGCTTCTGCCCAGAAGCCCTCCCTACTCAGCTGGGAGGACATGCAAGTCAAAGAATTGGAGGGACAGAACTATACAATTTGGGGACTTGGTTTCACTGGGAGAGAAACAAAAAGAAGAAGAAATCCTCAGAGAAAAGTGGATTTTGTGTTTAGAACCTCCGTATTAAGATTTGATTTAGCTCCAGTTCCTTGAATTGAATAAAGAGGCAGAATGACAGCCTGCTGCCCTCCAGCGAATGGCTGTGTGCCCATGCACTGGCTGAAATGGGAAGTCGGTTGGGGGGGACCCTATATTTTTAAGGGTGTTTTTTTAAAAAAAAGATGAGGTTTAGGGTGCTATAGTTATCCCTAAAGCATTTTCTAACATGAATGTAAAACATACAAAAAAGGGTTCATTCACATTTACAATGCTTCTCTTTCGCTTCATGTTCTAGATTAACAATAATAATAAATTCACATAAATAGTGCAATTTAAGCCTTATTTATTTCTTGAAAATGCCCTCGAATTTGAGATCAAACGTCATGTCACAATATAGCTACATCTAATATTAGCCGAACAGTCAATTTTCCCCTGCAACACATCTTCAGGAGAAAGTGTTTTACATATTTCCACTTTTGTTGTAAAAGGGAGTGCTTAACCCTTTCCCACCTGGTACTTTTCCTCAAACCTGCCTTTACCCAGCCATTTTTATCCTCATTGAGGTTCCAGATCCATGTTAATTTCACAGTGCGAGTCTGTGTTTTCATTCACGTTGATTGATTGGTTGGTTGGTTGATTGATTGATTGATTGATTGATTGAAGTGCCATCAAGTCGGTGTCGACTCTTAGCGACCACATAGATAGATTCTCTCCAGGATGATCTGTCTTCAACTTGGCCTTTAAGGTTTCTCAGCAGTGTATTCATTGCTGTCGTAATTGAGTCCATCCACCTTGCTACTGGTCATTCTCTAATTCTCTTTGCTTCAACTTTCCCCAGTATTATGGACTTCTCAAGTGAGCTGGATCTTTGTATAATGTATCCGAAGTATGATAGTTTGAGCCTGGTCATTTGTGCCTCGAGTGAAAATTCTGGATTGATTTGTTCTATGATCCCATTTGTTTGTTTTCCTGGCTGTCCATGGTATCCTCAAAAATAACTCTAACCCTCTTCCATCCGCAACCCCAATTTTTTGTGAGTACTGAATCATTTAGACATAATTCAAGCAAAAGATTTGTATCAAGACTGAAAAACACTCTAAGAATGCAATCCTGAACACAATGGGGCTTACTTCTAAGTAAATTATTATTATTATTATTATTATTATTATTATTATTATTTTATTATAACATGGATAGGATTGTACTGTATCTTACTTCAGAAGGTATTCAGCAGGATTGCTCCAGTAGACCCTTGTTCATACATTTTCAGGAAGTCAACATATTGCAGGTATTAATTATAAAAACAATAATCTCACATAAAGTGTGTATGTTAGGTAAAATGTGTATTCATGAATAAGATAAGATATGGGTGAGGTGACTGAGTTACCACAAGATTTAACATTTTGATCATACATAGGGTGAATTGTACTGTCTGTAGACTGATTCTGTACTTTTTATTATATTCTGATATTTTCCATGGGCACAATCCACACAAAAAGCCTATCCACACGAGCAGCCTAAGGCAGGCTAGGGCAGCCCAGCCTGGGTTAGGCTGCTTGTGTGCAGCACCAGAATCCATCTGGATCCTGGCTCTGCCTGCCTAACCCTACTTTTTACCCCAGCCTGTAGGCAAGGTTAAGGGCGTGCTCACTCACAGGGGTGCCAGAGTCATGTGGGTGCACATGCACAGAGTTGGGCACTTAGGGTGCCCGATTCATCGGGGTATCCTTCAATGCACCATGCTAGTTGTGCTTGTGGTCCATTGTGAGATATCTGGAGGAGATCCCTGCTGCTTGGAGCAGTGTGGATTGTCTGGAAACTGTTCTCTGAGCAGAATTCCTTTGCTCGTTTGGGGGAAAGGTGAGTTTGAACCTGCCTTCCCCCCCAGCCCTCCCACACAGCTGTGTGCATATACTTAAAGTCGAGAATATTTAAATCCCAGGAGTTCAGTGAGAGAATCACAAATGTGCTTCACTCTCTCCTATTGAAACCATTGAAATTGGTCATGATGAAGTGCCATTGAAATTAATGGGACTTACTTAGTCATGACTAACTTCTCTCATTGATTTCAATGGTGTTTGATCATGACTAACAATTCTGGATGTTGCCCAGTGGAATGTACAAGTATTTCACTTTGGATAGATTGTGCCCTTTGGTATTTCTTGTACTTTGAGGTAATGTTTATGTACCAATACATTTATATTTTGAAGGTTTTGTCCGTGTGTAAATCTTTGTTTTGTTATTTTGGGGTTGTGTTTGCTTTTTGATTGTCATTTAGATCTCTGTGAAACTCCTCCCTCCCACCCCCAATCTTTGGTTTTTTTTTTCTTTTTAAACACAATTCTGTTCCTAGTGCCGTAGAATTACTAGGAGAGCACAAGAGCTACCTACATGTGCAGAAAATTGGTTGAATCATTGTTATGGTCTGTGTGCTAAGGAAGACCAGCTATAGCCTACTACTGGTGTACATAATAACCCTTAAGTGTGGATTAATTATCCCTTCACACCCTAAAGACACGCTATCATAACCACAATCAGAGTGGCTAGAGAATTTCAAAAGAGGGCAGAATTTGATGTTTCTCCCTTCCTTTTAGTCTAAGTTTATCACTGAAGTGGGGATTCTCATCCATGTTAATTAATGTGGGTAGCAGACCAGCAAGTTTAATTAAATTAATGTGTATCACAGTGTTCTATTGTGTGTGACACCAGACAAGCTCCACAGAGTTGCACAGCTGTCGCTAACCCCACATGCATCACCTCCATCTCTTGATGACATAGCTTTGGTAAGCATTGCCATTACTGGTGAGTCACTCTTTCCCAGGACACAGACTGCTTACTGATGTTGCAGGGGAAGTGCAGTAAGGTTGTTAAATGATGAAGCACAAGTGTCCACTGCATTTTGCTGGTATTATGTACACACTTTGCCACATATTCCTAAAGGCAAGAAACTGCATTTTTAAAAAAACAAAAAAAACCCCTGAATTTTCCAGGAAACTAAATTCTGTGCCAAATGACACAACCTGTGCTTTTTCTGCATTTGTGTGGAATTTCAGAATACAATTAGCAGTGCAGGCTGATTCTGTGCATATTTACTTAGAAGCAAATTGTGCAATAGGTTCAGTAATACTTGCTCCCAAGTAAGTGCTCATAGGATTGCACTGCCATAGTCATAGCTTTTTACCATATGGGGTAGGCCTTTATAAGAGCAAGTGAACTCTGAGGAGCTACTCTGAGGAGAATCTGCCCAGTTAGGAACCCATGTTGACAAAAGTTCAACTCAGGCTGCAAAATGTGAGAGGGGAAAAAGACTCCCAAGCCTTGATGACGCCCAAAAGGATACTGCATCCTTATTATTGACAGCTTCTTTCAACTTAGCCCAGGCCTCTCTTTGAGCTCTCTACTTTTCTAATTAACAATTTATACTGTTTCTTTTCCTGTTGTAAGGCAGGTGGAATAGAATGCAGATTGCTCTGCCTGTAGCTTTTGAATTGAACAACTAAAATTTTTTTGGCTTTAATGCACTCCACATCGAACCAGGGTCTGGAACATCCTCTGTTTCAATCTAAAACAACTGACTCCCTCAACTGCTTTTTAAAAAAAAAATTCCATCTACCACTCCCTGGTATAGTTATAACGCATCCTCAGATACTTCTGAGGGAATGATGCTGGTGTGCATATGCTGTATGCTACTCAACCCAAGACATTCACCTACTACTTTATCTATGCTACCTGTCCATCTAATTCTCCTTTGTATTACATCTAACTCTGAGTCAGCCAACAAATCTACCCTACCACATTTCTTGTATTCTTCTAATCATAGGGTTAGATTATCAGGAAGGTGATCACTATCCTGTCCTAACTCCCAGTGCAAAATGATCAAAAGATTTCAGCAATCCATTAGCAATTAGCATGTAGTCTTTAGTACTAGATCTGTGCCCAGACTGAGTTCTCTTGGATGATCTGCCCCATTCAAAACAGCCAGATCCAACCTATTGGCCATTTGTGACAAAGAGAGACCGTTCTAGTTACATCTTAAATCCTTGGAGTGTTGAGTCAGTAGGGAGACTCCTTGCTGTTCAGTATCTGGGAGGATCACCTTAAAATGTGAATATAAAGTCATATCATTCAGCCCCATGTTTAATGTAAAAAGAATTGGGGTTTTGGCCCAAAATCTGATGCTAAGGTCAGCATCTCACTGACCCATATATCCCATAGCCTAATACAGGCAGTGTTGATCTACCTATGCTGCTGTGGTAGCTTTTTCTTGACTGTCAGCAACATGTTTCTGATCTAACTAGTGCTTGTAGTAGAGTGTGGGCACACTACATGAAGTGTTTGTGCTCTTGTCCCGAAACACAAGACCACTGTTGCTTCACTGTGAGCCCGCAGCAGTGTGGGTGGATCGTCTCTGCTTGCATTAGGCTGTGCAATCTTTTTGTAGTTAACAGTATTTTATTTATCACATTTTTATACTGCTCCATACATGGGTCTCTGGGGTGTAAAAACAATTAAAACAAGAAATAAAATTAAAACAGTTAAAACAATTATATACCACCAAGTTCCTGAGTAAAGCTCATTTTTAAGGCCCTCTTAAAGGCTGACAAAGAGGTCATGCCTCACGTCTTGGGCGGAGAGTGCATTCCAGAGTTCAGGAGCTGCTCTTGAACAGTAGGGCTGGCCCTGTGCCTGCATCAATCTGTTTTGTTGAGTGAGGCTGTCCTCAGATTGGACAAAGAAGGAGTAGGAAATCCAGATCTCAGTCTCTGTTTTCTTTCTTCCCTAGGGTGGCCCAAGGGTTGTGTTCATTTGCTTCTCACCAGTAAACTTCACTGGCAGCAAATTCCTCAGACTGATTGCTGGCAGTGTCATCTGTCCGATGAGCAGCTTGTCTGCATCCTGCAAAGGGAAAAGAACTTTCAATCTTCCAATTCAAACAGTCTCAGCTGATCCTTTTAAAGGCCTCCCCCCATCCTCCTGTGGTTCTCCTAACACCTGGAGCTTCTTCCACAAAGACCTCTCTCACTCTGACTTAGACATGTGATAGCAGCAAACCCATGTGTTGAAACTAGGTCTTCCCAGAATCTTGTGTTAAGTGAGTGGGATGCCTAGTTTTAGAAGCAAAAGGCTGCATGGCTGAGTAATTCACAGCCATCCTTGCTTGCCACTTACCCCTTGTGCTTTCTTCCGCCAAACACCTTTCTCCCATTGAGTTCTCATCCAAAATCAGTGACATTAGGGAGCAGATTGTGTGGAGATAAACTGATACTGTGAGAGACAGCTTAACACCCCTGCTTGCTCTTAAAATTGGTACAGACCCCTGCTTTATATTTAATTGGGGGCAGACCTGGTTTAAATACACTGGCCTGCCACCATCACATGTAATTTGAGCCCCCCTCTCTCACTTCCTTCTATCAATTCCCTCCTCCCTTCAAATCCAGTGAGGCCTTTGGCTTAACTCCTTTATCTCCACCCCCAACTGTAATGAAGCCCAAGTCCATGTAACTGCATTTCCTCTTAGAATACTTCCCCATTATCTCCGCTTCATTCAAAGGTGATGAAAATGTGTGTGCGTGTGGTGGGGGAGGTTTGGAGATTCTCCAAGTAGGAGGCATGAGTATTCTCCAAACATTTCAGAACAGATGGCTTACTGCTGGTAGTCACAATGGCAAGTATCCTTCTTTCTACTCTTTTTGCCATACCTCTGCAAGCAGCTGTGGTGGCAACAGGTAGGAAATACTGGAACTCTTCCTGACAATCAAGCACCATTTATTTCCTGGAATGTCTCAGGAGTTACGGTGATGAAGTGTCATTCCAAGGGGGCTTATGGGGGGATTAGAACTCCTGAGTGATGTTATGTCATGATGTAATATCATTTCCCAAATACTCAGCGGAAAACTGGTCGCTGGGAGGAGCTCCATTGCTTCCTATGTTGCTGCCACCTACAAAGATGCAGCAGAAGTTAGGAAGGAAAATAAAACTGCTATTATAATAATGCCTTTATACAAAACGATGGTGCAGCCACACCTGGAGTACTGCGTACTATTCTGGTCACCACATCTAAAAAAGGACATTGTAGAACTGGAAAAGGTGCAGAAGAAGGCAACCAAGATGATCAGGGACCTAGAGCACCTTCCTTATGACGCAAGGCTACAACACCTGGGGCTATTTAGTTTAGAAAAAAGATGACTGCGGGGAGACATGATAGAGGTCTATAAAATCATGCATGGTGTGGAGAAAGTGGAGAGAGAGAAATTCTTCTCCCTCTCACATAACACTAGAACCAGGGGTCATCCCATCAAATTGCTAGGACCAACAAACGGAAGTACTTTTTCACACAACATATAATCAACTTGTGGAATTCTCTGCCACAAGATGTGGTGACAGCCAACAACCTGGATGGTTTTAAGAGGGGTTTGGATAACTTCATGGAGGAGAGATCTATCATTGGCTACTAGTTGGAGGGCTATAGGCCACCTCCAGCCTCAAAGGCAGGATGCCTGTGAGTACCAGTTGCAGGGGAGTAACAACAGGAGAGAGGGCACGCCCTCAACTCCTGCCTGTGGCTTCCAGCAGCATCTGGTGGGCCACTGTGCGAAACATGATGCTGGACTAGATGGGCCTTGGGCCTGATCCAGCAGGGCTGTTCTTATGTTCTTAAAAGGACACCCCATGCCACCAACCAATTGTAAGCACTCCCTGAAAGTTTTATAGAACTTCCTGCCTCAGTCCCAAATCATTTCTGTATCATCTCTTCCCTCTATCACCATATTTCCCCCCCTTCCCATTAAATCTATATGGCAATTCCTAAGAAATTTCAGCCCAGCTTTAATTTACTGACATGCATCCCTTTCTTCTCTTGTCTCTCTTTCCCCTCCCTCTATTACCTTCTTACCTTATTTGACATGGTGTCTGTGCTTCACACTGATGGGCCATGCACTTGTGCAGAGACCATGTCAGGAACTTTCCAACCTGATTCCCTCTGCCATTATTTTTGGCAGGAGCCCTGCCCCTTTCCCAGTGTAACAGTTGACTCTACCACCCTTCCCTCTGTCATTTGTCATCCGCTCTTGAAAACACTTTCTCTCTCCACATTGTACTCTCTGTTATTTAAGAAGAGATTATTTCCTTTCCAATTATTCTACCTTTACTGATATTAGTTAGTAGTTTTTCTTCCTTTTACTTAGCATCTTTTTTCATTCGTGGTTCCCCTGCTTGTCTTCCTCCTCCTCTTTCTCTTATCCCAGACAGGAAGGAGAGTACTGGTTGTTCCCTCATTGCATGACAGCTAAAGTTTCCTTTAAAGGTACATTAGGTGCACAGCAAATTGCCCTCAACTGATGGACATAGTCATTGCTTTTTTCACTTGGGCGAAGCACACAGTCATTGAAATTTGCCAACATTGCCTTAAATGCATGCATCCTCATAGAAATAGAGCCTCAAGGCTTTGTTTGGCACTTTGGGAGCAAGCTTTTAGGTCTCCTTTAGAGAGTGAGGATGTTCACCATCATGAGCTCCCAGACCAGACCTACCCTTCTGTACCAGTTCTCCGAACCCTTATAGGGGAGATAAAATGATCCCTACTTACTGTTCCAACTAAGACTCTGGTGAAGCTTTTGCCTGCTCTGGGTCCAACAGCATTATCCCCACAACCCACTCAGCCTTCAGTACTGCCACCGAGAGTGTTGTCAAATTCGATTGAGGAACCTGTAACACCCGCAGTTCCTACTTTGAAAAAGAAGAAGCATCTAGTAGCAGCCTAGGGTTCGATGGATCCACCACAAGCACTACCAAAAAATTGTTCCAAATTCCAAGGAAAAAAATCTGTTGTAACAACTACAATCCTAGAGAAACCAAAACCACCTTTGGCTCCATAAAAACTCAAGGCACCACAGGCACCTTCACCATTGAGACTGACAGATCTTTTGGAACCAAGGAACACTTCCCTTCATTGCAGATGTTCGATGAGGAAGAATCTGACTATGAGGAGATAGATTATGCTCCATATGAACCAAATCACAGCCATCACTCCAGTTTTCCATGAGATCCAGACACTGAGCTGGACTCTGAGCCATCCCCACCATGGAGACATCTCAGAAGCTCAGTTTTGAGAGATGATACTCCGGACCCTGAACCATTCCCAACACGGAGACTTCACAGTTGCTCGGGTTCTAGAGATTGAGTATTGGGACCTTTCCTACGAACCTTGAGATCAACATTGTAAAGGCCCATAGTACCCTTCCGATGATAGATACCAACCTGCGGACTTCAGCAGACGTTATTGTGAATCCTACTTTACAGACCAGTGCTTTATTTACCAGGATTGGTACCGTGATAATTGGAACTCTTATTCATGCTGTTCTCTGCCCAATCCCACTCTCCAAGATACAGAACAGGGTGCCATGGGAGGCAATGTTATCTTTCACCACCAAGACCTCCTGCACTACCTTCCCCTCATCGCCAAACATCGCATCCGAGATCCCCAAACCTGGATGAAATTAAACCTCAGGCGTCCGCACAATGTGTAGTAACCCATCAGGAAAAAACTCTGAGAAAAGACTAACAGGAAGCACCAACGTCATCTCCAGCTCAGTCAAAACCTCCAATTGAGCAGGACCCCTTGCCTGAGCAATCTGAAGAGGAAGGAACTTCTGAAGAACAACTCTTGGTCCACTCAAAAGTATTATTGTTTATTTGTTTATTTCGGCCCAAGGCCAGCATACACTCAGAAGTACTGTCCTCTTCTCCTATAAATGCTGTAGGTGACTTTAAGCCAACTTAGCCTTCGGAGAAACTAAAGATTACATCTTAAGAATGGACACTTCTTTAGGAATTCAGAATCAACAACAAGAGAAGACAGAACCTGACCCTATCTTTGGGCCAATAGATTCTGACTCACACCAGTTTCTTCACTGATGATCTCAGCCTTGATAGAAATTATAAAAACAGTGCTGGGAGAAACCCTCTTCTCTAATGCCCCCCACACACATCAAAAAAGTTGGAGAGTCTCTACAGAATTCAATTAAATGAAGCAAAGTTCCTACACAGGCGACCTACACCAAATTCCATCATAGTGGAAGTTGCTCAATCCAGCAACCTCAATAGATCACTGACAGCACCTGCTGATAGAGAAGGCAGAAAACTCAATTCATACAGCATACGGCTGTACTCCATTGCAGCCCTACAACTGAAGATAGCCAGTTACTAGGCTTGTATAGGAAGATGGCATCATTACCTTTGGGGAAAATGCTACCTTTCTTGGAACACTTGCCATCAGATAAGAAAGAAGCAGTGATGGGTTTTCAGAAGGAAACTTGTCAATTAGCCAAACAGCAACTTTACTCTTCCTATCACTCCACAGACTGTGCAGCAAGAACTTTGGCAGCTTCAGTGGTGATTCACAGACATGCTTGGCTTAAGTATTTCAGACTTGCTTATGAAGCACAGACTAGGATAGATGATCTCCAATTTGATGGAGAAGCTCTCTTCAGAAACAAGGAAAATGTGTAGCACTAAATCATGTTTCATAATCATCAGTTCCAATTGGATATGATCCAAATCTTCATGAGTCCACGATAGAAATCGTACAGACAATCTTAATGGAAAATCTTGTCAAAACTTCTTTCTCAAAAGGATACTGTATAAATGATCTAAATGAGCAGCATACCAACAATTCATGGACACCAACAAAAATACAGTGATAAAGCTAAGTCTATGGATGTGCACGGAACCAGCAGTGGCTGGTTTGAAAGCGGAGGTGGGACAACTTTAAGGGCAGGGGAGGCACTTACTCCTCCTTCTGCTGTCCCCCCACTGGCGTTTTGTTTGTAAAGATGCTGTCGGGGCAGCAGCATACCTTCCTGCCATCTCGTCCCCTCCTTGGCTGGAAGTGCGAGGCATGTGTGTGTTTGCTCACGCGCGCCCGACATGCATACACACCCCTGGCACTTTCGGCCAAGGAGGGGATGGGAGGCAGGGAGGTGTGCTGCCACCCCAACAGGATCTTTACAAACGGAGTGCCGGCAGGGGGAAAGTGGAGGGAGGGGTAAGTGCACCCTCCCTCACTCTTAAAGTTGTGCCACCCACCCTTTGAGCCTCTGAACCGGCCAGTGTTCGAACCTCTTTGGAGGCCCATAAAAGGGTCTCCGAACAGGTTCGTGCATATCCCTAGCTAAGACATAGGTCTCAAAATTCACTGAGTTACTTACGAGTATCTTTCTAGGAAGCAAGGATCTTTGTAAAACTTCATCTAAAATATTCATATGTGTATCTCACTGTAAAGCAAAATAGCAGATAGTTCTTTAGAGAGCTTATTTCTTTTTTACAAAGTATTTTTTCCTTTAAAATCTCTTTAATTGCTTTGTATAAAGACTTTAAAATCTTTGTTAAGCTTACAAAATCTTCAAAGAGAACCAAACAGTTGTCATTCTCCCTTTGTTATGTATGCTACAAAGAGACAATTCCCTGTGTTGCTTCAGAAGAAATGGCTTATGACCAACAGTAATTGTTAAGTTCAAATAGCTACCAAGGCTATGCTTAAAAGAGATATTTCAAAATACCAGGACTTTACAAACAGCACAATTATAGAAAAACTGAGATATCCATTTTATCATTAATGCCAGAGGGAAACATATTTTTTAGGTTTCTGTGTGGCCATGTTACAAAGACTGTATCTTAGTAATACCATGATAGCCTAGCCACCCAGGGTTTCCTAAACTGATCCAACAAGCTAGGGGGGGGGGCGATCACTGTTTGCCAGACAACCCCAAACTTCTGACTCAAGAATCGTGTTCCATTCTTCATTCAGATGTTCTCACCTTGTGTCTGATAGCCTGGAGGATATGACCACTTGGCCACAACCTCTCATACAGGTTCTCTCAGCAGCATGGAAACCTGCCACTGTGAAATCATACACCTCCAAATGGAAACTTTCTTTCTTTCTTTTTGATGTGTCACAAAGAATAACTTCTCAGTTGACTTCATCTCAGGGTCACAGGTATGCACATCCTTGCACTTGAAACATTTGGGCTTAAAGTTCTCCTCCCCAAGAGTACACCTGTCTACTATAGTGGCTCATACTACATCACTGAATTGTCACTCTCATTCATGGTCTCGCTAATAAAACATTTCCTTAAGGGATTGAATAATTTATACCCAGACAGTCCTATCGCTGCCCCAGTCTGGGATCTACCTTTGGTGTTGATGCACTTAATGAGAGCACCCTTTTTGCTGATGGTAACTGTCGATCTCTGTCTTCTAATGTTTAAGACAGCCTTTCTCTTAGTCATCACCTTAGCACGGAGAGTGAGTGAGCTCAGAACATTAAGAGTAGATGCACAAGGTTGTCCTCAGACCAGATGTTCTATTCCTACCTAAAATAGCATCAGTGCTTAATTGTTCTCAAGCGATTACATTCCCAGTGGTTTTTCCGGATGCCTCTACACCTGTGGACTGGTCCCTACATACTCTGGATCTAATAAGGACTCTAGCTTTCTATATTACATGAACAGCACCTTCTGCAGTATACAGTTTCTATTTGTAGCCTATGGAGAACCCCACAAGGAGATGTGAATCTTCTCTCAGAGGCTCTCACACTGGATAGTAGAGATGATTTCCCTGTGCTATCACTTGGCTAAAAGACCAGTGCCACTGACAGTTAATGCCCATTCAACCAGAGCGCCGACAGCAATTTCAGCCTTTAATAGAGGTATTCCCCTAGACATCATCCATTAAGCAGCTACATGGACCACCCCTAATCCTTTTGTAAAACATTATTCTCTGGATATTAGAGCTCATCAAGATGTGGTCTTTGATAGAGTGGCTCTGCATTCCATCTTCCAGTGAGACCTACTCCCTTCTCCAGGTAAGGCAACTTGTGATTGGTGTGAAGCACAGAGACCATGTTGAACAACCAGTTGTTTACCTGTAACTGTGGTTCTTCTAGTGGTCATCTGTGACTTCACACACCCTCCCTTCCCCTCCAGTAGTTTTCCAATGGTGGACTCCTGAACTGAGAAGGGTGGCAGAGCCAACTGTTACACTGGGGAAAGAGTGTGGATCCCACCAAAAATAACTGCAGAAAGACGCTTGGATGGTTCCCAGCATCTCTGTGCTAGCGCACAACCCATTGGCATGAAGTCATGGATGACCACTGGGAAAACCACAGTTACAGGTAAGCAACATGCTGATTCTAATTTTCTTAGTGCATTGACTTAACATATCGCTTATATTGCTCTGTAAAACTACCAAATGCATCTGATTGCACTTTACAAGTATGATTAGTTATGATGTATGTAAACTATAGAAATCGTGCCAAATGTGCAGAAGGCAGTTATAATGAAAAGGACCTGTATTCTTTAATGCTGTATTATATAAGGACAAGCGAAATGGTCTAACAGAAGGGTTCACTCAGGACATATTTTCCCATGAGAGCCAAATGCCAGTCCTGCTTATTGCAGCTTGTGCAGGAAAGCCCATGGAACCAAGACTGGGTAAGGAACGCCAGCCCTGTTGCCAGGCAATTGTGACATGCTTCCTGGGCTTGCAAGAGATGGTAGTCGTAAGGGAGCTGGGGAGGAAGCAGGAAGTGGGTGTTGGCTGAGAGGCAGCATTTAAGGAGGCTGCTAGGTTAGAGAGTTCAGAATTCAGCTGGGTGCCTAGAAGCTATGCCAGGGAGAAAAAGGAAAGCCAGATGCTGTTTAACCCCTGGACCAAGAATCTGGTACTGTTTGCTGAATCATGCCCTGCCCCCCCCCTTCCAAAACTATCCTATAAACTATTTTTTAAAATTAAAATGGTGTGTGTGTGTGTGTGTGTTTTGTAGAGTGGTGAGCAAAAACTTTGCTTCTCTAATTACACTTCCAGTGCGACCCTATCATTGGCAGGATGTCCTTTTTGAAGTCATTAGTCTTCACAGCGGGAAGAGAAGATCATCAAAGACTCTGTTTCCCAGAACCCCCTGCTGTGCCTTTATGTGCCAGAGGATTGCCTAGAGAGCCTGTTAAATCTGCTGTTCGCTTCCCCAGCCCTGAGCTGAGATTTCTTTGAACTGGGGCCTGGGGAGAGGGCTGCCAACTTTCCATCTCCAGACTCTTCTCTTAGAGTTTCATTTTAAAACCAATTTAGCAATTAAAGGCAGCACAGGACACCACAAAGTATGGGGCAAGAAGCAGAGAGATGTGTAGAATAGTGCTGCATGTTTGGCATATTATCCCAAAAAGGGAAAACATGTTCTCTCCTGGGTTCTTGAGGCCCTCCTGGAATATGTGTTGAGTGGTACCTGTAGATACTACACAAATTAGAGATACACAAATGAAAAAAAAAACCCCACACAATTTTTAAACAAACATCTGTTCACCAGATGCCATTTGTATAATGCCACCAATTATATAAGTTCACCTGAAGCAAAGATGGGAATTGCTTCTCAAACCATTTGATTCCAAGGGAAACCAAACGAGTTACATTAAAATAGGTTAGGTCGGGTTCCACACATCTTTAGGTACTCATTGGATGCACATGCTGTTTCACAATGAAGCCCATTCTAATTGAATTGTGCAACTGTTTCATATCTCCATTATATTGCTTTGAGAGAGGTGTGTGGTTTTGAATAAGAACCATGGTATGCAATAAAGCCAGGCAAAAGTAACAGTATTTATGACACTATGTTTGTGATGGTGTACTCTCTGATTGACTGAACTGGTGTGATCACAAAGAATGCTCAGTAATTCAGGGAACTCCATGGTTTGCAGTCTAGCTTGTGTGAGGAAAATGAAAGTTGTCCATTTAATGGGATTAAAACCCTGCACAAAACAGATTGAGAACTAGGAAGAGGTCCTAAGCCATAAAGAAAGGAGGCTGAAGGATAGATGCAGAGTTGGCAATGGACTGAGAAAGGAGGAACCTGTACAGAGAACTTAAAAATAAGACTTGGGGAGCGTGGTAGACTTTTGTGGGAGTTGCAAAATTTGAGATTTTATTATGTGAGGTTTCTGATGTTGAAGAGAATATTGAAGGACAATGTTTATGGAGAGATACAGTGACTTGAGTCTTGAGTGAAGAAGTTCTGTCCCACCCTATCTAAACCAATTCCCATGCAGACTCTACCTGGTTTCCAAACATGTGGCAGAAATTGTCCATTATATTTTCTGGAGTTTCTCCATGGATTCATTATGAGGAAAGGTTATTAGACACCAAAGAGTCTACACACTTGAAAAAATTCCTAGAACATAAACAGTAGTACCCCACTGGCTTGTGGGTGGGAGGAGGGTGTCGTTGGCACATGGCAGTTGACAGTTGGCAATGTCGAAAAGACAGTCAAAATGAATAGAATAAATGAAGGTGTGTAATGAATCCTTCCTCATAGGGATTGATTGAAGAAAAGTTATACACCAAAGAATCCAAACACTTGAAAAATAGTGACCACACATTTTGTTCCATAACTCCACTTCTACATGGGCTAGATAGAGGTTAGCTTTTTAAAAACATAATAAAAGCTGGGAATCTGGGGGAATTAATAGGAGGAATCCGAATTGCGAATCAATTCAAATCGAATTTGGCATGATTTGATTTGGACCCGAATCTAGACAATGCACTACAGGGGCAATTTGTTCTGTCTCCAATTCTCCTGAATCAGCTAGTCTAGCTAGATTCAGATACAAAGCGATTTGTACATCCCTACTTACAACTACCCTGTGAGATAGGCTAGGCTGAGAGTTTGTGATTGGCCGAAGTTCACCCAGTGTGCCTTGAGGCTGAGGAAAGATTTGAACACAGGCTCCCCAGTGAAAGTCCAGCACTATCTAGTATACCAAACTGCAAAACCTATTTTATCTGAGTGGAAGTGGGATAAGCATGCACACCTAAAGTGGCGCTCCCTCTTTCAGTCTGCCTTCCACACTCTATAAAAACTCTAATTTGTCTCCAGCCTAACATTCCATTTAATTGTGTGTTGCTGGGGCTTCAAGCCATTACCTCATGTACTTCTTCCAGGAGCAGAAGAGAACCACTCTCTATCTCTTTGTTGTTTTTGGCAGCCTTTTAAAGCATTGGAAGAATTTTAACATGCCCACCTTCCTTTAATCTTCTTTCCTCTGGCTAAATGTAGTCAATTCCTTATGGAAGGTATGCAACAGTTCCATCTCGGAAGTCCCAGTAGGACATAAGGCATGCGTGTGCCTTACCCATTCTGGCAAGCATCTATCCTGGATGAGTCTCCAGAGCTGCTGTAAGTTGGGTGGGGGGTGTCATTCTTTACCTCTCCTTTGAAGTTTTCAGATTTCAATTCAAAAACAGGTAGCAGTAGAGCGATATTTAATTCAGATTCCTCTTTCTTCCTGAAGCTTTCACTATTTATAGGTGCACTTGAAAGCAAGTCAGATATATAAGTAGCTCATTACCGGCCCCACATTTCACATTTAATGAGTACCATTGCTATTCCACCATTGGCTTCTGAAGTCTAAGTTCCACTTTGCACAATAGTTTCCATAGCAGGGATCCCAGTGGCTTTCAGGTCCAATTCTGTTTCAGCCAATTTCCGTCTGCTCACAGACTTGAAACAGCTCACAGGGAAAAAATTGACAGACTTTTGTTTTCAAAGAGGTGACTGGGGTTCAACTACATTTTCTTTTAGTTGGTGTTCTGGTTGGAGGTGGCAACAGATTGTCATAAGGACAAGGCATTCTTTTGTTGAATAGATTACACTGACCTGCATGGGGCCGCACTAATGACCCAAGAAGCCAAATGTCTCTAAGTTCATGCTGGTCAATATGTACTTTGAAATGAAATAAAGTCTGGTGATTATAGCAGCTATCTCTATAATATTTCATTTGTAGCCAACTCTTTTCTCAGTATAACTGAGAAATAGCTCCCTTTCTGTTCCACTTGAGGAAGTATTCTAAGTAACTCAAAGCATCTATACCCGCATACCACTAAAGGAGAGGTCATAGCTCAGAAGTAGAGGACCATGATTTGCACACAAAAGGTTCTGAGTTCAATTCTTGGCATCTCCAATTGAAAGAATCTCAGGAAGTAGGGCTAAGAAAAAATCTTGTGGTGCATGTCTCTTGGAATCATTACTCAGGTAGAAAGACTAGTAATGTAAGCTGCTGTAAATAATGTAAGAACGATCACAAATTACCACATCGCCTCCTTTTTGAATCCTGAACTCCTCTCCTTAATTTTCCTTATCAGGTCCTATCCAGCTACCACAAAAGCCTAGTTCTCATTGAGATGATAAACCGATGTTTGGGCTGTTCCACAACAGACTGCAATAAAGGTTCACGTGACTGAATGCTCTTACACACACACACACACACACACACACACACACACACACACACACACACACCCCTACCCCTCCACTCAGAAAGAAATCATATCAGGGAGAATTCCTCTTTGAGATGCCAGTTTATTATACAGAGGGAGTTTTTCTGTGGAAAAACATACCATAGCAACCCCCTCTGCAATTCTGTGTGGTGATACATCTCAGATTCAAATTTAAGAGTAAATACTAGGCCCTCTTTTGTTTCTCAAAAGCCCTTGCTTCACATCCCCTCTGCAACTAGACTGCTGCTCCTTCTCTCTCAAAAGTTACTCCACACAAAGATAAGGATCAGTCCTCAGGCATTATTATTTATAGGGAGAGGGAGAGAGAGAGAGAACATGAAACAAAAGGTTACCATGAAACTGAAGTTTTCATCTTTCCTGTGTCCTGAATCCATCCCACTACTCACTGGGGAGTAGAGTGGTGTATATTTCGTAAAGATAGTGAGCTCTCCCCTGCTCACCTTGAATTAGCTTGGAAATGATCCAGTCTCTCCCACTGAACCTTGGGAAATAATTGGACCATTTTATCGGCCAATTCTAGGCTCAGAAAATTACTTCCTCTACTCCCAAACACCTTCCTTGTCAGCCCTCCATACACCAAAACTATCCTCCCCAACAGTAAGCTGTTTACAAAGACAAGAATGGGGGAGGGGGAGGGAATAGTAAAAATTAACAGATTTAAAAGTTTTGGATCATTGTACCTAGTAAGGCTATGCCAATTACTTTTAGTCTAAACCAGTGGTTCCCAACCTGGGGGCCTCCAGATGTTGCTGAACTACAACTCACATCATCCTTAGCTCTAATAAATTGCCTTAGGAGAAAAAAGTTTGTCTAGTCACAGAGTTTGTTAACCACACTCTGGAAAAGCTTCTTCATTCAACTAACTCATCTTTTTTTTTTTTTAAAGCAAGGACTTTACTGCAAAGCTTGTAGCCATTTCAGGCCTCTCTTGCCAGTAGCTCCTTCCATCATGGTCAGACATTTGAGCCTCCAAAGTACAAATTTAATTCATCAATGCAAGCTGGCAGTTTAGCCTATGTCTTAGGCATCACTATAACTCAGAAAGAGCACAAAGAAAAGCACAAATAGGTGTTTAAAATTTTAGATATCCTTAGACTAGTCAAGAGATGCTTCTTAAACCTGCGGAAATAGAATTGGAAGCATGAATTGTCCCCTTTGCTAAGCATGTTCTGCCCTGGTTATATCTGATTGGGAGACTTCATGTGAGCACTGTAGGATATTCCCCTTAGGGGATGGAGCCGCTCTGGGAAGAGCACCTGCGTGCTTGCATACAGAAGGTTCCAAATTCCCTCCCTGGCATCTCCAAGATAGGGCTGAGAGAGATCCCTCCCTGCAACCTGGGAGCAGCTGCTGCCAGTCTGTGTAGAAATTACTGAGCTAGATGGACCAATGGTCTGACTCAGTATATGGCAGATTCTTATATCACTATGTAGAAATCGGTGCAATTATAGAACCTGTCTAACATACCTGCTAACATGTCCTTATTTTCCCATTCACCTGAATGGGAAAATAGGGACATATTGGCAGGAATGGTCTAACTAAGCTCTGCTAGGAAAGCTCCTCCATCCATAAGAACATGAGAAAAGCTCTGCTGGACTATTTATTTATTATTTATTCAGTTTTTATACTGCTCTTCCAAATTTGGCTCAGGGCGGTTGTTGACTAGGCCAAGGGCCTTGACTAGGCCAAGGGCTACCTAGTAAAGCATCCTGTTTCCAACAGTGGCCAACAGGATGCCTTTGGGAAGCCCACAAGAAGGAGAAGAAGTGCCCGTTTCCTGCTGTTGGTTTCCTGCAACTGGTATTTAAAGGAATACTGCCTATAAACCTAAAGGAAACAAAATAGGTAGCCACTGGACTTTGTCCTGTTGCTTTTTATAGCCAAGTAAGCTAATGGCAATCACCACAGCATGTGGCAGTGAATTCCACAGATTAATTTCTCCAAGGTCAGGTCTGAAGAAGAACTTTAGGGATTTGAGAAAGTCAAGATCAAGGGAGAACTGAGATCTTCAAATTACCAGTGCTTGTTGATGTTTGGAGAAGTTCACTAGCATTCTCCTTTCTAACTCTCAGAACCACCCACCTGAAACAGACCACTTTCAGCGCAGAGTAAAGTTTAAAAAAACAAAACACGAAATTAGTTCATTTAGTTCTCACATTTAACTGAGAAATTTATTTATTTATTTATTTATTTATTTATTTATATGCCGTCTTTCGTTAAAAGACAACCCCAAGGCGGTTTACAAAAGTTAAAACATACAATAAAAAGACAATAAAAACATCAAGCTAAAAAGTATAAAAACATAAAAACTGGCATAAAAACAATACAACAGATAAAAACACACAGAAGCAGCAATAAAAACGATTATGTAAAAGTCTGGGTAAAAAGCCAAGTCTGTACAAGCTTTCTAAAAGCCGTGATGGAGTCCGAGGAACGAATGGCCACTGGGAGAGCATTCCAGAGTCTAGGAGCAGCAACAGAGAAGGCCCTGTCCCGAGTGCACGACAGCTGGGCCTCTCTTATTGTCGGCAACCGGAGCAGGACCCCCTCAGATGTCCTCGTCAAGCGGGCAGCAACCCTTGGGAGCAGGCGGTCCCTCAAATACCCCGGGCCCAAACTGTTAAGGGCTTTAAAGGTCAAAACCAGCACCTTGAATTGGACCCGGAAACGAACCAGCAGCCAGTGCAGCTCTTTCAAAATGGGGTGATGTGTTCCCAACGGGCAGCTCCAGATAAAACCCATGCTGCCGCGTTTTGCACTAGCTGCAGTTTCCGGATATTCTTCAAGGGCAGCCCCACATAGAGCACGTTACAGTAATCCAGCCGCGATGTGACTAAGGCATGGGTAACCGTGGCCAGATCTGCCTTCTCGAGAAAGGGACGCAGCTGGCGCACTAGCCGAAGCCGTGCAAAGGCACCCCTGACCACTGCCTCCACCTGAGCTTCCAAAAGCAGAGCCGGGTCCAGTAGTACCCCCAAGCTGCGTACTTGCTCCTTCAAGGGGAGTGCAACCCCATCCAGAACCGGTAAAATCTCCTCATCCTGATTGGCTCTCCTACTGACCTACAGCACCTCCGTCTTATCCAGATTCAATTTCAGTTTGTTAGCCCACGTCCAACCCATCACAGCCTCCAGCCCCCGATTCAGGACATCCACCGCCTCCCTAGGATCAGATGACAAGGAGAGATAGAGCTGAGTGTCATCTGCATATTGCTGACAATTCAGTCCAAATCCCACCCAAGCTGTTCCTTCTGTCTTCTTCCCCAGGCCCTTGGGCCAGCCTGCCCTATATAGCAGCAGAATGCCCCAGCAACAGCCCAAGGAGATGTCACACACCTGAGGAAAGGTGGGACAGAGGCAAAGACAGCACAGTCAGTCAGTGCCCCACCCAAGCTGTTTCTTCTGTCTTTCTATAATGAGGTCTCAAGGAAGTCCACTTGAGATGGAGAGGGAACCCAATGAAGTTACAAGGGCAGCATAGCATTTCCCCCATTTCTGTTCAAGCTCTTCTCCAGTGTCCCAGACTCTGTCCCAATAGTTGTTAAAAATATTTATATACTACTTTTCAACAACAAAAGTTCTCAAAGTGGCTTAAATGGTAGAAGGAAATTGAAGATGGTTTCCTGTCCCAAAGGTGCTCACAATCTGAAAAGAAACAAGTTGTTCTAGTAAGAACTAATCATACTACTTTCCTTTTTCTGTCTCTACAGCTGGACTAAATTTAGTTCAAATTGAGGTCCACAAGCTAATCTCTTGCACTTCAAATGTTCATGTATCCGCCATCTTGGATTGGGATGAATGACATCATTACAAACTACACAGACGGACACACACACAGAACTCTGGGTGATCTCATAAGCCTACTGGAAAGTAGGCTAATAAAAGGGAGACATCAGTGAAGGGTATCACTGATTTGCCACAGGAGGGAAATTATGCTGGGGTTGGATAGAGACAGTTGTTCTCCCCCCTGCTAAATATAAGAGGGCCACCACTTTGAAATGTGTCTCTTTGCCCAGTTAGACAGGACCAGATATTAATTCATTCTCTCTTTCCCTCCCTCCCTCCTGCTGCGTGCCTTGGCTTTACAGAATTAAAGGACAGTCAGACGAAAAGCCGGGAGTGTGTGCGTGCTTCTTTTAGAGCTGCCTTTTGCCAGACTGTCCCGCTGCCTTCTCCTTTCCTCCCTGGGTTTCTCCCATTCTCCACTGCAACTCCCAGACATCCTGTGGAGAAAATAACTTGCATTAGCATTTTTTTTATAAAGACCTAGCAGGGAGGTGGCAGTAGGGGGTGGGAGAAAAAAGCAAGTGATGGAAAAGCAAGTCACTGACAATTGTGATGTTCCAAGGAAACACATTCAGAGGTAGACCAATTTTAGATGAAAAAGGAATACAAAGTATTTGAGGGCTGAGTATGACAGCTACATCTCCACTTGATTACTATGCCCATATACCTTTTTGGACTTAATCCCCTCCAACCAGGGTTGATTTAGGAGGGGCAAGTGTCATCTGCTCAACCAGTAGGAGGAGGAGCTGCTGCTGCTTAATTTAATTTAATTTGTTTTATTTTATTTTATTCTATTCTACTTTTCAACAAAATTCTCAAAATTATTGACATAGAAAAAGAAATATAGTAAGAAAATGGTTCCATATCCCAAAAGGGCTCTCAGTCCTTAAAAAAGTAAAATAAGAATACAAGGGAGACACTGTCAACGATGATGAGAGGAGTGCTTTGCTGGGACGAATAGGGGCAATTGCTCTCCCACTCCTTAATGTAAAAGAGCACCACTTCAAAAGATGCCGCTTTGCCCAGATAGCACAGTATAAGATTTTAGCGTGCTCCCAGTTTAAACTAACTAAAAAGTGTACCTCTGCTGTCAGGCATTTGGAGAATACTGCTCTAAGACAAATCAGACCTGAAAATTCTATTTGTTGTCATAACTAAGATTTTTATAACCAAAATAAATTCTGCCTAATGAAAGAGAGCTCCCATGCTTCCAATAGCACTTTACAAGGCTTTGGCTCTTTAAGCCCAGAAGTTGGTATTCACTCTTTTGGTCCTATCTCATCAGTTTTCTTTCTTACTTTTCACTTTTTCTGAACTGCAAGAGTTCACACTGCCTCTTAGATCTACTGCTCCTCCTTTAAAAAGGATTGTGTTTCCCTTTGAGAACCTGGGCTATATCTAGAATCTCTTATTTGCTCCCATAAATTGCAGTCCGGAATAACTAATCTCAGTCAAGAATTACACTGTAGTATCAAATCTAGGACAATTTGCATTCAAGTGACTTCCAGTCAGCCCTAAAGAGAATGCATAATCGTAGGAAGCGGACCTTTTCATGTGTAGGGTTTAGTAAATAGATAGTATGGGAACAGCATAATAAATACTCCTTTAAACATTTTGAAAAAATTCAGAGCAAGAGAATTTTCACAAACTTTCTTGCTTCTAGCAATATGCAGCACATTTCAAAGCCAGACAAAAAATTCAGAAAGCGACTGCTTTCTGCTACAGTTGCTATTTTCCCCAGGTAATTTTGTATATGCCATCATTGTTACATAGGTCATGTAGAATAGGCCATCATTGTGTTATAGATCCTATAGAATAAATAGGCTGGGAGATATCTAACATGCAAGCTTTTAGAATGAACAGAATTTGTTATTAGGCAGCATTCTGATGTGTATATGCCAGTCAATCAGTCCCACACATGTCATTGTACTATTCAGATGCAACTCCCAGCCATCTGGGATCCACTCACAGAATAGCAGCTCTCATGCAACTATGGGTTGGCCTAAAGGGCACCGATATGATGATTCGTATTCTGCACCCAGAAACACAAAATTCTGTGCCAAGGAAACTCACATTCTGTACTTAGAAATAAATGTGTATGCAATTGCTTTGTAGAATTCTGTTTTCAGGATTAAGGACCTGTTTTCAATAGGGCTGATCTGAAATCTCCCTTTTTTCTTTGCCCCATTCTCAGGTGATGAAAATAGGGCATCAATTTCAGCTAATTTGGTGAGAGATGTGGGGATGAGCTGATAAATTCTGAGAACTTTCTCAGCCATTGGCAACCACAATTTTTTGCTCAGAAGCCTGTGGCTGAATTCGGATGTAACACGAAACCAGAGTTAGACGGAGCAGAGGTTGGAACTCTGTGATATCTGAATGTCTGCAACTGCGGTTTTGCAGCAAAAGTGACCTATGGTTTGCCTTACCAAACACCAGTTTGAACCTTCAGTTTGCAGTAAGCTTCACTGCCAAGACCTGAGGTTTGGTCTCCATAACTGTAGTTCCATGCTTTTTTTGGAACTACAATCATAGAGAGGAGGGTCCAAGTCTGCCTGGGATCACACTCATTCCATGTCTGCAGTGCTTCTTGCTGGCCGCCTCTTGGAGCATTACTTCTTCACACTCTCTGTCTCTTGCTCCCCTGCTCCAGGCAAGCAGGAGGGAAAGGGGATGGAATGACAGGATGGGCATTAAGTGCTTTGCTCCCTGAGAATGAAGCAACAATGATGTATGTCCACAAGCACAAACACTCCAAGTGACAACATAAGTAGGGCACCCCATTAGACAGCCAGGACAGAAACACATGGTGCTGTGGGGGGGGGTACCCAGGGTCAGATTTAAAAGGCAGCCCTAACCAGGGATTCTTGCAACAGCCACTTCCTATTTTTTAAACAAATAAATTAGGGAAGGGGGCCCAGCCCCTTCCACTTGGGGGGTACCTATGTGGTCTCTAGGAACATGTGCTCCCTTACTTGTGTCCTGAAACAGTGACCCCACTTTCTTGGGGTCACTGGAAATCTGAGCTCCCTTCTCCCACAATTCCCCATGGTGGCAGATCTGCATACAGCACAACATGGGCCCGAGCCTGGCAATTTTTAGTGGGAGTAAAGATCCATCGCCACACCTAGTGTTCCTCCTGTCTGCACACACAGATAGGCTCTCACACATGGAGCGTCATAATCTCCTTGGGGTCTGTGCAAGTCTTCCCAGGGGAGAAGGAGGTTGCAGTGCAAAGGTTCTATCATTAACCAGAGAGAGTGGGGGCTAGGGATGTATGAACCAGCTTGAGGTTGAGCCAGTTCATCATCAAACCAGGCTGGCTCATGGGGGCCTGTTTTTGCTCATGGTCAAGCCGAGCCCCCCCCCCCCTCGGGGGCCAGCTCAGAGTTCTAAAAATTACAAAATTAAAAAAAAAATAAACTTACAACTTCTGGGATGTGTGCCTGTGGAGGGAGGGGTTTCTGAGGGGTTTTCTCCCTGCCACCTGCTGGCCTTCCCCAGTCTTTTTTTTTTTTTTTGGTCTATTTAGGCCCATTTTAGGGCCTTTTCAGCCCTCTCCCCTGCTCATGGAGGCTATTTTGAAGGCTGCTGTGCACGGACCATTTGTGTCCACTGGATCTAGCGGTAAGTTCCCCCACCCCCTTTTTTTCTTTAACTTTTAGAACCCAAAACTGGCTCAAATTCAAGCTGAGCTGGGGTTTTAGTTTGAGGGTGGTGAAACCAAACATGCCAAGTCTGGTTGGAGTCTGGACTCAAACCAAACTGGGCAAACTGGTTTTGTACACAGCCCTAGTGGGGGCCCCATGTGAGTGGTGGCCCCTTTGCTGGGTTAGTTCAACTCATGAGTGTGCAGTCCAGCGGAAGACTGAGGGTGTTTACCCCAATGGGCCCCCTCCCCAATAGACTGGCCCTCTCCTGAGAGTAGCATTCCATTGGCAGCCAGTTCCCAGGGGAGTGTGGTGTGCATGGACTGCTTTGCCGGGGTGAGCCCTTGCAAGAGCATTCTTGGTCACAGATCCCCCAGCATTCTTTGCCCTCCCTTATATACATATTCCCTCCAAGGCAGTCATCATACTCCCTTTCCTTTCCTGAGTAACAGGAAAATAGTACCTGCCAACACTCCCCACCACCAGAATTGTGCTTATACAGGACAATTTTGCTGTGGGGCTCTTAGGAGGCAGGAAGTGCAATAGCTGGAAGAAGTGCTGGCCTGGCATGGCCTGGCATTTTAATCTTGCCAAGCGTTGGTGGATTGTTCCGAAAAAGCACAATCGTTCTTAGAATGCCCCCTTCAAGATCGTGGCCAGTCACAGCTGCTCTGGTGATGTGCTGATGCTTTGCTCACAGTATGATTATGCAAGCACTACAGAGCTTGCTGGGATTGGCCTCAGTAGACCAGGAAGAGGGAGGGGCTCTCTTCACTTGAAACCGGAGTATGTAGGACAAACATGATGCAATTTATGGCTTGAAAATGAAACCACGGGTTTGCCAACCTCTGGTTTCCCATTATGTATGAATGTGGCCTGTGTATAATGACACTATGTCATAATTAGGGTTGCTATTTGCAAAATAGGACAGGTCTCCAGTACCTTTAAGAGATGCACAGAACAAGGAATTTCAGCAGGCGCAGCTTGTTATTCAGGGGAAAGAAAAGCTGCTTTTGCTGTAATTCCCTCTTTTGTGCGTATCTTAAAGGTACTGGAGACTTGTCCTCTTTCCCAAATGGCAACCTTAGTCAAGATATAGTATTAATAATGCAGCATTCTAGGGAGAAATTCATGACAGCCGGTGGGACCTGACTTCTGAGAACAGCTCCACACTGTCTGTCTGTCTATGTAATTTATAAACCACCCTTCCTAAAGTGGCTCAGGGTGGTTTACATTAAAATAAAAAACACATAAAACAATTTAAAATTTAAAAACAAACATTTGTACCAGATTAAAATTCATTAAAATTAAAACTAGATATAATTAAAAGTCAGGCTAAGAAGATGGGTCTTTAGACTCTCCTGAAGGCCTCCAAGGAAGATAAGGAATGGGGAGTGCATTCCACAACCTAGGGGACGGCAAAAAGGGATCCAGGGTGGGGGGATTAGGGAAATTACAGGCTGTTCAACTTAACTTCAGTGCTGGGTAAATTGATGGAAAGCATACTTAAAGACAAAATTGTTAACCATATGGAAGAAAAGCCTTGCTGAAGGAGAACCAGCATGGCTTCTGCAAGGGCAGGTCTTGACTCAATAACCTTTTGGATTTCTTTGCGAGTGTCAACAGGCAAGTGGATAAAGATGATCTGATCAACATAGTATATTTGGGCTCCCAAAAAGGTTTAGACAAAGTTCCCCACCAAAGGCTCCTGTGTAAACTTAGCAGTTGTGGGATAAGGAGACAGGTTCATGTGTGGATTGGTAACTGGTTGAAGAACAGAGGGTAGGAACAAATGGCAGTTTTCACAGTGGAGGGAAGTAAGAAGTGGGATTCCCCAAGGATCTGTACTTGGACCAGTGCTCTTTAACTTGTTCATAAATGATCTAGAAGTTGGACTAAGCAGTGAAGTGGCTGAATTTGCTGATGACACTAAGCTAATTAAGGTAGTGAAATCCACAACAGATTGCGAGGAGCTGAAAAAAGATCTCTCCAAACGGAGGGAGTGAGCAACAAAATGGCAAATGTGTTCAGTGTAAGCAAATGTAAAGTGATGCATATTGAGGCAAAAAATGCCAACTTCGCATATGCGCTGATGAGATCTGAGCTGTAAGATGAATGAGAGGGCTACTGGATTAGATAGGGCTTGGGACTGATCCAGCAGGGCTGTTCTTATGTTCTTAACTGAGAAGGCCCAATCCCAGATTGCCACTAGATGAACTGATGGCACCTGAAGATGGACCCCTCCTCATGATCCTAATGAGTGTTGGGATTTTGTAGAGAAAGGTACTCTCTCAGGTAGCCCGGACCTAAGCCATTCAGGGCTTTAAAGGTAATAACCAGCATTTTGTACTTTGCCCAGAAACATATGAGCAGCTGGTGCAACTGTTTAAGAACAGGCATAATGTGGTCTCTCCAGAATACCCCAGAGACCAATCTGGCTGCCGCATTTTAGACTAACTGAAGTTTCCAAACTACGTACTAAGCCAGCCCTACATAGAACACATTGCAATAGTCCAACCTGGATGTTACCAGCTGGAGTACCACAGTTTTCAGGTCATTCTCCTCAAGGAATCGGCAGAGTTGTCGAATAAATCACAGCTGGAAAAAAGCACGCCTGGCCAAAGCCTCAACCTGAAGCACTAGGGTGAGACCCGGGTCCAAGAGTATTTCCAAGCGATGAACCTGTTCTTTCTGTGGCAGTGTAACCTCATCCATAACAGGAAGTTCTATGTAGGCAGGCATTTAAGGGGCTAATGCCATTTCCTGATATTGATGACAAGGAGAAAAAGATTTGGGTGTCATCTTCCCCCTTGTTGTGCTGGCCATAGACCGTAATAAACTTTGATTGATTGGGTGTCATCAACATATTTATAAAACTCAGCACCAAATCCCCTGTTGACCTCACCCAGCAGTTTCATGTAGATGTTGGTCAATGCAGAGAGGAAAGGCATGGAGACAAGTGACAGATAAACTGTGAAGGCAACATGATAAGCAGAGGTGATAATTAAAGGAAGATGATCAGTAGAAGACACTGAAGCCCTTCACTCTGGATTCTGTACTCAGGCACTCTCAACCCACAACCACAAGGGCTAGAAGCATGATTTAAACGTAAACAAAAGAAGCAAGTGGATCTTTAGTTCTGCATTAGACATTCGATTCCATACACTTGGTCTGTGAACCCATGGAAGCCCAAACTACACACAGTTCCCCCCACCCCCCATTTATCAAAGACCCCATTTATTGCAGGCTTTTATGAGGATTGAATTTACACCCAATTTAGAAGTCTGGGCGAAATACAAGAGCTGTCATTTCCATCAGGGTTAATCCACTCTCATCAGGCACTGAACTGTGTTTGATCAGCCTTGGTTTCTTTTTGTGAGCTTTCAAGAGCAGGCAGCTGAAATACCTGCCAAGAGCTACAGAATCATAACACCAAGCAGCCTGCAGGGAACATGAAAGAAGGGAAGAAAGAGGCACTAAAAGGAGAAAAGAAGATGGGAGAGAAACAAAGCTGCAAAAATGACAGGGGGCAAAAGATATCAACTGAAATAGTGGGACAAGTGGAGAATGATCCATCCATCCATTACTCATCTCGGGGAACAAGCACAACTGTTCCATAGTTCTCATTGTGCAAAGGGAGAAAAGCCAATGCCTCCTTGGGAGACAGCAACAGAAATGAAGGCACAGGAGTTCCTCCCCCATGAAGCAGGAGATACTTTACAATGTTTGAGTGTCTGTGTCAAAGAATCTGTTGCCAAGAGATATCAGCACAGAGTCTTTGCTTTGGTTCTATTGTTTCCCATCCTGTGGTCACATCCCAGTATTCGTGTTAGGCCTCAGCACCAAAAGTAGCAGCTGACAGTACTGTCCCCTAGTTGTAGATTAGCATTAGGAACAGCTAAATTGCTCTGCACCTACATCTTCCACACATGCATACCCACACACACCCATGGTGCTGGGAGTCCTGTATGGAAAACAGAGGCTGTGCATTCAATAGAGGGAACAATTTCACAGAAAGTGAGATGGTTCCCTCTTTTGCCCTAGTTCCCAAATTGTGTGCTGTGAGATATCTGACAGTAAGGTGGGTTGTGTGGCGCACCAGGATCGGTTCTGGTCCCTGCGCTCTGCACTGGGGTAGCCGGAGTTTCGTAGCTAGGCTAATAGTGAGGTAGAAGGGCATGAATGTGCCCTTCTACCCCATTCCCTGGTGGTGTGTGGCTGTTCAGGCTGCCTGCAGCTACAAAGCCACGCAGAAGCTGTGCCTGGCAGCAGGGGAATCACCCATTGCAGCATGCTCCTGGCACAGTGCATTGTGGGATGCCACGCTGTGGCACTGCTTGTGGGGGCATGTGAGTGGCAGAGGGACAGGGACGGGGAGAGGCAGGATCACGTGCAGGGAAGCAGATAGAAGCCTGCCCTCCCGCCAGCCCTCCCCAGGCCAGAGTAAGTGGGTCATGGGAACGGCCTTCATGTGTAATGAAAGAAAAACAAAATTAATTGACTATCAAGAGATTTCTGTGGGTCCAAGTTATTCACAAATGAGGCTGCCTGCTATGTGTCTGCAAGATTAATTGTTCTGGCCTTGCTTCTTTAGGGGAGGGAATAATTCTGCTGTGGCTTCACATCAGATGTGATGAAATCCTTCAGTCACTCCTATGACCCTGATAGAATAACCTGCCATTACGGAGGGAGCTCCCATTTGCATTCTTCCATGAGTCACGGTTCTAGGCTCACTCCAGTCAGGAGGCATAGCCAGATCAGTAACTTATGTAGAAATACAGTTCAGGCACCCAGGGCAATGGCGTGCGGGCTTCTCTGTGGGTAGCTGGTGCTTATTCTCTACACACTTAAGAAATAAACTTCTTCAGGTGTAAGGGTGGTGTGTGTCTCCAGTTTTAATTTGGAAGAGAAAGTGTGTCTCAGCTCTCAGAAGTTTCAAAAATATGGCTATGGTACAATGGACTTGGTCTGTTTAATGTAGGGGTGAACAGAAGGAACTCTTCTGAGAAAACTTTTAAATCAAGAACATAATTTTATTCAGGATTGTTAAATGCAGCAGCTCAACTTCTTTTAAGCAAGATGCCCACAACCACCTGTCAGATGATTAGATGCAAAAAAGAAGGAGGGCTGCTGGATCTTGAATAGTTGTGCAGAAGAGGGGAATGTCAATAACAGAAGCTTTTCTCAGTCCTGCATGACAAGCCACACCTGCCAAATCCCACCTATATCCTATTACAGAAGATCTGTCCTCCTGTGCAGCTTGTCACCCTGACCAGCTGCAGTGGGTGATGTTGAAGGCATTAGTTGGCAGAGCTCAGAATTTGCTAAAAACATTTGGAGAGGTACAGTTTGAACTTTGCTATCCTTGAAGCTAGTTGGGGTTTTAGTGATTGAACTGATGTTTTCAAGGGGA
Source organism: Hemicordylus capensis (assembly GCF_027244095.1). NCBI lineage: Eukaryota > Metazoa > Chordata > Lepidosauria > Squamata > Cordylidae > Hemicordylus > Hemicordylus capensis. The sequence continues at coordinate 159,038,944 of NC_069660.1, forward strand.
TAGCCTTGCCTCTGTGCTTGCTGCTGAAGCTCCATCATACATCTATTATGGGATTGTCTATCGCCTTGGGATTGTTTTAATGAAAGGTGGTATACGAATTTAACAATAAATAAATTAAATAAATAAATATTTGACCTGTTTTTGAACAATCTGCTCCTTGTTTATTTGATTGAATTAGTAATCTAGGTCAACCTATGAGTCAATACACATTAGTGTGCCACAAGAAATGAACTAATTTAAGGCTCCTCAGGGGAGGCTGCTTGCTGTATCTCTGCATGATTCGCTGCTTGCCTGTACTGGGGACCAGTAATTCTTTTACTTCTGGATTGGAAGGTGGGGGAAGTATTCTTTAGCTTCTTCAGAGCATGATGATCTTGTTTGGTTTAGGGGAGGTAAGGGGCAGAGGTATGTTTTAAAAAGCAGGTCTGGCTCTGAATTTGATTTGCTTGAGATCATGACTTCGGTGATGGATGAGAGAATGGGGAAGAGAAGACAGAGAGTTGGTCAGAGCAAAGGATAGGGACTCAACATCCCTCCCCAAACTGTCCAACTTGATGGGCCTTCTGCTGGTACGTAATGATAATATGTCCCTGGGATGAACTGATTCCAAGCAGTGACCAAGGACAATGATCTATTGGTGAGCTTATATTATCAGGAGCCTTGCACTGTGCATAACTACCCTAATCTGGCTCCAGAGACCAGTTAATTTGATGTCTTCCACCAGTCCTGAATTCACCCTCAAAACAGGAGCTGCTGCTTCTTTCTTACTTTTTATGTTTTTAATGCATCCATCCTGGTGTCTCTGTGGAACAATAGTCCACCTAATCTTTTGTTCCTTGCTGACTGCAAGCCTGCAGAGTATGTATAAAACCCATCTACAGGACTATTGAAAGATATCAATGGTACCCACAGAATATTCTTGTTTAGCTCTTTGGAAATCATGCCTCATTCATGCTGGTCCCGTTATGTAGCATAAGTTAAGAAGTTGTCCTCTTTCACCCAACGACTGGAACAAAAAAAGAGATTATAATCACACCCATGCCCTGAAACAACATTGAAATCCCTAGTTTTGCAATCAGCTTTTTGTTGATGGTGCTGGAAAATGGGTTAGAAGTGAAGGTGCTTGTGTATTGTAGCAACAGTTATTGTCATTGCCTTTTCCATAGTGTTTATTAGGAAATAATCTTCACTGCAACTGTTACTAAAATGATACCTAATTACATGTAATCGTATTTGCTTACTTTCCCCCACATTTCTCCCTCTGTATTCTGTTTCTCCCCCAAGTACGTCAGGTGACATACACAGTTCTCCTACCCCATTTATCTTCACAGCAAGCCTGTGGGGTAGCTTAAGCTAGTGAGTGCTCCAAGGTCAACCAAGAGGTTTAGCTGCGTGGGGATTTAAATTGGATCTCCCCAGTCTGAATTCAACACTCTACCCATCATACCACATTGACTCCTCAGCCATGATCTTTTTGCTTTGCTAGTCTATGTGGTTTATTATTCCAGGAAAATGATTGTGCCCAAATTTCATTATCACTTTTTATCCTCACAGTAGCTCTGTGATACAGTGAGCCCGGTCTCACGATTAGCGAGACCCAGTTTTGGGAAGGGCTTCGCCCGCTCTCCCTGCAGATGATCAGGGCGGGAGCACACATGATTGCCCGCTCTGTGACGGAGCCGGCGGGGGCTGGGGAGTTCGGGGGCCGCGTGGCCCCCGGAAGCTCCAGTATGCCCTGCATGAGCATGGAGGGTATACTGGAGAGACCCTTGGAGCCGGGAGGCGGCTTTTCACCTCCCCTCTGGGGGTCTACTTGTGAGAAGCCATGGTGCAGAGCCGCACTGCAGCTACTCAAGATCAGGAAGCCCGGGTTAGCGGAGCACTCGTGTGGCCCCTGGAAGCTCCAGTATGCCCTGTGCAAGCATGGAAGGCATACTGGAGAGACTCCCAGAGCCGAGAGGTGACTTTTCGCCTCCACTCCAGGGGGGGGGGGTTACTCATGAGTAGCTGTGGCGCAGAGCCTCACCGTGGCTATTCATGATGAGAAGTCCGGGTTAGCGGAGCACTCACTCCGCTAACCCGGGCTTAGGGGAGGGCTACAAAAGCGGGTGACCCGCTTTGACTCAACCGGGCTTGGCTGCGAGCCCGGTCAGTCTCACGATCGGTGGAAAGCGGGCTAAGAACCCTTAGTCTGCTTTCCATTGATCGTCAGAATAGCTCCAACAATTTGTATCATAGATACAAATTTGTAATGGAGTGGCTAACAAATAAAGTGTGTTGTTGTTGTTGTTTTGTTTTATTATATTGATTAGTATGAGAGACAGTGACTTGCTCAAAACAATACAAGTGCCTCACTGCCATTAAATTCACAGATTTAAACAGAAACTAGTAGCCCTCCCTCTTCTAGCATAGTGTTACCTGACAGCTTCCCCTCATTTTGCAATTTTGCCATGTATCATTCACTGAGAGCTAAACTGTTGCAGAGACATAAGCCTGAAGGAAAGCCTCCATTTTAAACTATTGTGACCAATAGTCTGTACAAAGAGCCTAGAAGGCACAGACTAATTGGTTGGGAGTAAACAAGAGTCTCAGGACAAAGGCACGTCATGGGAAAACTGATGAACCACACCCTAAAATGCAGTCAGAGCAAGCCTCCAGTTAGTTAGATTTGGCATAACAGAGCCTTTTGGTTGTGGTCGCTCAACCTAAATAGCAGTCTCCCCAACCATGCATCTCTCTCAGATCCTTCAATAAAGATTTCTTACTACCAGAGTTTCCTGCCTTGAAAATCCCCTCTCTTTTTAGCTTTCCCCCCATTTTTGATCTCATGTTTGATCCAAAAAACCCTATAAATAGTCATTAATTGAAGGGACATATGTGTGACTTTGGACAGGGGAGTGTGGTGGCATGGTCTGCCATGTGTTAAACTGGAGCCAGCTTCTGCACACAACCATTGCCCCTCTCTAAGCAGGGGTGCAGCTAGGTAATTTTAGAAGCTAGACCTAATGGCTTGACTGATTTTTTTGAAATAAAAAATACAAGTGACTTGCCATCCTTCTGACATCTGTGCCCAATTTCAAAACCCTATGCCTAGCCATTAGAACATAAGAACAGCCCTGCTGGATCAGGCCCAAGGCCCATCTAGTCCAGCATCCCGTTTCGCACAGTGGCCCACCAGGTGCTGCTGGAAGCCACAGGCAGGAGTTGAGGGCATGCCGTTTCTCCTGCTGTTATTCCCCCGCAACTGGTACCCAGAGGCACCCCGCCCCCGAGGCTGGAGGTGGCCTACAGCCCTCCGACTAGAAGCCGTCAATAGACCTCTCCTCCATGAAGTTATCCAAACCCCTCTTAAAGCCATCCAGGTTGTTGGCTGTCACCACGTCTCGTGGCAGAGAATTCCTCAAGTTGATCATGCGTTGTGTGAAAAAGTACTTCCGTTTGTTGGTCCTAGATTTCCTGGCAATCAATTTCATGGGATGACCCATGGTTCTAGTGTTATGTGAGAGGGAGAAGAACTTCTCTCTATCCACTTTCTCCACACCATGCATGATTTTATAGACCCCTATCATGTCTCCCTGCAGTTGTCTTTTTTTCTAAACTAAATAGCCCAGGTGTTGTAGCCTAGCCTCATAAGAAAGGTGCTCTAGGCCCCTGATCATCTTGGTTGCCTTCTTCTGCACCTTTTCCAGTTCTACAATGTCCTTTTTAAAATGTGGTGACCAGAATAGTATGCAGTACTCCAAGTGTGGCCGCACCATAGTTTTGTATAAGGGCATAATAATATTAGCAGTTTTATTTTCAAACCCCTTCCTAATGATCCCTAGCATGGAATTGGCCTTTTTTTGACAGCTGCCGCACATTGAGTCGACACTTTCAACGAGCTTTCCACCACGACCTCAAGATCCCTCTCCTGGTCAGTCACCGACAGCTCAGATCCCATCAGCATATACTTGAAGTTGGGGTTCTTCGTCCCAGTGTTCATCACTTTACACTTGCCAACATTGAAGCGCATTTGCCGCTTTGTCGCCCACTCACCCAGTTTGGAGAGATCCTTTTCAGAAAATGGAGTTATTTACCCTTTTCTATGAAGGCAAAGGGCAGGTTTCTCCACATGCGGGTGGAAGGATAGTCCAGGGGGAGAGCTTCAGTCCCATATGTTTTTGTAAATTTTGGCCATGAAACAAGCCACTTATAGAACTTTTTAAAAGTTTTTTTTTTAAAAAAAAACCCATTAAAAATCAATGAATTGACCAATTTTCTTCAAAATAAATACATCGAGTCCTGCCATCCTGTATTACGTCTGTGCCAGATTTCAAAGTCCTATGCCAAGCCATTCCTGGGGATCTAAAGGGTTTCATATAAAAGTGAGGTGCTTTACCCTTTTAATGAAGGCAAAGGGGCAGTTATAGGACTTTTTTGTTTTTTAAAAAAAATCATTCAAAAGTTCATTAAAAATCGGTAGATTGACCATTCCACTTTAAATCCAGTACAGCAAGTCCTGTCACACTACCCCATATCTGTGCCCAATTTGAAAGCCCTATGCCAAGCCATTCTGGAAATATACATGTGGAGGAATAAACCACATACTTGTCTTCTCCAAGCTTCATGGCTTTTCTTCAGGCAGGCACAGGACACCAAAGAGGCAGCAGCAGAGCAGAAGGTACGTACTGGGCAGTGCATGCCTCTCTGCTTCCAGCTCTGTTGCTAGAGAGCTTCCCAGGGAGGCAGGGAGATAACACAGTGCTCCGCCTCCAGAAGCCCTGCCCCCCTGCCCAATAGGTGGGGAGCTGGTCAGGTGCAGGGAGATGGGGAGCAGCAGTAGCCTGTCGGCAGGCCCTGCAGAAACACTCCCTGCAGAGCCACTCTGGGCTGCTTGAGCAGAGGAGGCAGTGTGCCAGGGAGGCATCTCCAAGTTGGCGCCTGCACCCCGCTAGTGCAAGAAGGAGATTCCTGGCACTGGCGATTCCAGGACAGTGGTGCACATGGATTCCAGGACAGTGGGGCACATGGACAGATTCCAGGACAGTGGGGCACATGGACCTTTGCTCCAAGGTCAGTGGGGAATAGTGCCTCTGTCTCTAACCCTCATATGAGGCCAAAAGCAGTGTCCTCTCCCCTGAGCAAACCCACTATCTTCCCCTAGGCTGAATCACCATTCTGGGTTCCTTCTTGTGTGAACTTGCTTCTGGGTACCCTGCTCAAGACTACCTTGGATCGCCCTCAACCCTAGCCAAATCACTGTGATTACAAGCACTGAATCAAGGCTTTCTCCCCGCTTTTGGAACTGAGGTTGCATGTGACTTACATCAGTCTGAAAAAATACTGGGAGCAATGACCTGGTGCCTCCTCCTCACTTCTGAGACTGAGTTGCAGGTACACTGTCATGGATTGCCTCTGGTAGATGATCTTTTACACCCAGTATTTAGATTTGCTCTAAGCAGATCTATTGACTCCAATCTAGAAATTATACCACATTGTGGGTTCATTCTCACAAGGGTATTGTAATGAGAATAATTAATATGAGATAAGAACTCAAGAGGAAAAGCTTCTGTAAAAATGCTCGTTTAATTATATAACTTCTAGTACAACATATATAGACACAGCTTAGGACATCAAAACAGCATTGATTACACAGGGCATTTCATGAAAAGTAGTTTTAAGGGACCTTGTACTTACAATGTGAAGTAAAGAAAGCATCAGAGAGGAAGGCCAAAGGCAACCTGAATCTCCATTAAAATTTCCACCTTTTTAATCCTAAAATTTCACATGACAGAGCAGAAAATTCTAAGAGAAAACATGTCAGCATCCCAGTCCTCTCTTAATAGGAAACCTACTGCTGCATATAAATTTGTTTACTGCTTCATCTTTGATCTGTTGTTACTCATAGATTTATAATTAACCTCTTTCATTTAGGTTTTAAGCTTCCTTCACTAATTGAGAAGCAAGAGCAAACTTAGGTAAAATTGATTAACTTAACAAAATCTGCAAATATCTAAAAACACAAGTGTGATTTTCCGGTGAAGAGGTTATATGTAGGTCACCATCCCTAGGTTTAGCTGAAATAAGGAAAGATGATTTGATTTGATTTCATTACCCACAACATGTTTTAATGTTGTAAACTGCCTAGAGATTTTGCTAGTGAGCGGTATACAAATTTGCTAAGCAAACAAACAAACAAACAAACAAACAATTTGGTGTGTCCCATCTTCCTATAACCTGGGTGCTTTCCAGATTACATGCTACAACAGTGTCACTACGTGTCCATTAAGTGTGCTTCCATTTCAACATTGCAGTCTCTGTCCTGTCAGCAAGGTGCTGTTCACATTTCCAATGCCTTCTTTAGGGTTTTAACTTTGCATTACAGTACTACAATATTTGGGGGTGGGGGAGCTGCATTTTCCCATTGTAGGAGGTTTGCACAAACTAGAAAACTCTGCTCCCCCTGCCTACTCCCCCGCTGGAGGCTTTGCCCAACACTCCTTTTTAATGGTTTCAGTACAATCCTGCCAAGCTGAAGTAAACTACCTCTGTTGTAGCATGTAATTTGGAAAGCACCCTGGTGCCAGTCAGACATACTATCGGCTTCTTGCATCCTGTTTTGATGGTCATCCTTGCAGATAGTACCCCTTGGACCTACCAGTGAGATTCAACCCCTTGGCATTGTTTGTTTATTTATTTAGTATATTTGTACTCCACCCCAAACACACTACTCAAAATAGACATGACTTTGAGAAAGGTATTGAATCTTTCTCTTTTCTCCCTTTCCCTCCATTTTCACTTTTACAGGAAGCCACAAGGCCCCACAAATCTACTCTGCCACCTCTCTTTATCACTCTCTCTCTCTCTAGATTTTGCTATGTGAAGAGCTTTGAGAACCCTTCCTGTTGAAAAGCAGTATATGTTTCTAATCATAATCTTCTCTCCCACCTGGGAGCTGCCTTCATTGCCATCACGGCAATTACTGCCAAATACTCAGGTTGTGCATGGTTCCTGTACCAAAATAAATTTTATCTCTTTTCAGAAAGTCCCGGTTTCTAACTTTGGAGTACCCTACAGAGTCAATGAATGTCAGGAGCTGATATGTGGTTGTTCATGCTTGTGGATTTGATGCTAGTAATTCCGGGCTCGCTCTACGCAATCAATAGCTGCCTGCTTGCCCAATTAGTACAGTTGGCTGCCATTGGCAAAGTGTTTCCCCTAGCAAACTGTGTAAATCCTCTTAACAATTTATCTATGGACTTCTCTGCCATGGGATGAGGTGATGGTGACTAGCTTGGGTGGCTTTAAAAGCAACTTAGACAAATTCATGGAGGACAGGTCTATCAGTGGCTGCTAGTCTGATTGTTATAGGCCTCCTCCAGCCTCGGGAGCAAACTGCCTCTAAATACCAACTGTAGAGGAGCAACAGCAGGAAAGAGGGCATGCCCTCACCTCTTGCCTATGGGCTTCTCAGAGGCATCTGGTGGGCCACTGTAGGAAACAGGATGCTGGACTAGATAGGCCTTGGACCAAGTCCAGCAGGGCTGTTCTTATGTTCTTAACCGTAAAGTATATTCACTTGAGCACATTGGGCACAAATGTGTATAAGGCATGAGTCTGCACAAGCATGGTAACAATATTTTCTGTTGTTTATTCATGTTGGAGTAGTCTAATAACCTGGTTTCCACCATTTCTATTTTTGTGATAGATTCCATACCAGAATAGCAGAAACCCTATAATAATATGTATACATGATTTGCTAGGATCTTTCCCTTAGTCACATTCTAGCATGACCAAGAAATGGAACCCTGAATGGTACTACACAAATGAAGGCCAGAAAATGTAGAGTGGGTCAGCCCAGCTAACACTGAATTCTATGGGACAAAGTACATTTTCTGCAATATACTTGGAGGGGAAATCCTGTCCCTTAAACAATATACTGATTACAAGGGATTCTGTAATGCGTAGGCACTTTGTCCACCACATGCCTGTCACGATGGGGCATTGCTCAGGGTAATAATATCCGATGCTCAGGGTAATAATATCCACTTTCTATCCTATGCCTTGTGCCCTTGATCTGCTTTGAGCTGTTTTAGTCTAGTCTTTACACACACACACACACACACACACACACACACACACACACACACACACAGTTCTTCGACGTGGTCTCTGGGCTCAACACGATTGGGCTTTGTGCCTGCGCAAAGACCTTGTCGGAGTCTTTCCAAGCTGAAAATCTTCTCTCTGAAATGAGCGGTAGCCCCTACCCCTCTGGTACAGTATGCATGTGTCCCGGCAGTCCTCCTCAGTCTTTCTTCATCCACTGACAAATTGACACCTTTGTGAGTTGCTCCAAGCTGGGGTGGGGTGGGGAATAGAATGCTTCTGATTTCCCTTTATATTTTTATTCCTTCTCTCTTCCATTTAGTTCAATTTTATCTGCCTTTCCTTTTGCATTTTCATGTGTTTCCTCGCATTCCCCTCTGCTTAGGCCCCAGCTTCTGGCCTTTTGATATCTTATGGCTAGTAAAGTCACCTTTAAGTTTTGTATCTGGTGCATGGCTAAACTCCCCTCCACTGATGGACTCAGCCATTGTTTGTTTTGCCTCAGAGGAGCCCAAAATATAGACTTTTATTCCCACTGTGCTAAATGTACCAAACAAGCCAGAAAGAATCGTGCCTCGCACCTTTGGTCTTAGCTTTGGGAACAAGATCTCAAGTCCTCTAATGTGGCAGCAACCCCGTCTGATACCTCAGGGATGCAGACAGTGGTTAATTCTCTCCCCCCCCAAACTCGGTCTTACAGGCCCCCCCCTTCTACTACTTCCATTGGGGATGCTCACGCTCCCCAGCAGATCTCAGAGCCTATGGCTCCTAAAATAGCCACGTCAATCCTGATGGCCTCTACCACCTCAACTACGGGTCCCACTATGCCAACTCCTGGCCCCTCAGGCTCAACCAGCTCAACCAACCTCTTCTTTATTGAAGAAAAAGAAGAAAAAGAAACCTTGGCAGCCCTTTCAAGAACCTCAGGCCATTAAAAGATGGCTTCCCATCCAGAAACCTTCACTCAAACCAAAAAAGAAACAGAAGGTTGCTTTGCAACCGGAACCAATCTTGGCTCAGTCAAAACTGAATGAGTTCTTAAACCTGAAGAGGCTGCAGATTGCCTCGATACTGAGCATGACCTCAATACTGGAGAAGGCTTCAATGTGAAGGGAGGCCTTGATACTGGGGATCTTAAACCCGAAGATCCTCATTATGGTCTGTCTGAGGCAGAGGATGTCTCCTATGATCACATCAAACATCAAAGATGACCAGTAACAGGACCATTATGAACCTGACTTCAAAGCCGAGTTTGAAACCCTCTATCCACAGTCCAACAGGCCTCCGACCCATACGGGCCTCTCAACCTTCTACTCAACCAGCCGCAGACAACCACCTTACGTTGACCAATATTACTCTAATTGGGACAAGAAATCTACCTATCGTTCTTACCAACCAGACCCCTCATACAGTCAGAGACAATGGGACCTCTATGATACTGACTAGCAGCTCCCCCTAGGGGCTACCCCCAAAGCCATTCCTAGCTGGACCAGTGGGGCTATGTGGCTGCCCATAGGGAATGCTCTTGCTCTCCTCCTCATCCCTCTACTAGGGCTCCCAGATGCCCCCGCAAGAGCAGACCATTACCTCTCTCTACCAGACACTCTTCTATCAGGCAACAACCCGAGACCCTAGAGCCCCCTTTACCACTACTTAGAATGGCTCCACCAAAACAACAGGCTCTGCCTCGACAACAAATTGAACATGCTACAAATGACTTAACACAGGACCAACAATCTACGGCAAAATCCTCCAATCTTGAGGCGGAGTACAAGGACCCCAATGATCCCTCTACTAATTCTGACTTGGCATCACTGGGTTCACTTGGCATCACCCCTCTGGACCTCCTTTCTAACCAAAAGCCAGGTTCCTCTCGGATGATTATAGATAACATGCAGAGTACATCTCCCACATGGCCTCATCTCTCGTAGTTCAACTTTCTCAGCAAAGTAAGGCAGACCCAAATCCTTTATTTGGTCTCACTGAACCAGGTACCCGTACTCCAGTTTCAGTCTTCTTAAATGCAGCCCTGCTGGACATCACAAAGTCTTGTTGGATAAAACCACCTCTCTACCTCAGCCTACTAAGCACCTTGAGAGCTTCTATCGAGTCCATACAGAGGACCAACAAACTGGGGCTTTTCTTCTCCAACACCCAATTTGGTGGTAGTCGAGTAATCATTATTAGGGATGTGTACAAATTGGGTTTTTTGATTTGATTTGTGCCCCAAACAAATCACCCTTGATTTGTTTTGTATCCAAATCTACCCCCTCCAAGCCACCCCATATTCGATTTGTGTTTGCTTTGATTCAATTTGGATTTGGACTAATTCGGACCACTTAAGAAGATACTAGGGGCAACAAATATGGGGGGTGGGTAGGTCCCCATGGGTGCCACCTACCACCCAAATTTCAAGGCAGTGGGACACTTGGTTGATTTTTAATGATTTTTTTTAGTTTTTACTGATTTTGAACATTTCCACCATAGGAAACAAAGGGGATTCAAAGTCGCCATATCCTAACCATAAAATGGATCCTCAGCTTTCATTTTTTAAAGAAAGCTAAGCTGTAGCCCTTGTAGAAGTGGAGTTATGGAGCAAAATGTGCAGTCATTATTTTTCAAGTGTTTGGATTATTTGGTGTATAATAACTTTTCCTCATAATGAATCCCTATAAGGATTCATTTCACACCTTTATTTTTTCTGTTCATTTTGACTGTCACTGGACAGTGCCAACTGTCAACTGCAATGACAAGGGGCCTTCTCTGACTCGCTTGGCGCCCTTCGCGGGTCGCTGGGCAGAAGTGACATCGGACCATTGGGTGTTGTCAGTGGTCAACCTGGGCTATGCCCTGGAGTTCTGGGGAGCACCATTTTTCTCCGGGGTTGTAGCTACCCCTTCCACCCCCACTCTTCAAGCAGTGGTGACGGCTCTGCTCTCCAAGGATGCAATAGAGCCGGTTGCTGATCCTGAGAGCTGAGGCTTTTATTCCCAATACTTTGTGGTACCAAAGCCCAATGGGGGCTTCGATATGGGATTGGAGAGAGTGTTCCTGATGGAGCAGAGAGTCCATGCCCTTCAGTGGAGAGCGATGAAGTTCTCCTAGGGGGGACCGCAAGCCCTTCACTTGGTGCAGTGTCTTTTGAGACATATGGCGGCCACCAACTATGTCCTGCCCCAGGCATGTTAATGGATGTGTCTTGCCTAGAGGTGGTTTCTGGACATTTCCCTCTTCATGATCCTCTGGGCCTATGGCGGACGCCTCCGACCTTGGTACACGCTTCGGTAAGCTGGTGGACTGAACTCCCGCACCTGACCATAGGGGCACCCTTTCATGCTCCATTTCCATGCCATGTGATCTCTACCAATGCCTCCGAGATCTGATAGGGGGCTTGTCTCGAAGGTTCCTACCTGAGCGGACATTGGTCAACTGAGCAACGCTCCCATCATATCAGCTACCTGGAGTTGGCCATTTTTCTGGCCCTCAAGGGGTTTCTACCCCAAATCACGGGGTGTGCCATCACCATCCAGATGGGCAATATGATGGCAAAGCCTACCTCAACCGTCAGGGTGGTACGTCGTCAAGAGCCTTGCTATCCCTGGAACTGTGGACTAGGTGCTTTATGCACGCAGTTGTCCCGCAGGTGGTCCACACACCAGGGGTACTGAAATTCCAGGCAGACAGCCTGAGCAGGTCCTTGACTGTCTCCCATGAGTGCAGACTGAATAGGCATATAGGTCTTGGAGGACATCTTTGCTAAGTGGGGCTTTCTGGCCCTGTATCTGTTTGCCTCTCAGGACAATACAGTGTCCCCTGTATTGCTAGAGAGGTGGGCGTGGCTTGGAGTTTCTGGGGGTTGCTTTGGGTCACCTGGCATGCCTTGGCTCGCCTCCATTTAAACATGCACGGTGGCCATTTTGTTTTCAACAGCCATTTTTCTAAACAACAATTTTGTTTTAAAAATGGCGACTGCACATGCTTAAATGGTCCGTATGAGGCCCTAGGCCTTGCCAGGCCTCACAGAGGCCATTTGAACATGCACGGTGGCCTCCAAAATGGCTGCCTCACCAATCTTTGTAGGCCTGAACGGTCCCAAAAATCAGCCCAGGATAGGCTGTGGCAGTGAATTAAGAGGCCGGTGGGGGGAGCAGAAACCTTTGCAGAACACGCCCCCCCGACTTTAGAAAGCCCCCCGAAGGGGCTAGAGATATAAACAATTTTTTTAATTATTTTTTTTAAATTGTGAAACACACTGCCCCCCCCCCCCAACCAAACCGAACCAGGAGTGTGGTTGAGGGTGCCGTACTGAACTGGCCCGGTCAGGTTCGGGAGCAGTTCGTACCGAACTGAACTGGGTCAGCCGGTTCCATGCACACCCCTACCTCTCCATTTATTTATTTATTTGCCTTGTATACCGCCCAAACTTTCATCTCTGGGTGGTTAACAATGACATAAAAACAATTAAAACAAATATATAAGGTTAAATCAGTTTAACTATTTAAAAACAGCATAAAATTAAAACCTACAAGTTTAAAAAGCTGAAAAAGCTTGGTTGAAGAGTTGGGTGAAGAGAACACTTACTCTCCCAGTGTTCTTTCAAAACCCTGCCTCAGATGCGGAGCATAGGTTACATCTTCTAGATGTGAGGGGGGCTTTGTCCTTTTATGTCCAGCAGTCAGCTGAGTGGCGGAGGACGCATTCGCGTTTTGTTCTGTACAACGGGCCCTGTAAAGGATTACAGGTTTTGGCCCAGTCCATGTCCCGGTGGCTAGTCTTTACCATTGAACTTTGTTAGCAACTGTCTCATAAACAGCTGCCAACCACGGTTAAGGCACATTCAGTGTGTTCAGTGACTACCTCGGTGGCTTGTGATAGGTCTGTCCCTTTGGACGTAATTTGCCAGGCGGCCACTTGGCCCTCCTCACATTCCTTTATCCGCCACTATGCAATTGATTCTAAAGCATGAAATGATGCTGTGTTTGGCAGGAGTGAACTGCAATCTATTTTCAGTTGATGTGTCTCACACACACACACCCACACACACACACACACACACACACACACACCGGACATGACTTAATGCTGATCATCATCTATGCTTGCTGTGATTCAGGAGGTGGAAATGTTAATAAAGTGCTGTTTGTTTCACTGTTGCCTTGCCTCTCCCTCCTCTTTGGGTGCTTGCTTGTTATGCACCCATTGGTGTAAAACACAGAGACCACATCAAGAACGACAGGTTATTCACCTGTAACATTGATTCTTCTAGTGGTCATCTGTAGTTTTACATGCCCTCCCATCCTCCCCGTTGCTTTCCTGAAGGTGGACTCGGTGACTGAGGGGATGAGGAGTGGCACAGCCACATATAGTGGCTGGGGGTGGGGTTCCTGCCAAAAGCAGGAAAATGGAACTTGTTAGATTCCGACGTGGACTCTGCCCACTCCCCTCATACTTCCACGTCTTGGTTTACACGAGACCCTACCATTAAACGTTTCTTAAGGGGCCTCTCCCTCCTCTACCCAGATGCCCCGGTCATAGCCCCCTCATGGGGTCTCTCCCTCGTACTTACCTGCTTGATGGGCCCTCCGTTTGAACCCATGGCTTCCTCATCCGATGATCTCCTTTCCTGCAAAGTAACCTTTTGGGTGGCCATTACTTCTGCTTGCAGAGTCAGCGAACTCAGAGCCCTCCATGTAGATTCTCCTTACCTTATTTTCCACAAGGACAAAGTAATCCTCCGTACTGACATCTCCTTTCTACCCAAGGTTGTCTCCTCCTTTCACTGCTCGCAATCTCTTACTCTACCAGTGTTCTTCCCGAATCCGTTGGACGATGCTCAAAACCGTCTCCACATGCTTCACATCTGAAGGGCTCTAGTACACTGTGTACATCAGATGACGGACTGGCATTCCTCTCCAGCATTATTCCTCTTGCACTCAGGCCCCAGCCGTGGCTGTCAGGCCTCTGTGCAAACTATCTCTTGGGTTACCCAGACTATCACATTGTGCTATCAACTCGCAAAGAAACCTTCATCTATAAAGCCTCATTCCACCAGGGCCATGGTGGCCTCTGCTGAGTTTGATAGGGCCATCCCTCTAGATGTCATCTGCCAAGCTGCTACATGGGCGTCACCTCACTCCTTCATGCAGCATTATGCCTTGGACATCTGCTCCTGTTGGGATGCTGCCTTTGGCACTGCCAGTCTTACGATCACTCTTCACATGACGTCCCACCTTCAGGTAAGTTTTGCACAGGATGCAGCTTGCTATGCAACATGTCCTGTTGAGCACAGAGACCATATTGAAGAATGACAGGTTGCTTACCTGTAACTTTGGTTCTTCTAGTGGTCATCTGTGCTCTTACACACCCACCTATCCTCCCCTCTTAGTTGTTTAAGTCGCATGACTCATTGACTGAGGAGGACTGAGGAGGACACATGCATACTGCACCAGAGGGGGTGTGGCTACTGCCCATTTCAGAGAGAAGATTTTCCGCTTGGAAAGACTCCGAGTTCTCTGTGCAGGTGCAAAGCCCAATTATTTATGAGCGATTGGAAGGACCAAAGTTACATGTAAGCAACCTGTCGTTCTCATGTGAAGTCTGACCCAGGCTAGGGATGCCCAGCCTGGGTTAGGCTGTGCGTGAGAACTGCTGGGATGAGGCCAGCACCACATAGCACAGCTTTTTAGCCTGGCTGCTAGCTGACATTTAGGGAGCGAATGCTCCCTAAACCTGTGCTAATTGCTCATGTGCAAGCTGGACTGCTTCCAGCCCAGCTGTACACATACATGGGCACCTAAATCATGCATATATTGGGGGAATCCCACAATGCATTGCGTGTGTCATGTGGTGCATTGTGGGATTTCCAGAGGCTGGGACAATGAGACCTGGCTCCTGCTTGTGTGAGCATGTGGCTTGTGCGCCTTTGGGGCTGTGTGCAAAGATAGGTTAGACCCTGCCTTCTCCCCTGCGTGGCCGTATGTGCACCGTCATGTGCGTGAACACACACACACACACACACACACACACACACACACACACACACACAACATGTGGCCTGTTATCCTTTCATTCTTTATTGTCACTCTGCCAAGCTGAATCTAATCTTTCAAACCCTTTTAATCTTTCCTCCTGTTATATATTTTTTATTGCTGTTCTCGGAATTGCCTCCAGCTTGTCAATATCACTGCCTACTATTGAAGTGTCCCAAAATGAATTGCAGCATTCCTATAGCTGTTACTCCATAGCTGTTCAGCTCTTCTGAAATTGATGCTTCGACAAGTATTGACAAAAAGTGTGGAATGGTGTGGTATTTTGATTTATCATGAAGGTTCATGTTCCTGGCTGTTACAGGAATCCCTGCACTGTTGATCCAAGCATGTGAAAGCAGTAATGAAAATCTTGCTGCTTAACATTCCATACCATGTAGAACTTGACATACTGTATTCTGGTGCTCTTGATCCTCTCATGTCGTTTAACCAGCATTGGAAAGAGGAAAACAAATCCCAGATTATCAGTCCTGGTTAAATGTTGGGTTGGGTTGAGTGGAAATTGGGAGCACGCAAAATGTGCAAATTTCCCGCCTCAGGTGGGTAATGAGAATCCACTCATTGTCTTGTTTACAGATGTCAGCATTGCTTGAAGAATATTGAGTACCACCTTTTTTGGAGTCCTCTCTTCCCATCTGAGGTAGTTGGTCAGTCAGTCCTAACTGTGCTATTAGCTCATGAACTATTGTGAGGTTAAGTATTGTGAGCTATCAGCTGTTTGGCTAGTGTGAAAAATACCTTAAACAAATTGAGGTAAAATTTTGAGAAAGAGATGTACAAATGAAATGTCTTGCTTTCCGATGTTATTGTCATCAGGGTGTTATTGTACTCTAGATGGTACTAAAGGACTCCAAATGTGAATTTTTAAATTGAATTATGATCATTTTCATGGATTCTGTGTCTTTCTCCAGGCCATGGCCGTATACCATATTCCAGCGTGGATTTGATTTGGTACTGGGAGAACAACCTTCTGACAAGATATTCAGGTATGGTTTAGGCTGGTCAGAGTGACCATGTACATTATTCCCCTGCTCCTTCTCCTCCTCCCTTCCCTGCCCTCCTCCATTGTTTCCTCAGCATATAAAAAGGAAAGGCTGTCTCAGGTGGAG
The DNA here is from genome assembly GCF_027244095.1 of Hemicordylus capensis. Lineage (NCBI taxonomy): Eukaryota > Metazoa > Chordata > Lepidosauria > Squamata > Cordylidae > Hemicordylus > Hemicordylus capensis. Next base: position 159,055,187 of record NC_069660.1, read on the forward strand.
CTACAGTGTCAGCAGATGTTCACAAGCCAACATTGTGAGGTGTGTGAGGACCAAAATGTTTGACAACAAATTCTGCCCCCTGACCTCCAGCTTATGCCTGTTCAATAGTCCTAAGCATCAAAGCCATTTAGTTTTGAAATCAGTCTTCTTATTTATTTCACTGAGGATCTGTGAATTAGGGCATTAATCCATCCAATTCTGGCATGAAAAGAGAAGAGTACTAGATCTGTCTGGCCTATTAGGTTCCTTTTGTGCTCCCTCTCCCCCAAATCAGGCTGGGATGATAGCACACTGGGAGCGTGATTACTCCTTAAGAAAGCAATTTGGATCAGTCACAGGGTGCTTTCGGAGAGAGGGCTTTTTTTCAGTTTCCTCTATGGGTTTCTGTACTGATGTGCAAGCAGAAGAGAAATGAAAGTTCCACATGCAGCAGCTTGTACAGGTTTCATTTTTGTACTAGTGTCACTGTCCTATCTGCACTAGGAGGCAGAATGTTGCCATTTGGTTGTCTGTACCTCCCACTGCCCCACCTCTCCATTGTGCTTATTATGATATGAACATGCACAGAATGAAGGAAGCTGGTCCAAGTCTGTTTTTTGTTTTTGTTTTTAATAAAACAAAAACATTGCCCAGAGACGATGTAAACTGCCCAGAGATGAAAGTTTGGGGCGGTATACAAATTTGATAGATAGATAGATAGATGGATGGATGGATTCTGTAGCTACTCACGTACAATTTGTTAAACTTCTGCAGCATCTCCTCCTTCTACCAAGCCTTCTTTGACAGAGCTTGGAACGAGGCAGACGTGCTGTTAAGCACAACTGAGTTGATTAGAGGTGCCTCAGTTTTCAAACAAGAAACAAACAAAAACACAAAATAAATGAATGTTTAATTTGTTTTTTAAGTGTCTCCTGGTCTTGTGGTAGCAAGCATGATTTGTCCCCTTAGCTAAGCAGGATCTGCCCTAGTTGCATATGAATGAGAAACTACATGTGAGCCCTGTAAGAGGATGTTCCCCTTAGAGCCGCTCTGGGAGGAGCAGAAGCTTCCAAGTTTGCTCCCTGGCATCTCCAAGATAGGGCTGAGAGAGGTTCCTGCCTGCAACCTTGGAGAAGCCGCTGCCAGTCTGTGTAGGCAATACTGAGCTATGGTCTGACTCAGTATAGGCCAGGTTCCTATGTCCCTGCTTCTCTAGACTTTTTTGTTACTGCTTGTTAATTAATCACTTCCTGAAATAGTTTCATCCTGCCAGAACCTTCCCCTGTAATCATTTGGCTGCAATCCTATGCACACTTTCCTAGGAGTAAGCCCCATTGAATATGGTAGGATTTACTTCTGAGTAAACATGCATAGACTGTGCTGTTGAGAACACCATTTCTTTCTTTAAAATTTTTAAATGTTTACTTGATGGTCTTGTGCTCTTGCGATTACTGGGGGAGGAGAATAAATGATATAGCACTATAATGATTCTCTAGACTATAATGAGAAATCACTAAAATGCCTCTAACTTTCATTTCTTGGCAGAACAGATAGAAAATTACAGGAATGGGAGTCCCTTCTGAGGGCCTGAAGGCTGCCAAATTGCAGACAAATAGGACCAGAGAATTTTGTACAGGGAGAAGTTTGAGCTTTCTTTTTTGAGTTTTTCAGACAAAGAAAAATTCCCTCCAAATTACTAAAACAAAGTGGGTTGAGCCTTAGTCAATAGGGTGATTTCAAAAGGCATACAATGTTCAAAAATAAAAATAAAATGGGGCAGGAGATCATAATAGCAATAAAACTGACCATGCTTTAAAAAAAAAAAAAAAAAAAGAACTGCAAAGGGCAATTACTGGAAGGGGCTTACTCAAGTATGGAAGTGTGGGTGGGCTTCCCTTAGAAGCAAATCCTCCAAAATATTTTGTTTTGTTTTGTTTTTAAGATTTATATTCTTCTCTCTCTCCAAAGAGCCCAGCGCTATGTATGTGCTTATGTTTATCCTCACAAAACCATGTGAGGTAGGTTAGGCTGAGAGATATGTGCCAGGCCCAGAATCACCCAGTGAGTTTCATGATTGAATGGGGGGTTTGAACTTGAGATTCCCTGGTCCTAGTCTAACCACTACACCCTGATGACTTTCTCCCTCCCCCCACCACCTGTGCCACTCTTCAGACTCAGACGTGTTGCACTATGCTCCATCTAAAATTCTGATCATTGCACAAGTTGTTCTACTAGCATTTTCAAGTCAGAATATCTGGGCAATGTAAATAAATGAGTGCTTTATAGTGATAGCATAAATCACACACATGATACAGATGACTTCATGTTGATGCCCTGTAAATGTCCCATAACAGTCACTGCTCATGATGGGATATGCTACCCTCTGGAAGCATCCACAATCCTCTGCTAGAAGGTTTTCAACTTTCCCATTTTCCTTCTCCCTCTTATTGCATTCCCTCACCTAGTGTGTCTCTATGACTTCCATGCCTCTTTCTTTGAGAAGACAGCAGTGGCTGCAATGCCAAATCTCAGCTGATGGGAAGGAAGATGTGATCTTCCTTGGGATTCTCTCTCTTCCTGAAACTTTGTGCCTCTCTTCTGAGTGTCTTGTTTGTTCCAGCCCAAACCTAGAAACATATCAAGTGACAGAGACACATAAAGCAACAAACAGCTTCAACAAGTCAAAGCTTTTCCTTGCACAAATAGAATTTTAAGGGGAAACACAAAACAAGGGGAAAACAAAGGAAAAGCAAGGGTATTTTACAGTGTATATGACTTTATCAGCCATAAAGTCATTGGGTGCTTAATCTACCTCACTGGGTTGTTGTGATAGATAGCTAGATAAACTTTATTGCGGTCTTTGACCAGTACAGAAGCATGAAGAGAAAACACACTGTCATAAACGTACAGTATAACAACAGCATAGCTTTACGGATATACAAAGGCAAGATAAATTATTCCATTACAGTGGCCATTAGTTGTTGTCATATATTCATTGCTATTAAACAAAATTTAGCCATGTTATGGTTAACGGCTTGATGAGCTGATAAAGGAAATAAAACGTATGCTTCAACTCTTCTGCCTGGTAGATCCTTAATCAAGGGTAAAATTAGTGATTCACGCGGATCCCTGTAAAAGTTTCAATATAATACATGGCCCACATCCTCTATGGCCTGTGTACTACAGGGGCAGTAGCGTTCAGAGTAGGGAGTCCCACCATATCTGCCATATAGCACTGCTGAGGGCAACACATCAAAGTGGGCCAACACAAATGCTCTGTGATATTTGGGAACTATTAGGGCTTGGCAGTAATAAACTCTTGGTGCTAAAGACATGTTTCCATAATTTAAGTAATTTTGGGGCCTTGCTTAACTCCTGTTGCCATTCCATGTCCAATATTCTTTGTTTAGCAGACCTTTTTGCTTGCTCATGGCCCATGGATTGCAACACTTTAGGGGAAAAGCCACAAGAGGCGAGTTTTTCTTTAACAGCTAACTTCCACTGCGTCTGAAAACTGTCTTCATGCATCAGTGGGGCCAGGCCCATTGGTGAGAATACCACCTTCAACCAGTAGTAATAATCCACACTCGGGTTTCCACGCGTGACTCCCAATTCCAGTCTTAAGGCTGTACTGGAGACTCATTTTGGGGCCGGGTTGTTGTGGGGTTAAAAGCAGTATTGAAACCATGCATGGCATTCTGAGCCCTTGGAGGAAGGGCAAGATAGTAATGAAATAAATACATGAGAAGATGCATGCAGCAAAATAGTTTTGCAGCAATGGCTCTCCCCACCCCCATAGGATGCCATTCTTTTTGCACATCTCAAATGTCAGCATCCATTTGTATATATTTAGGACTGGGTGCCATTCTTTTTGGTTTCAGTGGTCATCTTCAAGCACTCCTCTTTCTCTTTCATCTAACTTGGCGCCAGCCCTCCAGTTTCAATCACTTGTAGGTCAAGCTGCATAGCTACTAAATATGTATAATTGGCCATATGAGTCATCATTATGTGCATTTTTATAGCTCCAGACCATCTTTCCTGTGGCTGATAAATGGCAAAACAAATCTCTTCTAGACAAGGGCAGGGTCCATGGCTTCCTGAGAGCAGTATAAAAAGCGTACAAGAGCAGTAGGTTGTGGAGCATGGTGGTGGTTGGCAGGGGCACGCTGGGCAGCACTTCCTTACAGATCTGTAGCATTATCTGTAAACACAAATAATGTATTTGTCCATGTTGGGCATCATCCAGATTAACAATGCTCTTGTGTTGGAATGTTTCATGCACACCATTTTTTCCTGATTGCCCCCTTCCCTCTGCTGCCCCTGATGTATGTCTCTGAGGGTCTCCCAGCCCTCAGACACTTATTTTTGGGGAGGCATTGATGCAACAAAGGGAAGAGGGAAAGCAAAAAAAAAGGGGGGGGGGTAAAAATCTTTGTGTGCATAGATCCTTGTAACATAAGGGCAGTGTTAGTCTGAGTGCTGCTCATTTATTGCATGTAATGTCCACTTAAAGTAGCTTGGCAATTATAGGACTGAAAGGGTGTTCAGAAGGAGAAGTAACAAAATGGCAGACTAAGGCAGGGTGGCCTGACAATGGATAAGTTCCTCTGGACAAGCCCCATTGAAATGAGTGGGAGTTTTGCAAGAACATGTGAGTGCCCTATATTCCAGTGCATGTTTCCAACTGGAATCTCTCTGCTCTGGCTCCAGATTTACCTACACTCTTGGGGAAGGGATGTGGCTGCCTCTGAGCAAGAGCTTTGTGATACCCCCTGCTGAACTGGCTATCAACCCATCTGCCAAGTGCAAAACAGACATGACCGTGATGGAGGATGCTGTGGAGGTCAGGTGAGTGCATCCTATATACAGAATGCTGAGGATGCTTGAGAGCTGGAGGTTGTGAATAAAAGGATCACCCTCACCCAGGTTACATGAAGCTGCAGCCACAGTCTGCCCTTGGCAATAGTCTGCCTAGGGCATGAACAAGAATCCACATTTATTTCAGGCAGTCAAGTGGAAACGTTCCTTGAGAAAGATTCTTCTCAAAATGTGCTGGAATAAATTTTTTCTGAATATATATATTTCTACCAACTGCTTTCACATTGTTAATGCCACTCCCCACTGCTACCCCTTATGCCTGAAACCCCCTCTCAGAACACGTATATGATTCTGCCTCTCTTTCTCTTCCTTCAGATGCATCTGTAAAATCCACCTTTTCAGTGGAGCCTTTTGCTTAACACATTTATCCCAATGGCTTAGTGAAATTAATAGTGCAATTGAATTGAATGCACATTCTTCCCCTGCATTCACACAAAAATGTTCATCTTCTTCCCCTCCCTCTGCAATTTCCTTGTCTTTCAAATTTTAGATTGTAAGCTCCTCAAAGCAGGGACTTGTTTTCTTGTTTTATTACTCTGTAAAGTGCCTTGACATCAATGGCACTGTTTTGTTGTTGTTGAGCAAAGTATTAAAGTGACAACCAGTTTGTCAGTGATCTGCCACATAAATTCATGTACTAAGATGGTAAAGGTATTTTTCATGGTAATTCCTGCAGTAAAACATTGTAGTGTATAAGAAACCTTCATCCATCAATTGGACTTTGAAGTACTGTAGATTGGAGTCAAAGATGGTAAGGCATCTTGTACACGTTAGAAGTGTTTTGTATCAATGAGGACAATGATGGTGATGATGATTCATTGCCTTGATGTATTCATCTCTACCTCTCATCCTCTTTCAGTATTACCTCTGCCTCTCCTGTCTGTTTCCTCCCTCTGCTATCTCCCCTACAGCCAGCATTTAGAGTGTAAGTTCTTTGGGACATGTCTCTCTTTCCTTTATTACTTTGAAAAATGTCTCCTACGCTGATGGGTCTGTATGGATGTGTAAAAAAATAACATACAATTATAATGGTGTTTTTCTCAATTACAGGGAAGAACTGATGACATCCTCCTCCTTTGACAGCCTGGAGGTACTTCTGGATTCATTTGGGCCAGTTCGGGACTGCACCAAAGACAATGGTGGCTGCAGCAAGAATTTCCGCTGCATTGCGGATCGGAAATTGGACTCTACTGGTTGTATGGTTTGTGTACTTTTTTCCAGATTTATGCCATTGCCTCTGGGGTAGAGAGAGAAGATAAGGTGCATCTGCATGGAAAATTCTCTAGAGTTCTAATGTGTCAATTGAACACATCAACATCCATGCGCAAACTGTGCTGGTCTCTTGTACAAGGCAAATTGGAGAATCTCAGGATTAGCCTGATTGATACAGTCCACAAAGGAAATCATGCAGAACACAATGCCTTCTTTTTCCCAGCAGCTGATTTCCATGTTTTTGTGCTAAATCATCATAGGAAGTTCCCATGTGAACATGTTTAGGTATTCCCAATACATGTTCATACAAAAGAACAGCAAACACATTTCCTCTTGGAGAGAGAACAAGTTGCATTGTCTTCCTCATGCACTGAGATCCAGCGTGGTGTAGTGGATAGAGTGCTGGACTAGGGCCGGGGAGACCCAAGTTCAAATCCCCATTCAGCCATGATACTTGCTGGGTGACTCTGGGCCAGTCACTTCTTTCTCAGCCTAGCCTATTTCACAGGGTAGTTGTGATGAGAAACTTAAGTATGTAGTACACCACTCTGGGCTCCTTGGAGGAAGAACGGGATATAAAAATGTAGATAATAATAACACTCAGCTTGTATCTGCTTTCTTCTTCTACAATTTTGTCCTCTTAGGGCAATCTCACACATTACACAGGTTTGCTAAACCAACTGTACACTTGGCATGGAGTTATAGCCAGTCTTGCTTCCTGATGACTATACATCTGTGGTACACATGCTTGCAAAAACATGCTTTCTGCATTCACACTTTTTACCTTTAGGTACAGATGTGAAATATCTTTTAAAATACTTGAAAAGCATACAGGAGCATATATGGTTTCGCACATCCATGGTCGGGTAATTGACACCTGACATCAACATACATGGGGGAAAAACTTGCCAAAAAAGGCATTAATTTCACGTATCCACAGTTTGAAGACAACTGGAAATCACCTTGGTGGTCATTTCCAACCAGCATTTTGTAAAAGGGAGCCATTTTGTTGTTTATTTAGTTTTTAAAAGAAACAAAAAACCTTTTCCCTTTTTTTTAAAGTGGAAAAATTGAAGGATTTGGACTTCTGGGGTTATTGCTGGATAGCTGGAGGCCCACAGAGCATGGTAGGGCACTTTATGTACCTTTTAAAACATTTTGGGGCCATTTCCCCCATGAATATTGACCCTCCAGGAACCAACCCCCCGAATTCCCACAAGTGCAATGACTTGTTAGTCGCAGTTCCATTATTCGCGCTTGTAGGTGAGGAATGGAATCCCCACGAATAATGTGGTATGCCTATATTGTGAAAAGAGGCTCTCAGATTAATGAGGAGAGATGGATGACTGAGGGTCAATTACACATTACATTATGCAAATCCTTGACTCTAATATGCATGAATTTCTAAGTAAATAATAGCTGCATTGCTCCTCTCTCTCTCATTCTCTCTCTCTCTCTCTCACACACACACACACTCACACACACCAGGACAGTGGTGTATGTGGGCAGAGAGGCTGGCATCCCTATTTCTATACAGAAAGTATTAGTGTGAGGTCAAGGAAGTTTTATTCTCTTTCTCCACAGTCCACTCCTCCTTATCCTACTGTTTTTATGTATCTACCCGCCTGCATTGCTTGGAAGTAATTGCAAGCTAACCATTCTATGGCAGCTGTTTCCTCCTCCCACCTTCCCATCCCATCCCACTCCCCTGCAGTCCATCTCCCTGCACCCGTTTACCCAAGGGCTCCCAGGAGAGATGGGTGGAAATCCATCCATCTGCTTCAGACTCTGGCTGCAAAGTTGCCACTCTTGTCTCATTGCTCATGCTCTCCCTCTATACCTGCTCTGTGCTGGGAGAGGTGTTTTGCCAAACATGGATGTGTGATAACAAGGGATCAGCAGGTGGAACACTTTCCGCACAGAGACCTCTGAAAAGGCTGCTGCTGATAGCAGCAGCACAAGCCCTTGGAAAGAAAGAGAAGCTCTTTCAGAAGGCGGAGGGAGGGAAGGGAGGGAGGGGGGAAGAAGGAAGGAAGAACTGGTGTATATTTCTGCCTTCTCTGGCAACTACATGTTGGGACATTTGTTGTCAAAAGTAGAATATGGAAATGCTGCAGTTCCTAATTAGTTTTTAAACATTGTTGTGCACCACATGCTTAATTGCACATTATTTTCCTTTCAAAGCAAAGATTTGATGCCATTTCTATTCATTGTTACATATTGGGTTTAATAGTGCAGCATTTTGCATCTCTGCCATGGCTTTCATTCTCCACATATCTGTAAAAGTATTTGCAAACCTTTACCTTTACCATTGTCTATTGCAGACACTATCTGCAATAGACAATGTATTAGTCTTGAGAGTATAGCATTGCAAATGTTTACAGCATGCCTAAAGAAGAGACTGAAATTTTGTTTCAGTCTGCAGTTAATCCCACATAAAGTTGAATCTTCTCTCTCTTTCTCCCTCTCTCTCAAACACACACACACACACACACACACACACACACACACACACAACTTGTGAAGATGCTGTGGTCTTCAGTGTTCAAGACTTTGCCTATCTCTGGGCCACTAATCCAGCCTGAATAGTTTCAGAAAACTCTGAGAGTTCTTTTGCTTTTCTTCTCTCTATGTGCTGGACAGTTTAGAAGTGGAGAGGACAAGTCTTTAATGTGTATATCCCTGTTTTAGAACTATTGGTATTTGCTCTGTGAAAGTTTAAGACCATATTTCCTTGCAGGGACATAGCATGGTTGAAGGCGGCCCTGGGGCAAGATTTAAGGATGGGGGTTGATGGTACCCCACCCACCTTCCTCCTTTCCTTTCCTTTGCTGCCAGCTACCCACTTTTTTCTTCACCACTGGCTACTCAACCAGCAGCCTTCACCACTACTGGTCACCTTCACTGTAGCTGTGCTGGATGCTTTCCAGACTGAAGGCTACAACCACCATAAAGTGCTTCAACTTGGCGGAATCAAATTGACAGCATAATTAAAGGATGTTGCACAAATCCATCAGCAGGGGGAGCAGTCTTTTCTAGTTTGCCCGAAACCCCCCAAAACGAAAAAATAAAGCTATTTTTTAACAACTTTGTAGGACTATAACGCAGCAATAAAACCTGAAAAAAGGCATCAGAAATGTGAACGGCACCTTGCTGACAGTGCAGGGACTGCGATGTCGATACACAGGCAATACGGAAAGCACACTTTGCAGATCCATAGTGACATTGTGGTAAGGGTTAATCTGGAAACCGCCCTGGCACAGCCTAGTGAAGTCATTAAGCAGGCGTAGCTTCAAATGTCAGTGAGAACAGGCCTCCCTTAAAGGGGCCACGTTTTCTTACTGGGATTGCCACATGGCTTGGCGTGCCTATGTGCCTAGTGCAGGGGGAGTGTGAGGGAGGCAACTGATGGCTCCCAGTAGGGGTGTGAGAGCCAGCTCAGTTTACATACCTCCGCATCCATGGAGGTCACAAAAATGGCCTCCATAAATGCCCAAAGGCCTGAACCAGTAGCAGCCCTGCCTACTCTGGGGGAGGTTGGCGGGGAGGGGAGGAGCCAGCACCCCCTCCCCCACAGCCACTACTACAGCTGCCACTGCGAGCACTTGTAAGTACTTACTTACTCCCCTTCTGCCCGCTCTGCCCTTAGGCAAGCCCCCCTGCCCCTTTACTGGTAATGGAGAATCCTCACTGGATTCCCCTTTACCAGTAAAGCTCCGAGCTGGTAGAACTGGTTTGGTTCAAACTCGAACCAGGTCCAGTTCAACCGGGCACAAAACAGAACAGTGCTGGGTCGGCTCGAATCTGGTTCAGATTTGACCTGAACCAGCAAAACTGGTTTTGTGCACATCATAAGAACATAGGAAAAGCCCTGCTGGACATCCCTAGCTCCCAGGCAACAGTAGGACAGGGGCAGTCCTGGTGGAATTGCGCTCCATTGTCCTTCTGCCCTTGTTTCCTTGAGCAGCTTTCAATCCATGAGAGGTACTGCTTGGTGAAACTAGCAAGCACTCGGACCAGGGAGAAATTCTGCCTCTGCTTTAGGTGTGGCAGCTGAGGAGAATGATGGCAGTTAGGTGGACTATAGGGAAGGGAGAAGTAGCAGATAAAAACAAAGCTGGCATGGCAGTCTGAGGTTGAGCTGAGTCTGGTGGGTGTCAGTGGGTAGCATAGACGTGCCCTGCCTCTGAGGCATCTGTTTCTTTCCCCACATATTTTTTCAGCTGAGCCTTCTCCTTGTCCCTTTCTTGTGGGTATGGAGGAGGCGTTGCATGGGAAAGGCAATGTGGGAGATGTGTCTCACCATTCTACCTCCCCTCCAGGAAACTGTCAGCACTTTCCAGTCAGGGTCTCCTTGTGACTTTAAGGTCAGCAGTGCTTTGCATTTTAGTTCTCCAGCACTGCACTTACTTCCCTTCAGGAAGAAGGCGCTCCTGCTGCAGTCCTGCTCAGTTTAGAGCTATGGAAGACTGAGTCAGGTTGGAGGCAATGCCACTGACGGTGACCCCAAAGTGGATGGCCGTTACCAGGGAGAAGAATCTGGTTGTGGGGGAAATATAGATAAGGCAACCGATAGAGAATGTGTGTGAATGGAGTGGTGCCGGACCTGTCCCACTGTACCAACCATCCCCTGTGCAGCACAGTTGCTTCAGGGAATCCTTGGTATACTGGTGAATGTGGTAAGGTCCTGGGGGAAATGGAGACAGCATCTCTCCAAGGTAGTGTTTGTTTGTTATTGTTCTACTTGTACAAATGGAGAGCATAACCAACTGGGAAATTCTCCTGCACAAGGTCCACAAATGAAAGGGAGATGTGTGTAAAAGTGCTATGCAAAGGAGTCCTGTTCTGTTCTGCTGTTCTCTAATTCCCTGTGCCAGGCTTCAGTGGCCACCAAGGTGTCAGATCAATCAGGAACACACACACACACACACACACACACACACACACACACACCCCTCCCTTGTCCGCCCCCAACTTGCTAGTACATCTGGTCAGACAGATGGGAAGTCAATGAGATGAAGAAGGGTGCTGGGCGGCATCCCCAGGCACCTCATTTGCCCGCTTGCCATCATCCCAAACATCTGGGCCTGCACACAGAGTGTCGGTGTCATAAAAACACCTAAAGTGCTCTTGTGGTTCCGCATTCCAGCTGGCACTGGAGGGGGAGGCGCAACATGGGGCAGGAGTACAGTCTAGTGAGCCCACAGGGGGCTGTTTGTTTTGGAAATGGCAGAATTAGTGTCAGCAAGCAACCTGTATCTTGTTGTGTGAGCTTCAGTCTCCAGGACGGTGAGGGGAAAATCATTTCAGGCACAAATCCTCTGTTAACACCATATGAACCAAAACACAATAAAGGGGAAAGGGAGCAGCCAGTAACTCTTTCCGTGCTGTTCTACAAAAGGGTTCCATTTAAAAGGAAAACTTTCCAGGACTTCTTGGCTGTGTTATCACTTGATGTCCCTTTAACACATTTCAGTCTGACTTGTTTATGCCTTCAGCAATTCAATCTGGAGATAAAACAAGCTTGAAAGAGTGGGGAAACAGTCTCTGGATAACCAGGTGCTCTTTATTACATTCTGTGATGACTAGTCATTTTCTCAGATACCCAGAGGTGGGTGCTGTTCAAAGTTCACTGCAAGCACACTGTTCTATAGAAAAGGTTTGGAGATAATAGAAATGTGATTAAATGTGCAGTCCCTGCTCAGCATTAATATGTTTGTGGGTTCAGTGTAGTGGCTTTGAGAATCCCTTCTGGCACCCAGTCTGCAATCCTGAATCTAGGAACTAAGCTCACATACATCCCTGCATATTCTGAGCAATTTCTAGTCCCCAGATAATATGAAGCAACTAGCAGCCAGGAAGTGGGGGGGGACACACAGACTTGGTTCATTCAGCATCAGCTTTAGGAGTGTTTCTCCAATTTGCCTGGCCGTGTGCCTCACAGAATCTGTGAGGGCAGATTCCGGAAAAGGAAAAACCCTGCATAGGAATGAGTCTTAAGGGAAGCATGGCACATAAGTTTGGGAGAAGAGGCAGGAAGACCCAGTAAAATAGCGTTGCAGTAGTTAAGGTGAGAAATAATGAGAGAGTGAACAAGAGCCTTAGTTGCATCAAAAGAGAGAAAAGGGCAAATCATGTAACTATTACAAAGATGAAACGATATGATTTGGCAATTGAGTGAATATGGGGAGAGAGAGAAAGAGAGGAATCAAAGCTAACACTGAGGTTAGGAACTGAGGTAACCCTGAGGGGTAGATGAAAGAGTAGAATTATCTCATAGAAGAGAAAGTGAGAGGGGAGTGTGGGGGTTGAGGGAAGCCAAAGTTTCATTTTAAGAAATTAGAGATAAGAAAGAGTAGAAAAGGCATCGCAAATCATTTCTGATTGCAATGAAGAAGAAAAGGTGGGATTCCAGTTTGGGGGTGAGTTTTTCCTCATCAAATTTGGTGCCATGAACTGTCCAGATGGGAGATGCAGTGTGGTTTATTTTCATACAGTTATTGTTGGAATGCAGCCAGTGGAGGTGTGATTACGCCCTCGTGTGCCATGGATACAATTTTTGCATCCATGAGCTAAACACAAAGCAAGAGTTTTGCAATTTTCCGCATCAGGTCCATGAGTAATCTAGCTTGTGCTGCTGTGCTTTCTGTCATGCCAGTGTCCGCCCGGTCTCAGCCCTATGAAAGACAGCACTGGCTGCTATGATCGTCACATTGGTGTGGACTGTTCAGATGGATTCAATGGTGGTTGTGAGCAGCTCTGTCTACAGCAGATGGTGCCTTTGCCAGAAGACCCTGCTTTGTACAATATCCTTATGTTCTGTGGGTGAGTGCCACAAAAGTATCTTGTATCTTCTATGAAAATGAGCATCTTACACTAAATTCTGTTTGCCCATTTATGGGTTTGCCTTTATTGTCCATGTATTAACATTCATAGGTTGCACCAGTGGTAACTATAGTTACTATGCTGCTTGTGCTCAGTTTGTCCTTTAGGGTCCCTTTATAGTACCCCTATTTTGGTTGCTCCTTGTTTTCCCCTGAAGATAATGGGCTAATGTCTATTTCACGGTCTTATTTAATTTCACTACTTAAATGATGGTGATGATGATGATAATAAAAAGTATTGAAATATATACCACTTTTCAACTTCTTAAAAAGCAAGAAATAGGAAGAATTGATTTCCTGTCCTCAAAGGGCTCACAATCTAAAACAAAACAAAAACACAGGGGACATTAGCAACAGCCACTAGAGATGCTCTGTTGGGCTGAATAGGGGCAGTAACCAGATTGTTATTGGTGTGCACTCAACATATCCATAATATTCCCAGATAACACAACTGAGGTGGAAGCACCTAAAGTAGTAGCCATGCCTGTTGCCACAAATGGGGCTGAGTTTGATGTGATGTACCACTGCAGCTTAAAATACAAAGAATGTTTATTTGCTTAAATAACTGAACTTCCTAGGATTTCTCCTGCTTCATCCTGTTGTTGTTCCATGGGTTTGTGCCACCCTGCATTCTGCTTCACCTGCCTTTCAGTTTAACTGGGAAAATCTCTAAAAATAATTTCAAAATTGGTGTGTGCACTGGTTTTCAGTTTGGATTCCCCCCTCCCCCTTACAGGTTACTGGGGTACACAAGTGCATATTGTTCACAAGTACATATTGATATGCATGTTGATCAAAATCAGAACATAGGAAGCTGCCATATACTGAGTCAGACCATTGGTCTATCTAGCTCAGTATTGTCTTCACAGACTGGCAGCGGCTTCTCCAAGGTTGCAGGCAGGAATCTCTCTCAGCCCTATCTTGGAGAAGCCAGGGAGGGAACTTGAAACCTTCTGCTCTTCCCAGAGTGGCTCCATCCCCTGAGGGGAATCTCTTACAGTGCTCACACTTCTAGTCTCCCTTTGATATGCAATCAGGGCAGACCCTGCTTAGCTAAGAGGACAAGTCATGCTTGCTACCACAAGACCAGCTCTCCTCTCCTGAGACCCTCTGTATGCTTTTGCCGCCCTGATCAGTGTCAGACCGGAAGTGGCCTGAGCATGTGTGCATGTCACACAAGCAAGAGGCTAAGAGCACCCTCCCTGCTCCTTTAAGGTAACCACCCTGCTGCTGCCAGATCGGTTCGAAGGACTGGAAAAGGGCCTCCAAACCGGTTCATGCACATCCCTACTATCTACCACTCAACCCACAAAAGAAATGGGCAAGCGAGCGATTTTAAACAAAAATTTAACCTTTTCGCCTAAACCCCTTAGGATCCAACAGGTAAAGCAGTGAGTGAAGTACAAGTTAGTCTTAACTCAAGGCCAGACATGGAGCTCATCACTGCAAACACCAATAAATATTACACACACTCAGCCACCACTGTCCATTTCTCACCATGTCTTATCTCACAAACAAAACAAAACAAAACAAAAGGCACCTAACTTCTGTCTTTGTCAATCTAAGATCCAGCAAAACCAGATAGTTACAGCAGCAATACCATAGCAAATTATGCTCAGCCTGAGAAAAGAAACCTACTATCAAACCTACTTTTCTCCTCTTCAGATAAATCCTCTTCAGGAGAGGCATAAGGGCTCTTTCTGCCTTCCAGTCTCTTTGAATACATTTTGAAATTCCTTTCTTTTGTGTTCCACCCTCCCACACCCCCACCAATGGGGGCACTTGATTTGTATGATAACAAGCCAAGCAAGAAGCATGCAAACCAATTGGAAGCCAGTGCCAGAAAACCAATCAGCAAGGAGAAAACAGGCCTCCAAAATGGCCTCAAAACTCTTAAAAAGTTTTGATTGAAATGGAGTTGTTCTGCTCCAACCTTGAAACAGGCCCCTTTGAGGGTGTTTTGTTTCGAGCTCAAAACACTCAAAACAGCCCATTTTGAGATGAAATATTTCACAGCTGAAATATTCTGCGCATCCCTAATAAGAATCATGGCTCAATAATGCATCAATGCATCCTGGAAACAAAATCAGGTGATCTAGAACCCCCAAATCCAGGGAGAAATCTGGATGGGGACAGTTTCATAAACATACCTATCTATAATGAGCTGAGATGGGTGGACTGGTAGCTGCCTGTCCTAGATACAGTAGTAATTGGCAGGAGTCTACCCTAGTTTGGTGAAAATATGTATTCATTTCATCAGAAAGTCACTTGTGCAAACATTTCTCACACTTTGTTTTATCATCAGTAGTTGGATGCTGAAGCCCTGTTGTACAAACTCCCTTAGTAGTACACTCCTGGTAAATGAGGCGTTCTGAGGATCTTCAATGCATCTTGATAGCTTATCAGAAATTCCTCAGTGAGAAGATGAGCAATGAAAGAGAAGCTTTCCTAAAGGACAGCTAGCCTATCACTATTAATCATCCCTATGCAATATGTAGCTGTGAAGGAGGTTTAGGTGCATTCCAGGGTACACTTTCAATTCACGTAGGGTGATGCTGAGTCCCAACAGACTTGACTTTCATTTTGTGTGAACTGATAATATACCCTAATACCTTTCCCAGAATCCTCTGCAAGTCATAGGAGTTCCCCAGCAGATAGCTCTGGGTTCCATGAAGTTAGAATGTCTGAAAAATATGCTCCTGCTTTCATTTGATTTCATTTCTAAGATTGCTGGAGAGGTCCTGTGTCTCTCACAGCTGTTTGGTAAGAAACTTTAAAGAAGTTAAATATGTGCAGATTATTGTTTCATCTTGCTGAACTTACAGGTCTACTCTTCAAGATCAGACCCTCTGTCCTTTTACAGGTCTCACAGCAAGCTGTAATAATTTCCCTTGCATTCACTCTCATGGCAGATGCATTGAAGATTACAAGCTAGGCATGGATGGACGATCATGCCAGTTGATTTCAGAGTCCTGTCCAGAAGGTGGTGATTGTGAAGAGAGCCGAGAGCATCCCATGAATCAAACTCTCTTTGGGGAGATGTTCTATGGTTACAACAACCAAACGCATGACGTAGCACCTGGACAGGTGCTGAAGGGGACATTCAGGTGATGATGGTATTGGAACAAGGCTTGCTATTCCACTAGTTCCCAAACTCTCCCTGTTGTTTGTTATTTTTACAGCATTATTAATGTATGTGGTGCTTTAGCAGCTTAAGAAAGATTGACAGGTGTCTGCCCTAAGAAACTTACTCTCTGAAGTTTCAGAAATTTGGAGAGTTAACAGAAGGAGGAAAAAGGCAAGGGTAACAAGAGGCAAATGTAGGCAAGTGCTGTTGCACACAGATAGATAATCTTGCACAGCCTTGTGGAGGAATTCTGATTTTCAGTGACCAACATCTGGACTAGCAGTGCAATTTCCAGACTATCTCTGCACTGTTGCTTGAGTGGAGGAAGAGGTGATTTCTGACAATCTCCCCTCCGATACTCAGTGTGCATTACCAAAATATGTCCCTGAGGGACTTCATGGGAAGGGCTTGGAGTAGAAGACCTCCAAGGTCCCTTCCGACTCTGGCATTCTATGATTCATCGGGGTTTGTGAGTGGGGACATTTAGGCTTCTGGGATTTGTTATGGAAAACTGATTAAGTCAGAGTTTCCAATGTGTGTCTGAAAAAGGGAGCAAGTTAGAAGACATTTTCTAGAGAAAAGCAGCTTTGACAGGACACCAGTTTCAATGGAGAGGTACATGGGTGGTAGGGGTGGGTGGTAGGGATAAACTCTTCCAACACCTGCTGCTTTCCCACTGTGACTCCCACTCAGCTGTGTTTCCTTCTGTGAGGTAGGAGAGATGAGGTAAAGCAATTGGGAGATTTGCAGCAGAAAAGTGGTTGATAGAGAAGAGTTTACCCCCACCCCCAGAGAGAGAGCGCGCGCACATACAAGTGCTTTCTCATTGCAAACTGCCTTCTCCTAAATTTGTTTTACCTAGATAGAACTGCTGTCAGAGTTTAGGTTAAATGTGGAATTCAACCCTAAAAGGCTCTTGTAAGTAGAGAAGTTGGCAAGCTGCTGTCGGTCAGGGCCATGGAGGGAAAGCCAAGGAGCGATGGGCTCATGCTGGAGCAGGACTGGAAGGAAGAAACGCATCTTGAATGTTAAGAATTTTAAGATGTAAAATACTTTGTCCACAAAAGTTGCACAGGCTGATTTGGGTGGTTTGTTTCAAGAGTAAGCTGAATGAGCATCTATTAAAGATGTCTTAAGACTAGGCACTAGGGAGTGGGAATCCAGTTGGGGATGGGCACGAACGTGTTCAGAAGCTCTTTTAAGGGCCTCCGAACTGGTTCAAACAAGAGGCTGTTCAGCTGGTTCGAAGGTGGGAGGCATACCTTTTAAGGGTGGGGGAGGGTGCCCTTACCCCTCCCGCCATGTTTTCCCCCACTGGTGCTCCATTTTAAAATTGCCCATGGGGGTGGCAGGGTACCTTCCTGCCACCCCGTGTCCTCTTCGGCCAGAAGTAACAGGGAGTATCTGGCGCACGTGCTTACACCAGGGCACCCTCCCCCACCCTTAAAGATATGCCCCCACCTTCGAGCCATCCCCTGCCAGTTCCTTGCACATCCCTAAAGCCAGGATGTTTTCATGGAGTTCCAATAAATATCCCTTGGAACCCAACCCCTCCAATTGTGTGCTGCCATGAAAAATAACCTTTGGAGGATTATCTAGTGAAAGATATTAAAGTTGTTCTCACAACCAGCTGCGTTGGGGTGGGAGCAGGAAAACCCGGGTTGTGGGGCTCGCGTGGAGCCTTGGAACCTGCCCCCACCCTTCTACTCCAGAGCATGCCTACCCTGTTGGGAAACCCAGCTCACCTCGGCAGCCCTGGTTGTGTGTGTGATTGGGGCTGTGTTTTGTAGCTCCCGGCAGCCTGGCTCCCCAGGATCTTAGAGTGCAACTTAAAGAGCAGCCAGTTAGCTGGGAGCTCCAGCACTGCTATGGGAAGTGTCTCAGCTTCCTGTGCAATGCATTGTGGGGTACTGGAGAACTTCCTCCTCCAGATCCTCTATGTATTCAGCTCAGCAGCACCGGTTGTGTGGGTGTGTGGTGTAGCGGAGCTCTTACAAGCATCTGATCATGTGTGGGAGGCAGGAACACTCCTTCCTTCTCCCTAGCATTCCCTAGCCACCAGGGATTTTGATTGTGGGAATAGCCTCATTGCTTTTTCTGTCCCATTTTCAGAGTTCTGTCCCACCCACAGCTTGCACTCATTTGGCTGCTCCATATCGCCATAGCATATAGGCACAGAGACAGTATTCTTGTACTCCAGTAGAGAAGGCAATGCAACCCGTGTTCCCTGTAACAGGGATTCCCAGATGTTGTTGACTCCTATAATCCTAAAGGCCATTGCAGCTGGGGGTGATGGGTATTGTAGTCAACACCCTCTGGGAATTCCTGTTACAGGAAATACTGAATGCAAGTCATGGTTCCTGTATGAACAAACGTGAACTCTGGACCAAGATGACCTCTAGAACTGTAATATACATGTAATATAAAGCATACTTTCTAGGTGAATGTGAGAGCTTCTTGGTTAAGCAAAATATTTGAGAAATTTCAAAGGAAACAAAGGGAATTTTGGTAACATTAATGAAGTAGGAGCTCTGTACACACCCCATTTTGCCATGCAGTTTTGCTTAAAGGAAACATAGGGGATGGCTTGAAGGTTCCTGTCTGAAGAATTATCTGAAGAATTCTAAGGGAAGCAAAATAAGTCAAACAAAATTTCTCAGTGGGGTGTCAGTGGTGGCTTCTCTCCATATACCTGTCCCTCTTCTTGTTGGATTCACACAATCCTGCCCATCCCCTACATTTGTAAGAGTTGGAGGACAAGAAGTGAGTGGGGCCCATTGGCAGCAGCATTGCTCATATATCACTAGAAGATTTCTTTTGACACAGATAGCTTTGTCCATACTCCAAGGAAGGACTACACCTCACCCACCAAGGTATTGTGAACCAACTAGTTGTTTCACGTGTGCTGAACTTATTTCTCTGGGTTTTTCCAGGCAGAATAACTTTGCCCGTGGTTTGGAGCAACAGTTGCCAGATGGGCTGGTGTTGGCCACAGTCCCGTTGGAGAACCAGTGTCAAGAGGAACTCTCTGAGCCTACACCAGACCCAGATTTTCTAACTGGTGAGTTATTCCAGGCAGAGTCTTTTCCTGTTCATCCAGTCTCTTGCCCACACACAGTACAGTGCCCTTTTCCATTTGATAACCTTTTTCCTGGGGAAGGTTAGGAACATAAGAAGCTGCTGTATACTGTCAAATCATTGATCTGTGTAGCTTAGCATTGTCTATATAGCAGGACATCGCTATATGCAGATCCACCATCCGTGGTTTTGTGTGTCTGCGGTCGGGTGATTGATACCTGACCTCGGCATGCACATTAAAAAATCAGTCCACAAGGGTACTCAGTGTATTCACTGGTAAGAGACAACCATAAATGACTGTGGAGGTCATTTCTGGCCACTATTTTGCGAAATGGAGCTGTTTTGTGGCTCTTTTACTTGAAAACCCCCATAGAAAACTGTGGGAAAATGAAACGCAAAATGCTAAAAAGAGGGCTATTTCTGACTTTTGGGTGGCATTGCTGGATTGTTGGAGGCCTGCAGAGCACAGTAGGGCACTTTATTTTGACATTTTAAACCTTTCCCCCCATTTAGGGGGCAGTTTTCAGGCCTTCAGGAACCTAACCCCCACGTTCCCATTGCCCCAATGATTCGTGGTTTCCATATCCGCTGTAACTGAGGAGAATGGAACCCCCGTGAATACTAAGGTTTTCCTGTACTGACTGGCAATGGCTCTCCAAGGTTACAAGCAGGAATCTCTCCCAGCTCTATCTGGAGATCCCAGGGAATGGACCTGGGTCCTTCTGCATGTAAGCATGCAGATGCTCTTCCACTGAGCTATGGCCTCATTCTCTAAGTGGAATATCGTACAGTACCCACATATAGTTTCCCATCCAAATGCACACCAAGGCAGACCTTGCTTTGCAAATGGGGCAGTTCATGCTTGCTACCACAAAACCAGCTCTCCTCCCCGTTATTCAGATAAATGTTTGGAAGGGTATATATGGACCGGACATGAATGCAATGGATATATAACCAGGAGCTTCTTTATTCTCTATATTGATTGCATAAGACTCTGATAAAATTTAAATCATTAAAGAAACTCTTTTGTTGATGGTGCACAAGAAAGGAAATGGTCTGATTAATTCTCTCAGAATTTTGCTGGCTCCTCCTGCCAGACGGTAAGTTAAAACAAAAAGCAATAAAAGCTTGATTTTATTCACTGAAATAAGCAGATCAGGCATTGCTTTGAATACACATGGGGAAACAGAGGTGCTGAGTAAGGAGGTCCTCTGGTTTTTTCCATAATCACTTTTGAGAGGAGAGAGGCACTTTAATGTGGTCAAGAGCTGAATGTGCTGAAGTAAATGAACTTTAAAGGGACCACAGTCTTCTCTGTTCTCCCAGATACACTTGAGGGGAGCTGTGTCAGCCTCTCACAGCTTGACTTCTGATACAGGGCTGTTTTTGGAGTTGCTACCTGATAATTGCATAGAAATCTATTGCTTCAACCAGGATGAGCAGCTTGTGGCTTGTGGGCTGGATCCAGCCCCAAAGCTCTTTCATATCCTGCCCGTCAGCAGCGCTAATACATTCATTCAATTGAGGCAAGATAAAATCTATTGCATCATTACACTTGTTAAAAAAAATTAGCAATGAGTCTGTGTCACAGAGATGTCATTGTTTTGCTATCTCATGCATATTCTTAAAAGGAAAACGATTACTGCCTGCTGGTTCCACACAAGGGATCTTTAACACTGCTAAAGGGTTGTTCTTCCATTATCAAGGGGAAGCACAATTACATTTGTGGGACTGCATGGCACATATACAGTTGTAGTGCTTTGTTTTTGTTAAGATTGCACAATTTGTGTCCCAACAGCAGAAGCCAAAGGGAGCGAGATGAGCTAGAATTGCAGCCTAATGTAATATCTGGTGGTGGCAACAGCCTGAACTTCCCTTTCCCACTTAGTGTCAAGCACAGCAGGCCAACAGCTAGGAGAGCAGGGCATCAGTGGTGGCTGCAGCCTGTCCCCTGGGCCCACTACTAGGCATGCTTCTCCACTGTTGCTCCTCCAGTTTCCACCCACTTGGGAAACAGTAGCAGCCAGACCTTCCCTCTTCCTTCCCATGCTCTTCTGCTCCATTATCTCCAGCCAGCAACTCCCTTTTCTTGCCCTTCCTACCAGAAAATCAGAATGGGAGGCAGTGTTTTGGAGCATCTTCCAAAGCCAGGAGGTGTTTGCTTCTCTTCAGCTGTGGAGCCCTGAAAGAATCACAAAGATCCCTCTCACAGACTCACGCACACACCCCTCCAGTCTAAGCCATGGATCAGCAGCTCAGTGCTATGGAGGCAAACATCTGCTCACTCCACTCACTCCTCAGAGCAACAAAAATGGAACATTAAGATTCATTGGCTATACACCATACACTACAGCGCAAGAAGGGAGTAAAGAAAATTTGAAAACATTTAGGAACAAAAACAATATAAGATGTTAGATTACATTGTTAGATAACAATGTAATCTAAAAAGAGAGTACAAGCAAATCCACTCCACATAAGCTAGCACTTCAATTCCAGTCAAAAACAGAAAGGTTGCCACAAATCAAGTCTGAAAAAAGATGCAAGTACAACTCCTAAAACACTGGTGTATGTGATAGGTTGGCAATGACACTGTCTGAGCAAGTCAGATTAAACAGTCAACATAGAACTGGTCCTGTAACCAGAGGAGCTTGATGGGAGGAGCAAGCATGAATTGTCCCCTTTGCTAAGCAGGGTCCACCCTGGTTTGCATTTGAATCCTACATGTGTGAACACTGTAAGATATTCCCCTTGGGGGATGGAACCATTCTGGGAAAAGCACCTGAATGCTAGAGGCCCTTTTACAGGCCTCTGAACAGGTTCAAAAGACTGGTGGTTCAACCGGTTCGAAGGTGGGGGGGATACCTTGCACTCCCCACCCCCTGTGCATTTCCCCCACCGGCGCTGCAGTTTAAAAGAGTCTGGCAGGGTGGCAGCATACCTCTCTGCTGCCCTGTTGCCTCCTCGGACCGGAAGTACCTGGTGCGCATGCGCACATCTAGCAAGGTAAAACAAACCACAGGTTCTTTTTACCTCAGTAAAACACTGGGTACAAAAGGTGGGCTACCCTCTACTGGAGCTCCTGGAGCTCCAAATAACATGAGCTGCCTGGGGTAACCCAGGCAGTAACCTGTCCCACTAATCTGGAGCTATAAATATCAGCTGCCAGAGAGTGAAACAGACAGGGGTGGAAGTCAAACAACAAAGCCAGGCAGTAAGCAGTTTCTTCAAACCAAAGTCCAGTCCAGGTCGTAATATCAACAGTCGGTCAAACAGAGTCCAAATCGTGATCCACAAACAAAATGGTCCAAGGTCAAAACACAAGCACGGCAAACAGGAACACAGCCAAGTATCTCAGTAAGAACAACGTTGACACCAGCACAGCGGCTGTGGCAAAACCAGCTAATATAGGATGAAACCATATGCTGTTAATCATGGATCCCTGACTCAGCAACCTTGCTTGTTAGTCTAGATGTTCTGCTCATGCGGTCCTGCTGTCTGTTTGAGCGATGCCTCTCCATTGCGGAGACCGGCCATCCTTCTTCTATAGGAGCTGCTACGACAGGCTCTAACTCTTCTCCAGCCTTCCATAGGCTGTTCCCGCTCTCCTCTCCAAGTTCTGGACCTTGCACTCCCACCTCTGCTGCCATCCCATCTGTCTCTTCCTCCTCCTCCTCGGAGTCCGTCCACGTGCTCATGGCAGCTCATGTCGTGAGAACAGCCCTTTTGTCTTCTTCAGGGGCAAGACAGTCTTATTCCAGTATGTTGTTCCACTATCTTTTAACAGCAATAACTGCTACTACAAGATAGTGATATTCTTGCCCCTGAAGAAAACAGTATGTCAGAATGTGTTGGGCATCCCACACAGCACAATCAATTATGTGTTTCTGAGCACCATTTTGAAGTGTTGCCTCCCCCTCTTTTTTCAGCATGTGTAGACCAGTCCTTGAAGTAGTCTGCAGATAACTTGAAACATTAAGCCTCAGGAAGTGTGGCATTCATAAGGCTGTCACACAAGGACAGTAAAATGATGGTTCAGAGGTGAGGATGAATAATAACTATAGGACTAAAGGAGGGCTCTGTGGAATGAGTTCAGAACTGCCAGTTACCCTCCCTTAACGTTGGTCTGAAGTTCCCAGCATTTCCGATCACCGGTCGGCCCCTTTATCTTCCCATGCAGCTGGCATTCACAAGCCTGGAGTCTCTCTGGACTCCTCACAGCCTGTGTCCACACCCGTTGGCATGGGCTGAGGCCATGAAGTCCCCATGAGAGCACATAAGGAAATGCCCAACTTGCTGTGCACAGAGGACAGCTCATTAAAAACGTAATTAGTGGAGAAATTAACACAGCAGGGCGATGCTTTTGGGATTGCCCTCATGGCAAAAATAGGGGGCCTTGTTATCTTCAGAAGTGAAGTCTGAGCCGGAGGGAAAAAAATATGTATAAGCAAACTCCTTTCATTGTACTTTTTAATTACTGAAGAGTTGCTGACCCACAGACCTTCCTTTAATATAATTAGTGCTTTCCTCCCTCCCTTCCCAAACCTCTTTTGCTGCCTCTGCTCATTCCCTTGCCTCCTCTCATACCTGTCTCTGCATTTCTTGCTGTCTGAGGAAACATTTAATTAGGCATCTTTTTGAATTAAGCATGTTGGCCAGTGTGGCTGCTTAAAAGCAATTTGGGCTATCATTGCCCAGGAAATTGGATGAGGGTAATCAGCCATTATGTAGTACATGATTGCTTTCCTTGGCTCAGAAAAATGGTTTGTAAAGTCCAAGAGGTAAGCATAATTCTGGAAGAACTGTAGGAAAAGACATGACATATAACGAAGGAGGTTAGGAAGTTGAATGAGGGTGATAATATCTCAAGAAGCGGAATATGGACAAGGTTATGTGTGTATTCAATGTACGTGTAGTGCACACATACACAAAATGTGCTTTTAGCAACAGAATTATGGTTTCTGATAATTTTGGCATCTTACATGAACTGCATGTGACTCACCTTGAGAAACCCATGAACTGTACATCAGATTACACAATGGTATAGGTTCATCTTGCAACAAGTCATGTGCACTAGATTGCCATTCACATAAAACATTTGCAAGTGTGTCCAAATGCAGCAACCAAACGCAACACCAATGCAGCACACAGGAAGGATATTCATATCTAATATGAATTAGATTGGCTTCAAGATGTTGGCTTCTGAGCGAGGATCAGTTTATGTTGAGGGGTATGAGGAGATACATTAAAGTCCTCACACAGCAGACTCTGGAATGCTCTCCCAGTGGCTATTTGCTTCTTGGTCTCCATCACAGCTTTTAGAAAAAGTGTAAAATCTTGGCTTTTTGCCCAGGCATTTATTTGATTCTCTGCTGCTGCTCTTTATAGTTTTTATTGCTTTTATACTTTTGTTTTAAATTTTTTAATCTGATTTGTTTAATAATTTTTCCCCACTTAATATTTTAATTGTGTCTTTTTTACCATCTTGTGTTAAAAATTTTTTGCTGTACCTCCCAAACCTTGGGATTGCTTTAATGAAAGGCGGTATATAAAATTAACAATCAATCAATCAATCAATCAATAGATAAGTTTAGCCCAAGAGAGTATCTGGAGAAGGTAGGTTGAGTTAAAAACAAAAATAAAGATTTATGAAGAAACAAAAACATCACGTACTGAGAGAGAGTCATTGAACAACTCATAAACACACACTAGCTTTCAACAACAACTGAACAGTTCTGACTCTTAACTGACCAAGACCTATTAACATAACTCCTCATGGCTCTGGTGGCCAGAAGAGGTTACTGCAGTGCTAGGAAGAGGTTACTGCAGCACAGATAAGTCCTCGTCTGTGCGTGTGTGTTATTTGCCAGGGCTAGCATTTACCAGGGCTAGCAAACTCCCATGTTTTTGTTTGTCCCTGCCTGGAGGGGGTGCAGTCAGCTAGGGCTGGGGAAGGCCCCACTTTCCTTTGACATTCCTTTGTCCCACATCTTGTTTCTCAGTTTGAAGCCTACTCTCTACATAAGAGGTGTAGGCCCGAGAGGATAGCGAACAGGGATAGCAAACAGGACACATAGGAGTTTTGCAGGAATTTAGTGGGAAGTGTGTGTGGGAGCCTGGAACAAGCCCCTGTGATCACAAGGAGCCCAGTAGAGAAGAGAAGGTAAGTACAAATCCCTTCCTCATATAATTACTGATCTCTGGCTCATATTCTTGAGAAAGGCTGTTTGGACAGTTAAATAGCTGACCATTGCAGCTGATACTTATCCTTCAAATAAACTATCTCTAAATACTGTAAGCAGCTGATAAAACCAGTATGAAGGTAAAGGGCAGCAGGGGAGGGGGCACTTCCCAGTGTATTGCATGGAGTGTTGCATGTATCACTATTTGCTCCATGGGCAGAAGTCATGGGTGTGTGCTCGGTGCAAGGAGCTCCTGGCTCTCAGGGAACAAGTTCGTTCCCTCGAGACCAAGGTGGCGGATCTAGAGAAGCTCGGAGAGACAGAGAGGCATGTGGACGAGACCTTCAGGGGCATGATAGAGGCATCCCACTCCAGGGCTGATAGCTCCTTTGCTATCAGGGAGAATGAAGGGCTTGGGCAAGGAGATCAGTCTGAGGAAGAGGGAATGCTCCTTTAGAAGGGACCACTTCCATGGAGGATGAACCCATATCCTCTCATGCAGGGGATACTCCTCCGGGGAGTGGGGGCCTCCTTGTAGTGGGTGATTCGATCATTAGAGGTATAGTGACTTGCCTGCCTGGTGTGAAGGTTGCGGACATCACACAGCTTCTAGATAGGCTCTTAGGCAGTGCTGGGGAGGAAACAGCTGTCGTGGTGCATGTCAGCACCGACAATGTGGGGAAATGTGGGTCGGGAGGTCCTGGAAGCCAAATTTAGGCTGATAGGTAGCGTATTGAAGTCTAGGGCCCCCAAGGTAGCATTCTCAGAAATGCTACCTGTTCACGTGCAGGTACAGTGAGAAAGGCAGAGCTGAGGGGTTTCAATGTGTGGATGAGAAGTTGGTGCTTGGAGGAGGGGTTTAGATTTGTTAGGCACTGGGATAAATTTTGGGGCATGCAAGGCCTGTACAAAAGGGATGGGCTGCACTTGAACCAAGATGGAACCAGACTATTGGTGCTTAAAATCAAAAAGGTTGCAGAACAGCTTTTAAAATGACACCTGGGGAATAGCCATTGGGAGTAGGGATGTGCAAAAAATTTCGGGCACAGATCGATCTGTGCCCGAAATGAGCAATTTCGGGTGATTCGGGGCTGAACCGAATCACCCTCGATGTCCCCCGATATTTTTCGGGGCCGAGCCGAATCACCCAAATTTCGGGGCCGGAAAATTTGGGTGATTCAGCTCATGACCGATTTTGGGGGATTTTTGAAGTTTTAGTGACTTTGGGGCAGTTTGGGGGCATAGAATGGGATCTGGGCAAAAAGAGTGGGGTGGGGTGGTAGTGCCTAATGGGTGGAGGCTACCACCCCAATTTCAGGGGGATTAGGCAGAGGGCTGATTTTTTGGGAATTTTTGAAGTTTTGGTGTCTTTGGGGCAGATTGGGGGCAGAAAGTGGATCTGCCCCAAAAGAGTGGGGTGGACTGGTAGATAGTGTCTAATGGGTGGAGGCTACCACCCGTCCCCAATTTCAGAGTGATTGGGCAGAGGGCTGGACTTTGGTGAATTTCTGAGGTTTTTCTTCATAAGGTGCAGTGTGCTAGATTGATAGTCATAGTAAATGAGAGTGTGAAAAAGTGAAAGTGGGGTCATGAGAGTTCTTTAATTGAAAAAAATCTCATCTGCTATCATTGAATGAGAATTCACACCTCAGAAAATAAGGGAAAACATCCCTTCAGAAAAACTTCTGAGGTGTGAATTCTCATTCAATGATAGCAATGAGATTTTTTTCAATTAAAGAACTCTCATGACCCCACTTTCACTTTTTCACACTCTCATTTACTATGAATATCAATCTAGCACACTGCACCTTATGAAGAAAAAACCTCAGAAATTCACCAAAATCCAGCCCTCTGCCCAATCACTCTGAAATTGGGGACGGGTGGTAGCCTCCACCCATTAGACACTATCTACCAGTCCACCCCACTCTTTTGGGGCAGATCCACTTTCTGCCCCCAATCTGCCCCAAAGACACCAAAACTTCAAAAATTCCCAAAAAATCAGCCCTCTGCCCAATCCCCCTGAAATTGGGGTGGTAGCCTCCACCCATTAGGCACTACCACCCCACCCCACCCCACCCTTTTGGGGCAGATACACTTTCTGCCCCCAAACTGCCCCAAAGACACAAAAACTTCAGAAATTCCCCAAAAATCAGCCCTTTGTCCAATCCCCCTTAAATTGGGGTGGTAGCCTCCACCCATTAGGCACTACCATCCTACTCCACTATTCTGCCCCAGGCCCCACTTTCTGCCCCAATCTGCCCCAAAGACATGAAAACTTCAGAAATTTCCCAAATATCAGCCCTTTGCCCTATCCCCCTGAAATCGGGGTGGTAGCCTGCACCCATTAGGCACTACCACCCCACCCCACTCTTTTTGCCCAGATCCCATGCTATGCCCCCGAACTGCCCCAAAGTCACTAAAACATCAAAAATTCCCCCAAAATCAGTCCTTTGCCCAATCCCCCTGAAATTGGGGTGGTAGCTTCCACCCATTGGGCACTACCACCCCACCCCAAATTTTGCCCCTGGGCCCTTTCCCCCCGAATCGATTCAGATTCAGATTAAATCCGAATCCGAACCGAATCAAGGGTGATTCGGGTGGCCCATATTCGGGCACAAAACAGAACAGGGGTGATTCGGTTCGGGTTCCGAACCAAATCACCAAAAATCTGAATTGCACACCCCTAATTGGGAGCTGGGCAGTATCTGGTTCAGCAGATGCCATTCTTTAAAGTGCGAGGGTGCAAAGGACCCAGATAAAACAGAAGAGGACAGAGCAGAACCACATAAAGAGCAGACAGAAGGCTGTGCCAGCTGATCAGAGTCAAAAGAAAGATAGCAGACACTAGGTGAGAGATTTAGCATATAGGTGCCTATATGCCAGTGCAAGAAACCTCCGAGCCAAGATGGGTGAGCTGGAGTGCTTGGTTGCTAACACAGAAATACATATAGTGGGTATAATAGCAAAATAGTGGAGCAGTGCGAACCAGTGAGACACTGTTATCCATGGATATAAGCTCTATAGAAAAGACAGGGAGGGGCGCCTTGGAGGTGGAGTAGCACTGTATGTTAAAGAAGGGATAGAATCTAACAAAGTGGAAAACCTAGGTGGACTGGAGTCCTCCACAGAAACCCTGTGGGTGACAATACAAGGCCTGAAAGGAAATGTGCTACTGGGGATGTTCTATCGCCCTCTGGATCAAAATGCTGACAGTGAAAGGGAGTTGCAGGAGGAAATCAGGGAGGCCTCAAGGAGTGGCAGAGTTGTAATAATGGGTGACTTCAATTAGATGGGGTAAATTCACAGTCAGGTAATGACAGAGAGATCAGATTTCAAGATACACTGAATGACTGTGCCCTAGAACAGTTGGTCTTGAAACCAACCAGAGAGAAGGCGATCTTGGACTTAATCCTGAGTGGCATCCAGGACCTGGTGCATGATGTCAGTGTCATCAACCCTTTAGGGAACAGTGACCATAGTGCGATCAAATTCAGCATACATGTGGGGAGAGAATAACGAAGGAAGTCTAACATGGACATTTTAAATTTCAGAAGAGGAAACTTCTCCAAAATGAGGAGTATGGTGAAAAGAAAGCTGAAAGGGGAAATCAGGAGAGTCACTTCACTCCAGAATGCATGGAGTTTACTCAAAACCACAATACTAGAAGCCCAGTTAGACTGTATACCCAAAAGGAGGAAAGGTACCACTAAGTCCAGGAGGATGCCAGCATGGCTAACAGGTACCACCAAGGAAGCCATAAAAGGGAAGAAGACTTCCTTTCGAAATTGGAAGGCCTGTCCAAATGAAGAGAACAGAAAGGAACACAAACTCGGGCAAAAGAAATGCAAGGTGACAATAAGGGAGGCGAAAAAAGAGTTTGAGGAACATTTAGCTAAAAGCATCAAGGGGAATAACAAAAACTTCTTTAAATACATCAGAAGCAGGAACCCTGCCAGGGAGGCAGTTGGACCATTAGACAATGAGGGAGTGAAAGGGATTATTAAGGAGGATATGGAGGTTGCAGAGAAGCTCAATGAGTTATTTGTGTCCGTCTTCACAACAGAAGTAAATCACCAGGGCCGGATGGTATCCATCCAAGAGTCCTCAAAGAACTCAAATGTGAAATTGCCAACCTCCTTGCTAAAATATATAACTTATCCCTACAATTGGGCTCTATACCAGAGGACTGGAGAGTAGCAAGTGTAACACCAATTTTCAAAAAGGGATCCAGGGGCGATCCAGGAAATTACAAGCCGGTTAGCTTAACCTCTGTTCCAGGCAAATTGATGGAAAGCATCCTCAAGGATGCCAACAGGCCCTGCTGGGGTAGAACCAGCATGGATTCTGCAAAGGTCAATCTTGCCTCACAAACCTTTTGGAGTTCTTTGAGAGTGACAACAAGTGTGTGGTTCAGGGTGCTCCAGTTGACATAGTATACCTGGACTTCTAAAAAGCTTTTGACAAACTTGCTGATCAAAGACTCCTGAGGAAAGTTAGCAGTAATGGGATAAGGGGACAAGTACATGTGTGGATTGCTAACGGGTTGAAAGACAGGAAACAGAGGGTAGGTATAAATGGAGAGTTTTCACAATGGAGGTAAGTAAGAAGTGGGGTCCCCCAGGGATCTGTACTGGGACCGGTGCTTTTTAATTTATTCACAAATGATCTGGAAGCAGGGGTAAGCAGTGAGGTGGCCAAATTTGCAGATCATACCAAACTCTTTCGGGTAGTGAAATCCAAAACAGATTGTGAGGAGCTCCAAAAGGATCTCTCCAAACTGGGGGAGTGGGCGACAAAATGGCAAATGTGGTTCAATGTTGGCAAGTGTAAAGTGATGCACATCGGGACAAAAAAACCCAACTTCAAGTATACGCTGATGAGATCTGAGCTGTTGGTGACTTTCCGAGAGAGGGATATTGGGGTTGTGGTGCTAGTTGAAAGTGTCGACTCAATGTGCGACAGCTGTGAAAAAGGCCAATTCCATGCTAGGGATCATTAGGAAGGGGATTGAAAATAAAACTGCTAATATTATAATGCCCTTATACAAAACTATGGTGCAGCCACACTTGGAGTACTGCGTAAAATTCTGGTCACCACATCTAAAAAAAGGATACTGTAGAACTGGAAAAGGTGCAGAAGAGGGCAACCAAGATGATCAGGGGCCTAGAGCACCTTTCTTTTGAGGCAAGGCTACAACACCTGGGGCTATTTAGTTTAGAAAAAAGACGACTGCGGGGAGACATGATAGAGGTCTATAAAGCCATGCATGGTGTGGAGAAAATGGACAGAGATAAATTCTTCTCCCTCTCCCATAACACTAGAACCAGGGGTCATTCCATGAAATTGATTGCCAGGAAATCTAGGACCAACAAACAGAAGTACTTTTTCACACAACACATAATCAACTTGTGGAATTCTCTGCCACAAGATGTGGTTACAGCCAACAACCTGGATGGCTTTAAGAGGGGTTTGGATAACTTCATGGAGGAGAGGTCTATCAACAGCTACTAATCAGAGGGCTAAAGGCCACTTCCAGCCTCAAAGGCAGGATGTCTCTGGGTACCAGTTGCAGGGGGGTAAGAGCAGGAGGGAGGGCATGCTTCCAGCGGCATCTGGTGGGCCACTGTGCGAAACAGGATGCTGGACTAGATGGACCTTGTACCAGATCCAGCATGGCTGTTCTTATGTTCTAGGAGCAATGCTTTAGAATTCGCACTTCTAGCAGATTACATTCAGCAGATTCAAGTGTAGGGGATTCTGGCTACTTATATTCTTTATGCAGGGAGTGTTGTTCTTTTTTTAGTGGGGAACAAGTTAAGCATGCAATCCATCTCTTGCAGCCTAAAGTGGTATAGTCCAGGAAAAGCTTTACCATATGATTTTGTTGAATGTAGAATAATATCTTCATGTTTGGCCTCCACGTCACAGAGCCAAACTATCAGCATACATGGGTTGGAAATGATTTTGTGTCTGATAACTGAAGAAAAGGGGTAGAGAATTTTCCCTGAGGTTGCACAATTTATAGGCTGCTGGTCTTCTAGATGGGTGATCTCTTAAGCAGAGAGGGTGTGTGACAAGGGATGAGTAAATGATTCCAGCCAAATTCATTATCTCTCCTTTCTGGCACAGGGATGGTGAACTTCAGTGAGGTGTCTGGCTATCCTTTGCTACAACACTGGAAGGTACGCTCTGTCATGTACCACGTCCGGCTCAACCAGCAGACTGTCTCCCAGTGTAAGTTAAGCCCGGGTGGGGTGGGGTGGGGTGGGGTGGACTTGGGTTTGCCATGTCATTTGAGGTGTAAGACCCGGCGCTTGAAGAGCAGCCTGGGAGCTCAAGAGGGGTGCCTGTCAGGGAAGAGAGCAGAGCCTGGCAGCTTTTCTAATTTCCAGTGCAGAATCATTACCATCTTTCCCGTGTGTTCCCAGCATATTTTATTCCTTTTATAGTGACTGCCTCTCCATCACTTCTGCACAGAGAACGATACTGAGAGGGGATGGATTTGCTGGGAAAGAGGGTAACAGCTAAGCACCCATGCTTCAAGTCATTTGCTTATGTGCCATCTGAAGGATCAAAAGAACTAGCTCATCTAGGGAGAAGAGGTTGGGAGAGGGGCACTGTGGAAAGTAGCTTGCTCTGCTGCTTTGATCTTCTTACACGGAAATGTAACTCTTCCCTCCTCCAGGAGGCGGAGGAGGTGACCATAACACTCTAGGTCAGACCTTAAGACCTGTCAACCCTAGGTGAGCTAGTTCTTTTGGTTCTTCAGCTCACCCATGAGTAGGGATGGACCAAGAATTTTAAGCAGGAGTGCTCAACTGTGCGAGCAGCCCTGCTTTAATTGTTGCAAGCAGAACTGAGGTGAGCATAGCCCACTCAGCTAGTCACCCTGCCCTGATTCTGCTCTTATCCTTGTAGGGGTGTGCACAAATCCGGTTTGTTCAGTTCCGTTCGAGTGTGAACCAGACTCAAACTGAACTGGGCATGTTCAGTTTTGTCCCCCAAACAGATCCCTCTGGCTTGGCTTGAATTCAAGCCAGATTTGGTGGTTCTACAGTAAGTAAATACATTAATTAAAACTCATCATCTCTAGGGGGTGCTGCAGCAGCCATGCAGCGGTGTCTCTGGTGGTTCCCCTCCCTCTGCCAGCCTCCTCACAGTCTCCCCCAAGCCATTTTGACCCACATTTGTGCCATTCCAGCCCTTTCTGACGTGGTGGCTGCCATTTTGGATGCCGCCACACATGCACCCTGGCCATTTGTGTGGCTTGATCACCCGCATGTGTGGGCGCAAGTGTGGCGGACTCCAAAATGGTCACCACCACATCAGAAAGGGCCAGAATGGCCTGTAAATGGGCCAAAATGGCCTGGGGGAGGCCAGCGGGGGGAGGGGGAACTATCAGAGACATGGCTGTGGCAGCAAACACACGCCCCTGGAGGTGGTGAGTTAATTAAAACAAACAAACCCTGTAGAAGCCCTGAACTGGCCCGGGTGGGGGGTAGGGGGTTTGGCTCGAGCCAACCTGGGCCCAGTCCAGCTCAAGGGCTAACCGGTGCAAGGTTGAGTTGGTTTGTACATCCCTACCTCCTTGAGTCCGCTGCCAGCTGACAAAAAAAATCTTAGGGAAAGGGGACAAGGTAGCAGCGAGTGGAAAGTTCCAATGAAGAGTGGAAGGCCTCAGCTGTTCCCAGGCAAAATGTAATTTCCTGCTAGGAAAATATAGCAACAAAAAGCCTGCTCCCCAGTGGAGACCCTTGAGTCTGCGGGGTCCCTCACAAGAATGGACCTTTGCCCCCTAGACATAGTTTAGTGGCATCCATTCTCAAAATGTATCCTGTCTCAAAAGCCCCCATGCAAAGCAGTGGAGATGCTGATGATACCATTAT
Organism: Hemicordylus capensis; assembly: GCF_027244095.1. Lineage (NCBI taxonomy): Eukaryota > Metazoa > Chordata > Lepidosauria > Squamata > Cordylidae > Hemicordylus > Hemicordylus capensis. The sequence goes on from NC_069660.1 coordinate 159,088,410, forward strand.
TTTACATAGGGGCTCTCCAACAGGCTGCATGCTGAAAAACTAGTGCTGGGGGAAAGTCCCTCACAAGTGCCGCCGACTGTCCTAGGCGTAAATCAGACCTGCATGGCCAGGATCATTTCCAGACAGCAGGCTTTACCATGAGTTTACTGCAAGGCTTTACTGAGACTTCGAAGTCACCCCACAAAAATCCACAAAAAGTGGATTTTTTTACCCTGGATATATATCAGGCTACACTCTTAACCAAGCATCCCCAAACTGCGGCCCTCCAGATGTTGCTGAACTACAATTTCCATCACCCCCAGCTACAATGTATTGTGGCTGGGAGTATGGGAATTGTAGTTCAGCAACATCTGGAGGGCCGCAGTTTGGGGATGCCTGCTCTTAAGACTCAATGAAAACCCCAAATTGTGTGTGAAGTGCTTCCCGATAGCTCGCAGGGACTTTAGGGTAAATCTGGCCCAGAGGCGTAACTAGGGAAAATGGCACCCGGGGCAAGCACTGAAATTGCGCACACACACACCCCCGGTCGCCCCCTTAGCTAAGCAGGGTCCACCCTGGTTTGCATTTGAATGGGAGACTAGAAGTGTGAGCACTGGAAGATATTCCCCTCAGGAGATGGAGCCACTCTGGGAAGAGCATCTAGGTCCCAAGTTCCCTCCATGGCAGCATCTCCAAGATAGGGCTGCAAGAGACTCCTGCCTGCAACCTTGGAGAAGCCGCTGCCAGACTGGGTAGACAATACTGAGCTAGATAGGCCAATGGTCTGACTCAGTATATGGCAGCTTCCTATGTTCCTAAATACTACTGCAGCACACACACAAGACACCTGTCCCATCCTGACACTCAGCCAACTTCCATAATCAAGATCCTACACACACACACACACACACACACACACACACACACACACACACACACACCACAACTGTCTACTCCTAGATTTACAAGGAATACAAGCCACACCTAATGGCACAGCAGGGAAGTAACTTGCCTAGGGAGCAAAAGGTTGCGGGTTCGAATGGAAACACCTATATCGGGCAGCAGTTGTATATGAAGATGCTGAAAGGCAACATTTCATACTACATGGAAGGAGGCAATGGTAAACCGCTCCTGTATTCTACCAAAGAAAACCACAGGGTTCTATGGGTGCCAGGTGTCAAAACCAGCTACTCATGAGCTTGGACATAATCTCATGTAGACAGTTTAGTAGCAAAGACAATTATGTGAACCAAGTCTTGCTACCTAACCCCCAATCTTGTCAGCTATGAGGGCATTTGCCACAATGATGTAAAAACAGTACTCTGCACAGCCTTGGAAACACTCTGCTCTCAGTCAGTTCTAGGGCAAGGAGGATCAAACCAAGACAAAGAGAAAATAATTCCTACAGCCAAATCCTTGGCATACTTACTTGGAAGTAAGGCTCAACCTCATTATGTCCAACCTTCCCACAATGAAATTGTATCCAAGGCAGCTAACTCAGCTCACTGAATTCAGCAGCAATTACTTTAGATTAAAAGGACATAGAATAAAACCTGCTAGTTAATGATACAGAGAATATATAAGATTTAATTACTGAACATTGTGCATATTTTACCTTATACTTGCCACATTCATAGAAAGGAAGTCCTACCAGAGGAGTTTGAGGCAAATCCGGATTAGCATACTTGAACAAGACTGAAAAGAAAGCAAACCACCACTCCCAAAACTACACCAGGAAGAGGAGCGAAGAAGAAGCAACCCTCGGAAACGCGTGCCTCCTAAAAGCAGCATCAAGACAAGAACCAATCGGAGGAGGGCGAGTGTTGCATAGGGAAAAGAGAAGAACTACATTTCCCAGAAAGGCTCTGTCTCAGCAACAAGCCCGATTGCAATTGCAACATTGCGGTTACTGTACATTGCAACCATTCCAGTGCCTTTCCCCACGACGATGCCTGTGGGAAGATGTCATTAGTGGGCACCCTTACATGGATCTCACCCCCTCCTCCACATCTCTGTAAATTAAGTCGTAGCCCAATAGAATAATTAATCATTTGTTACATTATAAAGAGCATTCCAACTGCTATCCTCTCTGGGGCACTTTGGGCTACTGCACAGAAAATTGCCAGAAAACAACCACCATGGCATGATTAAAACAAAAACAAAATGTTACAAACCCAACACTTTAAACACGGACTTGAATAAAGGGGAAAGAGCAGCAGCAAAGAAGCATCTTGAACCAAACACCTATCATGAGATGCCTTTTTAACCAACAGTTGAATAGCAAGAGCTTCTCCCAGCAAGATAATTTTCTTCTAACACCCCCACACCATTTCCCACCCCCACAGAACAAAAAAGCACCCCTGTCAGATATATGTCCTTGGATTATTCATACTTGCCATGCCATATTTACAGACATTTAAACACATAGAAAGAAGAGGCTGTTTGTTCCAACTCACGCAGATTTTTCCCCAGTGACTATTTTGCAGATATATCATCACCGTTACAAACGCTGCATTCCACCACCCCATAAATTATTATTACTTATTGGATAAACAAAAACAGTGGCAGCACCCCCACCCAAGAGAAATAACTTTCTTTCTTGGAATTGCCAGTATTACAGACAGATCTAGCCTGATCCCGTTTTCCCCCTTCCTAGTTCAAGGAGGAAACAGGTGTTCGAGTGAAGGGGAGAGGATTTCCAAGTTTCCTATTACATATACACACACAAAGATACAGGACATCGGGTTATGCAGAAATCTCCAAGGGAGGGGGGAGTCCAGGTCAGAGAAGTTTGAAAAAGGAGGAAGTTTGAAAAATTCCCAGCCAGGAAAAGGCACCCCCCCACACACATACATGCTGCCCCCCACCCTCGCCCAAAGAAGATGATGAGGATCAGCTGAGCGCCGGGGAGTGGAGAATATGCAGGCGAGATGCACGCAGTTGTGTTAGATCCATAGCTGTGAGCACCGAGTGCAGGCAGGAGAGAGAAGGTTTGAAGGGGGTTCGGAGTCGGGCGAATCGGAGCCTGGACGAGAGAACTGGAGCTGACTCTCTCTCCTTCTCTCGATGTAGCGGGCTATTTTTTGTCTCCTTTTTGTTTTGTGTGGTTTTTTTTAAGGGTGAGAGTAGAAGGGGTAGAGAGAGGAGAGCCAGCAAAACAAGCTCACTTCCTCAGAGATGAGCCAGGTAGCACCATCGAATAAGGGAGAGAGGGGTGGAGGACGCAATGGGAGAAGTTTGCTAGGGAAGCTGAGAGGAGAGGTTCGTGTGGCAGGAAGGAAGGAAGTGGCAGAACGGGCGGGGATTGATATAAGAATAAGATTAATTAAGGCAAGACACGACACAGAGAAGAGAAGTTCACACACCTTGTTGACCGAGTGCACGCTTAATTAATAATGATGACGCCCGACTCGAGGTCTGTTTCCACCCTCCGAATCCTTTCTATAACTCTTGTTGTTGTTATCCATGCGCTGTCCTCCTGCAGCCCCAGCCCTAGCAACGCTCTCCCCCGCGCCACGTGCAGAAGGCAAGGCGAGCCTAGCCGAGCTGGGAGGAGTCTGTGAGCATGAAACTAGGCGCCCGGCGCTGCCAAGCCAGGCCAGGCCAGCAAAGCAATGGGGGGGGGGCGGCGCTGCACGGAAGGGACCGCTCATGGGGGAGGGGCCGAGGGGGAGCCGACGCGCTCCCTTGACTGCTCTGCTGAGCCAGAGAAATGTTTATTTAAAAAAAAATTTTTTTTATTAAAAATTTTTGGGATCAGTGGGGGTCATGGCGGCGCCCCCCCCACGTGACCTGCAAAGATGGCGCCGGGGGCATGTGCCCCCCCTGCCCCCCCATCGTTACGCCTATGATCTGGCCAATACGTGAATGCACCCCTCTCCATTCTGGAGGAGATGCAAACTGAAAGCATTGTGTGAAAAAACTCCTGGGGAAGTTTTTCCCATTCTGCTTAGTACTTTCTGTCATTTGCAAGACAGGATGGTGGGCACTTTTATCTGGGGATTTTGGGAGTGTCTTTATGAAACTTGTAAAATCTCTCAAGGATTTTGTGAGATTGTTGCAAGCTGAACAGAAGTTTATTTATGCAACTCATGCAATGAGTATTTCAATCCTCAGAGCTATCTTGCTCTTGTTTCTTTGACAACTTTGTCTTAATTTCCCATAACAATGGGATGTGATACCATCCTCATTGACCTTGTGCTTGTAGCCCAACTTAGCAAAGCACATTGAGCTGCTGAATACTGCTGTCTTTGGGGAGGGAAAAACTGGAGATTCAACAATAACAGCAAGCAGCCTGTGTGGGTTTTATTGCACAAAAAGCACCGAGAACTTGGAATTTCAGTTGCAGGATGCTTAAAGATCCACAGCTATTATTTCCCTGCTGGCATTTTCTAGTGGATGATGAGGGGCTAGAATTAGAAGGTTGCCTTGGCAGTAGAACTGTCTACTAATTACACTGGCCACCATTAGTACTAGGCTTTATAGCCTGTGATCTTCTTGATGGAGGCTGTGATGCGTTTGATGTAAATTTTCATGGGAACTGAATGGGTCTTGTGCTGCTAAGAATCCTTTATGAATGGCATGAAGAAATTTTTCTCCCTCATTTAATATTAGAATTAAGGGTCATCCAATGAAGTAGTTTCATGATACATAAAATGAAGTACTCCACAAAATCAAATAAAATTATGGAATCCACTATGATTCGCTACAAACTTAGATCACTTTTTGAAAAGAATTGGGCACATTTATGTATTTATCAAATGCTACTTGCCTTGATAGCTAAATGGAGCCTCCATGTGCATAGGTAGTGTACCTGAATACCAGGCAACAGGCACGGGTTACTGCCTTTGTGCCCTGCTTGAGATCTTCCAGTAATGGTTCTTATGTATAAAATGGGGAGGGTTATATACATAATTCTCTCTTTTATACCTTATGTATATAAGGAAGGATTCCTCCTGCATCCCCTGTCTTTTTTTCTAAATCGTTACTTACTGTGCTTCTGTCCTCTGCAGCTTTTGGCAATGCTCTCCATTCCCTGGATGGAGCCACTTCCCGAGGAGATTTTGTGGCTCTGCTGGATCATTTTGGCAACCACTACATCCAGGAAGCTATCTATGGCTTTGAGGAGTCCTGCTCCATCTGGTATCCCAACAAGCAGGTCCAAAGGCAGCTCTGGCTGGAATATGAAGATATCAGCAAAGGTAGGGTGATCACAGCTGCTGGTCTCTTAAAAAAAAGAAATGGAGAAAGGCAGAGATACTCTTGGTTTGGAGTTGTAAGAGGATAGTGTTGAAAATCTGCTGCCAAGAACAGGCCTGGCCCAAGCCCCATTGCTTAGGTTGTTGATGTGGCTGTTGCTTCCCTTGAAAAAAGAGGGTAGCCCAGTGAGGAATAAGTTGGTGCATTCTTCAAGGGCATTTTCCAAAGGTTGCCTTCGAGAACTTGTGTTACAAACTCTCTGTGCCCCATTTGCCCTACAGAGAGATTTTGCATGAAAAAGCTGAGATGCTTTAATGGAAATAGGCAGCCATATACCTCAGACAATCATAAGACCGTTGCCAAGTTTTCCTGGTTAAGAGCATGGATGGGCAATTTGTTCAGTACCAAGGACAACAACGATGATTATTTATATACTGCTTTTCAGCAAAAGTCCCAGAGCAGTTTACAGAGAGAAATAAAAATAGATAAAGATAAAGATGGAATTTGTCCCTAAAAGGCTCCCAATCTAAAAAGAAACATAAGATAGACACCAGCAACAGCCACTGGAGGGATGCTGTGCTGGGGCTGGATAGGGACAAAACTGAAAATGTATTGTGGATTTCATAGCCAGAGCTATTTGGGAAAATGTGGTTGCGGGTGGCTGATGTCATTGGCTTACCAATGGCAAATTGCAGTTGGAGGGGCATGTATATTATTGTCTGTAAATGTGGAAAAGCTTGAGGCCCTGTGCAGACATACAGTTAACTGAGATTGGGACCAGTTGTAGGATTGTCTGCACCTGCCCTCTCCAACTTTCCTTCATTTCACAAATTCTCTCCCCCCATCCCCTCTAGCTAGGCATTCCAGATTATTGCCATCAGCCTCCATTGTTGCCCCCAGACTGTGAAATGCCCTCTCTGGGGATGTCTGCACTCAGCCCTCCATTACTGCCTTCTGGAGTCAGAAGAAGGAATCCTTTTCACCCAAGCTTTTGGCCCTTATTGGCCTGTGCTCTATACTCTTGCTGCTGCTTAGCTGGTTTTGTTGTTATTTTAATGATTACTAGCTGAACTGGTGCACAGCATCTGCGCCGCTAGTCTCTCCTCGCTGCTCCCCCCTCCCTTCCACCCCAGTCTGCTCCCCATCATTTTTGCCCGCTGGCCGCTTCCTCTGCTAGGGGCCACCTCCTCCTCCTCACCCGCTGCCCGCCTCCTCCGCTGCTCTCCCCCTCCCAGCCCCCATGCCCACCACAACAGCCCCAGTTGCTTTGCCAGCCTCCACCCGGCCATTTTCGGGAGCCCGCTGCCACCACCCGCCCAACCGGGCTCCTCTCGGTGGCTCGGCTCAGCCTCCCGCTGCCTCCTCTCCTCGCACCACCCTTGCTAGCAGCCCCCAGCTGCCTGGGCGGCACCCCCTCGTCTTCATCCCCTGCCCCGGGGCTCCTCCAACCCCCAACAACCAACATTTCTCTCAGTTCCAAACTCTCGCAGCGTGTCGCGAGCGTTCCGCCACCAAATCCTGGGCACGCATGCTGGCTAAGAGAATTAAATATGTAGATTTTCTTGTTGGCCTGCATTCTGTGCATGTGTGTGCGTGCACCGCCTTGGAATATTCTTTTTATGAAAGGCAGTATATACGTAAATAAATGTGGGTTAAGGAGCCTAGGGATGTTTCTAATCTCATTGTGTCAATCCTGATTTAAAACCAGACTGGTGAGTGTGCCACTTAAGTGCTGGCATGGAATTGTGCCTTTAGAGATTTAGCTCCAAACCAAGTTCAAATCTTGCTTCTGATGTCAGCTTACTAGTTGGCCTTAGATGACACTGAGGTCATTCATAGAATCAAAAACTGTGTTCTGCCCGTGTTTGGGAACTCTGTGTGCTACCAATTTTCGGTTGTGTGGAAGCAAGGTAGGAGGAAAACCTGTGTGCTCCCAAACCTGAGTAGAACATAGTTTTTGATTCTGTGAAAGACCTCATTCTTTCTCAGTCTCAGCCCCTCATCAACAATACAGGGAAATGATGCTGGCCTGTCTTGCAAAGTTATTGTAAGGATTATAACACTGTACATAAAATGCTTTATACTCTCTAACAGGTTAGATTTGATTTAAATCAAATTGATTTAAATAGTGATTTATTTTGTGATTTAAATCGCTTCACAGAAGGACTGTCTTTTAATGATTTAAATCACAATTTAAATTATTAGTCAGGAAAATTCTATTTAATCATCATTTTCTAGTAAAAATACATTCTTGTTGTCTAATATAAACAATATATATTGAGGGATAGATGTAGGTTCCATTTTTAGAAGGTAAGTACACAATATAATAGGGGGTACACATCTCATCATGGCGTTTCATTCGGGCAACCAGGCCTTGCATTTCTTTGTTGCACTTTATGTATTTCACACACATGCACACACATGTCTTCTCCACAGGTATAGGAACTTCATTAAAATATTCCCAAATCGGGTCTCTTTTGTGGCCTGCTGCATAAAAGATGTTCCCCTTCTATAATGGAGGATACACTCAGAAAAAGTTACCTTGGGACTGCATAAATATGTACTGTTCACTTTTGGTTTCACTTTCTATTATCTTCCCTTATCTCTTGCATTTATATCTAGACTCTTCCTCCTTGCTCAGGTCAATTCCACCCCACCCCCAAATCCATTATTCATTCATTGGCCTTCTTTAGCCCACTCCAGACTTTATGCTGTACAAGGGTACAAATGTCTGTGCACATGTCCCTTCAAATGCATGGTACAGATAGGAAATGTATTTCTGTACCTGGGTTCAGCATAACATGTGAATGACTGTACCTCTGTACATACCTGTAACCTGTGTACACATGTTGTACACAGTGTTGAACATAACATGTGAATGGGCCTAATGTCTTTGCACTTTTGTGGGGGGGCAAGGGCTTAATTGTGTGTGTGTTGCATTTACACCACCTGCAGAATAGGATTGGTCAGATTTGTTACCTGTCATCCCCATATACAGCTGTTAACTTGTTCATAGAATATAATTAGAAGTTATGATGATGAAGATATCATTCATGATGATATCTTTGACCTAAGTCCTTGTTTAATTAATTGATTTTTAAAAATTTGAAATTCAACTGAAATTTTAAAAAAATCTGATTTAAGTTTAAAAAATGATTTTTATTTTTATTTTAAATATCAATTTTTATCAACCCTGCTCTCTAAAGCAGAGATTCCCAACTTTGTGTCCTCAGATGTTGTTGGACTATAGCTCCCATCATCCCCAGCCACAGTGGCCTTTGACTTGGGAATATCTGTGCTAAAGCACTGTATCAATGTTGAAAAGTGTTCCATATTTTTTAAAAAATAATAATAAATGGTAAGCATTATTACTAATGAAATACTGAGAGCAGGATTTGTGCTTTAGAAAGGAGGGACTGGGGTACATGTGCACTATCCTACAGCTTGTTCCCAACCCCCTGAACCCCTCTTTTGGATGTCTGTACCAAGCCTGTGTCAGCCCTTTCCAGGAATATCTTGATAATGTGCACTTAGAAATACTATGCTTTATAGCACACAATGCCCTTGGGATTCCTTCCCGCCTCCTTTTTTCTTTTTTTGGTACTTGTGCTGTCACTTTTAAAAAATTTCTACTGCAACTTGGGATGTATGAACAGGTTTGGTATCTAACCGTTTCAAAGTCGAACCAGTTCGGTCCGAAGGCTCAGGATTGAGCCAAACCACCCTTGGTTCGGCTCAACCTCAGACCAAACCACACACACCCTGGCCCATTTGGGGGGTTCGCGAACTTTGGTGTTCTTAAATATATATATATATATTTAACTTACTCCCTCTGAGGCAGTGGCGGGGGGCTGTGGAAGTTCCCCCTCCCCCCGCTGGCCTTCCATCCTTCCAAAACTGGTCCATTTGAGCCGCCCCCCCCCGGGCGCTGCAACCATTTGGGAGGCCACCACGCCTGCGCAATGGGCCTCTGCGTAGCCTGGATCATGCTAGGCCATGCAGAGGTCCACTATGCACGAGCAGCGGCCTCCATAATGGCTACCGTGCCAGGGGGAAAGGCCCGAATGGGCTGAAGAACGGGCCAGTTTTGGAAGGATGGAAGGGAAAAAATGTCCATGAACCACCACCCCCAAACTGAACTGGGGGGGTTCGAGGGGGTGCCAGACTGAACGGGCCTGGTCCGATTTGGGTCCAGTTCAGACTTGAACCAAGCTGGTTCCATGCTCATCACTAACTACAACCATCCCTGATGCTTGAGAGCTTGAAACCCTTTAAAAAATGAAGCTGAGATTCTTAGACGAACAAAAAGATTTACTGTGCTGTCCAAGATTATGAAAGCAGTATACAGGTTCTGTAGATTTCTTCAGTAAGTTAACACAAGGCAGAAATGATCTCTTGCCTTAATCCTATGAGTAACAGGAAAGATGGTGGCATGGAACTCCATCACTTCCGTAACAGGGGCATGTATGAATCTCTGGGAAGATAGTTGTGTTATTCCAATATGGAATCTGCTTGAAGTGGATTGTTTAGAGAACAGGAGATTTCTAAGAGTACTACATGGAACTACTGGGCATAATCTTTTAGGCTGTTTTCCTGCAAAAGCCCCATGAAAATGAACAGAAGTTGTGTAATTACTACAATGCTCTTGCGCAGCTCCCATTTATTTCCATGGGGCTTGCACAGAAAAGTCCTATGGGTTGTGCCCTGTGCCTAAAAATAGCTAGGAATCACTATTGTGGTGGCTCCTGATATTTTCCATTCTGGTGATAAAAATCCTGTTAAACCTCAGGAAATATTTTGGCTTATTCCTTTTCTTGGCATCTTTTAAAATCCCATTTCTGAAGACTGTAAATCCAATTGATTGCTGGCTTACCAGCAGAGGAAAAAGAGTGATCCTGCATTTCACTGAGGTGGATTTGATGAGTTATCCCTGTATGCCTCTTAGTTTTGTGATTCTGGATGTTACCAAGACATCCTGGAACGAGGACGAATCAATGTAAAGTATTACACATGGCAGTGGAGGAGGATAGGAGGAATGCAAGAATGAAATCTGGATATAACTAGCTAAGCAATAGTGTTGACAAGAAGGATTTGAGGGTTATAGCTGCTAACAAATTGAACATGATTCAACAGTACGATTCTGTGGCAAAATGGCCATTCTACATTTATTAACAGAAGCACCATCTTTCTTAGACTTAGGAAGTATGCTACTGTTGGACAAGCTTTGTTTGATCCATTGTGTTGTTTGGGGCATTAATTGTGAACCGGAGTGATGGGGCATCTGCTGGGGTCGGCCTAACCCAATAGACAGGATAGGCAGCTGTCCTGGGTAGCAGAATTCTGGGGACTCCAGGCTATTTAGGAAAATATTTTAGAGGGAACTCAATCCCCCCTGCCTTGGACCATTAGAACAACATTGTCTGATATGTGTGTGTAAGTGGCCCCCCCCATTTCTCTGATGACAGCCTTTCTTTCACCCCATTTGCTTGTTTAGAAGAGGGAATAGAGGATTCAAGTAGAAAAATCCTAGAGAAGGAAATACAGTCATTCCCTTACAGATACAACACACACACACACACTCTCTCTCTCTCTCTCTCTCTCTCTCTCTCTCTCTCTCCCATGATACAGAGTCCACATAGTTTAATGGGTTAGAGTGTTAGACTAGGACCGGGAAGACCCGAGTTCGAATCCCCATTCAACCATGAAACTCACCGTGTGACTCTGGGCCAGTCATGTATCTCTCAGCCTAACCTACCTCACAGGGTTGTTGTGAGGATAAAAATAAACATATACATCACTCTGAGCTCCTCAGAAGAAGAGCGGAATATAAATGTTAAGATAAGATAAGATAAATAAAATAAAATAAAATAAAAATAATGAGCCAGCCTATACTTGCTCTGGGCACAGCCTGGAGAAAGGAGTAAAATGGGCATCCAGAAATAATGTAAAATATTAGGCTTGTGTGGAGCAGCTCTTCTTTGCTTCAGGAGCTTTCAAAGGGTCCCCTATTCACCTCATCCCCCTTTGGTCCACCTTCAATGTAGGGCTGATTTGCTTTGAACCAAATCTTACAGCCGCTTAAAGCTTAACTTCACCCCCTACCCCTCAAAGTACTTTCCAGGACCAGCAGGGACTAGAAAAATCCTCTATATTTCCTCTGCACTCTGCACGAAGAAGCAAGCAGTCACTTTCCCTGGCTTGACCTTTCAAATGACTTTTTTCCCTTTCCCCATGGAGTCTCAGAAATTGTATGGGTGCTCCTGGGATTTGTAGTCTTTTTTGAGGCTGCAGCGAAGAGTTTGGCCCAGTTTGCTTCACTTTGAATCCACTACCCCACTCTCCCCACCTCCTGGTGGCATTTTGCTTCAGGCTAAAGAGGGTTGAAGAAGGCCGAACCCAAATAGGCCTCCGAAGCCTCACATAGTGATATAAAATATTACTAGTGTATAAAAATAATTTTAAATTATGTAATGTTTCTCTTTTGTCTAGAGTTATTAAGCATCTTGTGAAGATACACCCTAGGTTTGCTAAAAATGCCTTCACTTTCTGCATCCTTATTCTGGTAGGTTAGCACTGCCACTTCCTCCTAACAGAGATGGGGGCTCCAATCCAGATTTTCTTAATTTTATAAATGGAATCACTCTAAGCCAATCCTCCAAGGAACTCAGAACATCTTACAGGGTAAGACCGGGCTTAGGTTCAGCACTAGAACTGTATCATGTGCCTTCAGATTCTTCTCAGCGTTGTCTCTTGTGACTAAATTATTTCCACTACAGTCTCCTCATACAACCCCCCCCCCCCCGGCTATTTTTCTTGCTCATTTCTCTTCTGAGCTAGAGCTTCATAGCCCCTCCTCTGAATGAGAAGGGTTATGAGACTTGTATAGTGTATGGCTCAGAAGATAAATGAGCAAAGGAGATAGTTGGGGTGGGGGGAGTTCTAGGAGACTGTTGATGGGAATATTTTCTTTCTTTCTTTCTCCTACCTGACTCCTTACTCTGCTTAGCGAGGGTGGGCACACTCTCCAGTTTATTTTATCTTGAGCTGCAGGTGGAAGGAGTTGTCCCACTTCCAAGCTCTTCCCTGACAGCCACTCAGACTTCCATGTGGATCCTGTCCTGTGCATGTTTTCCAGGTGGTAAGTGAAAAGCCTGATCTCCGTTTGCTCAGAGGCTTAGTGAGGGCAGCAGGACAGGCAAATCAGCACCCTTGAAGTTTCTGATTATGTTACCTATCTATATTGGGGGAAAGATGCATAGGGCCTAGGGACATCCTTGTAAAGGAATAGGGGCAAGAGCCAGATTTGTCCTTTGCACCTGGGCATCCTGAACGTAGACTAGGTGATTTTCCAACTAATTAATGATTTTGTGATTTAATGCCAGTCATTATACCACAGCCACTTATGATGCTAGTCGGACATTCCTTTTTCTGTTCCCCTCCTTCTTTCTTGGGAGGGGTACTTTGCAACAGATACCTCCCCCCTCCCCCGAGATTCCCCCACCCCACCCTGCTGCTACCCTCACTGGCTTTTCCCGCCTGTCAGTATTCCAGACACAAGAGTTCTGGGCACAAACTTGCATGAGGTACTTTACTTCTACATTAACTTTGGTGTGCTTGAATTCATCATTCAGAGGCCGCCTCAGCATCTCCTTTGTTGCACCCCCCTCCCCCCGCTGCTGGGCATCAGGCACTTTCTAAAACACAGCATTTTCTCTTTTTCTTGTTTCAGGCAACACCATTCATAACCTCTCTATTTCTTTAGATCTCGCGTTTTCTCTTTCCTTCTCACCAAGTTTCTCATTTCAGCTTCCCTTCAGTCCCATCACCCGCCACGTTCTTTGCTTCATTTTCTTTTTTCCCTTTTTCTCTTTGGTGCACGTCAAGAGCTTTATATCGATTGAAAAATTGCAAGAGACAAACCATTCTTTGTCACTGCTGTTTTTCCCCTGAGCCTGCTAAGCAGCAATTCAAAGCCATCCCAAAGTGGTCCATTTCCAGCACGATGGGGAGGCAAAGAAGTGCCCTGTATCTTCTTGGCTCCTTTCCCTTCTCCCCTCCCCCCCCTCAGGTTTAACAGCCTTGTTTTCTTTGTAGGGGTTTTTTAGATAAGGCACTAGCACCAGCCTATTATCTGCAAAACATTTAGTCATGGACAGCAGAAGTCGGGAGGGAAATGGTCTTAGCAATTGAGGCTAAGAGATTTATTCCCCAGTCTTCAAATTAAGGCTTGGTTTCATGAACTTTTGCTCATGGAGGTGGGCTTAAAGATTTGCCAAGTGAATTAGCCCAGTTGTTCCTATTAGGTTCCATAGGCTCCTGGTGACCTCAGACTTTTCACGGTGTGCTTGGAGCCGAGTCTTACAGCCTGTTTTTCTGCTGTCAAGGTGCCAGAGCCACGGCAGGGGGCCAGCTTGACACTTGATGTCACCTTGTGCTGACTGGACTGGACCCCCAGTGTGTGTGTGTGTGTGTGTGTGTGTGTGTGTGTGTGTGTGTGTGTGTGTGAGCTGCCATCAGAACTCTGCTGCCTCCCTCATCTCCTAGCTTTTGTGCTGCACAACTATACTTAGCAGTTTTGCAGAGTTGTTTAGGGGTAGTTAGGAGGTGGATCTGCCTCTTGTATAAGTTGTGCCTGGGAGTTTTACACACAGTAGGCTTTGCCGGGAGTTTACTGGGGGGCTTTACTGCAAACTTGAAGTTGTCCCAAAAAACCAGCACAAGTAGTGGATTTTTTTACCCTGGATATAAATCGGGCTGCACTCTAACATGCAGTGAAAACCCTGAATTGTGTGTGAACTGCTCCCCGATAACTTGCAGGGACTTTGGGGTAAATCTGGCCGAAAGGTGAATGCATACCCTCCATTCTAGAGGAGATGCTCATTTAAGGGCTTTAAAAGCCCCATATAAAAAACTTCCTGGGGGACCAGACTTTCCCTGGGCAAGCTGTGCTGGGGCCAGTTAAGGTCAGGGTTAACCCTAACCCCTTTCAGCTCTGTAAGCCTTCCTTCCTTTGGGCATCCTCGCAGGGGCCTCTTGAGCAACCTCTCCTTTTCTAACAAAAGGAATGTCTCAAGGTAAGAAGTGGTACACAATTCTCTCTCACCTTCTCCACCCCCTCATTGTGTCAAACTGGGTTTTTCCTCGAGTCACCTGTCAGGGGAGAAATGGCAGCGCTCATTATGCTCCAAATCTCTTGTTATGGAAAAGTAATGATGGAGTGAAAGGAGGGTTCGTTAAGCTGAAGACCTCAGGGTGCCAATTGACCACTGCTCTCACACACATCAGGGCCTCTTCTATGAAGGTTTATCTGGAAAGCAATAGCTGCTTGCCATTATGTGCTTGGGGACAGAAAATTCTTTTGTCACTCTTTTGTGACAGAGTTTATGAGGGGGTTGTGCAATGTTTCAATAAACCCTAACCTTGTAATGGAATCAAGTTAAGCCAAATCCTTGTTGAGTCTTATCAAAGTTCCTGAGTCAGCCCTTTTGAGTCTTTGGCCATCCTTCATTCCACATACTAGGCTGGCTCACACAATTCTAATTAGGGTAGGAGCTGTTTGCACTCCTATCTTCTGATCATCTGTGAGTAAAAAGCAAGGTAGGAGGAGAGGAAGTGATCATCTCCAGAAGTAGCCACTGGGTTGGAGGGCAGTTGTACCCTGCTCTTTAACGAGGTAGGACTAAAAGCCCTCTGACTCAGCTGCTGCTTGGCAGATGATCACTTCCTCTCCCCTCCTTCCTTGCTTTTATTCTCACAGACTATCAGAAAATGGGAACAAGCATTTCCAGCCCTAATTAGAATCGTGAGAATAGCCCTACTGCCTTAGAAGGTGGTTTTCATATGACTATTGCAACAGTACACCCCGCCAGGGAGCTAATTGCTTTGAGACAAGATTCCCCTAGACCCTCAGGTTTTCCAGGTTATGTGACTCAGAGGGTCAATTGGTTTGTTCAAATGACCACTGTTAGGGTAGAAGGAATGCCCAGCCAAGGCAGAGGAGAGCCATGCATGCTCCAAAGTGCACCCAAACATCAGGGTTGGAAGTGGGGAGTGTGATCATGTGCAAGGTGAGAACTGGGTTGGATGGACATGCCCTAACCAAATTCTCTCCCCAGCATTTTACCGAGGTTGAATGAAAAGCCATCCAGCCCAGCTCCTACCTCACACATAATCACGCTCCCCATCTCCTACCTTGATGTTTTGGTGCACACGGCAGGTGGACAGAGTGTCTCGTACGTCCTTGAAACTGCAGATGTAAAGAGGATGTGCAACAGAATGCTTATCTCAATACAGATAACATTGTCAGCCTACTTCAAACCTTTCCTTCATTCAATTGCGCATTCTGTAACAGTTCTAAAACTTTCAGCTAACTTGCACAAGGGCTTTTGCAGCCAGCCACAATTTTCTCACCCTGACTAGCTTGTGCAAGAGATTTTGCACATACAGGTGCATATCATTTTTCCCCTGGGAAGATAATTGAAGGGAATTGGACATAGCAAGTGTTCAGGATAGCTGTCTCCAACAGTGGAACTCTGGATGAAACAGTGGAACTTGCTGTGGAAACTAAACAGTTGTCTGTGGTGCTTTTATATTGCATAAAACCCTGTAGTGATACATATGAAAGGTGAAGAGAATACCCAAATGCAAGGGAAGCAAAAAGATAACACACTACCACTGCTTGTAGGTCAAGAGAGCAATTTAGTGGCACCTCTCCATAGAATGCCAGTGGAACATCCCATGAAACTGATTGCCAGGAAATGTAGAACCAACAAAAGGAAGTACTTTTTCACATAGTGCATAATTAACCTATGGAATTCTCTGCTGTGGGATGTGGTGATGGTCACTAGCTTGGATGGCTTTAAAAAGGACTTAGACAAATTCATGGAGGTCAGGCCTACCAATGGCGACTAGTCTGATGGCTATAGGCCACCTCTACCCTTGGAGGCAAAATGCCTTTAAATACCAGATGCAGGGGGAGCAACAATAGCAAGAGAGAGGGTATGTCCTCTCTTCTTGCCTCTGGGCTTCCCAGAGGCATCTGTAGAAAAAAGATTGCTGGACTAGATAAGCCTTGGGCCTGATTCAGCCTGGCTGTTCTTATGTTCTTAACAGCTCAGGTGCTCCTTTAGCCGGAAAATGGCAGAACACAGTTTTTAGACTTTGAAATGGCCTGGCATAGACCTGGTGTGGTTATAAGTTGTGCATGGAGGGAAGCTACAGTTCTTGGGGGCAACACAGCTGGTGTATGGCTAGCAAGAGCATAAAATGAACTGTGGAGAGGAGGTCTCAGCACAGAGGGCTTGAGCAGGGAGCTGTCTGGGCCCTGGAGCCTGTATCGGTCCAGTCTAAACAACCATATAAAAGCGTTGAATGTGCTTTCCTTTAAAAAAGTGGAATAGTTGTGCAAATTTGCAAGCTGTACATCTAGATAAGACCTAGCTGAAATCAGGACTTTCCCCTTCTCTGTTGAAGATGGTTGGCAGCTTGGAGGCTCAGAACTGACAGGAAGATCTCAACTTTTCATCTTGGAAACAGTGGCTGTTCCTCCCCTACAAAGGAAAGAGCAGCCTGCTGTGTGGGCATTCAGGAAACTAGCTCTATGGCATCAATGTGCTTTCCTCTCTAAAGTGGAAAATATCTGTCAGTCTCCCAGTTGAAAGCCAGAGAGAAAATAAAAATCACCAGTAGATCAGACACCAAGTGTTTGTTTCCCCCACTTGTGCTTCCTGGGGGCCTTTCAGGAGGAGATGCCAGCAATGAAACCTGACACTTACTAAGCAAGCCCTCTGCCCACCCCCACCCCCCTGTATGGCTACAACCCCCCACACCCACCTCTGCTGCAGGACAGTACTGAAAGTCAATAGGATGCATGTAAATAATCATTTTTTTATTTAATGTTTTAAAACATTTTATAACAATTTATATTTTGCAACAACATGCCCAAGTTGCCTCCCACACCGCCCCCATACCCTCCCCCAAGAAAGAAGAGGGAGGGGAAAGAAAGAAAGAAAAAACAGAAGAGGAAAAAAGGGAGAGAAGAAGGGAGAATCGCCATTGCACTAAGATGTGGATAGGTCAGAAAGATTCTTATTCTAAGAAAAGATTAAGAAAGTTATCCCAAATTTCAGACCATTTATCCAATTTATTTACTTTTAAGAGGGCCCATTTTTCATGTGCCACAAGCTTAAGCAGGTCTCTATCTATCTGTCTATCTATCTATCTATCTATCTATCTATCTATCTATCTATCTATCTATCTATCTGGCAACAAGTTCTGCCTAACTTGTTTTATCTTATATATGAATAACTGGTGGGGTTGCAGGTAGCACCCCTCAGGGCTAATTAGGAAAAGGCACTGAGCTATCAAAGCCTTGGCTCCTTATCTCACCCGTTCTCGGGATGAGCACAAATTGATTCAGCATGGCCTGCTGAATCGATTTGGCAGGGAGTACCAAAGGGAGTGGCACCTTTTAAGCATAATTAAAGCAGGTCCTTACCTGCTCCTCCTCTGCCCTGCTGCTTTTCCAGGCACAGTGCTGCCCCACTCAGGAGTCCGTGCACAGCCGCGTGGCTGCACCCATTGGTGGGATGTGTGTCCCATGGCTTCTGAGCGAAAAAGCCAGAAAGGCGGCCAGGTGGTGGAGGCGCAGGTAAGCTTTACTCATGCTTAAAGGTATAGCTCCCTGCCCCACCAAAACGTTTGTGCACATCCCTAAGCAGTTCCCACCCACCTACTTTGCTAAGCCCTGCTTCCTCCATCACTGAGCAAAGTTACTGAGCAAATAGAACAGCGTGACATGCTAACTAAACAGAGTGCTTTAATATTTATCTCTGACATTTTGCTACAGCCCAGAGTTCATAATATGTGCTGGTGCAAACAAGTCTTCACTGCAGCTCTCCAGCCTCTCTTAAGGGCACTGTCCTTCTTCCACCCTCATACTGCTGCAGAACATGCGGGCCAATGTGTACAGCAAACAAACTAAAGAAGGTTCAGAGGTTATTAAGTGTAAATTGCTGAATAAGCTCTTTGTTAGTGGCCATAGAGCTTAAATAGTTGACCTTAAATGGCCTATTTTTGTGGGAGTGTTTTCCAGTCCCAGTCTTCAGGACATTATGACTGTTGTTGTTGTGTGTAGTTTGCTTGTATCCTGCACTCTTCCCCTCCTCCAAGGAGCTCAGAGCAACCTACATAAGGATATGTATTTATATAATCACAAAAACCCAATGAGGGAAGTTTTGGTGGAGGGAGTGAGATCTGGCTTAAGGCCATCCAATCTGAGCCTCATGTATGAGTGGAGATTTGGATCCAAGTTTCCCTGGTTCAGGTATAACAATCTCTTCATTATAAATTAATCAACATATGTCTGTTCCAGTCAAATACTCTTGAGACTGCTAATAACTGTTTAAAACACTGAGAACAATACAGTGAAGACAATGTAAAACAGAATAAAACCTATACATAATGAAAACAGCAGCAATATTGGCAACATCAGATTCTGTTAAAAGCTAGAAAAGAATTAAAAGTCTTTAACAGTCAGTAAATAGGAACATAGGAAGCTGCCATATACTAGGGGTGTGCGAAACGTTTCAGCAACAAAATGTTTTGTACCCGAAAATGGCATTTTCGGGTGTTTTGTACACGAAACAAAATAAAGAATTAAAAAACGAAGAGTTTTGTTTCCAAACAGAAATTACCTTATTTTGGAGCCAAAAGATTTGTTATTCAGAAAATGTTTCATACCTCCATTTTGCAATCGAGCGAAGTCTTTCTTCTCAGTCTCCATTTCGAGCTATGAGGCCTTTTAAATTTCCTGCCCTTTAGGTCTGCAGATTGGCAGGTGAAAGCAGGGCCAGACAGGAAGCAGGGAGTTTCCGGAGTTGCAGAGAGCTTGACTTTGTCTTTGGCCGGGTGGTGGCGGTGGCGGGCACGGCCGCGAAGGGGAGTAGGCGGACGGTGGGGGTGAGGAGGAGGTGGCGGCAGGCCTTAGCAGAGGAGGCGAGCGGGCAAAAATGGCGAGGAGGGGAGGGAGCCTGGCGGGGAGAGAAAGCGCTGCCGATGGCGAGAGGGGGATCTCTGGAACAACGGGGAATGAATGGACTGGGGTGGAAGGGAGGGGGGGAATCGGCAGGGAAAAGACTGAGGAAGGAGAACGGAACAATGGGGAACAGACTGGGGTGGAAGGGAGGAGGGAAGCAATAGGGAAATTGGCAGCTTGCAATTTGGTTTTGGATTCGGAGCAAGTTGGCTCTGAAACCAAAAATGGGCCGTTTCAGGAGGGTTGATTTTGGACCCTCGCTGAATTGGGGGTCTTCGTATTCAGCCGAAAACAAAATGGAAAAAATACTAAATGCACACCCCTACCATACTGAGTCAGACCATTGGTCTATCTAGCTCAGTATTGTCTTCACAGACTGGCAGTGGCTTCTCCAGGGTTGCAGGCAAGAATCTCTCTCAGCCCTATCTTGGAGAAGCTAGGGAGGGAACTTGAAACATTCTGAGGAGAATATCTTACAGTGCTCACACTTCTAGTCTCCCATCATGTGCAATTAGGGCAGACCCTGCTTAGCTAAGGGGACAAGTCATGCTTGCTACAACAAGACTAGTTCTCCAGGCAAAATAGGGTGGTTGCCTGCCTGAAGCATGACAGGGACAGAGAGCTCTAAAGAGGAGGTGCCTCAACTGAGAAGGCCCTGCTTTGCATTGCCACCCAGTGCACCTCAAATCTTGAGCAGGGCCTCCTAAGAAGATCAGTGAGCAGTGAGCAGCAGCAGCATCTTGGTACCCAAAGGAAAGGGAGAAGAGCTGGTCTAGTGGTAGCAAGCATGAATGGCCCCCTTTGCTCAGCAGGCTCCACCCTGGTTTGCATTTGAATGGGAGACTACATATGTAAGCACTGAAAGATATGCCCCTCAGAGGATGGAGCTGCTCTGGGAAGAGCAGAAGATTTCAAGTTCCCTCCCTGGCTTCTCCAAGATAGGGCTGAGAGAGATTCCTGCCTGCAACCTTGGAGAAGCCGCTGCCAGTCTGTGAAGACAATACTGAGCTAGATGGACCAATGGTCTGACTCAGTATATGGCAGTATCCTAAGATCTTATATGGGATCAGATGGTCCTTCAGTTACCCCGGATGCGGGAGATTTAGAATTTTAAAAGCCAGGACCAGTCCCTAAAATTGTGCCTAGAAACAACCTGGCACAATGTAGTTCTTTGAGCACTGGCAGGATGTACTGGCTGACATCCTAATGAAGGGCGCACGCTTTAAGAGACTGCAGAGGCCACAACAGGAGCCTTCTCAGAACTCCCTCTTCTTGCGCTATTGTGCAAGAGCCATTAGAGTTCCAAGTGCTCTCTGTGCTCTAGAAGGGCTCTGTAAATTCAGAAACACACTGCTGACCCCCAGTGACATCTTTCCAATCTTGCAGAGTTCTTCCAAAGTGCGGGGAGCACTTTGAACTCATGCACAACAGTGCGTGCAGGGTGACGGCGGGGGTGGGGTGGGGGTTTTCTACAAGTACGCCCGTCACACACCCCATTGTCTCTTGAAATGTCCATGCTTTGTTAGTCAAGATGTCAGCTGTTCTCTCTAATCCATACCAGTTAACAGCCTTGTCACTATATTGTGAACCAACTGAACATAAGAACAGCCCTGCTGGATCAGGCCCTAAGCCCATCTAGTCCAGCATCCTTTTTCACACAGTGGCCCACCAGATGCCACTAGAAACCAACAGGCAGCAGTTGAGGGCATGCCCTCCCTCCTGCTGTTACTCCCCTGCAACTGGTACTCAGAGGCATCCTGCCTTTGAGCCTGGAGGTGGCCTATAGCCCTCACTAGTCTTAGTAGCCGTTGATAGACCTCTCCTCCATGAAGTTATCCAAGCCCCTCTTAAAGCCATCCAGGTTGATGGCTGTCACCACATCTCGTGGCAGATAATTCCACAAGTTGATTATGCGTTGTGTGAAAAAATATTTCCATTTGCTGATCCTAAATTTCCTGGCAATCAATTTCATGATTGAATTGATTACCCTGCAATCAGATTCATTTTCAAGTTTCCAAAGAATCTTCAAAGGCAGCCCCACATTGCACTCATCTAGGTTGAGAGCATGAGTCACTGTGGCTGGGTCCCCTTTTTCTGCAAGGGACCTCAGCTGGCAAAACTGGTAAAATGTGCTACAAGCCATGGACATTTCATTTGCAGGGCTGGATCTAATTATTATTATTATTATTTATTCGATTTTTATACCGCCCTTCCAAGCTGGCTCAGGGCAGTTTACAATTAAGAAACAGAAATCATTAAAAACAATTAAAACAGAAATACAAATATAAACACCAATTTAAAAACATCTTTAAAAACAATTAAACAATTAAAACCCTGAAAACCAGGTTAAAATTAAAGCTAATTAAAATCCCTGAAAGACCAGGCCAAACAGATGGGTTTTAAGGGCTCTCTTGGAGGTCAGTAAAGAATTAAGATTACAAATTTCTGCTGGGAGTGCATTCCACAGCCCTGGAGCAGCTACAGAGAAGGCCCGCCTCTGAGTCGCCACCAAACGAACTGGTGGCAACTGGAGATGGACCTCCTCAGATGACCTTAACGTGCGGTGGGGATCGTGTAAAAGAAGGCGCTCTCTAAGATATCTAGGACCCAAGCCGTTCAGGGCTTTAAAGGTAATAACCAGCACTTTGTATTTTGCCCTGAAACATATTGGCAGCCAGTGTAAGTGTTTCAAAACAGGCGTAATATGGTCTCTCTGGGTTGCCCCAGAGACCAATCTGGCTGCCGTATTCTGAACTAACTGAAGTTTCCAGACTAAGTACAAAGGCAGCCCCACGTAGAGCGCATTGCAGTAGTTGATCCGGGAGGTTACCAGCTGATGCACCAGTGTTTTGAGGTCATCCTCTTTGAGGAATGGGCGCAGCTGTCGAATCAGCCGAAGCTGATAGAAAGCACTTCTGGCCATGGCCTCCACCTGAGATACCATGGTGAGGCCTGGGTCCAGGAGTACTCCCAAGCTGCGCACCTGCTCCTTCTGGGGGAGTGTAACCCCACCCAGCACAGGAAGATCTAACTCACCCCTCAGATTCTGAGCCCCCACAATGAGCACCTCCGTCTTGCTTGGATTCAGCTTCAATTTGTTCTCCCTCATCCAGCCCATTACTGCCTGTAGGCAGGCATTCAGAGAATGAGTGCCATTTCCTGAAGATGAAAAGGAGAAGTAGATTTGGGTGTCATCAGCATACTGATAACACCCAGCACCAAACCTCCTGATGACCTCACCCAGCGGTTTCATGTAGATGTTAAAAAGCATTGGTGACAGAATGGAGCCCTGAGGGACTCCATATAACAGCTCCCATTTTGAGGAGCAACTGTCACCAAGCCCCACCATCTGGAATCTACCTGAGAGATAGGAACGGAACCACTGCAAAGCAGTGCCCCCTATCCCCAACTCCCCCAGGCGATCCAGAAGGAAACCATGGCTGATGGTATCGAACGCCGCCGAGAGATCCAGAAGAACCAGCAGAGTCACACTCTCTCTGTTGATTCCCCGGTAAAGGTCATCTGTCAGGCCAACCAAGCCTGTCTCAACCCCATAGCAGCTCTAAAACCAGTTTGAAATCGGTCTAGATAATCAGTTTCTTCCAAGACTTCGAGCTGGTTGGCCACCACCCTCTCAATCACCTTGCCCAACCAAGAGAGATTGGAGATTGGCCTGTAGCTGTCCATCGCTAAGGGGTCCAGGGAAGGCTTCTTTAAGAGTGGTCTAACTATTGCCTCCTTCAGGCAGGGGGGCACCCTACCCTCCCTCAGCGATGCATTTACGATATTAACTAGGCCACCTCCAACAATCTCCCTGCTAGATAAAAGCAGCCAAGTCGGGCAAGGATCCAGAGAACAGGTAGTAGGTCACACCGCCCCAAGCAGCTTGTCCACATCCTCAGGAGTCACAGATTGAAACTGATCCAATCTAATACTGCAAGAGGGATTGCTGGACACCTCCTCCATAGACCTTGCAGAAATAGTGGAGTCCAAGTCAGCCCGAATACAGGAGATCTTATTCGCAAAGAACCCATTAAAGGCATCACAGCAGAGCAACTCCAGGGACTGATTGGAAGTAGAAGGAGCAGAAACCAAACTCCTCACAACCCGGGATAGCTCCGCCGAGCGTGAACCTGCAGCCACAATGCGCGCAGACCAGAATCTCTTTTTCACTGCGCACACTGCCACCACATAAGCCTTCAAATGGGTCACATGCTGAATCCTGTCAGATTCAAACTGAGTTCTCCTCCACTTGTGCTCTAGTCACCTACCCAACCGCTTCAGCCCCCGCAGCTCCTCAGTGTACCAAGGGGCCATTTTTGCAGCAGGTCGGAAGGGGCAATCGTGTCTACTGCCCTGTTGAGTTCCCTGTTCCAGGTTCCCACCAGGGCATCGACAGAATCACCGGCCGCACCAACATCAAAATCCTCCAAGGCCTTTTGAAATCCCACTGGGTCCAGCAGCCTTTTCGGACGGACCATCCTAATAGGTCCACCACCCCTGCAGGGGTGGATTGCGGCTGTGAGACCAACCTTAACCAGGTAGTGGTCCGTCCATGACAATGGGGAAACCACTGGATCCCCCACCCACGGAACACCCCCCTGATCCGAACAAAAGACCAAATCGACCAAATCTAATAGCTTACGTAAGCTAGGGATCTGATCTTTCAGAGGGAGTGCAACCCCAATAAGCTACATTCTAGTTTTCTGATCAACTATAGTCCTCTTCAGGCATTTTTAAAAAAAGGATGGCATAGTTCTATATGCCATCCCAAGCATGTCCAGAAGCCACCCCACCCCACCCAGGGCATCACTCATTCCCCTGGTCCACATTGCTCATGGTCATGGTGTTTGTCTCAAGAGACAGTGTAAGTGTGATGGTGTGCATTTCCGTGATTGGCAGCTTGGCTCATCTCAGGTCTCTGATGACAGAAGGAACTGCTGTCATGCTTGCAGCATTCTTCTCTCTTAACTTTTCAGACAGATGCCATAACCATGGGCAGTACCAGCAGGGGAGTGAGCAGCTTGCCTTCTGGATGCACTTGGGGTGGTGTACACAAGTATGCTGTCCTTTGTTAAATGCCTGAAGAGGGCTAAGATCTCCAGCCAACATTAGTCTTATACATGTTGAAGCTCAGTTAATTGGCCCCCATCCAGCCCATTACCAACATCAGACGCATGTTCAAGCCATCAGTTTGATTAAAAAGAGACAAATCCCACACTTGTGCTGTCACCCCACTTCCAAAAAGATGCATAGTGAGGCATGCAAGACCTCCATATAGGTATTACTTTATGGGCTGTTAAGGTGAGGTTCTCTTTTGACCTCATTTCCTTAGGCAGGCAGGTAGGAATTCAGTGGAAGCTGGGCTCCAGATTCATGTTGCAAGCCCTGACTATGTGCATCTTGATTCCCCTTCCCACAAGAATCGCAGTGCAGATGCTCCCTTGGTCTTACTGAAAACCACTTTCTATTACTTCCTCCTGGAAACTGGGCATCCCTTTCAAAGTCCTGTTATATGACTCTCTACCATTATTTTACTGTGGGGCTCTTTGGGGAGCATTTATTCTGCAAAATTCTCTGGGCACTTGCAAAACTACACAGCAAGAAGAACTAGCCAGCTCTAGAAACAGGGCAGTGGATGTTCATGGTAAGAACTTTGTGAGTGGCCCAGCAAACTGTCGGGAAGCAGAGAGGCTAATGGTAATGCTGCATGCACACTTCACACACACACACACACACACACACACACACACACACACACACACGCAACACTGAAGTTCACAAGGCATCATCCAGCTTCGGTAGCAGCCGCCGCTGCTGCCAGCGGGAACAGTTGGCATTAAATTTAGAATAGAAACCAATTAAAAGATAACAAGCGAACATAAGAGAACATATGCTCAGGATAGCAAGAATCTAAGTGTTTAAAAAAACATGACCTCCAGCTATCGCAGGGAAAGTTTAAATATTGTTTCGAAAGCCCTGCAAAGTATTTCAAAGCAGACATATCTGGCTGTTGGAGACTGCTCTAACCTCAGCCAGGCAATTTGTATTAATGAGGGAGAGGCAGGTCAACAGGGTGGTTTGGAGTCAGAATCATAGAAGATCTTGAACAGGGCTATTAATGCCTTGCTCCAGCCAAAATCCAAACTCTGCACCAGAGGGGGGGTGTGTGGGGGGGGGTAGTCCTAGTTTCTGGGTTCAATATAAAGTGTACAGATGAATACGACTGGGTAAATACATTTAGTTTTGCATAAATGTGCTCAATTTGCCGGTCACCTTCTGAATCTCAGATGTGAGATTTTGTATAATATGCAGTTTTGCAAGACAAGAAGCATATGAAGGAAGGAGGAGTAGAAGGTTATAGGCAGGGAGGCATGATTGACAGTAGTAATGGTGAAGCAAATATTCATACAGGAGATCACAGAAGTAGGTTTGGGATATATAGACTTAGTACTGTCGACTGAACAATTATTGTTTGATCGTAGTCCAGTATTCCATTAAGTCAAGAATGCACTTGTGCCACTGGCAGCCTGCCTTTTATTTTGCATCGTGGGGGTCATCTGACTGCAATGGCCACTTGTTCCCACAGCTCTGGTGGAATCAGGGTCACCCCTTTGCAGGCACCCACCCGGGGTGGTTACCTCAACTGGTGGATTATTGGGGTGCCAGCAGGACATCAAGATGTCCATTACCTATGCCATCAGAACAGTTCTTAAGGACCTCTCTTTACACTCCTTGCAAAGCACCTTTCTCCGCAGAATGTCTTCCTTCTTCTCCTCCTCATTAAGCCAAAGGGTTTCCTACTGGCAAAAGAGTAAGACAAGGCTGTATACTTTCTCCTTCTTTATTCAATTTATATCTGAACATATACTGAGAGAAGCTGGATTGGAAGAAGATGAACTGGAGTTGGAGGAAAAAATATCAATAACCTGTGCTATGCTGATGACACCACTCTAATAGCTGAGAATGTGGATGATCTGCAAACTCTAGTAATGAAAGTCAAGGAGCACAGTGAAAAAATGGGACTACGACTAAATGTAAAGAAGACTAAACTAATGACAATGGGCATAGCAACCAGCCTCAGAATTGACAATGAAGACATTGAAGTGGTGGATGGCTTCTGCCTTTTAGGATCGACCATCAACAGTAAAGGATCCAGCAGTCAAGAAATATGCTGCAGACTAGCACTTGGTAGGGTTGCAATGAAGGCCCTGGAAAGGATATTTAGATGCCGTGACGTTTGTACACCTACAAAGATTTGAAGCATTCAGACAGTGGTTTGTCCCATGACACTCTATGGATGCGAAAGCTGGACTTTGAAGAAGCAAGATAGAAAAAGCATTGACGCTTTTGAACTTTGGTGCTGGAGAAGACTTTTGAGGATACCATGGACAGCCACGAAAACGAACAAATGGGTCATAGAACAAATCAATCCAAAATTTTCACTCAAGGCACAAATAAACAGGCTCAAACTATCATACTTTGGAGACATTATGCGAAAACCCAGCTCCCTTGAGAAGTCCATAATGCTGGGGAAAGTTGAAACAAAGAGAAGAAAGGGACGTCTAACAGCAAGGTAGATGGACTCGATTACGACAACAATGAATGCACTAATGAGAGACCCTAAAGGCCAAGTTGAAGACAGATCATCCTGGAGAGAATCTATCTATGTGGTCGCTAAGAGTCAACACTGACCTGATGGCACTTAATCAATCAATCAATCAATCACTGGCCATGCATTGCAACTGCAGGAATCTCTGAGCAGGAACAGGATTCAGAGGACAGCAGGAAGCAAGAAAACAAGCCATCATATATGAACAAGTGTCCAGATGTCAGGGCATTGGAAAAACTGGAGGGCTCACAAATCACTATCACCATTGAGTTTGCTGAATTTGCTGTGGGGTAGATGACCCTCTAGTTCATGTGATCTGGCACTGTGCTCTGTAAAACTTCTGAGAGAGACTGGCTTCTAGAGTTTTTAAAAGCCAGATACTTTTCCTATCAGCATAGTTGTCTTTATTATGATCTCATAAAGTAATGCTTTAATATTTGCTAAGTCAATTGGGCAAGTTTTTTGGGGGTTTTTTTGGTAAATCAAATGCAATCCCTCAAAAACGGGAATCTTTTCTTGAGTCCATTTCACACACACACACACACACACACACACACACACACACACACACACACACACACCTGCAACTATGAGAACTGGAAACTTGCTTAAAAAAAAAAAAAGCAGCAGCAGCCATGGAATGCTAATTCTAAAACAGATCTGGATCAGGAGTTTGATCAAAATTGTACACAATGGCTGAAATTGTGATTTTATTCATTCATTCATTCATTCATTCATTCGATTGCTATACCGCCCTTTCAAAAATGGCTCAGGGCAGTTTACACAGAGAAATAATAAATAAATAAGATGGATACCTGTCCCCAAAGGGCACGTTTTGAGGAACTGTGGGCACACACCAGGAGCCCTCAATGGCATCCATCCAAGAGTCCTCAAAGAACTCAAATATGAAATTGCCGACCTCCTTGCTAAAATATATAATTTATCCCTGCAATCAGGCTCTGTACCAGAGGACTGGAAAGTAGACAATGTAATATTGATTTTCAAAAAGGGATCCAGGGGTGATCTGGGAAATTACAGGCTGGTTAGCTTAACATCCATTCCAGGCAAATTGATGGAAAGCATCCTCAAGGATAAAATTGTAAAGCACATACAAGAACAGGCCCTGCTGGGAGTGAACCAGCATGGATTCCACAAAGGTCAATCTTGCTTCACAAACCTTTTGGAGTTCTTTGAAAGTGTCAGCAAGTGTGTGGATCAAGGTGATCCAGTTGACATAGTATACCTGGACTTCCAAAAAGCTTTCGACAAAGTTCCTCATCAAGGACTCCTGAGAAAACTTAGCAGTCATGGGATAAGGGGACAAGTACATGTGTGGATTGCTAATGGGTTGAAAGACAGGAAACAGAGGATAAGTATAAATGGAGAGTTTTCACGATAGAGGGAAGTTAGAAGTGGGGTCCCCCAGGGATCTGTACTGGGACCGGTGCTTTTTAATTTATTGATAAATGATTTGGAAGTAGGGGTAAGAAGCAAGGTGGACAAATTTTCAGATGATACCAAACTCTTTTGGATACTGAAATCCAAAATGGATTGTGAGGAGCTCCAAAAGGATCTCTCCAAATTGGGTGTTGGGTGACAAAATGGCAAATGTGCTTCAGTGTTGGCAAGTGTAAAGTGATGCACGTTGGGACGAAAAACCCTAACTTCAAGTATATTGTGATGGGATCTGAGCTGTCGGTGACAGACCAGGAGAGGGATCTTGGGGTCGTGGTGGACAGCTCGTTGAAAGTTTCGAATCAATGTGTGGCAGCTGTGAAAAAGGCCAATTCCACTCTAGGGATCATTAGGAAGGGGACTGAAAATAAAACTACTAATATTATAATGCCCTTGTACAAAATGATGGTACGGCCACACCTGGTGTACTGCATACAATTCTGGTCACTACATCTAAAAAAGGACATTGTGGAACTGGGAAAGGTGTAAAAGAGGGCAACCAAGATGATCAGAGGCCTAGAGCACCTTTCTGATGAGGCAAGGCTACAACACCTGGGGCTATTTAGTTTAGAAAAAAAGACAACTGCAGGGAGACATAATCGAGGTCTATAAAATCATGCATGGAGTGGAAAAGGTTGATAGAGAGAAATTCTTCTCCCTCTCACATAACACTAGAACCAGGGGTCATCCCATGAAATTGATTGCCAGGAAATCTAGGACCAACTAACAGAAGTACTTTTTCACACAACACATAATCAACTTGTGGAATTCTCTGCCACAAGATGTGGTGACAGCCAACAACCTGGATGGCTTTAAGAGGGGTTTGGATAACTTCATGGAGGAGAGGTCTATTAACGGCTACTAGTCTGAGGGCTATAGGCCATCTCCAGCCTCAAAGGCAGGATGCCTCTGAGTACTAGTTGCAGGAGAGTAACAGCAGGAGGGAGGGCATGCCCTCAGCTCCTGCCTGTAGGATTCCAGTGGTATCTGGTGGGCCACTGTGTGTGGCCACTGTGTGGTCCAAAAAAACCAGTAGCAAAATTGTTCTGGGTGTTGACGTGTCACTTTGGTGATTGTATGAGCACTAACCAGTTGACGCTTTCCACAGCCAGATTTTGCTACATATTTGCAGGACTGGTATTTTTTAGAGCTCAGCCCAGAAGAGGAAGAGGTTGAATACAGTGAGGATATGCCCAACCAGTCCTGCTGCTATGCAAATGTTATGTTGCTTTCCATTCTTGAATTTGTTGGAGTGAGTTTTGAAATGTGAGACTACAATTAGAAGTCTTGGGGTTTGAGTTTTTTTTACTAAATACTTTAGGCAGGTGGGCCTAGAGAACACTTATGTCTGGGATTTAACTTACATCTCCAAATTCCCTCTTACCCGATCCTCTGCATTTTTCAAGAATCGTATTTTTGTGATGGCTGAGATTAGAACTGTTTCAGAAATTCTCAGTTGGAAACTTTTGGCTGAAAATTTGGGGAGGGCCAAGGGGACAAAAAGGGAATGAAACTCCCATCAACTTCTGGGGTGAAGTGCTGATATTTGTGGGAAGAATGATGACACTAATTGCTGATGAGTACTCCTGATAGCTGTTGGCCACCATTTTCCCCAAGAAGCCCCTAAAACTAAGCTAAGTCACCAGGGTAGCATCATTTTGTGGGGCATCTGGTGGTGACAGCTGTTGGGAATAATGCTCTTGAGAGGTGTTTTGCTCACCCGCACCACCGGTTTTACCCCCTCCTATATTTTCACAGCCTAGAACTGGGGCTGAAAAATAGGGGACAGGGAGGATTTTGTGCCAGAACTTAAATAAATAAATTCTAAGACAAAAGTAAAAAAAGAATTTATCACACAGAATTTGGACATGTGGTACAAAATTATAAGGGGAAATAGTGAAGAAATATTAGGGCAGTTCACACGATGAAGGATAGGTTAGGACAGGGGTGGGGAAGCTTGGCCCTCCTGCAGATATTGAACTACAACTCCCATCATCCCCAGTGGCTGGGGATGGTGGGAGTTGTAGTTCAAAAACAGCTGGAGGGCCAAGCTTCCCCACCCCTGGGTTAAGAGATGCCTCCTACCCTAGTTCAGGAGCTGTGCACACTTCCATTTGCCAATCACCTGCCAATTAAAATCAAGGTTGAAGACACTGTCTGTGATCATGTGCTAAGCAGCAGCTGGTTTGGAGGGCTTTTCCTCCTACCTGATTAAAGTCTGCTAGGATGGAGGGAGCCCGCCAACCCAGCTGCTGCACACAATCACTGCTGAAGCCTCCAACAAAACAATGAAACAAATCAGGCCTACAAGAAAGAATAAGTCAAGAACTGAGCAGAAAAATGGAAAAATAAGCCACTGCATGGTCAATATTTGCACAATATAAGTGGAAAATCAGACATCACCAAGACCTGGCAATGGCTTAAGGATGGCAACTTGAAGAAAGAAACAGAGGGTTTAATACTGGAGGCACAAGAACAGGCACTAAGAACAAATGCAATAAGAGCAAAAGTTGAAAAATCCACAACAAACAGCAAGTGCCGCCTTTGTAAAGAAGCAGATGAAACCGTGGACCACCTAATCAGCTCTTGTAAAAAGATCGCACAGACTGACTACAAACAAAGGCATGACAAGGTAGCAGGGATGATACACTGGAACATCTGCAAAAAATACAAGCTACCTGTAGCCAAAAATTGGTGGGACAATAAAACTGAAAAAGTGGTAGAAAATGAAGATGCAAAAATATTATGGGACTTCTGACTACAAACAGACAAACATCTGCCACACAATACACCAGATAGAACTGTGGTCGAGAAGAAAGAAAAACAAGTGAAAATAATTGACATAGCAATACCAGGGGATAGCAGAATAGAAGAAAAAGAAATAGAAAAAATCACCAAATACAAAGATCTACAAATTGAAATTGAAAGGCTGTGGCAGAAAAAGAGCAAAATAATCCCAGTGGTAATTGGTGCCCTGGGTGCAATCCCAAAAGACCTTGAAAAGCACTTCAAAACCATAGGGGCCACAGAAATCACCATCAGCCAGTTACAAAAAGCAACTTTACTGGGAACAGCCTATATTCTGCAACGATATCTATAACAGCAGCAACAACATTGACAATAAAATTCAGCCATCCCAGGTCCTTGGGAAGGACTCAATGTCTGGATAAAACAAACCAGTCAATAACACCTGTCTGACTGTGTAAATAAATAAATAAATAAATAAATAAATAAATAAATAAATAAATGTTGCTGTTGTTGTTTGTCATCGCCATGACTCCACTTTCACAAATACTAAACAAAACAGGCCTTGGATACCAAACATCTAAAACATCAAGTAAAAATCTGCTGTACATGGACGATCTGAAGTTGTATGGAAAGTCCCAGTCAGAAATCAAATCACTGCTAAACACTGTCCGTATATTCCTTAGCGATATAGCAATGGAGTTTGGACTAAACAAGTATGCTGCATTAAAAATGAACAGAGGAAAAATAAGAAAAACAGAAAGAATAGAACTGCCCAATGGAAGCAAGATCAAGAACCTGGAAGAGAAAGAACATTACAAATACTTGGGCATTCTCTAGGCTGATAACATTGCACACACTGAAGTTAAAAGAAAAATTGGAAGTAAATACATCAGGAGAGTTAGAAAAATCCTAAAGTCCAAACTCAATGGTGGGAACACCATACAAGCCATAAACACCTGTGCTATACCTATTATCAGATATATTGCAAGAATAATAGACTGGACCCAGGCAGAGCTAGAGACGCTAGATCGTAAGACCAGGAAAATAATGACCATCAATCATACTCTGCACCCCCGCAGTGATGTAGATAGGCTATACCTCCCTCATAGCTCAGGTGGAAGAGGAATGCTGCAAGTCCATCAAACAGTAGAGGAGGAGAAAAGAGGCCTTGCAGAATATAAAAAGGACAGAGAAGAAGATGCACTTAAAATGGTCAAGAACGAGAAACTATTCAACACCAATGAAAGAAAGCAGGCCTACAAGAAAGAACAAATCAAGAACCGAGCAGAAAAATGGAAAAATAAGCCACTGCATGGTCAATATTTGCACAATATAAGTGGAAAATCAGACATCACCAAGACCTGGCAATGGCTTAAGAATGGCAACTTGAAGAAAGAAACAGAGGGTTTAATACTGGAGGCACAAGAACAGGCACTAAGAACAAATGCAATAAGAGCAAAAGTTGAAAAATCCACAACAAACAGCAAGTGCCGCCTTTGTAAAGAAGCAGATGAAACCGTGGACCACCTAATCAGCTCTTGTAAAAAGATCGCACAGACTGACTACAAACAAAGGCATGACAAGGTAGCAGGGATGATACACTGGAACATCTGCAAAAAATACAAGCTACCTGTAGCCAAAAATTGGTGGGACCATAAAATTGAAAAAGTGGTAGAAAATGAAGATGCAAAAATATTATGGGACTTCCGACTACAAACAGACAAACATCTGCCACACAATACACCAGATATAACTGTGGTCGAGAAGAAGAAAAAACAAGTGAAAATAATTGACATAGCAATACCAGGGGATAGCAGAATAGAAGAAAAAGAAATAGAAAAAATAACAAAATACAAAGATCTACAAATTGAAATGGAAAGGCTGTGGCAGAAGAAGACCAAAATAATCCCAGTAGGAACTGACACCCTTGGTGCAATTCCAAAACAACTTGAAGAACACCTCAACACCATAGGGGCCACAGAAATCACCATCGGCCAATTACAAAAAGCAACTTTACTGGGAACAGCCTATATTCTGTGATGATATCTATAATAATAACAGCAACAGCATTGATAATAAAATTCAGCCATCCCAGGTCCTTGGGAAGGACTCGATGTCTGGATAAAACAAACCAATCAATAACACCTGTCTCACTGTGTAAACAAAAATAAATTAAATAACAATAATAATAAATACAATAATAATTAATATTTAATAAATTTTATTTGTTAGCTGCCCCATAACAAATTGTTCTATGGGTAGCTCACAACACAGCATTAA
Source organism: Hemicordylus capensis (assembly GCF_027244095.1). NCBI lineage: Eukaryota > Metazoa > Chordata > Lepidosauria > Squamata > Cordylidae > Hemicordylus > Hemicordylus capensis. The sequence goes on from NC_069660.1 coordinate 159,121,718, forward strand.
AATATCAAATAAAAACGCATGAAATCACAACACACTAGTAATAATAATAATAATAAGTAGTAGTAGTAGTAGTAGTAGTAGAAAAGATTTTTTTTTAAAAAAAATTCAAATCAATTTTAAAAATCAAATTTAAAAATCAAATCAATTTTAAAAATCAAAGCTTTGGAGACAGTACGAAGACCTGCGGGACTCCATATAAAAGTACACATTTTGTAGAGCAACAGTCTCCCAAGCAATGCCATCTAGAATCTGCCCAGAAGATAGGAGCAGAACCACTGCAAAGCAGTGCCTCCCACCCCAACACTCTCAGATGGTGCAGAAGGATACTATGGTCAATAGTATTGAAAGCCACTGTGAGATCTAAAAAGACCAACAGAGTCATACTTCCTCTGTCAATTCCCAATTGGAGATCATCCATCAGACTGCCCAAGGCAGTCTCCACCCCATAGCCCACCCAAAAGGCCAATTTGAAATGGATCCAGATAATCAGTTTCCTCCAAGACTGTCTGGAGCTGGGAGGCCACCACCCTCTCAATTACCTTGCCCAACCATGGAAGGTTGGAGACAGGCCTATAGTTGCATGAGAGATTGAATGCAGGCTTCTCCAGAAGAGGTCTAATAATTGCCTTCTTGAGACAAGGAGGCATCCTGTCCTCCCTCAGAAAAGCATTTATAACTTCGACCAGCCCTTCTACAACAACTGCCCTACTACATAATATAAGCCATGCTGGACAAGGGTCAAGAGAACAGGTGATAGGGGTGTGCACGGAACTGGCTGGTCTGGTCTGGTTTGAGTCTGAACTGGACCCGATCCGGACCAGGCCAGTTCGGTCTGGCACCCCCTTGAACTCCCCCTGGTCCAGTTCGGTCGGCGGGGGGGGGGGGGGGTGTTTCGCGATTTTAAAAAAATGATATATATTTTTTTTTTAAAAAAATCACACTTACCCCCTCCAGGGAAGTTGTTTGAGAAGGCGGTGGGGGGGGGTGTCTGCGGAGTTTCTCCCGGCCCCCACTGGCCTCCCTTATGCCATAATTTGGCCATTCGGCCACTCTTGGGCTGCTCAGCGGCCTTTCCCCCTCTGTGCGGTATCCATTTTGGAGGCCACTGTGCCTGCACAATGGGCCTGTGCATGGCCTGGGATGACCCAGGTGCTGCTGGGATGACAGCAGCACCAGCAGGGACAAGGACAAACTGGCAAGGCATCCAGGAACCCTCCAATTATGGGAACAGCTAGAAGAAGGGATAGGAATGAGATGCTGGACCATTCCTCCCCTCTTCTGATGTAAATGAGGCCCCACGCCATACCTCCCGCTACTCGTACCCATGCTAAGTGAAGCACTCCCAGCTCTCCCCATGTCCACATTCAGGGCAGGGTGCCTTTTTATACTGCCAGCTCAGGAAATGATGCAAGACCCAGCAGAGACTGCGGAGTCAGCACTCTGGGCCTTCCTGGAAGCTGCAGCTCTGCCACCAACAGAGACCTGCAGCAGCGTTGCTCCCAAAGAGAGAGTGAGAACCTCAGGAAAACAGAGAGGCAGCAGCTGGTACTCGCCACAAGCTCCACTCACTGTCTTCTAGGGCAGGGTGACACAGGGTAGATGATGGACTCCCTCTGCTAAAGCTGCTGTTACAGAGCCCAACGCAGCCTGCCCTTTTATACTACCAACCCCGGAAATGATGCTGGACATAGAAGCAATTGGTCAAGTGCTGAGTGCTTGTTGTCTGTGAAGTCAAGCAGAATGACTGTTTCCTTCAGACCTTTAGCCAAGATTAATAGACTCTAAAGGCCTTTGTTGTGATTAGGCACCTCCTATGTGGTCTCCTCGTCAGGGAGAGTGTCATTCTTTGGAGGAGAAATGTTCAGAGCAGAGGGTAAGGGGCAAGGTTGCAGGGGAGTATCAGCAGGAGAGAGGGCATGCCCTCAACCCGAGCCTGCAGGCTTCCAGTGGCATCTGGTGGGCCACTGTGTGAAACAGGATGTTGGACTAGATGGGCTTCCTTGGGCTTGATCCAGCAGGGCTGGCTCCTCGTAGCAACTTCACCATACCTCTTTACCTCCTGAGCTGGAAGAAAACACAGCTTAGGTAGGAAAAGCTATAGAAAACATTTCTTTGAAGGGGCAAAGTGACCGAGATATAGAGACCAAGATAAAGGAGAGCATTGGACAGCAGGGCAAGGCCAAATATACTCTGAGATTCAGTCCTATAGACCAGCAGAAGGTAGACCACGATCCCCCAATTGAACTTGGGATAAATGTCCCAGTAAACTACCCAACTCCTGCTGGGATTCCTGTGAATGATATTGGACTACAGAGGCCTTGGTTTGATACTGTAAGACCATGTCTTGTGGACTTAAACAATAGTGCATATGTAGGGTTACTTAACACAGATTAGGTATGCTTTAAATGTTAAGAGATTCCGAGTAAGCACTCTTGCTTTGTACATTTAAAGCATCTTGGACCAAAAGGTTTCTAATGGGAAAAAAAACAAAACTGATTGGGTAAGACTGATGTCAGCCCATCCCTGATCTAGTGACCATCAAATTATTGATTACATTTCTATACCGCCCAAAACTTGTGTCTCTGGGCGGTATTGTTGGTCAAAAGGAGATTCTTTCTGGGATTGCTTCCTTGTCCTCTTTCCAGTTTGAATCCCTGCTGGTATGCTTACCAGACTATGGGAAACACCTTTATTGGGCAGCAGTGATATAGGAAGATTCTGAAAGCCATTGCCTCATACTGTGTAGGAGAAGGCAATGGTAAACCCCTCCTGTATTCTACCAAAGAAAACCACAGGGCTCTGTGGGTGCCAGGAGTCGACACCGACTCGATGGCACACTTTACCTTTACCTCTTTCCTTGCTCTTCTGCATTTATATTTCTGTGAGTCAGGCTTCTGTCAAAGGCGCAGAAGTAGGGGCAGTAAAAAAAGAAACCCTGGTACATACCCTGTATGTAGTTCTATTGGCTGGGCTTTTAAAAACTATTGTTTGGGGTTTGTTTTTGTTGTTTTTAAAGAAAACACTCTTTTAGGTACTGCTTTGTGAAGAGTTGACATCATCTGAACAATCTTTGTTTGCCTGTCTAGACCACATGCTTGCAACCCATCCACTATTGCTTGAATACAATGGCTCATTGTTACAGCTGTGGATGACATATGCAAATCTTCCCCATCAGACATGAGATTTCAGACTGTCACAATCTGTTACTTCACAGCACCACCTAGTGTCCACTTGATTATAAGCAGCCTTTTCTATCAAATGCATTATTTTCTTCCCATTTATTTTCAGACATATTTCCTTTCTCCTCACTAGTGGCACTATAAGAACATAGGAAGCTGCCATATACTGAGTCAGACCATTGGTCTATCTAGCTCAGTATTGTCTTCACAGACTGGCAGCAGCTTCTCTCCAAGGTTGCAGGCAGGAGACTCTCTCAGCCCTATGTTTCATTAAATCAGCTGTGCAGCTTCGGAAATATCTGAACATTGTTTTGCACAATTGGCATATTCAAAAGTATTATATTCATAATGCAGCCCCAATACATGTCACTAGCACAGGGCTGCTAAACTTTGGCCCTCCTGCAGATGTTGGCCTTCAACTCCCTTAATCCCTGGCTCTTGGCCACTCTGGTTGGGGATTATGGAAGCTGTAGTTCCAAAACAGCTGGAGGGCCAAAGTTGAGCACAACTGGCTTAATTGAATGTTCCCCTTCCTACAGTACCACTGCCCCAATAAAGCTACAGTTAGTTGTGACTTGTCCCACTGAAAGCAGCAAGTCAAGTTCAAGTTCTTTAATGTTACAGCCACAAGCCAAAACGAAAGCAGCTAGTCTTAAATTAGTCATCATGTCCAACTTGTTCCTTTAATTTCAGTGGGACTTAGTTACAATTAACTGTAGCTATATTGGGGCAGTGGTACTTTTGAAAAGGGAATATGCCGTTGGGGCCTGTTTTCCTAACACCAAATCACACCATGTTTGCATATCCTTGGTGTAGTTGGCTCAGTTGTGCGTCATTCCCTATTCAGAAGCATTGCTTTTTACTGCATAATGCAAACCCACACCTCTGTTGCACATCTCTGGTACAAGTGGCTCAATTGCACATCATTCTCTGTTCAAAAGCATAGTCTTTCTAGTGCTGACCCAAATCATTATTCCACAACAGCATCTTTTGCTTCACAGATCTGATATTTTGCGACCCTTCTGCTTATTTGGGAAATTTATTTGCATATAAACAAACAGATTTTGCATGGGTAGTGGAAAATCAAGAATATTTGCAGCATACTTAGCAAATCTGGAATAAGTATGAAGGTCACTTGGAGCTTTGTGCTCTTAGAAACAGGGAGTCTGCTCTTTCTGCCTTTGCTTTGACTAGTTACCTACTTTGTTCCACTGGGCATCTTGTTGCCAACAATGTGATACTGTGGTGCAAAACCCCAATTCCACTTTTAGGTTGTATCAGGACTTGAGAAATGGAAGAATAATTCTTGTCAGTGCAATATAGCACTTAGTATTTAATGTTCCTTTTAAAAAAGAATACTGAGAAGTCAGAAATTACTCTGAAGGGACCTTTGCGGTTATTAAGGGGACTGGGAGGCAGGTGGGAAAGACTGAAAGAGTTGGGCATGTTTAGTCAGTAGGAGCTTAAAAAGAAAGATGAAAGGAAATCAGGTTGCCCTTTTCAAACATTGAAAGAATATGGTGTAGATGTGCCCTAAACTGAAATCCACATGGTTACACCCATGCTGATGCTGTCTCTTTGTACAATGTCCTCCCGCTCCGGAGCTCTATAATGAAAACTAATCATCATTTACCTGTGCCCTGATTCTGCCTTACAGGTAACTCCCCATCAGATGAGTCTGAGGAGCGTGAGCGAGATCCCAGAGTACTCACTTTTCCAGAATACATTGCCAGCCTGTCGGAGTCGGGAACCAAACGCATGGCAGCTGGTGTGCGCATGGAGTGCCAAAGCAGAGGCCGATGTCCATCATCTTGCCCTTTGTGCCATGTGACCTCTAGCCCGGATACTCTGGCTGATCCCATCCTCCTGGAAGTCACCAAAGCAGCACCCATCTATGAGCTGGTCACCAACAATCAAACTCAGAGGGTGAGCTGACAGCTTCCTGTGGAAGCCCTAAATTTAGCATCTGAGGTTTTCAGAGTAAGAAATGAGCATTCTTAAGGAGCCATTGGCTCCTTTTTGACCTCTCCTTAAGAATTCAAGTTTTCAAATAAACTGGATTTTTCTGTACTTTTCTGGCTTGAGATATTCCAATTGTCTCCTCAGATTCTGGAGCTCTAGGTTACCTGATCTTGTTTGCAGTGCAGCATTGACGCATTAACTATTCATTATTTTCATTTTTTTATTCCCAGACTTGTTCAGACTGCTGCGTATACATAGTTTGCCACAGTGTTCTGTCTGTGTAATTTTTTCTTTACAGGTTATTGATGTGCACAAGCCCTTATATGTACTGATTAAAAGCACACAGCAGGGGATTCTTGTGGGATTGCATCAGAATTCCTTTTTGCACAGTGTTTTGATCAGTGATCATAAAGCACAATGCACTTGTGTGCACTGATAACTTGTAAGCAAATATATATTTCTATGAGAGCTCAAAACGGTGACAAGCTGTGAGTGCACAATCTCAAAATTAATTTTAGAAATTCACCAAGTTAGGTCCCAAGGCAAAGCACATGTTGTAGCAAGCCTTGTTGAAAGTCCCAATCGAGTCACTGCCTGACTGGGAGACTGCATCCATGTATATGATGCTACCTTGAGATCCATGTTGGAAGAAAGACAGGATGGAATGCCAGAGCCAACCCATGGAATAAAAACAAAATGGTACAGTGGATATCTGCTTATTTTATATTCTGTGCAGTTTCTCTGCTTGGACAGTAAACATACAATTGTTTGGAATATCTATTTGCTTTGAATGGAAACATCTTGCTGTTGGACAGATCCAACAGTCTCAGAATGAGATCAGTGTGTATTGCCCATTCACACAACAGATGGCAGAAACAATTGTGTGGTGAATTTCTTTGTGGATTTTTAATCACATGTCTGCTTTGAGACAATCAGAAATAGGAGGACGATCTGCCCTGATCCCCAGCAAGTGGCCCACAAATCACACAAGGCCCATGGGTTGGAACCCTTTTTGTCTAGCCCACTTTCCCTTCCTTTCCCTAGACTTTCCCACTGTGTTCCCCAGCAAATTCATAGTATCCTAAAGGGAGCTGGTGTCACACCATGGCTTAATCTATTCTATGCCCTCATACTTAGGACTAAATCACATTGACCTCAGTGAGATATCCTCTCACATAAATGTGCATTGCATTGGAATGTGTGAGCTGAGAAGTCCCTGTTGAAATCTCACCTCAACTATGAACTGACTAAGTAGCTTTAGGTAAGCCTCAGCCTCCCCCTCCCCCTAATTTGCAATATGGGAATAATAGCACCAGGCTAGATTACAGAGTTCTTGTTAATTATGTAAGATGCTTTGAATACTAAGAAAGGAGTACTATACATATGTTAAGCATAAGAAACTGTAGTAGCTGAGACCAGAGGACAAGGCAGTGGCAGGGACATGGGATAAGAGAAGACCTGGGATAGTAAGTTCAGAGATGGGGCAGGACTGCCTGACCGTTTCCTTGAATAATGTTGTTCTACTATATTGTGTTTGTTCTCATACAGCATGGAATGGAGGTGAGCCTAGGGCTGAGCCAATGTTCTAGAGCAAGCATTTTGACACAACGGGGCTCTTGATGGTGGGAGAAAAGGATTAACGAAAGCACGCCTCTCCCCCACTTACCTTGTTTGCCCTTCTTGGCTTCCTTCTCAGGGTCCTGGTGGCAGCAGCAACTGCACTCCCCATTGTTTTTTGATGCCATTTTGTTCCTTCAGCTGCACCGGCAGTGATGGTAGTGCCCAAGCATGATTTCTTTGAGTCTGATACAAAGATGTAACTGAGCCACCTTCCCCACCTCCCTTGAAAAGCATTGTATGTTTTGAAAAATTGGAGAATTTGTGTCCTATAGCTTCTTTAAGTCCCTTTGTGTTAGCTCCATATGTTTCTTCCCCCCAATTTGTATTTCTCACCAGACCTAGCACTACATGTATATGGCATGCCATTGTGGCATTAATTATATACAAGTGCCAAATGACCTTTAGACATTGTTCTTTGTCCCTGGATCTATTGTCAGTCCTTTTACTGTATACAGTCTGGAGACTGGAGGTCTAGGTCATTTACCCACATACTTATGGCACCTGTGAACCTTCTCGGCAACTCTGGTTCCCACTATATCTGAAATCTCAATAGACTGGTTTGGATAATACTTTCTGACCAGCCCTGCTCCCACGTGATTGAGATGTGAGTGCACCAAGGGGATGCAGATCTCCCTCACAACACACTCTTGTTTAATTGTGTGAGGGCCTGGTTCATCCAAACCAACCCTCTACAAATAGTCCAAATGTTACTTCAAAATAGTATTTGGAGTGCATGTCGAAGGGTGGTTCAGATAAATCACCTCCATGTGATGAAGGAATAGTGTGCTGACAGGGAGATGTGATGCCATATCTGACTATGTGACATTATCATGGAGCCAAGTCAGAGTGTGGGCAGTGCTTCCTGCTCTCACTTTGGTCTGCAACTGAAGAAAACCAATGGCACCGAACGGCAGTGAAGAGTGTTGCTATCATCAGGACTACCACTGGTAAGATGTAACCAGTGAACAGTGCAAAAACCATTGGGGGCCATTTTGGTTCAGCCCTTGATGAGAACTTTGTCTGATCCTGATGCTCTTCCTTTTCTTTCTTTCTGTCTCTTTCTCTCTTAGCTGTTACAAGAGGCCACCATGAGCTCACTGTGGTGCTCGGGTAGTGGGGATGTCATCGAGGACTGGTGTCGGTGTGACTCAAGTGCCTTCGGTGCTGATGGGCTTCCAGCCTGTGCACCTCTCCCACACCCTGTGTATGTGTCTTGCACCACAACATTGCAGAAGCAAGAGTTTGTTAAATGTGTATTTTGAAACATAGCTTTGTTCAGCATTGTGCTTTATAGCAAATACTCTTCCAGCCCTGGAAATAAAGAGGAAAATAATGGCTGAATACTGAGGATCTAGCTGCAGTGCCACCCGCCACCCCCATGGGTCTTCTTCAGAGTCTCATGGGCAGTAGGGCTGGTTTTTGTTTTTAGTTTCAAAAAGAGAGGTGCCAGGACTGACACCTGTCAAGACTCTGTTCCCTCTAACCTGGAAACCCTGGCCTTAGTTGGACTGTTACTTTTAGAATCTGGTATGACAGAGAATGTACCTATGCCCTGGCCTCCATGTCCACATCTTCCAGGGAGAAAATAACACCTGACATTTCCCATAATGCCGAGAGGTATCCTAGGCTTCAAAAGTGTACCTGTGGAGTACTTGATGAGGGTGTGAGGGGAAAGGATATCACACTCATCAGTACTCTGGACTTAAAACAACGGCAGCTCAAGGGGACATAGCTGTTGCCTATTTTAGCCAAGCTTTTTGATATTCTGTGCCGTGGATGCTCAGCCTGCAGCGGGAGTGGCACAAGCAACAATATCCGGTGGCATTCGCACACAGTAGCAGAGGGACCTGCATGTTTGGCTGTGGCATAGATCTCTATCCCTATATCTCAACCTGCTTCTCCAGTACTGTGTTGCTGACTGATTCAGCTAGGAATGGCGAGGAATGACTGGCTCTGCTCTGTGATTAATGGATTTCCCTTAATTACAAATCAGAACCATAATTCTGACATCTCCTCAACATGACACCAGTGTGGAGTCTGATTTAGTTTTGAATAGGCCCATGCATTATTCCATTGTTACTGGGATGCCAAGGCCTTTTGGCATCTCCTGGACTAAGAGGCATCTAATTCTCAGAACTGTTGAGCCCCTCCTTGCTGTTTCTCCCCCAGTGTAGGGAGGGTATCCTTTGTGACAGGTTATCACGCCCACTTGCTCCCAGCAGACAGACTCTCATGCAGGAAAAGTAGAGCAGTCCCATGGTGCCTCGGGTCAGGACCCTCCCTGTCCTGTCTTGCTTCTGTGCACAGGGTCTGTGAAAAGCTCCAGCATCTTTTCCTTCTTCTTGCCTTTTCTGCCACTCCCCCGCCTTCTATCTTCCTCCTCCTCTTATCACCTTTTTTCTCCAACTAACACCCCCACCCTTTTTTATTTCTGCTTTTCTTTTCTACTTCTCCTCTTGGCCTTTGAGCACACCATGTAGTGTGCACTGCAGTCAGACTGATTGTCCAAGGGATCAGAGCTGCCCACAGAGACCAACCAGCTCAGGTATGGACTGCACAGTCAGATGGGACCACAACCAAACAGACCAGAAAAGCGCATGTATCGCTCCACCAGAAAAGTAGGCCAGCGGCAACAGAAGGAAGCGAGTCCACTCTGTGGCCATGCCAGTCCTCGGAACATGAGGAGGAGGACATGCCAGCGCTAGCAGAGCCCACATCCCCACTTGATTGGGCCTCTCCACCCTGGTGCCGACCACAGCTCCAACCAGTATTGACTCTGCTTTACACCGTAGCCGCTGCAGGAGTCACCACCAACCCAAGCGCCTCAGCCCCGCATGCTCCTCTAGGTGGCTTCACCGAACAACCCTCTCAGCCAGGCTCCTCGTAACCAGAGGAGCATGAGGAGAACAGCAATGATGGGGAGCAGGAGGACTCATCTGATGAGGGCATCCAGTCTCCACACACAATCACCACGGTGGCTCTTATAACTCTAGCTGCTCAGGGGGTCTCAGTAAGTACTCTCAATTGCCACCAGACTTATCTCAGTTGATTAGAGATCTGGTAGCTGTGGAATTAATGAGGCAGGAGGCCCCAGTGCTAAATTTACCAAGTGCCAAATTTACCACCTGCGCCAACCCTAAACACACAATGGCTGCAAGTCTAAGGGCTATAGGCCAACTCCAGCCTCAGAAGCAGGATGCTTCTGAATACCAGTTGCAGGGGAGCAGCAGCAGGAGAGAGGGCATACCCTCAGCTCCTGCCTGTGGGCTTCCCAGCAGCACCTCGTGGGCTACTGTGTGAAACAGGCTGCTGGACTAGATGGGCCTTGGACCTGATCCAGCAGGGCTGTTCTTATGTTCTTAAGTTTTGCCAACACCAGCTGTGCAGTGTGGACCAACCAACCTGCCCCTGGCAGCACCACCTGCCCTTCCTAGACAGCGCCCTGAGTACAGGAAGGAGAGTTCTCAATCACCTGTTTTGTCCAGTCCTGCCTACCTTCATATTCCATAATGTGAATGGGGCAGATTTCAACCGAGGCCTCCAGCAAGGAGACACCGGCCTAGGACCAGGTCATCTGATAGTGACTGCCAACACTCCCCAGCCCCACACAATCATGCAAGGGTCTCTAGAGACAGGGAAAAGAGCAGGTCCCCTATTATTACTTTAGAGGAGACAGAATTCCATCCCCACATAAGCCTGGGAGGCCAGGCCCCAGTAACATCATTGCCCCCAGACAGGACAACATTCTTAGCCCTGTTTCGCCCAATCGTAGGAACCAGGTTGCCTGCAAGACCTATCTCAGCCCACTCTTTTTCAGACTATTACATTGCAAGCTGGGCAGCCTCCCCTCTTTGGGCAGCAGGACAGAGGGGCCTCTTTCCCGCAGGCCACCCTGTCATAATCCTACCAGGAGTGAGCCTTTTAATACTCATTCAGTCCAATCAGACTCTGACATCCAGCACTCTCCTCTCACCAGCATGTGGCTTCTGAATCCAAATCCCATGATATCAGGTGCAGTATTGGCTAAAGAGGGAGAGGAAAGACTATAATTCCCTGAGGACAGAAAAAGTAACTATTGTTTGCATAAATCACATGAGGCCGTGGCCCTTTCCATTTTGGCTTTGGCAGCAACTTCCATATTTGCCAGAGCCTCTATTTTATGGGCAAAAGAACTGCTAAAAAAGCTACCCTAAGGTCAGACTAAATTCAAGCAAAGCTCAAATAAATTAGCCAAGGTTGCAGATTTTATGGCGGACGCCAGTCTGGATAGCATGCAATTTTCAGCCATGGCACTAGCTTCTGATGTGGCGGTAAGGAGGCATGGAATGTTGATTCCAAGTCTAAAATTTACCTTGCCAGTTCAGCTTTCGAAGGTACCAAACTGTTCATGGAGTCCTTGGACCCAGTTTTAGTTGAAACAAGACAGAAGGAAAGCCAGGCCTTCTACCGGGGAGTGGGGGCAATAGAAGGCCTAACCAGTCTAATTTTTATCCCAAGATACATTTCTCTTCTTGCCCCAAAGACAATTGACTGAGGCAGTCTGCCTGGTACCCCTCTTGCAATTCCAGACCTAGACAGCCATTCAGACAAGGACAGTCAAGCCACAACTTCAAAGCTCCACAGTTCCCCAGGAACCCAATAAGAAGCAACCACAACAATTATTACACCTCCTCCCCCACCACCACCACCATCCTGGTGAGAGGCCAGCTCACAAAGCTCCTGTCAGCTTGGGAAAGATCTATCCAGGACCAATGGATAATCTCCACGATCGCAGATTGATACTCCCTAGATTTTCAAGCATTTCCATCATACCACTTCTGGATAACACCCCTTTCCAGAAACATCAGGAAACATCGACTCATGATAGTGGCCATTCAACACCTCCTCCAGTTACAGGCCATCAAACTTATGCTCTCAAATGACACATGTCAAAGCATTTACTCCATTTTATTTTTAGTGCCCCAAACAGATGGTTCCTGGAGGGCAGTACTAGACCCAAAACATCTGAACATGTTCATTACAAAATGCAAATTCAGCATGGAGACCTTACACACCATCATACAAGCAATCCAGCTGAATTATTACCTTACATTAATTGATCTAACAGAGACCTCCCGCAACATACTGATCCTAAGAACATAAGAACAGCCCTACTGGATCAGGCCCAAGGCCCATCTAGTCCAGCATCCTGTTTCACATAGTGGCCCACCAGATGCCACTGGAAGCCTACAGGCAGGAGCTGAGCGCATGCCCTCTTTCCTGCTGTTACTCCCCTGCAACTGGTACTCAGAGGCATCCTGCCTTTGAGGCTGGAGGTGGCCTATAACCCTCCGACTAGTAGCCATTGATAGACCTCTCCTCCAGGAAGTTATCCAAATGCTCTGAAAGCCATCCAGGTTGTTGACTGTCACCACATCTTGTGGCAGAGAATTCCACAAGTTGATTATGTGTTGTGTGAAAAAAATACTTCCCTTTGCTGGTCCTAAATTTCCCAGCACTCAATTTCATGGGATGACCCCTGGTTCTAGTGTTATGTGAAAGGGAGAGTTTCTCTCTATCCACTCTCTCCACTCCATGCATGATTTTATAGACCTCTATCATGTCTCCCTGCAGTCGTCTTTTTTTCTAAACTAAATAGCCCCAGGTGTAGCCTTGCCTCATCAGAAAGCTGCTCTAGGCCCCTGATCATCTTGGTTGCCTTCTTCTGCACCTTTTCCAGTTCTACAATGTCCTTTTTTAGATGTGGTGACCAGAATTGTACACAGTACTCCAGGTGTTGCTGCACCATAGTTACAAGTTTCTTTGCTTCTCCTATGCACACCAACACTTTCAATACTGACATTGCCCTTCAGACTGTCATCTGCACCCAGGGTGTTTATGAAGGTCATAGTCTCATTAGTAGCAGACATGCACATCAAAGGACTGCACATTTACCTGTACTTGGATGAACTCTTGATCAGATCTTCATCTCTGCAGAAGGCGAAGTCAGACATTCGCCTATGGTTGCAACTCTCAGGAACCACGGTTTCCTAGTGAACCTGATGTAGAGCTCGATTACTCCCTTGCAGCAAATAGAACATCTCAGGGTAACCATAAACACAACATGCAGGATTGTGACTCTCTCACAAGCACGCAAAGACCAACTCCACTCTTATGTACAACAAATCCAACAGCAACCAATAGCCAACATCGTGTCCCTTGCACAGCTGTTGGGGTGCATGATCTCCTGCCTGGACATTGTTCCATGGTCAGAGTGGCATTCCAGGCCCCTACAGTGGCTCTTCCTGCCTCACCAGGACCCAATCATGGCTTCAGAACATAGGAACATTAAGACACCTGACCATCTCTACCATGCCCTCTGATGTTGGACTTCACCAGTCATCAATCAGGGAAGAGAGCCACCACAGATTCAAGTCATCATGCCAGCAATCTAGGTAGGGGGTCCATTGCCCAAAGCCCATGGTCCACTCAGGAAGCCTCCCACAGCATAAACTGGTTTGAGCTCAGGGCAGTCCGCCTAACCCTGCAGCAAGGTTGTGAGTGGACAACGCATACTAATCAGGACCGACGAAGTGGCCACCAGGCTCATATCAACAGGCAAGGAGGTACATGATCTCACTCCTTGATGACAGAGACGGGCAAACATTTCCTCTGGGCAGTGGTACATCTGGCCTCCATTATAGTGGGGCACCTCCACGACTTGGACAATGTGGAAGCGGACTGGCTGAGCAGACACCGCATAGACTAGGCAGAGTGGAAGTTGCATCCGCCAATATTCATTCTGATAGTTCACAGGTTCGGTCACCCCCTTGTTGACCTCTGCACATCACCTCACAACCACCAGACACCAAGGTTCTTCAGCTGATACCACTGCCTGCAGGCAGAAAGAACAGATGCTCTGACATCCCCATAGCCCAGAGGACTGCTGTATAGGGGACTGCATCCCTATACCTTTTGGCAAGAAGCATTGGCATTCTCTTTGGTGCTCCATTCCTCCTCAAACACATCTTTGTCCATTCACCTGGACGTCAGGAGATTCCTCCAAGGGGCCACAAACTTAGCTTCTGCCACGGTTCATAGCTTCCCATCGTGGAATTTAAATAAGGTCCTCAACACACTTACCAGATCCCCATTTGAGCCCCTCAAGAAAACACCACTTAAGCTTTGATCTTACGAAGTGTTATTTCTCGTGGCCATCACATCTGCCCACAGGATTTCAGAATTAGGGGCTCTTTTAGTGCACAAACATCTATTCATCTTCCAACCTGACTCAGTAGTTCTCAAACCTGATCTGACTTTCCCCCGAAAGTCAACACAATGTTCCACCAGAGTCAAGGCATCATTCTTCCTGCCTCTTGTCCATCACCTAAGTACCCCAAGGAAAAGTTATGGCACACCCTGGACATTAAGAGAGCTATCAGGATATACAGTACCTGAGAAAAACTAAATATATTTGTAGGACAGATGCTATGTTCATCTCCTCCCCCCCTGGCTTCCATAGGGGCTAAGCTATTGAAAGCAACCTTAGCCCATTGGATAAAGGCATGCATCTCGCTTGCGTATGAGTAGTTGCACCTTTGGCCTCTGCTACGGATAACTGCACATTCCACATGAAATGTAGCTACCTCTGCGGCTTTTTCACCTAATGCATCCATATCTGAAATTTGCAGAGCAGCTACCTGGTCTTCCGTCTCACTGTTCATCAGGCACTACAAACTGCACATCCACCAGTCAGCACAAGCAGCTTTTGGATGGATTGTACTACAGCAAGTAGTCTCTGTGTAGGCCTGCTTCTTCTTTTCTGCATAAACCTTATCTCCCACCCAGTGACTACCGCTTTGGTATGTCCCATCTTAAAGGATACTTTCCTACACTGGGGGAGAAAGTAACATTGATAGACTTACCGTGAAGGTTATTTCTCCCCAGTGTACAGAGGGTATCTGACCCACCCAAGGTTTATGCATGAGGTACCTTCACTGTCATTGATTCTATTCTGGCTTATGTCTGTTTTTCGGGTGGAGAGGGGCACCTTTTCTCTTATTCGTTGTTCATGTTGTTACCGTTACCTCACAAATTGTCTTTTCTGGTTCATAGTTGTACTGCCTACATTTAGGCTGTGTCTATCTTTACTATTCTTTCTTGATATTGCTGCCTTTGCCTCTGGAGCCTTTAACCTTTCACCAGACTGTCCTGGAACTGGGAGGGTTCTGACCCAAGGCACCATGGGACTACCCTGCTTTTCCTGCACAAGATCTTGTCTGCTGGGAGCTACTGGGTGTGACAACCCATCTTAAAGGATACCCTCTATGCACTGGGGAGAAATAACCTTCATGGTAAGTCTACCATTGTTACTTTCTGTAGAATCATCTGATGAGTGCTCACATCATCGTCACAGCAGGGATTAAGTGCTGCCTCTTTCCACCCATCAGGTGGCTCTTTAGAACAGCAAACTCATGGCTGCCAACTGCTTTGAGGCTAAGAATGCCTCAGTGCATGGGTAGTATATTTCCCATGACTCCAGGATGAACCCACCCAGTATCCCAGGGCCCATTGTGGCATGGGTGGCAAGGGTTGGGTTCTTCAAGTGCACCCACAGAGTCATCAGAGGCAGCAAAGAGGATGTGGTGACTATTGCTGAGGCCACAATGTGTTCAGGACTCTAGTCACACAGTGGTAATATAATCAGCCTGTACTGCAGTGTAGAGGAGCAGGCCAGGGGCCTTCCCTATATTTTTTCAGGCCTTCTCATGAACCCCAGTAAGTCCAGGTCTGAGTTGCAATGGATTAGGAGGAACCCAAACACTCACATCCAGTGCCAAAATCTGACAGTTCTGGAATCTGGTACCATCCCTAGCTCCACAGCTGATTAGACCAGAGGTAATCACTTAATAAATCACTTGAAGTTGCTGCGTGTACTGGGGAGGTGCACTAAGTGGTGCTGCTTCATACTTGGGACGTGACTTAGAGTCAAAACTGATGACAATAGAAACATCTTTAGCCTTTTTAAAAATATAGTAAAATAGAAACTTCAGGGGGGCATTGACCCCTTTCCTTCATGCTGCAGTCCCATGAAAAATTGCTCCCCTCCACACTGCTTATAAGCCCCAGGATGGATGTTTCCATTGGTACCAGTGGAAGCTTCCCTCCTGGGTCTTACAGTAGCAGTGACGTGGAGTGGAGATTTTAATAAGGACTGCAACACATAGGGAAAGGGTTAAATACCCGCTTTGTGTGTACCAGTTTTGATGCTGATTGGGTCTCCTGCAGCTGTTCTTGTACTTTAAAATTAAAAAGATAGAGAGAGATGAGAGGGCTCGTAACACTTCAAGTGTCATAAGTGTTTTGGTTTCAGAATTGCATTTTAGACAATGGAAGCTGAGGTTTTCAGATGAAAAAGCAAGTTAAAAGACAAAGCTGTTACAAGCTGTAGTGGATAATGTATTCAGACAAAAGGGTTCAACTAAGAACTAGAGCTAAGAACCAAATAATTAAGCTTTGTAGACTTCAAACTATGCAGACAATCGAAATCATAACTCCATACAACTCCTCCCCCCCCCCTTCTGCTACTCCTATTGGTATGAAGAGTGTTCTCAGACATTCTTGCTTTTAAGAATCATGGGTGTCAATCAGATGTATATTGCAGGAAGTACCAAGATGATCAGGGACTTGGAGCACCTTCCTTATGAGGCAAGTTTACACATCTGGGGCTTTTTGTTGAAAAAAATGGTGACTAAGGGGGAGACATGATAGAGGTCTATAAAATGAAAAGGACCCTCCTCCCTTTTCTCACAACACTAGAACAAGGGGTCATCCCATTAAACTGATTGTCAGGAAATTTAAGACCAAGAAAAGGAAGTGCTTTTTCATACATCATATAATTAATCTGTGGAATTCTCTACCATGGGATGTGATGGTCACTAGCTTGGATTGCTTAAAAAGGGGCTTTGATAAATTCATGGAGGACAGTTCTGTCAGTAGCTACTAGTCTGATGGCTATGGGCTACCTCTAAGTTCAAAGGCAGGATGCCTCTATCAGTTGCGGGGAGAGGGGGGCGCAACAGCAGGAGAGGGAGCATGACTTCATCTCCTGCCTGTAGGCTTCTAGTGGCATCTCATGGGCCACTGTATGAAACAAGATGCTGGACTAGATGGGTCTTAGGCCTGATCCAGCAGGACTGTTCTTATATTCCTATGTGTATCTGAATGCAGGTGCTGTCTTTCTCCAACTTTGTTTCCAGTAAAAGGGGTATTTGGACATGCATTTTACTTTCTATTGAGTCATCTGGGGTATTTTTGTGTGCATATTTTAACTGCTATATTTATGATACTGTTTTTATGGTTTTACATTGTGCAGTGCTTTTGTGGCTCAGACAGGCAGTGAGGTTTAAATACATGCTCAATACAGTATTGCCGCAAACACTACAAAGATGGTGCAGATGCAGAGGAAAACATTTTATTGTCCAGCATGATCATGAAACTCAAGCTGTCACTCCTTTTCAGGGGTACAATGTAGAGGCAAGGGCTCTAGAATAATTATTGTAATAGTTTCATTATAGCATAATTATTATGATTGTTTCCCTATTGTATTTCTATCCCATCTTTCCTCCAAGGAGTTTGGGGCAATATATGTGGGGTGGGTGATCCCATTTCATTGTCACAGCAACCCTGTATGGTAAGTTGAACTTAGAGATAGTGAATGTCCCAAGATTGTCTAGAAAGCCTCATATCAGAGTGGCAGTTTGGGTTCCCTGGTCTGTCATCACTTAATCATGCCAATCATAACTCTGATCCTGGAAGCAGAATATAGCCATCAGGACTAGTAGCCATTGATAGACTGGTCCTCTTTGAATATTTCTAATCCTCTTTTAAAGCCAGCTAGGCTAGTGGCCATCACTACCTCTTGTGGCAGTATATTCCATCAATTAATTATGCATTGTGTGCATAAATAAAAGAAGTGCTTCTTTTGATGAGTCATACATCTTCTGTTAACCAGTTTCACTGCATGACCCTGAGTTCTAATGGGAGAAGGAGAAAATACTCTCTTTCTCCACTTTCTCCAGACCATGCATAATTTTAGAAATCTCTATCATGTCGCCCACTTTCTCGCCTTTTTTAAAAACTAAACTAAACTAAACTAAACTAAACTAAACTAAACTAAACTAAACAATAGGGCTGTGAGGTCGGAATGATCGGAAGCCCAATGTTGATATCCCCTCGCCTCACCATGGGGATGCAGCCAATCGTGGGGCAATTGCCCCAGGTAATATGGTGGGGGTTCTTTAAATCCTGACCCAGCCATGGCATGGAGAAGGCTGGGCGGGGTGGGAGAATGCCAGAAGCAAACATGGGTGGGGAGTTGCACAGGGAATACTGGGAATGAGCGCAGGGCGGTTGGGGAAAAGGTGTGGAGGTGCCTGGGGGCTGTAGTTCCTCCCAGAGCTTTCCAGGGGGACTCCTCTCTCTCCCCAACTCCCCTACTCTTCCCAGAGCAGTCCAATGGGGACTGTGCCCTCCCCATGTTGGCTCCCGGCATTCTCCCAACCCACCTAACCTTCCTGTGCCAGAGCTGGGTCTGGATTTAGAGACCCATCCCTCCAGCCACCTATTGGCACAGCAGGGAAGCAACCTGCCTGGAGAGCAGGAGGCTATTGGTTCTAATCCCTGTTGGTGTGTTTCCCAGAATATGGGAAACTCCTATATTGGGCAGCAGTGATATAGGAAGGTGCTGAACGGCATAATCTCATACTGCGTGGAGAGATGGCAATGGTACCCGCCCCCCTCCCCTCCTACCAAGAAAACCACATGGCTCTGTGGTCACCAGGAGTTGACACTGACTTGACAGCACAACCTTTCTATTCCTTTCCATCCCATCCCCCCACCACACTACCTGGGGCAATTGCTCCATGATTGGCCACCTCCCCAAGGTGGGGAGAGGAAATTCTGACATCAGGCTTCCAAGTGTTCTGACCTCACAACCCTACTTTTAAAAATCCCAGAATTTTTATCCTTTCCTCATCTGGTCAATGATTTTGGTTGTCCTGTTGTGCATCCTTCTTAGCTCTAAAGTATTTTTGAGGTGTGACCAGAGCTGTATATAGTCTTCCAAGTGTGGATGCACCATAGATTTATGTAAGCTCATTGCAATTTTGGCAGTTTAATTTTCAGTCCTTGTCCCAATTATATCTGGCAAGGAATTTGCCTTTCCCCCCAGCAGACATATACTGGGTCATCTGAGCTGTCCACCATAACCCCAACACCCCTCTCCTGGCTAGTCACTCCCAATTCAGACCCCATCAGTATACATGTGAAATTAGAATTTTTGCCCCATAATACATAATATTATTTTTATATTGCACTGCATTTGTCATTTTGTTGTGCATTCATCCAGTTGGGAAAGCTCCATCTGAGGCTCTTCACAATCTGTTCTGGTTTTCACCAACTTTGGTGTCATCTGCAAACTTGGCCACCTCACTGCTCACCCTGAATTCCAGATCATTTTTGAACAAGTGGAAATAGTGGTCTACTTAATCATATGTAGTTTGAAGATTCAAATATATACTGCTCTACATTAATTGTTTTTTTAAATGAAATATAGTGCAGCATACAAGGCATTATTGAACTCATACCATATAGGTTAAATTTTTACAAGACGTTTAGGGTAGTTATACATTTGTATCCATGATGAAGAATAGCTCAGAATGTATAGGATATTTGGGCTTAAATATATAGAACTCCTGAGCCAAATCTGCTGCCCCCAGAGGATATTAGATTGGATTGGACTGGATGTGGAAGTGGACATTCTTTTCAGCCTGTAGATGTGGTTATGGCCCAGACTATCCTGGTCTTCCCATATTGGCAGTGGCCAAGCACTGTCCCTTAAGTGCCTTCTAAAGTACAACATAACTTGGGGGGGGCAAGGTGCCAAGAGTCACCCCACCCCGAACCTAACCTCTGTTTGTACTCCTCCCTCTGCAGACTGAGGCTGTCTACTGTTCATGAGCCTAGCAGCTCCCTGGTGGTACTGGAGTGGGAGCACTCGGAGCCACCAATTGGGGTGCAGATTGTTGATTACCTCATCCGCCAAGAGAAGGTCACTGACCGCTTGGACCATTCCAAAGTAGAAACTGGTGAGTCCAGTCGATCCTTTTTTTATTTTTTTGAAAATGTATCCGTTTTCCAGAAATAAATCAGAAAAAACATATCTGAAAGCACAATATACTAAATTCCAGCTTACACATCAAATTAAAGTGAAAACTCTAAACAATTCCAAAACGGAATTTGAAAAACCATAATTGCAAACATAAACTCTCCAAGGGATTATAAAGAATGTTCATTTACTCCTAAATGTATCAGCTCTTAGTCTTGCTTCTCTCAGCTTAACCAAGGAAGTAATTTTCTCCATGTTTTCCTATCCATAATTTTGTCTGTTTTTTCTACCAAAATTTAATCACAATAGTTGTGGTATCTTTCCAAAGTTTTGACATGCAAACCTTTGCCATTACCACTAAATATTGAATAAAATCATAGTTTTCTTTTTCTTTTCTTTTCTTACTAGCTGGTGAGTATATTTCAACAGAATGACTTCTAGGTTGTTCTGGTGACTAATTTCCCATTAAGATATAGTTTAGATTTTGGAACAGTCTTGCCAAACACGTACACATGTTCCTTTCTGATTGCAGTTTCTTTAACGTACTCCTAAACCAGTGCCTGTGATTTTATTACGTTTTCAAGGGGTATCATACTATCACCTTAACATTCAATTTCCTTAAGGTTACAAAGGACAAGAAAAGAAGACCCTGACTTCATATTCGTGTTCAACTGGATTGCCCAAGAGTGCAGTTGATTTCAGTGTGGTTAAACTATTGTAACTGTTGTAACACCATAGAGGAGCCTGTTACCTGACCCTGTTAAAGAGTATGGGTAAAAGTGTTAAGCCAAGTGGTTCTTAAATTGTTACTCTTGGTGCACTCTGATGGTATAAGTCCCTAAAATTATGATGAAAATAACAATGAAAAATGTTGAACAGCTGGAATTATCTTTAAAATTTCCACCTCATGCTAAAGGGGTAACCCACCTCAGTTTAAGTTTTGCAATTTAATCTGAAAAGCAGCATGCATTTTAGCAGAGCAGGCAGCTGCAATGGAATTCAGGGAAACCCCTGATCATGTGCCTAGTTGTTCCTCATGTGTTTATATATCTTTGTTGAATTGCCACTACAGAGGACAAATGCTACAGTCCAGTTATAATTAAAAAACCTTTCAGTTATCCTTCCTCAAGGTTAGAAAATGTGGGAGCCCCAAAGAACAAGCAAACCAGAACTGCAGTCATCAATAAAAGATAGAGTATAGATGGTCAGGATTCTTGCTTCTGAATTCCAGGTTGAATCTCATATTCTGCACCCTACAGCATGATTGCAGCCCACCACTTAGATTCCTACACCCACTGAAATAGTCTTCCTTCTGTTCAAATAATGATAACCCACATTTAAAGTTGCCAACAACATCCCATTAAAGCAAAATTTGAGGTGACGGGGTAGGGGGATGATCCTTCTCAGGCAAACCAAACAAGACATTCCAACGGGTACTGGATGGGGTTGCACTCCCCTTGAAAGAGGAAGTGCGCAGCTTGGGGGTACTGCTTGACCCAGTTCTGCTTTTGGAAGCTCAGGTGGAGACAGTGGCCAGAGGTGCCTTTGCATGGCTTCAACTAGTGTACCAGCTGCGTCCCTTCCTCAATAAGGCAGATCTGGCCACTGTTACCCACACCTTAGTCACGTCACGGCTGGATTACTGGAACGTGTTCTATGTGGGGCTGCCCTTGAAGAATATTCGGAAACTGCAGCTAATGCAAAATACAGCAGCTAGGGTGTTATCCAGAGCCACCTGCTGAGACCATAATACCCCCATTTTGAAAGATCTACACTGGCTGCCAATCTGTTTCCGGGTCCAATTCAAGGTGCTGGTTTTGACCCTTAAAAGCCCTAAATGATTTGGGCCCTGGATACATGAGGGACCGTTTGCTCTCGAGCATTTCTGCCCATTCAGTGAGGTCATCAGAAGGGGCCCTGCTCCATGTGCCGACAGTGAGGGAGGCTCGCCTGTCGTGTATGTGGGACAGGGCCTTTTCAGTCATTGCCCCCAGGATTTAGAATAGTCTCCCGGTGGGCCACAGCTCCCTAGTCTCCATCACAGTTTTTAGAAAGCAAGTAAAATCTTGGCTTTTTATCCAGGCTTTAAAATTAGTGTTTTGTTTGCTGCTGCTCTGTATCTGATGGTTATATGGTACACTTTTAAAAACTTTTAATTAGATTTGTATTTTTATATTTCATTTGAATTCTTACTGTGTAGTTTTTATGGTTTTATTCTATTTTAATGCTTATTGTGTAGGTTTTTTTTAATGTTTTTGTTTTGTTTTTAAATGTTTTGTAAACCACCTTGAGATTTTTTTAAGGAAAGGCGGTATAAAAATTTAACAATGCATAAATAAATAAAGGGAAGCCAAAAATACTGATCAGATGTGTAAAATGTCTCGGGTGGGGAAAGGGAAGCCAACAGATCCCTGATGTCACCAGATGTTGCCTCACCAACCTTTGAGGTAAATTTGGAAGAAATTCCTCCTAATGTGAAACATCTGAGTAATTTCAAGGGAAACCAAGAGAGTTTTCCTGTCAGGATTTCTCAGGGAAGGTTCATGTTTCTCTGCCTGCATCCCCCAGCCCGCTTTTCCCACTGGCCTTACCAAGACACATGATCAGTGGCAGAACCAAGGTGCTCTGGCTGTCCTCCTCTGACCCAACTTCTCTTCCCCATCTTCCTTTATCTTCCCTGCTCCTTTCTTATCCGTATTGTCAGATAATGGCTGTGCTGCCTGTTTTCCTAGAGACAGTGCTGAGCTTTGTAGATGACATCATCTCTGGAGCCAAGTCACCCTGCGCCATGCCAGCACAGGTGCCTGACAAGCTGTCTACAACCATCTCCTTAATCATTCGCTGCTTGGAACCTGACACTACCTACATGTGAGTTACAGTACAGCTGCTGGCTTTCTTACACTCACAGGCCTAGTAAAAGAATGACTTCATAGTATGCTTTGCAAGCTTCTGGGTTGTACAAAGCTCTTCATCAGGCTGCACATTCAAAGAATTTATTTCTGAGTACAGCCATGGTGTTAATCCATGTGTATGTATGTATGTATGTATGTAAAACCTTATACCTTGCCCTTCAGGACCAATTCCGTACAGGGTGGCTAGCAATAGATAAAAACAATAAATCACACAAAACCACAGTATCAAAAGGAAGATGACATCCTAACAATTTGTGTTAAAGGTGGGCCAAAGAGCAGAGCTTGAGGGGCCAACCACAAGGCCCAAGTAGACTCATGTGAGTGGAGGCCGTCTTTAAAGTCACCCAGTCCCAGCTTGTGTTGGGCTTATCTTTGTCTGAAGCTTGCTTCAGTTTTATGAGGGAATGAAGGAAGCCCACACAGATGGAATTGGCTTAGAGCTTTGCCAGTGGTTACACAGAGACATGCTGCAGGGGTGGGTGTTTTGTTTTGATTTTTAACATCTTAACCGACTAGATGGGCACTCCCAATTGCAACAGCAGGAAGCACTAAAAACAGGATCAGGAAACAGGAGGAAAACAACAAAATCAGAACTAAATGCCCAACTTGGTGTGGGAGTGGCTGCGAAAAGGATTGTGTTTTGGATAATCAGATGCAAAGGAGGAAAACAGCAGAGTTCATCTGCCTATAGACACACAGTTACCTTAGAGAGAGACAGAGGACGACTCTGGTCACTCATTTTTTTTAGCACTAGCCAAGAGACAGGAAGGGTCACGACTGCATTTCCTCATTGGTAAAATAAAATAAATACTGTTTATCCAGGGAATTTAGATTCTTTGCCAAAAGAAACATTTTTTGCGACTTGTACAAATTATGCAATTTCACCCAATGTGCATGTTTTCTCTTCTTTATAATTTATTCTGAGTATGCTAGTTCTAGGGCGGCTAGGAGAAAATATGTGAGTACTGAAGCCGCCACCTCCAACCATTGGAACTCTTCTTCAGCCCCCTTGCTGTTTTCTGAGATTTCAGCCAGTGTGGCCCATATTTTGAGTATAGCTTTGCAACCACAAAGGCTAAAAACTTGAGGCACATTCCATCATCGTTCAAACACAGTGACTACACACAGAGGGATTGTCATAGGACTAAGAATATTACCTAATTACTGTTAGAAGTAACCCCCTTTTTCAGTCCAAACCACACTTGAGAGTTTCCCAGGCAGAACCAGGACTTTTAGGTCAACTGTTGCTACTGCCCTGCTAACTAGGCAGAGAGGCAACTTTTTAATGTGGTGATTCTCTTTATTTAGTAAGGGGAGAGTAACTGGCCCTATCCATCCCCAGCACAGTACTTCCAGTGATTCATGCTGGTGCCTGTCTTATGTCTCTGTTTAGATTGTGAGCCCTTTGGGGACAGGGAGCCATCTTATTTATTTATTATTTCTCTATGTAAACCACTTTGGAAACATTTGTTGATAAGCGATATATAAATATTTGTTGTATATTTGTTGTATAGAGACCAAAGAGAGAACGGCATTTTGAAATGGAATGTGGGAGAAGGTGAGCCCCATGACTCCTCCTGATAACAATGGGCTGAACAGGTCCCTGAGAGACCTGGGAAGAAATTACCTATAAGAACAATGAATAGATTCCACTTCACTCCCATTCAGAGAGGAAGGGCAAGAAAGGGCAGTTTCAAAAGAAGGAATTTCTACTCTGTTGAGGTGGAAGGGTGGCAAGGAAAGCTACCTTCTGAACCTTGTGTTTGAGTTTGTCTTGGAAATTCAGGATGGCTGAATCACTCAGATGTAGGAGCAATGTGATTCAATCATGTGCTGCTAGTCTTTTCTTGATTTAATCGCGGGTTTCTAGTCCTCAAGGCTAATTCTGTCAGTAATAGGAAATCTTGTCCTTTGACCCAATTTGGATCAAATTTAGTACCATTGTAGTTTCACATAGAGATATTTCAATGATGTGTTTTACAAAGATGTTATCTCATTGCCATCCTCCACCTATACCTTGTGCATCCTGTTCTTACAGATGAGACTCCGGCAATTAGTGTTTCACTGAACCCTGCATATTGCATTTGGTGTTTAACGACAACAAGTGCATGAATTTAAAGATGGCACTTAATTAAAATTATAGTGAAAGTAAAGTAGGCAGATTAATTCTTACCAGAATGCCGTCTTTGTTTGGTACTTCCACAGAATTGCAGCATACATGTAAACCTGCTGGTAGGTGTCCATATATCTGACATTATTTCCCCCTTTCTCACCAGGTTCACGCTCTGGGGTGTTGATAACACAGGAAGACGCTCCAGGTCAAGTGACGTGACCGTGAAGACCCCTTGTCCAGTTGTGGATGATGTGAAGGCCCAAGGTATGGCCCAAGGTGATTTAGGGGCAAGGCACGAAGTCTCACCTCAAACAAACAAGGACTCTAGAGCTAATAAAAACATTTTTGTGTGGGTTGGGAGAACCATTTATTGTACCTATTAAAAATAGGGCTGTGCTGAATGTTCACTCATTTCAGGTTATTTTGGATGGAAGTAGGGTTTTGAAAGGCACAAAATGTCCTCTACAAAAACCCTATCTTTGAGAATACTGCTTTTCTTTTCTTTTTATACCTGCTCACTGCTCTTGCTATCTTGGTGTTCTGCTGCATTGACACCATACTTCTCCCTCCCCTAGCTTAGGGCTTCTTTGTTCTTCACTACATGATTCCAGTCACAGTTAGGGAGTACACAGTGAATGTGCTGCAACATTACATAGCCAGTCAGATTTGACTGTGTGACAATGTCAGGAAAATCAAAATCAACTGAGAGTGAGGGCAATGCTTCTCTAGATCAGTATTGCCTTTACTTTGAATGGACAAACACCTTCATTTCCCAGCAGAGGAGGCAGGGAGGTACCTTTCGATGCTGCTATTTTTTTCACTTAAAGCAACCCCTTCCTTTTTGCCTAGCCCTAGTAAACAAAGATTGTTTTATGCCTTATTCAGACATTATGTTGTACTATGAGTGTACACATATATGTACGCTCGTATATGTTTTTGCATGAATGACTGTACCTGTGTTCATTTAAAAGGTGAACCTTGTTACAAGCCCCTCAAATGCATGGTACAGAGAGAAAGTATACTGTTGTACCACATTTATATAACCTGTAAATCACTGTACCTGTGTATACTGTACACTTGTTGTATGAGTGTTGAACATAACATCTGAATAGGGCTATTATGTTTATATGAATTAGAAACATGTGGATCTTCTTCTCTGATTGATTAGAAATAAGGAGCTCTAAAGTATATTCAGAATCACATACGTTTGTTGGGAGACAACCCTATCCAACCACAGCACAGCATCCCTCCAAGGGCTGTTGCTGGTGTCTGTCTTATGTTTCTCTTTAGATTGTGAGTCCTTTGGAGACAGGGATCCCTCTTACTTACTTACTTACTTACTTACTTACATCTATCTATCTATCTATCTATCTATCTATCTATCTATCTATGTAAACCACTTTGGAAACTTTGGTTGAAAAGTGGTATATAAATATCTGAGGTAGAGGTAGGTAGGTAGTAGCCATAAACAGGCCTCTCTTATGAGTTGGGCAACTAGAAGAAGCAGGCTGAGGCCCAGTTTTCCCTGAAGTGGCAAATCTATGTCTGAATTCTACCACTTTAGACTGCAGGTAGGAGTTCAAATAATGGAATGCTCCTTAGCATAAGGATATAAGAAGTCTGCTGAATCAGACCAAAGATTACTCTAGTCCAACATCCAGGGGCGTAGCAAGGTTGGAGTGGGCCCAGAGACAAGATTTTAAAATGGCCCCCCCACTCAGGTTTTGTAAATTGTGGACGATGCAAGTCATTGAATGGCACTAGAGAAAGACATGCTGTTCTGGTAGCTCCAGGTCTTAACACTCACATCAGTTTCGGAGGATGATTACAACTGAAGGAAGCCTGGGTGGGTGCGTGACTGGGGGAGTCAGTCATGTGACTTGCCTCTGGGGGCCCCCAAGGCAGTGGGCCCCTAGACAACTGTCTCCCCTTGCCCTATTATAGTTACGCCCCTGCCAACATCGTATTTCTAATAGTTGCTGGCCAAATGCTTGCAGAAAGCCCCTAAGGAGGGCAAGAAGGCAACAGACCTCTCTCATTGCTAGTCCATCAGCTTCTCCTCACCCATTCTTTAGCACTTTCCCCCCTTGAACATGGAAGTTCCATTTGGCTATCATGGTCTTTTCAGCCCCAAGTAACTGGTTTTTTTCCTAAGGGTTTCTCTGTACAGTTCTCATGTCTCAGACAGAGGGTGTGTGTGTGTGTGTGTGTGTGTGTGTGTGTGTGTGTGTATGAGAGAATGAGAGAGAGTGCAAGCACATACACCCTCTGCTTTCTAACCCAGTCTCATTCTTCAAACACTGGACTGGTAGTCTCCTTTTTCCCTGTCCCAGTGTCAGCCCAGCTTCCATCTGCCTCCAGTGTGAAAAGGACAAATGTGTGTGCCCATGATTAAAAGGCTGATTTAGTTCTTCTTCCATGCTTCAGATGGGTTGTCCACCATTATTTTTTAATTTTTAAACTCTGCATATGCATTTATTCAGTTAGACTCAGTCACAAATCCTGCATATACATTTATACCATTATTCCGCTTCAGGCCAAGTCAGAGAAAAAAAATCAAGGGCTTACCTCTTCTTTGAGAGTGCTGGTATTTGGAAGTCACTCACCCCTTCCTCCTTCCCAGCCAGCCTCCAAACCCTTTCCCTTCCAGCCTCCCACCCATTCAATTCCCACAGACCCAAAGCTTCCAGCCAGGTTCCTGGTATGTTTGTCTGTTATGCAAATTGCAAAGCTGGGATCAAACTGCAGGTCGAATAAAATGTGAGTGGTCTTTAACATTATGTTTTCACCCTTGCATTAACAAGTGCCCTGGAAAACAAAGTGTTTACTCCACCCAACTCTCTTTAATAAGTTTGGGTATTCTCTATGTACGCGCGCACACACACACACACACACAAACACACACACTTCACGATAAGCTTTGCCATGCAAGGGCAGAGGTAATGGGGAATTCACTAGGGACGTGCACGGAACCGGCTCGGAGGCCCTTTATGGGCCTCAGAACTGGTTCAAAGTGGTTCCGCCGGTTCGAAGGCGGGGGGTCATATATCTTTAAGAGTGGGGGAGGCTGCACTTACCCTTCCCACCACTTTCCTCCTGCTGGTGTCTGTGTTTGTAACAGCTAATCTGGGTGGCAGCATACCTCCCTGCCACCCCCTTGGCCGGATATGGCCAGAAGTTCCAGATGCACCTGCGGTTCCGTGCACATCCCTACTTGGCACTGGATATTTCAAAAGGTGCTCTTTAAATCTTTCTTGCTTTACTCTGAAATATGCTTCAATAACACATATTTGCATTTCATCTGTTCTTATTTTTAAATCCAGAAATAGCAGACAAGATCTACAACCTTTTTAATGGCTACACTAGTGGAAAGGAGCAGCAAACCGCCTACAACACTTTGTTGGACTTGGGCTCACCAAGTCTTCACCGGGTCCTCTATCACTACAACCAGCACTACGAGAGCTTTGGAGAGTTCACTTGGCGATGTGAGGATGAATTGGGGCCCAGGTAAGATCCTCCCATCCAAACAGAGACATAACACTTCATGCCAAATCCTTTGTGTACTGTGCCAATTAGCAGCTTAGTGCTTTGGAGTATTTGCCAGAGTTTCTATCTCTAGTTCTGACTTTAATTTATTTTTTTTAAAAAGCAGAGGCATAGCATATGAATCAATAGTAAAAAGAACCACAACCAGACAAAGGAGGGCAGAGAGCCCGTGAATGACAGTAGGTTCAAATTTCATTTGCTCTGAACTGGATCACATGTAGTTCTGAAGGGACCCAATTGATTGCACTGTAGCATTTGGAGGTGGTGGTGTGGATGTGGTGCTGCTTACATCGCACCCTTATATACTGGTGCCAGGGACAAAAAAAATGGGGTGCTTTAACCATGGTTGGGAAGAAACTCTACAGTCACCACACATGTGAAATATTCTATAGGGAACATTAAGACAGATTCATGCCCAGAACTTTCTTTGTGTGGAACTGATTGGTGGTGGTGGTGGTGTGTGTGTGTGTGTTGGGAGGGGAGGGGTTGGAGAAAAGCCAAAGCAGGAAAAAGAGATGATAATAGGGAGACAGTTGGAGTATATCTACACCTAAACTGGTTTCATAGTAATCACTTTACTAGGGAATTCTGGGAACTATGGCTATGTGAAAAGACAGAGATTTCCAACAGGATTCTGAGCACCCTTGCAAAATAACAATTCCTAAAGATTATTTGGGGGAAGCCATAACAGTTATACTAATGTACGGGTTCCTGACCAAGGCTCTTTGAACAAGTGTACCACTTCTGCTGCAGACCTTCAGCACAGGTACCCCCATGGAGTGTCTGTGTGTGTGTGTGTGTGTGTGTGTGTGTGTGTGTGTGTGTGTGTGTGTGTGTGTATTAGGTTGACAGCAACTCCCCACTTTCCAACCAAAGAATAGAGCACAACCACAGTCAGTATAATTATCTGCTCATAATAAGGGACTTTCTAAAGGCTCCCCCAACCAAGATTAGTCTCCATCCACACACAACCAAAGACAACTAATTTTATGAATATATACGTACCACTTCTGAACAAAAGTGGAGGGAGAGGAAACAAGCAAGAAGTTGGCAGCGGAGGGCACAGAGAAAACTCCACAGCAGATGTGGGGGCAGCTGAGGACTCTGGAGGAGACACAAGAGCAGCAGACAGGAGCAGGGAGCTCAATTCAGCATATAACTGAGCCCCTGCTGTGTACCACCTGCGACTCTTCAAAGTACCACCAGTGGTACACGTACAGGGAACCACTGTACTAGTGTAAAACAGGCAAGTGTTTGTACCATAGGTTAGCCTTTAGTCTCAATGGGTGAAAAACAGTGTTCTCTCGGCCACTTACCTGGGCAGTGGGGAGAGTGGGCGGGGAAGTAGGTGCCTACCTGCCTCCCCACGGATGATCTAAACGGTCCTCAAGCCTCTGCTGCTCGCAAGTGGCAGAGTGCTGGAGGGAAGGGTGAAAGCCACACTGGGTCTTCCATGGCCCCCGAATGCAGTGCGCGAGTAGCAGAGTGGCTGCTGTCAGTACAGATAGCAGCCGCTCCATTCTGCATGTTCACTCCTTCCATCCGGTTGCTGCTTAAAATGGTGGTGGGCCGATGGGGAGCCCTGCTACCTGAGGCAATCATTCACAGAATTGCCTACCGAGGTACGAACCGGAAGTATGTTCTACCCCAGTAAAGAGCTGGGTAAGAGAGCTAAGATCCACAGGTCTGGAGCAGCCAGTACCGGAGGGCTCCCAGTGCTCCAGATGACACAAGCTGCCTGGAGTGACCCAGGCAGCTCAGGATGTGTGCATAGGCTCAGCAACAACTGTTGAGTGCCAGACGTTTAAGTATCCATAAACACTTGCTTGATTTATTGGACTCCCAGCTATCCCTAGCAGTAGGCAACAGAGCAGGTTGCCTTGTTTGTTTGTTTGCTTGTTTGTGTTTTTTAACATATGTATATACTGCCCCAAACTCACATCTCTGGGTGATGTGACAATAATTTGTTTGCAATAATTTATCTAATGCGGACTGTGGATAAGCTTTATTTCTTATTTAACTTATAGAAAAAATAACTTTTAAAAAGGAGTCAAGAGAGGCATGAGAGTTAATTCCCTTCTTTAGAAACTGAAATTAGAAGAAACAGATGTTGAATGAGGTATTAGCAGCAGCCAGCATCATTTGAAAGAGAGCACTTTCACCTCCCTTGAGCACTGTGATCAAATCTGGGAAACTAGAGCTGCACTTGTGGCTGTCAGAGAAAATCAGGATTCAGCCAGAAGATCTTTCCTTCCTTCCTTCATAGGAACATAGGAAGCTGCCATATACCGAGTCAGACCATTGGTCCATCTAGCTCACTATTGTCCTCATAGACTGGCAGCAGCTTCTCCAAGGTTGCAGGCAGGAATCTCTCTCAGCCCTATCTTGGAGAAGCCAGGGAGGGAACTTGAAACCTTCTCCTCTTCCCAGAGCAGCTCCATCCCCTAAGGGGAATATCTTACAGTGCTGACACTTCTAGTCTCCCATTCATATGCAACCCAGGCAGACCCTGCTTAGCTTCCAGGACACGTCATGCTTGCTACCACAAGACCAGCTCTCCTTCCTTCCTTCCTTCCTTCCTTCCTTCCCGCCCCCCTCAAAACTGCTTTCTCCTCAGCTTCTTTGAAGCCTTCGACATCAGTTTGAGTTCCTTCAGCTTCTATGGCTGAAGACAGACAATTGTCCTTTAGTCTGTTTTCCTCCCAAAAGCAGAAGTTACTTTGAAAGAAGCATTGCTGCTTCCATCCTACTGTTGCCTCTAGTCAAATAGGTTTTGCACATTTTTGTATTGCCTTCTAGGTTTTTGAAACCTCTGCTTGAGTAGAAGCAATAGTGGGACCAACGGAATGGGTGTGTGTGTGTGCACTGTGGGAAGTAGTCTCCCTCAAACCACTCTCACCTTGCCTAGAAACCATTAAGGCTCTCCACACCCTTCCTGGGTGGCCGGATCGACAGCCCAGACAATTACTGGCTCCGTCACAGAGCCGGTTGGGGCGGCAGGGATAGGGTGAGAAAGTCCTCCGGAAGTTCCATGAAGTTCCATGAGTGTGCAGTGCCTTGTGGGGGAGCCTCCCAATGCCAGGAGGCTTGTTATCCCTCCCCCACCCCCGGTCGGAAGCCTACTCATGAGTCGCTGTAGCACGGAGCTGCGCCATGGTGACACATGATCTTTTAACCCAGTTTGGAGGCGCTCTCACACCCGAAACCTGGGTTAAGCGGCGGGCTCTGTAAGCGGGCTTGCTGCCAAGCCACCTCCAAGAGCTGCGTGGCTCCGATTACAGCTCACGAGCAGCAGGAACGGGGCTGGGCTCCCTTAGCTGGGTTCCTGCTGCTCATGAGAAGAGCCTCGTTGTCTGTCTCTAGGCTGAGTTTGCTGTGAGGACTCTTCACAGTTCCTCTATTTTGTCGTCCTTGAGCACTCCTTCAGAACCCCCTTGGCTTTTAAGTAATTTCTTAGCAACAGCAGTTGCCATGACAAGGAATAATCACCAAACAAAAGCAGGAATCGTAGTAACCCAGACATCTGTAATAAGGAACTTGGAAGCCTGCAGTGATTTGCCATTGTGTGACTTGAGCCAAACAGCTGGCTTATGTGATCAAGATGGGATTGTGGCAGCCTGTCAGAGAAGGATATTAGATGGTACAGTCTGGTCTAAACCACAGCTATGTCATTTATCTCTAAGGCCAAACTGCACGTTATGTTGAAGGCAATTTGGCCTTGTGTTTTTGTTTTCATTTTTTACTTAAATGGTTTCCCTCCCAGGGCTGCTTTGAGGCACAGCTTTTGGCAAAACCACAGTATGGGTGGGGAGAGCACTCTCTTTCCAAGTGCTGTGGTACCAATCATGCTCCCACCACCCCCACTGCTATTTAAGATTTATTTATTTTTTAAAGGCCATATTGCTGTGTGTTTCATGTAAGGTGTAGTTGGCCCCAGGGAACTTGGGTGACATCAACAGTGCTTCCCCCATTTTGCTCTTAAAACTATTCAAGGAGGAGAGGAAGTGATAGGCCCAAGGCCATCTGATGAGCTTT
Organism: Hemicordylus capensis; assembly: GCF_027244095.1. Classification (NCBI taxonomy): domain Eukaryota; kingdom Metazoa; phylum Chordata; class Lepidosauria; order Squamata; family Cordylidae; genus Hemicordylus; species Hemicordylus capensis. Next base: position 159,154,232 of record NC_069660.1, read on the forward strand.
ATGGCTGAGGGGGAATCTGAAATCAAGCCTCCACAGTCCCAATCCAATATTCTATCCACTACACCACACAGGTTTTGATATGCTAATAAGTTGTTCTGATAAAATTATAACATTGATTTAGTGCACGTCAGATGTTCATAGTGTTTCACATATAGTATCTCAGTTAACTCCTACAACTACTTTTTAAGGTAGGCCGGTGTTATACGATCCCCGTTTTAGAGATGGGTGTGTATGCTGGAGCTAGGAGAGAGTAGCTTGCCCTAATGCCACTCGCTGGGTTCATGGGAGTGAGAAAGTTAAACAGGGCTCTCCTTGTTCATAGCTTATTCTGTTAGTCATTGTGCTGTGTTAGTGTCTAAGAACTGAAATGCCACAGTGACCAATGTATGCTATTGCACTTCAAAATGTCTTCTGATGGTCTAAAGCTAGAGGGAGCGACATCAGCAACTCCCGTGCATGTCAAGAATGTCTGAAGCTGAATGCATGGGGATGTGCATGTACTACAGATTCACCCATGAGTGCTCATCACAATTTCTTTACAAGTGGTTATATTTGATGACTGGTAACTTAGGGTTGGTCTGCATATACACCAGAATAAGATGTTAGAGTCCTGGGGTGGTAGAGCGGACTGTAGAGCGGATCACAGTGCAGTAGGGAATGCCTTTTTCCTCCATGTTTGTTTTCAAAAAACAGCCTCCCTTCAAATAAAAAAAAATGTGTGTATGAAAGAGAAGATTTTAGCTAAGCCTTCTCTCTGTTGTGGTCATTTTCTGCATGCAGTGCTACACAACTTCAGCCCTCCTGCAGATGTTGGCCTCCAGTTCTCATCATCCCTGACTATTGACCACTGTGGCTGAGCATAATGAGAGCTGCATTCCAATAGCAGCTAACGGTGGGGGCTCCATAATACGGCCAAATAGGACTTATTCACATGTTTACCCCAAGATCACATAAGTCACATGTTTACCCCTCAGCCTTTCGATGGCTGAGGGAAGCTGAATCTTTTCCACACTTGACTATATTGCCCCCATCCCTTTAGGCACTTTTCTCACAAGCCCATCTTACTTCCAGCATTGGAGCTAGGCTGGAAGAAAAGTGCCTCCAGCAATGGAAAGCAAGGTGGTAAGACAGTGGAGGATTCAATTCCTCTCACTTGTGTGATCCTTTTGTTGTTTCTTAAAAAAAAGATGCCTCACACTTTGATTCAGACATGAGGAGGCAGACATGTAAACAAGAAATGTGGCTTCTCCTCCCCATCACTTCTAAGGTAGGGCCATGGCCAATTGCTCTCCTCTCTCCTGAAAGTGGATTTGAAAGGAATTCTGACCTGAACCTGTGTATCAAGTTCAAACAAACCTAAAAGCCAACAGAGAATGCTGAATGGTTAAGTTCACTTTCCTCAGCCAGTCATCATAGCACCAGTCATAATCACGGTCCAGCCATGGCACAGTTTGCCTGGGGAGTGGGCTGGTCATAGAATCTCCTTTCTTGAAAGCTTTCAAAACTAGTCTGGACAGGCGTCTTGACAGAGGTGTGTTTTTCCTCATTCAGTGTCTCATCTTCATCTTTCTTATTCTAACTTCTCTCCCACCATCTCTCTGATCTTGCCCAATTTCTTGCCTGCTCCCTCCCACTGTCTCTTCCCACTCTGCAGAAAAGCTGGCCTGATCCTCTCCCAGCTCGGGGACCTCAGCACCTGGTGCCATGGCCTCCTACAGGAGCCCAAGATTGGCCTCCAGCGCACATCACTCAAATTCCTTGCCTGCCGCTACAGCGAGATCAAGCCATACGGATTCAGCTGGGCAGAGCTAAGCCGGGACCTCAAGAAGACGTGCGAGGAGCAGATGTTAAGTGTCCTCTACAATGACTATGGGGACAAGGACAACTGAGAGGGCTCAAGAGGAGAAGAAAACGGCCTTCCTCAGAGTCAGGGGAAGATAGGGAGTTTATAGGTGCAGGTTGGGTGGGTTTTGTACATGGAACTTCAGGGCATCAGAGAGATCTCTAAAGACAATTTTCAGTCAAGGAGAGAAGATTGGGTTCTTTGCATTGGCTAACCTAGGCTGACATGGCCATTAGCCTTCCCACATTTGCAAGCTTTGTGGGACCCAGAGGGTATTCTTCATTGTTTTGTGTGGAGTGAGGCAAGAGCAGTTGACTCTTCTAATTTTGCCAAGAAGTTATTCCGCTTGGTGTGGGGAGGCATTAGTACATGTGCATATGTGTGTGTAGCGGGGAATAACCTTCCTACACACTGGGCTACAAGAGTAGTAACCTGTTTTCCCTACATACGCTGTAGAAATTTAAAAAACAAAACAAAAAACCACCAGACTAGCCTTGGCCAACAAAAGGGGGTAGTCTTTTTATGGAACTAAAAAAAAAACCAGCAGCAGCAGGACAAAAAAGAACAGAGGCAGGTTCAACAGGAAGATAAATACTTGGCATGAGTTGGATCCAAATCCTAATTCTAGTGGAGAAAGACTTGTGCTTCCATATGGTATCAGCTCCTCCTGTGTCTTCACATAGCGCCCACCTCCTTCCCATGCCACAACAGCAAGCCTTTGTAGGATGTCCCTGGTGCATCTCTCTCTGTGACCCCACAAGCTGCTTCCATGCCTGTGACTTGAATAGATGTCTTTGGGATGCATCAAGAGCTGACCAGAGATTGCAACACTGCACAGCCTAATGGCAGGAAACACAATATAGCCTATACAGCCTCAAATGCTGCAGAGTGCTGAACACAACCAGAACCAGAACCTCCTGTATGTAAGTTAACTGAATTCTGACATCAGGAGACACAAGTAGAATAAATTTCCCAAGTTTTATTAGATAGAAGCCTGAAAGCAGAGGTTGGACTAATTAGTTCAAGACACTGTCTGCCATCCAGCCTGTGCCAGCAGGTGGCGCTTCATTATAAGCAATGGAGTAACTGATGGGAAGGAGGACTAAGGGTGCATAGAGATCAGTGTATCAAGGCAGGTAAATTGTGATAAGAGTTCATGGCCTGAAAAAAAAACACTCTGAAGTGTGAGAAGGTCCTCATTTGCTACTGGAAACCCCTTCCTGGCCTATACTAAGATGTCCCAGTGCTCAGCAAGCAAGATCTGTGTATGGAAGTAAGTTTCTGCACATACAGCCCATACAGATGTGGCTTTGCTTCTGGATATGCATCCAGACTGGCATTTCACTTGTTATCCAGACTCTGTTCCTGTGACCAGATGCCTTGTCTTTCAATACAGGTGGGGACAGGCATCTCCATACAGGGCCAGACATGTTGCTCGTGGCTAAAACTTGGCTGGCACAAAGCACATTGGATCTTTAGCAAATTGTGACTTCACCTTGTCAAGTAAGAGATCCTTATTCCCCCCCCCCCAAATTTACCTAGTATCTTTCAATGCTCAGATTTTCTCTCCCCAGGCGCAATAGATAGAAATAGCCATTCTGTGACTTCCTTGACCTTCCTTTCATGCCGTGTTTGCAAGGGAGAGAGTTTGGGTGCAGGACAAAAAGTCATGTGTGCTGCATCCATGGAGTGTTGGTTCCTGAATGCCAGAGCCTTTAACATGTGAATATTGCCTCTTATCAAGGGGAGTTATTTCAATGTCAGAGGCTCACTTCCCACTCTAAAGACTGCAGAGCCACATCTTGAATGACGTGGGGTGTCTCCAATCCTACCCCATGGCCAACACTGTAGTGACATTTGATATTTATTGAGGTTGCTCAAAGGAATCCACTTTGCTGTTGTTGCAGAGTGATAGATCTTCAGGGCCAATGGAAATACATGGGCTCTGCATGACCCTTTCTGAAATAGATTTTAGTTTACAGCTGTAGCCCCTTGTATTCCAGAAGACCAAATGAAAAGCCCTGCTGGATTAGACTGAAGTCTCACCTAGTCCAAAATCCATTTTACAGCAATGGCCAACCAGATGCCTCCAGGGAGCCACCAAACAGGGCATGAAGCCTGCAGTTCCCCCGCCTTTATTTGGAGAATGGGCTGTCTCTGGACATGGAGGTTCCATTTGGTTATCATGGCTGTCAGCTGCTGACAAACCCATTCTCTGTGAATTTGTCTAATTCTCTTTTGAAGCCATCTGATTTTGTGCCCATTGCCACATCTGGTGGCAGTAAATGCCAAGCTACTTATGCATGGCCTGAAGAAAGTGTTTTCTCTGAAAAGTACTTTCCCCAAGATTCAGGATCTGTTGCAACATTTACTTATTGTGATGCAGGCTTAGAATAATGAGATAAAGGTTGAGATTATTCCCATTTTGCAGCTGGAAAAGCAAGCCTAATGGGAACATAGTTTGTCCAAGGATATACCAGTAAACCTTTGTCCAATTTGCTATTCACTTTCCCCATGAAAGTGCTGGAAAGCACTACCTTTCCCAGCATCCTTTTTGTCTTCTCCCAGCTTCCATTCACTTCTTCCCCCAAGTATCAGGCACCACCAGAACTGGTATAAAGCCCTCCACCCACGGTGCTGGAAACAGAAGATGCACGGGGAAGGCTGAGGAGGGAGTGCCCATCCCACCACAGCACCAGAAATTACTACAAATCCATTGGCATTAGAACATCTGATGCACAGCCTTAATTAGAAGTGCAATGGAGCTCAAATGTTCCCACTGCCATTAGGCCCCAGATAACTCACTCGTAAGTTTCTGAGTCTTCCCCTTCACCCAAAGCATATCTGGTGGTGGCTCTGGCAGCAATAACAAGAGGCCATTCTGTGAAGCGATAATTGCTCCCTGGCATCTGGAATGCTGAAATGGCAGCATCCCAGGGACTCTGGGATATGTAGTTTTCCAGGGCACCCGAGTGCTCAATAGGAATATTGGCTGTTCTAGAAACTACATGTACCAGGATTCCTTGCAATTGTGACAGTGCTGAACATACAAATGTACCAGATGCGAAGAGTTCTGAACTATTCAGTTTCCTGTATGCCTGATATTTTTGCTGAAGCACCTTGGAAAACAACATGTCTCAGACCCTCTTGCTGACCTGTGCATATTCAGAAGCTTGATTAATGGAATCGCTTGGATATGTCTGACTGGCCACACCCACCACATGATCAGGGACATCCACACACACATCCTACTTCACCTATCAGTGCACTATCCCACTTTTCAAAATTGCATAATCATATACTCATTTTACTTCTTAAAGTAATATTTATATTTCATATGAGGGGCAGTTCAAACAGAATGTCCCCACTACACAATTATAAAAAGTGGAATGCTATGCAGGGAGAGGGAGCAGGATGTCCATGATCACATCCCTAATTGTGTAGTGAGCATGGGCAGTTGGACACCTTGTCCAAGCCAGCTCATTTTGAGCCAGAGAAGACCTTCCCAGGGGACTCGGTTCAAAATGCAGCCAAGCTTTATGAGCTAAAGAAACGTGTGTTCCAAACCAAGTGATAATGAACTCCAGCAACGTCTCTAGAACCAATAAGATTAGGAGAAACTCAGTTCAGTTGTGGCTCATCTTGGCTTCTGATCTGCTGGTGTTGACATGAAAATTAGAAAGAACCGAGAGCTCCAGCTGAATGTGCACGGATCTAAGCTGTGCTTAGCGGCCTCTTGCCTGTCAGCTGACAGCTTTTCATCTAGTGTGAGTTGGGAGAGGACTTCAGCTATGAAGACCTCATGATGAAATGTTCCCTCCCCCATCCCCGATTTAGAATCTATTGATTTCCCTTCAAACATTTTGGCACAGAAGGAAGTTAATTGGATCCGTGTGCTGCCATTGCAATGCCCTGGCAAGTTATGTAACAATGTTTGCCTAGCACAAAGGGCAGTGTTTAAGATTTTGTGTGTGCAGGCTTGCAAGATTCAGCAAGGTCCACCCTTGAATACATTCCAAGTCAAATTGTGAGAAAGGGGTGCATTTTCAGAGTGCTTATTAGAAAACATGTAGATCTAAACCCCACCCTGTGGGTGAGTGGGATATTCTTGAGCAGAAAAACAGTTAGAGGGGAAATGGCAAAGCAGTCTTTCCTCCCACTGCCCTACCTTCTGTTCCTCTGCTTCCAGCTGTAGCCTCCCACAACTGCATTTAAGTTTTGTTGTTGTTTTTTAAAGGCTATTGGAAGACTTCAACACAGACTTAACATCTAATTTGTCACTCAAGTGTTATGGGGCTAGTGAATTGGTCAGCAATGTAAGTACTCCTAAGGAATAACTCTATGGTCTGCCCTTGCCCAGCACCATATTCCCTTGATTTGAGAGCATATCAGGACATAAAGCAGAGCCTTGCTTCTAAGCATGGAGGTTCCATTTAGTTGTCCTAGCTAATAATAACCATCAATAGACCTCTGCTTTGTGTCAAAGTCCTCATGTGAAGTGAGCAGAGCGTGCCAGATGCCATCAGTACTCGCTTTCTCTAACTAAAATTGTGGCTCAAGTGCAGCGCTGGACAACACGGGCATTTGGAGCATCACCTGCACTGCTGCATCTGTGTAAACACCACCAGCGGTGTTCTGTAACGGAGATGTCATACTCAGTTGTAAAGTTGTGCAGACACAATTGCGTGATGTTGCAACTGCATTTGTGCAACTTTCCAGCTGAGAGGAACTGCCAGGTTGCGCAACACCATGGATGATGTCTACGCAGATGCAGCAGCGTGAGCAGTGCTCCAACTGCTCACGTTGCCTTGTGCAGCATGGGAGCCACTGATGGGAAGGAGCTTGTAGACATTCCAGCCAAGAGGAGGAAGACTCTGGGGCGGATGGCGGGGCGGGCGAAAGCTGCTGTATGCTTCTCTTTTCCTCAAAGGGTAATGGTCCAATGGGGACAAAAAAAGTAATGGTGCCTACCTCATGTTCAAGAGATGGTATGAGACTAAGTGCTAGATGTCACCAGCAGACTCTTATCCCTCAAGAGAGACTTCCTCCTGAATGACCATATACTCCTTAATTTGTCTCGGCAAGAAAAGTGTGGCTGCCATCTTGTCCAAGTGCTTGCAGTCTAAAAGCTACATTCCAGATGGCAGAGGCCATTCTGTCCAGACCATGTCAGATTTCTAGCAGAGACAAGTCTCAAGCATAGGCAAAAAGTTGTGGGAGAAAGCCACGTCCGGCAGGGACTTCTGACATCAGAATGGCCAGTAATGATAGAACAACCCCACCCTACTCACACACATACAAATGCACAGAGGCCAACATGATGCGTCGCATCCCAACAATAGTGTGAGCTATGCCGGGGTTGCTGCAGACTCAGAAGGCAGCCCTGACCCTGTTGAGAATGAGCGGTTGCGCAAGCAACAGTGATTCAGCACTGTTGTAGCTCTGCTTGCACAACCTCTTGTTCTCTTTTTAAATATATTTTACATTTTTATTGATTTTAACAATATCTTAACATTAACATCACATTAAACAAATATTGACTTCCCGCTCACACCTCCTCGTGAATCACGAACTATAGAATTAACCCTTGCTATAATAATAATTCAAAACATATATCTTAAACCTTACAAACTCAATTTTGATCTACCCAACCTGCTAATATTACTAAATTTCAAACCCTGTTGTAAAATCAGTATTAGGAAAATAGTTGTTTAAGTATAATAAGAATGGTTTCCAATCTCCTTTAAAGCATTCCAAATTTTGGTCTCTTATCAGTACTGTAAGCTTTGCCATCTCCGCATATTCCAAAATTTTTATTAGCCAATCTTCTTTTGAGGGCAGTTCATTACTCTTCCATTTCTGCGCATATATTATTCTGGCCGCCGTGGTAGCATACATAAAAAATGTTAAGTTGGTTGTAGAAAACACTCCTTGCGTTATTCCCAGCAGGAAGGATTCTGGCTTCTTAGGAAATGTCATTTTAAAAAATTTCTTTAACTCATTATATATCATGTCCCAAAAGGCCTTAGCCTTCCTACAAGACCACCACATATGAAAAAAGTTCCTTCAGAGTGTCCACATTTCCAGCATTTGTTTGAAACATTTTTATACATTAATGCCAGTTTTTTAGGTGTCAAATACCACCTATACATCATTTTATAATAATTTTCTTTTAAAACGTAACATCCAGTGAACTTTAAATTGGTTTTCCATAATTTTTCCCAGGCTGCCATTTCTATATTATACCCCACATCGTGAGCCCATTTTACCATAGTTGTTTTAACCACTTCATCTCTTGTCTCCTCCATAAGCAAGAGCTTATACATTTTAGAAACTAATTTTTCATCATTTTCACACAGCTCCTTCTCAAATGTCAACATCTGATCCTCAAATCCAACTTTAAGATCCTTCTTATAAACTTCATTTAACTGATGGTACTGAAACCAATTACTAACTAAATTTTGTACTTCAATTAAACTTTTTAACTTACAGTCCTTTTCTTGAAAACATAACAAATCCCTATAGGTTCCCCATTGCGATCGCATATTTACCTCTTTACGTACTAAAGCTTCAATCGGGGATAACCATAACGGAGTTTTAGGTTCCAACCATTTTTTATATTTTACCCAAACTCTTATTAAACTCCTTCTTACATAGTGGTTAAGAAAATCTTTATGTACTTTACTTTTGTCATACCACAAATAGGAGTGCCATCCAAACCTTCTGTCAAATCCCTCCAGATCAAGTATTCTAGAATTTCTTAATGTTATCCATTCTTTTAACCATGTATAACAAACAGCATCAAAATACAACCTTAAGTCTGGTGGGGTAAGTCCACCACACAACCTCTTGTTCTCAACAGGGTGAGCGCTGCTCATGTCTGCAGACATGTCTGCAGACGCCCCAGCATGGTTTGCACCATTGCTGGGATGCTACGCATCATGTCGGCCAGTGTCTTTTGCTGACTGCTCTGGGTACAGAAACAAGTTACTTCTCTCTGTCCTTGATGGTGCTGGCTGACATACGGTGCAATATTATGTGCACCTTGTAATGGGACATTTACGCAATTGGGCAAGAGCACTGCTGCACTAAGCACAAGACTTGCACACAGTTGTTCCCCATGGCTGTCAATTGTGTGAGCGCCTTTGCACCATTTTTGCAATTTGTGCAGCAGCACTCTTGTGCGACGGTGTGAATGTTACACTGCAAGGTGCATGTAATGTTATACAGTATGTTGGCCACAGAGTATTTCTAGGAGAGCTAGCAACCAATTCAAGATACCTGAATCAATGAGTGGTGTGAGTTGAGGCCTAAACTACTTTTGAAGGTGCGAGGGACATAATTGGTTTGGCTCTAGAGAACTGAGAGCAATGGAGGGGAGAAAACCTCCCCACGCCTTCCACAAGCAAAAATGTCACTCTGTTTGCACACGTTAGTTGAGCTCCAACCTTTTGTTTTTAAATGATGCATGCACTTGTTGCAGGCTGCATCAGGGGCTTTCTTTTCTGTGTGTGAGAAGAATGCCTCTTCAGGCCGGCTGCTGCCACTTTGTAAACACGTGTACGAAAAACAACTATACGCCAACGTGATATGCAAGCCTAACGGCCACGGAAGGCATCATTGCACCACTGTTGCAAACACACAAGCCGTGATCGCGGTGCTGCTGTCATGTGCAAGCAGCATTCCCACAGTTCCCCCCATTTGCTACGAAGGGGAAAGCCAACAGCATCACTCTTTCTGTGCCAGCAGCAGCAGTAACGCCCCACTGCCTTCCATCACCATTAGGCTTGTGTATCATGTTAGCCACTAAAAAATAAATTACTGCTGCCAGATTGATCGAAACACCTTTGGAAGCAACCCAGTGGCTTTTAATTGATTAATTAGTTGACTAAACATGGCAGCCCTAATTTCTCGCATCAGCTCATGCACAACCACAAGCATTCTTAAAAAACAAACCCTTGCTTCTCCCACACCGCTAGGATTTCTTCCTTCCTTCTTCCAGCCCTGTTATTTTGCCAGTGCTACTCCTATTGCATGCCCACTGCCCAAGTCCCTGCGCCCTACAAAAGCCATGTCTGGTTACCCAGCAGAGTGCTTTAATCTGTGCCAAAGTCCTGGTTACAGAAGTCTGGGGTTTCCTAGATGCAGAACCAACAACCCCCCCCCACCCCCCGCGCGCACACACACATACTTGCCCTATGATACAGCATTCAAACATATTTTGAATTGCTGGAATAATTCCATTGTGGTATTGTGCTTTTGTTGTCACTAATTTTGCTGGTACCATTCACGGGATTGTTAAAGCATTATAACTTCTTCAACAGACGCTGACTTTATAGTGTTGTGGGATCACAATAGGGCCCTATATCCTGTGCCTGTTGCCACTCATGAAGTAGTCCTATAACATTTAGGTTTAATTAGCATTTAATATGTCCTTGTAATGTAAAAAGAGCAAGCTAGCGTATTCTTCTGTATTTTTTTACCTCCTTCAGTTGGTTAGCATAGATTGTAAAATGTTGGGGTTTTTTAATGTAGTGTTTTACTATGTTCCAAATGGTTCCAAGTAGGCATGGCTGATGTCCCTAACTTAAGAGCAGCACACTGAAATCATCTCATGATCAAGGGTCACAACCTTTGCCACGTCAGTTCCTCCTTCCTTGGTCTTTGCTGTTCTTGCTTCTCCTCTCCCCACCCAGAAGCCCCTCCCCAACTGCTCCATCTCTCTATCTCAATGCTGCTCCTAACTCTCCTGCTCCCCCCTCCTGCAGACCAATCATATAATTATTAACCTCCCTAGTTTGGAGAACAGACCCACACATTAGCAGTGTCTCAGAGTGGTGAGGGTACGCACCAGTACACAATCACAAGGACCCTGATGCTCCCTCCCCAAGTTTTCTACCATGTTCTTTCTTTGTTGCTCCACCTTCATCCTTTGAGCTTCCTCAACACCAACAGCTGGTTGGGAAAGGGGATAAGGAGGGATCAGATCCAAGCCTCTGTCTTACACCATCTTCTTCAAACTGAGAACCATCTCAGGAACACAGGAAGCTGCCATATACTGAGTCAGACCATTGGTCTATCAAGCTCAGTATTGTCTTCACAGACTGGCAGCGGCTTCTCCAAGTTGCAGGCAGGAATCTCTCTCAGCCCTATGTTGGAGATGCCAGGGAGGGAACTTGGAACCTTCTGCTCTTCCCAGAGCAGCTCCATCCCCTGAGGGGAATATCTTACAGTGCTCACACTTCTAGTCTCCCTTTCATATGCAACCAGGGCAGACCCTGCTTAGCTTAAGGGGACAAGTCATGCTTGCTACCACAAGACCAGCTCTCCTCTCCTTTAATAATCTCAGATGCCAGTGCTGCCATATTAAGGTTTGTTCACACATGCTTAACTTGAGCCATTGAGGATGCTCACTACATGGCAAGAGAGTGGTATCCATGTTGGCGTATTTGCTGAAGCAAGAACCATCCAAACAAACTGGGAATCTAAGATTTCAAGGGTCATTGAAACACTAATATCTGAACCAGCATCTTGCAGGATTTCAGCTCACCACATAACAATGATTTATCAAATAATTATGTTTCCTGTATTTACAGCTATTGTGTTGTGAAAACAAAGAAATAGTTTGAGCTCCACTGCACCTGTCAACAATCTGACCACTCTTTAACTGGTTTTTTTTGAATGAAACAATACAGTGGAGTTGAACTTTTTTCTTATTCTTATTGTTTCCTCTTCAAGATTCTATATGCTGTACTAACAAGATTATATTTTACTTGTGAGGTTATTCTAGATGCAGATGGTTGGGACAGTTCATTTTTCTCTGATGACTTTATTTACTACAGTTCTCGTTCCTTGGTGTTCTCTTAAAAACTCTAAAGCAACTGTAGATCAGTTATGAGCAGGCTGGCAGCAGTGTCAGGAGAAGCAGTATTATGATTGTTATTCTTTTTAAAAGGGTTTCAAAGTAATAATTGTAACACTCTGTAAAATCCAGAAGACCATCTAACTGAATATTAAATGATGCTGTTAGTAATTTGTAGGGTTGGGAAATTGCAACGCAATTTATATTTGCAGACCAGCTGATGTCATTTTTTCCCCTTGTTGCTGATGGAAGAGATGTTTAGGCTGTAGCTTCTTCCTTTGCTTTTTAAACTCAATTCCCTCATCTCACTTGTTTGCCAAACAAATTCTGCACTTATTTTTGTAAAGGCTCGCAAATGGGGCAGATTCACTTGAAATACAAACGTCCCCAGTTCAAAAAGCCACAATTCATTTTGAATTCAGACCCCTTCAGATTCATGGCTGGTACAAAATGGGGATCAGTGAGTTCAGACCTCTCTTTGAGAGAGAATAGAGGAAAACCGCGCTCTTGAACATAATTTGCATGTACAGTTATGCAACACACCTGGGGCTGTGCATGGTTAGCTCTTTTGGGGAAATTAGGCAAAATTTCCCTGCTCAATTTGAGGGGGGCATGGTGGTTGTATTCAGTCCCACATATACTTCATTGCAAAACAACCAAGTGGTGGGATTTTGGCCTTTTAAGATGGCTACAGAATACAATAGAATAGCCTTTAATCTCAGGCAAGTGCACATAGGAATGCACCCTAAGAGTGCATTCACGCATTCGATACTGGTCTATATTGCTGAAAATCTAGTTCCGGAATAGCAGCAACTTCATTTCTTGTGCTTCTCCTTTTCTCCCTAACTATAGTAAAGATGCTAGAACTGATTCCCTAACTGCAAGTCATAAGTCAGGCTGAATTGTGAAGGTCTCGTGCCCCAGTAATGCTCGCCTTGTTTTAAAACACATATGCCGTGACATCATCTCAAGAAAGGAAAGGCATACTGGGAATGCTCGATGCAGCCTGCATTACAGCTGATGAGGAATCCCAAAAATCTCACAGTGATTCAGAAAATATGGTCCTCTCCCTGAGCCTTATAGCAATGAATTTCTGCCCTGAAGCATTTGGAGGATAACTAACCTTTTCTATTCCACCCCTAGGTTTTGGGGGGGGGGTGTTGTGGGGGGGGGGTAGCTCTCTCTTTTTGTACTAATTTAGAACTGGGCATATACTCTCTCTTTAGAACGAGGAGTATTTCTTAAACGAAACATACAGCTAAAAAACTCAAGCTGCATCCACACTATAACTTTAAACTGGTTTGAAACCATCTTTATATTCCTGGCAGAATTCCTTCAGAGACCTTTGAGATTGGAGCTATTTGTAAAGCCATATTATTTAGCCCCATTGCCTGGGAGCCATGTGCTAAGTAGTGTTGCTTTCTGTTTAAATTTACAGTATAGAAATACCTTTCGTGTGAATATGTCTTTAGGTAGGCATTCATACCACTCTTTGAAAGAGGGCTTAAATTTAAAATATGAAACATTGCATTACAAAGGCTTGGCCATTTGAGTGTCCTGGATTTGGTTCAACAGCTGTGCCTCCCCATGAATAATGCACCCATTTGGAACGACTACTGTCCCCCATATTAGTGGAGAAGTTGGCCCTGTCACTACACCCTCCCACTGGTGATGAAAATCAGCAGAGGTCCATCACTCCAGCACAGATTTACATTAGCTGACATGAGGAAAACTACTCCAAGTAGCTACATTGATGTTAAAACGACAAGGTAGGCCTATTTCAATGGGACTATGTTTTCCTCATTGTGTCAGCCACCAGCAATAACACTATTCCTGAATGCGTGGTTATCAAATACAGGTGGACCTCCTTATCCACGGTTCCAGTATTCATGGATTTGCGTATCTATGGTTAAAATATAATTCCCTGACCATGCTATTCACGGTCGCCTGTCTCGCATGTGCAGTGTTTGTCATGAGCCTCCAATGCCCATATCTGGCCGTGCTCTTCCCACACACGCTCTGTAGGATCAGAGAGGTGTCTGAAGGAGGTTGGGGGATTGTTTTGGTGCTGTGTTTTGTGTGTGTTTATTTATTCAACATATTTCTCTACCACCAAAACTTGCGTCTCTGGGCAATCCCGTCCCCCCTCCCCCCCTCCCTGAAAAACAAAAACAAAATCTGGGAGCCTTTTGGAGCGAGCCCTCTTAGCTTTTGCTGTGTCAGCGCTTTGGGATTCTGTGGAGGCTTCCGAGGCCAGGATGAGCCTTTCTGCTGCCATTCCTATTGAACATCTTGGAGGAACCTTCTGGAGCACTGTTCACGCCCGGTAAGATGCTAACAAATCAATGTACAGCACATTGCAGTAATTTTCATTTTATTTTTTAAGGAAGCAACTTACAGTACGTATATTTATATGTTAAGTAATTACTGAGCCCTTAGCGTACACAATGCACCAGAGTGTTTTGTTTTTTTTAAAAAAAATATTTTTATACATTTTAAAGGAAACAAACAACAGCACTGTGATATTCATCTTGTAAATTAATTACTGAAACCTTGCCATACAATGCACCATAGTTGCATACTGTACAGTATGCCGTATTTTTTAATTTTTAAAATATTTTTAATTAAAGGAAACGACTTACAGTACTGTACTGTGGTATTAATCATGTAAATTAATTACAGAACCTTTGCAGTTCTGTACATTTATCAATTGTGGCGGGGAGTGGCACAGCTGTGCTGCACATGTGCTGTACTATACATGTCCTGTACTGTTCCGATTTTTTCTTCCTCCACAGTCAAGATGAGCAAGTGTGCAGCAGAGAGCTCTGCTGAGGGGGCAAAAAGCCACGCAAGGTGTTGCCCTTGAGTGAGAAGGTCAAGCTACTAGACATGCTGGCTCTGGGGACAGCGCGGCATCCATTGGCAACCATTATGGCATCAATGTGTCAACAGTCCACTCAATTGAAAAGTGTAGCTAGCATCTGTGCCAGTGTGATCTCTGGAGCATCTCAGAGTCTGAGGGTGGTGTTCCGTTCCTATGAGCCCCACATGGAATGGATGGAGAAAGCACCCAGACCTGGAAAAATGTTTCACTGAGCGGAACTGAAAACACAAGCAGGTGCAAAGACTTTACAGGCACTTTGTGGGAAAAGGTGGTCAAATGGTGGCAAAACCAAAAGGTGCTGAGTCCAGCTTCCAGGCCAGCAGGGGCTGGTTTGAGAGTTTTATGTGCCACTACAGCCTCCACAATGTAAAGCTGTCGGGGGAAGTAGCATCAGCGGATCATGAAGTGACAGAACGTTACCCAGTGGAACTCCAAAAGCTGATAGAGTCTGGAGGGTACAGGACAGAGCAGGTCTTTAAGGCAGATGAGACTGGCCTGTTCTGGAAACAGATGCCTCCACACTAATTTATCAGTAAGGAAGAGAAAACCGCTCCAGGCCTCAAGGCAGCAAAGGCACAAGAGATGATGTTCTAAACTGTCTGGAAAAACTAAAAATTAACAAATTGTCAGGACCGGATGGCATCCATCCAAGAGTCCTCAAAAAACTCAAATGTGAAATTGACGACCTCCTTGCTAAAATATATAACTTATTCCTGCAATCGGACTCTGTACCGGAGAACTGGAAAGTAGCCAATGTAACACTGATTTTCAAAAAGGAATCCAGGTGTGATCCAGGAAATTACAGGCTGGCTAGCTTAATGTCCATTTCAGGCAAATTGATGGAAAACATCCTCAAAGATAAAATTAAACAGCACATAGAAGAACAGGCCCTGCTGGGAGAGAACCAGCGTGGCTTCTGTAAAGGTCACTCTTGCCTCACCAACCTTTTGGCGTGCTTTGAGAGTGTCAGAAAGTGTGTGGATGAAGGTGATCCAGTTGACAGTATACCTGGACTTCCAAAAAGCTTTTGACAAAGTTCCTCAGCAAAGACTCCTGAGGAAACTTAGCAATCCACACATGTACAACTGGTTGAAGGACAGGAAACAGAGGGTAGGTATAAATGGAGAGTTTTCACAATGGAGGTAAGTGGGGTCCCCCAGGGATCTGTACTGAGACTGGTGCTTTTAAATTTATTCATGAGTGATCTAGAAGTAGGGGTAAGCAGCAAGGTGGCCAGATTTGTAGATGATACCAAACCCTTTCAGTAGTGAAATCCAAAATGGATTGTGAGGAGCTCCAAAAGGATCTCTCCAGACTGGAGGAGTGGGCAAATGTGGTTCAATGTTGCCAAGTGTAAAGTGATGCACATTGGGACGAAAAACCCCAACTTCAAGTATACGTTGATGGGATCTGAGCTGTCGGTGACAGACCAGGAGAGGGATCTTGGGGTCATGGTGGACAGCTCATTGAAAGTGTCGACACAATGTGTGACAGCTGTGAAAAAGGCCAATTTCATGCTAGGGATCATTAGGAAGGGGATTGAAAATAAAATGGCTAATATTATAATGCCCTTATACAAAACTATGGTGTGGCCACACCTGTAGTGCTGTGTACATTTCTGGTCACATCTTAGAAAGCACATTGTAGAACTGGAAAAGGTGCAGAAGAGGGCATCCAAGATGATCAGGGGCCTAGAGCACCTTTCTTAAGAGGCAAGACTACAACACCTGGGGCTTTTTAGTTTAGAAAAAAGACGACTGCGGGGAGACATGATAGAGATCTGTAAAATCATGCATGGTGTGGAGAAAGTGGACATAGAGAAATTCTTTTCCCTCTCACACAACACTAGAACCAGGGGTCACTCCCTGAAATTGATTGCCAGGAGGTCTAGGACCAACAAACGGAAGTATTGTTTCACACAACGCGTGATCCACTTGTGAAATTCTCCTCCACAAGATGTGGTGATAGCCAACTACCTGGATGGCTTTAAGAGGGGTTTGGATAACTTCATGGAGGAGAGGTCTATCATCGGCTACTAATTGGAGGGCTAGAGGCCATCTCCAGCCTCAAAGGCAGGATGCCTCTGAGTACCAGTTGCAGGGGAGTAACAGCAGGGGAGAAGGCATGCCCTCAACTCCTGCCTGTGGCTGCCAGTGGCATCTGGTGGGCCACTGTGCAAAACAGGATGCTGGACTATATGGGCTTTGGGCCTGATCCAGCAGGGCTGTTCTTATGTCCACTGCTGCCTCACTACAAACTGTCCACCTGTCACTTTGCAACAGAAAAGCACCAACCAAGGTTCCCAGATCCATTTTTGCTGCCATAATTGTGGTTACACCCATTGCCCACCTGCAGCTTGTATGTTTGTTCTGTTTTAAGCAGAATAGTTTACAGCTGATAGTTAACACAATCCCTCTCTCTCATTTGCTTAGCCTCAGGCTCATGATAGTTGGTTGGCTATGTGTAAAGTGATGCACATTGGGACGAAAAACCTCAGCTGAGATCCCACCAACATATACTTGAAGTTGTCGGTGACTGACCAGGAGAGGGATCTTGGGGTCATGGTGGACAGCTCGTTGAAAGTGTCAACTCAATGTGCGGCAGCTGTGAAAAAGGCCAATTATATGCTAGGGATCATTAGGAAGGGGATTGAAAATAAAAATGCTAATATTATAATGCCCTTATACCAAACTATAGTGCAGCCACACCTGGAGTACTGCGTACAATTCTGGTCACCACATCTTAAAAAGGACATTGTAGAACTGGAAAAGGTGCAGAAGAGGGCAACCAAGATGATCAGGGGCCTAGAGCACCTTTCTTATGAGGCAAGGCTACAACACCTGGGGCTATTTAGTTTAGAAAAAAGATGACTGTGGGGAGACAAGAAAGAGGCCTATAAAATCATGCATGGTGTGGAGAAATTGGAGATAGAGAAATTCTGGATTCCAACAACCTGGATGGCTTTAAGAGGGGTTTGGATAACTTCATGGAGAAGAGGTCTATCAACGGCTACTAGTTGGAAGGCATAATGCCTCTGAGTACCAGTTGCAGGGGAGTAACAGCAGGAGAGAGGGCATGCCCTCAACTCCTGCCTGTGGCTACCAGCGGCATCTGGTGGGCCACTGTGCGAAACAGGATGCTGGACTAGATGGGCCTTGGGCCTGATCCACCAGGGCTGTTCTTATGACCACCTGACTTTCCTGGTGTTTGGCAGTGCTGTGGAAGACGGCATCATCATGCCCGTGCTGCTTTACTGAGGATAGAATCCTCACGCCCTCAAAGTAAAGAAGAAGAGCCAGCTTCCCAGCTTCCGGAGGACAAACAGGAGAGCATGGGTGACAGCAGCAGTGTTCACAGACTGGGTGAACAACTGCTTTCTTCATGAGGTCCAGAGGTACCTTATAGCTAAGAACCTAGCCTTCAGAGTCCTCCTGGTATTGGACAACAACCCTGGCCACCCCGAGGCATTGCAGTTTGCACACCTGGACTTGCGGATCGCCTTCTTGCCACCTAACACCACCACGCGAATCCATCCCATTAATCAAGGTCGCATGGCAACCTTTCAATCATACTCCACACTGCACATCTTTGGGAAGCTGCTGGATATGATGAAGGCCAATCCCTTGTTGTTGGTCAGCAATTGCTGGAAGGGCTATAGCATTGCTGATTGCACTGAGAATATTGCAGCATTGCATTGCCAATCTTGCGCGTGCTGAGAGGAGATGCTGCTGGCAGCACCTGAGAGCAAAGAGATGCTGCAGGCAGTCTCTGAGAGTAAGTGTGAAGAGAAGGAGAAAAAGATGCTCCCCAAGTCCTTCACCACGCAGGGGGTCTCAGAGATTCTCCAGCTGGGATCCACTTGGCCCACTAATGGAGCAACTTGAGGTGGCAGCTGCAGGCAGCTTTGCAACCATACAAAGACACAGGGTGATGCAAAGCAAGGCAGTCCAGTATCACAACATAATTTCCAAAGGCTGCAAGTACAAGTTGAAGACAGATCATCCTGGAGAGAATCTATCTGTGTGGTCACTAAAAGTCGACACCGACTTGACGACACTTAATCAATCAATCAAGCACATCCACTGCCGTAGCTGAGTAGTGGCATTGGCCATCATCTATGGAAAGTGACACCAGCACATTTGTGGGCTTTGAGGAGGGTGATGGTGGTGATGTTGGGTTTGCCCCTGCAGGGCCTGTTTCAGCAGGGTGAACTAATTGTGCTGCAAACTCCAGCAGTGGAGTGAGGGAATTCCGCTGCGTCTTTGATTTCAGTTTTGCCGCCCAAGGCCACAGAATGGACTGCTGCTAACTCCTGTAGTGGAGTGAAGAAATTCCACTGTTTGTGCTTACTTAAACTGTCTCTGACACTGTGATGTCTCTAGAGTGCTGAACTTGAACGTGACCTGGCTCTGATGCCTCTTAAGTGCTGAACAAGGACTTTGCAGGGTGCGGAAACCACCCCTTGGGTGCATACGTGAACTTTTTTCCATGCTGGGATGCCAAACTGACAACCAATGAGGCCTGGGGTTCATGCTGCTATATGCTGGATGGCAACAGCAGGGCAAGGATTCTTTGATCTTACATCACAGCACTATATTACACTTTATGCATTCCCTGACGGGCTGCAGGCAGCTAGAGAGTGGGAGAGAGAATGTTGGGGGCAATATGCTAAATCATTGTAAACCGCTTAGAGAGCTCCGGCTATAGAGCGGTATATAAATGTAAGTGCTATTGCTATTGCTATACAAGGTGGCCAAGGCATACTGTGGTGCACTATCCTTTTTTCCCCAGCTCCCCCCACCCCAGTGTTTTGGAGATTTTTCAGGCCATTTTTGGAGACTCCAGAACCGAACCCCCAAATTCCCATTGACATAATGCTTTGTTATTCGTGGTTTTGCTATTCGCAGTTGTAGGTGCAGAACCTAACCTTCCCAAATAACGAGGTCCACCTGTATACATTTCCCAGCTACTGCAATGTAAGGTATGAATTAAGCACAGAAGGGGGGGGCACTCCATAATAGCTAGGAAAAGGATGCCCATGCATTTCTAGTAGACAGTTGAGTGGCATTTGGCTGAACTGCAAAGCTAGTATAAGACTTTAATGTGGAAACTTCTGGATATTCATTGGGAATCTCCTGGGCCTTCCCCCTTATTTTCCTAATTGGGGAACAAGATTAAGTCTCTTTGCCTTGGGAACTCCTACCTGTCAGCACTCTAACCTACATTCAGCCCTTTCCTCCAGGCTTGGTTCTAGCGAGCATGCCAGAAATTTGCACGTGCTCATGTCATTAAACTCAAGTCATATTTCTAGCAACTCTGTCATGATAGCAGCTGACCAGATGGCAAAGGAAAGTCTGCAGTCTGGCAGGTATGTATTCCAGGTATTAATAAAAAGAAACATAGTCAAGTATGTAGAGCTCACTCCACCACAAAGCCCATTTCCCTGATACTTTGGTGGCACCGTTTACTTTCAAATCACAGGTCACAAGAAAAAGGAAGACAAGAGGATAGGTAGATTATTTATTTTCATAGATTTTTATAAAAAATAATTATCAAATACAAAAAAAAGAAAGAAATAAAATAGCAGCAGCCTCAATTGTGAATAAAACCCTCCCTCAAAAGGGAGACAAGATGCTCTATGTTGTGAAAAGAGATCCCATGTTCCCATACCATAGAAGTAAGCTATTCACTAAAACGAATTTCTCCCCATGGCCTTCCTTTCACTCTGACTTCATTGTATAAGCCATCATGCAGTATGCAGAGCAGGGCAGTTCCTCACCTTTCAGCAGCACCTACCATAGGGGAGAAGGAGCTAGTTTTATGCTAGCAAGTGTGTTTTAGGCAAATTGGGAAACTGCCCATCACCCAGGTGGCTGAGGAGGGCTGCCAATCAGTAATGTTTACACATTTAAAGTCTGGAAGTCCCATAGCTCAGTGTCAGAATCTATACTGAGGTATCGTATGAAGCAACTGCTGGAGGTGTCAAAGACACAGCTGCTTTCTGCATGTGTGAACATGGGTCATAATTCTCCAATACATCAAATATACCCCAGTTCTAATTATGATATTCATAGATAACAATATCTGTTTTGCAGACATGAGACAAACTAGATAAAGGCAGTGCCCTAATCTTGGTGCTTTGGGAAACTTGTATATAAATAGAGCCATTGGAATTAAGTGGATTTTTAAAATTGTATTTTAAGACACTTTTTACACATGCCTAATCTGCACATACGTTCTATATCAGCAACAGAAGAATCAACCCAAAGTCAAAACTGATTTAATCCTTGCTTGGACATTTGATAAGGAAAAAAAAATCTTTGTGTGGTTTCAAGTTGGCCCACTAAAGCCAACTTCAGTTTAGTTTAGATATGCATCAAATCTGGAAGTGGCTTTGAATGTTACCTTGCTTCAAGAGGACAGGATACACAAGTTTGCAAGGATGCTTTCTGCTCTTCCACAATAGCATTTCAATCAAAACCTCCAGGTCTCCCACCTAGGAGATGCACAACTAGTCCTGCTTCAGTTTGCTGCATGGCTCCCACCCAGGAGAAGACAGGAAGACTGCCTTTTGTACATGACATTGGTGTACAGAGAGGGTAGGCTGGCAACTTATTGTGGGTGGGGATGAGAGGAGTTCTGGTTCAACAGTAGCTGGAATGCCAGAAGTTACCTACTCTTGGTGTAGAGGAACAGAAAGCAGCAGAATGTGTGCCATATGGTAGCATCTGAAGCCACTGTGGCTGACATGAGGAAAAGTACTCAAAGTCATCCCATTGAAATTAAAAGGACAAGTGAGATAACGTGTCCTTTTTAATGCCAATGGGACTACTTTTTGTAACTTCTGGTTGGTGCGAGGGTTTTGGGCACCCCCCACTGTAATGTACAGACTATAATTTTAACTGAATGTCGTGGGGTGCGCCAAAGTCATACTTAGTGGCTGGAAAGAAACTATACCTTTTTAAAGTCCATGAGACTGCCAATGCCACTCCCCACTGCTGTCCAACTCTGTGTGGAGTCCATACCCACTACACCCTTTGCCCCTCCTGCTCACCTGGACCATGCACATGCACGGCTGGTAGCCATTTGATGGGGTCTTATGGATTTTAAAAAGGTATAATCTCCTTCCTCACCACCACCCTTCCCCAGCCACCATGCAGAAAAGCAGCTATTCACGGCAGGGGTGGCGGCACCCACCCCACACCCCCAAGAACTGGCACCTCAGATGACCACCCCGGTCTACCCAGTAGACTGGCCGGCCCTACGTAATTTTCCCATCCATCGTCTGGATGTTTCTCCTCCCTATAGCTTCTCTGCAGACACTGAAATGATGTGCACAGGCAAGCTGGCAGTGTCAGCCATTAGGACCATTTTGTCTCTCAACAGCAGCATTATGGGCACAATGCGAAGTTTGTAAAAGGCTATGTTTCTCCAGATGACACTGCCACATTTAGCCAACTTCCTCTTGGAGTTTTGGCCACTCTGATAGGCTACAGTTCTGCTTATAGCTAAGAAAATGGTAGGGGAGCATTTTTCTTTATGTTTAGCAATTCATTCACATTGAATGTATTCCATTCCACGGCATCAAACTTAGGTTTGCAATTGACTGTACACTCAGCAGGGCACCACAACCAATCATGCCTCTCATCAGCGTATCTGTATGATCTAAATATGCACTTGCCTCATTCATATATTACATATTCAGGTGTACACAAAAATATCTTAAGTGTAAAGCAGCCCTTAAGAGAATCACCACTTTTATGTGTTTTTCAACAATGCAATTTCCAGTCTGCATACCTACAGGGTTATGTTGACAGGGTTTGGATTTTTTTTAACTGTAGGAAACAAGGAAGCGGGGGACCATGGCCAATCAGTGATACAGATGCCACAAATGGTACAGGTGATGCAAGTAAGTGGCATGCCTTGATAGGAGTGGGGAGCCTATATTGAGCCAGGCTAGAAAAGGACTGTACTCTTACAGCTAGATTTCCCTTTTATACATACAGTGGTTGACATAAGGAGCAAGAATGCACCAGTGCAGTGAGAGAGCAGCCTAACAGAACTTCCCAACTGCATTGGTGCAGCAAGGAAGTGGCAATTTTTGACACCCTCCCCTTCCGCACTTGGTGACATGCAGAAATATGTCCCTGAGGGTTGTACAGCCCATGGGAGACATATTTTCATGTGACACAGAGGGCTTCCTGGGGAAGGGGAGGGCATCAAAAATTGCCACTTTCCCACCTCAGTGGTCAGCCACTGATTTTAATCCATGTTAGTTAGTTCAGTTTAATCCACAGTAAGACCATGCAATCATATTTGTACACATTCCCAGAATCTAAGGGCCAAACTACATGTGCACTATAAAGGTGTGTTTCCAACTGGAAGTGCCTCATTTTTTGTCCAAAAAAGCCATGTGGGGGTGGGGTGGGGTAGAACCAGGTTGGGCCTGGGGCATGCAAGGAAGGTGAGGTTCAGTCTCTCCATGTGCCCTCTTCCCACCAAAAACCAGCCCAACGGAAGCAGCAGTTTGCCCCCGCAGCAGAAATCACGACTTGGCTATTTTCAACAAAGAAGGGGGAGGGGGAGACACTTGCAGTTGGAAGCTTGTCTGTACAACACAAATTAGCATGCATGTGTTGTTTGCCCCCCAAACAGGTCACATTTAAGTGCCAGTTTCCCTATTGCTCCATCCAAAGACCCAATCCCAATGGGAGAATCACATGAGGAATGCATTCATGTGGGAAGCACAACCACTTCAGAAACTGGATCTCACCTGATTCTGTCCATATGGCTCTCATTCCCACACACGATTCTTCCATTCCTATACTACTAGAGCACTATGGGGAAAAGCAATGGAAAGCAACTCCCACACTGCTACACAGAAGGTAGACATTGAATCTAAATCTCATCTCAAAAGGAATTTCAGTGTGTCTCTGTACTCCCTGTCTCAAAAGCTGAAGGTCCTAAAAAAGCCCAGAGCATCTCCTCCCTCTTCCTGCGCCCGTTTCTCAATAATAATAATAATAATAATAATAATAATAATAAAGAAGAAGAAGACACATTCATATCCACACTGCTGGATGCAGCAAGGAACCACAATCAAACATTCTGGGAGAATGGCCTAGATTGGAGTATCTGAAATGTATATGTATTTTTACTAGAATTACTGACTGCATTATGGAGGTACAGAGTAGTCTAGAACATTACTGTAGTATGATAAACTAGGCTGTGACCTGTGCTCTGTCTAAGGGTGGATCTTGATGTGAAGCCATTAAATGTTTCCCAGTTAAAAGTGATGTAGTGGCAACTGGCATTTGTAAGAGGATGCATACCCCTTTCCTCACCAGTCTTACCAATGGTAACCCCATGTTTGCCCCATACTATGCAGGACGGCAGTGAGTCTGTTGTGCTGCCTTGCAATACGATGAGGGCAGAAGATAATCCAGAGGCAGAAGAGGGCTTTTGTCCATTCTCTCCTGTAATTCCCTTCCCCCCCACACACCATTTTTTTCCTTCTCAGCAGGGCTAGACTGGGGGCACTTAGAGGGCGGTGGAATGTATGTGGGGAGGGTGCCGGGTTTTGAGCAGAATGGGTACTTAAGGGTGGGCGAATTCATTGCTGCCGTGTGTGGCTGGGCACAGGGGCATCCTGCAGGTGGGGCACAGTGGGAATATGCCCTGTGGGCCAGTCCAAGCCTGCCTCTCAAATAGTTCCAAAACTAGAAATAAGCTGCCTGAGAGGGGAAAAAGGCTCAGGGAGTGGTTTTTTTTGGGGGGGGAATTGATGGATGAAAGGAGGAGTATTCACCCCCCACACAATTGCCGCTTGCTCTTGGATCACCATCAACTGGGAAACATCTTAAACGAAACCTGTGCTCTAAATGCACTGTCTAAGGGTGGATGTTAATCAGTCTGCAGTGATTAGTCATTAATATTATTATTATGATATTATTATTAATATAATAATAATAGTATTAATATCAGTCATTAATATTTTTAATAATTTTAATGTAATCATTAATGTGCTGAAAATTTATCTCGGCCCCTGCCTACCAAGTCATGGTTGGTTCCGGCCCACCAGGGTATTTGACTTGTGCACCCCTGCATTAAACTATGTAAAGTGGATAGTACTGAAACACCTGTGGGTATCCCTCCTGCAAGATCCTGAATCCCCACTTGCCTGCAGTGAGTAAGAATAATCAACCAGGTAGGGGACTTTTAAGTTGCTTCTTTTTGGACACAAATCGTTAACATACACATGTATGGGGTGGAAGGCAAGGCTAGTAAAGGTTTTTGAAGGCGAATGTGGATTTATTTGCAAAAATCTGCCCTGATGCACAGCCCCTTAACAGCATGGGGTTTCAGCAGTGTTTCTACTGTAAACCTTGGTCTTTCTAGCACTGGGTATCTTTTAGGATTGATGGAGGGTGTGATGGGGGGCATCTCCTATTACACTGAAGTACCTATCTTGGGCCCAGTTTATATGATAAGCACAAGAAAGTAGTAACATTTCCTCCATTCTTCACCACTTCAGGCTTATATTCACTGCACATGGAGGGGAAACGTCAGGGGGAAGAGTAGGCTGAACTCTCTAATAGGATAGCTTTTGCAGCCTGATAGGCTATAGCCCAGAAAAAAAGTTACTACTTGATTCTGCTGTTCGTATAACTGGCCCTAGAAATTCCTCCACTGTAAGGGATTCCTTTCATTACCTGATCCCACTTTTCCCCAAATGTCCTATACTTCACAGCAGCACATGTTTCAGCTTAATAAACAGCAAATAAAAATATAATATAGATTTGTAATAAAATTATGCTTAAATATTTGCAGACAGATCACTTATCGTCCCCACCCCCTTGCTAAATCAAGCCATAGACAGTTGTGGGCGGGGGGAGCATATAGACAAAACTCAGAGCAAAAACAGAAGTAGGTGGCAATCCACTGATACAGTAATGCAATGAAGGCAGCCTAGAAGCCTGATCCAGAGTCAGTTTGCCAGTGGAGCTGTCGAGGCTATGGAACAGGCCCTTTGCTGCTTGTGTTTCATTTCTGATGGGAAGGAAGCCAAATTGGGGCCATAAGGGTGTTCATTCTCTCTCTTTCTTCCCACCCCCCAATATCTTTCAAACCCCCTTTCTTTACTGCGTTCCCTCTTCCTTATGCACCATGCCTTAAAGCACTAAGCCTCTGTGATGATGCTTCCTTTGAAGTCCTTTCCCTCAGCCCTTCCAGTTCCCATTGACACTCTCACAAGCTCTTGCAGCTTCCTCTAGTTCAGGCCTTGATAGCACAAGTTGTCCTGGCTGCTGTTACTGATTCTCTTCTGCTGCTGGATCCCGGCAGGTGCACTCATCCTGGTCACAACCATTAGGAAACAGGACCACCTGAAAGAATTTAAGAAGAAGATTGCTTAGGCACAGAGGCCTTGAGTTAATGAAGGGGCTCCTCCTCAGCACTCATTCAGTTTGTTCACATTATTTAAAGAATGCATCAACCACCTTCATAATAAAAACAACCCTGCTGGATCAAACCGAAGGCCTATCTAGTCCAGCATCCCATGTCACACAGTGGCCTACCAGATGCCTCTGGGAAGCCCCTAGGCAGGAGCTGAGGCCATGCCTGCTGTTGCTCCCCTGCAATGGTATTTAGAGGCATCTTGTCTCTTAGGCTGGAGGTGGCCTAAGCCCTCAGATAAATTCATGGAGGACAAGTCTATCACTGGCTGCTAGTCTAAGCCCCTTTTAAAGCCATCCAGGCTGTTAAACAGACAGTTTTCTAAGTGGAGGGAAGCAAAGATCTGTACTGCAACCAGTGCTTTTTATTCATAAATAAAAAGCCCTATCTAGAAGTTGGGGTAAGCAACAAGGTGGCCAAATTTGCAGATGACACTAAAGTATTTAGGGTAGTGAAGTTCAAAACAGATTGTGAGGAGCTCCAAAAGGATCTCTCCAAACTGGGGGAGTGGGTGACAAAATGGCAAATGCACTTCAGTGTAAGCAAGTGTAAAGTGATGCACATTGGGGCAAAAAAAACCGATTTCACATTTATGCTGATGGGGTCAGAGCTGTTGGTGACTGACCCGGACAGAGATCTTGGGGCTGTGGTGGGCAGCTCATTGAAAGTGTTGACACAATGTGCAGCAGCTGTGAGAGAGGCCAAATCCATGCTAGGGATCGCTTAGAGAGCTTCGGCTATAGAGCGGTATATAAATGTAAGTGCTATTGCTATTGCTATTAGGGATTGAACATAAAAATGCTATTATCATAATGCCCTTATACAAATCTATGGTGCAGCCATATTTGGAGTACTGAGTACAGTTCTGGCCACCATACCTCAGAAAGGACATTATAGAACTGGAGAAGGTGTAAAAGAGTGCACCTAAGATGATCAGGGGTCTAGAGTACCTTCCTTCTGAGACAATGTGACAACACTTGGGGGTTTCTAGCTTATTAATTAATTAATTAATTAATTAATACATTTCTATACTGCCCAAAATGCAAGTTCTCTGGGCAGTTTACAAAACAAGTTTACAAAACATTTAGAAAAAAAGACGACTGAGGGGAGATATAACAGAGGTCTTTAAAATTATACATGGTGTGAAGAGAGAGAAAATTTTCTCCCTCTTTCATAACACTAGAACTTGGGGTCATCCCATGAAACCTATTGCCAAGTTTCTGACAAAGGAAGTACTTCTGACAAAAGGAAGTACTTTCTCACACAATACAATTAACCTATGGAATTCTCTGCCACAAGATGTGACAGTCACAAGCCTTGATGGCTTTATTCTATTTATTTATTTAACATATTTTATGCTGCCAAAAACTTGTATCCCTTCTTAAAGGTTTCAATAAATTAATGGAGGACAAGTCTATCAATTGCTACTAGTCAGGGCTATAGCCACCTCCAGCCTCAGAGACAAGATGCCTCTAAATACCAGTTGCAGGGGAGCAACAGCAGGAGAGAGGGCATGTGAAAAAGCACCACCTTTTGGCAGTCCTAAATTTCTTAGCACTTTCATGGGATGACCCCTGGTTCTAGTGTTATGCAATATGGATAAAAGGTTACTCCCACCACACCGTGCATAATTTTATAGACCTCTATCATGTTTCCCATCAGTCATCTTTTTTTCTAAACTAAAAAGCCTCAGGTGTTGTAGCCTTGCCTCATAAGAAAGGGGCTCTAGATGCTTTTCCCCCCATCCCCAGCAGCTGTCCTATATAACAACAAAATACATAAAGCCAATATAATCAAACCATGTCATAAAATAGAGGCGAAACTCTTCAACAACACAATGTAAAACTGAACTTGTTCTCATTTGGAAAGCTGGACTAACAAGAAAAAAGATTCCCTGCCTTTTAATGGTAGACAGAGACCAATTTAGGACCGAGCAGCAAGTTATGCTTACCACACGGGAGCAGCCAACCAGGCTTTGCCTGCTGCTTTGTTCTGATGATTCCCCTGCTGACAATCAGTGAAAGCTGGAAGGGCTCTGAGTCACACGTGCAAAATTACATATCGCAAAATTGAGATGTCAAGGAAAGGCCAGAGCTAAGTCTAAAAACACTTTTCTCAGCATTAGTCTCTTTGCTATTTTACCCCCCATGGCAAAATTATTTCGTTGTGAGGAACTCTCCTCCCACTGCTGTTGCGTCTAGTGTGGCCTGTCAAAGACATCCTCTGAATCTTGTGGAGAGTCCCCAAACTTGTAGTGGACTCCTTTTGGAACATCTGGCAAGGAAACTTGCCACATGCTTGGAGGATCCACCTGGCAAATGCTACTAAAGGTTATAGTAGTCACCATGTAAAAATGGCTTCACTTTAAAAAAAAAAGTTATCTCCATATTTCATAAAGGTGTGTCATCGAGTCAGTGTCAACTCCTGGCACCCACAGAGCCCTGTGGTTGTCTTTGGTAGAATACAAGAGGGGTTTACCATTGCCATCTCCTGCGCAGTATGAGATGATGCCTTTCAGCATCTTCCCGTATCGCTGTTGCCTGATATAGGTCCCAGCGGGGATTCGAGCTGGCAACCTGTGGCTTGCTAATCAAGTCATTTCCCTGCTGCACCATCCTGTTTATTCCTTACATGACATCTGTAGACTCAGCAGCCCTACCCCAAAAGACTAGAGTGAGTCAAGTCGTGCTGCCTGGCACTTCAAAGTCTGGCTTCCTCAAAGAGTTCCCACAGCACAGTAGCAGAGCACATGGCTTACATGCAGTAAGTCCCTGATCAATTTGCCAGCATTGTCCATTAAGCTAAGGAAGACCTCTGCCTACACAGCCAGGCAAGACCATATCGGGCTAGGGTGATTCCGTTTTTGACAGCTTTATGTGTTCAGCATACCTAGAAGCAGGCACTGACACATCTGGCAAAAAAGTCATGCACGTACCCACTCCCAGATAGGTTTCTTGCTCAATATTATAGGAAGCTGCCAGGATGAATAAAACAGGCAAAGGAGCAGAGAAGGGGAGTTTGGAAGGCTTTCCTCTGCCTAGAGCTTTATACAAACCAGACTCAGTCCATGGAGCATTTGCTATTTTCTTGGCAGCTTTTCAGATCTTTTTAATCTGACCTGATGAAAGGGCCATGTGGGCTATTTGACCTTTGAGACAAACATTTTTTTTTTTCTGTCTTCAAATCAGTTCCAACAAAAAAGTGGGGGCTGATTGCAGATTTTGCAGGGATGTCCAGTGACTCTGCAGGGATAGAATGAGACATTCTTTTCACCTGTTTGGTTTGGTTGATGCAGAGAGGAAGCCTTGCCACTGCATTTCTCCACCCCCACCTCCCTTTGTCATGCAGCAAACTCCATCAGCAACACAAGAGTGATGAGTTGCATTCTATACCCTTTATCCCCAGGAGGAATAGGGCTCCACATAACCTCCACCTGAGGTGCAAATCAACATTCAACCAGTAGTCAAAGATCCACACTCCAAAGCTTAGAGATGTGCACAAATGGTTTTTTTATTCAATTTGTGCCCCAAACAAATCACCCCTGATTTGTTTTGTATCCAAATCTTCCCCCTCCAAATCACCCCAGATTCGATTTGTATTTGCTTTGATTCAATTTGGATTTGGACTGATTCAGACCACTTAACAAGGTCCTAGGGACACCTAATTTGGGTGGTGGGTAGGTCCCCATGGGTGCCACCTACCATCCAAATTTCAAGGCAGTGGGACACTTGGTTTATTTTTAATTTTTTTAAGAAAAGTTTTTACTTATTTTGAACATTTCTGCCATAGGAAACAATGGGGATTCAAAGTTGCCATATCCTAACCTTAACATGGATCCCCAGCTTTCATTTTAAAAAACCAAAAAACTAAGCTCTAGCCCTCGTAGAAGTGGAGCTATGGAGAAAAATGTGCAGTCATTATTTTTCAAGGGTTTGGCTTCTTTGGTGTATAATAACTTTTCCTCATAATGAATCCCTATGAGGATTCACTGCACACCTTCATTTCTTCTATTCATTTTGACTATTTGGACAGTGCCAACTGTCAACTGCCATGTGTCAACCACCACCACCACACACACACACACACACAGGGTACACATTGGTTTATTTTTTAGGTATTTTTGAAATGTTTAGATTTTTTGGTGTCTTCATTACACACCTTCATTCTTCTGTTCATTTTGACCCCACTGCTTTGCAGGTGGGGGTGGGGAATTAGTGGCATCCCATGTTCCAACTACCCTGCAACCCACAAGCCACTGGGTACTCAAGTTTATATTTTAGGAATTTTTGAGGTGTTTAGACTCTTTGGTGTGCAATGAATCCTCATAGGGATTCATTATGAGGAAAGGTTATTAGACACCAAAGAACCGAAACACTTGGAAAAAATCCTAGAACATAAACTGAGTAGTACCCCACTGCCTTGTGGGTGGGAGTGTAGTGTAGTTGGCACATGGCAGTTGACAGTTGGCAATGTCGAAAAGACAGTCAAAATGAATAGAAGAAATGAAGGTGTCTAATGAATCCTCATAGGGATTCATTGAGGGAAAGTTATGTACACCAAACAATCCAAACACTTGAAAAATAGTGAGCACACATTTTGCTCCATAACTCCACTTCTACAAGGGCTAGAGCTTAGCTTTTTTTTTTTTTTTTTTAAATTAAACCTGGGAATCTGGGGGAATATATAGGAAGGATCCGAATCTCGAATCAATTTGAATCAGGCATGATTTGATTTGTATCTGAATGTAGCCAATAGACCGCAGGGGTGATTGTCTCCAAATCACCCGAATCACCTACATAGGAACATAGGAAACTGCCATATACTGAGTCAGACCATTG
This sequence comes from Hemicordylus capensis, assembly GCF_027244095.1. Taxonomy (NCBI): domain Eukaryota; kingdom Metazoa; phylum Chordata; class Lepidosauria; order Squamata; family Cordylidae; genus Hemicordylus; species Hemicordylus capensis. The sequence goes on from NC_069660.1 coordinate 159,185,113, forward strand.
GTCTATCTAGCTCAGTATTGTCTTCACAGACTGGCAGCAGCTTCTCCAAGGTTGCAGGTCGCAATCTCTCTCAGCCCTATCTTGGAGAAGCCAGATTTGGGTACAGATCTATTTGTACCCAAATCAATTTGCACATCTCTACCAAAGCTTTTTTCTTTTTATTTCCTGTGTATGATGATAGGAAAAGTGATTCAAGATTCACAAGAAAGGGAAGAGAAGAACCAGACTCACACATCTCAGGAGTAAGGATTGTCTATCAGGGTATTTTTGTATAGATATCACAGCAGAGCTGGATACAAGCTCTACAGAAAATGACAGGAAGGGGTGGTGTAGCACTGGTATGTTAAAGAATGAATAGAATCTAACAAACTAGAAAACTGAAGTGGACCAGACTCTTCAGCAGAAACACTGTGCTGTTAATAAAGGTAAAGTGTGCCGTTAAGTCAGTGTCGACTCCTGGCGACCACAGAGCCCTGTGGTTGTCTTTGGTAGAATACAGAAGAGGTTTATCACTGCCTCCTCCCACGCACTATGAGATGATGCCTTTCAGCATCTTCCTATATCGCTGCTGCCTGATATAGGTACATTGTTTGGGAAACATACCAGCAACTGGCAACTTCTTGCTCCCTAGGCAAGTCATTTCCCGCTGCGCCATTAGGTGACCCCCCAAAAAAGTATTTTTAGGGTCATGTTATCACCCTCCTGAGCAAAATGCTGAGGGTGCCCCAGCACTGGAGATGGAAATCAAGGAGGCATCAAAAAAAGGGTAAAGTTTCTAATAACTGATGAGTTCAATTACTCTCACATAGACTGAGCAAGTTCACATTCAGGTAATGACAAAGAGGCCAAATTTCTAGATACCCTAAATGACTATGCCTTAGAATAGTTGGTCACGAAGCCAACCAAAGAAAAATGACACTGGCTGACATACTGAGAATCATTGATGGAAGAAAAGCCTGTGCTGCTCTGATACACTCCAAAGCATGCTGTGATGGCAGGCTGCTCCATGCCTACTGAGCACTGTGGAACTGTAGTTGCAACTGAGTAGCACTGTAACTGTGATTATATATTGCTTATTAGGTTACAGAGCAGCCTGCCTCCACAGCGACATGGGTGCACTTTAGCGTGTCTGCACTACTGTGAGGCATCTTTGGAGAGGAGAGCTGGTCTTGTGGTAGCAAGCATGACTTGTCCCCTTAGCTAAGCAGGGTCTGCCCTGGTTGCATATGAATGGGAGACTTGATGTGTGTGAGCACTGCAAGAGATTCCCCTCAGGGGATGGAGCCGCTCTGGGAAGAGCAGAAGGTTTCAAGTTCCCTCCCTGGCTTCTCCAAGGTAGGGCTGAGAGAGATTCCTTCCCGCAACCTTGGAGAAGCCGCTGCCAGTCTGTGAAGACAATACTGAGCTAGATAGACCAAGGGTCTGACTCAGTATATGGCAGCTTCCTATGTTCCACCTCTCTTCCATCAATGATTTCCTGCAATGTATGTCAGTGCCTGGACTTAACTCTGACTGATACTCAAGACCTTGGCAAGATGTCAGTGTTGTGGAACTGACAGGGAACAATGAGCATAATGCAGTCAAATTCAACGTATATGCAAGTGGAGAACTGCCAAGGAAGTTCAACATGGACACTTTTGAATTCAAAAGAGAAAACTTCTCAAAAATGAGAAGACTGGTGAAAAGAAAGCTGAAAGGGAAAAACAGGAGGGTCAATTCACTACAGAGCACATGAAATATATTTAAAACCACACAATAGAAGCTCAGAATATATACCCAAAAGAAGAAAAGGTACCACCAAGTCCAGGAGGATGCCAACATGGCTGACAAGTAGAGCCAAGTTATAAAAAGCAATTAGACCTTCAGAAAATGGAAGTCCTACCCAAACAAAGAAAACAAAAAGGAACACAAACTGTGGCAAAAGAAATGCAAGGAGACAATAAGGGATGTGAAAGAAGGATTTGAGGAACATGGCTAAAAGCTTCAAGGGGAATAACAACAACTTCTTTAAATACATCAGAAGCAGGGAAGCTGCCACAAAGGCAGTTGGACCATTAGATTACAAAGGAGTGAAAGGCTTCAGAAAGATAGGGAGATTGCAGAAAAGCTGGATGAGTCCTTTATATCTGTCTTCACTGTAGAGGATGCAGCACATATATCTGCACCTGAACTGAGCTTCTTAGAGAGGGAAGCTGAAGAACTGAGACAGATAGAGCAAACAAGAGATTATGTTCTAAGATCTCTTAAATAATGAACAAATCATCAGGGTAGATGGCATCTGCCCTAGAGTCAGGGGCATAACTACCATTAGGCAAGGGGAGGCAGTTGTCTTGGGGCCCCACTGCCTCGAGGGGCCCCCCAGAGGCACATCACATGACTCCCCACCCACCCGTGTTGCACCCCCTATGAATTATGTTGCGTCTCTTGGAGATCGGCAGGAGCAGAGAGTAAAAGAAACTCAATTCAATGTGAACTAGATATTCACCGTATTCATAATGGGGATGTGAGTGTGAGTGCACTATATATTGTGAAGTGTGTTTGTGTGTGTATATCAGCGGGGGGGGATTTTAAAATCTTGTCTCTGGGCCCCCTCCAACCTTGCTACGCCTCTGCCTAGAGTTCTTGAAAAACTCAGACATGAAATTGTTGATCTTATATATAGCAGAAAGATATAACTTGTCCCTACAATCAGACTCTATACCAGAGGACTGGAAGTAGCCAATGTAGCACAAATGTTCAAAAAGGGATCCAAGAGGATCCAGGAAATTACAGGCCAGTTAGCTTAACATCTGTTCTGGGTAAACTGATGAAAAGCATAATTAAAGAGAAAGTTGTTAAGCATAATAGAATAAAATGCCTTGCTAACATGCCTACTTTCAACTTTATATAGTATATAAATACCCACATTCCTCAAAACCCTGCCCCCTTTAAAACATAAAACCAAACAAGCAAAAAATAAAGCAAGAAAACAACAACAAAAAGCTCAGAATCACTCTGACCACTATTTTCTATCAAAACATATTTCAAAAGGTATACCATTCCAAGAATGGTTTCTAAATTACCTGGCACTTGTCATGCATTTTCCTCAAAGTACGTGTTTTTTTTTTTTTTAAAACAACAAGCAATGGGTGTTGTAGTCCAAAAACTAGGGTGGGGGGTGGGGTGGGGCTAAGTTGAGCAGGCCTGCTCTAGAGAAATTCCCATCCCTTGGAACATCCAAATATTGCTATAGAAGCTGTAAATTCAAAATCAGACTATGTTACTAAACATATTCTTTCAAACACCTAAATCTGGAAGATTTAGAACAGAAAGTTGCTTACTTGTAACTTTGGTTCTTCTAGTGGACATCTGTGGGCTCCTAAGGGGGTTAGATTTATATGTTTGTGCGTTTTATAGTTGCCCCTGAGGAAGGCCATTGGCTGGAATGCATTGGACTTATTAAAGGTTACAAGCATCTTGAGACTTGGTCACTTTGTTGTTGGTGCATAGTGGATGTTCCTGGGTTTCCACCGTTTTACTTGGAAGTGGGTCAGGCCCTGTTGAGCACTGAGAGTAGAACAGCCTTGCCAAATACATCGAGAGCATCATGTTGAATGAAAGAGAAGGGATTATTCTAGGTGGCTACCCTACAGATTGTGGAAAGTGGAATGAATCTGTCAAAGGCGGTGGAGGCAGCCATTGCCCTTGAGGAGAGTGCCCTGGGCAGCTCTGGAAAGGGCTTTTTAGCCAGCTGGTCACACAGTATGGCATCGATGATCCATCTGGACAGCTGTTGCATGAGTCAGTAGTCTGGATGAGGTTCAGCATATGTGATTAAAAGGAATCTTGTGTGACACAGTGTGTAGAAAGCAATCTTTGAACCAACTCTCATTCTTACCAGAAAATCTACTCTCAGAAGAGCACCTCAGAAACAACAAAACCCAGTGCCCCATGGACTTGTCATTTTAGAGGTGGTTGGCACCCTATGTGCACTGCACTATACCACACCCTGCTCTGGGCCACCCTGGTGCCCCCCAAGTGGAGTTATGGGGCTGCTGAAATTCCCCATTATTTCCTATGGTGGAAAAGCTTAAAGATTTGCAAACTTCAGAAATTCTTTAAAAATCACCCCTTTCATCAATTTCTTTGAAATCTGGGTGGTAGCAGGCACCCATTGAGGCACTACCACCTGATCCACTCTTCTGCCCCTAAAACCCCTTTTCTGCCCCAAAGACATGCCAACTTCAAAAATCTTTTTAAAATCACTCCTTTGCCCAATTCCTTTAAAATCTGGGTGGTAGCTTCCTTGCACCCATTGGGCACTCCCACCCACCACAACCCAATCGGGCCACCCTGGTCCGTCCCCCCCCCCCGGAGTTATAACTAAGGCTGCTGAAATCCCCATTATTCCCTATGGGAAAAAGTTTAAAGACGCGTAAACTTCAAATATTCTTTAAAAACCACACCTTTGCCCAATTTATTTGAAATTTGGATGGTAGCTTCCACCCATTGGGCACTACCATCCAACCCACTTTGGCTACAAAATGGAGGTCCAAAACTCTGAATTTTTCAGGTCCAAATCTGGGGTGATTTGTTTTGTATATGAATCTGGGCAGTTGAGGAGAGCGGTGATTTGTTTTGTCTACAAATCACCTGAATCAGCCAGATTTGCATACAAATCATTTTGTACCCGAATCGTTTCACACATCCCTACTAGTAATATATTTATTGTTTTATCTTTTAATAGCTAAAGAACTCCGATTATCCAAGAGATATGAAGAGTGTGGTGAATGATAAAGACCTGAGCGAAGAGCAGTCTAGCCACAACTATAATGGGGAGAATGAGGACGGAGTTCCTGCCTTAACAAGAGCAATAAATAACTATGGAAAAGTCTGATCAGACCTCCATGCATGCACGGAAGCCCAATAGTATCAGCTATAGTGATCACGCTGAAGAACTTAAAAATTCATAAAAGATGGATGGGGATGATGGGAGTTGTAGTTTGATTTACTTCCTTTTCTTTTCCCTTTGGACATACCTAAAAATCCTCTTGGCATTTCCCACCAGCCTCAGATCATCCTAAGTTTTAGCTTTCCTGACAATGTCCCTACAAGTTTATAGAAACAGTGTACGTTTCCATAGCGTACTTGGTATTTTTGCTTGGTGACCTGTCTTTCTTTTGATTTCTTCTGTGTGTCTTTTCATTTCATTTTCAGCTAATCACTAAGTGATTTGTGCAGCCACATTGGCTTTTTTAAACATGTGTCCCATTTCTCTCTCTGCTTGGAATAGTTTGTGATTGTGCCTTCTTCAGGAACTCTAACCCTTATTGGTTTCCTTTCCCTGTTAGTTTTTCTAGCCATGGAATCATACCTACTGTAGTGTGTTTCCAAACGTGTTAAAACCAGCATTCCTGAAATTCAAGGTAAAGGTTTGACTACGCTCAGTTTTTGTTTTCTATAAGATAATTTCAGCTTTACATGTCACATTACATGCAACACACGCAAGCTGCTGGGTAGGTTCACAGATGAATGGCCATAAGTTAATGATGGCAACGTGTGAACAGGTCATCACAGACACAAGAACACAGAGAGACTTTACATATTACCTTGTATCACCTCAAATTAGGAGTGTGAGTTGGCTTGACTCAAAGGGCTGATTGGACCTCCAAGAAGCTGCTACCAGCGGCACTTTTAAAGGTAAAAATTCACTTGCCTCCCACCTCAACTCATTTTAGCGAAGCCCCCTGCTCCCCCCTTTACTAGTAATCTTTACTAGAATCTTTACTGAACCTTGCCCGGCTCAAGTGTGCACAAAACTGAACTAGACCCAGTTTGACTTGAGTCCAGTTCAGTTAGGGCCAAACCGGGTTTTCCAGTTTTGTGCACACCTCTACCTCAAACACAGTGGGGTGTGTGTGATGATAGCAGGTGGGGGGGGGTGTGGCTGGAGGTAGAAAACAGACCAGCAAGGGTTGGGTTAATCACTCCCTAATGGATAAAAATAGCAACTATACCATCTGTGTAGACAAAAAGTATATTTCATCTCCATGTTTTGAATACCAGTTTTTCTCACCAGAAAACTATTTGCTTCACAAATAGTTAAGGCAATTGGATCTGTTCACCCATTCCACAGTGTACAACTTTCTGTCTGCCTTAGTGGCTAGTTTTGTAATCTGTTTGAGCAGTTACACTGCCTTAACTTGACAAGAATTTGATAAATATATCTAAGAAGTTTGTTCTCTATTGAATGGATGAGCAGATCCAGCTACTTTATTTGTGAAGCAATTTTCCATTGAAATTGTTGTTTTTTAGTTACACAGTTGATACTGTTGTTGTTTTTCCTGTATTTTTTTTACTGCTATTGAATTCTTTTCATTGCTTCTTAAAACTCCCTTGCATCTCATTCCTTCTGAGATGCAAATTGCCTCCTTCCGTGGATGCTTTGCAATGAAGGAGGAAAGATCAGCGCTTCATTACGCAGTACACAGTACACAGTAATGCAATGCAACATGTAATTTGCCCCAAAACATGTCTAAAACTAACTCCATATATACAACATTATATAAAGAATCCCAGTTCAGACCAGCAAACAACAGATGAAATTCAACATTGGTAAATGCAAAGTGATGAATGAAAGAATAACATTTTGTCTCATAGGGCTGGGCTGGAATGGCTGCCTCAATTTTGTCACCAAGATAGGAGGGGAGATTTTTGGTATTGGGAGTGAAATGGAGCCAGTGAGCTTACCATCAGTGTTCAGTTGTCATGTGTGTGTCAGGAGGCACTAGAATGAGTGCAGGAAATCGCCAATGTCCAGACTAAGGAAGCATTGCTGCTTTGTGAAATGTGGTGGCACTCCTGCTGGCTTCAACTCATTTAGCAGTAACAATCACATAATGGGTGTGCGTGTTAAATTTTGACAACCTTTCCTTCCACTGCAAGTGCTCTGTGACACATGAAAATATGCCTCTGAGGGTTGTGAAGCCTTCAGGGACATTTTTTTTCATGTGGTACAGCTTGCTTGCTTTTTTGGGAGGGGAAATTATAAAAATCTGTGCTCCCCGCCCCTGGTGTGAGTGCCAGTGCTGTGTAAATTTGGAACTCATCAGGAAATCACTACTTCTCACGTAGCAATGGTGCTTCCTTAGTGTGGATGTTAGCAATTGTCCTTACTCTGATTGGCTCCAGAACTATGCTACAAGATGACACATCATCATACAGCACCATTCTGAAGCCTTCTACAAAAAAGATGGTGGCAGCCAGGAGACCCCAGTGCACTGCTGTTGTCTGGTCTATGAAACTAGTGAGGTGGCAACAAAGTTGAATTGGGGACAACTTTGAGAAAACTCTCTGTGTTCTTTCCACTCCCATTATCCTCCAATTTCAAGTCGAAGGTTCTTTCAACTCAATATATAGTCTCTAAATGGCTGTTACTGCTTAAAGGGTTTATTTATTTATTTATTTACATTTTATATCTCGCTCTTCCTCCAAGGAGCCCATATTTAAGTTTCTCTTCCCAACAACACTGTGAACTAGGTTAGGCTGAGAGAGAAGTAACTGGCCCAGAGTCACCCAGCAAGTATCATGGCTGATGCTTAATGGGTTAAGGGTAAAGTGTGCTGTTGAGTCAGTGTCAACTCCTGGCAGATACAGAGCCCTGTGGTTGTCTTTAGTAGAATATAGGAGGGGTTTACCATTGCTGCCTCCTGCGCAGTGTGAGATGATGCCTTTCAGCATCTTCCTATATCGCTGCTGCCAGATATAGGTACCAGTGCAGATTCGAACCGGTAACCTCATGCTTGCTAGGCAAGTCATTTCCTGCTGCGCCATTAGGTGGCTTAAAGGGTTAAGGGAGGGCTCCCATAATCTCTTCTTAGTCCCACATCCACCCCAAATTCTAGTTTTAAAAGTCTGTGGTCAGCTATTTCACTGAGGAAAGAAGAATGGGTTGTGTGATTTTTGTTTATTCTGATGATATGCAGCAATTATTTTCTGTATGCACAACCTAGGTAAGATAAACTTCAAATGGAAAATAACATGTTAAAGCAGTATAGCAAATATATTTAAACAGTATATCTTTGCAATACTGTTTTAACTCCCGCCCCCCATTTGAAGTGTATCTTGTTCTTTTTTAATAAGGTCATCGGTATGGCTTGTTTTTATCAACCTTTTAATAGTTCTTTTTATAATTATTTCTTCATTGTTATATTTTACATGTTGTAGGCCCCTAAAGAAGAATTTTACTCGAAACATGTCGGGGTCTACTCTTTAGTAAACTGTACTGAACCATTCCCGTTGCCTTCCTTATAACCTGGGTGATGCCACCCATTCTGCCCATCAGCTACATAATTTGGATTAACAAGGCAAGCTGGTGCATATTTGGAGGACTAAATCTTGGTGACATTGATGGAATGATCTTAGTTCATTCCTCTAAGTTCAGGACCCCTTAGACTTTCAAACGGAAGCACATTCTAAATTGTATTCTGGGGGAACCTTGGCGATTGAGATTGTATGGAAGACAGTTCTGGTCTTTCCTCGAAACAACTGAGAGTAGCCCCTGACCAAAAGTTACAACACTCAAGACATATTGAGGTTGTGTCAATTATCTTCTCTGAACCCTGAGGTGTTGTTTCCTTTTGTTCATGTTTTATTCATTTGGTACCTCCTATTATTTCTTCCCTCTATGAGTTGGATAGCCAGTGTCTCACCTACCTTCCTGGAGGAGACTGTGGAGGAGCAACAGTCACCTCCATCATACTGACAATAGGCTCGGTTGTTGATGGTGTCACACCAGCCATCAGCTTCGAAAGGCTATAAAGAGAGAAAAGCAAGCACTCAGTGAATAGAAAGGGAGTAAAGAGGAGGACACTGCAAGAGCCAAGTGTTCTGTTGGATGCAATAAATTTATTGTGGCACAGGATTTTCATAGACAGAAGAAGTGACAGTCCCCAAGTCAGCTATATCAAAGACCTTTCATGAAAATGAGTATCAGCGTAAAATAATGTATAGAGAAAATACTGTACTAATTTGGAAATAGTATCAGACATTGAAAATACGCATAAATTATAAAAACGGGGCCAAATGGCCACAAGCAAATATAATTCAGTTTATCTAAATATGCTAGGTGTTCTTTAATATCCATTAGGAAGAAGATGACTTATATGGTATAAGGTCAAGTTCATGAGTAGTTTGGAGCTCAAATTCAATGAAATGACCATTTACTCCTCATATCACCCATTGCCTAATTCGTGGATTGCTATACATTTATTTTCAATGTTGCAATCTGGATAGTAGATGCAGTTCTGTCAGACTTTCTGACAAAACAGTGGTACACATGCTGGATTATTGCAGTGCACTCTATATGGGGCTGCCCTTGTGTGTAGTTGGGAAACTACAATTGGTACGGAATATGGCAGCCAAGGTTGGTCTCTGGGTCATCTAGGAGAGACCATATTACTCCCATTTTGAATGATCTACACTGGCTGCTGCTAAGTTTCCAGGCAAAATACAAGGTGCTGGTTATAACCTATAAAGCTCTAAATGGCTTGGGCCCTGGGTATTTAAGAGAACATCTTCTTCATTATGAACCCCACCGCCCATTGAAATAATCAGGAGAGGTCCATCTGCAGTTGCCACCGGCTCGTTTGGTGGCAACTTGGGGACGGGCCTCCTCAGCTGCGGCCCTCAAGCATTGGAAGATGCCCCCTGCTGAAATAAGAGCCTCCCATCTCTGACAACTTTTTTAAAGGCTATAAAGACACATCTATTCACCCAGGCTTTTAACTAAATATTGTTTTAATAGTTTTAACATTGTTTAAAATGTTTTAAGGTTTGAATTGTTGTAGTGTTTTAACTTTTGCTGTATCATTTACTTTGTTTTAACTGGTGTTTTAATTTTTGTTATTTATTTTAACTAATGTTTTAAGTTTTTCTGTTTGTTTTGTTGTAAACCGCCCAAAGACGTGAGTTTGGGGCAGTATAAAAATATGTTAAATAAAATAATAATAAAAAGTGAATGATCTCCAAGGTATATAAACTGGACTTTGAATGAATGCAACAAATGCTTCCCAATAACGCTGGTGCCACAGGAGGGGTAGGATGTCCCTCTATTCCATTAAAACCCATGCCCATCCATTTACAGATCAACATTAGCACTATTCACATATTATGTTCAACACTCATATAATCTGTGTACAGTGTGACACTCATACAACTTGTGTACAACCAGGTACAGATCCATACGCAGTTACAATTATTCACCTTATGTTGAAGTTCCAATCTATAACATGTATTTGAGGGAACTGTACCCAGGATCACTTTTTAAATGAATGCAGGTATAGTCATTCATACTAGGAATGTGCATGGAACGTGATTTGCGTTCTGTTCTGAGCTCGGAATGGAACACAAATGTCTGGAACATTCCATCGGAACAACTGGTTGAGCTGTTTTTTCCAATGGAACAAACTTGGAATGTTTCGAATGTTCTGAGCACCATTTTGGAGGCATGTTTTTCCCTTGCTGACTGGTTTTGGCATTGGCTTCCATCTGGCTTGCAATCTCCTTGCTCAGCTTGTTATCACAAGCCTGTCAGAAGCCAGTGCCAAAACCTTTCAGCAAGGGGGAAACATGCCTCCAAAATGGCACTTGGAACACTCGAAACATTCCAACTCGGAACAGGGTCGTTCCATTCAGAGTTTGAAACAGGCCCTTCCTTTGAAAGACTGTTTTGAGTCAGAATGTTCTGAGATCAAAACATTCTGCACATCCTAATTCACACTTGTGAGGCTTTCCCCCTTACTCCCTCCCGTAACTGGGGTCCAACGTGCCTCAGGAGGGTGGGGAGGGTTTTTTTGGTCACCCTAACTCTCCTCCACCTGACAAGGAGAGAGAATGCCCTGCTCTTCACCAGGAGCCTCTAAGGAGGAAGGATGCCACCTTCCATCTCCACTGGCCACCTCCTCATTGGCCGTGGGCCTATTAAATAGTTCCTCACAGGAAGGACATTCAGCTGCCTCCCATCCTGCCCCCTCCCCTGATGCCTGATTATTGCCCCCTCCTATCCCTCTTGTGGCTGCCGAGACTGCCGTGCTCCTGGGCCCTGCCCCTTCACCTGATACCACAGCAGAGAGGTTGGGGTCGCTCTCTTCTCACCACAGCCAGGTGGTGGCCCACTGGGCCATTTCCACCCAGCCATGGGCAGCCTTCCACAACCTCCTGGGATGGGTCGTCATCCCCTGATGGGGTCAGGCTCATCTATGTCAGCGCCCATATCCCTGTCCAGCCGGGTAAGTATCCCATGCAGCCAGGAGCCGAAGGCAGGGCCCACAACACAAAAACATGTACAGGCATCTGAACGCAGGTACAACATGATGTTTGATTAGGGCTCTGCACACCTCAGTCCCCAAAGCTGAAAACAAGGCACAGAGCAAAAAGGATACCACCACATCCTTACTCATAATGCTGCAATAAACCTTCATAGTTAGTTTTAACAGAACTTGCTTGTCTTTAAAAGAGAAGGAAAGAACACTGTGCCTTGTAACACTGTTTCAGGATGCAAGGTCACCACTAACTTGGCATCATGGTAGGGAACAGTATCACCTACCAACTGGCTTGCCAAAGCACAGCAGACCAAGATGATAAACAATGTAACTAAAGAGGGATTATTTGGGGCCACTTTCTTTCTTACAGAATTCCATGTGGCAGGGTTTCTTCCCCTGTCCATATCATGACTCACTGGCAAACCAAAAATCCACTTTTTATTTAGTTGCCATATAATTATTGCAAACAATTGTCTGTTGCCCCGGATGCTTTGGTCTAAAATGACTTCCAGATCAGCATCTGTGGAAAGGAGGTGCTAGGGTGGGGAGAAGAACATTGATCCTCACAGTATATACATATGACCGCGAATTACTCCCCTCCCAACCACCCTGAGCTGCCAAAAATATACCCAAGCCGAAACAAACACAGGCTCCTATGACAACCTTGGGGGAAACATGACAGCTCATGCTAAAAAATAAAGCCTGGCTAATTGGAATGAATGTTTATAAAAGTCTAAAGCATGCTAGAGAGGAACCATTCCAATTTGTTTAAAACAACAGTCAACACTCAGCTGTTGCTGGTACAAATGTGAACTACCCTACAGTGGAAGAATCACTTTAAGTGGTAACGTATAACCTATTCCCTCCAATATGCTGGGATGCTAGATTCTCCTGGGACTTTTACACACAGCAAGCTTCACCACAAATTTCCTGGGAGGCTTTACTCAAAGTTGCCCCCAAAATCTGATGCAAAAAGTGGTTTCTTTTTTACCCTGGAAATAAACCAGGCTACACTCTAACGCATAGTGAAAAACCGAATTGAGTGTGAAATGCTCCCCGATAACTCGCAGGCACTTCGGGGTAAATCTGGCCGACATGTGAACGCACCCCCTCCATTCCGGAGGAGACGCAAGTTAAGGGGCTTTAAAAGCCCCATGTGTCAAACTTCCTGCTAGATCTTCTAGCAGTAAAGTATAAAACAAAAACACAATTAACATCAAATTACCATGGGCACAATGCAACTTCTTCAGAGGCAACATGATGTTAGTACACTTTATGTTGTTTTCGTTACTTGACTACTAGGTGAATCCCAAGTGAATCAGTATTAATGGGACAGTAGGTCCCATCTTTTAGTAGGTCCTACCCAAAGTTATTGCCCTACTTCATTCATTCATTCATTCAATTTCTATACCACCCTTCCAAAAATGGCTCAGGGCGGTTTGCACAGAAAAACAAACAAACAAACAAACAAACAAACAAGATGGATCCCTGTCCCCAAAGGGCTCACAATTAAAAAAAAAACATAAGATAGGCATCAGCAACAGACACTGGAGATACTGTGCTGGGGGTGGATAGGGCCAATTACTCTCCACCTGCTAAATAAAATCACCACATTAAAAGGTGCCTCTTTGCCAAGTTAGCAGGGGTTTAGCTTGTGAATATTTTCCTAATGGATCCACACAGCTACCCTACAATGTTTATCAAACAAGGCATCCTTCTACACTTCCTACAAAGACAGCCCGAGTAAATAGTAGTTCCTCCACTTGTTTGCAGTGAGAGCGAAATGCCTCCAGGGGAGAAGCTAGAGAAATAATTGAAAGCTGAATAAGAATGGGTTCCTGTTTTTCAGGCTTTGATGTGCTACAGATGTGCTTGTTATCTGTGGGCAAGTGTGCTAGGAAACATGTGTGAGAGAAAACTTGTAACTTTTGTGGATGTGTGGGCAAGGCTGATAATCATTTTCAGTATGAAATGTGGGAAAGTGAGGTAAACATGGACCTTAAGATCTGCTAAGATCTTGTTACTATGAGCCACCTTAAAGTTACCTTTCTCCCCTGCAGAAACAGATATTTCCTAAGGTCCTTACATGCCTCCATGCATTACACAAGTAATAATCTTCCAGGTCATGGGTGCAGATCCAGCTTGGTCTATTACACTGTCCCTTTTGACTAGTAATTGTGCCACAGATGAATGGTCAAGGACATTTCAGAAGGGCATCTTTAAACAAGCTCTGCTAAGCATAGTCTGGGAGGGTCTACATGCAGCTCCTGCCCATTCTTAGGAAAGTCAGAAAGCAACAAGGATTTGCTCTGATGCAGTAAATACCAGCTCTCACCACATGATGGTGCATTCAGACAATATAATGACAGCATAAAAGTGATGTGGTAAGGATTCCACCTAGCAGCTTTACCAACAAAGTTTCACTTTTTTCATACTGACAAATGATCCTGTAAACACAACAATAGGATTGCTGTCTTTAACCTTAGAATTCCATAGACAAACTTAATGACCTATGAAGAGCTGAAAACAGAAAAAGTGCCCCTAAACATTCCATGCGGCCCTTGTCATATTATGCACTTAGCACATACAACAGCCCATACGCATGCAGCATCAGCATACCAGTGGTATTTCTACTGGGATGATGCCACCAATCACAAATGTGAGGTCAGTGCACAAGGTAAATGCATTTAACCCTGCTTACTGTGCTAAGAGGCAACTTTTAAAGTGGTGATTCTCCTATTTAGCAGGGAGAGAACAACTGTCTCTATCCAAGTCCTGCACAGCATCCCTCCAGTGGCTGTTGCTGGGGTCTACCTCCAAGCTTGATCATCTCCAGGGAGCTGTGGCACCTAGACCAGGCTATTCAGAACTAGAATTATTTAATAGGGATGTGCATCGATTTGCTTCGGCACCATCCCAAGGGCAGTGAGGGGTTCCCTTTAGACGAGGTGAGCAGATTGTACCTGCCCCTCCTGGAAGCCTCCTCTGCTCCATCGCAGTGCTGCTCTCAGAAAAGGATCCCCTTGAAAGCTGCAGCCTTTGCCGCTGTCTCCTTTAAACCGCCCCACTGCGGCAACGGAATGCTTTCCTCAGCATCCCTTGCGCGGCATCAACACACACATTTATTAATTATTTTATTTGTTTGCTTGTTTATTTGATTTCTATACTGCCTTTCCAAAAATGGCTCAGGGCAGTTTACAATAAAACAAACCAAAATAAATTAACGATTAAAATCAAAAACTGTAAAAACAACATAAAATCATTGTTAAAACAATTAAAACAGTTCGTAAAACCCTGAAAACCAGGCCGAACCTTTACGATTTAAAAACAGTTTAGAAACCATAGAAGACCAGGCTACCCTGAAGGCAAATAATGAGCTCAGAGTATGGATTTCTGCCGGGAGTGCATTCCACAGCCCAGGGGCATCTACAGAGAAGGCCCGCCTCTGAGTTGCCACTAGGTGTGCTGGTGGTAACTGAAGACGGACCTCCTCAGATGACCTTAACGTGTGGTGGGGATCATGCAGAAGAAGGCGCTCTCTAAGGCATCAAATGGCATTGATGCATGCGCAGACGCCATTTGCGTGCCAATGCTGCACAAGGGATGCTGGGGGAAGCATCCCATCACTGTGGTGGGGCGGTTTAAAGGAGACAGCGGCACAGGCTGCCACTTTCAAGGAGATGCTTTTCTGAGAACAGTGCCACAATGAAGCGGCAGAGGTTTCCAGGAGGGGCAGGCACAACCTGCCCTCCTCCTCTTAAGGAAACCCCTCGCCCTGCACCAAAACGTTTTGGCTGCAGGGAGCCGAATCATTTCAGCGCCTCCTCAAAGCGGCGCCAAAATGATTCAGGCACATCCCTATGATTTAATAAAATTTCTCCAGGCAGTCTTATAAAGAGGATAAAAGAGAATCCCCTTTTATCATCTCCCTCTACAATGTCTATCATTAAGTCTGATGATTTCGTCAAATGTCCATTGTTTGGCTCCCAAATTTTTGGGCTCCTAGATCTAAAGAAAGCTTGTCAAGGCCAGGCCTACCTTAGATTTCTTTTTAGATTGTGAGTCCCTTGGGGACAGGGAACCATTGTGGTTTTTTTCTGTGTAATTTACTTTGTTTTTTTTGGGGGGGGGGGTGAAAAGTGGTACATAAATATTCAATATTAATATTAATATTATTTTTTAAAAACATGATCTGGAGGGATGACATCATCATCATCATCATCATCATCATCATCATCATCATCATCATCTATTTATTTAAACTATTTAAACTATTTATACCCCGCCCCTCCAGTGCAATACTGCTCGGGGCGGCTTACAACAATAACATAGACACAGATACAAGTAATAAAATTAGATTTTTTTAAAAGTCAGATTAAAAACTATTATTAGGTTCAAATTAAAACTATAAATTATAAAAAGCTAAAGAAGCTAAAGAACCTACCAGATATAACAAAATAATAATATTAAAAAGCCTCCTTAAAAAGGTGTGATATGTGTAACGCTTTCAAAATAATTTCCGCATGGCCATGTAACATATAAATAGGGAATTATTCCTTCATGTAGATAGGGAAAACAGCTATACAAGTTGTTTTTATGTGGTAAAGCCTCAGAAATAGGGATGTGCAGAACGTTCTGAGGTTGGAATGTTCTGCACTCGAAATGGGCCATTTTGGGTGTTCCAAGCTCAAAACAGAATACCCTTCAAATGAAAGGCCTGTTCTGAGCTCAGAACAGTCCATTTTGAGTCAGAATGTTCCGAGCGTTCTGAGCGCCATTTGGGAATCCAAAATGGTGCTCTTCTGACCTCTGTGCACACATGACGGCTATTTGCACGGTCAGTAATGGAAATGGCCACACATGTGCACAGAGGCCAGAAGAGCGCCATCTTGGATTCCCAAAATGGTGCTTGGAATGTTCCGTCTTGCAACGGGTTGTTCCATTGGAACAACCCACTCAACCGGTTGTCCCGACAGAACATTCAGCAGATTTAGTGTTCCGTTCCGAACTTGGAACAGAACACTAAATCTGTTTCACGCACATGCCTACTCTGAAACAGAGCTCTGACAACCATGAGCATTCCAAGACCTCACAAAACAAAGTTATTGTAATGTTCAGAGTTTAGCTTCACTGATGGAAGGGAACGATGTCTATCTGGCTGGAATTAAAATTTTATACAGACACTAGTAGCTTTGCAGAGCAGGTTGTGATCTAGAAGTACAGTCCAGGAGATAGGGAAGCTATGAGTCTAGCCAGGAGGCAAGACAGCTGAAGAAAAGGCTTTTCTTCAGCCACCTTGCCTCCTGGATGCTTGAATCGTAGCAAAAAGATAAAGAATATACAATGGAATGAGAAAGAGGAAACTAAGGGAAGCTTAGGTGGAAGTTTGAGGAAAAGACCACAAAAGACTGAGGCAATTCCTTGGCTAAAGTGTTACAATATTGCACTGTGCCTCTACGAGAGCACATTTCTCTCCCACCCACCCACCCACCCACCCCCTCACACACACACACACACACACACACACACACACACACACACACACTGGTGAGGCAAAAAGCCCAGCATTTCTTGGCTGCCTCTGACTGCCCATTGGAAGATGACTGGAAATGCAGACTGTGGGAGGAAACGGCCATGTTCATTGTTTGAATTCAATATTTTTCTTGGCCATTCAACAGTTGCAGAATGCCATTTGTTTTATCCTTTGCTTCCCACCTACCCTCTTTTCACTGTTTCTTTCTTAAGATACACAAGGGGAAACAAACTTGGAAAAACACAGAAGGCAAGACCACTACATATTGTGCCAAGACTACAGTACTGGGCATATATCTTAACATAACATGGAGAGACTTCAGGGGATGAAGGTAACACTGGGGTCTCAGGTGTGCCCCTATAGACTGGTATTCTGAGAAGAACACTAGGATCACAGTCATGATTGTGACCTACATGAAACTTCTATAGTTGGTGTGCTTTATGCAATAGGACAGGCTTTCAAAATAGCCCATGAACTGACATCTTTCAGATACCATGCCTTCTTGGAAACCCGACTACATAGGGTTTCAAAGGACAAATCATTATCCAGTGGTGGCCCACCATGAGTTAAGGTGAGGTGACCGCCATTAAGGCTGACAGAATGGCAGACAGTCAGAACTGACCTATGGGGCACAATCCACCAGGATGTTTTGCACAAACTGAGGCTGTTCTCACAAGCAGACCATGAGTTAAGGTGAGGTGACCGCCATTAAGGCTGACAGAATGGCAGACAGTCAGAACTGACCTATGGGGCACAATCCACCAGGATGTTTTGCACAAACTGAGGCTGTTCTCAGAAGCAGACAAGCCCAGGCTTGGCTGCCCATGAGAACCGGCGGGAGCCAAGCAACACCTTGCCGGCAAACCCACCTAGGGAGCCCACCTCTAAAAAGAGGTTAAGGGAGTGAGTGCTCCCTTAACCCCTTTTACCTGATTGTGTGCCAGCGCTGGCTGCTTTGAGCTGGTGCTGAAGCACTAACAGGCGCCCAACCATTGCTGGGGGAATCCCCACAAGGCACACTGCACTCGTGTGGTGCATTGTGGGATCTCCGGGGGCTGGGATGCATCTTCAGGAGCTCAGCACTACTGGTACGCAACGCTGCTCATCTGGGAGTGCAGTTCGCACTCCCAACAGAACAACTCAGCCGGGGGGGGAGGTGAGTTGAAAGCAGCCTCCCCCCACCCGCCCACTTTCAGCGATCATGCATATCACCCCACTATGTTGAAATGAAGGGATTTCAGTAGGGTTTGGGCAAGAGGGGTTCCCAATGGATGGTGGGTTTCCTAGTAATTAATTAGAGTGGTGGTAGTACTATCATCAGGCACCAAAATGTGTGTCTCATAAGATCACAGATCAGAGTCATGACCGTGACCTACAGTAAACCTCTTAGGCTAGCCCTGTCATTATCCACTGGCCTATGTTTTCTTCAGGAGTTATTTTGATATTCAAATGCAAAGACAAAGCTATAAGAGCCACCTTGCTGGCTTAGACCAAAGGCCCATCAAATCCAGGATTCATTTCAATGGTGGTTGAGCCCCAAGCAGATTCTGCGGACTCACAAGGAGGGCATGGAAAAAGCAGCCCTCCCCTTCTGTATTCAGAGATATGCTACCTCTCAACATGGAGGTTTCATCTCATTATCATGGGTATTGATAGATGGAGCCTCCTTGAAATTGACAAAAGCTGTTTTAAAGTAATCTGTGTTAGGTTAGTGGCCATTGTCATTTCTTGCAATATATCCTCTAATATAGTTAGAGGGCTAGAGGCCATCTCCAGCCTCAAAGGCAGGATACCTCTGAGTACCAGTTGCAGGGGAGTAACAGCAGGAGAGAGGACATGCCCTCAACTCCTGCCTGTGGCTTCCAGCGGCATCTGGTGGGCCACTGTGCGAAACAGGATGCTGGACTAGATGGGCCTTGGGCCTGATCCAGCAGGGCTGTTCTTATGTTCTTATCCCGTAAGTTAAGTGCATATTGTCTGAAGAAGTAATTTCTTTGGAACATAGTGCCAGTCAATTCCATACTGCCATCTGGGAATGAGAGCCATAGGGCTTGCACAGACCCTCCAAGGCCCTGACCACGCCTCCTTGTGCATGATATGTGCAAGGGGCATCATTAGTGTGCATGCAATGCATGCACCCAGCAGGGCTCCTGGGGACAGGGGCAAACACAAGCCCCCATTCCCCTTGCTGCATCTCTGTCTCCTAGTTACTAGTCTCCCAGCTACCAGCCATGGGCTGATATGTAGAATTCATTAGCTGGGACTAATTATTGTAAACACCTCTTTTGGTGGACATTTAAATCTTCACAACCATCCTGTGAGGTAGGTGAGTTTCAGTGGTTCAGGTATTTGCAACCACATCTCCAACATCCTAACTCAACACACTAGCCAAGTAAGCCACTGCAGTTGTTGCTATCACTCATCTGTAAAACTGGTACATCAGTGATCTTCCTCACAAGGCTATAGTGATAAGATGAATGAAGCAAGGGTGGTAGTTTCAATATATTTTCCAGCCTTGGTCCTTTGAGCTAGGGTGGGAAGGGAAGGGAAGGGAAAGGAAAGGAACCTGGTTTGGACTTTGTAATCTTATATCTATTTCCAAAAGAGCTGGAAATGTTATGATCCCTATGGACACATAACTAGAGCACCTGCGGGCAAGAGGGAGGTACCAGCAGACTCAAGGTGACCTGCAGATACATCGGTTTCTCAAATCTCTAGAGCGAGGAGGAACATAAGGGGGTTAAAAAAAAACCCTAGCCAAAACTGCACCTATTTAATTCAATGGAGCAGTATGTTTGTGGATACAGACGGCACTTAACAGACAACCAGGTGGGAGGAGCAAATAGAACTCAGTGATGACAACAAAGGGAAAGAGTGTTTGAACAAAGAGAGAGAAATTTCTCAGCTTGAAGAATACTCCCTCAAGACAGTCACAACCACTTCTGCTTCTGAGGGCAAAAAGTGTTTAAAACACTTTAGTTTTCTCACCAGGCATTTCATGGCTTTCTGTTTATGAGAGGGAAAGGGTTTGGCACATTTAAGCTCTTAGTGTAGGGGGTTCACCATGCCCCACAAAATAACATAATAGCAACTTTATGTGTGTGGACTCTCCTAAGAAACAGAGAGGGAAGTTGGGCACTGAATGTGTTAATCTGCTGATCATTGTGCATGCACATGCACAAACACAGTCACACAATAAACAACATTCATAATTTATGAGGAATTCATCAATCATCAACCTATTTCACAGCAAATATTGATGAAAACATTAAACTGACCAGCTTATAAACCTCACCAGCCATTAACTCTTAAAACTAAGGCTGGATGAAAAGGAGCTAGGACTGAGCAATAGTGCCCCCCACCACCCACCCCCCCAAAAACAGAAAGAATAGTATTTGCATATGGTCAGACCCTACTTAGAGTCTTTGTTGCTATTTTTTTCCTTTTTTCACTATGCTCCGTCACAGGCTCAAGTAACACATGCACACCAGAAATACACTACGACATTTGGCTGCTGGTCCATTGTTGTATTAAATAAACTGGAGTGCAAACAAGATAAGAAAGCAGAATGGATTCATTTTGGCAGGTCCTTAAGTTAAGGCTGTTCTGCATACAATGGCTGGTAGGGCTCCCTCCCCAAAGCAAATTCCCTCTGCCTGCCAGTCAAGTGGCTTTGTGTGTGTAAGGAAACACCAATGCTTTCTATCTAGACAACAAAAACCTGTAATTTGGTTCCTGGTGAGGATTATCTGCAAACAGGTCCAGTGACTGGGAATTTTGTGGACTTCCAGATATAGCTGTCATTTGGTAGCATATCAAAGTAAGCAGAGATTTTCAAATAGCACTCTCGTTTTCTAACAATCCCATGTATCGAGCCCTTGTGCATGATAAAAAATAGACTGTATATTTAAAATATTTATTGTTCCAATTTTGTACCTTACTTAAATAATTCTTTCAATTGGTTGATGTCTCTGGTGTTTTTCACCTTTTGGGTTACAGTTCTATCTGGACAACACCAGGCTGAATTGCTACCCACAGCAGCCTGCCTTTTTAAATCTCTTGCCAAGCCAACATTTGCTTAAGTATGCTAGAGGATAGAATGGGTTATGGAAAACAAGCCCCAAAGCCACAAGGGCCTCCTGACCCATTTTGTATCTGGTTTCTGCCAAGCTTATATTACAGATCCTGAGCAGGGAGTAAAAACCATGGTGAAGGATGGAGGCGTTTAAGTACTTTGAGTGCTGGCTCAGCTGAGACGCTTTTTGTTTAGCAGGAGGCAGCAATTCCACTTCAGGTGAGCATTTTAAAATGCTAACCCACCCTTTCTGCCTATCTGGCTTTTGACACACAAAAAGGACACTGTTCAAGACAATGTAGGAAGTAGGGAATCACAGGAAGGGTGGGGGGAAGCAGAAGAGAAAAAGAGATGATAGAAAGGAAGAGACAGGAGAATAACAAGAAAATGAAGTAGGAGAAAGAAAGATTAATGCAAACAGTGTATTGGATCCATTGGGGGACTACAATGATGGAAGTAAACAAGCTGCTGCTTCTACACTGTAAAATGGTGGGATGAAATGATTTGCAGCAAAGATGCAGCACGTGGGAACGGATTCTTAACCCTTCTCCTACTCACTCATTTTCCTCGATAGCCCTCCCCCAAGCTGCTTTCCCCCTCTTTGAGTGGTAAACACAAGTCTGGAAATGCCAGCTGTTGCAAGGGGAAAGAGGCAGGTGGAGGAAAAGTTAAGCATCGTCTGCCTGTCCTGTGTCTCAATTGGAAGACTACTCTGTGAAGAGCAGACACAGCTGAGGAGGTGAGCAAGCTTTTGTAAACATCTAGCCTTTCCCCCCTTCAAACTAACAGGAAGAGGGGAGATTTTTAGGAGCTGGTTTCTCTTTAAGGAACAAGTGTGTGTGTGTGTGTGTGTGTGTGTTTGTGTGTGTGTGTGTGTGTGTGTGTGAGAGAGAGAGAGAGAGAGAGAGAGAGATGTGCCAGGGCTAGCAAACTCCCTTGTTTTAGTTTGCCCCTGCCTGGAGGAAGTGGAGCCAGCTAGGGCGGGGAGAGGCCCCACATTCCTTTGACATTCCTTTAAATCACAACCTGTGTCTCAGTTGGAAGACTACTCTCTACATAAGAGGTGAAGGGCCAAGAGCATAGCAAACAGAGCATAGCAGACAGGGATAGCAAACAGGATGTGGGAGTTTTGCAGGAAGTGTGCAGGGGAGCCTGAAATAAGCCCCAGTGATCACAAGGAACCTGGTGGAGAAGAGAACGTAAGTACAAATCCCTCCCTCATATCCCTCATATTCTTGGGAAAGGCTGTTTGGACTGTTAAATAGCTGACCATTACAGCTGAGACCTATCCTTCTAATAAACTTTCACTAAATACTGTAAACAGCAAACAAAAAAAGTATGAAGATAGAAAACCAGCAGGGGAGGGGGCACTTCCCAGTGTATTGCACAGAGTGCCACATGTATGTTTATTTGCCCCATGGGCAGAAGTCATGGGAGTGCGCGCAGTGCAAGGAACTCCTGGTTCTCAGGGAACAAATTTGTTCCCTTGAGACCAAGGTGGCGGATCTGGAGAAGCTCAGAGAGACAGATAGGCATGTGGACAAGACCTTCAAGGATGTGATAGAGGCATCCCACTCCAGGGCTGATAGCTCTTCTGTCTGGGAGAATGAAGGTATTGGGCAAGAAGGACTTCAGTCTCAGGAAGAGGGAAATGCTCCTTTAGAAGGGACCCCCTTCCTTGATTGATGAGCCCATATCCTCTAGCACAGGGGATACTCCTCCTGGGGGTGGGGGCCTCCTTGTAGTGGGTGATTTGATCATTAGAGGTATAGAGAGATGGATTTGTGACCTGCGTGTTGACCGCACAGTGACTTGCCTGCCGGGTGCGAAGGTTGCGGATATCACGCAGCATCTAGACAGGCTCTTAGGCAGTGCTGGGGAGGAGACAGATGTCGTGGTGCATGTCAGCACGAATGATGTGGGGAAATGTAGTCGGGAGGCCCTGGAAGCCAAATTTAGGCTGACAGATGGCGTATTGAAGTCCAGGACCCCCAAGGTAGCATTCTCAGAAATGCTACCTGTTCCACGCGCAGGTACAGTGTGACAGGCAGAGCTGAGGGGTTTCAATGTGTGGATGAGAAGTTGGTGCTTGGAGGAGGGGTTTAGATTTGTTAGGCACTGGGATTCATTTTGGGGCAAGTGAGACTTGTACAAAAGGGACGGGCTGCACTTGAACCAAGATGGAACCAGACTGCTGGTGCTTAAAATCAAAAAGGTTTCAGAGCAGCTTTTAAAATGATGCCTGGGGAACAGCCGATGGGACTGGGCAGTATCTTGTTTGGCAAAAGCCATCCCTTAAAGTGTGTGAGTGCAAAGGATTCAGATTAAAGAGAAGGGGACAGAGCAGAACCTCATAAAGAGCAGACGGGAGCCTGTGCCAGCAGGTCAAAGAGTCAAAATACTAGCACACATCAGGTGAGAGATTCAGCGTATAGGTGCTTATATGCCAATGCCAGAAGCCTCTGAGCCACGATGGGCGAGCTGTGGTGCTTGGTTGCTAACGCAGAAATAGATATTGTGGGTATAACAGAAACATGGTGGAACGGTGAGAACCAGTGGACACTGTTAACCCTGGATATAAACTCTATAGAAAGGACAGGGAGGGGCACCTTGGAGGTGGAGTAGCACTGTATGTTAAAGAAGGCATAGAATCTAACAAGCTAGAAAACTTAGGTGGACTGGAGTCCTCCACAGAAAACATTGTGGGTGACAATACAAGGCCTGAAAGGGAATGTGCTACTGTGGACGTGCTACTTCCTTCCAGATCAAAATGCTGACAGTGAAAGGGAGTTGCAGGAGGAAATCAGGGAGGCAACAAGGAGAAGCAGGGCTGTAATTATTGGTGACTTCAATTACCCACACATACTGGGTAAAATCACAATCAGGTAATGACAAATAGGTCAAATTTCTAGATACGCTAAATGACTGTGCCCTAGAACAGTTGGTCTTGGAACCAACCAGAGAGAAGGCGACCTTGGACCTAATTCTGAGTGGCACCCAGGACCTAGTGTGTGATGTCAGT
This sequence comes from Hemicordylus capensis, assembly GCF_027244095.1. NCBI lineage: Eukaryota > Metazoa > Chordata > Lepidosauria > Squamata > Cordylidae > Hemicordylus > Hemicordylus capensis. The sequence goes on from NC_069660.1 coordinate 159,209,043, forward strand.
GTCATCGACCCTTTAGGGAACAGTGACCATAGTGTGATCAAATTCAGCATACATGCGGGAATAGAATCACCATGGAAGTCTAACACAGATATTTTGAATTTCAGAAGGGGAAACTTCTCCAAAATGAGCAGTATGGTGAAAAGAAAGCTGAAAAGGAAAATCAGGAAAGTCACTTCGCTCCAGAGTGCATGGAGTTTACTCAAAACCACAATACTAGAAGCCCAGTTAGATTGTATACCCCAAAGGAGGAAAAGTACCACTAAGTCCAGGAGGATGCTAGCATGGCTAACGGGTACCATCAAGGAAGCCATAAAAGGGAAGAAGACTTCTTTCCAAAATTGGAAAGCCTGTCCAAATGAGGAGAACAAAAAGGAACACAAACTCGGGCAAAAGAAATGCGAGGTGAAAAGAGAGTTTGAGGAACAGTTAGCCAAAAGAATCAAGGGGAATAACAAGCACTTCTTTATATACATCAGAAGGAGGAAACCTGCCAGGGAGGCGGTTGGACCATTAGACAATGAAGGAGTGAAAGGGATTATTAAGGTGGATATGGAGGTTGCAGAGAGTCTAAATAAGTTCTTTTGCGTCCGTCTTCACAGCAGAGGATACTGAGCATATACCTGTTCCTGAACCAGGCTTTTCGGGGATGGAGTCTAAAGAACTGATTCAGATAGAAGTGACAAGAGATGATGTTCTAAACTGTTTGGAAAAACTGAAAACTAACAAATCACCAGAGCCAGATGGAAACCATCCAAAAGTCCTCAAAGAACTCCAGTGTGAAATTGCCGACCTCCTTGTTAAAATATATAACTTATCCCTGCAATTAGGCCCTGTACCACAGGACTGGAAAGTAGCAAATGTAACACTGATATTCAAAAAGGGATCCAGGGGTGATTCGGGAAATTACAGGCCGGTTAGCTTAATGTCCATTACAGGCAAATTGATGGAAAGCATCCTCCAGGATAAAATTGTAAAGCACCTAGAAGAACAGGCCCTTCTGCGAGTGAACCAGCATGGCTTCTGCAAAGGTCAATCTTGCCTCACCAACCTTTTGGAGTACTTTGAGAGTGTCAACAAGTGTGCGGAACAAGGTGATCCAGTTGACATAGTATACCTGGACTTCCAAAAAGCTTTTGACAAAGGTCCTTATCAAGGACTCCTGAGGAAACTTCGCAGTCATGGGATAAGGGGACAAGTACATGTGTGGATTGCTAACAGGTTGAAAGACAGGAAACAGAGGGTAGGTATAAATGGAGAACTTTCACAATGGAGGGAAGTAAGAAGTGGGGTCCCCCAGGGATCTGTACTGGGACAGATGCTTTTTAATTTATTCATAAATGATCTAGAAGCTGGGGTAAGCAGCGAAGTGGCCAAATTTGCAGATGATACAAAACTCTTTCAGGTAGTGAAATCCAAAACGGATTGTGAGGAGCTCCAAAAGGATCTCTCCAAACTGGGGGAGTGTGCGACAAAGTGGCAAATGCGGTTCAATGTTGGCAAGTGTAAAGTGATGCACATATAGATTTTAAAAAACCCAATTTCAAGTATACGCTGATGGGATCTGAGCTGTTGGTGACTGACCAGGAGAGGGATCTTGGGGTCATAGTGGACAGCTTGTTGAATGTGTAGACTCAATGTGCGACAGCTGTGAAAAATGCCAATTCCATGCTAGGGATCATTAGGAAGGGGATAGAAAATAAAACGGCTAATATAATAATGCCCTTATACAAAATGATGGTGCAGCCACACCTGGAGTACCGAGTACGATTCTGGTCACCACGTCTAAAAAAGGACATTATAGAACTGGAAAAGGTGCAGAAGAGGGCAACCAAGATGATCAGGGGCCTAGCGTACCTTTCTTTATGAGGCAAGGCTACAACACCTGGGGCTTTTTAGTTTAGAAAAAAGATTACTGTGGGGAAACATGATAGAGGTCTATAAAATCATGCATGGTATGGAGAAAGTGGACCGAGAGAAATTCTTCTCTCTCACACAAAACACCAGAACCAGGGGTCATCCCATGAAATTGATTGCCAGGAAATCTAGGACCAACAAACGGAAGTACTTTTTCACACAACACATAATCAGCTAGTGGAATTCTCTGCCACAGGATGTGGTGACAGCCAACTACCTAGAAGAGGGGTTTGGATAACTTCATGGAGGAGAGGTCTATCATTGGCTACTAGTTAGAGGGCTAGAGGCCATCTCCAGCCTCAAAAGCAGGTTGCCTCTGAGTACCAGTTGCAGGGGAGTGCAAGCAGGGGAGAAGGTATGCCCTCAACTCCTGCCTGTGGCTTCCAGTGGCATCTGGTGGGCCACTGTGCGAAACAGTTTGCTGGACTATATGGGCCTTGGGCCTGATCCAGCAGGGCTGTTCTTATGTTCTTATGTCCACTGCTTCTTCACTACAAACGGTCCACCTGCCACTTTGCAACAGAAAAGCACCAACCAAGGTTCCTAGATCCATATTTGCTGCCATAATTGTGGTTACACCCATTGCCCACCTGTAGCTTTTTGTTTGTTCAGTTTTAAGCAGAAGAGTTTACTGCTCTATGGGATTTACAGCTGATAGTTAACACAATCCCTCTCTCTCATTTGCTTAGCCCCAGGCTCGTGATAGTTGGTTGGCCTTGTACCTCTCCCAAAGCATTCCATGTTTGGTGCCAAACCCACCACAGCCTCCATCTTCCAATTAACAGCCTCCTTCTAAGCTTCCACACAACTACATTTTAAAGGCCTCTTCCCTGATGGTAGCTTCATCAGCTACCATCTGATACCAACAACTGTGCTGTTGCAAGGAATATTATCTCTTCTTCATAGAAAAAGAGAGAATGAAGGAAGACAAGTAAGAGGAGAAACATTTGGCAGGAAAAGGGCCAGTGATAGCCTGTTGCTTCCTCATTTTTAAGAGGATCCACATGAAACTCCCAGACCAAACCACAAAAGTTTGGAACATGCAATTTTTACAGGTAAGTACCAGACCACCAAATCCAGAACCCTGGAAAATTTAATTACATTCCCAGAAAATCTGGAAAAACTTTCCCATTGGAAAATATGGGGAATGAGAGTTCATAGAGCTAAGAAAAGACCAGAGTCACAAATCTTACTTTCACTGACTGACTGACATGAAATTCCCAGACCAAACCATGAAAGACAGAAACATGCCATATTCTCAGGTAGGTTCCAGACCTCGCCCAGACTACAAAAACGAATTAAAATGTAAAAGCCTGGGAAAGTGCGTTAATGAACCCAAAAATACTCTCCTAGTGACATGAAGTTAATATGCTTGCAATTGGCACACCATTTTACTAGTATGTATGTGTATATATACTTACATATACATATCACACACATGCACACACCATTCCCAGCATCAGACTTGAGGCGTATCTTATACCCAGTTTTGTGTTAACACGGAAGTACCAGAAGTGATACTCAAAAGAAGAAGAAAAATGATATATATAGCATGATGGAACTTCTTGCTGTATTTATATATAATCTGCTTATCCAAAATTGTAAGTATTGTAATATTATTATCTGCTTAACAATCAAGTACAGTTAATTTAGACTGTGAGCCCCATTGGAGCACAGATCCACTTCCTCATTCCTTTTGCTATGTTAACTGATTTGAGATTATTATTTTTGTGTGAAAGGCAGGACTGTATAAGAATGTTCTAAATTAATTAATTAATAATAATAAGTACAATATGAAAATAACATATCTCTATTTAAAAGTTTAAAAATCTATATATAATAGTAACACAAAACACAAAGGCAGTAAAAACTGTACTCTCATATAAAAGCCTGGGTGAAGAGCCATGTTTTTACTTGCTTTCTAAAAACAGTGATGGAGGCTGAGGAGCAGATGGCAGCTGAGTAGTGGCCACTTGCACTGCTGGGACCTTTCAGATCAACATGTACACTCTATTTGGCTGTACTTTGATTATTAAGCAGATGGCACTACTACATCATATAACATTTTATATTTTGAAGAGGACATTTGTGCCTCAAACCTAAGTATTTGCAATGTATCTGTTAATCATGCTCTTCTTCCTCCATAAATCTTATTTTGTGTTAAAATTTTCACTGATTTCATCTTCACTGTCCACGAGGGAATGCTCTTCTTGTTACTCTATGCCCTCTGCTGTTTCTCTACATGGACATCACTGCCATGTAGGAAAATTGTCACGCAATCTTCGGCTCTGCTGCTACCAACTGCAAACAGAGGACAACACCACAAAAGGCAGAGCCAGTTGGAAAACCATCAGCTGTTGCATTCTGTCACAAACCCAAGCCTCCACAACCAGAGCCACCCTCAACCCACAGCAGGATTAAAAGGAGACACCGCCGTCCTCCAAAACAGCTGGTACCAACCACCACTGGAGACCAGAATACAGGGTTAGATGGACCATGATCCTGATGTGGTCTGGCAATTGCTCTCTTGTTAAGCTTTCCAGCATGAGGAATGGAATCTCCTGCCCAGCACTCTGCTCCCTTCCCAACTTTTGCATCGTGAGAGGTTTTCTCACCATTACAAAAAACAACTAATTTCACATATATATTTCATAAAGGAAATATATGAAGCTGCCAATACATTCAGCTTGAATTCTGCAAGCACAGATACACATTCCTGGCAGCTACTGAAAATCTATCCCGTCCAGCCCCGGATAGATTCAAGTATGTGAAGGGACAATGGAATCCTCACAATCCAATCTTCCATTCCACATGAAAGTTTTTTGCTGCTTTGGGCTATAGCGCTGGCCTTCTTTATAACATAAGTATCATGCTCTGAGTTTCGACTATTAGACGCAAAAATGCTCCATTAACTTTTCAGACTTTTCTAGTAACCAGGACTTTCAGGCCATTTGTGCAACCAAAGGTTGGCCTCCTATCAAGTTTGAGATTAAGAATATAAGAACAGCCTTGCTGGATCAGGCCCAATGTCCATCTAGTCCAGCATCCTGTTTCACATAGTGGCCCACCAGATGCCCCTGAGCAGCCCACAGTCAAGAGGTGAGAGCATGCCCTCTCTTGCTGTTGCTCTCCTGCAACTGATATTTAGAGGCATCTTGCCTCTGAGGCTGGAGGTGGCCAATAGCCACCAGACTAGTAGCCATTGATAGGCCTGTCCTCCATCAATTTGTCTAAGCCCCTTTTAAAGCCATCCAAGCTAGTGGCCATCACCACATCCTGTGGCAGAGAATTCCATAGGTTAATTATGCACTGAGTGAAAAAGTACTTGCTTTTGTTGGTCCTAAATTTCCTGGCCTCCAGTTTAATGGGATGACCCCTGGTTCTAGAGTTGTGAGAGAGGGAAAAATTTCTCGCTGTCCACTCTCTCTACTCCATACATAATTTTATACACCTCTGACATGTCTCCCTGTAGTTGTCTCTTTTCCAAACTAAGAAGTCCCAGATGCTGTAGCCTTTCCTCATAAGGAAGGTGCTCCAGACCCCTGATCATCTTGGTTGCTCTCTTCTGCACCTTTTCTAGTTCTACAATATGTTTCTTAAGAAAGGGATGACCAAGAATTGCATGCAGTACTCCAAATGTGGCCACACCATAGATTTGTATAAGGACATTATATTATTAGCATGTTTATTTTCAATCCTCTTCCTAATGACTCCTAGCATGGCATTAGCCCTTTTCACAACTGCTGCACACTGAGTCAACAAGCTGTCCACCATGACCCCAATATCTCTTTCCTGGTCAATCACCGGCAGATCAGACCCCATCAGTGTGTATGTGAAGTTGGGGTTCTTTGCCCCAATATGCTTCACTTTACAATTTGTCATTTTGTCACCCACGCACCCAAGTTGGAGAGATCCTTTTGGAGCTCCTCACAATCGGTTTTGGATTTCACTACCCTAAGTACGTTAGCGTCATCTGCAAATTTAGCCACTTAGCTACTTACTCCAACTTCTAGATCATTTATTAACAAGTTAAAGAGCACTGGTCCAAGTACAGATCCTTGGGAAACCCCAGTTCTTACTTTCCTCCATTGTGAAAACTGCCATTTGTTCCTACCTTCTGTCCTTCAACCAGTTACCAATCCACACATGAACCTGCCCCCTTATCCCAGGACTGCTAAGTTTACTCAAGAGCCTTTGGTAGGGGACTCTGTCAAAAGCTTTTTGGAAGTCCAAGTATACTATGTCAACTGGATCACCTTTATCCGCATGCCTGTTGACACTCAAAAAAATCCAAAGGTTTGGAGAGACAAGATTTTTCTGGTTCATGCTGGTTCTCAGAGGTGCCCTTATCCCCAGATCTTGGGGCACTGGCCCATGGCCTCCTAGGTCCAGGGGGGGGCCTCCTGCTGTCACTCCATGCTGCCCCGCCACCCACCCCCCACCGTGCCACTTCCGCACTCCTTTAAAAGAAGAGAGTTCCCCTTTACTGAGCTCTTTACCCGGGGGTGCAGGGATGGGATGGAGCACAGCGGTGGTGGTTGCAGGGAGGGTGTGGGGTGAGGAGGGGAGTGTTCCCCCATCTGGGAGTGTTCCCCCAGCTCTGCTCTCTCCTCCCAAGTGACTGGATGGGCCTCTCTGCTTCATCCATGTGGAGGAAGGCCGGAAATGGCCTGCTCAGCAGAGAGATGAGAGGCCATCCTTTCACTGGGGAGGAGGGAGCGGATCTTGAAGGAGGTCACTGCCTCCCATCCCAGACAGTAACAGGGAGAACTCTCCCCTCCTCGCCCCCACATCCTTTCTGCCACCACCACGCCCCAACCCACCCTTCTCCCGGGTAAAGATCTCGGTAAAGGGGAACTCTCGCCCCGCTCCCCACACCTAGTGCTGCTGCCATGCGGTGGCAGTGGCTTTTTTACACTGCAAAAAGGGGGGACTTTCTTCTCACCCCCCACATCACAACAGGGGACCTCCAAGGTCCCTCAGGTCTGAGCTCCCAAATTACCTAGGTGCGCCACTGCTGGTTCTCCTTCAGCACAGCCTGTTCTTCTATATATTTAACAATTTTGACCTTAAGCATGTGTATTATTATGTATGCTTTAAATTTTGGTCTATGACCGTAAATAAACATGACTGACTGACCTTAAGCATGCTTCCCATCAGTTTACCCGCATCACCCCGGATCCCTTTTGAAAATGGGAGTTACATTAGCTACTTTCCAGTCCTCTGGTATAGAGCCTGATCGTAGGGACGTTACATATTTTTCCTAGGATATCAGCAATTTCACATTTGAGTTCCGTCAGAGCAAACCTTGTGTAGATGCCATCTTGCCCTGATGATTTGTTAATTTTTAGTTTTTCAAGACAGTTTAGAACATCCTCTCTCGTCACCCCAAATTGGCACAGTTCTTCAGCCTCCAAGACTGAGAAGCTTAATTCTGGAGTGGGTATATGGTCAGTATCCTCCACCGTGAAGACAGGTACAAAGAACTCATTCACCTTCTCTACAATCTCCTTATCCTCCTTAATAATCATTTTCATATCCTCTTCATCTAAGGGGCTCAAGGTTGACTCAGCCTTCCATCCTTCCGAGGTCGGTAAAATGAGTACCCAGAATGTTGGGGGCAATATGCTAAATCATTGTAAACCGCTTAGAGAGCTCCGGCTATAAAGCGGTATATAAATGTAAGTGCTATTGCTATTGCTATTGCTATCTAAGGGTACAACCACCTCCCTGGCAGGTTTTCTGCTTCTGAAATATTTAAAGAAGTTTTTGTTATTAGCCTTGACTCTTCTAGCTATATACTACTCAAACTCTCTTTTTGCATTCCTTATTCTCCCCTTGCATTTCTTTTGCCACAGTTTATGTTCCGTTCTGTTCTCTTCATTTGGGCAGGACTTCCATTTTCTGAAGGCAGTCTTCTTCCTTTTTATAGCTTACCATACTCTACTTGTCAGCCACGCTGGCGTCCTCCTGAACTTGATGGTACCTTTCCTCCTTCTTGCTATACATTCCAACTGAGCTTCTATTATTGTGGTTTTGAATAGGTTCCATGCTTTCTGGAGTGATTTGACCCTCCTGACTTCCCTTTCAGCTTCCTTTTTATCAGTCCCTCATTTTTTAGAAGTTTCTTTTTCTGAATTCCAAAGCATTGGTGTTGGACTTCCTTGGCAGTGCTCCACTCATATATAAGCTGAATTGGATCACACTATGGTCACTATTCCCCAATGATTCTACAACTCTGATAGGTCCTCAGCACAACTCAAGATTTCATTCAAGGTCGCCTTTTCTCTGCTTGGTTCTGGGACCAAGTGTTCTAAGGCTCAGTCATTTAACTTCTCTGTGAATTTGCCCAATCTATGTGAGGGTAATTGAAGTTATTCACTATTACAGCTCTCTCTTTCTCTCTCTCTCTCTTTCTCTCTGACACCTCTCTGATTTGCTTCTCCAACTCCAGGTCACTCTCAGCATTTTGATCCAGAGGGTGATAGCACATCTCTAGTAACAAATTTCCTTTCAATCCTTGTATTCTAACCCATAATAATTCTGTGGAGGACTCCGGTCCTCCTAGGTTTTCTAGCTTGCTGGATTCTAGCCCTTCTTTAATATACAGTGCCACTCCACCCCCAATCCACCCGTCTCTGTCCTTTCTGTAGAGTTTGTATCCAGGAATAACAGTGTCCACCATTTCTCACCATTCCACCAGGTTTCCATTATGCCCACCCTATTTATGTTTTCATTAGCACTCCAGCTTGCCTATCTTGGCTTGAAGGTTTCTGACATTGGTAAACAACTATATGCTGAGTCTCTTCCCTGGCATTGGCGTGTGCTATCTCCCTTACGGTCATTTGACCTTTTTGACCAGCTGTCATGTGTTTCTGTATGCTCTACTCCTGGTTGTACTCTGTCCCCTTATGGTAGATCTGAAATGTTTGCACCCTCACACTTTAGGGGATTTTGCTTGCAGAACCAGACACCACCCAGTTCCTGTTGGCAATCCCCCAGGCATCATTTTAAAAGCTGCTCTGCAACCTTTTTTATTTTAAGTGGCAACAGTCTGGTCCCATCTTGGTTGAAGTAAAGCTTGTCCATTTTGTGCAGCCTTTGCTTGCCCCCAAATGTATCCCAGTGCCTAACAAATCTAAACCCCTCCGCCTGGCACCACCATCTCATCCTCTCGAGACCTCTCAGCTCGGCCTGCCTCACTGGCCCTGCGTGTGGAATGGAACTTCAGAGAATGTTACCTGGGGATTCTGGACTTCAATACACTACCTAGCAGCCTAAATTTGGCTTCCAGAACCTCCCAATGGCATTTCCCAACATCACTGGTATTGACGTGCACAACAGTTGACTCCTCTCCAGCACTACCTGATAGCTTATCTAGATGCTATGTTATGTCTGCAACCTTTACACCAGGCAGGCAAGTCACCCATGTGGTCTACATGCAGGCCCCCAAAGATACCCTGAAGTATCCTACTAGGATACCCTGGAGGAATATCCTCTGTGCAAAAGGATATGGGTGCATAACCCATGGAAGGGTTCCCTTCTAAGGGAGCATTACCCTCTTTCTCAGACCGATGTCCTCCTTCCCTGATACCTTCATTCTCCATTACAGTAGAGGATTTGTCAGCCTGGGAATGGGAGTGGTATGCTTCTATCACATCCCTGAGGGTCTCACCCACATACCTCTCTGCCCCCCTGAGCTTCTCCAGTTCAGCCCCTTGGCTTCGAGGGGAATAAACCTGTTCCCCAAGAGCCAGGAACTCTTTACACACCCATGACTTCTACCCCTTGGTACATAGTCATACATTCAACACTGTGCAATACACTGAGAAGTACCTCCTCCCCTGCTGTCATTCTACCTTCACAACTTGTTTTATTGGCTATTTAGAATATATAGAGCTTGTTTACTTTTAAGTTTGGTCAGTTGCAATTGTCAATTAATGTTTTACGCTCTGTCCTTCCAAAAATTTTTTAAAAGTGGGGTTGTACTCACCTCCTGCTCATGCTGAGTGTCTCCATTGTGATAAAGGGTGACAGCTTATCTGCCTCCCCACACACTTCCCCACAAAACTCCTATGATATTTGTTTGCAAACTCCTGTTCACAAAGTTCTGGGCAGCACCCGACCGCCTGGTCTGAGCCTTGTTTTCTCAAGAGCTCATTTCAATCTGAGCCACCTCAAGAATGTGGCCTGAGATGTGACTCACCTGCTATGTGACTTACACAAACTGTGTGACTCACCTGCATCTAGTGCCCCACCCACTGTCTCTCTCGGCACAACAGAAACTGCCCTATCAAAAACAAACGTCTAGCCAGCCAAAAATCAAGCCCTAGAATTGACTGGCCTTAACCAATGTAGCTTGTCCTTTCCCCCTTGTTTTCTTATCTGTTTTCTTATCGATTTATCTCTTGCTTGCTCGCTTCTTTAGGATATAAAACAACCATTTACTACCTCCCCTGGCAGAGCTCGTTTCAAACTGACCCACCATAGGAATGTGGCCCACAAGCTGTGTGACTCACCTGTACCCATTGTCTTTCTAGGCACAACTGAAAGAAACTGCCATGTCAAGAACAAACCTCCAGCCAGCCAGAAATCAAAAGACTAGCCCTAACAAACCTAGCTTATTCTTTCTCCCTTGTTTTCTTGTTGCTTTATTTATTTATATATTTGCTTGCTTGTTTGCTGCCTTCTTTAGGAAAGAAAACAAAAGTCTGCTGCCTCCCCTGGTCTGAGCCTTGTTTTCTCAAGAACCCATATCCAACTCAGTGGAGTTTGAAACGAGTTTGAGATAGTGCAGCCATTTTGGTATAGTGGACTGGGAAGATCTGGATTTGCCACCAAGTGATGCTAGGCCAGTCACTATTGGCCTAGTAATCACAGAGATGGTAAACGTTTTGGACTCACAAGACAGAACACTCCTACATTTTTTAAAAAGTGCCCTGCATATAGAAAACTGTTTGTCAAAGAGAAGGCTAGGCTAGAATTATTTTCCCTGACATGCTAGTTTTCTATATGGTGAGAATGTTTAGTACAGAAGAGCATATAAGTCTGCAGACCCCACCACACAGACTCCTGCAGTCTGAAATGGTACAGTCCAGACTTACCACTTCAGCTAAAACAAAGCCCCTTAGCTTAACCCACCTCACATGGCTGATGTGTGAATGAAATTGGAAAAAGTCATGTATGTCACCCCAAGTACCTTGGTGGGTGGGTGGGACAGAAATGTATTATTATTATTATTTTACACAGTCAGACAGGTGTTATTGACAGGTTTGTTTTATCCAGACATCGGGTCCTTCCCAAGGACCTGGGATGGCTGAATTTGATTGTCAGTTGTTACAGATATCGTCACAGAATATAGGCTGTTCCCAGTAAAGCTGCTTTTTGTAATTGGCTGATGGTGATTTCTGTGGCCCCTATGGTGTTGAGGTGCTCTTCAAGGTCTTTTGGAACTGCACCCAGGGCGCCAATTACCACTGGGATTATTTGGGTCTTTTTCTGCCACAGCCTTTCAATTTCAATTTGTAGATCTTTGTATTTGGTGATTTTTTCTATTTCCTTTTCTTCTATTCTGCTATCCCCTGGTATTGCTATATCGATTATTTTCACTTGTTTTTTCTTTCTTCTCGACTGCACTTATATCTGGTGTATTGTGTGGCAGATGTTTGTCTGTTTGTAGTTGGAAGTCCCATAATATTTTTACATCTTCATTTTCTTCAACTTTTTCAATTTTATGGTCCCACCAATCTTTGGCTACAGGTAGCTTGTAGTTTTTGCAGATGTTCCAGTGTATCATCCCTGCTACTTTGTCATGCCTTTGTTTGTAGTCAGTCTGTGCGATCTTTTTACAACAGCTGATTAGGTGGTCCACGGTTTCATCTGCTTCTTTACAAAGGCGGCACTTGCTGTTTGTGGTTGATTTTTCAACTTTTGATCTTATTGCATTTGTTCTTAGTGCCTGTTCTTGTGCAGCCAGTATTAAACCCTCTGTTTCTTTCTTCAAGTAACCATTCTTAAGCCAATGCCAGGTCTTGGTGATGTCTGATTTTCCACTTATATTGTGCAAATATTGACCATGCTGTGGCTTATTTCTCCATTTTTCTGCTCGGTTCTTGACTTGTTCTTTCTTGTAGGCCTGCTTTCTTTCATTGGTGTTGAATAGTTTTGCATTATTGACCATTTTAAGTACATCTTCTTCACTGTCCTTGATATATTCTTCAAGGCCTCTTTTCTCCTCCTCTACTGTTTGATGGACTTATTATGATGTATGTTGTTGTTGTTATATTAAAATGGAATCAAAAATATTTTGATTCCTTCCAAGAAAGGGCATAATCCTCAACTAAAACTGTTTCAACAAGAAGCCGTTTGGATTTATAATTTGAAAATCCCAAGAGGACTTAATTAAAAGTTTGACCTTTCATCATATTTGTAATAAGATTATTGTGTATGATCATTAAGAAGTAGAAAGGCTATTTAGCAACCAAAGATATGTCCAATCTCTCATTCTAGGTAACATGTTAAGTGCTTGCAGGATTTGTTGATAATGCATGAATAAGGTCCCTTTAAATCCATAAACACCTGTTATATATTAGGGATATAAGTCATGGTACTAGCAAGTCACTAGCTTCATTTGGTTTCAGTTCTCAAGAGTATAACACTAGGCATCAAGCTGGCACTTGAAGTGAGCTGTTTGGTGAAGTGGTGGGATAATACTGAGTAAAGTATTTGATTATATAGATGGTTTAACAAACAATGTATTTATAGTGGAGCATGAGACACAGAACTTTCTTGATCAAAGTGCTTAAATGGTAGCAATTGTTGAAATACTGAGTATCAAATCTCTTTATTTCAGTCAGCGACCAGCATGAGATAAAAACAAATGTAGAGAAATACTGAGTAAAAGGACAGTCTGGATTTATAAGTACAGTTTGGTTATACAGATGGTTCAACAAATGATATGTCTGTAGTGGAGCATGAGACACAGAACTTTCTTGATCAAAGTATTTAAATAGTAGCAATGTTTGCAATGATTCATAAGGAGCACTAAGATCATATATTGAGTATCATATATTGAGACAGACAGATATAGGAGGTTTACTTTGTATATGTTTCATGGAAGATTGAAAATTCATGAGCATTCTTCTAGAATCTTAAACAAGTCCCTCTACAAGAAAATAGAATTTTCATCATTTCAATGTTCATCCACGTGAAACAGAAACTATAGGACTATATTGGGGATTTATATACTTTGTGCTCATGACAAAATATATTTCTGGATTCAGTTTGCTCACAGTTACTTTCATTGTATTTTGTATTTTTCGTGCCTGTAAAGATTCATTGAGTTGTATATTTTGGACCTAATTTGTTTTATATTAATAATAATACATCTTCGGATTTGATGGGATGTTTTGAAGAATGCAAACACATATATTTGCAAGCTGGATTTGGCTTGTGTGCCATCACCCACTAATTCATTTTTCAAAGCCTTTAGGATGGGGCAGAAGAGAAATCCAGTCCTTCTATCCGATCAGCAGATTTCCAAGTAAAAGTACACTGTAGCTACTATAGCATATCAGGACCTGCCAATGGCTTGTTAAATTGTTCCCAATTTCCTCTCATTGTCCTCCAGCAGAGAACTTCCAGGTCATTCTGAACTCTGACTCTTTCTCTTCTATCCGTTCCATTTTGGGTTTCTTGCCATTTGTTTTTCTCATGACAGCAAAAGGATGAGCTGCCCTAAAAGCCTCTGTCATTCATGATCCATTGCACTACATGCCTGTCTGGTGACCTTTCCAAATGCCTTACCTTTTTATGTCTTGTGGACCTTCCTTTTGTATTTACACATGCCTCACTACACTCAGTTCTTGGCAAATGAAGACTGAAATTGACAGAAGGATTAATGGGAACACAAGGAGGGAGAGGCAGAAAAGTTCAGCTGTTCTGGCACCAGACACACAGAGCCAGTCCAAATGCCTTTACAAAGTAGCTAGTTCTTTAGTCTAGGCTATGGGGACCTTCCACATCTCAAAGGGCATAGCTACACTACAAATTAACATCACTTTTACACCAGTTTATCATAGCATTCTCTACCCCCACCAAAAAGAAGACCTAAGAGTTGTACAGCTCAAAAAGAAGACCTAAGAATTGTAGTTTGGTGAGGATGCTGAGAATTCTGTTATAAATTGTGAGTTCCCCTCACAGTATTACACTCCCCAAGATTTCCTGGGGGTACGAATTCATCATCATCATCTTTATCTTTATTTGGTCTCTGACCAGCAACACTCCCCAAGACCTCCTGGGGGTAGGAATTCATCATCATCATCTTTATCTGGTCTCTGACCAGCAAAACAAACAAAATGCATAACAGCACACTACATTACAGCCATAAATTTCAGCTTGGTAACCTTATGCGTAATCTAGGCATATCTAGGAATATACCACCATCTGTCTAATTCTATTAGCTACCATACAGAACTTTGCCACACAGAGAGGCTCTTCACACAATTAGTGTGAAGAGCCATAATGGGGTTTTGCGGGGAGAGTGGGTTTGACCCATTCTCCCTGCAGACGATCACTAGCCCGTTGCTGGATGGGTGGATTGCCTGCCTGCCTGCCCGCCTGCCCACCTGCCCTCAAATGACTGGAGCTGTTTCCAGGCTCTGCACAAGCGCCCCGGGAGCAGCAAGGGTGAAGGAGGAAAGCAGTCTGGATCTTCCTGTATCCCATAATGCACCACGAGGAGCGCAGTGCATTGGGGGATTTCCCCACTGCCGGGCGCTCCTCCTGCCTGGCTCTATGGGCTGCTGGCAGCCTGTGCCTCCACACAACCAGGCAATGAGGGAGGAGGGCATGCACGTGCCCTCTTTCCTCACCTTTAGCCTAGGTTTCAGATTTGGGCTACCTGGCCGAAAATGACCAGCTTCTCATGACCAGCTCTACCCAGATAGGGCTCTGCTAGCCCAGGCAGAGCTTGTCGTGAGAAAAACCTCTGTGTGTTTATAAATATGTTTATAGGTTATAAGCATTTATACATGTTTTTAAAATACACAGAAAAATATTGGCTTCATTAAGTGTCTTTTTAATATATAAACGTTCACCAAATAATGGATTATCACCAGTGGGAGGGACAAGGCATTCACTTCACCGTGTGCAACCATGAGTCAGTTCAAATGTCATACAGAACCTTGGTTAAATTTAATTAAGGTTTATGAAATAAGCCAAGAACGGTGCATAGACCACCAATCTTGGCTTGTTCCTCTTAAGAATGATTTGTAAGTGGCCTACCTTCTGTCTTTGTCTCCCATTAAGGGTCCGTTTCCATTCCCAGGCCACCTGGCTCTATCCTGCTCCTGGCAAGCCCTCACTTCATCACTCACTTCCCGGCCATTGGTCCCAATTACAAAGGAAGCAGGCTCGCCTGGATCAAGCTCCATTGACTCTTTCTACTAACTTTTGGAGTTCTCTGGGCACTCTTGGCTCCCAGCAGAAGGGAAAGAAGCTGCTAAACTGCTAACTCTCCATCCCCTGGCTGCCTCACACCACACACTGTTAACCATTTCCTACCCATTCCAAGACCAGCAGAAAGCAGTGGTAGTGCCTACTGGAGAAGGTGAGAGCCACTGAAAGGAGCCAGAAGTGGGAGTGAAGTAATGGAAGGACAGGATTAACTATGAGTCAGTGATCCAGGTTTAAATGATGTGAGGGGGTAGGCAAAAGAGAGACTTTTCAGAAGCTAGAAGGAATGCAACCTAACTGTACCTGAGCAAAGGGGAGATAGACTGACAGAAGACACAGAGAAGAGAGAGGTGAGTGGGTGGAAAGGGAAACTGAGGCAAGTTTCCTGTGTATACAACGTTAGCAGGGAGGAGGGGGGTTTTAGGGAAGGACTACTGTGCAGTGTTAGAATTAGAAACAGCAGGCACCATTTGGAGAACAGACTTACTTAATGTCCTGTGACCACAAAGAGTGCTCTTTCATTAATGTGTGCTTTGTGTTCCTTGGAGCTTTGCAAGCAGCGATGCTGCAAAGCTGTATGAACATTCTATGGCATGTTCCCTTCCACAAATGCCTCAAATAAGTCTCCCCTTATAAACTGGAGCAGTGAGGCATCCCCACTGCGCTAAGTGACAAAAAACAAAGCCAGCGGCTGTTCAGTTTCACACTCATTAGGTAAAGAATAGAATACAAAACAAAAGGTAGCAAAGGATTGGGTTGGAAAAGAGATTTCAGTACAGCCTGTGCTGCCTTTGTTGTTGCGGTGTCAACAGGCTGCTGCTGGACTTCTGCTCTGGCAGGGATGAGAGTAGCAGGGGAACAGAGTAGTTTCTGCTAAACGCCTCTGGATGGAAATGAGAATCCTGTCAGGGTTTTATCTAGGCAAAGACTGGAGAGTTGTTGTAAGAAGCTGCTAAAGAGACTAGGAGAAGTTTTGAGGTGGCACCAATTAGGGATACTTGTGGTCTAGAGTGGCCATGTTTCACAGCTGCTCTGGGCTAGCGTCTTGGCAACCCTTGGAGGGAGGAGAAACAAACAATGAGGCTATTCTCATGGCCAGGCGAAACCAGGCTAAGGGTGCCTAGCCCAGTTTCACCTGGTTGTGTGCTGCAATAGGACGGAGCTGGTAATCGTGTGGGTGGCTGATCCAGTCGCCCAGGGCAAGCTGCATGCTGATGTGCAGGGAGAACGGGTCAAGCCTACTCTCCCCGCAAACCCGCTACAGGCTCTCCACACTGCTCATGTGGAGAGCCTTAATAGGTTACTGTTCAAGTAGGTTCAGATGTAATACAGAATCAAGGCTGTCCGTACACAAGACAACTTCAAACCTAGGGTTTAGATCTTAGGCAGCCATAAATAAAACAGCGGTTAGTGCCACGGCATGGGCTCAGATGATAAAAACCAACCTATATTATATTAAATCAAGATTCCACATGACATCTGAACCTACCCTACATTTGCTAAAGCCAACATTTTGTTCTCTTTTCCTTGCCTTTGGATTGTATCTCTTAACAATTCAGCACTGCCAAAGTGCTGCCTTTTTAGTCAAGAACAAACATGGAGCCAAAATCTGAAGAGGCTAGACCAGTCTTGTTTCTAACCTCCTGCCCAGTTATCATTGAAGATCTGGCACTTAACTCTGGGGGACTGGCACTGGAAGAGGCTATTTTCTGCTTTTAACTTTTTTTTTAACCATGACTTTACAAGCAGGGGCTAGGGATGTGCTTGAACCACAGTTCTAGCAGCAGTTCAAGCCCTGGTTGGGATCAAAGATTGGGAGAAAGAGGAGAGCAGGTCCTTACATGCTCTCCACCATCCCATGCAGCTTCCTGCTGGGGTGCACTTTGCCCAAGTACACCATGCGGCACCAGCAGTGCATGCCGGGCGCCATTTGTGTGGTCAGCATGGTGTTGCTGACCATGCAAATGGTGCCCACGCATGCATGGACACCATGTGTGTGCTGTCACTACACGTGGGTACTTGGGCCGAGCGCCGCCCCAGCAGGAAGCTGCATGGGGCGGCAGGTATCAGGTAAGGTCCTGCCCTCCTCTTTCTTAAAGGTCCCAATCCCAACCAGGGCTCGAATCGCTGCTTGAACCACGGTTTGAGCACATCCCTAGCAGGACAACTTCAGCAACACTTGGAACACCGATAATTTTCCTAGCAGCTGGCCCCTGAGCTCAGGGGCACTTTCTGGCACATTCTAGAGCAAAAAAACACAGCAACCAGTATGAGCCAGCCACTGGGAACCTTAACAGTGCTTCAAGTATTGCTAAAACCACTACTGCCACAGAGGCACAAATTAAAAAAAAAAAAAGGAAACAACAACCCCCTTTAACATCTCCAAAGCACACATTGTATAAAAAATATGCAAACTGATATATATTCAAGTAGCAGCAAGCAGCCTGTTTATTTCTAGCTCTTTGACTGTCTTATAAAGGTAGCAGGACCCTGTATCCATGACATAAAGCAGACACTACATTGATGACCTCTAATCAAGGTTAAGAGTTCACAAATAAATGATGGGATCACATGCTCCTTCTCCACAACATGCATTTTCTCTGCCCTCCCCGCCAATGACCTTCATCATGGATTAAGTATTATAACTACAATGACCTTAACAAAAGTTAAAGCTAACCAGATTGACCAGCTTCACATATAGTAGGGAAGTTCCCTCAGCCCATGATTTGGAGGAAACTTGCATTTGGTACTGCAGACAATCGCATATCTCGGCTTACCAGAAACAGCCAAGTTGAGCCAGAGGTATGTCCTTGCCTGGGTCTCCCAGCGAAGCCATGGATGTTATCCTAGCCTGCCTTGCACTGCCCTTCGCCTGGCAAGTGCTCACTATATCACCCTCCTTCACTACATCCTCCTCCTTGCAACCATTGGTCCCAACTACAAATGGGGCTGACTTGACTGAAACCAACCAGAGGGGCATGAAGAGCATGGGTTCTGATGTAGCTCACACCTCAGGGCAGGCTGCACTTGTTTGGCAAGCCAGATTCAGATCCTGGTAACACATGTCAGTTTGAAACCACAAGTGAATCTCAGGTTCCTGCCTTGGCAAGGGGTCAGATAGTCACAGATAAGTCAGTTACTGACTTTGGAATTCGGTTTTGCATATATGTATTCTCCTGTTATGTGTGAGAACAATTTGTTATGAGGCGGCGAACAAAGTTGATTAACAACAACAACAACAGAATAGAAGAAAAAGAAATAGAAAAAATCACCAAATACAAAGATCTACAAATTGAAATTGAAAGGCTGTGGCAGAAAAAGACCAAAATAATCCCAGTGGTAATTGGCGCCCTGGGTGCAGTTCCAAAAGACCTTGAAGAGCACCTCAACACCATAGGGGCCACAGAAATCACCATCAGCCAATTACGAACAGCAACTTTACTGGGAACAGCCTATATTTTGCGACGATATCTATAACAATTGACAATAACATTCAGCCATCCCAGGTCCTTGGGAAGGACTCGATGTCTGGATAAAACAAACCTGTCAATAACACCTGTCTGACTGTGTAAACAAGAAATAATAAGAAATAGAAAAAATCACCAAATACAAAGATCTACAAATTGAAATTGAAAGGCTGTGGCAGAAAAAGACCCAAATACTCCCAGTGGTAATTGGCGCCCTGGGTGCAGTTCCAAAAGACCTTGAAGAGCACCTCAACACCATAGGGGCCACAGAAATCACCATCAGCCAATTACAAAAAGCAGCTTTACTGGGAACAGCCTATATTCTGCGACGATATCTATAACAACAGCAACAACACTGACAATAAAATTCTGGCATCCCAGGTCCTTGGGAAGGACTCGATGTCTGGATAAAACAAACCAGTCAATAACACCTGTCTGACTGTGTAAAATAATAATAATAATAGTAGAAATCACCATCAGCCAATTACAAAAAGCAACTTTACTGGGAACAGCCTATATTCTGCGACGATATCTTTAACAGCAGCAACAACATTGACCATAAAATTCAGCCATCCCAGGTCCTTGGGAAAGACTCGATGTCTGGATAAAACAAACCAGTCAATAACACCTGTCTGACTGTGTAAATAAATAAATAAATAAATAATATATTTAATTATTATGCATTTATTTACACACAGTCTACCAGATGTTATTGACTGGATTTGATACTTTAATTATCGGGCCCTTTCTATGGGTCTAGGATAACTAAAGAAAAATTAAAGATAGCGTCGTAGTATTCGTGCTGTCCCAAGTAGTGTGGCCTTCTGTAGCTGATGTGTTGTAATTTTATCAATGCCCAAGGTGTCAAGATGGTGTTCAAGTTCCTTTGGTACTACACCATAGGCACCAACAACTATTGGCACCACTACTGTTTTCTTTTTCCAGAGCTGCTCAATTTCAGTCTGAAGGTCCTCGTATTTAATTATTTTATCCAATTGTTTTTCACCATCTATTATTATTATTATTATTATTATTATTATTATTATTATTATTAATGAACCTGGCCATTTTCTCTTAATCAATTTGCAACCAGCTTCAAATTCTAGTTATGATGGAAACCCTGATTAGCATTAATCATGATTGAAGTTGGTACAGCCATTACTCTTCATCTATTAAAGCCATCAGGTAAAGGGCAGAGTCCATAATCTGCAATGGGGTGGACCAGAACCAAAACAAAATACAAATATTCAGATTGCTATGTTGTCTGAGAAGATTTCCTCCCTACAGACAACCAGAGCCTACAGACAACCAGAGCCTTTGTTCAGTTCTAAATCACCACCCAGATAATCGCAGCTGCTGGGATGAGGGAAAGTCTTCCAGGTATTGGGAGAGACCTCGCACAATCTACTGTACTACCAGCAGCAGGGGAAACCTCATTATTGAAGTCATTTTACAGAGAGGAGAGCTAGTCTCGTGGTAGCAAGCATGACTTGTCCCCTTAGCTAAGCATGGTCCGCCCTGGCTTCTCCAAGATAGGGCTGAGAGAGATTCCTGCCTGCAACCTTGGAGAAGCTGCTGCCAGTCTGTGAAGACAATACTGAACTAGATAACCAATTGTCTAACTCACTACATGGTAACGTCCTATGTTCCATTTTGAACAAGCTATCAGAGTGTACTGTGCAGAACTAAATATCCACAGATCACAGCACCTCTAGCTACAGCACTCTCTGACAAACATGAAAAAGTGGACACACAATCAGGTCAGGCTCTCCCCACACTTGGTATGTTTCCGTTTTCTCACCCCACCCCCGCCATGCCCTAACACCTGGGTTAAGATCAAGGGTAAGAAGCAGAGTTACCCAGATTCAGATTACCAGGGCGTGGAGGATTTGCCCTGGCTCACATTAACATGCACCCCTGGGTTATCAGCTTCTAATCCAGGTTTAGATGGTTGTGTGAAGAGGCTTAGTGTGTAACACAATGAGGCTATTCCCACGATCAGGAGAAATCGGACTAGGCTCCCCTAGTCCGATTTCTCCTGACCGTGGGAACCACCCAGGTGGCTAACCTGCCAAAGTAATCCTCCCCTTAAACCGGGTTTGCGGAGTGAGCGCTCTGCAGAACCGGTTTTAAACATCATGAGTAGCTGCAGCACGGCTACTTACAAGTAGACCCCTGGCAGGAGGCTAAAATGCAGCCTTTCAGCTTGGGGGGTGGGGTCTCTCCAGTATGCCCTGGGTGCTCACGCAGGGCATACTGGAGCTTCCGGGAGGCCCCCGAACTCCCCAGTCCCCACCGGCTCCGTCATATGGGTGGCCAATCCGGCCTGTGCACCCTCCCCAGGCGGGTCTCATTGATCGTGAGATCTGCCTCATAGGCTAAGAACAAGCGAACAAGAATTTGGCCCTATACACACATTGGGGACACACACACAGAGCTTACCTCACAGGAATTAATACAATGAATGACTTTTGGATCTGGATGCCACTCTAGTCTTCCAGTACACACAATGCTCTAAAGAAGGGAGGAAAAAATAGTGTAAGGTGACCCAGGAGTCAGATCCAACACTCTACAGTTTTACTGTAATCATTCCTTAAACAATCAATGATCTTCATCTAGGTTTCACTATATTTATCTTTAAAGACTTATTATGTAAAGCATCATTTGGATTTCTAAAAATCTAGAATTTTTATTTTTTCTTCTTGAAACGATCCAAACTTCTAGGCCTGGGGTTGTGTAGATAGGTTGGAAAAGTTCTGGTAATTGCTGCAAAAGGAGAAATTTCTGTGGTTTTCATTTCTACATGACCCTCCACGTGGGCCTCTAAAGTCTAAATATTCTCCTTGCCCTTATATACTATAACTTCCTCTTATGTTTGTCTTTCTACATGACCCAACATCAATGCTCCAAATTTTAAAAAAACAACAACCAGAAAAACAAAACCCAAATGGCACATTCAAAAGTCAACATGTAGCAAGCTGATACAAAAAAATCTCATTTGCACACATTTATGATTTTCAAAATGCATTCTGAGTGATCAAAATTGGGCCTTTCTTGACACTGAATCTAGGTTTTCTTGAGGAAGCAACATTAATAATAAACAAATGAGTCAATAGAAAGTATTTAATCTACTTGTGCAGAGATTAAATATTACTATAGTTACTCCCTCTCCATGCTACATGTTTCCTATAAGAAAAGAGTACTGCGCAGGCAAAAGCATAAAATTCCCCTGTATCTTGACACATGTAACACTCACAGATGGATATTTTGCTGAATGAGAATGCCATAAAATATGTACCTGAGCAATTGTCACCTTTGACAGTCTCCTTGTGGATTTCATACTATTGACTTACATGGAAGCACAACTGGTATAGAGGTAAAATGCATCTTCCCTGATTCCAGGCAAAGAGAGCCAAATAAAGCTATCAAAATTACCTAAGAGCTTTTTCTCAAATGTCTTCAGCAGCAGCATTCCCTCTAACAGATATTTCCAGATGTTGTGGACTACAACTCCCAAAATACCCAAGCAAAAACCATTGCAGTTGGGGATTCTGGGATCTGTAGTCAACAACATCTGGGAATCCCTGTTAGAGGGAACACTACTCAGCAGTGCCAAAAAAACAGCTCCCTTTTCAGTGAATTCTCAGCACTCCCTGCAAAAATGTTTGCTTATTCACTGGCATTGACATTATGCATGCACGGGCACTAGCATCATTTGCAGACACTATATTGACCACGCAAATGGTGCCCATGCATGCACTGCTGGTGCTGAGTGGTAAACTTGGGTACTCAGTATCACATGGCCAGAATGGTTGCCTGCATAGCACTGTAATGTCATCCCATTCACTGAGCGATCCCTGATTGGGAAGGAATCAGGGATCCTTCCTAACCCATGTGACAAATCCAGGAAAGAGAGAATCCCATAGGGAAAACGGATACCAGATTAGATCCCTAAAGTGGATATATTTGAATCTAAGTGTTTTTCTTGGGGGGAAAGTATAATTCAGTTTTCTCCACTGAAATTGGCAGATTCTCCCCAGAAGTCAAAATAGGAAGATATTCAGTAAAGGTCTAGGAATCAACACCTAGAACATTTGTTGATATATTCCAATCTGTTTTGCCCAGGCCCATCCAGCACAGCATTTTTAACTTTCCTACTCCCTTTCATTGTTCTCTCAACCTCTTTATAGTGCAGGCACCTCTTGGAATCAAACTGATCCAATAATGCCACAAAGCCTGGCAGACAATCAAGTCCAGGAGGAGAAACAAATTGAAAATGTAACAAGGGAGCAAGAATATGAGGAAAATAATAAAAACACATGCCTTAGCGACAGTTCCTGGCAAGGGAGAAGAATTTTGTTTCACAACAACTAATCCTCCACTCCACATTACACTCTAGATTCCCCACTTTTCCCAGAATGCTTCCACCTCACAAAAGGATTTGGAGCTGGCAGAAGCAGCATCCCCCCCTCCACACACAAGGGATAACTCAAACTCCGTTCCGAATGTTTCCTATTCAGAATTATGGCCCCACAGAGCATATCCTAAAGAGGTCCCATAGAACTCTATCCTTCCCTGCCTGTGATCTGCTTCGGAGTTCATTCAACCTGACATTCAGTAGTATCCAATGCATGAAATTCTGATATTCTCGGAGCTTCCTGAAAGTTCCCAGGAGGTGGATGGCAATCTTGAATGGGAACTCTGGCTCTTGATAGTATTATCTGTCTTTATCCCCCTTTCCCTGGGCCTTCAACATGCTTCAATTTTATTTTCAGAAATATTACTCTCAATGGACCCCATTTAAAGAAAACAAAGAAGCTCTAATATTTGAGGTATTTTAACCATTCTAATGGGGAGAGGAACTGGGAAGATGTTTTCTACATTTGCAGCTATCAAGAAATTGAAAATCATAGCCAAAGATTCAAGAGACCAGAACCAGAGCGTATCAAGACAGCTTAGAAGAGAAACTTAGATGAATCCTGTGCACACTCAAGTGAATTGAACTGAACACTGGGATTTTTTTCTGACTAGACATGCCTGGGATTGCACTGCAAGGTTGTTTCCCAGACCAATCATTTCATTTTACCCCTCATTTCATTTTACCCCTTAGGGTGAAAATACTAATATTTGCACCTTTCCCATACACATGTGCTTCCTCTTCCTGGAATTCTGAGCCTTGAGATGTCAAGCAGAAATTCAAGCTGCGCTCCACCCTTAACTTTAGCAAAGTGAGGGAACTGCATAACAACTAGTACTGCTGAGATGAATGTTCTCTGGCTCAGTTTTCTCCTTTGAAAGTAGTGATTTCGGGGTGGGTGGGGGGCTATCCCAAAGGTGCTTAAACTTGCTTTATTTGTGCAAGTTTGCAGCTGTTTCCAGCTGATTATATCCCACTGTTGTCCTTTTCTGCTGATGTTTCAATGCCACTCCAAACCATAACCTCTTGAGTGATCTCAGCTAATCAGAGATCATGTACTAGAAGTAGAACACCATGCAGGGAATCAGATTAAGCTTTGTGCTGACATCACTATGGGCAAATCAAATTATCTGAGTGAGGACAATGCTTTCTGTACTGGTCACATGGGTGATTCTAGCCAACCGGGGATCTTTCTAGGAACTGAAGAGTTTTTCAACCATTTTTGTGTAATGTTCCTGAAAAATTGCTGAAAGTATTAAAGAGGGAGGGCTTTATATTCTGATCAAGCTTTCCCCAAAACCGCTCCCCTTTGCCTCCACACTAGTAATCACCTGGATCAGCAAGGAAGCTTCTTGCAAAGAGACAGACCAGAGCTGGTATTGTGTGAAGGCCTGATCCCCATTAAACCTTGCAGGTCAGTGTTGCTCATTGGTTTGAACATAGAGAAGTTGTTGCTGCTGTTCCTGTTCTTTGCCATATACTTGCCTTACCCTGCTCTGCACCCAGCCCTGCCTTGCTCCCAGTTCTTTATCCTCCTGATTAGGCAGGAAGTTGAAGTTTATGGAGAGACTGAAGGTTCTCATGAAGGGACTTCTAGACACACAAGTCACAGAAGCTCCCCCTTTTGAAGTCACTACTAAATCAATTTCAAACACATCACCACAACTAGGAGGCCTACAAGTATGCATTTCTTTTTAAAGAAAGGAAATACTAAGTGGAAGATATATTCTGGAGATGGAAATGTTGTTGCATTCCCCAGTGATTACATTAATGCATTCTCTTTTTCAAGACATCCCAATCTTAGGCATGTTTATGAAGAAGTAAGTCATGGGACCTGAATCCAAGGAAGTATGATTAAGAGAACTGCAGTTTCATTTAGAAATCACTGCTGTATTGGCTGACTTGATTAGCAGTAATATGCTGCTGGTTATTTTCTAAATGGAACATGGTGTTTCACGCCATGTTCAACACGCTTACAGATCATAACCTCTCCTGATACTTCTTTCCAAATAGCCTCCTCTTCTGCATATCCCTTCACCGACACCTCTTTTTAGCTTCCCTCTTTCATCACTCTCATTTTTAAAATTCTACCTCTTGTCTCAGCTGAGCTGTTGAGATGGAAAAACATCTCAGTGAGATGGAAAAACATATCAGATCACTTTAGAATCCAAAGCCTCGTATTAATACTGAAAGCACTTCAGTGCAAAGAGAGATATCTGAAAACAATTTAGTGCAGAGATTTAAAACCAATACATTTCTGTCTCAAGACTGGGCAGCTTCTCTTGATCTTTACCTGGACTTTGGTAGGCTTCAGTCTGTGATCCATAGTATCAGCAGTTACATTTTCAGGCAACATAACAGGGTCACTTGGAAGAATTAGAAAGTCACAGGAAGGTGTACATACAGCACCTGGAGTGGGAAAGAAACAGGCAGCAAATAATATTTTACCCTTGAAGGCACTGAAGGTTACTGGAGCTTCATGGATGTCAACTATTCAAAAAACAAGACTCTTCAGATTGCCAAACAAGTGCTTAGTCGTCTCACTGACTGAACTGGACTTTAAAGCATTGCATATTAGCTGTATTATACCCATTAAATATTTGATATGTTCTATATTAGTACAGTTACTAATGCCTGGTGTTTCAGAAAGAAACCCTAACAATTCCTGTGGTCCCAAAACTAAAGAAAGCCAGGCTCAAGGATGATAATAGCCTTTTCTGGCCCGAAAGTCCTTTTGCAGCTCACATGGTACAAGACGTGGCTTTCCAGTATTCAAAGATGTGATTTGTTCTAAAGCTTACACTTCAAATAATTTTTAAAGGGCAAACCAAGGATGGAACTGCCAAAATGGTTTTGCTCTTCTGCGCTCAAAATATCCAGTCTAAAACCTCAGGTTTGCTCAATAATATCTGGACATAAATTG
This sequence comes from Hemicordylus capensis, assembly GCF_027244095.1. Taxonomy (NCBI): domain Eukaryota; kingdom Metazoa; phylum Chordata; class Lepidosauria; order Squamata; family Cordylidae; genus Hemicordylus; species Hemicordylus capensis. The sequence continues at coordinate 159,235,219 of NC_069660.1, forward strand.
ATGGTTAGTTAATTAATAATAGAGAGCAGTGGTTCCCAAATTCATGTTTGACTTCTATCCTTCCCTTCCTTCCAGGCTCCCTTAGTCTTTCTTCTACTTAGAATGGGATTTTTCACTACTACCCTCTGGTCATCCGAGCCAGGAGCTAATCGTGTAAGGTGAAAAGCTGTATCCCAGTTCTTTCTCAAAGTTTATTTTGCCCCCCACCTCATTAGACCATAAATGTATTTTGCACTCCACATCCCAGATATGTCCCACTGAACCTGATCAATTAATTTATTATTTGTTTATTTATTTATTTATTTATTAGATTTATATACCGCCCTTCCAAAATGGCTCAGGGCGGTTCACAACATGATAAAAACAATTAAAACAAATTAACAATTAAAATCAAACTATTAAGACACAATAAAACCAGTTAAACAGCTAAAAGCCCTGAAAATCAGGGCAACAGTTTAAAACCATTTAAAACAATTAATCATTTAGAACTCTGGAAGGCCAGGCCAAATAAGTACGTTTTAAGGGCTCTCCTGAAGGACAGCAATGATCTCAAATTACGAATTTCTGACAGGAGTGCATTCCATAGCCCAGGAGCAGCTACAGAGAAGGCCCGCCTCTGCGTCGCCACCAGACGAACCGGTGGCAGCTGGAGACAGACCTCAGATGACCTTAACGTGTGGTGGGGATCATGTAAAAAAGTATAATTGATCTAATTATACTACCACAGTCATGCCAGTATAGTTAAGATGCGGACAGCGGTGGATTTAAGGCGAGGCAAAGTAGACTCTTGCCTACGGCAGCAACATTTGAGGAGCAGCAAACTCTGCCGCTCCTCAAATTTGCCACCCCTCTCTGGGTGCAAAGGGAAAGTCCTCTCTTTTTTCTTCTAAAAACCACCTCTGTGCAACGGGATGGTGGTAGCGAAATCCACACAGCAGCAGCTGCAGGGAGTGAGAGGTAAGTCCCCCCTTTTTATTTAAAACGCCGCTTTGTGGCTGGAAGGGGCGCCAGCAGCTGCAGCGGAAAGGGTGGTAGTGGGGCGAGGAGAAAGTGTCCCCTTTTACCTTTAAAGCAATGCTGCTGCACAGCAGGACAGTGAGGGAAAGCTCCTTCCAGCTCCCCTCCTCTCTCCCAAATGACTGCATGACCCTGTTTGCAGTCTGTTATGGAGTCTCCACACGTATTGAGGAAGGTCCAAAACGGGCTGCAGATGGGGGCGTGCAGTCATTTGTGAGGGAGGAGAGTTGCTGGAAGGTGCTCTCCCTCATTGCCTCTCTGCACAGCAGCATTGCTTTAAGGGTAAAAGGGGAAACGTTCCCCTCACCCCACCACTACCCTCCCCGCTGCAGCCCCATCCTGCCATACAGTAGGGGTGTGCACGGAACTTGCTGGCCCGGTTCAGTTCGAGTCCGGACCGGACTTGAACTGGACTCGGCCAGTTCGGTCTGGCACCCGCTCGAACCACTCCCAGTTCGGTTTGGTCCTGAGGGGTTCGTGAACATTTAAAACAAAAACAAAAACATTTTTTTAACTTATCTCTTTTGGGGGAGTAGTTGGAGGTGGCGGGGGGGTCCACAGAGGTACCTCCCCCCACCGCACCAGCCTCCTGTATTGCGGCCACCGGCCATCCGGCTGGCTCTTCAGCCCATTCGGGCCTTCCCCCTCCGGCGCGGCAGCCATTTTGGAGGCCGCCGTGCCTGCAATTGGCCTCTGCATGACCCAGGCCACACAGAGGCCAACTGCGCAGGCATGGCAGCCTCCAAAATGACCACCGTGTCGGAGGGGGAAGGCCTGAATGGGCCGAAGAGCCAACCGGATGTCTGGTGGCAGCAATACGGGAGGCCAGCGGAAGGAGGGGGAACCTCTGTGGATAACCCCACCACCACCACCACCGCCTCCAACAACTCCCCTGAAGGGGGTAAGTTTAAAAAAAAATTTATCTGCGAACCCCCTGAAAAGTTGGGGGGGACCAAACAGGGGATGGTTCAGTTTGACCCCAAACCGTCGAACCTGTTTGCACATCTCTACCATGCAGCAGCATTTTAAAGTAAAAGAGAGACCTTCCCCTCATCCCCGCGGCCACCACTCCAGATGTGGAGGCAGCAAATCCTTGGCAACCCACAGGTGGCAAAAGGCTTAATTCCCCCACCAAAGGGGGAAAGCAGAGGCCCTCAGCAAAGCTTGGAATAAATTACTAGAAAGTAAGTCCATTGATTCCACTGGAGCTTACTTCTGAGGAAATGCACAAAGGAATAAGGACCAGCAGAGATTCTAGGCAAGAATGTAGGTTCTCTCCCCCACACCCACCGTTCCTCCCAGCCCCTCAGCAAAAAATAGAAGGGGGAAACCTTTATTTATTTATTTATCTGGGGCTTACTTCTGAGTAAAAATGTATAGGATTGAGACCAAGGATCCCATGCTAGGAAGTTCCTAAGGAGGAACCTCAAGGAAATCCTACAAACTATTCCTACCCAGCACACACACACACACACACACACACACACACACACACACACACACCATTGTTCTGGTGTAGACTGCTCTTGAAAATGAAGGTTCGACTTCAGAGCCAAACTTCCAGTGAATATGGAAGCTTCACCTGACCATACTTAAGAAATGAAGCCTCCATATTCACAGGCAGTTTGCCTCTTGTGTAGAACCTACATGTACAAAGGCTGTCTACACCACAAACCCAGTTTAAGAGGAGGGGTTGTTTGGGGGATTTCGGCTGATTGTGGGAGCCACTGGGCTCGCAGGCGAGCCCGGTTGCCTCCTGGCAGTTAACCCGCCAAACAACCCCTCCTCTTAAACCGGGTTTGTGGTGTGAGCACTCCGTAAACCAGTTTTTTTTAATCGTTAGTAGCCACGCCGCGGCTCTGCACCATGGCTACTCATGAGTAGACCCCCAGAGGGGAGGTGAAAAGCCGCCTCCTGGCTCCGGGGGTCTCTCCAGTATGCCCTGCGCACTCGTGCAGGGCATACTGCTGCTTCCGGTGGCCGCGCAGCCCCTGATCCTCCCAGCCCCCACCGGCTCCATCACGGAGTTGTGTGCGTGGCTGCCCAGAGCAGACTGGCTGGTCGTCTACGAGGGCTTAGCCCGCTCTCCTCACAAACCCCATAGAGGCTCTTCTCTGTGATTGTGAGAAGAGCCTCTGTGTGTCACTATACAGGTGAAACTCAAAAAATTAGAATATCGTGCAAAAGTTCATTAATTTCAGTAATGCAAATTAAAAGGTGAAACTGATATATGAGATAGACGCATTACATGCAAAGAGATAAGTCAAGCCTTAATTTGTTATAATTGTGATGATCATGGCGTACAGCTCATGAGAACCCCAAATCCACAATCCCAGAAAATTAGAATATTACATGAAACCAATAAAACAAGGATTGTAAATAGAACAATATCGGACCTCTGAAAAGTATAAGCATGCATATGTATTCAGTACTTGGTTTGGGCCCCTTTTGCAACAATTACTGCCTCAATGCGGCGTGGCATGGATGCTATCAGCCTGTGGCACTGCTGAGGTGTTATGGAAGACCAGGATGCTTCAATAGCGGCCTTCAGCTCTTCTGCATTGTTTGGTCTCATGTCTCTCATCCTTCTCTTGGCAATGCCCCATAGATTCTCTATGGGGTTCAGGTCAGGCGAGTTTGCTGGCCAATCAAGCACAGTAATCCCATGGTCACTGAACCAGGTTTTGGTACTTTTGGCAGTGTGGGCAGGTGCCAAGTCCTGCTGGAAAATGAAGTCAGCATCCCCATACAGCTCGTCTGCAGAAGGAAGCATGAAGTGCTCCAAAATCTCCTGATAGACGGCTGCGTTGACCCTGGACTTAATGAAGCACAGTGGACCAACACCAGCAGATGACATGGCTCCCCAAATCAACACAGACTGTGGAAACTTCACACTGGACTTCAAGCATCTTGCATTGTGTGCCTCTCCATTCTTCCTCCAGACTCTGGGTCCTTGGTTTCCAAATGAGATGCAAAAGTTGCTCTCATCAGAAAAGAGGACTTTGGACCACTGAGCAACAGACCAGTTCTTTTTTTCTTGAGCCCGGGTAAGACACTTCTGACGCTGTTTGTTGTTCAGGAGCGGCTTGACAAGAGGAATACAACATTTGAAGCCCATGTCCAGGATCCGTCTGTGTGTGGTGGCTCTTCATGCACTAACTCCAGCCTCAATCCACTCCTTGTGAAAGTCCCCAACACTTTTGAATGGCCTTTTCCTGACAATCCTCTCCAGGCTGCGGACATCCCTGCTGCTTGTGCACCTTTTTCTTCCACACTTTTCCCATCCACATAACTTTCTATTAATGTGCTTTGATACAGCACTTTGGGAACATCCAACTTCTTTTGCAATTACCTTTTGAGGCTTTCCCTCCTTATGGAGGGTGTCAATGATGGTTTTCTGCACAACTGTCAAGTCAGCAGTCTTTCCCATGATTGTGATTCCTAATGAACCAGACTGAGAGACCATTTAAAGGCTCAGGAACCCTTTGCAGGTGTTATGGATTGATTAGCTGATTGGAGTGGGACACCTGGAGCCTAGACTGTTGAACCTTTTCACAATATTCTAATTTTCTGGGATTGTGGATTTGGGGTTCTCATGAGCTGTACGCCATGATCATCACAATTATAACAAATTAAGGCTTGACTTATCACGCTTTGCATGTAATGCGTCTATCTCATATATCAGTTTCACCTTTTAATTTGCATTACTGAAATTAATGAACTTTTGCACAATATTCTAATTTTTCGAGTTTCACCTGTATGTGGTAAGAAGGCAAAATTCAGGAGGTTAAGGGCAACTATTTCGGTCAGAATGGCTTAAGGCCTACCACTATTTTGCTGATAACACCACCCTGAAGGAAATTAAATCAAGCAGCAGAACTAAGGTTTAAGGGACATTTCTGGGAAAATAATCTGCAGTTTTGGACACGATTGTTAAATCATTTGTTATTTTTAATGATCATTGTTTGTATGTGTGTGTGGTGGGGGAATCAGTGTGGTGGGGGAATTTAAAGTGGGGGTGGGGGAATCAAGTACAGATTTAAAATGAACACAAATTTCCTGCTTCTTCTTGTGTCCTTATTCACTGCTGAATAATCAGGAGGTGGGATCATACTGCCAGTATTACTGAATCCACTAATGTAATTTAATTGTGTTTTTTCAGACGGTTTGTTTGTGTGACTTTATTTTAGTTGAAGTTTTAACCAAGTTTTCTGTGTTCAACATCAGGAAGTTCTACCTTGTGGTTTGAGCTCACATGATTATATTATCTGGTAGGTAATTTTTAAACTTCAGTCAAAAAGAACTTTGAAAATTTTACCATTTGGATCCTGATCAGTCTCTTGGGCTGAGTGGAGTGTTGCCCAGAATGCAGACTTAAGATATCCGTGAATAACTATGTGTTGTCAAAAAGAAAAAGAGATGGATGATACTAAAGTGGGGGTGGTATTTTGTGAGTTTGAAGATCAATTATGTGCCCAGCCCAGTTATTGTGACCTACAATGATATTAGTCTGGAGAGGCATGGGTAGCAACTTCTGTCAAATCAAGTTAATACTGATCAAAATCAGCAGTTTTTCAATAGAAAGGAAAATTTAGTCTCCATTTACAAAGAGAGCTACTATGGTGGAGAAAACTCCTTCCAAAGAACCTTCCCTTATGGTTTTAAACAGTCGTCATCTGTAACTCTGTATGAATGGCACAGTTCTGTTGATATAATTAAGATGGGGGAGTTGTAAGCCCTGAATAGTCTCTTGGTGATAAAAATCTAAATGTTGTGCCCTATTTGCCTGAAAGCTCGCAGGCATCCACTAGGGGACGCCCTTTCAGATCTGGTGCAGAACGCAGCTGAGATGCAGCTGTTAAAACCTTCAGTTTGAGATGAGAGTTAAGATGCTTTACATTTTTACTCGTGCTCTAAAAAGAATGGAAACTGCAAGTTAAAGTGTCCATTGCAAGTTTAAGGTGCCTATCTTAACTTCCATGCCATATAAGCTATAAAGACTTTGTACAGTTTGGTATATTATGATGGCTTTAGAAATGAGGCTCCATGTACCCATATTTTGCTTTGGTCTTTCAGTTAGACATTGGGCTGGGGAGGGATGCATCCAGGCAGGCATTTAACAGATGTAGCTTCCCCAATCACTTCCTAGAGATGCCCTTGATGAATTTTTGTGTGATGCATCTCTGATCAAGGCAAAGTGTGGGTGCATGGAGCCTCTAAAGCCATTATCATATGCCACTGTACAGAGTCTTTACAGCTTATATGGCACAGATGATAAAATGGGCATCTTAATGCAATTTCCCTTCTTTTTACAGCAGGAGTGAAAATGTAAAGCATCTTAACTCTCACCTCAAACTGAAGGTTTTTGGATTACTGAATAGATATGACCGTTCACAGACAAACCTAACCAAGTTAATAATTAACTTTTTAACTGCTTTTAAAAAAGTAGTAGTAAATATCTTTTTATTTGCTCAGGCTTTTACCCTTTAGGGGCTGCCAGGTCTCTCAGCTCTCCTGCTTCTGTTTGTCTTTTTTATGGTGGTTGTTTTTTTTGTGTTTTATTGTTTTTACTGCTTAACTGGTTTTAAAGTTTAGAATGTGATTTTGATTGAATTTTATTGTATTTTAACTTTTGTAAACCATCTTGGGATGCCTTATGAAAGGCAGTATAAAACCTGAACAATAAAATAAATACATACATACATAAAATAAAATAAAACAAAAATATGGGGCAAAGATACAACCACAGGCTTATGAAAACTGGTATGATATAGAGAATCCAGGATTTGGATAATGGAGACCTGGGCCATGAAAGTGCTACTTGCTACAAGAGAAAGGGAGAGGGCAAACCTCAAATGCTGGAAAAAAACCTGTATACCTTATTTGCACTCTAATATTTTAAAACACAAAATGCATTTTGAATATAGTATAACTTTCTGTCAGAGTCAATAGTCACTGGGGTTGCGAATTAATTCTTTTCCATCTCATGCCTTTGTTGGACAGCCCTAGAGTAGAAACAAGAAGTGACCACTGCCTTGGATGAAAAATACATTATCCTTGAAATGCATTAGACCTATTAAGAACCTGGAGTCCAAGTAAAGAATACAATGTCCTTCAACACATTTTGAGGTTTGCTTCTTTGCTCTTTGGTTTGAGACTGGTGCTGCACTTCTTCTTTCTTCTTCAGAAAATCAGTGGCCAACATCCAGGGCAACGGACTGAAGACACAGCCAGAGGCTTCCTCAGCAGAGGAACATGCACATGCAGAAAGCGGGGAAACCATTTTTGCTAATCTCCCCTTCCCTCAGAAGCCCTCTGTGCCTTCCAGAAATAGGTCCCTGAAATATACTCAGCAGTACTACTATCTAAGGAAACAGATCCATTTGGGGACATTTAGTTATGTGAAGGAATACTGCTTTGGAGCTGACAGGAAAATGGTGTGGACTTCCCTTAGTCAATTAAAAAATGATGGAGGGTCATGCAACCATCAGGGAAATATTTCTGGATGATACAGAGCAGTTCTGGAGGCAAGGAAGATAAGTGAAAATTACTGCCCCTGCCTCTCTTCTCTCCCTCCACCTCCCACACATGAGCTCCACTGCTGGGGAAGCCCCTAGCTAGGGATGTGCACAGAAACAGTGCGTGCACTCCTGGGAGGGCGGGGTGTGTGTGCTTTAAATGACAGGGAAGGCACTGCCTACCTGTCAGCCCCTGCCTCGTGGCTTCACACACACACACACACCCCAGCACTCTCCAGAAAAGCAGGCATGCTGGGCTGCAGCATTCCTGCTTGCAGCCCCAACAGCATCACCATGCTCTTGGCCAGCGTGCATGTCACGCACATGTGTGACACGCATGTGCGTGAGGGCCATGAGTGTGGCGATGCTCCTGGGGCTCCAAGCAGGAACACTGCAGCCCAGTACACCTGCTTTTCTGGAGAGCACTGGGAGGGGGGAGCAGTGGTGTGGGGGCTGACAGGTAGGCAGCACCTTCCCTGTCATTTAAAGCAACCCCCCGCCCTCCGAACTGGTTCGAATGCCGGTGGACAGAACTGGTTCCATGCACATCCCTACCACTGGCTGGCTTAAAAGTAGCCTCCAGTTGTGAGGACATAACTCCCAATGTGTCCTCAATCCACTGCACTCTGTGTCAGCCACTATCTCTTAGTGCAGGCATCCCCAAACTGCGGCCCTCCAGATGTTGCTGAACTACAACTTCCAGCATACCCAGCCACAAAAAAATTGTGTCTAGGGATGCTGGGAGTTGTAGTTCAGCAACATCTGGAGGGCTGCAGTTTGGGGATGCCTGTCTTAGTGTAACCAAACTCACTGGGAAGCTTTTCAAATGGGGCTTTTGAAGCCCTTTAACTCGCATCTCCTCCGGAATGGAGGGGGGTGTGTGTGTTCACATATCAGCTAGATTTGCCCCAAGTCTGCGAGTTATCAGGGAGCAGTTCACACACAATGTGGATTTTCACTGCGTATTAGAGTGCAGCCTGATTTATATCTGGGGTAAAAAAATCCACTATTTGTGGCATTTTGGGGGGACAACTTCAAGTTCACAGTAAAGCCTCCCATAAACTCGCGGTAAATCCTGCTGTGTGTAAAAGTCCGAGGCTGTTGAGAGGACTAAATTGGGAAAGCCCCCATGTTTTCTACCTTGGGCTCCTGGGAGGAAGAGTGGGAAACAAATGGAATCAGTCAATTATACTGATGGGATCAGCTCAGTTATTTGTTGAGCTCCCTACTCCTGCTTATGAAGATTTAAACCCTATTTTTTCTACAGAGCACCATGTGCCAAACATCTTGAAGAAATCAAATGAAATATGACCTCCCCCGCCTCCACAAGTTTCATCTTGCCAGAGAGAAATACAAGAGGCACGGCACCACCTGTCTAGGGGGACAATGTTCCCAATTGGGGCATATATCCCCCTGAAGGCTGTTGGTTGTATGCTACAATTCTAAGGGAGTGCATAAATCCACAGAATGTGGTTCTGGTTACAAAAGTCAGCTTTCTGAGAACCTAAGCTTGAAGAAGAAGAAGAAGAAGAAGAAGAAGAAGAAGAAGAAGAAGAAGAAGAAGAAGAAGAAGGAGAAGAAGGAGAAGAAGGAGAAGAAGAAGAGAGCAAGATTATTTATGTATTTTCTTAGATAGATTTTTACACCCTCATTCTGTTCAAAGAAAACTAGGGGCCTTATAGCCCTTATAAGATATTCTTAAAAAGGTGTGAGTGATGGGCCTGCTGTAATCTCAGATGCCAGGTGAGCTGCTAAATAAGATTTCCAGTACTCAACAGGGGTCTTCAGTGTCCTTGGTAGCTCCCTGCCCCACTCTCATGTCAAACTAAATCAGAAGAAATCATGCAAAAATAGTATAAATGGCTGAACAAAAGACTGCAAAATAAAATTATGTAATGTGGATAGTTTATATCAGTTGCAGAATGCCAAGGTTTTGTGGCACACAATCTCAACTGCCTTGGCGCATAATTTCAGGTTGTTGTTTTTTCAAGAGAGTACACTGATTCCTGCATATGTCTAAGGCTGGTCCTAGGCATTTCTTTATGCCCAGAATAGAGGCCAAGTTTTTGCCCCCCTACTGCTCCTCCTATATTGTCTCTCCCTCATGCTTCTTGAGCTTGTCTCCCCATTTGCCTCCCCACCTCACATCCTCACATCCTCTTCTCACTTCCTCTGTACTTCTTTTCCCTTTCTGAGAAATACAATGGCTGCCCTTCATTCTTCCTGGAGCTTGAGGCACATGTTTCATGAATAGGTGTTCTCAAGCTGGCTGCCTATATCTGTATTTCACAAATACTAGATTCTTGCATTGAGAAAGCAAAATAGCAAAGATGCATAGATTCCTATGGCTACTGTTTCAATCAGTGCTCCACTGGAAACTACTAGATGTTATACAAATACATAAGCAGCCCAATCAGTTTTAAAGTGATGGCAGAAAACAAAAAGCAAAGAGATGTACATGACATACATTTAATCATTACCAATTAACAACCTTCTTGTTTAATATTTGATGACAGTGACAGACACTGTCTATGGAAAAAGCCAGGCATTTGAAAACGGGGGTGGGGGGGTGGGGGAACTCAGAGCAGGGAATGATCAGTTAGGGGCTGTCATCCAAATAACAGAATCTTAATTAATTGTATGAGGTTTTAGTCAATTTATTACTCAGTTTATTAATTGAGTAAGTTAGCATCATGAGTTTGCATTTTAGTTTTTTAAAAGTTATTTCTGAATTTAAAAATTCTTTTACTTTTAGGTGATACTCACATGTCACAACAGGCATCAGTTTCAAAGAAACATTCCTGTTTGAGAGGGAAGGGAGAATGCCTCTTTGAAGTAGGAATGTGCACGAACCAGATCGGAGACCCTTTTACAGTCCTCCGAACCAGTTCAAATCCTGGCCAGCTTGAAGTTGGAAGACTACTCTGTGAAGAGCAGACACAGCTGAGAAGGTGAGCAAGCTTTTGTAAACATCCAGCCTTTTCCCCTTCAAACAAACTAACAGGAAGAGGGGAGATTTTCAGGGGCTGTTTCTCTTTAAGGGGTAGGTCTTAGTCTCTGTGTTTGAGTGTGTGTGTGTGTGTGTGTGTGTGTGTGTGTGTGTGTGTTATTTGCTAGGGTCAGAATTTCCCAGGGCTAAGATTTTTTAGGGCTCCAGTGTTTTACTTTATTGTCCCTGCCTGGAGGGGGTGGAGTCAGCTAGGGCTGGGAGAGGCCCCACATTCCTTTGACTCACATCCTGTGTCTCAGTTGGAAGGCTACTCTACATAAGAGGTGAAGACCCGAGAGCATAGCGAACAGACCATAGAGAACAGGGATAGCAAACAGGACATAGGAGTTTTGCAGGAGTTTAGAAGAAAGTGTGCGAGAGAGCCTGAACCAAACCCCTGTGATCACACGGAGCCTGGTGGAGAAGAGTACGTAAGTACAAATCCCTCCCTCGTATCCCTCATATTCTTGGGAAAGGCTGTTTGGACATATAAATAGCTGACCATTACAGCTGAGACCTATCCTTCTAATAAACTATCTAATAAACAGATAATAAACTACTTCTAATAAACTATTTCTAAATACTGTAAATAGCCAACAAAAACAGTATGAAGACAGAAAGTCAGCAGGGGAAGGGGCACTTCCCAGTGTATTGCACAGAGCGCCACATGTATGACTATTTGCCCCATGGGCAGAAGTCATGGGTGTGTGCTCAGTGCAAGGAGCTCCTGGCCCTAAGGGAACAAATTCATTCTCTTGAGACCAAGGTGGCGGATCTGGAGAAGCTCAGAAAGACAGAGAGGCATTCAGACATTGATAGAGGCATCCCACTCCAAGGCTGGTAGCTCCTCTGCTGTCAGGGAAAATGAAGGTCTTGGGCAAGGAGGACATCAGTCTGAGGAAGAGGGAAATGCTCCTTTAGAAGGGACCCCCTTCCTTGATTGATGAGCCCATATTCCCTTACACGGGGGATACTCCTCTGGGGGGTGGGGGCCTCCTTGTAGTGGGTGATTATATCATTAGAGGTATAGAGAGATGGGTTTGTGACCTGCGTGTTGACCGCACGGTAACTTGCCTGCCTGGTGCGAAGGTTGCGGACATCATGCAGCATCTAGACAGGCTCTTAGGCAGTGCTGGGGAGGAGACAGCTGTTGTGGTGCACGTTGGCACCAAAGATGTGGGGAAATGTAGTCGGGAGGCCCTGGAAGCCAAATTTAGGTTGATAGGTAGCGTACTGAAATCCAGGACCCCCAAGGTAGCATTCTCAGAAATGCTACCTGTTCCACATGCAAGTACAGTGTGACAGGCAGAGCTGAGGGGTTTCAATGCGTGGATGAGACGCTGGTGCCGGGGGGAGGGGTATAGATTTGTTAGGCACTGGGATTCATTTTGGGGCAAGCGAGACTTGTACAAAAGGGACGGGCTGCACTTGAACCAAGATGGAACCAGACTGCTGGCGCTTAAAATCAAAAAGCTTTCAGAGCAGCTTTTAAAATGACGCCTGGGGAATAGCTGGTGGGAGCTGGGCAGTATCTCGTTTGGCAAAAGCCATCCCTTAAAGTGTGCGGGTGCAAAGGATTCAGATTAAAGAGAAGGGGACGGAGCAGAACCTCATAAAGAGCAGACGGGAGCCTGTGCCAGCAAGTCAAAGAGTCAAAATAATAGCACACATCACAGCGTATAGGTGCTTATATGCCAATGCCAGAAGCCTCCGAGCCAAGATGGGTGAGCTGGAGTGCTTGGTTGCTAATGCAGAAATAGATATAGTGGGCATAACAGAAACATGGTGGAACAGTGAGAACCAGTGGAACACTGTTATCCCTTGATATAAACTCTATAGAAAGGACAGGGAGGGGCGCCTTGGAGGAGGGGTAGCACGGTATGTTAAAGAAGGGATAGAATCTAACAACCTAGAAAACCTAGGTGGACTGGAGTCCTCCACAGAAACCCTACATAAATACAAGGCCTGAAAAGGAACGTGCTACTGGGGATGTGCTATCGCCCTCCAGAGCAAAACACCAACATTGACTGAGAGATACAGGAGGAAATCAGGGAGGCGTCAAGGAGAAGCAGGGCTGTAATAATGGGTGACTTCAATTACCCACACATAGACTGGATAAAGTCACAGTAAGGTCAGGACAAATAGGTCAAATTTCTAGATACGTTAAATGACTGTGCCCTAGAACAGTTGGTCTTGGAACCAACCAGAGAGAAGGCGACCTTGGACCTAATTCTGAGTGGCACCCAGGACCTAGTGTGTGATGTCAGTGTCATTGACCCTTTAGGGAACAGTGACCATAGTGCAATCAAATTCAGCATACATGCAGGGAGAGAATCACCAAGGACGTCTAACATGGAAATTTTGAATTTCAGAAGGGCAAACTTCTCCAAAATGAGGAGTATGGTGAAAAGAAAGCTGAAGGGGAAAATCAGGAGAGTCACTTCGCTCCAAAGTGCATGGAATTTACTCAAAACCACAATACTAGAAGCCCAGTTAGACTGTATACCCCAAAGGAGGAAAGATACCACTAAGTCCAGGAAGATGCCAGCATGGCTAACAAGTACCGTCAAGGAAGCCATAAAAGGGAAGAAGACTTCCTTCCGAAATTGGAAGGCCTGCCCAAATGAGGAGAACAAAAAGGAACACAAACTCTGGCAAAAGAAATGCAAGGTGACAATAACGGAGGCAAAAAGAGAGTTTGAGGAACATTTAGCCAAAAGTATCAAGGGGAATAACAAAAACTTCTTTAAATACATCAGAAGCAGGAAACCTGCCAGGGAGGCGGTTGGACCATTAGACAATGAAGGAGTGAAAGGGATTATTAAGGAGGATATGGAGGTTGCAGATAAGCAGATTGAGTTCTTTGCATCTGTCTTCACTGCAGAGGATACTGAGTATATATCTGTTCCTGAACCAGGCTCTTTAGGGATGGAGGCTAGAGAGCTAAGTCAGAAGTGACAAGAGATGATGGTGGCGCAGTGGTAAAACTGCCGCCCTGTAACCAGAAGGTTACAAGTTCGATCCTGACAAGGAGCTCAAGGTTGACTCAGCCTTCCATCCTTCCGAGGTCGGTAAAATGAGTACCCAGAATGTTGGGGGGCAATATGCTAAATCATTGTAAACCGCTTAGAGAGCTTCCAGCTATAGAGCGGTATATAAATGTAAGTGCTATTGCTATTGCTATTGCTATGTTCTAAACTGTCTGGAAAAACTGAAAGCTAACAGATCACCAGGGCCGGGTGGCATCCATCCAAGAGTCCTCAAAGAACTTAAATGTGAAATTGCCAGCCTCCTTACTAAAATATATAACTTATCCCTGCAATCAGGCCCTGTACCAGAGGACTGGAGAATAGCAAATGTAACACCGATTTTCAAAAAGGGGTCCAGGGGCGATCCGGGAAATTACAGGCAGGTTAGCCTAACGTCCATTCTAGGCAAATTGATGGAAAGCATCCTCAAGGATAAAATTGTTAAGCACATAGAAGAACAGGCCCTGCTGGGAGTGAGCCAGCATGGCTTCCGCAAAGGTAAATCTCTCCTCACCAACCTTTTGGAGTACTTTGAGAGTGTCAACAACTGTATGGATAAAGGTGATCCAGTTGACATAGTATACCTGGACTTCCAAAAAGCTTTTGACAAAGTTCCTCATCAAAGACTACTGAGGAAACCTATCGGTCATGGGATAAGGAGACAAGTACATGTGTGGATTGCTAACTGGTTGAAAGACAAGAAACAGAGGGTAGGCATAAATGGAAAGTTTTTGCAATGGAGGGAAGTAAGACGTGGGGTCCCCCAGGGATCTGTACTGGGACCAGTGCTTTTTAATTTATTCAAAATGATCTAGAAGCAGGGGTAAGCAGCAAGGTGGCCAAATTTGCAGATGACACCAAACTCTTCCGCGTAGTGAAATTCAAAATGGATTGTGAGGAGCTCCAAAAGGATCTCTCCAGACTGGGGGAGTGGGCGACTAAATGGCAAATGCGGTTCAATGTTAGCAAGTGTAAAGTGATGCACATTGGGACGAAAAACCCCAACTTCAAGTATATGCTGATGGGATCTGAGCTGTCGGTGACTGACCAGGAGAGGGATCTTGGGGTCGTGGTGGACAGCTTGTTAAAAGTGTCAATTCAATGTGTGGCAGCTGTGAAAAAGGCCAATTCCACGCTAAGGATCATTAGGAAGGACACTGAAAATAAAATGGCTAATATTATAATGCCCTTATACAAAACTATGGTGCGACCACACTTGGAGTACTGCATACTATTCTGGTCACCACATCTTAAAAAGGACATTGTTGAACTGGAAAAGGTACAGAAGAGGGCAACCAAGATGATCAGGGGCCTAGAGCACCTTTCTTATGAGGCAAGACTACAACACCTGGGGCTTTTTAGTTTAGAAAAAGAGACGACTGTGGGGAGACATGATAGAGGTCTATGAAATCATGCATGGTGTGGAGAAAGTGGAGAGAGATAAATTCTTTTCCCTCTCACACAACACTAGAACCAGGGGTCACTCCATGAAATTGATTGTCTGGAGGTCTAGGACCAACAAACGGAAATATTGTTTCACACAATGCGTGACCCACTTGTGGAACTCTCTGCCACAGGATGTGGTGACAGCCAAAAACCTGGATGGCTTTAAGAGGGGTTTGGATAATTTCATGGAGAGGTCTATCAATGGCTACTAGTCGGAGAACTGCAGGCCACCTCCAGCCTCAAAGGCAGGATGCCTCTGATTACCAGTTGTTGGGGAGTAACAGCAGGAGAGAGGGCACGCCTGTCAGTATCTGGCCACCTGGCAGGGAAGTTCACAGGATCAAAATGGAGCTACAGAAACAAGATACGGCTCGGACACAGTTCTTCTTTATCGGGCTTGGCTGCAAGTTGTCGACACGAAAGTTGACAAACGTTGTTTTCCAACAGTGAATAGAAAGCTGGTGATGTAATTTACAGTACAAGCTGAGAGCTCCCAGCTGGCAGGAATTCAAGGCTTATCAGCACTCTGCAAGAGGCATTTACTCCTCCAGATAGTTTCAAGCTGAGTTCTTCGCCTTGTAATACGCCTCTGTTGTGGAGTCAGTGGAGGTTGCTTGCATAGCTCCTCTTCTGATTGATCCGTCACAGTTTCCGCTGTCTCAGGTTGTTGTGCCTGCTCTGAATCATCTGCCTCAGCCGTTTCTTGGAAACTGACAGCCGGGCTCTGCCCCTCAGACACCCCGGCATCGGCTGAAAAGTTGACAGCTTCCCCTTCCTCCTCGCTGTCTGAGATCGAGGGCGTGACAATGCCCTCAACTCCTGCCTGTGTTTTCCAGCGGCAACTGGTGGGCCACTGTGCGAAACAGGATGCTGTACTAGATGGGCCTTGGGCCTGAGCCAGCAGGGCTGTTCTTGTGTTCAGGTTGGACAGCAGGAGATTGTCCGCCTTTAAGGGCAGGGGAGGATGCACTTACCCCCCGCTGCTGAGTTTCCCCTGCTGGTGTACAATTACTGAAAAGCCTGTTGGGGGAGCAGCGTACCTCCCTGCCACCCCATTGCTATGTTTACCAGGTATACCCAGAAATACTGAATGCGCCTCCATGTGTTGTGTGCTCGTGCACGTCGGGTGCATGTGCGCGACATGCACACACGTGCACACACCATGCCCAGGCGCATTCAGTACTTCTGGGTATATCCAATAAATGCAGCACCGGGGCGGCAGGGAGGTAGTCTGCCGTTCCGATGGGCTTTTCAGAAATTGCACTCCAGCAGGGGAAACGTGGCAGGGGAGAATAGCATCCCCCCCGCTGTCGAACCAGGCGCCACCGGTTCTGTGCACATCCCTACTTTGAAGTTGGTGCTTGCCATCTGCATTTTTCATAACAACTTACATTAAACATATTTGTAATATTGTAAACCGCCCAGGGACGCAAGTTTTGGCCGGCACAGAATTTATTTATTTTTAAATAAATAAATATTTTTTAAATAAAAGGCTGCTGCTCAAGAAATAGGACTACTGTTATGATCAAAACATGTGTTTAACTGAATAACCTAATAGCATAATAGATTAATGCTCGCAGCCATAATGATTGGAAATTGATGTTCTTACCAATTCCATAACCTTGATCACATTTGTACTCCACAGAATTCAGCTCTTGAAGTGGTGAACATTCCCCTTGCAGATCTTCACACAATTTAAACTCCTCTGTCCATAAACCATCTTTAGTGCAAAGGATAGGAACCTGGAGCATAAGAGAAGCAGAACCTTCACAAAAAGCAAGAAATTAAACTATACTCCCCATTGCTAGTTTCACTATAAGCAATGTGTTTCCCATTCAACTACCCAAGCAATACTTTCACTAAATTTCGGGGGTGGGGGGCATCAAAGTAGAAATGAAAGGAAATCTCAGAGACGGAACAGAACTGCTTATCATTCTTAACTCCTTACTTTGAGATAATACAAAAGATTGATCTGCTTTATGAATGCCCCTAAATAAGAGTACCCACTTGAAATGTGTGAGGGCCTAACAATAATACACATTTCTAGAGCACCTTTGAAGTTTCCTCTTCTGTTGTTTTCACTAACCTACTATGCATAAGTTCCTTAAAATTAATTTTCGGATTGTCTGCATTTTTACTGATATTGCCATACTGAGTTTGGACCTGAGACCACATTGAGTATGGAGGATGTGGAAATGTTCTGTACTAGTTTTACAAGGTTGAAAGGGAAGAACCAACCCACTCCCATTACAACTGCTACTAAGCCAGTTTCCAATTTCAAACATGCTAATTGAAATAGGTATGTGTGTATGTATTCTCCACTCTTTCAATACATACATTGGTCTACTCCATTTCAGTGAGTATGAATATAGAACCAGAGAGAGTAGTTATTGAATAAATGAATGAATAAAACAATCATATGTGTCTATATAGTGTAAGAAGTGTATTGCAGAGGAAGCCCAGCCCATACCAACACCCCCCATGTGGTGGCTGAAGAGACCTAGCTTCCTCTCCTCTGCTACAGAATAAAACCATGGTCAAAAGATATCAGCAAGCAGGGCAAAAATCAGAATTCTGCAGAGCTGAAGCAGAAACTGTCAAATGTGCCTGGATCCTCTTCTAATAGAAGCCTTAGTGGAGCTCTGGGAATTTGGAACTGGCCATATTACTGTGTGGTCCTTACCCTCTTACTCTGTGGGCTGCAGCTAAGAACACACTGGCTGTCAAGCTCAAAGCCATTGGTGCAGTTGTACATCCCCTCAAAGACTGGTGGGGGTGGCTTACACAGCACAGGAACACAGCTGCCTTCCTCCCAGAAGCCACTTTCCAGACACTGAATATTCAGGAACTTTCTAGGGGAGGGAAATGTAAAAACAAACAACAGGGAAAAGCTAGTTATCTCATTCTATACCTGCATCATTTTAAAAGGGCCAAGAAATTAAAACCGCCATACTGAACAATATTTTTGATAACTGCAGAAGCCTAGACCTGCCCTCTTTCCTGCCTCAGTGCACAATCCTAGCTTAGTAGCTGTTTTCAGGCACCCAGAATCTCTGGTGACTCCTGTCTGCTAGGCAGTACAAGGAAAATATGTCCTCCCTGTCCCACTGCGACTCCTACCTAGAGAGGTGTGTTCAGGTGGGTGGGCTGCCACTCTAGCCAGTAACTGGCTCCCTCCTACAATTTATTTCACTATGCAAGAGCTTTTATGGCCCCTAAGAGCACATGTTGGGACATCTGCATAGCCATGTTTACTTCCCAACAGGGTGGATAGATTTAAATTAAGGGAATGTAAAGCATCAAGAGAATCAAGTTTCCACTGGTACTTCTTCACATTTTTCTTAAACAATGGTGCAAATGTGATCACTAAAACATGTTACTTTGCACTCAATAGAGCATTTACATCATCTAGGAGGGTACATGTTGTGTAATTTTTAGATAATTTGATTTTCACTAATTTATACTACAAATTAATACCTATTTTTAAAAACAAATCTTTATTCATTGACTTTGTCAAGCTGCCCTGCATCTCCTTTTGCACTGCTTACTAGGGATGTGCAAAAGATTTCGGGCACAGAACGATCTGTGCCCGAAATGAACAATTTCGGGTGATTCGGGGCCGAACCGAATCACCCGAATTTCGGACCTGAAAAATTCGGGTGATTCGGTTCAAGGTTGATTTTTTGTGAATTTTTAAAGTTTTAGTGACTTTGGGGCAGTTCGGGGGCATAGCATGGGATCTGGGCAAAAGGAGTGGGGTGGGGTGGTAGTGCCTAATGGGTGCAGGCTACCACCCCAATTTCAGGGGGATTGGGCAAAGGGCTGATTTTTGGTAAATTTCTGAAATTTTCATGTCTTTGGGGCAGATTGGGGCATATTGGGGCAAAAAGTGGGGCCTGGGGCAGAATAGTGGGGTGGGGTGGTAGTGCCTAATGGGTGTAGGCTACCACCCCAATTTCAGGGGGTTTGGACAAAGGGGTGATTTTTTGAGAATTTTTGAAGTTTTGGTGACTTTGGGGCAGTTTGGGGGCAGAAAGTGGATCTGCCCCAAAGGAGTGGGGTGGGCTGGTAGATAGTGCCTAATGGCTGGAGGCTACCACCCATCCCCAATTTAAGAGTGATTGGGCAGAGGGGGGAATTTTGGTGAATTTATTTTTATGAGGTTTGTCTTCATAAGGTGAAGTGTGCTAAATTGATTACTTCCTCATATTATTCATAGTAAAGGAAAGTGTGAAAAAGTGAAAGTGGGGTCATGAGAGTTGTTTAATTGAAAAAAATCTCATTTGCTATGATAGAATGAGAATTCACACCTCAGAAAAAACTTCTAAGGTGTGAATTCTCATTCTATCATAGCAAATGAGATTTTTTTCAATTAAACAACTCTCATGACCCCACTTTCACTTTTTCACACTTTCCTTTACTATGAATAATATGAGGAAGTAATCAATTTAGCACACTTCACATAATGAGGACAAACCTCATAAAAATAAATTCACCAAAATTCCCCCCTCTGCCCAATCACTCTTAAATTGGGGGTGGGTGGTAGCCTCCAGCCATTAGGCACTATCTACCAGCCCACCCCACTCCTTTGGGGCAGATCCACTTTCTGCCCCCCAATCTGCCCCAAAGACACCCAAACTTCAAAAATTCTCAAAAAATCAGCCCTCTGCCCAATACCCCTGAAATTGGTGTGGTAGCCTCCACCCATTAGGCACTACCACCCCACCCCACTATTTTGGGGCAGATCCACTTTCTGCCCCCAAACTGCCCCAAAGTCACCAAAACTTCAAAAATTCTCAAAAAATCACCCCTTTGTCCAAACCCCCTGAAATTGGGGTGGCAGCCTGAACCCATTAGGCACTACCACCCCACCCCACCCCACTATTCTGCCCCAGGCCCCACTTTCTGCCCCAATATGCCCCAATCTGCCCCAAAGACATGAAAATTTCAGAAATTTACCAAAAATCAGCCCTTTGCCCAATCCCCCTGAAATTGGGGTGGTAGCCTGCACCCATTAGGCACTACCACCCCACCCCACTCCTTTTGCCCAAATCCCATGCTATGCCCCCGAACTGCCCCAAAGTCACTAAAATTTTAAAAATTCACAAAAAATCAGGACTTTGCCCAATCCCCCTGAAATTGGGGTGGTAGACTCTACCCATTGGGCACTACCACCCCACCCCAAAATTTTGCCCCTGGGCCCCTTTTTACCCCCGAATCGATTCGGATTAAATCCGAATCTGAACCGAATCAAGGGTGATTCAGGTGACCCAGATTCGGGCACAAAACAGAACAGGGGTGATTCGGCTCGGGTCTGAGCCGAATCACCCGAAAACCCAAATTGCACACCCCTACTGCTTACAACTTGACACATTTCCCTTTTTACCCAAGAAAGGCAATGCTTCAAAATATTCCCAGATAGTGTCTCCTATGCTCAGAAGCTATTACAGTTTTTCTATGGCAAGGAGTGGAGCAACTTTGTACTGTGTACTAAATAATGCCTTCCCTTTTTCCCTCTACTGTTTTTCTACTCCACCTCCTTTCCTAAACAGTACAATCAATCAATACATTCAGCTATAGCAATGTTAAATGAATGGGGAAACCATAGAGTTCTCGGAGGTGTGACACCTAGATAGTCTACTTAAAGTTGTAGCTAACTGCTAGCTTTGCAAGGAGATGCTCTCTGAGACAGGCAGGGGGTTATGTTATATGGGGGATGACAAATCAGGGGAATCAATTGGTTAGAAAAAGAGGATAGGTTACGAATGATAGTACACTGTGGTGGTGGTTTCGGTATACAAAGGGCTTTTACACAAAGTAGGTTTTACTGCGAGTTTACAGGGAGGCTTTACTGTGAACTCGACGTTGTCCCATAAAAACTGCCACAACTGCCATTTTTTTTACCCTGGATATAAATCAGGCTACATTCTCAAATACAGTGAAAAACCCGAATTGTGTGTGAACTGCTCCCCGATAACTCACAGGGACTTCGAGGTAAATCTAGTCGATGTGTAAATGTACCCTCTCCATTCGGGAGGAGATGTGAGTTAAAGGGCTTCAAAAGCCCCGTGTGAAAAGCTTCCAGGTGACTATTCAGCATTGGTTAGGCACAGGTTCAAAGAAAAAGCGGAAGACTAAGGTTAGAGATGAGACGAATGTGAAAGGGCAGTTCTCCTAAGTTGGTCACTGAGATATAGGGTGTTAGTGGAGGAAGGAGATTTTTAAAAGTTCAGACAAACTTTTAATTGATCTCTCATTGTGAGCAAAATATTTTACGTTTCTCATTGCATAATTTCCCAAAAAATGCTGTGGGTAGGTCATCATGATTTCTGTTTAGATATTAATTGCGGATTATGTCACTAAGTTTTGTTTGCAGAAGTGTGGCCCATACAGCATGACAGTGATTCTAGCTGTACTCATCCATCAGATGTAGGAGCATGCTTAAGGATCTGGAAGCAGGCTGACATACTCCTTCCCTTCGCAGGGACAGTGGACCTATTAGGATGGTCTGCCCCAGATGCCTTATGGATTCTAATGGTTTTCAGAGGGTGCTTGGGGAGTTTCCCGGCAATCTGGTAGGCAACTCGCCAGCGCTATTTGTTGAGGCTTGGAACATCGGGGCTACAAGTGCGCTTGACAAGACTGCTCCTGAGCGGCCTCTTAGAGTTCATGGATCTCAACTTCCTTAGGTTCTCTGAGGAACTTTGAGAGATGAAGCAAGCCAAAAGATGCCTAGAGCACCGCTGGAAGGATACTAAGACAGAAGCCAACCAAGCACGGTTACTTGCCCATGTTTGGGAGTATACAGTGGTGAAATCTACTCATTTCTCCACACTTACTGTGTCAGCGGATTCCCATTCGGCAGCCCTTTCTGAATCATCCATTCTTTGCTGGGAAGGGTTGATTCTCGTGATCCTCTATCTGGCCACTGTGACATGTTGGCTAGCTTTTCTGCTGATGAAGTTGCTTGCCTTTGGCCGAGGTTGGATTCCAATTGCTCAGTATCCATTGAGGTAATAGAGGATGGGTCTTGTGATACTATCTGGGATACCTTTGAGCTTGTTGAGGCTGATGATGTGGACAATATTCTTGCCAACGTGGGCACAGCGACCTCTAGCCTGGACCCTTGTTCCTCCTGGCTCGTTAGGGCTGCGAGGGGGGATGTTCTCTCCTGGCTTCAGGAGACAGTTAATTCCTCTCTTCGGGAAGAGTTTGTTCCATCCGCCCTAAAAGAGGTGGTGGTCTAACCTATTCTGAAGTCTTCTTTTGACCCTGATAATCTGGATAACTATTGTCCAATCTCCAATCTTCCTTTTCTTGGTAAGATTTTGGAGAAAGTGGTTTGTGCTCAGTTGATGAGAGTCCTGGAGGAAACTGATTTCCTGGATCCTTGCCAGTCAGGTTTTAGGCCACAGCACAGCACTGAAACGGCATTGGTCGCCCTGTTGGATGACCTGTATCATAACCTTGATGTGGGAAGTGCACCTCTCTTGGTTCTCCTTGATCTCTCAGCGGCCTTCGATACCACCAACCATGCTATCCTGGAACGCTTAAGGGGGCTGGGCCTTCAGTGGTTCCGGTCCTATCTCACTGGGCGATTCCAGTTGGTGTCGAATGGTGATGAGTGTTCTGTACCTTGGCCCCTCTCTTGTGGGGTTCCACAGGGCTCGGTCCTTTCTCCCATTCTCTTTAACATCTACATGAAGCCGCTGGGTCATCCATTGGTTTGGGGTAAGTTTTCATTAATATGATGATGATACTCAGCTTTATATCTCTACCCCTGGCCAAACAGGTGATGCCGTCCATGTGCTGGCTCAGTGTCTAAGAATCTGTCAGGACCTGAATGGGCCAAAACAAGCTCAGGCTTAATCCCTCCAAGACCGAGTTGCTCTTATTCAGTTTGCAATCTGGCAAATTGCTGTGTGTGAGTTTATCTCGATGGGGTTGTTCTTCCCTTGAGAGATGGTTCGTGATCTGGGGGTCCTTCTGGACTCGTTGCTCCTGCTTGGGCAGCAGGTGGAGGTCATGGCAAGAGGTGCCTATGCCCAGCTTCGGCTGGTTCACCAGTTACGGCCTTTTCTTGACTGGCAGGTCCTGGCAACAGTAACTCATGTCTTTGTTACCTCTCGTTTGGATTACTGTAACACGCTCTACCTACGGTTGTCTTTGAAAATGATCTGGAATCTTCAACTAGTCCAGAATGCAGCGGCCCACCTCTTCATGGGTGGCCGTGGATTTGATAGTGTTACACTTCTTTTATGGTTGTTGCACTGGTTGCCTGTTTGCTTCCAGGTCAAATTCAAAGTGCTGGTTCAGTTTGCAATCCCTATGGGCTTAGCTCCTGTATATCTCTGGGATCACCTCTATCGGCCGGTTGTATCCCATCCTGTGAGGTCTTCTCAGCTGGCCCTCCTTAGTGTCCCGAGCCCTGGTGTAGGACGTGGTGCCTGGGCCCATAGGAGGGCCTTCTCTGTGGCCACTCCTCTTCTTTGGAACACTCTTCCCTGCCAGATTCGTTCAGCCCCCTCCTTAGTTTCTTTTAAGGCCCTTCTTAAGACTTACCTGTTTCGCCAGGCATTCAACCTTTAATTTTTTTAAATTGGTATTGGTATTGTTCACCACCTAGAGTCTTTAGAGGAAGCGGTATATAAGAAATTTTAAATCAATCAATCAATACTCTCATCTGAGAACCCACAAGTATAAATCCTTTCTGTGTGACAATATTTATCAGAGTCAGGACTTCATGAACAAAAATGGAGGCCAAGAGCACTGGTAACAATGTTCTAACTTGGCTCTCAGAGCATGGTATCAGGTAGGGCTGTACAACTTCAGCCCTCCAGCTGGTTTTGGACTGCAACTCCAATCATCCTAAGCTTAAGCAGCCAACAGTCAGGTATGATGGGAATTGTAGTCCAACATCTGTAAGAGGGCTGAAGTTGTGCAATCCTCATCTAAGGGCATATGATTGCTCAAGCTAAGCAGGTCTTGGTGCGATCAGTGCCTGGATGAGAGAGCCATGTATGCCAGCTTTGGAGATGGGGCCATAACTCAGTGGTAGAGCATCTGCTTTGCATGCAGAAGGTCCCAGGTTCAAACCTGTCCTGTCCTGGTAGGGCTGGGAAAGACTTCTGCCTGAAACCTTGGAGAAACCACTACCAGTCAGTGTAGATGGATCAATGGTCTGACTTGGTATAATGCAGCTTCCTATGTTTTTACAATAGGAAGTACTGAATAAGAACAAGAACTTGAACACTCTGCAGACTGTTCAGTACTATCTGCATCTTTCCCCCTCAGAGGCCAGCCCTCCCGGTCTCTCTTTCCCTTCCTTGATGAGAGTGGTAAGGTTTGTTTGATCCCTCCCTATCCCCACTTCCCTCACTAGGTTGCATATTATCCAAACAGTGCTGTAGATTGAAGTTAGGTCATAAAAGTGGTGGATGTGGGGAAGGGAAATGGAAATAATCAGCAGAGTGGAAGCTGGAAACACTTTAGAAAGGCTACCACGGGTGAATGAGGACAACTAGGATGATCAAGAGTGTAGCTTGGCAGCCAGCCACCTAACATTAACTGGAAATGTATGCAGCCCTGTTCATATTTTTGCACCAAAATAATTCCAGAGTCTGTGCCAAGTAAACACAAATTCTTTGCCCTGTAAACTCAAAACTCTGCACTCCAGTTAAATTCTGAATATTGTCGTCTTAATGTTTGCTTGTTTTTTCCAAAACAAATCTGCTCAGTTTGCTTTCTTTACTTTGAACATGAGTAGGGTTGTCGAATAACAACCCAGAGATCCTGCTGATACCCTTAAAAGTTATGAGACAGTGGAAGAGGTTTCAGCTACTGCACCTTTGCCCAGGCAGGCAAAGGACTCCATTGGACTCCACAGTCAGACAACCCTAAACGCAAAACATTTGAGTTTGAGCAGAATTTGGAGTTTCTCCCCCTATAGAGCAATATGGATTGAGGGGGTTAAGGTGCAGGTGAAAAAGAAGTGGTAGAGGATGGATGGACAGGGAATTAATACAACACACTAGTTGGGAATAACTAAGCTAAGATCACACACACCCTTTTCTCTGGGACCAATTAATCTAGAACACTACCCACCTACAGCTCTGTGCTGGCAATCCTTTGCACTATTTCAAATCACATTCAAACCATTAGCATGCTTTAAAAGACTGGCAGTAGTCCGGTCTTAGCTATCCTGATTGAAAGCACAAAACAGTTAAAATAAATATGCTAGGGGCAATTAATTTGCATCAAGTTAATAAACCTTGGCCTACTTATAAGATGTGTTCTTTGTGGCATCTTTAATTCAACTCTGAGTATACCACTGAGAAAGGGCATGTTACCATAACCAAAGCAGTGATAATAAGCTCTCAGGTTCTTATAGTGAAGAATTCCCTGCGTGCGTGCACTTTCCCCTGCTCTTGATGCTCTTGCTATTCACTGAGAAAACATGAGAGACAAGGATGTCCCAGTGACTAATTTTGTTTTCATCTAGTTTACCGGTAAATACCTCTCCTTTTTCCTGCTTTGCTGCATGGAATCCTTGAATCTCCTGCCATTGGCAGATAATGTGAGCTTTTGGGCTAATTTATTGCCATCTTCTTTGGCACCCAAGCCTGGCCACTGCTAATACAGACTTGGGGAAGGGCCAGCCCCCCTGCTGTATGGATTGTGATGCTTTCAAGATTGACGTTGAGGCCTGCACATCAAACGTAGCTCTCACAGGGCCTCATATGTCTTCTTGTGGCTTTCAGATCCTGCCCTTTAAATGTTGGAGGTTTCTTTTCTTTTTCTTCTTCTTCTTTTAAACCTCTTGATTTTTATTTTATTTTTGCTTTGGCTCCACTGCTAATCCTAAATAAATGTCAGTTTTGGAGGATCAGAAGAAATAGTAGTGGCTGTGTTACAAAGGGAGGTTTACAGCAAGTTTTTAAAAGTCTCTAGCTTTTTCTCTTCCACACACCCTTTGCTCCATCCTTTCCCTGTGCCTCTCAGTAAACTGGCTGCTTAGCTGGCTATGTGAGTGGCTGTTTAACTCCCCACCCTCACACATGCGCAGAGAGAGAGAGAGAGTTTGTTTCAGGGTTAGGTAAGGACAAGCATGTTTTTCAGGCACCTGAAGATTCTACTTTAGGGCATTTTGGTTGTTGGTGTAGCATACTGGCTAAGAGTGTGAGTGAACTGGATGTCTCCTGCTTTGAATCTTACTCAAGCCATGAACCTACAAGGCACTGTTTGAAAGCGTTCTCTTAGGATATGCAAAGTTACGATCTCTCTCTTCCTCTCTCTTTTGTATCCTCTGCTTCTTGAATGGTCTTTGATGACTGGTGGCTAAGATGTACTGCTGCTTGAGGAGGAGGCTGAAGGAAACAGTTTGGTAGTTTGATGATAGATAGCCCAATGCAAGAGAAATGAGATTTTTCTTCATAAGAATTTTCAATAGTCAGAAACTGGCTTACACATGGCTACTTCTCATGTGATGAGTGGAATATGTAGCAAGGATCTCAGATAGGTACCAGTCTTTCTACTTCCTTACAGAGCTGGGTCTTATTTGACGGTTTCCATTCTCATGCAAGCAGTGCTGAGGAAGAGCAACAGTACTAGCCAGTATTCCCAGGAACTGCTGCAGGGGGCACAAAGATGTGCCTGCCTAGGCATTAGCTGTAGCTAATCCATCTCCACTATCTTTTAACCATCCTTCGCCCACCATTTTATAATTGATTGAAGAAAACCCACAGCATTCTTTGAACTCCAAATCACTATTCTTACGCATAGCTGTATGTCCCCAGTGGGTCCATATCCTTATACAGTACTGACCAGAAATTCACTGGGTGGAGCGGGGACAAAACAAAAAACCCACACACACCACATAAAACAGCTTGATGTTTTTAAGCATGTGTCCTACCACAAAGACCAGACTTTCTGTGTGTAAAAGTAGCCAAGAAAACTGCCAGGGTTTGTTTGAACCCTCATCCCATCTCTAAGCCTCACCCTAATCCTAACCCTAACACATGCTCTTCCAATGGAAGAGTTTTCCCACATTTTCCAGGAACCTAATGGATTTTTCTGGGCTTTTCTGTTTTTTTCATAGCCTGGGTGAGGTCTGGAATCCACTTGCGAAAACAGCGTGTTTCTATCTTTTGTGGTTTGGTCTGGGAGTTTCATGTCCATCAGTGAGTTCGTGAGTCAATCAGGTCCAAGCAGCTTTATATTATAGATATTTAGTAAATTTCAGGATTCTGGAGAAATGAAGCAGGATAAATTTTAGGGTGGAGGACACAAAATTTGCCAAAAAAAAAAAAGTTCAGGCTTGGTCAAGCAACCATATATCCATCCATATATATATATATATATATATATATATATATATATATATATATATATATATATACACACACACACACATACACATACACACACACACACACACACACACACTTATACCATCACATCATTCCCTGTGCAAGGGAAATGGCAGCCAGCAAGAGCTAGCTGCCAGGAAAAAAGTGGTGCTCAGGGGCAGAGACATCATTGTGCGAATGGGTTTAAAGAACCCAGGCTGCCAATGAAAAAGGCCCCCCAAAGCCCCCATGTTTGTGACATCACGCACACAGGGGCATGGCTCGGGCTCTAGAGAGCCCTGAGTGAGCTCTCCCCCACCCACGCCCAGACTCCGGAGAGCCCAAGCTAGCTCTCCCCCATTCATTTCAGGCAGCGCTTGCTGCCTGAAAGCATTTGTTTCTCTTTCTCTCCCTCACTGGAGGGAGAGAAAGGGAAATAAAGTCTGTCAGGCAGCAAACGTTGCCTGAAATGGATGCGGGGAGAGCTTGCTCGGGCTCTCCGGAGCTCAGGCGTGGGTGGGGGAGAGCTCATTGGGGGCTCCCCAGAGCCTTAGTCATGCTCCCATGCACGTGACATCACATGTGCAGGCTGTCACTAGGGGGGGCACCGGGTGGGGCCAGACACTGGCCACCGTTCAGATGGCTCCACACCTGGTGGTTCTTCAAGTTTTGCCACTGATGTTGCCCACAGAGGCATGATATTTTTCTGTAATTAACATATAAACACATAAATGCTGCTGCTGCTACAACTGGTAAACCTCCCACCTCACCCGTATGAGCCTGAACACTTTCAACAATTCACCCAAATTGATGAAGCCACCCCCACCCCCAATTTTGCTTCCTGAAGAAAGGATGGCAAAAAGTGGGGAGGTGGTTCTGGTCAGTGCAGCATTTCAGGCATCATTCTTTGGCAGCTGCTTAAAGGCAGCTATTCCCTGGGGCTTAGCATTACAGTGTCCAAAGTTGAAAGGAGCTAGGTGCCCTTCTGCTTCTGGTGTGTTCTGTTGGAAGATATGGAATGAGAATCCCCTAGATGATGCACTCTCCTCTCCTTGCCTTCTGAGGTTAAAGCCATAAAGTTGTGTGTTTTTAAACTGAACTTTAAGATTCTGGTGCTTTGCCTGTAAGTTTTATATGCACATTTTTAATTTATTGATTATAATTGTCATAAGCAGCCTCGAGGGCATGAAAAGCTAGGCCAAGCATGTTTCAAATAAATACGTCAAGTGCTGCACTGCTCACAGCTCCCTGGCAGCTCTCAAGCATGGCCAACCCATTTTGGAAGAAGGGTGGATAAAACTTAATGATTTAAAAATAATAAAACATAGATTTTATTTTAAAAATTTTAATTGGACTTTTGTTTTTAAAAAGAAGTAAAAAATAATAATAGTTAAAATTAAATCTCATCACAAACATGATACACCAACACTCTCAGTCTTCTAAAAATTAATGAATGATTATCACACACATTGAGTGACCTACCAATTAAACCTGGGCATTCATTTCAGTTTCATCTCATGAAAATGACTCTAGTCTACCTAGCAGTGCCCAGCATCTATCAGCTCTTGCTTTAGAAAGCTTTGGACTTAACCAGACACAGGCTGGATAATAGGGCAGTTTTGTGGTGAGACTAGACGAAGGTAGAGGAGTTAAGACAGAGACACAATACAGGATAGGCAATCTTGCAAGTGAGTCTAGTTTACCAAATTCCCAAACTAAATTATTTATCTTGCTAATTCCCTAATTAGATTGTCTATTTTGATTGATGTTTAATAAATGTTAAGTGTTTTGCATTAGAAGCTTGCGGTCCCCGTTTGTACTGCTCACGCCTACGAAGAGGTTAGCTCTAGCTGCCAGGATCCCACAGTAAAACATGAGAGTCCAGCCCCACACGTCATAGCAGCAACCACATTAATTTTCAGGGGTCCCCTATGTGTGAGACGTCCCAATGATCAAAGCCATTGGGAGGCTCACACACAGAAACATTTCCAAGGGATCCAGAAAATCAAAACAACCAAAGATCATGCAAGTGAACCTGGCTGCTTCCTTCACAAAAGACATACTTTGGGGCATGTAGTTTAAAATATGTTTGTAAATGCAATATTATTCTTGCAAGCACAAACAAAGGTTTGATACTAAACATAGATTTCAATTCAAACTGGCTTCCAGGCAAGCTATGGGGCAGTGACTGCTTTGGTCGGCCTGATGGATGATCTCCAATTAGGAACTGACAGGGGGAGTGTGACCCTTTTGGTCCTCTTGGATCTCTTGGTGGTTTTCAGTACTCTTGGACATGGTATCCTTCTGGACCGCCTGAGGGGGTTGGGGGTTAGGCACTTCATGGTTTTGCTCCTACCCCTCAGGTAGATTCCAGATGGTGTCACTTGGAGATGGTTGCTCTTCAAAACAAGAGCTATGGAGTCCCACAGGGCTCCACTCTATCTATCTCCAGTGTTTTTAAACAACTACATCAAACCACTGGGAGAGATCATCAGGAGATCTGGAGCAGGGTGCTATCAATATGTATTTGTTTATTTTATTATATTTGTACACTGCCCCAAACCTTTGTCTCTGGGTGACTTACATCAATATAAAACAAATTAAAACAGGAATTAAACCCTTAAAATAATTCAAAACTACAAGTCTAGTTAAAGGCTTGGGTGAATAAATGTGTCTTTAAAAACCATTTTTTAAAAATTGTCAATGATAGGGAGGCTCTTACTTCAGCAGGGGGCACATTCCAGAGTGTCAGAGTGGCAACAGAGAAGGCCTATCTTATGTAGTCCTCAGAAGAGCTAGTGCCAACTGCAGATGAACCTCTCTAGATGATCTCAAAAGATGATGGGGCTCATAGTGAAGAAGTTATCTTAAATACCTGGGACCAAAATATTTTACGGCTTTATGGGTTATAACCAGCACCTTCTGTTTTGCCCAGAAACATCTTGGTAGCCTGTGCAGTTCTTTTAATATAGGGATAATATGGTGTCTTCAAGATGACCTGTAGAGAACCAGGCTGCTGCATTCTGTACCAACTGCAGTTTTTGGATTACGTGCAAAGGCAGCCCCACATAGAGTGCATTGCTGGAGTCAAGTCCGGAGGTTACCAGAATATGTACCCCTGTTCTGAAGTAGCTTATCTCAAGAAACGAACACAGCTGGCGTATCAGCCAAAGCTGATAGAATATGCTAATGACACCAAGATCTATTTTTCTATATCAACTTTGTCAGGAGATGGCTTAACCTCTCTAAATGCTTGCATGGAATTGGTAATGGGCTGGATGAGGGAGAATAAACTGAAGTTGAATCCAAACAAGATGGAGGTTGTTGTGGGAGGTCAGAACTTAGAAAGTGGTTTAGATCTGCCTGTTGTGAATGGGGTTACATTACCCCTGAAAGATCAGGTATGTAGCTTGGGAGTATTTCTGGACCCAAATCTTTCCCTGATATCTCAGGTTGAGGCAGTGGCCAGAAGCACTTTATAGCAGCTTCAGCTGACATGCCAGCTACGTCCATTTCTTGAGACAACTGATCTTAATACAGTGGTGCATATGCTGGTAACATCCAGGCTTGACTACTGCAATTAGGGATGTGCACTAATCATTTTTTTATTCGATTTGTACCTGAATCAAATCCTCCCCTGATTTCTTTTGGGTCCAAATCCTCCCCCAATCACCCCAGATTCAATTTGTACCCAAATTTTCCAAATCTGAATCAATTTGGGGCAAAAATGGGGTTCTGGAGCCAAAGAGTGGGGTGGGTGGTACTGCCCAATGGGTGCAAGGAAACTACCACCCAAATTTCAAAGAAATTGGGCAAAGGGGTGATTTTTAACAAGTTTTTAAAGTTGGCATGTCTTTGTGGCAGAAACAGGGCAGAAAAGGGGTTTCAGGGGCAGAAGAGTGGGTCAGGCGGTAGTGCCCCAGTGGGTGCCTGCTACCATCCAGATTCCAAAGAAATTGGTGAAAGGAGTGGTTTTTATTTTTTCCCCTGAAGTTTGCGTATCTTTAAGCTTCCCCCCCCATAGGGAATAATGGGGATTTCAATAGCCCCATAACTCCACTTGGGGGGCAGCAGGGTGGCCCACAGCAGGTTGTGGTGTAGTGCACATAGGGTACCAACCACCCCCAAACCCTCAAGCCCATGGGGTGATGGGTTTTGTTGTTTTCAGTGTCTGAGGTGTTCTTCTGAGAGTAAATTCTTTAGTAGGAAATTAGAGAATCCACTTCTCTGAGCAAGTACCGTATTTTACGGACTATAAGACGCTATGGACTATAAGACGCACCTTAATTTTAATCCAGTTTTTCAGAGTTTTAACATATTAAACTGTTAAAACACATAAGACGCACCTGAATTTTGGCAGATATTTTTCGAGGAAAAAAGTGAGTCTTATAGTCCATAAAATACGGTAATAACTGGGGATTTTCTTTCTTTTTTCTTTTTAAGAGTGGGAGTGGGGTGCGTGAGGAGATCCTTTGGAGTGACAAAACAAGAGAACTGCTTATGGACAGGGAACGAAAGGGAATCCTGTGGTGAGCCAGGAAGGAGGAAAGAAAGGAACTGGCACACCTCCAAAGAAAGAAAGAAAGAAAAGGAAGAAGGATGTGGAGGGGAGGCGAGCGCTCCTCCAGTGAGGGCTGTAGGATTGCACAGAAATAAATGAATCATGATTCAGCTCAATAGGCTTCCTTTTAAGTAAGTGACTGCTCTCTCTACCTGCCCTTTGCCTTGTAGTAAGCAAGTGGGATTGCACATAAGTAAATGAGTTAGTTCAATGGGCTTCCTTTTCAGTAAAAAGTGCATGAGAAAGGGTTGGTTTCAGAAACTTGCTCAGCTGCACTAGTATGAGTCTCTGGCCAAAGTAGCAAATTAAAAGGGGAATGCACAAAAGAACCCCGGTGGAGAAATAATAATAAAACCCCTTCGATCTCCTCCCTCTCACTCCATCTCCCCTCCCCTTCTGTGCTGACAAGGCCCAAGTTATATTGGAAGCAAGCGGGGGGAGGTGTGGGATTTGGGATCTGTGGGGAGGAAAGGAGGGGAAAGCCGAGTTTTCTCCCTGCCTGTTCCGCTCCCCGCGGTGAGGGGGTGGAGGAAGCAAGCATGGGCAGGTGGGGTGTGTGTGCAAAGAACTGCCCATACTACAACATCCTGCAACACATGAACGCTGTTGCAAGCCTCCCTACATTGGAAAAATACAGCTACTTTCCTGCAATGCTATTACCACGATATTGGGCCAGAACGCTTCATTAAAATTTGAAACAAAGCATCAGAAATATGGACGGCACCCTGCTGACAGTACAGCAAGCACTGTCGAAACACAGGCAATACGGAGGGACACTTATGGGACACGTGGCAGTGTGTCATCTGGAAAACGTCCAGGGAAATAAAATAGCAGTAACTCCCCAGAGGTGCTGGGCCAGAGCAACAGTTCGGTCCCCTTCACAGCATTCTCTCTCCTCCTGGGGACTGGGGTGCAGCACTGGGACTCAACCTACCAACTGGAGGGCATGATGGATCAGCTCCTCTCCCCTACCTGCTGCTAAGAGTCTGCTGCTAGGAACTAAGAGTTCCTGCTGCTAGGAACTAAGAGTTCCTGCTGCTAGGAACTAAGAGTCAGAAATAACGGGCCAGAAGGCAGAGACAAAAGCAGGTTTACTGCAAACAGAAAGCCAGGTTTCTGCCACAAAGAAAGCCAAATTCTGCAAACTTGCCAAGACGACAAGTAATGCAAATTTTATTCATGCAAACTATCTTGCAAGTGAAGCCATTTTTCTCTCCAGAAACAATATTTTTTTGAAAAACAGTCAATGCCATTGGGAGCCGAGAATCTACATTTTAAAAAACCACACAGTTTGACAGCTGTAATTCTGTCATTTATGAATTATGCAAACTAGTATTAATTCACTTAAGTTATGTGCTGTTTTGACTATTTTCGCACAGAAAATGATCAAAATGGTTCATGTGGACCAGAATGGGGACGGTGAAGGAGAGATGGGGGCTTTCATGGCACTGGTGGACAACAACCGTGAAAAAGCAATAATGGTCCCTTGCAGTGGGATGGAGAGCTATACAAAGATCCGTAAAGTGAGACAGAAATATTTTAAATAAATAAATGAAATAATACATTCGTGGGTACAGAAATATCTACAAACAGGGGGAATGAAAATTTTCTCCATCACTGTGTCAGCTCAGTTTCCCCCCCCTCTGCTCCTTAAATAACACAAATACGTGTTTCAGAATCTAACAATGATTTCCCCTTTAGCCCTCTCCAATGCTGCATGTCGAGGTGTCTGCCTTTTTCTTAAAAGCTGCACAATCAGTTCCCTGCCCCCCACCAAAAAAAATCAACCAACACCCATTCAGGAAGAAGGCTGCATTATTAACACCAAGTCAGCCAATTAGCACTGTGCACAGTCTCTTCAGAGTCAGACCAGAAAAACTGGTTCCCTCTGAACTCTTATGTTTGAAGGAAGTTTGTACTGTATATCTGCCCCAAATGGGGTGAATGTGGTTCCATGGTGAGCTCACTGTTCAAATGATACACATCTGGATTCATCCTAATTCTGGGCTTGGCTCCCTGGTGGCTTCTTCAGCGCTGCTGAGCAGTATTCCCTCTAATTTTTACCACCAGTGAGCGGAAAGTGTTTTGTTCTGGGTGGCACTATCAAGGCAGTGTGCGCACATAACTCACACACACAGGAATCAATTTATTTCCCCAGGCCCCCAGAAATAATTTTTTTACCCTTTTTGACGCCACCTCTGGTCTCTCTGGGCTGCCGGGGGAGGGAGAGCTTCCACCCATCTTCCTCCCTCCATCCTCCTCTGGCAGGAAGAGGCTGAGGCCCAGCTGTCAGGGAGGGAGGAGGCGGAGGTGATCTGGCAGCCCAGCCAGGGAGAGGGGGAAACGGGGTGCCAGGCAGTTGGGTGGCGGTGGCGGACGCAGCAGAGACTGCGTGTCCGCCAGAAATAGCTGCACAGGGGCCTGGAGGTTGGGGCCTGCCTATGCACATGCGCACCTTAGAGGGAAGCCTGCAGCTGAGGCACTGCTTTCTGCAGTCAGCTGGAAGCAGAATTTAAACAGTGGTTCCACAGGGCACTTAATCTAGCACTATATTATCTGGCAATGCCTGATTCCATGGCCAAGATTCTGCCATAATGCCATAACTAGGAAGTAAATCTCATTCAGCAAACGTTCCCTACAAGTTTGTTGAGAGGTTTTCACCTCTGACTGCTTCCTATGAGCCTAGACAGGGAATTTCTGATTACAGGAGGACCTCGATATTCATGGGAGTTCTATTCTGAGGTTGTACTATGGATACGAAAACCACGAATATCAAGGCATTGTATCAATGGGGAATTGGGGGTTAAGTTTCTGGTTGCTGGGAAAATGCGAAAAAATGCCAATTTCCAGCCAAGTTTTTTTGAGGGGAGGACATAGTCAGAAGCTCCTTACCATGCTTCACTGCTCCCCCCACATCACGCTGTGCCCCTGGAATGCCTGAAAACTGTCCAAATATTGGGATTTTTTAAATTTAGTTTTTAAAATGGGAGCCATTTTGTGGACCTGAGAAACAAAATGGCAGCCAGAAATGTCCACCTCCGACCTGTAGATACACAAGGTTATGTTGTTTCCCCCCCACCACCATGTATGGCGAGGTTGGGCGTCTTTTACCCAACCTCGGATATGCAAATCTGTGGATAACAAGGTTTCCCTGTATTTGCCCCTTGATTCAGTTTCTGTTCTCAGATGGGAGGAGCTTCAATTGAGAGTTTAATCTCACACACATCCCTTCCCATTTTCTTTCCTTTTGAAATATGTTGGCAGCCCTATGCCACTTTTGGCCCATCTGTGTTTTCATTTGGCTGGGCTACCACTGAAGGACTGTTGGCAACCCAGCCCCCAACAGAATATATATCCATTTGCTTTCCATAATATTTCCAAAGACAGAATTTGGACTTCCTTGCGAAGAAGTTTGGGCTTTTATTGCAGAACAGAAGCAGCCCTGGCGACACAAATTCTGAACCAATAAATGTAGGAGCATTTATTTGTTTGTTTGTTTGAAACAATACATTGGCCAACATGGTGGGCAGCCCTGCATCAACATTAGCAATCTGCCGAGACTGCTGCACAACTTGAAAGGCAGCCCCAATGTGTATTGTGACAGGGCTGCTGCAGAATGATTTACAACTGCTTCTGGGCAGTCACACAATGCTGTTTGCATTGTTTCCAATGGAAGGAGCGCATCAGGGCCAAAAGTGGCATTGGGCTGCTGGCATATTTCACACAAAAGTAGAAGAAGGTGGGCATGGTGAATGAGATTAAATTCACCCTTCAAGTGTCACCCAGTTTGTTTGTTTTTTACTCTAGAAACTCCCTGCACTCAGAGCAGCTTTCAAGTCAATTTAAGCCCATAAAAATCTAGATAACAAGCCTACATCAGCAGCAAAGATAAACATCTTTTGAAAGCCAGTAATCAACTTACAAAATAGAACAGCAAGCAGACTGAATCATCCTTAGGCCACATATGAAGCTGCCTTACATTGGCTCAGACTGCTGGTCCATCTAGCTCAGTATGATCCATGCTAACTGGCAGGGGCTCTAGTTTCCAAGATTTCAGACATGGGTCTTTCCCAGCCCTACATGCCAGGGATTGAACCTGGGACTTTCTGCATTCAAAGCATGTGTTTGTGTTCTACCACTGAATTACAGCTTCTCCCTGTAGAGAGGTCATAGACGCTTTTACAAACAGATCCATCTCACTCCTTTTTGGGAGGGCCAGGAAAGATATTGATTGTGGGACTTCAATAAGGGTCACCCATGACCGTAAAACTCTCTAGCTTTAAAGGCCAACCTGATCCAGGGTATGATTGTCTTTCAACCCCAGACTCCTTATAAGTTAAATATCCTTATTATAGTGATTTCATTTGCCAGTAATTCTAGTTTCTATCCTTAAGATAGCTTGCTTAATTTTTGTCTCACCTCTCTAGAACATATACCCAATATTCACTGGCTGACCTTACTTCCCCCTTGTACTCCTGCCTTGCAAACCTGCTCTTTGGATACAAATTTTACTTGACCTTTGACTTGTGAAGCTTTGCTCCCTCTGTGAACTGTCAGTGTTCATGGAGACTGGGCCTTCTCCGTTGCTGCCCCTGGACTTTGGAATGTGCTCCCTATTGAAAGAAGAGCCTCCCCATCTCTGTCAACTTTTTAAAAGGCAATGAAGACACATTTATTCAGCAAAGCGTTTAATTAGATTTATAGTTTTAATATTTTTAATATTGGGTTTTTAATGTTTTCAGTATTTTAAATGATTTTAATTGTTAATTGATTTGATGTTTTAAATTATTTTATTTGTAAACCGCCCAGAGACGAAAGTTTTGGGCAGCACAGAAATATATTAATTAATTAATTAATTAATTAATTAATTAATTAATTAAAATGATTAGATAGATCTCCTGATTATATACAATACCACATGGATTCAGTGGTTTTGTAAATTAGACTGGATGAACATGAAAACCATGGTTTGCTCCAATGAACATTTCAGCAGGAGAGAGTTGTGTGATTACTCCATATGCACCTTTGCAAAGAAGATACTGCATTTCAAAAGGACAATCTTAAGACAGTCATGTTTATTAATAATAATTATCATTTTGTTGTTATTGTTATTATTATTATTTATTACTTTATATTATTATTACTCTTTATTACTTTTGTTTGTTTATTATTACTTTTCTATGTAAACCACTTTGAGAACATTTATTGCAAAGTGCTATATAAATATCTGTTGGAGTAGCAGCCTTTAACACTCATCCACTAGAGCAAGTGCCAGATCTTCTAGCAAGAACAAAACTCGACTTAACACCAAGCATGCAAATCCTACAGTGCCAAAGGCTCTTCCAATGAGAACACTGGAAACACTGAAATGCTGGTGTTGAGAAAGAAGAAGAATCATGGGGGAAACAGCAAATGAAGAAACAGTGTTTTTTTCACTCACTTCCTGGGCTTTCCCTCTATGGTTTCTGCAACATGGTATCCAGGCTTACACTTGTAACAGCAAGCAGAGCCCACATCATGATTTCCTTGCAGACATCGGGGCGTCAGCAGCTTGGCATTGGCGACTGGCTGTGGAGTGTCACACTCCAACTTGCAGTAAGCTTCTGGGAGTGACCAGAGGCCATCTTCCAGGCAGGTCAGCCACTGACTCATTCCTAACACAGAAAGAGATAGAGAAAGAAGCAACATCCACTAAGAATATGGGACAGAATTATACAGGTCACGGAGGGCCAACAGGCAGCCCAAAGGATGCATTCTACTAGGGATGTGCACGGACCGGTTCGGAGGCCATTCTAAAGGCCTCCAGACCGGTCCGGACACGGGGTGGTTTGGTTCGGGAAGATGTGGTGGGGGGTTCCAATAAGGACCGGGGGGGGGGCTTTACTTACCCCTCCCAACAACCGCGCCGTATTTTATTGAGCAATCGGGCAGCAGGATATCTCCCTGCCGCCCCCTTCAAAACCCCGCTCGGCTGGCGGCCGCCCCCTTCAAAACCCCTGCCGCCCCCAAGACCCCTGCCGCCCCCTTCTTGCTAAATCCCTTCCCATTGCAAGAGGGCGGCAGGAGCCATTTGCAGCCAAGCCGGCAAAGGGGACGGCAGGGAGTTCTCCTGCCGCCCGATTTCTAAAAGGAGCAGTTCCTTTTAGAAATTGGGCGGCAGGAGAACTCCCTGCCGTCCCCTTTGCCGGCTTGGCTACAAATGGCTTCTAAGAAGCCTTTTGCAGCCAAGCCGGCAAAGGGGAAAGGGACGGCAGGGAGTTCTCCTGCCGCCCTCTTGCAATGGGAAGGGATTTAGCAAGAAGGGGGCGGCAGGGGTCTTGGGGGCGGCAGGGGGTCTGAAGGGGGCGGCCGCCAGCCGAGCGGGGTTTTGAAGGGGGCGGCAGGGAGATATCCTGCCGCCCGATTCTGTATACAAAAGGAGGAGCCGCTGAGCGGGGAATGAAGCAGGCAGCAGGGAGATATCCTGCCGCCCGATTGCTCAATAAAATACGGCGCGGTTGTTGGGAGGGGTAAGTAAAGCCCCCCCATCCTTATTGGAACCCCCCACCACAGTGCCGGACCACAGCTCCACGGTTCCGTGCACATCCCTACATTCTACTCTGACCTGTCCCTTTCACTCTTCACCCTGCTAGACGAGTGCAAAGTGCAAAGTGTGCCTTTCTACCAGGCATCTGCAACATACATTATCTGAAAGGTGCATGCAAGGTAAGAAATGATGTTACTCTTCTCACTTGCAATCTGGTAAAGGAATGGTTCAGCAGGGGCTGGTGGGAAATCCTGCACTGCTTCTTACCTTACTGGTGCCTCTCCCTTGAGGAGGTCACCATACATGCTTCTGAGGGGGAATCTGCCCTCAAGTAACTTGGCTTAGGAGAGTGAATCTACCTCAGATTCAATATATACTGGCCATCCCTGACATAGGTGGACAAAAGTCAATGATGCCCAGAAGCCTTTCCAAAGAACCAACTGTTTAACACTTCATTTATAAGCTACCATGTCACAGTCAGAGCTGGATGTCTTGAGTGTAACATCCAATGGGTGAATTTGCTCATCTTCCCCACAAAGACATGCACAAACGTGTGTAGAGCTTGTGCACTGATCAGCACAGGGCAGAGGTGCAAATTTCCCCTTCAGAAGTTACTGTACATGGGAAGTGCAAATACAAGTTGTGAAAAGGACATGATGCCGTATCTGTTTGGTGCTTCAGTGTATCGCCCAAATTCATTCCAAGAGACAATGCTCATCAAAAAATGGCAACATACCTTGAAGCTTTGCTGGCTTGATGCAAGAGAAGAAGCACTGCTTCAGATAAGTGGTTCCTTTAGGACAGAAGAATTCTGCATAAAGCACGTGTGATTGGTCGGGAAACTGGCAGTCAATGGGGTCACAAGTCACAGATCTGTCCCACTGCCCAGAGTTACAATGCAACAGGATCTCTTTCTAAGAAAAAGAAAACAAAGAAAAAGACACCTGATCACAATTTCTGTTGATGTGTGTTTTAAAAAATAATGATTGCAATGTGAAAGGTGCCCACAGTTCAGAGCCTTAATCCTCAATTCTTGAAGAGAATTGAAGCTGCCAGTCTGAGTAGACAATACCCAGCTGCCAGTCTGGGTGGACAATATTGAGCTAGATGGACCAATGGTCTGACTCAGTATATGGCAGCCAGGGGCGGAGCCACCATTGGGCAAAAGGGTTCAAAGAACCCAGGCCGCCCACCAATCAGGAGCCGTGAGAGCAGCCCCAGACACACACCCTGTGTCTGACGTCAGATGCGGAGGTGTGACTCTCCCTCAAAGACTGCTTACTGTAGTAGCAGCTTCCCACACAATTGACTGGTTGGCTGCTTCAGATGGAGGAGCTTGATCGCTTCGCTGCTCTTGTTCCTTGCTCAGCGGAAACAATGGCTGCATTGCCTGCGAGTATTTGACCCGGGCTGAGCAGGGCCTTGGAAGAGAGCCCTTTGTGTTTGCAGGAACTAGAGAGTGTTGTGTCTGCCTGCGAGCGTCCTCCGTCTGCCTCCCCCACCCCACTGCTACTGCTTCTTCTATCCACCTCCCAAGCTGCCCTCCACTCCCTTCCTTGTCTCCTTCCCCCCGCCCCCGCACGCTTTGTTCTGCAATATTAGCATAAAGCTGCCATTGATCTCCCGCTTAAATAATTACACCCAAAAGAATGGGGGAGACATTAAAGAGTGAAAACAAGGAAAAAAACAAAAACCAGGAGGCAGGAAGAGAAGGAGAGAGCACAAATATACTCTATTGCTTCATTTTCAACGCCAGCCCCCGCTCTCACATACACATTATAGGGGCAGGCTTGGGTCTCATTCCACAGTTTAGAAATGTGGGGAGGGGAGGCAGGTGAAAAAAAAAAAGCCTGTTCTTATACTTTGTTGTTGTGCACGTGGGGTCAGGTACTCTCTTTCCCACGCCAGTCGTGTTCAAACCCAGATTGAGAAGTTAGGGGCCACACGCTTTGCCTGATGAAAGACACGTGGTCTGAGCAACAAAACCTCAGCGGAGCAGAAGGAAAAAGGGCTTCGTGGTGGAAGTGTAGTAAACGGCCGGCAGGCAGAGCAAGCCCTAATATGCTGAACCCCCAACCCACTGTAAAGTTCATTTCTATGGAGCTGGCAGAAGAGAAGGTAGTACTGATGGATCCGACCCTCCACTAGCGTGTCCATCACCCTGCCCACAAATACAATTTGACCTCACAAGAAGTCTTAGGAAATAATCACAGCCTTTCAAAAGCTACTTGCAACTGTGTCTCACTGCAAGTCGACGCTGGGACTTCCCCTGTAAACACGCGTAGTTTCAGTTCTCCATACACAGATACAGGCAGGCGCACACACCAGGCACGCTCTCTGAGAGAGGGTTACTGCACTCAAGCAGCGGTGGCGACTTTGCTCTTTAAATTGGTCTCAAAGCAGATTACAGCTGATTTCCCATGTGATATTTCCCCTTCTGGCTCCTGACGGAGTTGGGGAGGCGGGGGGCAGAGAGACCAGAAGAAGGAATGGGGAACCTTGTTGTGAGCTTGGCCGACTGTGAAGAAGCGCCAGCGAAAAAGGGAGCCTCTGAGAACTTTTCTGGACCAGGCTGCAAAT
The DNA here is from genome assembly GCF_027244095.1 of Hemicordylus capensis. Classification (NCBI taxonomy): domain Eukaryota; kingdom Metazoa; phylum Chordata; class Lepidosauria; order Squamata; family Cordylidae; genus Hemicordylus; species Hemicordylus capensis. Next base: position 159,276,232 of record NC_069660.1, read on the forward strand.
TCAACGGGTGTGACTTTTCGTTCCCAGGGCGAGCAGCTGGTGTACTTGAATGCCCTAAGGGAAGTTATGGAACACAAGATCGGCGTGGTGCTTTTTACTGGGCAGGGATGTAGCTATACAGTAATTGAGCAGATGGGTGTAACCGGCAAGCACAGCTTCCCGAACAACCCCTCTCCCTCCGCTCTGATTTTTTCTACTGAAATCTTCCTTCTCTTTGCCTGCAAGACCACACCCCTGCATCTAATGTCAGATGCGGGGGCGGGGCCAGGGGGCCACCTCCGTGACCGCACACAGGCCGCCAGCAGCCTGGCTCTGCTCCTGATGGCAGCTTCCTATGTTCCTAACAAGGTACCTGTTTTGAGTTGAAGAAGAGCAGAATGGCCAGCAACACTAGCTGACATCCAGACTAATCTTCTGCAGACATGCCATGTTCTTCTGTTGTGCAAGAGAAAAGGGATGGTTTTCGTCAATCTCCCCTTTCCTTAGCAGCAGTCTATATCTCCCAGAATAAATTTCCTGAGGATCCCCCAACTCTCAGAGATCATTTCAGGAGGGACGAGTGGATGCAGAGGAAAGGAGACATCTCCAAAAACTACCCCTCCCCTCTCAGGCAACAGAAAAATCTGGCTTGTCCATAGGAGGCTAGTCCCAATGTCAGTCCTTGTCAGCCACTGACTGGCTTCCACACAAGTAAGGAGGAGTAAGACACAGGAGTAAGACACAGGCAAAGCGCTCTTTTAACCTCCTCTTTGCTGGTGTGAAGAGCACCAGAAGTTCTGGCAGAGATGTCCCTTTGTCATTTACTTCAGCTGCACACTCTGAGTTACAGGCAACGTGCTCTTGGAAAGCAACAGAACTGAAAAGTAAGGGGAGGTGTGATGGGATCAGAAGATGGAAAGCTCCATGGAGGCTGGATTGAGCCTCTGAGCGTCCAGCCAGCTTTCCATCATTTACAACATCAGATAACCTGACAGTAGTCGCTCATAAAGACTGTTTGTTGTCTTTACCCCCAAGCATCATCTTTGCAGTTTCCTCCCTTATACCTAACTGGAATCAGCAGCAGAAGCAATTGTGTGATTTACTGTATATTAGCCAGGAATGCTGGGTGGTTCTCAGCTAATGGCCACATTAGCAGCCACATACAAGACTGCATTTAGTTCATGGTAAAAAAAAAAATTAAAAAATGAAAATGCAGTACCCATGAAATCCACATGCTCTGCCAAGAAAAGCTGTATTCAGCAACCTGTATAAATGATTGAGCAAATCTGAATGCCTCTAAATTTGTATAATTGACTTCACAATTTTAATGTTTTGCCTAATTTATTCTGGTTTTACCATTTGTGCTCTGTGCAAGGAGTTACGCCAGGCAATAAAGCCTCCTCAATCACTGGAAATTTTATTCAGCCACTCTTTTGCCTTCTGAGATTTCATCAATTGTTGCCCAAACATTTTCAAGCAGAGAAGAAACCTTTTTCTTAAATGAAAGTTAAAATACTCAGGAAGCTGAATTCTGCACCCATCTCACCCCATAGCATAAGGCAAAACACACTGGGAGGGGAAAATATTGTCTGAATTGCCCTAGATTCTTATATCCTGTCCAACGGTCTTGGGCACAGTGGCTGACATCCTAACTAATGAACCATCAGTGCAACAGGAGAAACACAGGTGCTTCTAAAAAGTAGTGGAAACAATTTTTGTCAACCTCCCCTTGCCACAAAGCACTCTGGACCACCCAAAAATATGTCCCCAAAAATATGACCCTGAGCATCGCACAGCCCCCAGGAACATATTTTTGGGTGACACAGAAGGTTTCGGGGGGAAGGGGAGGATGATGAAATTCACACAGACACACCAGTGCAGCATTAGTCCGGAACTCTAGAAGCACTGGTGCTACACCAGGCCTTCTCTTGCTGCATTGGTAATTCATTAGTCAGGATATCGGCCAGTTTTCTGGCATGCCCTCTGGTGAAACTCAACCAAGCACTTGAAAGTGCTAACTTGTGTTAGCTAACTGAGCAAATAAGCCCCTTTCTAAAGTGGCAATTGTTTAGCAGGGAGAGAGGAACTGGCCCTATTCATCCCCAGCACAGCACCCCTCCCGTGGCTGTTGCTGGTTTCTATCTTATGTTTCTTTTTTAGATTGTGAGCCCTTTGGGGATAGGGAGCCATTTTATTAATTTATTTATATATCCATGTAAACTGCTTTGGGAACTTTTTGTTGAAAAGTGGTGTATAAATATTATTTGTTGTTGTCATCATCATGTTAGCAGTACCTCCAGAGCAAGGGTCTTTTTCTGCAATGATATTTTCCACTTGACTGGCAAAGGTAGATATGTTAAATAAGGCAGATTTATTTTGCTTGGCTTGATCTTGTATTTTTATTTAAAGCAAAAGGGACACTTTGTTTCACAGTAACACATGGTATTAAGTCACAAGAACCACTTCTCAACCCAAGCTGTATCTATCCACATATGGATTAACTGAAGGGCTGTATGATTAATAATGCAGTTTAGAGAAGGGTGAAAGAATGCAGTGGGGCACCAACCACTCAACTAGAACTACCTGATTTACTCAGGCTTTTCTGCTGTAGTCAGCTCTTCCAAGCCACTGACAGCATTTCATAATTGTTGGTCAAGTATCCCTTTAAATTCTTTTCAGCCATGCTTCTTCCTTTCCTACTATTCAGTCTTTCTAGTAGCAGAATTTAATTTAAAGAAACCAGTAGAACTCTGGTCAGCAACTATTTTGGCCAAAGGACCACTCTGAAAACCAAACAAGGGTGAGCCAAAGTGCTGGGTCCTTTCATTCCTCCAATTTGCCTGCTAACAATTTATGTTGCTGTAGTGACCAGACTCCCCTGGGTAAACTCCAGGGTACGAATATGTGAAACGATTCAGGTACAAAATGATTTGTACCTGAATCTGGCTGATTCGGGTGATTTGTAGACAAAACAACGATTTGTAGACAAAACAAATCACCCCTGTCCTCAATTGCCCAGATTCGGGTACAAAACCGAATGCAGTTAACCATGCCTTAGTCACGTCAAGGCTGGATTACTGTAACGCGCTCTACGTGGGGTTGCCCTTGAAGAATATCCAGAAACTGCAGTTAGTGCAAAATGCGGGTTTTATCTGGAGGTGCCCAGTGGGAGCACATCACACCCATTTTGAAAGAGCTGCACTGGCTACCAGTTTGTTTCCGGGTCCAATTCAAGGTGCTGGTTTTGACCTTTAAAGCCCTTAATGGTTTGGGCCCAGGATACCTGAGGGACCGCCTGCTCCAAAGGGTTGCTGCCCGCTTGACGAGGTCATCTGAAGGGGCTCTACTCCAGGTGCCGACAATGAGGGAGACTCGGTTGTCGTGCACGCGGGACAGGGCCTTCTCTGTTGCTGCCCCCAGACTCTGGAATGCGCTCCCGGTGGCTATTCGCTCCTCGGTCTCCATCACAGCTTTTTTTAAAAGTGTAAAATCGTGGCTTTTTGCCCAGGCATTTATTTGATTCTCTGCTGCTGCTCTTTATGGTCTGTATTGCTTTTATGCTTTTGTTTTAAATTTTTAATCAGATTTGTTTAATATTTTTCCCCACTTAATATTTTAATTGTGTCTTTTTTACCATCTTGTGTTTAAATGTTTTGCTGTAAACCACCATGGGATTGCTTTAATGAAAGGCGGTATATAAATTTAACAATAAATAAATAAAACAAATCACCACAGATTCAGAACTGAAAAATTTGACAATTCGGACCTCCATTTTGTGGCCAAAGTGGGTAGGGTGGTAGTGCCCAATGGGTGGAAGCTACCACCCAAATTTCAAAGAAATTGGGCAAAGGGGTGATTTTTAAAGGATTTTTGAAGTTTACATATATTTAAGCTTTTCCCCATAGGGAATAATGGGGATTTCAGCAGCCTTAGTTATAACACCCGGGGGGAGGGGGTGGCACAGCAGGTTGTGGTGGATGGTAATGTCCAATGGGTGCAAGAAGGCTACCACACAGATTTCAAAGGAACTGGGCAAAGGGGTGATTTTTAAAAGATTTTTGAAGTTGACATGTCTTTGTGGCAGATTCAGGGCAGAAGAGTGGTTCAAGTGGTAGTGCCTCAATGGGTGCCTGCTACCACCCAGATTTCAAAGAAATTGGTGAAAGGGCTGATTTTTAAAGAATTTCTGAAGTTTGTGCTTCTTTAAGCAGTTTCCCCATAGGGAATAATGGAGAATTTCAGCAGCTCCATAACTCCACTTGGGGGGCACCAGGGTGGCCCAGAGCAGGATGTGGTGTAGTGCACACAGGGTGCCAACCACTCCTAAAATGACAAGTACATAGGGCACTGTGCTTTGTTGTTTCTGAGGTGTTCTTCTGAGATAGGTTTCTCTGGTAGGAAATGATAGTGGATTCAGAAATTCTTTAAAAATCACCCCTTTCACCAATTTATTTGAAATCTGGCTGGTGGCAGGCACCCATTGGGGCACTACCACCTGACCCACTCTTCTGCCCCCGAAACCCCTTTTATGCCCCGAATCTGCCACAAAGACATGAAAACTTCAAAAATCTTTTAAACATCACCCCTTTGTGCAATTCCTTTGAAATCTGGGTGGTAGCTTCCTTGCACCCATTGGGCACTATCACCCACCACAACCTGCTCTGGGCCACTTTGGTGCCCCGCCCCTGCCGGGGAGTTATAACTAAGGTTGATGAAATCCCCATTATTCTCTATGGGGGAAAGCGTAGAGATCCGTCAAAAATCCTTTAAAAATCACCCCTTTGCCCAATTTCTTTGAAATATGGGTGGTAGCTTAGGAACATAGGAAACTGCCATATACAATAGTGAATTAGACCATTGGTCCATCTAGCTCAATACCATCTACACAGACTGGCAGCGGCTTCCCCAAAGTTGCAGGCAGGGATCTCTCTCTGCCCTCTCTTGGAGATGCCAGGGAGGGAACTTGGAACCCAGATGCTTTTCCCAGAGTGGCTCCATAACCTAAGGGGAATATCTTACAGTGCTCAAACTTCTAGTCTCTGTTTCATATGCAACCAGGACGGACCCTGCTTAGCTAAGGGGACAAGTCATGCTTGCAACTACAAGACCAACTTTCCTTCCCTCCTTCTGATCCTCACAGCAAGAAGTGACAAGCCATTTTTCTGGATGCTTAAGCCCAACGAGGCAAACAGATTACCCCTAGGGAGAGTCCACTTGCTACTTGCAGGCTCTCATCCAATGGCAGGGTACAGCTTCCTTGCACCCATTGGACACTACCACCCACCACAACCCACTCTTGGCCACCCTGGTGCCCCCCATGGAGCTATAAAGGTTGCTGAAATCCCCATTATTCCCTATAGGGGAAAACTTAAAGACGCGCCAACTCAAAAAATCTTTTTAAAAGCACCCCTTTGCCCAATTTCTTTGGAATTTGGGTGATCGCTTCCACCCATTGGGCACTACCACCCACCTCACTCTTTTGCCCCCAGGACCCCCTTTTTGCCCCAAATCAATTTGGAAAATTTGGGTACAAATCGAATCTGGGGGGATACGACGGGGGGTTGAACCCAAAGCAAATCAGGGCTGATTGAATTCGTGTACAAATCGAAATTAAAAAACTAATTTGTACACCAGGTGGGTGGGACCAAGAGAGAGGTTGTGGGGAATTCTGGGAACAAGAAGGGCAGTCTTTGCTGGAGAGAAGCGGGAGTTATCTGGTGCAGGCACATCCTCAGACATGCATCAGCTATCAGTTTTCTCATGTGTAGGCTTGCACTTGGAAGATTTTTGTACTTATCCAATAGCAAAATAAAGAGAGTTTTCCCTGGGATTCCACCCCAAGCCCAGGGAGGGTCAAGCTCTGTCATTAAGGAGTTGTGGTGGCAACCTTTTGAACCTACCGATATTAGAGAATAGTTTTAGTAGAAGCTGAGGCAAGCAGCTCAGCAGGGATGATTCAGCATTTATTTCCCTCACATGAGCTTGCACTGAAACAAAGGCTTTAATCTGCTACAGTTGCTGTATCTGCCACAACCCTCTTTGCCTCCAGTTTGGCAATTTGGGGCCAGATTCAGAATCGCATCTCCAGGGGTCTCCAATTGTCGATTCCTACAGTAAGGTATATATCAGTTTTAGGTGTTTCATCTTGCATTATCTACTGAACCTTGACTTCTGAATTGTGGCTCCGCACAGCTGAGGAAAAGTGAGCCACAGCATATGGATCAAGGGAGCACAGTGAAGATGCAAGATGCAAGTTGAGCAGCAGACAAAGATCAGAATCCAGTGAGGGCTGGCAGACAAGGCAAGTCAAGTGGAGGTGACTAGGGATGTGCATGGACCGCCGGACCAGTTCGGAGGTCCAGCGGTCGGACCAGTTCAGAGGCAGGGGGTACCCTTTAAGAGCAGGGGGGTACCATTACACACACAATCCTGCAGTGTTTCCCCAGCCAGCGCTGTCTCCAAAAACATTGATGCGGGGCTGCTGAGTACCTCCTTGCAGCTCGGGTCAGCATCATATTGGAAATGGCCGCTGATCAACATAACACAATGTTATATACATATAGATGTATCTTTTTAAAGCAACTAAAACATTACATATATACAGATGTATTTTAAAGATTTTTTAGCCTACTTTCCTTAAGGAAAGTAAGCTTATGAGATCACCTGGCTCTGTGTGTGTGTGTGTCCCCTTATCAACTTCACAACGCCTGGACCAATATGAACCAGATCAGGTACAGCTGTAGGGATACATAGGGACACTTCAATGGCATAGTTTGTGATAATGTCATCCATCCTGATACAAGATGGTGGATGCATAAACTTTTGAGGCACAAGTGGGCTAACTTGTGAACAGCCTAACTGATTTGAACCAAATTTGCTACAGCTGTAGAGACACATAGAGATGCCTAAATGGCATGGTGTGTGAGGATGTCATTCACTCCAGTTCAAGATGGTGGACACGTGAACATCTGAGGCGCAAGCGGGCTAATTTGTGGACTGTAACCAATTTAAACCAAATTAAGGACAGTTGCAGTGAGTGAAACACAGGGACACCTCAACGGCGTATTGTGATGAAGTCATCCCCTCCGATTCAAGATGGTGGATGCATAAACTTCTGAGGCACAAGTGGGCTAACTTGAGAACCACTTAATCGATTTGAACCAAATTTGCTGCAGCTGTAGGGACACATTGGCATGCCCTAACAGTGTGGTGTGTGATGATATAATCCACTCCAATTCAAAATGGCAGCCACGTGAATATCTGAGGCACAAGCAGGCTAATGTGTGGGCTGCCTAACCCATTTGAACCAAATTGGGTACTGTTGCCATGAGTGACACACAGGGACACCTCAATGGCAAAGTTTGTGATGATATCATCCACACCAATTCAAGATGGAGGATGCATAAACTTTTGAAGCACAAGTGGGCTAACTTATGAACTGCTTAATCGATTTGAACCAAATTTGGTGCAGCTGTAGGGACACATAGGGACACCTCAATGGCGAAGATTGTGATGATGCCATCCACCCCAATTCAAAATGGCGGACATGTATACGTTTGAGGCTATTTTGTTTGAGCACTAACGTGTGGATAGTCTAACGGATTTGAACCAACTTTGCTACAGCTGAATGGACACATAGGGGTGCTTCAATGGTATAGTTTGTGATGATGTCACCTACCCCGATCCAAGATAGTGGACATATGAACATTAGATGTGTAAAAGATCTAACTTGTGGACCTCAATTTGCACCAAATTTAGTCCAGATATAGAAATAGTAAAAGGAATGTAGGCTGGAGTGGGGGGCACTTTTGAAGGGAATTTCAAAATGTATTCAAAGGGACTAGGAGTCATAAGCCCTTATTCTTCTCTTGAAGAGGAAAGATCAGGAGAAGAGAAAGGTAGGTTTGATTTTGTGGTTTTCTTTTCTCAGCACTGAGTATAATATGTGGAGCTATTGCTGCTATAAGTATCTGGTTTTGCTGGATCTCAAAGGCAAAACTTGAGTGCCTACCTTGAACCTTCCTTGAGTTGTGGTTTGGTTTGTTAGTGAGATAGGATTGTGGCAAGAAATGGGCAGTGGCAGCTCTGTGTGTGTATGTAATATTTCTTGGTGGTTGTTGTGATGAGATCCTTGTCTGGCCTTGAGACTAACTTGTCTCTGCTCTGGAATCTGCATTGCAAGGTGTACTCAGTCAAAATGTGGCTGAAATTGCTCTAATTGAGCTTATGGCTATGTGTTTCATTTCAAGCTCAAAACAGAATACAAAATCCATGTCATGTATATCTCTAAATGAAGGCACAATATAAATATAATAACAATAATGATGCTGCTGCCTACTGCTGCTATTTGTGGGCTATAGTTCTGAAGAAGTGAGGTAGACCATTCCTCAATACTCCCTTGCTTCAAGTTTATGTTTCTTTCTTCAGTTACTCACCTCCAGTCTATGTACTTGCCTCCTGGAGCCTTTCTTTATTATTTTGGTTTATTCTAGTGCCTTGCCCAAATAGCTGCTCCTGTCCCTATGCCTTTGTGAAGGTTTTCTCTGCCTAACTCGCCATTCACTTCAACACAAAGAGCTGGACCATTGAGAACATGTGCAGGTTATAGCTTCCTTCAGGAAACAGAATGTTAATGACCATTCCATGTCACCCCATCTGCTCAGCTAATAGATGAAAAAGGCTTCATCTCTACCACTATTACCATCTTTAGTGCATCTGCTACTACAAAATCCTCTAGTGTTGTACAATACACATATTCAGTAAGAAGACGGTATCACGGGACAGAACTGATTGTGAAGCAATGACAAAACCCACTGAAAATCCCATCTACTGTGGTTAATCAAAACCCTCCTTTAGCAGGAGCTCATCCAGAATGTTGTTATCATAACTCCATCCACTCACCTGAACGAGGTGCAGTGACTGCCCATGGCTGGCATGGAGGACAAACCCCTTTTCACAGATAATAGCACACTGCATTTGTCCCTGGCTGCTGAGAGAACAGTTGATATCATCAGCATGATGGATAAGAGGCACCGTGCACCTGCCTTGATCTCTGCAGATATGTTGGGTGCAGCTGTGGGGAGAAAGAGAAAGGAAAAAATGAGACCAAAATGCATCTTCCTGAATTGCAAGAAAAGCAGCATTTTCTTCTGGCATCATAGTAAAATCAGTTTGGCATTGAGACAACACAATAACAAGACCAAGCTTATGCGGCCACTTCACCCATGGCTGACTTTGTATAGTAGCGCTAAACAGGAAGGGGGCAGGGAGATCATCTTGAATAGTTGGACTGAGCACTAGCACTGATCCTACTAGACTACCATTGGCTGGGATAAGCACAAGAATCAGCACTGTCTGAATGAGCCACTTCGTATGTTCTAAGGAAGCAGCAGCAGAGGAAGCACGAGTGACCGCATTTTCTCTCCCCATACTTTCAGGTCTTGTGAAAGTGGAGAAATGCATGTTGACCCAATGCAGATGCAAAGGTTTAAGGGGAAAAAGTCTACCTGGGTTGTATCTATCACTCTCTGCATCTGCCAGCTTCAGCCAAAGCCTGGATCAGACCCGCTGAACTTATGACCCCATCAAGCTGAATGCAGCCTAACAAGTTATGCATTATAACTAACCAGCTGCTTGAAAATCCTGTTGTTTCAGGTTACAAAAAACCCTAGTACGTTTATCAAGCTTCTGGTGGGCCTCCAAAAATGGCTAAAAGGCAATGTTCAACTTGGTGGGTCAGACGTTATGCAGGCCTGGCTTGTACAATATCAGTTAGTCAAAGGAATAAGATGCCCAGCACAATGAAGCAGGCCTGCCCAATTTGCAACACACAAAATTGAATGTAGCCCAACAGACACATATGGCTTAACAAGCCTCTTATTTTTACTGCCAGTCTGGAACAACAGTGGGCTAAAAACCAACAAGTTGAAGTTGAATAGAGATGATAGTAAATTTCTGCACTGAGGTAAGACAAATCAAATGCACAAGTACCTGTGAAAAGGATCTAGGTATCTTAGTTGATCACAAGTTGAACATGAGCCAACAGTGTGATGCAGCTGCTACAAAAGCCAATGCAATCCAGGGCTATCTAAACCCTCATCCAGAGTCATGATTTTTTACATATGAGTAGGGCTTCCTACTCCTGAGTCATCCTATTGGATACATTGGATGCCCCCCCCTTTTTCAGGCCACAGAACCCACAATAATTTAACATTTCACTCTAGAGGAGTGCAGTGGCATCACAAGCGTGGTGCCCTGTATGACTATACAACTCACTGAGAATGACTCACTGTCTAATATTACAACTCACTGTCTAATATTACAACATCTTGTGGACAAACAAGTCAAAAGGAATAAGCGACCTCTGTTCGCCACTTTTATAGACCTTAAGATGGCTTTTGACACAGTTCCTAGAGGCCGCCTTTGGTCTAAATTGGCGGCTACTTCTATGGACCGAAGGCTTCTACTCTTGCTCATCAAAATGCATGAGAATTCTTTTTTAAGAGTGCGTTTGGACCATGCTGGTAATCTTACAAATCCAGTACCCATTAGGAAAGGGGTGCGACAAGGGTGTGTGTTGGCCCCTTACTTGTTCAGTCTTTATATTAACGACTTGATAAAGTGTTTGCAGACATCTGACACTCATCCACCAAAACTAGCTAACAAGAAAGTCCCAATCCTGATGTATGCCGATGATGTGGTGATTCTATCTCAAACCAGGGTTGGGCTCAAAAGAGCGTTAGATGCCTTAGCACTTTACTGCAGAGACGAGCATCTACAGATTAATCATGATAAATCTAAAATTATGTGTTTCACCAACAAAGTAAAAAAATTTGTATGGATGCTAGATGGACACCGATTAGAACAGGTAAATCAAATAAAATATTTGGGGGTAATTTTTCAACATAATGCTGGGAAATCAGCACATATAAGCATGGTCACAGAATCGGCAAAACACAGCACAGCAGCAATTTTAAGATTTTTTAGAACTCAGGGTGCAGGCTTCATACCAGCTGCCTTAAAGCTCTTTACTGCAAAGGTCATTCCGCAATTATTGTATGGCATACAACTAGGTCCATACTCAAGGTTTGACACTTTGGAAAGAAACCAATCAGGGTTCTTGAGGAATTTATTTGGCACGCCAAAATGTACAGCAAATGTGACTTTAAGGACAGAGGCTGGCTTTATAAAAATTGAATCTTGGGCCTGGCTTCTGATTATTTATTTCTGGTTGAAAATACATCTGCGACCAGTTGGTTTAATTCCTGAGTTTCTCTCAGTTATCCCCCAGTCACTATGGTGTGTCACAGTAAGTACGAAACTCACCTCTCTAGGCTTAGACCCAACTCAACTGCTGGAACTGGGTCTAGTGAATGCGAAAAGAGTGGTGAGACAACGCTTTGTTGATATTGAGATCCAAGAAAACTGGGTTGCACTTCCAGAGTTTTATAAAACTATAAGAACTAATATGGATCTTTTTCCCGCAAGATATCTGTCGACAATTACTTTTTCTAAGTTTCGATGGACATTCACGAGAGTAAGGGTTAATTCCCTTCCATCTGCACTTCTAGCTGGGAGGTTTCAGGGTGTGCCTTTACAAGAACGACATTGCAGTTGTGGGTCAGGAGATGCAGAAACTGTCGCGCATATTCTTCTCCACTGTAATCTCCATTTATATCCCAGGGAACGCCTTATTGCCCCTTTAATATGTAAACTGGCAGATCAATCCGATGCCAACCTTGTAAAACATCTGCTTTCAGATAAAGATGCTTTAGTTTCTATTTCTGTAGCTAAGTTTAGTTATATTGCTTTTAAAAGGTATAGTGGGATATCATCCCAATTTTAAATTGTGTGTGTGTGTGTGTGTGTGTGTGTGTGTGTGTGTGTGTGTGTGTGTGTATACACACACACACACACACACACACATTTTAATGCTTGCTAGTTTCTATTTTCTGTTTGGTCAATGACTGGAAATAAAATTATTACTATTACTATTACTATCACTGAGAATGCGAGTTCTCAGTTAAGAAAAACAAACACTTCAAACCCCACACTAATAAGGATCCATACTTCAGCAGCTCAGTTCTCAGCATTTCAGCTGGAAGTACACTCTGTGACTGACCTAAAAGCAATCATCACAGGTCTGGGAGTTGGCCAAGGGCCTTCTGCAGGCCAGTCTCCCACCAATGACACATCTTTTGCTTGGTTTCTTGTCAGCCAGCCCTGGACACTCACTTCTTGGGTACACACAAGACCATAATCTGCTGTTCATCCAAGCTGAACACAAATGGTAATTATTCGCTTTGTGAATGTGGTTGCATCTCTGGGGGTATGTCTGGCTTGTGTCTCATAATGGCTACATAGGTCAACCCCTTGCTCAGGAGATCCTCTGCCAGTTGTATACTGGGAAGAAAGTTATGCCCCATCACAATTTTCTGAGGGCAGGTTCAGATAAACACGGCCTGCATACATAATATCAGGGCCATGGTAAGAAGGCATGTGCCCTGATGACACTGGTGGATGTGCAGATGTGCTCTTGGCATATCCTTCAATTGAATGAGAGGGATGCTAATCTGAATCGTACCTCTACATGTGCTCCAACACAGTTTTGGAGTGTAGGTAGAGGGGCAAGTCACCTGAAGCAGCCTCAAGTATGGATGTGCACAAAACCACCTGGCCCAGTTCGGTTTGAGTTCGAACAGAATTCGAACGCAGCCAGTTCGGTTTTGGCCCCCTTCAAACCCCCGCTGGTTCAGTTCAGGGGGGTTTGATGAGTATTTAGATAGATAGATAGATAGATAGATAGATAGATAGATAGATAGATAGATAGATATTAAACTTACCCCCTCTGGGGGCTTCTCCAAGGTGGTGGGGGTCCATGGAGGTTCCCCCTCCCCCCGCTGGCCTCCTGGGAAGTTAAAACTTGCTCATTTTGGGTGTCTTCGGCCCTTTCTGGGCCTATTCCCTGGTGTGGTGGCCATTTTGGTGGCCGTTGCAACTGCACAGTAGGACCCTGCGTGGCCGGGTCATGACCGGGGAGGTTTCAGTTCAGGGTCCAGCTGAACCAGGAGGGGTTCGGCTCGACCCCGAACCTTTGAACCGAACCAGTTCAACATCAAACTGGTTCGGTTTTGAACCTATTTTCACACCCCTAGCCTCAAGTTTGTTCTATGGCTGTGCACACTGCAGCACAACTTGCAGGCCTACTTTTCTTTGTTGTAAGTAGTTTGTTTCCTAAGATCAACATCTCTTGTTAGTTGGCTTTACATGGGCATGGGATAGATACCGAACCACCACAGAAAGCCCATTCATTTCTGGAGTGGTTTTTCTCCCAATTGACTTATAACAGGAATGAGATAGAAACCATCCCACCACAGGGATTCCATTCACTTCTGGGGTGGTTTTTCTCCCAATTGTCATAACATGTAAATGGGATAGAAACCAACACCAACACCACATAGAAAGCCCATTTGTTTGGGGGTAATTTTATACTCTGACTCATATTTATATTAATAACATAAATATCATAACTGATGAGGGGCCATACTTGTGGATATTTCATGTACCATAGTGCAGGTAAGTGTTTGACAAGAGCATAGCTGGAAGTGCAGTGGTTTGCTTGTTTACCTGCCTTTACGCAGTTGGGTGTGGAAATCCACCCCAAAACCCAGATGAGGGTTAACAGCGGCCTAGTGTTCCAATCATGAGAAGTGATAGTTTCACTCCATTCTGCACCAGTTAGACCTCACTTGGAATACTGCATCCAGTTCTGGACACCATATTTTAAGGAGGACATTGATAAACTGGAATGGGTTCAATAGAAGGCAACAGGAATGGTGAGGGACTGGATACCAAATTATGTAAGAACAGTTAAAAGGAGCTGAGTATATTTAGCCTGGAGAAGAGAAGACTAGGAGGAAAAATGATTGCAATCTTCAAATATCTGAAGGACTGTCACATGTACAAGTGAACCTGTACTTTATTGCTCCTGAGGGCAGGATTAGAACCAAAACACTGAAGCTACAAAGAAGCAGATTTCTCTTAGACATTATGAGGAAAATCTTAACTGTAAGGTATATCCTAACTCTAACTGAGAGACAGCTGAACAGTCTACCACACTGCTCCAGTGGTAGGCCCTCTTCCTCTGGAGATTTTCCAAACAAATACTCTTGTTTTCAAATGGTTATTCTAGCATATTCCTGCACTAAGCAGAGAGCTGGACTAGAAGACCACCAAAGTCCCTTCCAACTGTAAAATTCAATTATTACATAAGAACATACTGTAGGAAGCTAGCTTATATTAAGTCAGACCACTGGTCCATCTAACTCAGTATTGTCTACAGAGACCGGCAGTGGCTTCTCCAGGGTTTCAGGCAGGAATCTCTCTTGGCTCTATCTTGGAGATGCCAGGGAGGGAACTTGGAACCTTCTGTATGCAAGCACGCAGCTGCCCTTCCCAGAGTGGCCCCATCCCCTAAGGGGAATATCTTACAGTGCTCACAAATGCAGTATCCCATTCAAATATAGTCTATGAAGGGGGTGTCCAGCAATCCCTCTTGCAGTATTAGACTGGATCAGTTTCAATCTATTATTCCTGAGGAAGTGGACAGGCTGCTTGGGGCAGTGTGGCCTACCACTTGTTCTCTGGATCCTTGCCTGACTTGGCTGCTTCTATCTAGCAGGGAGATTGTTGGAGGTGGCCTAGTTAAAATCATAAATGAATCACTGAAGGAGGGTAGGGTGCCTCCTTTTTTGAAAGAGGCAATGATCAGACAACTTCTTAAGAAGCCCTTCCTAGATCCCTTAGAGATGGATAGCTACAAGCCAGTCTCCAATATCCCATGGTTGGGCATGGTGACTGAGAGAGTGGTCGCCGACCAGCTCCAGGTGGTTTTGGAGTTTTATTATCTAGACCCATTTCAAACTGGATTTAGAGCTGGCTATGTGGTTGAGATGGCCTTGGTCGGCCTGATGGACCTTTACCAAGGAATCGATAGAGGGAGTGTGACTCTGCTGGTTCTTTTGGATCTCTTGGCGGCATTCAATACCATCAAAGATGGTATCCTTCTGGATCGCCTGGGAGAGCTGGGGATAGGGGACACTGCTTTGCAGTGATTCTGCTCCTATCTCTCAGGTAGATTCCAGATTGTAGAGCTTGGTGACAGTTGCTCCTCAAAACAGGAGCTGTTATACGGAGTCCCTCAGGGCTCCATTGTGTCACCAATGCTTTTTAATATTTATATGAAACCGCTAGGTGAGGTCATGAGGAGATTTGGTGCTGAGTGTTATCAGTATGCTGATGACACCCAAATCTATTTCTCCTTGTCATCGTCATCATCATCATCATCATCATCATCATCATCATCATCATCATCAGGAAATGGCATTCATTACCTAAATGCCTGCCTACAGGCAGTAATGGGCTGGATGAAGGATAACAAATTGAAACTGAATCCAAGCAAGACGGAGGTGCTCACTGTAAAGGCTCAGAATTTGAGGGCTAAGTTAGATCTTTGTGTTCTGGATGGGGTTACACTCCCCCGTAAGGAACAGGTATGCAGCTTGGAAGTACTCTTGGATCCAGATCTCACCCGGGTATCTCAGGTGGAGGCTATGGCCAGGAGTGCTTACATCAGCTTCGGTATCCATTCCCTGAAGAGGACGACCTCAAAACAGTTGTGCATCAGCTGGTAAGCTCCAGGCTTGACTATTGCAATGAGCTGTATGTGGAGCTGCCTTTGTACATAGTTCAGAAACTTCAGTTAGTTCAAAATGCGGCAGACAGGCTGGTCTCTGGGTAACCTGGATAGACCATATTATGCCTGTACTTAAACAGCTGGACTGACTGCCAATATGTTTCTGGACAAAACACAAAGTGCTGGTTATTACCTTTAAAGCCCTGAAGGCTTAGGTCCAGGTTAACTTGGAGAGTGCCTTCTTCTGCATGATCCCCACCGCATGTTAAGGTCATCTGAGGTCTGTCTCCAGTTACTACTGGTACGTCTGGTGGTAACTCAGAGGAAGGCCTTTTCTATAGCTGCTCCTGGGCTGTAGCATGTGCTCCCAGCAGAAATCCGTAGCTCGAGTTCATTGTTGGCCTTCAGGAGAGCCCTTAAAACCTATCTGTTTGGTCTGGCCTTCCAGGCTTTTTAAATTGTTTTAAATGTTTTAATTGTTAATGGTTTTTAACTGTTTTCATTTGGATGGGGTGGTATATAAATGTAAGCAAGCAAGCAAGCAAGCAAATAAATAAATAAATAGCAAACAGAGCAAACCCTGCTTAATAAAGGGGCTTGCTACCCTTGCTATTTTGTGGCTTGCTACCACAAAACCAGCTCTCCTCCCATTATTCTATGAACCACAGGGGTAGAAAAATAGCAGTAGCCTGTTCCGCAAGATAAATCTCAAGTTGTGCAGGCCTACAAGCCTTCCATGTTACCAGCGGTTAAGAATCTAGAATCTCCAGCCTCATCCCAGAATTTAATGAACCATTACCCAACCACCAGTGATTCATGTCTCTCTCACCTCCCACAACATCCACATTTTCTTTAAGCGTTTAGTAGTAGTTACATATGACACAGTGTTCTTTCTGTGGCCTGGTTTTGGTTGGTGGACTTGTAGTGTATAATTTGTCAAAATGCGGCAGACAGGCTGGTCTCTGGGTAACCTGGAGAGACCATATTATGCCTGTACTTAAACAGTTGGACTGACTGCCAATATGTTTCCAGACAAAACACAAAGTGACTCTGAATAATTTCTAAATCAAATGGGCCATTGTTGTCCCCTCCCACCACCAACACACACACACACACACACACACACCCTATTTGCAAGTTGCTCCCTCAAGACATTGACCAAGAGAAGCTATCATTCTTGCTCCCTCAAGACATTGACCAAGAGAAGCTATCATTCTTACCAATTCTTAACAATAAAGCCATGAATTTTTAAAAAAATGCATATTAAAGAACAGTTTGTTTTTGAATGAAAATCAGAGTTATAACAGCCACTCTGTTGTCTTTGAAACATTCACTAATAATGGTGTAAAGAGAAAATCAAGGAGACCAGCTCTGCCCTACTGATCCTAGGAAAGAGCCACAACAAATGTAATGTTATAAAATGCTTATGCCTCAAAATTCAAGAGTAGTTATAAACTGCTGGAACCAATCACAGAGTAGAATAACGCTGTGGCTGCAGAAAGGTATGCCAAAAAAGAGAAGAAGAATATGAGAGAGAGAGAGAGAGAGAGAGAGACTGAATGACTTACATGAAAAATGATAGAACTAGAATACAAACAGTGAAAATGCTGAGATGGTGGGAATGGTCAGATAAATTATAAAAGGATAAGTAAAAGTACTAAATGAAGAGCGATGCTTTCACTTTTCAGGTTAAGCCCTGCTGGATCAACAGACTGAAGCCGAATCAAGAAAAGACAGAGGTGCTCATTGTAAAGTAAAGGTCAAGTGTGCCATCAAGTCAGTGTCAACTCCTGGCAACCACAGATCCCTGTGGTTGTCCTTGGTAGAATACAGGAGAAGCTTATTATTGCCATCTCTCACGCAGTATGAGATGAAGCCTTTCAGCATCTTCCTATATCTCTGCTGCCCGGTATAGGTGTTTCCCATTGTCTGGGAAACATACCCGCAGGGATTCAAACCGGCAACCTCTGGTTTGCTAGTCAAGTGATTTTCCCGCTGTGCCATTAGTAGGGAGCCATAATTCAGGGGTTGAGATAGATCTGCCTCTTAGATAGGGTTAAATTCCCCCAGAAGGATCATGTATGCAGTTTGGGAGTACTTCTGGATTCAAACCTCTTCTGATACCACAGGTAGAGGTGGTGGCCAGGAGTGCTTTTTATCAGTCATATACCAACTGAGCCCTTTTTTGGAAGAAAGTGACCTTAAAACAGTGGTACACATGTTGGTAGCCTCCAATGCAATGCACTCTACATTGGGCTGTCTTTGTACGTAGTCCAGAAACTGCAATTGGTGCAGAATGGTGCTACCAGGTTGGTCTCTGGGTCGTCTCAAATCACTCCTGTTCTAAAGTAGTAGTAGTAACTACACTGGCTGCCAATAAGTTTTCAGGCAAAATACAAAGTGCTGGTTATTTCCCATAAAGCACTTAATGGCTTGGGGCTTTATGGGTATTTAAGTGATGAACCCTGTCACCTATCAAGATAGTCAAAGGAGGTTCATCTGAGTGTGCCGCCAGTTATCCTGGGGGTTATTCAGACATGGCTTTATGCCGCATGGTATCCAAGGAGTGAGTCTACCTCGAAGTAGATTCAAGGCAGTTTAATTCGGGGGATTAGGTGGGCGGTTCACATAGCCATGGGCTCCTCCACACACTCCCTGTGATCTTTCTCCTTTGTGCGTTCCCACTGCTTGTGCCGTTTTCCCCCCTCCACCAATCACATCCCAGGAGGAGGCTCAAGGCACCTCCCTTCAGTATTACTTTTTTTTTTTTTTTTTAGTTTGACAGCCAGCTGGATTTCCACAAAATCGACAAGTCAAAACAACAGAACGCTTAACCCCAACCTGCCGAATCTGACCCAAATATTTGCTAGTCTTAATAATGAACTTGCCTTTGTGAAAACATTGCTATCTCTCTGTGATGAAGACAAATCAGCTGAGACACAATGGCTCAGGTTACATCTAACCTGCAGCCTCCATTGTTAAGCTTCCAAACATCTGCATATGTAAACTGTATTCCTATGGTGACCAAACTTGAAAGCATAGGAAGACCCACATTTTGCATATGCTTGCGTTTAACTCAGGAATTTCTCCCTCCCTCCCCCTGCCCTTCTGGATTCCCTTCACAGAACTGCATCAATCTGCCACAACCCCTCCCGCACCCCCTCCCGACCCCAGCACTTGCAATTGCAAATCACTCAGAACACACCAAACTGAGCTGTCAAACTCTCCTTTGCAGACACCTGGGTGGATTTACGGAAATCCACCCAGCACACATTTTTAAAAAAACAAAACACGAAAATGCGAAAAAGCTGAATTATCAACAATGCCCCCTCTGCACATCAAAGAAAAATGTCGGAGTATAGCAGAAGCCTCGGGTTTTTTTTCAAAAGCCACTGGAAATACAGGGTTTTTTAAAGCCGGTATATGCAACCTCGATTTGGGGGGGTCACAGAGTCATGTCGCCCACAGGGACTTCAGGGGAAATACAGCTAATATGTGGACTGGCACACTCCATGCCAGAGATTCGGAGTAAAAGCCCTGTGTGTAAAGCGTCCTGCTGACAAAGAAAAGCCTTCTGGAATGCACCCTGATGAGATTAGAGTTATTCCTTCCCGAATGGCTATTAAGAAACAACTGAAGACACATATCTTCAGCCAGGGTTTTGATTGACTTTTACCAATTTGTTGTTTTAATTTGAATAGGTAGGTAGGTAGGTAGGTAGGTAGGTAGGTAGACAGACAGACAGACAGACAGATGTGTGTGTGAATCTTTTGTTGCTTTTATTTTTTTGTAAACAGCTTTGAGGCAGTAATAGTAATAGGTGGTATGCAAATGCAATAAATAACTAACTAGCCCAGCATCTGGATTCCTTTCAGTAGTGGACAACTAGATGCTTCCAGGAAGCCCACAAGCAGGGCATGAAAACCAGGTGTGCCCAGAAACTTGTTTTCAGGAGTATGAAAAGCATTCCATTCCACTATTGTTACTAAGTTTATAAGAAGAGTCCTGCTTAGTCAGATGAAAGGCCCCTCTATGCTGACATTTGGCATATTGCTTTGCTCTGAGGAAAGATGTAGGCCTAAAATGAATATAAGCTTGTCTAGCAATTAGGTGTTAGCATGATAATTCTTAGACTACATGCAAAAGATGAAACAGAAGTTTCAGATAAAGGAGAAGCAGTTTCAATGTCATCACATCCAAGGTTCACAACTGGTTTACTACATCCAGGCGTATGACACATCAGATGCAAAGATGAAAGAAGTATAATATCAAATACATGAATGCGAGGGACACGTTTGGCCATTAACATTCTGGGAAATGGGAACATACTCTGAACTTAGAGGAAAACTTCCCCGAGCAGTATGGCACTGGAGGGGCAGAATATATATATTTTAAATAAATACAAATAAATAAATCACAATCGAACCATCTCTCAGTTGATGATGCTACACAGAGAAACCAGCTGTATTGTTCAGTAGTAAGTATTCCAGCATTATTTGCTGTTTCAGACATCCAGTATTATCTTGTTTGCTTTAGAAAATTCACCCTGCACTATTTGCCACATCATGCCACAGTACCATCATTATTTATTGGCTTTTGCACGGAATGGTAAATTGCAATCGGACGTATTATTGTTTATTGTTCCTAGCTAGATCATATGTACCATTATCATCACCATTATTATCATTATCATTACCACCACCACCACCTTACTCGGTCCAGCCAAAGTGCAGTGTTTCTCACTCTCATTTATTTCAGAAGGAAAGATTTACAGAACTGCATAACCTTTCCATTGAAATCAATCAGACTTAACAGAATTAAACTTGGGATGGATTGTGCCCATAGTACTTTATATTATATTATATTATATTATATTATATTATATTATATTATATTATATTATATTATATTATATTAAGCATCATTTACTGATGCGAAACAGAGATGGCAATTTCTGCTCCACACTCCTGGGGTAGGGGTAGGGTGTCAGGCTCTACTATGACATCAAAATCATTAGCATCAATGGTTCCACAAGAGGCACAACTCTTTGAACGTGACCAGGACATCACATCTAATGGTGAAAAAATCACAAAATGAGGCACCCAAATCTATTTCTCCTTGTCATAAACATCAGGAAATGACATTAGCCCCTTAAATGACCATCTACAGGCAATAATAGGCTGGATGAGGGAGAATAAACTGAAGCTGAATCCAAGCAAGACAGAGGTGCTCATTGTTGAGGGTTGTAATTTGCAAGACGTGCTAGAACTTCCTATTCTGGACAAGGTTACACTCCCACAGAAAGAACACATTCGTAGCTTGGGAATACTCTTGGACCCGGGTCTCATCCTGGTGCCTCAGGTTGAGACTGTGGCCAGGAGTGTTTTTTTACCAGCTGCAACTGATTCGACAACTCCGCCCGTTTCTTGAGGAGGATGACCTGAAAACAGTGGTGCACCAGCTGGTAGCCTCCAGGTTGGACTAGTGCAATACCCTCTATGTAGGGTTGCCTTTGTATGTAGTTCAGAAACTTCATTAAGTTCAAAATGCGGCAGCTAGATTGGTCTGAGGGATATCTTAGAGAGACCACATTATGCCTGTTCTCAAACAGTTGTACTGGCTGCCCATATGTTTCCGGGCAAACTGCCAGTTATTACCTTTAAAGCCCTGAATGGCTTAGGTCCAGGTTACCTGAGGGAACGCCTTACTCAACAAGATCCCCACCACTCACTGAGATCATCAGGAGGGGTCCGTCTTTGGGTGTCCATCTGGTGGCAACCTGGGATGGGGCCTTCTCTGTTGTCACCCCGAGGTTGTGGATTGCACTCCCCGTGGAGATAAGAGCATAGTCTTTGTTGGAGACCTTAAGAAGAGCCGTAAAACCCATCTTTTTAGCCTGGCTTTTAACGATATTTAGTTTTAATGTTATCTAGTTTTAATTACAATTTTAATCTTTTAATTGTTTTTTCTATTTTAATTGATAAATGATTTAATTTTTATTTTATTTTAATGTAAATCACCCTGAGCTAGCTTTGGAAGGGTGGTATATAAATAAAATAAAATAAAATATTATGGAAGCCTAATTATAGTTTGGAAAGGTATCTTAATTGAAACACCACAGTTTGCAACTGGCCAGCAAACAAGAATGAGAAACTCTGGTCTGAAATGAATTTGCAGGCCTTTGTTTGGCTATCTATATTTTGTTGTGATCACTCAATTGACAATCCATAGCCACAACCATCATGTCATATCCATAGGCTACTACACCATGAAAAAGAGAACAAACAGATAGTAGTGGTTTGTCTATTATACATTTGGAAGCTCAAGACATGGTTTGAGTTTTAGATATGATGAGCGTAAATCATGGTTTGCCATGATGGTTGAATGAACTGAGCCCCTCTCTTACAGCTAGGATCACAACTTTTGTAGCACAATCCTATGCATATTTACTCGGAAGTACGTTCCACAGTATGTGATGGGGATTACTTTCCACCAAATGTGCACAGGATTGAAGCCTTATTTGTTTAGACTAGTTGATTAAAAACTCTTTGATCATTACAAGGGTGTCCCCAATTAATCAGGCAGCAGATCATTAAAAATATTAGTTATTTTTAATATAAGTTTCAGCCAAAAAAAACAAACAAACAGGTGGCAGGCACCATCTTAGAAGGATTTTCCCTTCTCTGTGTCAAAAGAAGGTAGGTGGGTAGGTAGGAAGGAAGGAAAGGCCCTTCTAAGCTGGTGCTTGCTGTGAAATGTACAAATAATTGATATTGACTTGTAAACATGGGGGATAATGAAAAGCCCTATCCACGAAGAAGATGAGGAGGAAGCTCTGGAGGGGAATGCAGCCAGGTCTGCCCAGCATCAGTTTCTCAGTCCCAAAGGGAGCCTTCATGGATCCAAAACATATGTGCAGAAAGAACACTGCCAAGCCCTGTTGCCAAACACTGCAATGGAACTGACTATTAGTTTTTTACAATTTTTTTGGTGGTGGGGGGATGGGAGGACAAGTGGAAATGGCAAGAAAAAAGACCACAAGAAAAGTTATTTATTTTCTCTCTGCATGCAGACATGTTTATGAAGTGAGAAATGGTTTCAGGGCAGCTGCTGAAAATTCTTTCACTAGCTTATATTTCCATTTGCTTCCTTTTAATATATTATATATTTTACAAGCACATGTGTTTGTCGAATCATTTAGCTTCTGGGGGCTTCAACAAGTATCAACTGCAATACAGATCCCACCCTCATACCACATAATCACTTCTTGATACAAAATTGCCCCATTAACACACATGCACACAAAGATACAAACTGATGTTAGATTCCCTGACTTCATCCAACTAACTGAATTCAATCCAACAACCATAGGCTATGAATAAATCTATAAAGGGATTGGATTTATCCTCTCTGGTTTCATAAGTCTGAGGAAGATAGCTGTGCTGTATCAAAACTAATAGAGTTCCACCTTAGACTACCATATGTATTCTGCCACAAGCTTTTAGAGGCTATAGCCCACTGTCAGATGCATTAGACAACTAGCCCATGACAGTTTGTGGTATGGGGCATCTATTGAGTGCTCCATAGATCAATTAGCATGGACTATCTTGCTGAAGCCATCGAGTGTTCCGTTCCTATTATAGAGACAGAACTATGACTAGTTATTTTACAGTACCCGACATCAGTTATATTTTAAAAAGGCTAGATTTCTAAATTTGTCCATTTTAGCAAAGCAAATGACATATTTACTACAGTCTGCAATTCTTCAATCTCCCACCCACCCTCCACTATTAGCTGTTTGTTGACTTATTGGGGGTGGGGGGAGTTCAATGTCTAATGGAGAAAACTTCTCTCACATAGATCAGGTATGAATTTTATGTTCCTTTAGTCTGACAACGTCATGTAGGCAAGAGGAGGTAACCCATGTTAGGGGTGTGCACGGAACCGCAGAGCTGCGATCCGGCACTGTGTGGGGGGTTCCTTTAAGGGCGGGGGAGGGTTTACTTACCCCTCCCACCGCTTTCCCCCCTCCAGCGCGCGTATTCTATGTAGTAATTGGGGCGGCAGGATACCTCCCTGCTGCCCCTTCTCCCACTTGAGTGCAAAAGGCTGCACGGAGCCTTTTGCGCACGCGCTCGTCGCGCGTACGCTTCATGTTTCCCCAATGTGCGCACGCGCGGCCACACACACACACGCACATCAGGGAGACGTGAAACTCGTGCGCGACGTGCACATGCGCAAAAGGCTCCGTGCAGCCTTTTGCACTCAAGTGGAAGAAGGGGCAGCAGGGAGGTATCCTGCCGCCCCAATTACTACATAGAATACGCGCGCTGGAGGGGGGAAAGCGGTGGGAGGGGTAAGTAAACCCTCCCCCACCCTTAAAGGAACCCCCCCCACCCGAATCGAACCGGCCAGATCCGGACCAGTCTGGAGGCCTTTAGAATGGCCTCCGGATCGGTCCGGGCCCATCCCTAACCCATGTATTTGTATACTTTCCTATGACTCATGGGTTCCCACCCTCTATGCCCACCATGCAGACTTCTTGCCATTGTTACAAAATTATGATATGTAACAGTATCACACCCAGTGAATGCATGGAAGAAGGGTCATCCACTAATTATTTCAGGCCCTAATGAGTCCACAATCTCATGGACAGGAATCCATTGGTGATCTGCAACTCTTCCAAAAGAAACCCACATGGTCTGAAGGCCAAACTCCTTCAGTGGTGGCAGAACTCATATGGCAATGACAAAGAAGTCTGTGTCATTCACTTTGATTAAAACATCCTTGCATCCCAATTTTACTGCACTTTTGACATGAACAAAGATGTGAGTGTTGGCCCCTTAATGTGAGCAAGGAGCCAAATTATCTTTGCAGATATTTTGGTTGTTTAATAGGGCAATAGAAGTTTTCATCTTTATTGTCTAATCCAATTATGAATGACTTGAACTCTGTTGTAGTGTGAAAAAATTACATTGCAGATTGCAACACCATATTTATATTTATTTTTAGCCACCATCTTGGATTTTTAGCATGGCAGCCTGATTGGTTGGGGCGCACCCAGGAGAATTGGCCGGCCAGGCGGCTGCGGAGGCAAGGCAGTGGTGGGCCCAGCCGTGGAGGCAGCACTCGGCCCTGGTGAAGACTGGGACAGGTGGGGGGGAGGTAGCCGGCCCCAAAGAGCACACAGATGCTCTGTGTGGGGGTCGGGACTGGTACTGAGAGGCAAGCAGCGGTCGCAGAAGCAAGCAGCAGGCCACGGAGCCGGCACTCGGCCCAGCAGTGGGCCTGTGGGCATGGCCACAGAGCCGAAGCGGTGGCGGCGGGCCCAGCCGTGGCAGTGAGGTGGCAGCGGGCCCAGCCGTGGCAGTGAGGTGGCACCGGACCCGCAGAGGCCAGGCAGCGGGCCCGGCCGCGGAGGTGCCCATTGAGACAAGGCACCCGTGGGATGCCGGGGTGGGAGGGAACCGGGCACCGGGACTTCCCTGTTCACCGCCCGGGAGGAGGAACAGCGGCAGTGGGGCCCTTTCTGGCCGGCCGCCACCCTAAGGAGGGCCTGGCCTGTGGCAGCAGAGGTAAAGTACTCAGTGCAGGGAGGGGAGGGCAAGAGAGTGGGGAGGGAGGGGGAGGGGGGCTGTAGAGAGGGGGGAACAGCTGGCCCCAAAGAGCGCACAGATGCTCTGTGCAGGTCAGCTAGTAAAGTACATATTACGTGAAGGTTCTGCAAGTTTTGTATATGATTGTCACACACACACACACACACACACACACACACACACACACACACACACACAGTCATAGGCCTCCATGCATCTCCACTCTTCTCTGAATGAAACTGAACCTATTTAGGCTTTTCTTCATCTCAGGGAAGAAAACATTACAGCCAGTGACTTCTTTCCAAGTTCTAATTCAAGCTCTATCTTTATTCCTTCTGTTCTAGAAGCATACGCTTCCAATCTCCCTTCCCAGTGTTGCTTCCTTTGCAACATGCTTTCTCACTCTGTAAATAATGTATGATTGCTAACATTAACAACATGGTGCAAGTGGCTGCATGGGCCAAAGAAACCAAGAACAGACAAGCTGGAATGAAACTTGCGAAGGAAGCATTCGTGGAATTTAACATGACACCCAATGAGAGGAGATTCCCTTAGCCCCAGAGTTGCCTGGACTTGACCCAGGACATCCAGTGGTAAAATGGCAGAAAACCAGAACACAAGTAGAAAGGCAGACATCTGACAAGCTTCCACCAACACGGCTGTTTTATGGAGAGTCCCTCTCCTCATGTTTCTTCCCTTTTGTGTTTAACGAGAATACAGCGGGTGCCAAAACCGACTTCGGGACATTCCAACCAAGAAGTCTAATGGGAGTCATTAACTAGCAAACTCTTTAATGCAGGGCTGCTCAACTTCAGCCCTTCTGCAGATGTTGGCCTACAACTTCCATAATCCCTGGCTATTGGCCACTGTGGCTGGGGATTATGGGTGTTGTGGTCAAAAAAACAGAGGGGGAGGGGGCTAAGCTGAACAGGCCTGCTTTAATGCTAACTTGTCTGGGGCTGCATCTTTAGCCAGGCCTCATTAAAGCTCAGCCACAAAACCTGTCTTCAAATCTAGAGCTCCATCCGGGTGCCATTAAACTGGGATTTTAATTTTTGTATAATTAATGTATTTGTATACCGCTCAAAACTTACCCTATCTGGAAATGCCCAGGATTGAACCTGGGACCTTCTGAATGCAAAGCAGATGCCCTACCACTGAGCTACAGCCCATTCATTGCCATTGGTATCTCATGTTGACTTGAAGGCAAATTTCCCAGTCATTCAGCCATTCTTCCAAATGCTCTTCACTCTTAATGCACAGGGAAGCCTTTCTACCACCAGTTGAACATATATGCTCCTGCTGCGTTTATGTGATTTCTATCGAACTCTGCTGCCAAAATCATTCACCTCTCTCATTGCTCAGACCATGTAATGCCCCCCTCAAATTCCTATGCAGACTTTACATTACATTCTTCATTCAGTATAAACTCACTCATCCTTACCTTAAAAGCTCATCCCACCTTAACTTTCTATTCTATATTCCAATAGACCTGACCATGACCATCCCTCAGCCACCCTAAGATTTCCTGCTGCACAAGAATGTCCATTGTCCTTTACTGCCCCTTATACCTGCAACTCCCACATTCATGTGTCCCTCTCAGATTATCTATGTGGTACCATCTCTTAAGTGGTGCAGCGGGGAAATGCTTGACTAACAAGCAGAAGGTTGCCAGTTCGAATCCCCACTGGTACTATATCAGGCAGCAGTGATATAGAAAGATGCTGAAAGGCATCATCTCCTACTGCGCAGGAGATGGCAATGGTAAACCCCTCCTGTATTCTACCAAAGACAACCACAGGGCTCTGTGGGCGCCAGGAGTCGGAATCGACTTGACGGCACACTTTACCTTACCATCTCTCCACTTCTTCCAACTTCAGCTCAGAATCCATCTCTTCTTTGAATCACTTGGCTTAACCCCTTAGTCCTCATCCCAATTAAATAAAAATATAAGCAAGTATACATGCATTTGCTAACATACATCCCATGTTATACTAACAATTTTTTATTTATTATTATTATTATATTATCATCCCTGCTACCTTGTCATGCCTTTGTTTGTAGTCAGTCTGTCCTAATCAGCTGTTGTAAAAAGATCGTACAGACTGACTACAAACAAAGGCATGACAAGGTAGCTGGAACATCTGCAAAACTACAAGCTATCTGTAGCCAAAGATTGGTGGGACCATAAAATTGAAAAAGTTGTCAAAAATGAAGATGCAAAAATATTATGGGACTTCCGACTACAAACAGACAAACATCTGGCACATAATATACCAGATATAACTGCAGTCAAAAAGAAACAAAAACAAGTCAAAATAATCGACATAGCAAGACCAGGGGATAGCAGAATAGAAGAAAAAGAAACAGAAAAAAATAACAAAATACAAAGATCTACAAATTGAAATTGAAAGGCTGTGGCAGAAGAAGACTAAAATAATCACAGTAGTAACTGGTGCCCTAGTTGCAATTCCAAAACATCTTGAAGAGCACCTCAACACCATAGGGGCCACAGAAATCACCATCAGCCAATTACAAAACACAACTTTACTGGGAACAGCCTATATTTTGCGACAATATCTATGCACCTCAACACCATAGGGGCCACAGAAATCACCATCAGCCAATTACAAAACAGAACTTTACTGGGAACAGCCTATATTTTGCGACAATATCTATAATAATAACAAAAATATTGATAATAAAATTCAGCCATCCCAGGTCCTTGGGAAGGACTCGATGTCTGGATAAAACAAACCAGTCAATAACACCTGTCTGACTGTGTAAACAAGAAATAAATAAATAAATAAATAAATAATAATCCCCCAGTGAGGCACTACCTTGGCGTGGTTGTGGGGCTTGCGTGCTCTGAGGAAGGTGAGAGCTATGCCAGAGGTCCAACCATACTGGACAGGTCTCATCAGAGGAGCCACACGAAGAGTGCCTCTCCCATCAACAATATGGTGAGATGTAACTTTAATAAATCTATACCGGATCGGTCGTCACCCGGGTCAACAAAGACCACGCCAGGTGCTGGAGTCCCTGAATATCTGGTGGCAAGTGGGCTACAGGACTCAGGATCTTCAGTTGAGCAACCAGGGCTGGAGACTTCAGGGTTACTGGAAGAAACGTCACTTAACCGGAAAAAATATACGAAAAATCCCAACAAGTAAATAATGATCTGCTATTACACTAGATCATAAGACCAGGAAAATAATGACCATCAATCATGCTCTGCACCCCCGCACTTATGTAGATAGGCTATACCTTCCTCGCAACTCAGGTGGAAGAGGAATGCTGCAAGTACATCAAACAGTAGAGGAGGAGAAAAGAGGCCTTGAAGAATATATCAAGGACAGTGAAGAAGATGCACTTAAAATGGTCAATAATGAGAAACTATTCAACACCAATGAAACAAAGCAGGCCTACAAGAAAGAACAAGTCAAGAACCGAGCAGAAAAATGGAAAAATAAGCCACTGCATGGTCAATATTTGCACAATATAACTGGAAAATCAGACATCACCAAGACCTGGCAATGGCTTAAGAATGGCAATTTGAAGAAAGAAACAGAGGGTTTAATACTGGAGGCACAAGAACAGGCACTAAGAACAAATGCAATAAGAGCAAAAGTCGAAAAATCCACCACAAACAGCAAGTGCCACCTTTGTAAAGAAGCAGATAAAACAGTGGACCACCTAATCAGCTGTTGTAAAAAGATCGCACAGACTGACTACAAACAAAGGCATGACAAAGTAGCAGGGATGATACACTGGAACATCTGCAAAAAATACAAGCTACCTGTAGCCAAACATTAGTGGGACCATAAAACTGAAAAAGTTGAAGAAAATGAAGATGCAAAAATATTACAAATCACAAAATACAAAGATCTACAAATTGAAATTGAAAGGCTGTGGTAGAAGAAGACCAAAATAATCCCAGTAGTAATTGGCTCCCTGGGTGCAATTCCAAAACACCTTGAAGAGCACCTCAACACCATAGGGGCCACAGAAATCACCATCAGCCAATTACAAAACACAACTTTACTGGGAACAGCCTATATTCTGCGATGATATCTATAATAATAACAGCAACAATATTGATAATAACATTCAGCCATCCCAGGTCCTTGGGAAGGACTCGATGTCTGGATAAAACAAACGAGTCAATAACACCTGTCTGACTGTGTAAACAACAACAACAAGAATACATTAATCAACTTTCACAATCAGGTTCTTGAGTCAGGCTATAAATTCTAAGGGTCCATAGGGCTTATTTGAATCACATTTATTTGAACTGTTTTATTTATTTAAAATATTGTTATACATACACACACTTCCCATTTCCGTAAGTGATGAGAAGCTCCAAGACGACAGAGCTACCTGGATTTTTGCTTCCTTTGGAGGAGAGTGCAGCTAACAGGCAAGTCTGATCTTATGCATCTTCTTCCATTTATCAATCAAATGTAGCTCTGAGCATGCTGACCCTTAAGTATCAGTATGTATATAGTTCTGAATCCCAGTTTCATATCCTGGCTTGTTCATAGGCTCTGGTTACAAGAAACTAGGATTTGATGAGTTTGGACATCACAGTAAATCTTAGTTTATTCTAAACCAGGACTGGAAGTCTAAAACCTCTTCTCACACATGAAGAGAAGGAGCTACGTATGAGCCAAAAGCTCATAAAGAGGGCCATTGCTTTTAGATGTTTAAAAAGTGAATTCTACTAAACTTATTTCAGCTTTAGCAACAACTAGAACACAGTGTGTTCATCCAAATCAACCCGTTACCTGTGTCTCTGACGGCTGTGTCCCTCATGCTCTGGGAGGCAATTGCTTGGGCTGGAAGGCTCTGATGGGGAACGTGCCCGCAAGGCCACTGCAGAGATGCCCACAAGTAGGGAGGAGAAATTCAACACGGCTGAGGTGATTTGGTGGGTGGCAATATTGTCAGTGATGTTGATGACCAGTGGGTTCTGCTGACATGACAGTTCATATGTTGCTGAGGGTTGTTAAGGAACAAAAGCTGTTAGTCCACAATAAAATTCTCTACTGTCAAACCAAGCACTGGTTCTTCTAAAGCAATAGTCTTTCAAGCTATCTTCCTAAGAAGGGAGAAGTAATGTTTTTCAATATGAAAATCAGTGACAGCAGACAAGCTTGAAAAACAACACGTCCACTACTACCCTGTAACAAACAGCACTAGGACAATGTTCTAGGTCACACATGGGCAATGGTGAAGCCCAAAAGGCCTAGCCAGTGCCTGCAAAAGACAAGTGACAAGAGACCATCCTCTGTAATGCAGCAGGGGTTTCGTAGCAGAGGTGCAAAGGTTCCTTGGCAGATAAATTATCATGGAAGGGGTTTTGCAAAGGTAGAAAGTTGGAAAACCACTTCTCTGAAGGAATGCAATACACTCATGTGGCACTGCTAATGTAATCGTTCCTTTGAGAATCCTGCTCTCAGCTATGAAACAACTTAGAAATAAAACAGCCAAGAACAAATCCCAGATTTCTGGGCTATACCATTTCAGCCAGCATGGAAGGGTTCAAATTTTAATTGTTAATTGATTTTAATAGTGTTTTAATGTAAACCGCCCTGACCCTTTTGGAAGGGTGGTATAAAAATTTTAATAAATAAATAAATAAATATTTAAATGCTCTCCCACATAAAATACTCCCTACACATACACAACTAACTTACCAAGAAGAAGCTTCTAATTTAGCCTTTCCTTTGTCATGTTAGTTTTATATGTGCAAAGGGTATTTTTGTGTATCTTTTCTGGGAGGAGCATTCAAACCTTTGAGCCCCCATTTGCAAACTGGCATGCTATCGTCCAGCAGCAGACACACCATCTGGGGCTTCTACTTAGACAGTCCTGGGCATTTGACTAGCCCAGTAGGTTCATTCCCATGGTGTACATACATATTTCCCTGGTCACACTATAGTATCTAGTTAAGCAGGTTTTGCAAATTTATGAAAGAATACTAAAGCCTAAAAAATCTGTTCAACAGAGGCAAAAGTAGAATCAGTGTCTATACCATGAGCAACTATCTCGCTTTTTCAAACTGCTTTCAGTTCTCTGAAAAAAACTACTGTCCATCTTTAGCAACCTACTTTAATTCCATTTGACTCATCTTGTTCTTTATAATAAGTGAGCAGCAAAGAAAGACAAGGAAGAATGTTGTTGCTAACAGCACGTGACAGTCTGTGTGAAGACCCACTGCATTATTTGCATACTCACCAAGAAAGTGGTTGTGCCCGCTAGTGTCACCCAGGTGAACCGTCACAGTGGGCTTGGGCTGATCAACATTGGAAGTTCCATCTGATGCCAGGAAAACAAAGAGTGAAGTAGCCACACTGGGTCTGTTGAAGCACACCTGAGCTCCAGGATGCAGCAAAGGTTGAGAATATTAGGGCAGGTGCAAAAGAAAAAGGTACTTCACACGAGTCATTGCTAAGCAAAAGAAAGAAAGAATCCCCACCCATCTCCTGTTCAGACTGACTAGCAATGTAGGCATACCTCTACCTTCCCCTTAAGGTTGGCTTGTTTTCTACCTATGTATAGTTTTTATAAATTAGTTATTGAACAAGACAGAAATAGCAAATGTTGTTCATCCCTGTTTAAAATATATCAGAATAGACTTGCACAACTTGTGAGCCATCAAGCTAAGTAAAGTCCCAGGCAGGTAGCAAAACCAACAGGTCTATCATGCCCCCAGAGAGCTGCCTTATATGGCTGACAAGCTGTGTTTGACTTGGTGAGCCTCCAATAGAATCTGGATGCTTTTGGCTGATGACAGATGATAGTTTTTAAGGGAGCTGAAAGTGCTACAAAAGAGGCATCGTTCATAATAGGGATGTGCGAATCGATTTGGGTACAAAACAATTTGTACCTGAATATGGCTGATTTGGATTATTTGTAGACAAAACAAATCACCCATGTGCTCAGTTGCCAAGATTCAGGTACAAAACAAATCACCTCAGATTCGGACCTGAAAAATTCGGAGATTCAGACCTCTATTTTGTGGACAAAATGGATTGGATGGTAGTGCCCAATGAGTGGACGCTACCACCCAAATTCCAAAGAAATTGGGCAAAGCAGTGATTTAATTTTTTTTTTAAGTTGGTGCATCTTTAAGCTTTCCCCCATAGGAAATAATGGGGATTTCAGCAGCCTTATAGCTCCACATGGGGGGCAACAGGATGGCCCAGAATGGGTTGCGGTGGGTGGTAGTGCCCAATGGGTACAAGAAAGCTACCATCCAGATTTCAAAGAAATTGGGCAAAGGGAAGATTTAATTTAAAAAAAATTGGCACGTCTTTGTGGCAGATTGGGGGCAGAAAGGGGGTTTCAGGGGCAGAAGAGTGGGTCAGGTGATAGTGCCCCAATGGGTGCCTGTTACCATCCAGATTCCAAATAAATTGGTGAAAGGGGTGATCTTTAATTTTTTTCTGAAGTTCGTGCGTTTTTAAGCTTTTCCCCCATAGGTAATAATGGTGAATTTCAGCAGCCCCATAACTCTACTTGAGGGGCACTAGGGTGGCCCAGAGTGGGTTGTGGTGTAGTGCACATAGGGTGTCAACCACCCACAAAACAAGCCCGTGGGGAACTGGGTTTTGTTGTTTTCAATGTCTGAGGTGTTCTGAGAGTTGATTCTCTGGTAGGAAATGAGAGTCTCTCATTCTTCTACCCACGGAAGCACTGCCACCCACCACAACCCACTCTGGGCCACCCTGGTGCCCCGCACCAGGAAGTTATAACTAAGGCGGATGAAATCTCCATTATTCCCTATGGGGAAAAGCTTAAAGACGTGGACTTCAAAAATCTTTTTTAAATCACCCCTTTGCCCAATTTCTTTGAAATATGGGTGGTAGCTTGCACCCATTGGGCACTACCACCCACCCCACTCTTTTGCCCCCCAGAGCTTAGGACTTCATTCAGTTCCCAGGATCAAGAACTGCTGCAGGTTTGAGTCCTGACAAACTGACATTTCAAAGTCATAGGGGACACTTTAACTTCCAATGGGAGGACATACATTTCTATGATCCAAGAAACACTGAGTCAAACATTTTCCAGATCTGGTTTTTGTCTCAATGGTAGTGAAACCAGAAAGGCCAAATCCTCACTGAGATGACCATTTTTTATCTGACCTTTTATATCTGACCCTTTTTAATGGCTATTTGAAACTTCGTTACAGCCGTTGTCCCCACCCACCCCGTTGCTGTTGTGACAGCCATTTTTTCTTCTGCTTCATTCCTCCACAACTGATTACAACCAATAATGGTCCATCGCACCACTATGAAGCCAATTAAAAGTTTGTTATATGCTGGCATCACTATAGGCAAATGAAGTCATTAGCGTGAAGGCCATACTTCTATAAAATCATGCATGGCATGGAGAAAGTGGAGAGAGAGAGATTCTTTTCCCTCTCACACAACACTAGAACCAGGGGTCACTCCCTGAAATTGATTGCCAGGAGGTCTAGGACCAACAAATGGAAGTACTTTTTCACATAATGCATGATCCACTTGTGGAACTCTCTGCCACAGGATGTGGTGACAGCCAACTACCTGGATGGCTTTAAGAGGGGTTTGGATGACTTCATGGAGGAGAGGTCTATCAATAGCTACTAGTCAGAGGACTGTGGGCCACCTCCAGCCTCAAAGGCAGGGTGCCTCTGAGTACCAGTTGCGGGGGAGTAATGGCAGGAGAGAGGGCACGCCCTCAACTCCTGTCTGTGGCTTCCAGCAGCATCTGGTGGGCCACTGTGCGAAACAGGATGCTGGACTAGATGGGCCTTGGGCCTGATCCAGCAGGGCTGTTCTTATGTTCTTATACTGGTCATGTGTGCAATTTCTAAATAACCAGGGATCACTTTAAGAATCAAGCAGCTTTGTTGCAACAGTCCCCCCACCCCAACTGACCAAAATTGGGTTGCCCACTTTTGATTCTAATAAATATTTTCGTGAAACTGTCTTTTTTCCTAATTTTAGCTCAGAAGCAACTCTATGAAACTCTTCCAGGTTATCAGCACCCCTTCCCCTGAAACAGAATGGCTAGGATATGAGGCTGATATTTAAAAAAAGAAACACTTTCATCACTGGGTGTCAGTAGATGTTATACTCAAATACTACCTTCATTGCTACTAGGGGCCAGAGCGCCTGTGTTCTTTAGTGCCATCTTTTGGTCAACTGGGAAAATGCACCACAGAAGCTAGAGCCACCCAAGATGTTTACATGCTTTTCCAAAGGAAGCCAAAGTAGAGGCATGATTTGAAAACCAACCACATAGAGCCAAGCATACGGGCTGCTGTAATGTAGCAGATGTGTGTAAGCTATAAAGGGAAACTCCACAGTTCAAATTTCACCTCAGCCACAAACTCATTAGGAGATCTTAAGCAAGCCACTGTTATCTCAGCCTCCGTCGCCTCCTCTGTTAAGTTGGGATATTGAAGGATTCTTGAACAACTCTGAACACTCAGGAAAACGGATACATAAACATGACTGTTGTTGCTATTTGAAGTTAATAGTCTTATTAAATTCAAATCAAATTTCATAATTCACAAATTTGAATGGCTCACAGTGAGTAAATAATTTCAAAGTTTATTCCACTGTAATCTTTGATATTTAATTCTTCCCTTTAATATATTACTACAGTTTTACATTAATACATTACTATATTATTTGAAACTATGTGACATAGTTTTTCAATTAAGAATTCTGTCCTGTTCTGAACCCGACCCCTAAACCTGCAAAATAAGGAGAACTGCAGAGAAGAATCACTTGTGATTTACTGTCAGAAGCAGATAAATAGAAATATTGAACACCACACACCCTTTCCTAATTTCCCCCTCTTATTCTAGGGTTTTTTTTAGTATATCATATGTATATACTGCCTGATATATACATATATATTTAGTATATATTACTGGTATTCCTAGTAGGTGAGGCCCATCATTGACCAGGCAAAGTCATTTTGCATAGATTACACTGTTAAGAAAGTTCAGGAAATGAAATCCAGGAGATTCTCTAATATCATGGGGGCAATGTTTGTGGACTGTGATATTGGAGTGTTTGACCTTACTCCCAAAATGGGGGGTAGGTTCCTTAGCTAAACAATCCACTCTTGCAGCAAGAGTGGATGGAGCAACTTGCCCACTTTTAAACCTCCCTGCACGTCAAATGAGAAGTGTGGGGAGGTGTAGTTTAAATAGCCACTCTCCCCACTTCTCAACTAATTCACAGAGAGGTTTAAAGAAGCAGCGCAAGAGGCAAGCGTAGATAGAGCAGCCTGCACCTCTCACACCACTTCTTTAAATATCCTTGCACGGCAGCTGAAAAGCGGGAGAGTGGCCATTTAAACTGAATAACAATTTAATGGGGGGAAGAGACCTGTGAATAACCGAAACTATCCCCCACGATAACTAAACTGGTATACAGGGAGGTGGCCCGCAAATGTGCAAAATCACTATTCAAGGGTCATCTGTATAGGTCGTCGAATTTCAACTTCAAACAGTATTCATTTTATTCGTATAATGACTATATATGGTAAATTTGAATCTGAGAAAGATCTTCTGTTTTTCTTGGGCATTAGGCTGTTTTGGAATTATTGAGGTTGTTATTAAGTGTTAAAAATCTGTTGAGAACAATAACAGTTAAAAATATGATTATTAATTCAGAATTTCTGCTTAAAAAAACCCCAAAATTTAAGTGTGTCCCCAAGCATATTCCGATGTAAAAAGTGGTGCATTTAACTAATTTAAGAGGCAGGATTGTTCATCCAAAATTTGGTATCTGTATGTAATTGGGAACTATGATATTTAGAATTTCTACAAAAACCTACCAAAAAATATTTTAAAATTCCCTGAGTATATTCCGCTGTAAAAAGTAGTACATTCAGCTAATTTCAATGGCAAGGTTGTGTATGCAAAATTGGGTATCTGTAGGTCATGGAGAAGTATGACTTTATTTTACACAAACAACTTCTTCAAAATGTATAATAAATTATATTCACCTATTTCAATTTACAATCTCAACCAAATTTGCATTACAGTTCTTTTCACACATTCACAGACCTGCAAGTGGCTATACACACAAACAAAGAATCTCTCTAGGCTTTAGTTGGTGCCGCTTCTCCCATAGCACTGCGCTGCACTGGGTGCCATGCAACGTGTCCAGCCATTCCTGATAATGTGAGGCCTTTTCAAGCTTCACATACTTTTATCCAGCATATCTCTCCAGGGGTTAGACAGGCTATTCCCACAAAGTGCATACATATGCTGCATACCAGGGTGTGTGATGAGCAGGCTGCTGGATAAACATGGGTCTCAAGGCCTCAGGCTACTAAGAATGCTCAAATGCACTAGCCCTATTCACATACTATGTTCAATAGGGATGTGCAAACTGATTCGGGAACAAATCGATTTGTATCCGAATCTAGCTGATTCGGGTGATTTGGAAACAAAGCAAATCACCCCTGTGGTCCATTGGCTAGATTTGAGTACAAATCGAATCACGCCTGATTCTATTTGAATCGATTTGAGATTTGGATCCCTCCTAGTAATTCCAACTGATTCCCAGCTTTCTTTAAAAAAAATAAAAATAAAAATAAAAATAAAAATAAAAATAAAAAGCTAAGCTCTAGCTAGCCCTTATAGAAGTGGAATTATGGAGTAAAATGTGTGGTCACTATTTTTCAAGTGTTGGGATTCTTTGGTGGATAATAACTTCGCTCAATGAATCCCTATGAGGATTCATTACATACCTTCATTTCTTCTATTCATTTTGACTGTCTTTTTGACAATGCCAACCGTCAGCCACCATGTACCAACTACACCCGACTCCCACCCGCAAGGCAGTGGGGTACTACTCAGTTTATGTTCGAGGATTTTTTTCAAGTGTTAAGGCTCTTTGGTGTCTAATAACCTTTCCTATTAATGAATCCCTATGAGGATTCATTACATACCAAAGAGTCTAAACACCTCAAAAATTCCTAAAATATAAACTGAGTACCCCAGTGTGTATGGGGGTGTGTGTGCAGTTGACACATGGCAGTTGACAGTTGGCAGTGTCCAATTATAGTCAAAATGAACAGAAAAAACTAACGCATATAATGAATCCTCATAGGGATTCATTATGAGGAAAAGTTATTAGACACCAAAGAATCTAAACATTTCAATATTCCTAAAAATTAAAATGAGTACACCACAGCCTTGCGGGGGGGGGTGTAGTTGGCACATGGCAGTTGACAATTGGCACTGTCCAATGACAGCCAAAATGAACAGAAGAAATGAAGGTGTGCAATGAATCCTCATAGGGATTCATTATGAGGAAAAAGCATACGCCAAAGAATCCAAACCCTTGAAAAATAATGACCGCACATTTTGCTCCATAACTCCACTTCTACAAGGGCTAGAGCTTAGCTTTTAAAAAAAATGAAAGCTGGGGGTTCGTGTTAGGGTTAGGATATGTAATTGTAAACCGCCCTGAGCCATTTTGGAAGGGCAGTATATAAATAAATAAATAAATAAATAAATAAATAAAATAAGGCGACTTCAAATCCCCATTGTTTCCTATGGCGGAAATGTTCAAAATCAGTAAATACTAAGAAAATTCATTAAAAATCGACCAAGTGCCCCACTGTCTTGAAATTTGGGTGGTAGGTGGCACCCACGGGGACCTCCCACCACCCAAATTTGGTGCCCCTAGGATCTTGTTAAGTGGTCCAAATTGGTCCGAATCCAAATTGAATTGAAACAAATACAAATCAAATCTGGGGTGATTTGTGGGGTGGGGGTAGATTTAGACACAAAACAAATCAGGGGTGATATGTTTTGGGCAGAAATTGAATAAAAATTGATTTGTACACATCCCTAATGTTCAATGCATATATGATCTGTATGCACCTACAGTTATTCGTACACTATGTTCAATGCATGTGCTGTAGTACATTTCCTGTCTGTACCCTGCATCTGAAGGACACTGTACCCCAGTCCACTTTCTAAATGAACATATGTACAGACATTCACATAAAAACATGTGCATGTGTGCAGACACCCAAATGCACATACAACGTAATGTCTGAACAGGGCTACTGCACTGTGTTCAACACAGAGACAACACCTCAAGGAGCTTCAATAGAAGCCAATGGAAACTCTTTCCAGGTTCACAGAGCTCATGAAAACGGGCAAAGAGGAGCTGTGTAGTTGCTTCCTCCCACCCCCCACCGCCACCAAACCAACAGCTAGGCTTCAAAGGGATCTAAAGCATGCACTGGAAGCCCTATCCCACATGCTCATTGCTCTGTAGATAACCCAGAATTTTTATTCTGTACCTGCCAAGCACTGTATAAAAGGGGAGTGGCTCTCAGACTTCCCCAGGTTAGATTTGTGGCATCACAAACTTGCTCTCATTTCTGTAAAGCATGAACCTGCAAATTTACCTCAAAAATTAGGAGAACCCGGTGGCAAACATTGGGATGAGTTTGCCACCTCTTATCACCACAGCTTTTTGCTTCCCTCAGTATTCTGCAGATGTTGCTCCTGTTTGCAACCCTAAAAAAACAAATCT
Source organism: Hemicordylus capensis (assembly GCF_027244095.1). Lineage (NCBI taxonomy): Eukaryota > Metazoa > Chordata > Lepidosauria > Squamata > Cordylidae > Hemicordylus > Hemicordylus capensis. Next base: position 159,315,069 of record NC_069660.1, read on the forward strand.
CACCCTCAGGGTGTTTCTCAAGTATCAGTATTGTTCTCCATTATTTTGAAAGGTTGCCCATATGTGTGAATGTATCAACAAATGTGTTTGGCTGGAAAGAAATATGAGTGTGCAAACGTGACTACCTCTGCCTTCTTCATTCCATCTTCTTTAAAAAAAATAATAATCCAGCATTACAGTTCAATAAAAAGGGGGAGGGGAGAGAAACAGACATTTTTATTACTTGTCTATAAATAATTTTATGGGTGGAAAACAATAAAGCCAGCAAATGTTGCCAGAAATGAGAGTCTTTAATATAAACATCCATGGAGGAAGGGAACTGACCACAAACGGCAATAAAACTGGAATGCACTTTAATCTCTCATGAGGAGTGGAAAATGAACCTCCCTCAAGCATTGTAGAAGATCACTTCCCTTTGATATTTTAGCAAAGCAGCAAATGCAGTGTAGTAACCCTGAAATTTGCTACTGGGACTAGCTAAAGAGTGTGAAGGAATGACTAGCGAAGATACCACAAGAGACAGTAAAAAGGTGAACCGCCTGTTCTGAATGGGGTTACACTTCCCCTGAAAGAACAGGTATGTTGTCTGGGAGTACATCTGGACCCAAACCTCTCCCTGATATCTCAGGTTGAGGAAGTAGCCAGGAGTGCATTTTATCAACTTTGGTTGATATGCCAGCAACGTTCATTTCTTGAGATAACCTTAAAATGGTGCTAGTAACATCCAGGCTTGACTACTGCAATGCACTCTACGCTGGGTTGACTTTTATATGTAGTCCAGAAACTGCAACTGGTCCAGAAACTGCAACTGGTGCAGAATGCGGCAGCCAGGCTGGCCTCTGGGACAACCCCAAAGAGACCACATTGTTCCTATTTTAAAAGAACTTCACTGACTGCCAGTAAGTTTCCAGTTCTGGTTATTACCTATAAAGCCCTGGATGGCTAGGGCCCAGGGTATTTAAGAGGGCACCTTCATCTTCACGAACAACCTGACCTTCTCTAGGGTTGCCCCACAGCTCTGGAATACGCTACCAAAGAAAATCAGAACCACCCCATCTCTAACTGTTTTTAAGTGGCTCTTGAAAATGCATCTTTTAAAATCAGGCTTTTAATTTAAAATATTTTAAAGCTTTATTGGTAGTTATTTTAATTTTTTAAATATGATTTAAGGTTTTATTTGTTGTGTTTTAATTTGTAAACTATCCAGAGATTTTATATGGAGCAGTATATAAATATAGACTCTGGAATGCTCTCCCAGTGGCCATTCGTTCCTCGGACTTTATCACGGCTTTTAGAAAGCTTTTAAAGACTTGGCTTTTTACCCAGGCTTTTACATGATCGTTTTCTACTGCGGCTTCTCTGTGTTTTTATTTGTTGTATTTGTTGTATTGTTTTTATGCCTGTTTTTATATGTCTTTATACTTTTAACATTCTGTTTTTATTGTCTTTTTATTGTATGTTTTTAACTTTTGTAAACCGCCTTGGGGTTATCTTTTTAACGAAAGGCGGTATATAAATGCAAAAATAAATAAATAGATAGATAGATAGATAGATAGATAGATAGATAGATAGATAGATAGGTAGATAGATAGATAGATAGATGATTATTAGATCAGGGAACTTTTTTAAAAAAATATGAGACCAATTAATTGAAGAATAGGTCTGTCACTGGCTATTAGTTATGTAACCTCACATACATATATTCAGCACCCTGAACCCATGAACCTTTTGTAGAGTTGCCCCAGGACTTTGGAACGTGCTTCCTAATGAAATTAGAGTTTCCCTTTCTCTGAATGTTTTTAAGAAGGACCTGAAAACATACCCGTTTAGCCAGGCTTTCAGTTTATAGTTTTAAAGCTTTGGGTTTTAGAATGTGTATTTGTATTTTTAAATACAAAATGTGTCAATATTTTAATGGTTTTTAGACTGTGAACCATCCAGGGACCATTTTTGTATGGGGTGGTATAATGAAATGAAATGAAATGAAATCAAGACTAGCACTTGTGCATGCTTTGAGGGCATTTCCACTCAGTTTCTTCTGTCCAAGCATACGTGACAGATGAAACCATCATCAGTTGGTTTTATGTTTGTGATTGAACAAATGGATTGAATGAATACCGCTGAAATTGTGAGCGGCACGGGGGAGAAGATGACTGATGCGCCAGAGAGGGACTTCCAGTGCGCTTTCAGGGGCTGTACGGCCTCGGTTTAATACAGTCTGAATGGGGCTTATGTCCATTGCTACTTGGAACTGTCTTACACCTCAGAAGGGACAAGAGCCATCTCATCCAGGGCCGTCTGCACCCCACTGGTGGTATGATCTATACAAAAGAGCTTCATGGGGATGCATCTGATATAATTGTAATAGTGTGTGTGGGGGGGTGTCAGATCTAATGGGACTCCTTGGAGAGGTCTGGTTTGATTGTTCTCCGACAAAAGGAAGGGAGTTCATCAGGAGAGGGGACACATTTTTTAATTAACAGCTTACTGGACATTTTTCTTATGGTATATACAATGTACTCTATTCCTCGTTATCATTGCATCCCACCATCTTACCCATCCTCCATTCTCATATACATCCAATGAAGAAAGGGAGGAAATAAGAGGAAAGCAGAAAAAGAAAGAAAAGGAAAAATGAGAGAGAAGACGAACAAATTACCATAACATACGGGTGCCTAGGTAGATTAGCAATAAGGAGATTAGAAAATGTATAGTTGTATTTAGTGTACAGAGAGTTCCAGGAAGTTGTGCCAAATCCTTAACAACTTTTCTGATCTATCATCCTTGGTGAAGGCTCATTTTCCGTGTGAAGCTAGTACCCAGTCCTCCACTTTAGGAGCATTAGTCACCTTCCAGCATTGCAATACTAACCATTTTGCCACTAATAAACCCCTCAGCAACCATAGTCTGGAATTCAAATCTAGGTTCAATGTATTTAGGTTATATTCCAGTATTGCATTTTTGTCGTTCAGTTCTAAGTTAGTGTTCAATGTCATGTTTATTCTGATAATAATATCTTTCCAGAAACTTTGTATAATGGGGCAAAATCCCAGAAAATATGGACCAAGTTCAGGGTTTATCTATCCAAGTTTATTTATTTATCTAAAATATTCTTTCTTTCTTTTTCTTTCTATCTAAAATATTTTCCCACCTTTCCGCACAAAACAAAACTTACAAAGGAATAAAAACCACAAGCTAATAATAAAAACTAAAAGCAAAACTAAAACAACTAAAAGTAAATTAACAACAAAAACAACAAAAGCCTAAACGGGCAAAAACCTAAACAAAGAAAAAAACATTCACAATAAAAAGCTAAACAGTAATAAGGGTTGTTGCAAGAGAACACAGCTAAGAACGGCATTCTTTGGATGGGATGACACAACTGAGAAAGCCCTTTCATCAACTGCCACACACCCAACTTCTGAAAGTGGAGGTTCCTAAACAGGGCCTCCATTTATGATTAATGCATGGGCAGGTTTGTACAGGAGAAAGTGATCCTTCAAAGACCCTGATCCTAGACCATATATGGCTTTATAAGTCAAAACCACGGCTATGAATTGCACCCCAAAATTAACTGGAAACCAATGAAAGTATTTGAATTCTGGTAAAAGACTTTTGAGGATCACATGGACAGCCAGGAAAACAAATAAATGGATCATAGAACAAATCAATCCAGAATTTTCACTCAAGGCACAAATGACCATGCTCAAACTATCATACTTCAGACACATTATGCAAAGACCCAGCTCCCTTGAGAAGTCTACAATGCTGGAGAAAGTTGAAGGAAACAGAAGAAGAGGATGACCAGCAGCAAGGTGGGTGGACTCGATTACGACAGCAATGAATGCACCACTGAGAGATCTTAAAGGCCAAGTTGAAGACAGATCATTCTGGAGAGAATCTATCTATGTGGTCGCTAAGCATCAACATTGACTTGACGGCACTTAATCAATCAATCAGTCAATCAATCAATCACAGCAAGGCCTTGTTAACTTGGTCACTTTGTTCTGGACCAGGTGAAGGTTCTGAATGTTTTCACTGGTGGTGCTTATACAAAGCATTGGGGATGTGCAAAACCCATTAGAATCAATCTGGGTTCAATTCAAACTGGCCCAGTTCAACCTGTTCAATCTCAAACTGGACTGGACCTCCAAAAAGCGGGGCCAGTCCAAGTTCAAGCCAAACCAGGTCTGGTTTGGATCAAATCAGTTCGGCCCAGTTCTGTATGCTTGCAGAGGTGAATCCAGCAAGGATTCCCATTCACAAGCAAAGGCAGAAGCCCTATGGGGTTGAAAAGGGAGGACAGGGGGTGGGCAGGAGGTCACTTTATGCACCACCGCAGCACAGTTCCCTGGCGCTGGCAGGCTGTCACTGATGGGGACAGTGTCAGTGGGGCCTAGGGCGGCCACCATCAGCCTGCCGCTGCCACCTCCAAGGAGCTGGCACGATGCATACGGTGACCTTCCAGGACCCACCGCCACTCTCTGCCATCGGCGCAAGCCAAACCGAGCCCTCGCTGGCCTGGGAGTGCTGATGGAGCCTAGGGGAGCCACCGCTGACCCACCACCACTTCCAAAGAGCCACACTGCATAAGGTGACCTCCCACTCACCCCCGCCCACCCTTTTCAACCCCACAGGGTTCCCCCTTTGCTTGTAATGCAGAACCCCCTTTGCAAGCATGCAGAACTGAGCCAAACGGGTTTGACCCAGTTCTAGTGTAGAAACGAACTGCCGGCCGGTTCTAATAAACTGACTCGCAGTCTGGGCGGTTTGGTTCAAATTTGGCAGACTGGAGCAGTTCAGTGTACACCCCTACAAAGCACTGTAATGATCTAACCTGGACTTTACTTGGCAAGATTGGGTTTGTCTGGGAAAGGGAGTGGCTGGTTTATGAGCCTAAGTTGGCAAAAGTGCTCTGGGCCACAGATGCCACAAGATGCAGTTAGCAAAATGGGCATGTACTGAGCATATAGGAGGTGGGCTACACACTTCAAAGCACCCCCTAATCATCCCCAGGCTACAATAACTGAAACTCATCCAGAGGAAAATTATTAGAAGGACCAAAGGACAGTTTTCCATCTATACTGCATGTACAGTTGCATCCAAGATGGAGCCGGTAGGAGTGATTTTATACACAAACCAAAGTGGTTAGTAAGCAAATCGCAGTGGACTGCCAAGGGTTCAGTATGATTATTCTCAAAACAGTACTGCTGGGATGGCACTGTGGAAAAGTAGTAGTGGTGATAAAATAAGTTTCTTCACTGCCATCACCCAAGTAAATGGGCTCTAGCATGTGTTTTGTCAGACTCGTCCAAGGTGTTCCTTCACTTCCATTCTAGCCATTGCCCCTGCCCCTTCATCACTCCAAGCTCTCTAGCATACAAAGGAGCAGAATAGTCTTCACATCAACAGGAAGCACCTCTAGGGATATCAGGAATTACGGAGCATCTGAACTCTTGTCCTGATGCAGCCAGTCCCAAAAGAAGAACCAAAAGACGCTTCTGATATGAACACCATAATGTCTGACACCAATCATCTGATAAATTGGGGCTGAAGATGCTAGGCTCAAAGTTCCAAATTCAGTTTGAGGAAGGAAACATTTGAAGTGAATTTACAGGGTCCTGCTCAGATGAAATAAAGAGATTCAAAAGGTTGGCGAAATTTGTAGATCACCAGAACTGTATCTTGTGAGAGTTCACTTCATCCCTATTTGGGACTCTGGAATAATCTTCCTTCTAATTTCCACAATGCCTCTTCTTTGGTAGCCATTTGGAAGAGCTCAGCTCTTCCAGCTGGCACTCAGTGCAGTAGTAATTTTCTTCTTCTTCTTCTTCTTTTTTTAAACTGTTCTGTGATTGGCTTGGTTTTATTTAATTTTATAAGTGGTGGTTTGTTTGTTTTTAAAGAGCTGTGCACTGCCTTCAGTGCAGGAATGGTGGATTGTAAATTATTTTGAATGAATGAATGGATGGATGGATGCTAACTGGGCAAAGAGGCACCTTTATTTATTTAGCGTGTGTGGTGGGGGTGGGGAGGAGTAACTGGCCCTATCCACCCACAGCACAGTACCTCCAGTGACTGTTGCTGGTGTCTATCATGTTTCTTTTTAGATTGTGAGCCCTTTGGGGACAGGGATCCATTTTATTGATTATTTCTCTATGTAAACCACTTTGGAACCTTTTGTTGAAAAGCAGTATATAAATATTTGTTGTTGTTGTGGCTTGGGAAGAACTGTACATACTACTTTCCCTTCCTCCCAAAGCATCCTAAATACTGGGAGTGCCAGGACCACTTACTTTCAGCCAGACTCTATCGTCCAAGGGCATTTTCTCCCTATCTGTATCCTGAAGAATGTCATGGTTGGTGCAAGGGAACCAAGCCATGAGCGGCAGCATGTTCTGATGATGAGGCTTGCACACCTGGAAAGGAAGGGTTTTCAGTTCAGGTGGGTAGGAAAAGGAATGATCAACGTAGAGAAAAGAAATAAATTCAGTCACATTAGAAACAAAAAAGTCACACGGAAATTGCTACTGTGGTGTTGCAATAGAAAAAAGTCACAGAGCAAATGTGTTTGAAAAACAAAACTTCATTGAACCCATACCACCCAGCTCCCTGGGAACTCTCGTTGTCAGTCCTTATCTAACTGCTATGACTGACCTGCGGCTAACTGGGGACAATAATCTCCAAGAAAAATCATTTCAAGTTATCTTATATTGAGTCAGGTTTTGGCCCATCTAGGCCACTATTACTTACTCTGCTCGGGAGGAGCTCTCCTGTGCTCTAGTCCTCACTGAGATGGCAATCCTATGAACTGAACTGTATCATTTCAAACTGCAGGTGAGACTGTGGGATTAAGCCAGTGTTGTGGGAGCAAGTACGAATTGTCCCTTGCTAAGTAGGATTTGCCTTGCTTTGCATTTGAATGGGTGACTACACTTGAGTGCTGACTGCTATAAGATATTCCCCTTAGGGGATGGGGCCGTACCTCACTGGTAGATCAACTGATTTCCGGGCAGAAGGTCTGAGGTTCAATCCCTGGCATCTCCAGGTAGGGCTGAGAAAGTCTCCTCCTTGAACTCAGAGAGTTGCTGCCAGTCAGTGTAGACAATAACGAGCTATATAGATCAATGGTCTGACTAGGTATAGGCAGCTTCCTAGGTGACAGTTCACATGACTGAACACACTTCCACTCACAAAAGTTCCTTTCAAATAAAAAACTACTAGAAAGGAAGGTTTCTCACTGATGTAATATGTAATATGTGTTTTATATATTGGGGTGTGTGTGTGTGTGTGTGTGTGTGTGTGTGTGTGTGTGTGACACGAAGTGGAATATAAAAAATTATAAACACAAAAGAAGAAGGCTAAGCTTCTGCTGTCTGACACCCAGTTTTCTAGATGGAGGTAATTTTTCATTCAGGCAAGTTTTCAACAATTTGATCCTAAGCTCACTTACTAGAGTTCACTTACCACTGAGCTCAGTGGGACATGCTTGGAGTGAAGTGTGAAGTAAACATGCTTAGCACTTCACTGCAAGCTAAATTATTTGCCTACTTTGGGAAGTAGAAGCAGGCCTAAGAAGATAGCAAACCTTTCTAAAAACCTTTTTTCTTCAAGTAAACAAACAGGAGGAGGGGGAGTTAGAAAATACAAGGCCTGAAAGGAAATGTGTTACTAGGGGCAAGCTTTAGCCCCTCCTGACCAAAACTCTGACAATAACTGGGAGTTGAAGAAGGAAATCAAAGAGACAAGAGCTATAATAATGGGTGACTTCAATTACCTACACATAGACTAGGTAAATTTACATTCAGGTTATGATAGAGGCCAAGTTTCTAGATATGCTGAATGACCGTGCCCTAGAACAGTTGGTCATGGAACCAACCAGAGAGAAAGTGACCTTGGACTTAATCCTGAGTGGTGCCCAGGACCTGGTGTGAGATGTCAATGTCATGGAACCTTAGGGAACAGTGACCATAGTGGGATCAAATGCAGCATACATGAGAGGAGAAAATTGCCAAGGAAGTCTAACACAGACACTATGAACTTCAGAAGAGGAAACTTCTCTAAAAGGAAGAGTGTGGAGAAAAGAAAACTGAAAGGGGAAATCAGGAGAGTCACTGTGCATGGAGTTCATTTAAAACCACAATAATAGAAGCCCAGTTAGAAAGTATACCAAAAAGGAGAAAAGGTACCACCAAGTCCAGAAGGATGCCAGCATGGCTGACAAGTAAAGTTAAGGAAACTATAAAGAGGGAAAAGACTTCCTTCAGAAATTGGAAGACCTGCCCAAATGAAAAGAACAGAAAGGAACACAAACTCTGGCAGAAGAAATACAAGGAGACAATAAGGGAGATTAAAAGAGAGTTTGAAGAACATTTAGCTAAAATCATCAAGGGGAATAACAAACACTTCTTTAAATACCTCAGAAGCAGGAAACCCGCCAGGGAGTTGGACCGTTAGATGATGAGGGAGTGAAAGGGATTATTAAGGAGGATATGGGGTTTGCTGAAAAGCTAAACGAGTTCTTTGTATCTGTCTTCACAGTGGAGGATACTGAAAATACACCTGTGCCTGAACCAAGCTTCTTCTGGCTAAAGAACTGTCAGATAGAGGTGATGAGAAATAGCATTCTAAACTGTCTGGGGGGAAATAAAAATTGAGAAATTGCCAGGGCCAGATGGCATCCATCCAAGTAACCTTAAAGAGCTCAAATGTAAAATTGCCGACCTCCTTGCACAAAAATATATCATCCCTACAATCAGGCTCTGTACCAGAGGACTGGAAAGCAGCCAACATAACACCGATGTTGAAAAAGGGATCCAGGGGAGATCTGGAAAATTACAAGCCAGTTAGCTTAACTTCTGGTCTGTTCCAAGCAAATTGATGGAAAGCATTTTCAAAGAGAAAATTCTTAAGCATACAGAAGAACAGGCCCTGCTGAAGGAGAACCAGCATGGCTTCTGAATAGGTAAATCTTGCCTCACCAACCTTTTGGAGTTTTTTGAAAGTGTCAACAGGTGTGTGGCTAAAGGTGAACTTGTTGACATAGTATACTTGGACTTTCAAAAAGGTTTTCAACAAAGTTCTTCATAAAAGACTCTTGAGAAAACTTAGACATGGGATAAGGGAACAGGTTCATGTGTGGATTAGTAACTGGTTGAACAACAGGAAACACAGGGTAGGAATAAATGAACAGTTCTCAAAATGGAGGGAAGTAAAGTCTGGGGTCCCCCAGGGATCTGTACTGGGACCAGCGCTTTTTAATTTATTCATAAATGATCTATAAGTTGGGGTAACCAACGAGGTGGCCAAATTTGCAGATGACACTAAAATATTTAGGGTAGTGAAAATCAGAACAGATTGTGAGGAGCTCCAAAAGGATCTCTCCAAACTGGGAGAGTGGGCAACAAAATGACAGGTGCAGTTTATTTTTATTTATTTATCCTCCTTTATTTATTTATCCTCCAAAGACTCTAGGCAGTGAACAACAGAAACACCAACAACCATCAATATAAAAAAGAAGAAAAATTATTAAAGGGCAAACACCTGGTGAAACAGGTGTGTCTTTTTAAGGAACTTAAAAAGCAGCCAAGGAGGGAGCTGAACAAATCGGAGGGGTGGGGGAATGTTTCAAAGAAGAGGGGCGGCAGTTCAATGTTAGCAAGCGTAAAGTGATGCATATTGGGGCAAAAAAAACCAACTTGACATATATACTGATGGGGTTTGAGCTGTCGGTGACTGACCAGGAGAGGGATATTGAAGTCGTGGTAGACAACTCAGTGTGTTGACTCAATGTGCGGCAGCTGTGAAAAAGGCCAATTCCATGCTTGTGGGCTTCCCAGAGGCATCTGGTGGGCCACTGTGTGAAACAGGATGTTGGACTAGATAGGCCTTGGGCTTGATCCAGCAAGGCTGTTCTTATGCCATCTACAGTCTGCAGTTGCACACTCCAGACACACATGTACTATCTCAGTGAGTAGTAGGCCCGGTGAAAGTTCTTTTCCAACCTTGCTAGGTGATATGCTTTAGCTCTAGACACCAAGCATAAGAACTCTCTTCATGACTGCCAGAAAACAGATACTGAGGTATCAGTCCAGGAGTGGGTAAAGGCAGGCCTCCTCATGGCCTTTGGCATTTATGGAGAAATACTCATAGAATAGCATGTGTAAAAGAGTGGAATTTTCTCCACTGATTTTGCCAGCAAAATTCAGTTCATCCCAGTTCAGAAAAGAATCAATAGCTGGCAGACCTGGGAAGATCATGGAGGTATGAGACATGTTCTTCTTCCAAAAATAACACAAGGCCTAGTATGGGGGGGGGGGGGGACATCCTCACCCTTACAAGAGGTTCTCCAGTCACTAGGGAAACTGGGCATGCCTTCTGGTCCTGGTGGGAGGCATAGGCCTCCAAAGCCCACTGATCCATGTACTCTTTCGGGGTATAGAGACCACAGTCCACAATGCTGCTGCTTTTCTCAAATGGCTCACAAATGCCATCACCGTCATGGATGTAACACAGGCTTGGCTCACCTGCAAAGTAAAAAAAAAATTGGCCAAGATAATGAATCTGGGGCTTATTTTGTAACAAACTAAAAATCATTTTCAACATAAAAAGTAGCAGGCCCATGATGCTTAAATCTGGCATGAGAACAGTTCATTTACAGGTATGCATTTTTCCCTACTCATTCACTTCTCCATATAAATGAAATTCTCTTTCCCTTGCTGACTGAAACCATTTTTAAAGGGTTGTAATTTATTCTTTTTTTAAACTTCTAACTATTCCTTCCTTAATTTTTTGTTCTATATAGTTTTACAAATAGAAAGAAGGGAAACTTCCACCAACTTGTCAAAATGTTTAACAAATTTCATGACCATGCCTTTCTGTGGCTATGTTCACACAATCACGTTGGTCCTGGTTAAAGGGTCAACCAGGATCAGTGAGCCCTGTGGAGCTGATTGTACCCAGAATTTCTGGGCAATCCTGGACAAACTGCTAAAATTAAACTACATTTAACCAAGACAGGTAACCAGTCCTGGTTATCTATTTTAGTTAAATGTGAGTTAACCACAGTGGTTTGACCATGATTGCCTGGAAAATCTTGATTCTCATAACTGGCTCCACACAGGCTCAGTGATCTTGTTTAACTCTTTAACCAGAACCGCCACGATTGTGCAAATGCAACCTGTATAAATTACCCATTTGGGGCAGATTCTACTCCTCCTTTCTTCCTTCTCTGGCCCTTTCCCTTTGTGCCTCATCGGCATTAAGAGTGTAAGCCTTCAGAATTATTTTAATTTCTGTGAAGTACTTGGTTTGCATACGCAATAAATAAATAAATAAGGTGGTGGTGATGGTAGTCATAGTGGTAGTAGTGGTGGTGGTGGTGAACCTTTAGGCATAACATCCTTTACGTGGCCACTTTGTAGTTTGCCTCCATGTCTTCTGTCTATTACTTTCTTTTCCCTCAGAACATTGCCCGACACATACTTTTTCTTCTTCTCTTACTCTGTCATGGCCAAGTTTGAGCCATTGGCAGCTGGACTCAAATCGAGACCTGGAGTATATGTTCTCCAGTCCAAGGATTCCTGAGGTCTGTTGCTAGTAGAAGCCTGAAGAGCAGCAAGCAGAAAATACTGCTCTGTTGTCTAAACAAGGAAAGGAGGCCAGGCTTGAATTATTTATATCAGGCCTGGCCAATCCAGAGGTTTGACACTGCTTGCCAATTGCAGGAACCAAAATTGCACTCTCCTACTAACCCTAACCTGAAGAGAGCTCTAAGGTCTGAATACAAATTGTTCCAGGTAGCTTCAGTGACTAGACTCCAACCTCAGACTAAGCAGTCCTCAACATCTGCGTCCCCAACATCCTTCTCCTTTCTTCCTTTCTGCCCAATGTTGTTGTCCTTTCTTTTAACATTTTCATAGCAGTAAAGCTTACTTCTCATTGAGAATTTTTGGATTAGCATTAGGATGAGCAGCAGTGTTCCCTCTAACAGGGATCCCAGATACTGTTGACTACAACTCCCATAATCCCTAAGCAAAAGCCATCACAAATGGGGATTTGGGGAGTTGTAGTCAACAACATCTGGGAATCTCCGTTAGAGGGGACACTGATGGGCAGTGTTTAAATAAAGAGGGAAACATTGCTAGCTTGCTAGGCTTTCAAAAAGCATCTGCACACTTTTTATAAAAACAATAAAAATTGCAAACAACACCCCCCCCCCCAAAATGGAAATTCTGTAAACATTCTTCTTGGTTTGGAACACTTGGAAATTTTCAACCTGTTGCTTCACTATTGCTGCTTATCTGAGGTAAATAGTTAAAAACAAAAGGTGTAATCCTGGCCTATTAATATTTACTTATTATTAGTTCCCAGCATGGAACTCAATTTCCATAACTAACATAAATCAGTGCACCCTCACTGCAATCCCATCAGCTAGGAAAAAAATAGAGGCTGAGAGAAATTACCCTCTAAGGCCAAGTCAGCTTATTGCTATCTACAGGATCTAAAGCCAGGGAGACCCTGGCACCAGTCCAAAACACTCTCCAAGGATCTACATTGGTCAATGGAGCCATTGCCATTAACTGTACTAGAATGGATTTCGTCCAAAATGTTTTAAATACCCAAGCCAAATGATAAATGAGCTCCAACTGTTCTGACCTTTTAGAAATACTTTTTTAATTAAAGTATCTTCAGGAGAATTGCACTAACCCCTGAACAATTCAGAATATACAACATGCAGGGAGATTTGCTTCAGGGGAAAAGGTCTCAATAGCTTATACAATCCACTCCTGAACTACAGTCATATCTAATGAGTAGACTAGCCTTTCTAGACTCACCAGTACAGTGGAATCCCTTTTCTTTCTTACAGGTTCTAGAGCAGCCATCCCCATCTATCAGGCCTCCATCATCACACTCTTCTTCAAGGCTTCTAAGAAAGTAATAATACTAATAATAATATCAGTGTTTTAAGAGTGTTCAAAGCACATCATATGTGTTATCTTTCTGTGTCATAGCAGCTTCTCCGAGAGGAAGAGTTCCCACACTTTATGCAATCATCCAATCCCCAATGGAATCTTATCAGCCTTCAAAGGGTGTTTTTTTTACAAGAGTTATTTTTCCTGCCACAAGGAGGAATGATAAGTCCCTCCATCTTCTGAGCATATTATGGCTGAACTCAGCAGTATTTTCTTTTCAAAAGTATTTAAAAAATATTATATAGATATGTATGTACGCATATATCATTTTAAATACATGTATAAGGGCTGAATCCTTGAGCAGGCCCAAAAGACATGTAATAAAGCCTCCACTGATTTTGAAATTGCTTTTAACCTTGTAAGGACTAAGTGTTATCAACCAATCATCTTGAAAATTTGTTCTCTGTAACATTAGCCCCTCTACAGCATAGTTCTAAGCACTCTTCTGAGTTGTGCATCCCAACAAGCTCTATGGGACTTATTCCTATATAAGTGAGAAATATAGTTCTAAAAATTGAAGCCCCTTGCTGAACTGTCCATCCAAATGGAAATTTGCTTAAATCAAGTTTCTCATTGTTTTCTTCCATTACTGCCTCTTCTGTGTCTTGTTCTTTTTTTCCTTTTTGCAATTTCTTATTCTGTTTTCTATATTACTTTCTTCTAAATCCACCACCTGTTCTTTAGATCCTATTCCTCCATCCCGCCTTAAATCAATTTCACCTAATATTTTACCTCCTTTTCTTCATTTGGTTAATCTTTCTTTGTTGAGTTTTTGCCCACACAACTCTGACAAATGGCAGCCTGCTGTGCAGCCCGGCTCTCATTAACACCCAGTGGGGGGAGATGGGGGGAAGAGAGGTGCCCCACTGACTGCTTTGGGCGAGCCACTAATGTCATGCAACAAAGGAACAGTGTGCAGCTTCTGCATTCCAGAGTAAAGTAGCATTGGGTGCTTGCATGGGGCGTGTGTGTGAACTCACACCATGTTCGCCAATCTCCTCTTCCCTCTGAAGCACTCTGTGCCACTCAAAGCAGCACAGCAATGATCAGGATGTCAGCCAAGGCAAATAGTTCTGATGAAAATGGGCAGCCCTGTCTTGTTCCCCTTTCAAGAAATGTGGGATTAAGTAGATAGTTGTTTATCAAAATCTCTGGGAAGGGTTTATCATATAGGAGAGATATACTATACAAGAGCTATTGTCCAAACCCAAATTTTGCTATTACTGTTTTTTAGAAGCCATTGACCCTATCAAAGACTTTTTGTGTAAACATGAGCACTGATAAATTATTACTCCATTGAAGTCTCCTGCCGTTATCCATTCTTCTCCCTAAAGCTATCAGCATTTTAAAGTTTGTTTGAAAAAAACCAGCCCTTCCTACAATGAATATATATATATATCCCGCCCCACCTATGATCAATTCCTGCACCCCATTCAAAATATTTCACCCAGTCAGCATGGTGTAGTGGTTAGAGTGCTGGACTAGGACCGGGGAGACCCGAGTTCAAATCCCCATTCAGCCATGATACTTGCTGGATGACTATGGGCCAGTCACTTCTTTCTCAGCCTAACCTACTTCACAGGGTTGTTTTGAGGAGAAACTTAAGTACACCGCTCTGGGCTCCTTGGAGGAAGAGCGGGATATAAAATGTAAAAAATAAAATAAATAATAAATTTGGACTTTGCATTGAATAAGTTATTGCTAAATTTAAATGTTTACTCATAATAATTGCAAACCCTTTTCATTTTATACTGGAACAAGCTACATATGTTCTCCTATAAAACACATATCCAACACAACTGACATTTTCTTTTTTGTAAGCAGGTCCCTTATAAAAAGTATATATTAAATTATCTGCCAAATTCCTTCTCTTATCTTCCTTCAATCTCTTCCCATCTTATGTGTTAACTCTTTAATTTCTGTGCCATATAAAAATTGCCAATAATAAATATAATCAAGTCAAGATGTCTGAAAAAAAGAGTATCACATTAAACAAACAAATAAAAAAGATCCAATGACTTTCTTATCAGTACCAGATAGGGAACAATAAGAAAGTTATGGCACAGGAGAAGGTGCTTAAGATTATATTTATCATTGCTGTTGTTATTTCAACGACAATTCAGGATATCTTTAAATAAATACCCTTGAAGAGGTTTATATAAAGTAATAATTAAACTTCTGCTTCCCAATCTAACAGGTCCTCAAATGGTGTCAGACTTATTACTATTATGGACCAAAAAAGCTTTACAGACCGGTAGGTATTGATACAATTCGATTTTTATGTCAGGCATTTCAATATAGACATTTCCTTGCTTACAAATGCTTGACCACAAATCAAGCAAAGTTGAATCTGTGCAATCTATGTGGTATCTGTGCTCAGCCATATTTGGCTCTTCATACAAATGAAGCCAATGGAGATAATAAATAATAGTCTCAGTTTCTCTCCACTCACTGGCCAGAATACTGATAGCAGGTTTACTTCAAACTGAGTAATCGGGTAGTATAATCTCTGCACCTTTTCCTGTACATTTCTCAAGAAGAAAAGAGTTAGAAATGTGCTATTTTGTTTATAAAAGTTAAAAGCACAGGGAAAGAGCCCCGAGGAGATAAGGTCTTTGCAAACAACTCCACTGCCATAGTTAGCTACAACTTGGGGTCATGGATTTTCCCAAAAGGCAGCATATTGTAGAAGTTTCTGTCTCTCATCCATCCCGTCACCAAAATTTGAAGCAGACCAAAGAGTGAGGGAAAGAAAAAGGATGCTGTTCTGTGTTGAAGATTCCTTTACCATTCCCCTGGAAAACTTTAAACCAAGGGGAAATATTATAGCCATCTTCAAGTATGAACAGCTGTCACAAAGAAGAAGGAATGGACTTGTTCTCTGCTGCTCTAGAAGGCAGAACTAGAAGCAATGGGCTGAAATTTTTCACACTAGTGTACAATTTAGTCTACAGAATTCTTTGCCATGGGATGTGGTGATGGCCACTAGTTTGGGTGGCTTTAAAAAGGAGCTTAGACAAATTAATGGCGGACAGCTCTATCAATGGCTACTAGTCTGGTGGCTACAGGCAACCTCCAGCCTCAGAGGCACGATGCCTCTCAATACTAGTTGCAGGGAAGCAACAGCAGGAGAGGGGCATGCCCTCACCTCTTGCCTGTGGGCTTCTCAGAGGCATCTGGTGGGCCACTGTGTGAGACAGGATGCTGGACTAGATAGGCCTCGGGCCTGATCCAAAAGGGCTGTTCTAATATTCTTAAATTACAAGGAAGCAGATTGAAGCTAGACATTAGGAAGAAATTCATAGCTATAAGGGCTGTTTGATAATGGACCAATCTGCTTTGAGCAATGGCGGGCTCTCCTTCACTGGAGGCTTTCAAACAGAGGCTGGACAGCCATTTGTCAGGGATGCTGTAACATTTTCCTGCACTGAGCAGGGGACTGGACTAGAAGCTCTCCAAGGTCCCTTCCAACTCTAACATTCCATTATTCTAAACCAGGATAAAACTTCAACCTTGCTGAGAAAGCAATGTGAGAGCATAGCGCTGGGAGTTCAGCCCTTCTTGGCCTTAAAAGCCTATGACTTTATACAATGTTTGTTTTTTATTTTTATTTTTTAAGTAAAAAGCAATCAAAGCTGCTTTCATGAAGCATGAGCCAAACCAAACCACCAGATCCAAGCACCTGCAGGCCTCGCTTTCAGCTTCTATAAATATTATTGAAGCTTACAAACAGGGCTTAACTGGAGTGAGGACCTGTGTTTAAATAGTACCAGGAGTTAGTCTCAAAAACCTGTAAGATAGGCACATTAACATTTATCACCTGCCATTTCAGCCCAAGACCTTCAAGGTAGTATACAGTCCGAAATAAAACAATTTACAATAAATTCACTTAAAACCCTGACATTCTAGAAACAGTAGCTGACATCCAGACTAGCACTGCACTGGGGCAGCAGTGCCTGAAGCCAGACTAATGGCATACTGTTGCGCAGGAGGAAGGGGCAATTTCAATTCTCTCTCCTCCCTTCCGAAGCCCACTATGCCACTCGAAAAATATAGCCCTGAGAGTTGCGCAGCCCTAAGGGACGTATTTTTGGGAGTCACAATCAGCTACAGAGGGAAGGGGAAATCATCGAAAACCAGCCCTCTCTCCTGGTGCAAAAGTGCAGTGTTAGTCTAGATGTCAGGCACTGCTGTACCAGCACAGTGCTAGCCTGGATTTAACCACACAAGCAGGAGCAACAGAATAACACAAAGATTTTATTGTCACTCACCAAAAGCTTGAGAAAATAATACCATTATAACTTGGTGCCTAAAAGGGCATGTTTCAAAGAAATATTTCTCAGGAGGTTATATGTTCTATGGTTCTATGGTGCCACTCCAGAAAAGGTCCTATTCCCAATCATCATCCACTTAACCTTGAAAAATGTGAGCACCTGGAGCTAGGGTCTCTGATGATATCGGTGAATGGACAAGTTCATAAAGGAGAAGGTAGCCTTCCAGATACCCTAGTCCTAGGCCATTTTGAGCTTTATAAATCAAAACTAGCACTTTGAATAGCAGCCAGAAATAATGTGGGTTTGTGAAGTTTTTTTTAAGACCAGGTAAATATGTTCCATACAGCAGGTTCCAGTTAACCCAAGCTTTTTAACTAGTTATGGTTATAAATTGTTTTAAAGTTTTAATTTCTGTTTTCATTTGCTTTATGTTGCTATAAATAGCCCAGAGACTGAGGTTTTGAGTGGTGTACAAATATAATAAATAAATAAAACAAGTAAATAAAATATCCTAGCTGTCATATTCTGAACCAGTTGAAGTTTCCACTTGCTCTTTAAAGACAGTCCCCATTGCAGTACAGTTGTCCCTTGCCAAACGCAGGGGTTCCATTCCTGGAAAACCTCGCAGTTTGGCAAATTCATGGTTGACAACAGCAATAGCAATAGCAATAGCACTTACATTTATATACCGCTCTATAGCCGAAGCTCTCTAAGCGGTTTACAATGATTTAGCATATTGCCCCCAACATTCTGGGTACTCATTTTACCGACCTCGGAAGGATGGAAGGCTGAGTCAACCTTGAGCCCCTGGTCAGGATCGAACTTGTAACCTTCTGGTTACAGGGCGGCAGTTTTACCACTGCACCACCAGGGGTTCATTTTTTGACAAGGCATTATAACCAATGGGAAACAGGGGATTAGGGGAATCGCAGTTGCAAAATGGCCAGAAAAAAAGTTAAAACCAGAAAAAACTGACCCCCCAACCCCCCAAAATCACCCCCTGACCCCCAGAAATGACCCATGACCCCCAACCCCCCCCCCTCAAATTCAAAAAAATCTCTCCAACCCACGGATACTCAGGTTGTGGTTGGTGAGGCCTGCCAGAAATTTCCCAGTTGCAGATAATCAAATCCACAATTGACAAGGGACAACTGTAATCCAACCTGGATTTGATGTTATCAAGGCATATATAACTGTAGAAACATCCAAAAAAATTTCCAAGAGGAGGATACAGCTGGTGCTCCAATCAAAATTGATGAAAGGCACTTCATGCCACAGCGGCACTCATAATCGGAGTGCCTCTAGGGTTCTTCCACAAATAAGAGGGTGCCTTTGGGCTTTGACTGAGTACATGCTACTACTCTCAGTGGCTGACATCCAGAATAGTACAGCTCAGTGAGTAGTCTAAACTTAATTACAATTACTCAGGAGTAATTTAGTCTAGATGTTAGCCAGTTAGCTTCTTAAAAAAACATGCAAAGAAGACACCAGTTACATCCACTAGGGAGATGCTATGCTGGACTGAAAAGGGATAGTTACTAACATAGGAACATAGGAAGCTGCCATATATTGAGTCAGACCATTGGTCTATCTAGCTCAGTATTGTCTTCACAGACTGGCAGCGGCTTCTCCAAGGTTGCAGGCAGGAATCTCTCTCAGCCCTATCTTGGAGAAACCAGGGAGGGAACTTGAAACCTTCTGCTCTTCCCAGAGTGGCTTCATCCCCTGAGGGGAATAGCTAGCAGTGCTCACACATCAAGTCTCCCATTCATATGCAACCAGGGCAGACCCTGTTTAGCTAAGGGGACAAGTCATGCTTGCTACCACAAGACCAGCTATCCTCTCCTACTACTCCCTTGACAAATACATGAGAGCACTTCTCTAAAACCTCATCTCTCACTCAGTTAATAGGGGGATTAACTTCTAGGATGCAACTTCAAGGAGGAATTCAAACCCTAGACCCTTTCATTTTAAAAAGCCCTGCTTACAAGCAATATCGAGTTGTCACCTCTCTCTCTCTCTGTTCTTGAAGCCGCTGCCAGTCTGTGAAGACAATACTGAGCTAGATAGACCAATGGTCTGACTCAGTATATGGCAGTTTCCTATGTTCCTATCAATTGGAGCTGGCATAATGCAGTGACTACAAGTGCCAGTTGTAATAAGAGACCCCTGATTCAAACTTTCTAGTTATAGAACTTTTGGCAAACAACAGCCCTTAAGCTTCAGCCTCCCATCTGCAAAATGGGGACAATAATACTGACTTATCTTTTCAGGCAAAGGGATGACATTTTTAAAGGAGAGGGTCTAGTTTCAACATGGCCTCACTACATTCAGCATCAATATATTTCATTGCATGAAAATTGAATGAGCTATCAATTACAAAAGCAGTACATCTTTTAAACCTATTGAGAAGGATAGTTGGAATATAAGGATAACCTGAAAAAAACAGAATGGCTAGGTTTCATTTTCAGGGGCCAGAAAAATAGTATCTCCAAGATAAACTCTATCCCTGGAGGAAAATGACAATAAAATATCAGAGTATTTAAACTATGCAAGATCTTAAGATTTTAGTAGATTATAACCACAGAAAATTGGAAGATCAGATAAAGAAAGATTTAGACTTCTGGAAACATTCATGGTTGGACATAACAGCTGCCATGAGAACAAATGTATTGTTTTTCATATTTATGAACCTTTTCCCATTTATGAAAATATTTTCAGTTAATCATTTAACTCTGGATACTTGACAAAATTAATACTCAGATCTATGTGGGTAAATAACCCCTACCCAGAGTCACTGCAAATATTCTGTTTCAGAAATCCATTAATGGGGCATTGCTGGTTCCTAATATTTATACCTTTTATCAGTAAGAAAACTGGCTTCTCTGCATGGTTGGTTATTTGAACACATTTGGACACAATAGTTAAAGCCGAAGGTTTATCTGATTTAATCCAGCATCAAAATCAGCTACAGAACTGGATGAACTAAGATGATAAACTCAGTTAATGTATCTTTAGAACTCTAATATAAGTTAAAACCAATACTGAGGCACAGTCTCTAGCCAATGACTTTGGACTTTAACAATGAACACACAATAGAAGGCATAAAAGTTTTTGTAGACATTATTAAAGGAGAGAAAAGAGAGGACTCTCTTGCCATTATGATCTTCTCTTTTAATCATTGTAAATATTTTTTAACAAAAACTATTTAAAAATAAGATAGATTTCACATCTTCCCAGTAATTTAGTATTAGGGGATGACATCACATGCAGAGTAATGCAGACCATTATCAACAACCCACACAGCAGCAGTGCAGGTGGTGAATCATATGTGTTACTTTGCACAAGGTCTCAGTCACTATTTTCTGTGGTATTCACTGAAAATGCTATATTGTGAGCCGCCCAGAGAAAAATTTGCTACAGGGCAGCTAACAAATAAAGATGACGATGTTGATGATGATGATGATGCTGATAGCAGTGCCGTTTGCAGTGTTGCACAAGAGTTATCTAAAATTGCGCAGACACTGAAAATAATGGCCGCAGCATTGTGCAACTGAATTTCTGCAATCTTAGGTATTTGCCTAAGAGTGCTCTTCAGCAATACCGCAGGTGGCGCTTTAGATGCCCGCTGCAGTGCGAGTGGTTGAGAACCATCTGTGTTACTTTGCATGGGGTGTGTCAGCCACTATTTTTTGTAGTATTCACATGATTTAATAGGGAACCAGGAACAGGCTGAGATATGGGACTGAAACATCTCACTCAACCACAATTGAACTAAAGAAAGAAAGTATATGACGAGAGGTGTTTTCAGATTCCAGTACTCACATGCTTACTTTCCCATCCCCACAATAGGGAAAGCCATGGATGTGGAGCAGAGGTGGGGAGGCTTCTCCTACAGCAGCTCCTGCCACAGCCTGTACCTGGTACTGATATTGCTGGCCTGTAGTGACTTCCCTGGAGAGGTATGGCAGAATCAAAGTTCAAGAAACAACCCACAACTTCAGAAAAGACTATTCCCCCAGGGGCTTCCCTTCTGGCCTCTAATACAGATTCCAAGAATCCCCTCATTGTCCATTCAAGGACTTTTTGATCAACTCCTCTCCATTGTGAACACTAGCAACTGAAGCTCTGTCAGAGCTGCCCCCTTTCCTGCAGCTGCTGATCCTTATGTGGCAATCAAGAAACAGGTAAACAGGACCAAGCATCTGAGGTCCATTAGAGGAAGACTTCCATTTCCCACAACATGCCATTTTAAAATATTGTGACTTTTCTGAAATGTAGTCTTTTTTTAAAAAAAAATCATTAAGTATTAAAGAGATACATTTTAAGAAGACTGGACATTCTGTATGTAACCAAGAAATATTGCAGGAATGTAGGACAAGAATAACTATGTTTTGTACCTATTGAGTTTTTTTGCAATTTATTTGTAAATTTGTCAAGCTCTTATAGATGAGAATGGATCAGATGACACTTTTTGACTGAAATAAGATTGTGAGCTGCTTTGAGCACTTTCAACAGTGTCTGATGTCAAAACTGTGAGAAGCTACAAAAAGAAACCTTGCTCCAATGCTGAAATATCCCAGAATCTCAACTTTTGGCTGAAACATCTCTGTCAGGATCTCAAACACAGGCGAAGTTCATGGCTGATTCCAGTCTGGCTTGCATACAGGTTGCATCAAAATCCATAGCAGGGGCAATAGTAGTGAGGCACATTACCTAGCTGAACAATTCTGGTTGAATCACTTAGACCCAGATAGCAGCCGACATTCCGTCCAGCAGCACCCTGGAATAAGGCACCTGCTAGGCTGCTGTACAACATGAAAGGCAACCCCTATGGTGTAGCACAAGAGAACAGTTGTGCAACAACTTAAAACAGCATCCACGTAATTGTGCAGCACTACTACCACTGGAAACACAAACACTATAGTATGTTAAAATTAGATATATATTTAAATAATTGTACTTAAACAAAATTACACTCAGAGACTTAAAAACACAGTTTAAAATATAATGAACTCAACACTCTTAAAAGCACAGCCATCAACTTTCCAAGCCAAAATAAAAAGTTAATGTCAACCCTTACAAAGAGGAGAACCTCCCGACCGTAAATAAACATGATGATGATGATGCTGATGATGATGAAGAGAACCTCCTAATTTCTACCAGTAACTCATTCAAAAATGTGGGGACTAGAGCAATAAAGCCCCTAGCTCCTAGCTGTTGATTTTCTAACCTCTCAAAAAGAGGGGCATAGAGAATAGGGTTGGTATCAGCTAACAGCAACCAGTGTGGGGGCTGATATAAGGATAAAGTGTCCTTCTAAAACATGGGTCTCAATTCACAAAGGGCTTTATAGGTCAGAGCCAGCACCCTTCATTTGACATGGAAGCACAGACAGTCAGTGCAACTGGTACAGCACATGTCAAATACAGTCCAACTTCCTGGTGCCTCTCAACAGGCAGGCAGTGGCACTTTGTATCAGCTGCAGGTTCTGAATCGTCTTCAAGCAAAGCTCCTCATAGTAAACATATATAATAGTTTATTATTCAGTAAGTAGATTTGTCCCCCAGCACAAAGAACAAACAAAAAATGCAGGAACCCCAAGTAAAAAAACAACAGTATTTTTTATCCTGAAAGTTTAGTGAAGTAAACTGGAAAAGAAAGAGTGGTGATTGGGACTATTTTGCTTTCAGGAAGTATCTATTTTGTGTAATCTTTCTTGAAAAAGTCTCTAGGCCTAGGCCTCTAGGAACCAAATGCAGCTCTGTTTTCCAGACAGCCCCCTCACAGTGGAAGCTACAATGCTCTATAAACCCTGTCTCCAATAAGAGAGTGGGAAGAGTTGTCAGCTCAGGATTGCCACCTCCTGAGCAAGAAAAGCAGCTTTGAAATCTCTCCATTCAAAAATGTGTCAAAACCAAACTTCTGATAGCCATTCATAAAGGGTCTACTTGAAGTTTACAAACAAGAAAAGCAAACTGGAAACAGGAACAGGCATCCCAACAGCAGGGTTGTTGTAGTAAAAAATGTTATGGGTGAGTAGTGCACCAAGGATATACTCATACTGCTGGGATGCCAGTGTAGATCAATGTAAAATACAAACACTGAAACATAAATCCCGTAATATGTGAACATGAAATGGATTTGGAATTAAATAAACTTTTGATGTATTATTTTTTTAAAAGAGCTATGTATCTAAGTGATTGTCAATCATCCCAGTGCCACTGGCCAAAACAATGGAAGTCTAGGATCAGGTTGATATTTAGCAATTGAGCAGAATACAACCTGCATGTTTTTCCTTGCTTCTCTGTAAGTAAAAGGATTAATATAGTACTTAAAAAATAAATAAAAACTGAAAATTCAGGGGCCTGAAGTAACTTCAGATTAACTGAAATAACCTTGGAGTTAGAGGCCAGGAGTAATTTTGAGGAAGCCAGTGCCTAAGGCACTATTCCCGAGTACCAATCCCCTTCACTCACATGTCAACAAACTTTCGATTCAGCTGTGTCACCATAGCTGGGGATCCATCAAGAAATGGGGGGTCCCGGAGAACTCTGTACTTCACGGGTTTGCAGTTGGAACAAAGAGGGCTATCAGGTGTTGAGATCAGCAATGCAGCATCTATCTCCATCTGCTCATCAGATGTGTAGATCTTTACCCCAGAGACCTTCTTGTTGGGGTTAAGTTTGACCGTAAGGGGGATGTCACAGAATGTGTCCATTGGTCCCAGGTGAACCGAGTCTCCATTTTCTGCAAGGATTTCAATGTCCAACAGAGTCTTGGGGGAGTCCGTAGAGAAATAGGTGGTCCATACCATTAGAGAGTCCGGGTAGACTGGGTGCAGGAAGTGTAGCTCCAAAATGCAACCAAGCGGCTGAGGGCAAGGGGTGGTCATGTTCATATTGAACAAATTGAATTCGGGGCTCCAGGCTTGCAAGCTGGGCTCACAGGGCTGATCCACATCTGGAGGCCCTACAGAGGCAACAGAATAAGGAGGACAATTCACAATCTCAGACAGGACTACTATATAAGTGAGTACTAGTGCTGAGTTATAATGGGGAGAGGTTTCACAGAAAACTTTCCAAAAATGAGTAGAGGCCTCCTCCTCTTAACATAGTTCAGGGATCATTGTAAAAGGGCTGAGAAACTGTTCTTAAATTAATCCAAACAGTCTACAAGTACAGTACTCTTGATACTGGGCCAGAACTTGAGAGATCCCCAGAGGTGGAGCCCTTTGAGACAGCAACCATAAAGCCTGAAGCACCACCCCCCAGCAATACCTTTGCCTCAGGGGCTGACTCCTTCCAGTCCATCACTCTACTTGATCTCTGCACCTCAATGTCAGAGAAAGGCGAGGCAGGATCAGCTGAAGAGAAGGGGTGGTGACTCCTCCAGGCCAGAGGACTGCCCCTTTAAGGCTACTGATCTCCAGGAAAGGAGGCAGAATCCAACAGGGGCAAACTGAGGTCAGATGTTTACGTGCTCAGTTTGCCTTTAGCTTGTGTTGGATCAACGTGTCCCATGGACTTGTTGGTGTTGTATCCCAACCAACTCTGCCTTGCTGTCTCACCTCATTACCCAGAAGACCTTGTGGCCTCTGAGCCATGGGACAAGACAGGACGAGAATGTGCATCGAATTTGGTATCTGTAGAAATTGTGCAGCATGATATTCAGAATTTTGGTTAAAAGTACCCCAAAAAATCAAACTTTCACCAAGCATATTTTGGTGTAGAGTACTGCATTCATCTAATTAAAAGTGTGGGGGGGGGGGGTTGTGCCTGCCACAACTTGATATCTGTAGGTCATTGGGGAGTATGATTTTATTTTGCATGCACAATGCCACAAACAAACTCTTCAAAATGAAATGAAATGAAATGTACAACAGCATTAAAAAACAAGAGAACACAGGAAAAGTACAGTAAAAATAGCAGAGTCAATAATAAAAACCTTTCTGGGATAAACAATGTTTTCAAACACTGTACAAAAATGGGAATGGGAGAAAGCTTAGCATCCATTCATTAATATAGGGGGAAAGTGTACTCAGATAAACTATTGGGGTGAAGACAGACCAGCCTTCTGTCCCCTCAAGTGAAATCAGTATCTAGGGTTAAAGGCAAGAAGCCTTGAGAATGAACTCCCCCTCTCCCTAAACAACAACAACAACTAAGCAAAGCAGAACGTTGTGCAAGAAGAGGGAGAAAGACATGTGCACTCACAAACCTCTTAGCATGGTAGGTAGGGCAACATTTAAATCAGCCCCCAAAGAGAGAGAAAATGATTAGAAATGGCTACTTGTTTACATGCTAAAGGCCCATCAAATGTGATCAGTGTGGAAGAATGGAAACAAAGGGATGTTCTTTGCCTCACAACCCTGGAACATTAACAGCAAGGAGGGACAATTCCGTGTCCCTATCAGAGGTTACTGCACTATCCATAATAAGGGTTATGGGTATGTTCTGTCATCACATCTCCCAAGTGTAGCATTTTACTTTTCTCTACAGGAATGCTTAGAAGTCACACATAGTTTTTGGCAGAAAGTACAGGTTACTCAATAATACCACTGGTGTAGTTGTTAAAATCTTTTTGCTACTCCAGAGTGACTCCTACCCAAATGATCTCAGCCACTTAAAATCAAGCATGTTCCAATATGCATAGCTCCATTTGGGATTGTGCTTCTTGGCCATACTAAAGTTCATAGAATATTGTGAGAGTGGAATGGAATGTTGGGAGCCTAGTTTTAGACAGGTATATGTAGGTAGGTAGATGGGTAGATAGATCCACAATTTTCCATTCTATTAGCTGTGAATTTACTAGCTTGCCATTCAGCGTGCTGAGTGAATCTTGAAAGCCTGCATATTTTTTCACAGGAAGCTGGCCCACTAAAAGCTTTTAATTTTTTATAATGCTGTGTCTTCTACAATATGAGAGTACTAAGTTTTTCTCATGTTTACCAACTTCTTAAAATTCACAGTAGAATTTATATGTATTACTGAGAACAACCCCTTACATGTGCACATCTAAGCTAGCATGCAGGGGAGGGAAACAGACTTTGGCTTGCTAAAGTTACACATCAATCTACCCTAAAGGGTTGCGTTCATGCAATGATAGGCTTTTTAAATGAGAAATTTCTCTACATGAGAGGAATTCCTGTAATTCTGCTGTGTCTTCTTGATCTTATAAAGGCATACCTAAGTGGGGTTTTTTTTAAGAGCTGGTATAGCATAATGGGTAATAGTTGAAATACTCATCTGTACTGCTTACTGGGGAAAACTGGCTGGGGAATTTGATGGGGGAATCAGCAAGCATATGGAAGAGATAAACACCCCTCCCTACCACTCACCAGTTCTAACCTGTAAATGCCCTACCACCAACAACACGTTCCTGTGATCCTGGCAAACATAGAACCAGGAGCACATGTATGCCCAGAAAACTTGTTGTTCTAACAGTGAGGCAGAAAACCCCCATTTCAGATCTCATCTCAGCCATGAACCCAATACAAGCCCTTAGGCAGGCTAATTATTCTCATTCCCCACTGCACAATATGAGGATAATACTACCAACTTGCCACATTAACCTTGCAGAGTTTTAAAGATGACTGAAATAATGTATGCAAATTGCTCTGAATACTCAAAGAGTGCTATTGTTACCATAAAGAAAAAAGATGGGGGGGGGGACCCACTTCTTGTCACATTTATTCATATGTTTATTTTCAAATTCTTGCCCTGCCTATAGACTCCGACAGTGTTCTTTTTTCATAAAAGAAAAGGGCTCGGGCCCTGGGTATTTAAGAGAACGTAGTCTTCCTTCCTTCCTTCAACACTTCTATACCACCTAAAACTCAAGTCTCTGGGCGGTTTACAAAAAACAAACAAAAAGCTAAAACATTAGTTAAAATAAATGACAACACCCTTAAAACAGTAGTTAAAACAAAATAAATGACATAGTAAAAGTCAAAACATTAGACTAACTTAAATTTTTAAAACATTTTAAAACAATGCTAAAAATGTTAAAACAATATTTAATTAAAAGTCTGGGTGAAAAGGTGCATCTTTAAAGACTTTTTAAAAGTTGTCAGAGATGGGGAGGCTCTTATTTCAGCAGGGAGCATGTTCCAAAGCAATGGGGCAGCAGCGGAGAAGGCCCGTCCCCAAGTAGCCACCAAATGAGTCAGTAGCAACTGCAGATGGACCTCTCCTGATGATCTCAATGGGCGGGGGGATGATGATGAAGAAGATGATGATGATGATGATGAAGGAGATTATGAGTCCAGCGCCCATTAAGGTCATCTGGAGGGCTCCATCTCCAGTTGCCGCCAGCTTGGATAGCGGCCACAAAGGGACGAGCCTTCTCGGTTCCTGCCGCAAGATTGTGGAATGCACTCCCTATTGAAATACGATCCTCCCCAACTCTGGCAATTTTCAAAAAAGCATTTTAAAACCCACCTCTTCACCCAAGCTTTTTCAGCTTTTTAAATTTTTAGGCTTTAATCTGTTTTGACTTTTAAAATTGTTTAAATTGTTTTTAAGTTTTATGTATGTTTTAACTTGTTGTATGTTATTGTTAACCACCCAGAGATGAAAGTTTGGGGCGGTGTACAAATTTAATAAAAAAATAAAAAATAAAAATGAGCAGGATGCATATATAGCAGTAGTGACTAGCAAAAAATTACATGAATTTCCCTCCTTGCAGTGTTATATTAGTGTAAACGCATCTTCGGCTGGTAGCCTGGCTGAAGCACTCTGTGGTCTGGGGCCAATAAGGACTTCACTCTTGTACATGGTATCAAATACATTCCTTTTTTTAAAAAAAGGAACATGAAATCCCTAAGTTATCTCAATTGACAAGACACCAGCTCAATTTCTGACAATTTCTCTATTTCAGAAGAAAAGACTGAGAACTTTACCTACTGCTTCTTCTGGAGTCCAATAGCCAGAGGAATCACAGATCCGAGGAGAGGAAGCCTCATGTACGTACTGGCTAAAAGTCCCATCTTCAGCACAGTTTCCGCAGAAGTTTCCAGACTCCCTAAGAGACAGAAAGAAAACAGATTTTCTGCTCACTCTTTTCTAAGTCAGACCTGTGTGGCAATTTACACAATGTTTCATCTTCGGTTCTCCTGATTTCCAAGCCTTACGACCCACCAAGCCAATTGCAGGCTAATAAACAATTTTAATGGCTTGATAAGAAGAGATATGGTGGTTTTTCCATCTCTCTACATCTCTCTTGTAAGAGAGACCTAGCTTCCAGTGGGAGATAAGGATTTCGGAAGGACCCCTTGCTTAGCAGCTAAGGCTCTACATATACAGGAAAGCCACCAATGCATTCCAAAAGTCTTAGAGCTGAGAAGGGGCAATAAAAACATTGCCTACTTGCTTGATTCGAGTCCTTCATGATATGAGGGGAGGATCTAGATTCAAATTCCAGAATTATTTTTTAACCAACTCACATTGCATCACCCCTTCATTGTGTCACAGCAAGGCCATCAGAGTATAGGGCAGGGGTATAATATTGGACCCTACCTTGCATCTTGCAAGGCATCTTGCATATATAGTTTGATGAATCCAGATTTTTGCCTGAGGGCAGACATTATATTTTTCTCTTGCTAAAAAAACTGACAAATGCCAATGCTGAAATTCAATGCCTGAATGGAAGAACACTGGGGGATCCAATGTGATGTTATTTTTTCAGGGACAGAAACATTAACAAGTAGAATTAGTAATCTAAAATTATCATAAAAGTATCCCAATAATAAATGAATCTGTGTTTCCTTTTTAAAAGTGCGTCAGTTATTCCCACATTAACTTTTGCAATAAAATGCTTAAATTTCTCTGCTGTCCGCATGGCCCCTCCAACACAAATTTAGCTACTGCCATTCCCCTCTGCTTTGCCTCAGTGAAAGTAATGACTATTTTATATACCCTTGCATTGATCAATGGAGTTTGCAGGACACAAAGTATGAACTCTACCCCATCTGTATCTATGCATAGCCAGGGATACAATGGGAAACAAGGGCAGCAAAATCAGGCCAGGCAAGGACATATGGAGCTTTAAAGTACAACAAAAAATATTTATATACCGCTTTTCAACAAAAGTTTTCAAAGCAATTTACATAGAGAAATAATAAATACATACATACATACATACATACATACATACATAAAATAAGATGGCTCCCTGTCCCCAAAGGACTCACAATCCAAAAAGAAGCATAAAATAGACACCAGCAACATTCACTGGAGGTACTGTGCTGGGGGTGGATAGGGCCAGTTACTCTCTCCCTGCTAAATAAAGAGAATCACCACATTAAAAAGTGCCTCTTTGCCCAGTTAGCAGGGGTCTCATGTAAAGGACAAAGGATTTGTGCTCGACACAGGATGAGATAGGAAGGCAATGTGAGGATTACACTCATCAGCAGAGGTCCTCCTCCATGTTTTTCCACCAGCTGAAGTTAGGAAAAGTGGTGACAGGTAAGAGGGCTTTAACTCCCCAGAATACACACTCCCCCTCATGTCAACTTTAAAGTATTTTTGGTGCCCAAGCTAAGACTTTTTTAATTATTTGCTCAGGTACTCCAGCACATTGAGTAGCTGGTCTAAATATTCTTCTGTTTGATTTTATGAACTGTGTGGCTGCTGTTCTCTGGTGTGTGTTTTTTAAATTGTATTTGTTGCGTTGTCTTACTGTTTTATTATTTTAACAAATATGCCACTCTGAAGGGCAGCTTATACATTTTCAAATAGTTTGAAAAGATAGTTTTCCAGTCTCTCCAAAAGAGACTGGACAAGTTCATAATTCTAGGAATGCAGGAAACTGCCTTATACCAAGTGAGCCCATATATCCATCTAGCTCAGTACTGTCTACACCAGGGCTGGTCAGCTTCGGCCCTCCTGCAGACATTGGCCTACAACTCCTATAATCCCTGGCTATTAGCCACTGTGGCTGGGGATTCTGGGAGTTGTAGTCCAAAAACAGCTGGGGGGGGCCTAAGTTGAGCAGGCCTGGTCTACACTGACTGATAGCAGCTCTCCAAGGTTTCAGGCAGGAGTCTTTCCCAACCCCATCTAGAGATGTGAGGGACTGAGCCTGGCGCCTTCTGCATGCAAAGCACTTGCTATACCAATAAGTGACAGCCCCAGCCCCAAAGGTGACATACATGGAAGGAAATTTGGCAGAAGCATTCTAAATGTGAGAGAACTGAGGTGCGACAAGAGAAAGTCAGAGGGGGATATGGTTGTTCTCATGGTAAACTCTGTTTAGAAATGCTGTTTCTTCTATGTGCACAGCACATTATCCCCAGCACAGCATCCCTCCAGTGGCTGTTGTTGGTGTCTACCTAATGTTTATTTTAAAATTGTGGGTTTTGGGGGACAGGGGATCATCTTATTTATTAGTTATTTATTTCTCTATGTAAACCACTGTCCTTACCTCAAAGATGGAGTGGCAAGGTGATCTGAGGGGGTAAGGACAGGCGGCAGCTGGGGAGAAGAGGAGGAAGGAGTGCCAGTGGGCGAGGACTCGGCTCCAGCAACTCATGGCAGGCCCAGGCTTCGACCACAGAGTCGACAGAGAATGGGTGGAGCCCTGAAAGGGCCGAAGGGGAAGCATGCAAGGATGACATCAGCAGTGCGCCTCCTGAAGGGAGGGGGCCTGAGCGCGAGGTGGGAGGAGAGGGAGAGGCATTGGCAGCAGCTGTAAGGGATAAACAATTACAGGGAATAAAGAGGGGCGTTGGTCCCATAACTGGAGGCGGGCAATGCATAGCCTGTAAGGAGGCATATAAAGGAGCCAGCCAGGGATGAGAGGCTGGCTGGTGGCAAGTGTCAGGGCCCCGCCGGAGAGGAGCCAACACAAGGAACAAGCAGCCTGGGATTGATGAGGCACAGGATGACGCTCAACTTCCTCCCTGTCCTTGCTCTGAGGCCAGACTCGGTAAGCCTAGCCAGGCTGGGTAAAGGGGACAAAGAGATGTGTTACCGGACAACTGCTTTGCAAATTTGTGTTGAAAAGCAGTATATAAATAGCAACAGCAGCAGCAGTATGTGCTTAGGAAAAGATTATTCCCTTCTAAGAATGGGGGGCGGGGAAGAGATATTTCCACTCAGCAGCACAGCTCTCAGAATCTGCCCATGGATACCTCTCACTCATCTTCGGCCTTTGCACACCTAGGGTCCTAAAATATTATCTGATTCCCAAATTAGTTCATGATGGGGGGGAAAGTTTGCTAAAATCTTTAGAAATATATGTACAACAAGCAAGCAAAAACGTAAATGTATATTTACATTTAATCTAATTGCAGGATACTAGTTCAGTAGAGGGGGAATCCAGTTGCAGTTATGGCTGTTTTTTTGTTTGTGTTTTAAATGCAGAGTTCCAGACCTACAGTTAGATATATCACCACAAAATAGTCTATATCCCATGCTAGTTGTTGCAGAAGAATCAAGGCTGGGCTTTCCACAGCTGTACAAATAAGCTCCCCAACTCGACTCAACATAAAGCCCATTTTTGCCAACTGGCAAACAGCTGAAAGAAATTGCCAGCTCATCTTCATCACCTTCTTTGCCTTCTGGAATTCCTGGTTTGGAGGCCAAGAACAGCTTTCCCAAGGTACACATGTTCAAATAAACATTTTCCCATTGAAACAAGTACGTGTGGGCGATGGGAGGGGGGGAAACATCGCACACGCACACACACACACACACACACACACACACACACGGCAAGATGAAAAGCAAGTCTATGAAATGTAACTGTAAACAAGGGAATATAGTGTACACTGCCGAGAGATGCACATATTAAGCGGTATATAAATAGGATAAAAAATAAATGACTATAGGGAATCCATTTGTATGCCATATATGTAACAAGCTGCCGCACCATAAAACACAGTGAAGCAGCAACCTCAGTCAGTAGATGGGTGACATTAAGGGGCAGAAAAATTGACAGTTGTATTTTTTTTTAACAAGAAGTATTTTTTTAAAAGCGATATTGTTTACATACCCTATACTCCATTCTGTAAAATGTTACCATTTTTGAGTTACAAACCTGATTTTTGTGTTGGTGTGTGCATTATAAACAAATAGTCACAGCAGCACTAACATCTGGATTTATCTGACATTTGTGTGCCCCATGAGTGGGTGAGGGCACCATTTGTACTGTCTGACTCCGGCACAAAAATGCCTTGAGCATACACATCTATTATGCTGCCAGCAGTGGCAGGAAGGAGATGTTAATTACCAATTGTGCCCCACATCCATCCAATCCATTCTCATCTTCCTGAAGTGTTGACCCATGCTGTCCTGTACAACTGCTGGTGTTACTAATTTGGGGACTGAATACACAGTAACATAGCACTCTTGGCTTAATCAAGCTTCTCAAAGGGAAAAGAAAACCATAAACTGCCTTTCTCAGAGGCTACTTGCTGTGTAGAAGATAGGGTTGTACGTTTTGTTTTTGGCCCGAATCCAAAACACCCCCATTTTGTTCTTTGTTCAAAACCAGCCAATCTGAAACACCCCAATATTGTTCTTTGTTCAAAACTGCAAAATCTGAATCCAAAACATTTTGGATTTTAAAAAATGGCCCTGGAGCAAAACTAGTGGGTGGGGGTAGTAATGCCCAATGGGTGGAAGCTACCACCCAAATTTCAGAGGAATTGGGCAAACGGCTGATATTTGGTGAATTTTTGAAGTTTAAGATTCTTCCCATAGGGAATAATGGAGGTTTCAGCAAAGTATAGCTTCACGTTGGGGGGAAAGGGGGTGGCCCAGAGCACAATAGGGTGGGTGGTAGTGCCCAGTGGGGGCAAGGAAGCTGCCAGAATTATTTCAAAGGAATTGAGCAGAGGGCTGATTTTTTAAGATTTAATGGAGTTTACGCATCTTTAAGGTTCTTCCCCATAGGGAATGATGGAGGTTTCCTTGGGGGGCACCGGGGTGGCCCAGAGTGAGTGATGGTGTAGAACACATAGGGTGCCAACCACCCCCATGGGTTAGGTACTGGGTTCTGTTGTTTCTGAGATGTTTCGAGTGTAGATTCTCTGGTAGCATATGAGAGTAGATTCGTGGTTTGTCATTGAAAATCGTATATGCTACCAGAGAATCTACAGGCTGGGCTCAGGCTGGCAACAAGGCAGGCATAGGCAATGGCATGGCATCTCTCAAGGGGGTGAAAAAAACTCTTCTGGAACAAAAAAGCAATGCAGCAGATAAATCCATTCCCAGGCTGGCATGCAGTAGCCATAGCAGGCTGGACTCAGGCTGGCAACAAGGCAGGCAGGCATAGGCATAGGCAATGGCATGGCATCATCATGGCAACTTGAGGCATGCCATGCAATGCAAACTCGTTCTCTCTCTCTCTATTCAATGAGACAGAAAGGCAGAATGGCAAATGAGTAACTAACTTGTTGAATGAATTGAAAACCCCTCCTTAAACTCCACCCCAGCCTTGCCCCTTTTTCGACCCTTCCCCTGGCCAATGTGGGATCAGTAAAAAGTAGCAAGAGGCAGAAGAGCCAATGGGGAACAAGGAGGGAATCGTCAGCAGGTCAGCCCATGCTTTAGGTCACCGATCGGAAGGCTGGAAGGGTGGGAAATTCAAAGAGATGTCAAACACAAAATGGAGACTGACTCAGAGATCGCCACAAAATGGAGGTCCGAAACAACAAACATTTTGTAGCCAAAACAGGGATGTTTTGTTTTGTGTACAAAACTTTCGGATGTGGAAAATGGGTGTTTTCTTTTGTCTACAGAACACCCAAAAAGGCCCATTTCGAGTACAAACCGTTTTGTACCCAAAACATTTCGCACAATCCTAGTAGAAGAGAGAATTGTGGCATAGAATTAGACAAAAGAAGAGAAAATTTGTATTTATTTATTGAGATTGAACAGCACAAAGAGCCTTGCTCCTCTTTCAGTCAAAGGAAAGAAGGACAAAGGGGTGCGGGCAGTTGGTAGGAAGTAAAAAAGGAAGCCTAAGGTGGTGAGATTGTATGTGCCTCGGAAGCATTACATATGCAGATGAAGAAGAACAGAAGGCTTTACCAGGTGGAAGTGGGGCAGAGTGTTGTCAGGTTTATAGTCTATCAGATTTGGAACTTCTGCATTAATGGGATTGCAAATGGACTCAGAGAGAGCCCTTCCTTCTCCCACACATAGACATTGAGACAGCCCTCCCCCACTACCCTCCACCCCAAGATTCCTCCCTTACCTTTCATAGAGTACTCCACTAATGGGGGGTGGCCAGTGTATGGTGAGGGAGTCTTTGGTCTGCCCAATGACTATCGGCGGCATGGGAATAGGCGTGGGCTTTTTGCCCTGACTCCACTTCTGATACACCAAATCCAGATAGCAGTGCATCCGAGCTACTTGGTTTGGCGTGAAACTGTCCGTGCAGTTGTCATCTGTGGGAGACAGAGAGCTTGTGAAGTAACACAAAGATAGGTTTGGCTCCAGATTTTGGGGGGCCCTTGGACAAGCAAACTGTCAGTCGATCCCCTTCACTGTCAAAAGGCAGAAGGGAGTGCTATTATGTGCCCTACTTCCAATAGGCATTCATCCTTGTGCTTCCCCAGAATTCTCTATATATCATGAAGGACTCAAGGATGTGCAGAGAATTCTTATATCACACCAGGTGCAGAGCAGCATGATGCAAGCATGACTGCAAGCAGCATTATGACTTTCTGGCCTAGTTATCATTGAGGTGATAAATCTGTGCCAGGACTTTATACTTCAAGACCACAAATTGGAGTTCACATTTCTAAATACTCCTCTGTACAAAAAAAAAAAAACACAAACAAAACACAAAGAAAACTAGCATGTCAGGAGGAAGGTAGCCTAAATGGGATTGCCATATTAAGTTCTTGATCCATTACTGAACCACCCTTATTCTAGTTGGGAAACTTTTCCTAATATTGGCTGACATACTGCTCAGAGTACATCAGTCTAGTAACGCTGCATTTGCATAACTTGCACAAATGCAATATTACTAAGCTAATGTACTCTTGTGCAGTATATCAGCAACTGAATCCATTTTTTAGTTTTGTAAAGTTCTACTCTGCCGTTCAAGACTAAGTGTTCCCAAAGCAGCTAACCACAGAAAATCACAATAAAACAATATATCAGAACAACAATTAGAATGAAAAGCAAAATATAGACAATTAGATTTATACAACATACAGCAATTATAACAAAAAACAACATAAAATCAACAGCATTCATGATTAACAGGCTTGGCAGAAAAACCAAAATGTCTTTGCCTGGCACCAAAAAGAAATAGAAGTTGGGCAGCAGTTGAGCCTCTCTACAGAGAGAATTCCAGCGATGGGGTGTCAGCACTGAGAAGGTCCTCTCTCCACTTGCTACTCACCTCACTGCAGGCAATGGGGGTACCTGGAGGAGGGTCTCTGAAAATTACCTTAGTATATAGGCAGGTTCACGCTGGAACAAACAATCCTTCAGGTACCCAGATCCCAAGTTGTGTAGGACTTTAAAAAGTGAGTACCAGCACCTTGAATTATGTTTGGAAGCAAACTGGAAGTCAATGGAGCTGTAGCAGAAACATGAGGGAACAGGTGGCAAGATAGAAATAAGAAGGGCTTCTCCCTTCTCCATGATCTTCCAGCTTCCACTGGCATTATCTACTGCTTTCCCACTTTCTGCTTCAAACCCTTTCTGCATTGAATACAGTGAACAATTACTCTCCCCTTGACAGTGCCTTTTACATATCTGAAAGATTTCAGTCTCTCCTCCCTAATAATGAATATACGTAATTGCTTTGACCCCCTCCTTAAGTAATTTGCCCTGTAGACTTTGTGTCATCCTAGAAACTCTTCTCTGAATACTTTCCAGTTTGCTGACATCTTCTTTACATAATCTTCTCTGTGGTAGACCACAGAATCACTCATGTTATTCCACCCATCTGCCAAAAGATGGTGCTCGTTCAGCAGCGGTTATTTAACCACTGGCCCTCTGCAGCATCTCACTTCATAATGAACCATCAGTAGTATTGTCTCCCTAGTTGTTGAACTCTACAGATGTAGGCCAGGCCTATACACAAAGGATGCCCCATGCCTAATGAATGTATATCTTTTCAAAATAAATGAATGGTATCAGCTAGGCTGAAAGTAGAAGACAACCAACCCATACCTGATGCTTGGAGCTGAGCCCAAAGAGGACTGCCAGCTGTGGAGCAAAGGGGGCCAAGTATGTGACAGGACATTCTGAACATCTGGACCAGGGAGTTCAAAGATTGAGCCGTTCAGTTCTGGTGTGACAACATGTCCACAGTGTAGGTGATCAATTCAGGAACTTCTAGGAGTCCCCGGGCGATAAGCCTGGTGCGTTCCTTTACACTGCAATGCCTGCGCCAAAACATTCTGTTTGCTGCACTGCATGTGCCCAGGCTGGATGCAGGAGGAGAGCTTTCAAACCTTTGCCCCAGCAGCCAGGGACCTCCCCAAAGTCTTTCCCACCCACCTATGGAGCCTTGGATTCTAGAGGCAGAGGAGGCCATTCACATATCCTTGGCACCTAGCACAAGAGCACGCTATGCGTCAGTGGTCCATGATTTCCACGCGTTCAGGGCGGGATGACCTCTGGCCTATCCGGTGGAGCACGTGTGCTATAGCCTCAACCTACATAGATGGGGCTTGGCACCAGGGTCCATCGGGGGGCAGGCTGGCAGCCCTTGTTTTCCAGGTGCAATTGACTCCACTGCTGACTTCCAGGTGTGCAGAATGCTGGAGGGATGGGCGCGGAAGCAACCCTCTCTCCCAGATCCGAGGGTTCCTCTGGCTCCAATAACCCTGCGGCTGCTGCTCCCACATTTTAATGATATTTGTTTTTCCAAATTTGAGGTCTGGCTGCTTAGGGCCTCCTGCCTGGTGGCCTTCTTCAGTGTGTTGCGAATCAGTGAGTTGGTCACCGCTTCCAGGTTTGATATGTCGGCTTGAGCCCTGCAGTGCAAGGATGCTTGGTTGGAGAGGGGCAGGGTGGTGTTGCGCCTGCGTCATGCTAAGAACGATCAGAAGGGCAAGGGCACCACCATCACGCTGGCTGAAGGTTCTGACAAGGGCCTCTGCCCAGTGCAGGCCATGCAAGTTTACCTGGCTGTGCGTGGGGAGGGGGAAGGCCAGCTGTTCCGTCATGCAGATACTACACCCCTGACACACTTCCAATTCCGGGCTTTGGTAAAGGAAGCTTTGGGGAGGGTGGGCCTTGACCCCAAGAGCGTATGGCACCCACTCCTTCTAGATTGGGGCAGCATCTTCGTCAGTGGTGCTGGGGCTGCCTGAGAGCCGTATCTGCAAGTTGGGGAGATGGCGTTCATCCACCTGCCGCCACTACATATGCCCGCTGCAGCAGTGAGAGCAAGCAGAAGTAACACCCTGTTCATGGCTCCCTTTCCCTTTGTGGATATTCATCTACGGGTACAGTTATGTGTTTTGGGCCAGTCAATGAGCTCTGCAGACCAGCATGAGCACCCAGTTGGGCCTGGCAGGAGTGGACTGGATGGGCCACCGAGGGATGCTGTGGAACTTTTTCCTTCCACTTCTAGATGAGTATGTGGCTGCAAAGGGGACACCACATGTTTTGGTCGTTCACCTTGGAGGCAATGACTTGTGTCTACTAAAGGGCAAGGCTCTGATTCTGCAAGCAACTGAGGATCTTCGAGGCCTAGCTGCCCGATGGCCGGAGATGCGGTTGGTGTGGTCCAACTTGCTCCTGAGGAGGAGTTGGAGAGGCCAGGGTAGCCCTTCGTGCTTCAACAAGGCAGGCAGGAAAGTGAATATGGAGGTTGGGAGAGCGGTCACCTCATTAGGCGGGGCAGTTATACGGCATCCTGACATACGGGTGCAGGACGCAGCCCTGAATAGAGGGGACAGAGTGCATCTCTCCAACTGGGGGAATGAAGTGTTCCTCCGGGACTTGCAATGTGGTCTTCAGGAAGTATTAGCTGGGTGGGGGAAGCAGGGCTAAACAGAGGTTTGCCCCACTTCAGTGGCAGGAGAGTGTGGGTGTTGGGCAGATAGATTCAGGGATCTGTGTTTGGCTGGAAGGCCAGTTCAGGTGAGTGGAGGTTCATGGAACAGCCCTTCCTGAGTCTTGCAGCCCAGGAGGCTGGGAATGGTACTTCCCCGGCTCGGAGCCATGTGGCCTGGGTTTGGGGTGTGTTGGGCCCTCCCTCCGCAGTGGGGGAAGCCTTGCAGTGAGAGGAGGTCGGGACATGGAGCCTGACCGAATCAGGACCTGGCCCTTCACCTTGGTGTAGAATGCCCTTCACTAGGAATGACACTACACAGAGAAGTACCCACACTCTGATTAGTTGGAGACCTCACTGCAAGTTTCGTTTATCACTGTACAATAATAAAGTGGCCCTTATTTACTCCAACTAAGTGTGTCCTGTCTTTATTGGGGCCTGGGGGTGCAAGGTATTAGCTAGGCTGAAAGTAGAGGACAACCAACCCATACCTGATGCTTGGAGCTGAGCCCAAAGAGGACTGCCTGCTTTGGAGCAAAGGGGTCCAAGTATGTGACAGGACACTCTGAAGGAAATTGAATTACAAGCATTTAGTCATGCATGAACACATTAGTACGCAATCACCTTTTAAAGTGGTGATTATCTTATATAAGGAGGAGAGCAACTAGCCCTATCCAACCCCAGCACAGCATTCCTCCGGTGTCTGTTGCTGGTGTCTACCTTAGTTTCCTTTTAGACTATTAGCTATTTGGGGATGGAGAACCATGCTATATTGTTTATATTTCTGGGTAAACCACTTTGAGAACATTTGTTGAAAAGTAGTATATAAATATTTGTTGTAGTAGTAGTAATATATATACATACATTTTAAGTGTTCTCACTCCTCCTTCAGCTCTCTCCTACAACTCATCTTTTTCATGAAGCCTCCAGTTTAATCCTTTAATTCTTATCTACAAGTGCCAAGATTGCCAACTTTTAACCTGTCCCTAATCCTGTGTCTTTAATGCCAGCATGATGTGCAGTGGAAACAACAACAAGTGATAATGTTTACCTCCATACTGTGAAAAGCTTATGTCTCCAGATCAAGCTGCTGTTAAAGGAACAGGAGCAGGCTAGGCCTTTTCTTTCCAGGTCTGTTGGCAATCCTACCAACTGTGATCAACCCTAAGTGTGTATAACTTGTTCACATTTATCCCGTGCTACCCTTTTTCTCCCTCCCCTCTCCTTCCTCTGTTGTCATCCCCACTGTCCAAATCTGGATTGTAAACTACTTGGGGGCAGGGACCTGTCACACATAGATCTCAGTAAAGAACCAATGCTCATTAATCGTGCAATATAGTATAAATAGACATCATGTAACCCAGTTCATCTCAGTTGATAAGTATCACAATTCCTGGAACTGACTTTACATAATGCTGGTTTGAGAACAAAACACAAGTTCAGACACTTTTCCTGTGGGATGAACTGCTTATTTAAAAAAAAACCCTTGGCCTTTTGAGTTTAGGCTTAGCTTTGTCCAAGGAAACTGTATTTTCAGGATGATGCCCAGGCATGGGCCTTGGAGTCCCACTGATGGGAAGAATTGGCACTGGAGTCTATGGAACAGGACAGAGAGCTGTCCAGAGCAAACTAGTTTTGTACCCTCTAGGAACCTTGTTCAAAACACCTCTAGCACCTCAAACCTTCAGCAGATTCTGCCTCAACATGTTAAAAATTTATCTCTAATCTGCCAAAGCTAGTAACTTGCGCTTTAATGCAAATTAAAGCCAAGATTCAAAGGACCATACAGACAGATTTTGTGCTAAAAATGAAAATTCTCATGACACAAAGCTGTGCAGGTTTCTAGGCTTGATAAGAGCTTAAAAAGTATTTCAAAGCAGCAAAATCTACAACAGCATGTGGATGGTAACATTGCCCATTTAGACTGGATAGTAGTTGAATGGTTGGGTTGTAGCTCACCATTGTGAGATATAAC
Organism: Hemicordylus capensis; assembly: GCF_027244095.1. Lineage (NCBI taxonomy): Eukaryota > Metazoa > Chordata > Lepidosauria > Squamata > Cordylidae > Hemicordylus > Hemicordylus capensis. The sequence goes on from NC_069660.1 coordinate 159,355,268, forward strand.
CCAACCCACATCCATTCTTGAGCTTCTGCTTAAAGGCCCATTAAATATGACAATCTTTGTCTCTTTGATTGCTAGACATGCAAATAGTTTTTTGAGAGTGAGGTTCACCATAATAGCTGCCGGTGTCACAAAGGCACTGGTGATTCTTTAAAGCAGTGATATTCTCCTATTCTGTTCAATTCTCCTATGCATGCACAAGACTGCCCAAGAACAACCTCAATATTTACCTAACTATTACAATGTTTATTATAATAAAAAAGGGATACAGAATTCATGAGATCTGAAAATAGAATGCATGTGATATTTATATGATTTGCCTTCAGGTAACTGAGATTTTCTAACACACAGCCACTATGTTTTTTTCAATGAAATCATGAGAGCTAGACTGTTATTAAAATGAAAAGACATTATCAACACTTCAGGGTTATCCAGGACCACCTAATATCTATTTCTGAACTAGGTTCTTTCTTCCCATTCATTACCTGTGTAGCTCATGTAATTGTTGAAAGGAGTTCCAGAGAAGTGAGTTTGACCACATGTGTCGGTGATGGGATCTGGATCACAGCAGAATTTGCTTTTGGGAGTAGGTGCTGTATCGGCACAAAGATCCCCAGTCTCCATGGATGGTGTCGTCTCCCTGCATGGGTCATCACAGGATTCCCTTTCGTTCACCCCCTTAAAGACATGGTAGAGTCCCAAGACATGTCCTACTTCATGTATCATGGTATTTGTATGACCTGGCATACCATAGTAGGCTGGATTGAGGACCACTCCACCTGAAATTGAAGTGCATTTAATGTCACTCAGAGAGATAGGTATGGACAGGCATCTGGAATTCTGAACTAACATAAAAACAAATGATTGCAAGGAAAAATTCCAAATACTGTGTTTAAAAATCGAAAAGGAGTTTGCATCTGCTGCTGGGAAGACATTCTTTCCAACAGATCTACTCTTGGATAAGCTCCTCATGCAGTGAAGTGGAGATCCAGTCAGCTGGTCAAAACAGAGATCTTCCTACCCAGCAAATCTGCTGTAACCCTTCATGAGGTACAGATCTACCAAGGGCTTCATTTGAAGTAGAAGGCTGAAGTCCTACCCATTCACTGATCTACCCATGAAAAAGCAGAACAGCTATGAGTGCACACTCATGAGTAGATCAGTGGATGGGGAGAGTTCTAGGCTGGAGTCCTTCCTAGACAGCAGTTCTGCTCCTGAGAAAAAGCTCCAGCAACAGGATGCATTCTTTCATTAGGGAAATTCAGGGTAGATATTAAATGTTGAAGGATGGAGCCCTCCTAGACAGCAGATCTATTCAGACAGTTCTATTGCTGATCTTTGCAGATGTGACGAACAGTGGGACTTCCTGAAGGAGGAAGGGTATCTTGTCTCCTCTCCTCCAAGAAAAGAACTAACTGGGGCAAATATATCCCACACTATAAATTGTTCCCACCTAGTGTGAAAATGCAGGAGACTGAAGCCCAAGAACTGACAGATCAGCAGAATTTTAGAGTTAGGAGGAACCTTGGAGGTCTTCTAGTCCAAGCTCACATACAAATTGCTCTTATAACATCTCATTCATTCATTCATTCTTTCTTTCTATTTCTATACTGCCCTTCCAAAAATGGCTCAGGGTGGTTTACACAGAGAAATAATAAATAAATAAATAAATAAGATGGATCTCTGTCCCCAAAGGGCTCACAATCTAAAATGAAACATAAGATAGACACCAGCAGCAGTCACTGGAGGTACTGTGCTGGGGGTGGATAGGGCCAGTTACTCTCCCCCTGCTAAATAAAGAGAATCACCATGTTTTAAAAGTGCCTCTTTGCTAAGTTAGCAGGGGCATTGCTCTTATAACATCTCCTCAAAGTCACTTGCAGCCCAACAAACTAAACAACCCCACGAAGGAGTCACAAGTGTCCTACTCATGCTGGGCCCTGAAATATGAAAAGATTCAAACTGATAACATCTCTGTCCCTCTAAGAGCTATTTTTGAGTCAGCCTTAGACTTTCACCATCTGCATCCATAATAATTTGTCCTCCTTTTATCCAAGGGAAATGTTCTGTCACAAGAGTTCAAATGTATATCAATTCACCAGTCAATATTCTCAATTCACCACTATCCACTTGACAGTCATCAAAACACTATCAAGTATTCCATGAAGCCAAGAATGCTGATATACTATCTTTTTAATTGAAACACTATGTTTAGAGTTTAGTTAAAAGCCAAGAACCTTTCCATTTCTGGAATATCAGTAACATACATTTTGTAAATTATTATTTTTTGCAAACAGTGTTAGTTACAAATAATAACTAAGTCCTTATGATAGAGGGACCAGATTCAGTCTAAGTTAATCATGACTAAGTACCATTAAATAAATGAGACAAGTTGATAATGATTAACTTAAGTCCTGTTAATTTAAATGGGACATCATCATGACTAACTTTGTCTGAATCCTAACCATTATTATTTTATAAAAACAGTTAACTTGGGCTGCTTTTTGTAACTACAACAAATTTCACTTTTTATTAAAAGTTCTGATAAAATTAATGTGTTAAATATTTGGCCAAAAATAGTTTTGATTAAGTGGGCTCTGACTCCTAGAAGTTTATGCCACAATAAATTCTCCCAATTTTAAGGTGCTGCAGGAAAATTTGTTGCTTTTGCTACAAAAAACTAACATGTCTGTTTCTGTGAAAAATCACCATTATTTGACATTATTTGACCCTCTTTGATCAACTACTTTTTGACAGGTCAAGTGATCAAGCCACCTATCCCTTTAAGGAAAATATTTCATTTCATATGACAAATGGCACACAAGATATTCACTGAATGAAGACATTCCTAATCAACCAACAAGAACTAAAGCAAGAAAAGAAAACTGAACCTGATTCCCCAGCCAAACTCCAGTCTGAGACTGAGGCTCCCTTGCTGAAAGCAAAGGAGAGGAATGTGAGTGAAGGAAGAAGGAAAACTTGCTGTTAGCTAAGTTAATGGGTTGTTTGAGCCCAGCCATAATCCCACTGTGTCAACCACTAGCAGCAAATGGCAAAGCAAGTCTGATTGCTAAGGGCACACAGGGCTCCAAGATCTACCATTACCACCTTCAAGCAGAAACATGAAACCCTTTCCACTGAGGAAATATGAAAGAGAAAGCCACTGCCGAGAAATGTTGCCAAGATGCTGTATCCAATCTCCTCTCTCTTTAAGACTGACAACTGCTAGCTTGCTTTCCAACCAAGTGAACACACAAAACTGCATTTAATGGGGGAAACTGTCCATTTTCTGTGATCTTTTTCCCTTGTAAAAGTTTCCGGAAATTGGTCAAGACTAATGTGGGTGGCACAAACAAGATCTCTAGGAAAATGGGGCAGAGTAGCTCTAAAACATTCTGCTACTAGAAAGTATCTAGCTACAAGTCCCATTTATCCTCCTCAATTCTTCTGTTTTGGTCCCCAGACTTACCACTGCCCTTTACCTGTGGGTTTGATATAAATGAGCTTTCACCAAAATCTTTTAAGTGACCAGCAAATGACCTCACAAAGGCCAGTACCTTCACATCAGATATGAAAGTTAAGAGGTATTGAATAAGTTCACAAAGGCGTTCGCTGTGACATCAAAACCTGAGCAAGCTAATAATCCTAACTTCTCAAAGGCCAATGCTTTGGCATCATTTCAGGGACTGAGAGTTTACCACAAAGGAATTTGTGTCTTCACAAAAGCCCAGCAGGCTACAAGTGCTTAAGAAAACACTACACCACACAAGACGGGTTGGTGGCTCTGAGCTTCTGGAACCAACCAACAAAACTGAAAGGTCAATTCTGATTGGATTGCTGCAACAAGAAGAACTGCCATTATGAACTCTCTAATCTCAGTGTTTAGTCGCAAATAGGCTCTCTTAAACTAGGATAACCAACATGCAGTGAGGATGCCTTTGTAAGGGGAGGATTAAGAAGAGGTTGGAGGAAACTGAAGCTTTCTGGACTTTCATGCCAAACCACAAATTTGATGGAATTGAGTATTCAGTATAATATTATTAAATTCCTCATGTCTCATATTTTTATCTCATCCTGAAGATGTTCTGGGCACATTAATATAATAGGAACGAGTAATATATAATTTTGCATATGTATATACATATAAATGATGTGAATATTTGTAAAACTGAGTTTGGGTCAGCAGAGCGTGCTAGAAGATACAACTCCTACACTGAGGTGGACAACTTCTGGAGTCTCAAGGGTCACACTTTTCTCCAGAGAGCAATCTGGAGCCAGGTATATATTCTGTCACATAAACCAACCTCTTCACAGATGAAAAGCTGTTTTAAAGTTGGTGTCTCCTAGCAGTAAGCAGTAAAAACTAAAATTCAAGCTGGAAAATAGTTCCCAGTTTGCCTCCCCAGCCACCAAATCCTCTCCCTCCAAGCCTCCCTCAGATCGCCAAAACCTTCTGACATTTCCAAACCAATCTAAAGTTGGCAGAGTAGGGCTCACCCATCTCCAAAGGACACCCTCACAGTCCCCCACTCCCCCCACCCCCAGAACCTTTGAGTGTCTCAAAACATTCCCCTCAGATAACTCACCTACAAGGTAGCTTTCCTGGAGATGCTCATAGCTGCTTACATGCTGAGAGAGATAGGCACTGTCAGGAAGGAACTCTGTACCTTCCACGATGATAGGGTCATCCTCCAGACTGAATTACCCTTCATGCCAAAAGCAAGATCTGTTTTTCACAGGAGCCAATAGATAATTATTCTGAACTTATACCCCACCCCATGGAAAGGATGTGGCATACACTGAACACACACTGGGCCCTGCCAGGGACACCACACTGCTGGACCAGGAAGTGATCGTGATGCTACTGCTAAGGGTCGACTGCGCACTAGCAGTAGGCACTCCAAGGCCCTCCTCCTGGTTGTGTCCCAGCCTCCTCTCCTTGGATCTCCTAACCTCTGCATCCAGAAGCTCCCTCCACCTGGGCAGCTGGTCAGGGGTGATGGCTTTGCCCTTCATCCTTGGGTCACATAGGCAGGCACCCAAGAGTGTTCTCAGCCAACCTGCCAAGGTGATTGCTTCCTCAGTGGTCAACATGGTCTGGAGCTCATCCATAGTCTTCTTGAGGAGAACCACAGGCAAAGCCTGGTTCAGCGTTGTTGTCTCAGCACACAAGCTGTTCATGGCAACAGAGAATGGCTCAAGTACTGAGATAACCTCGGAAATGAGCACTCAATCCTGGTTGGATAGTGGGTGGCAGCTCTTGCTCCTGCAGGCACTGGAGCAAGAGAAAGGTGGAGTTCCACAGGGTCGGAACATCCTGAGGGATCAAGTGTTCAAGTAGGCCAAGCTGCCTCCCCTTGAGTATCTGCCTACCCTTTTTGCTTCTGTGGAAGTAAGCTGCTATCTGGCCACAGCCTCAGAAAGGCCAAGCGCATCCCACACAACCAGGTTCAGAGTGTGCACTACACAACGGATGGCCACAAACTGACCCTGCTCTGCTGCCTTAGTTATGATTGCAGCATTGTCGGTGACTGTTAGGAATCTACCCTGATGTCCCCCAAGTCCAGGGATGTGATTTGTTTTATATTATTTTTATATCAATTGTGTCACCACGTTCATGGAATTTAATGGGTTATTCCTTTCTTTCACTGTCACCATATGATTATGTTCATTATCCTGCTCTCAGTAAATAACTTCTTGGTCATGAAGCCTCGATAGTGCAAGTTAGGTATATATGTTCCATGCAACAAGGGATAAAAAGAACAAGGTATAAAACAAATAAGTTTATTATTTACTTAAGCTGAAAATAAGGATCTCTGCAAAGCAGAGCACATAGACTTCATTACAAAGTTGCTAAATCAATCAGCTGTTAGACACCACACAAAGTGTTTTGACCTTCTTTCTGAGTACAATACTTTTGTATGTTGAATGACTTAAGACAGGTGTTTTCTTCTCTATTTGTGAATCCTGATGTAACAACACAGACTTCTTGTCTAACCAGGCGTTTTGCTTCTGGACACCTTTCCCACTCAGGCTTTTTACTCCAAACCCCAGAGTACCGTTAGAGAGCACTACTTGTTTATTACAGTCTCTGAACATCAATTCATCAATTCACCCAGAATTTGAAAAACCTCTGTTGTTCAGCCACCTACACAGAAACTCTGGATCTGAGCTCTGTTCGTCTGTCTTCCTCAGTCCTCTCCTCCTAACCAAGTAACTGTCACCGTCTCCAGTCAAATCCTTCTCTCAAAATTCCATGCATGGTTGCTATGGCAATTCTTGCTCGCTCACACTCTCCAGCACTCTGCATATACATTTCTTCACAGTGACCATGAACCCTTGGGAAAGTTTGGATGCCTGGACAGGCATCCCTCCACCTGGTGATCCATGGCCACCAACAGCAGATCTGACGTAGTTAGTGTCCAGGAGCATGGAGGACCTTATCCCTTCAGAGCTTATAACAAACAACTTAGAGTGGTGGGCCCCAGTCTTGGCCTCGTTCTTTACCTTCATTGACTAAGATGGTCATATTCCCAAGGATTGGGGGCTGGCGATCATAGACCCAGTATTCAAAAAGGGCAGAAAGGATGGCCCCACCAACTATAGGCCCATCAGTTTGTTCAACACATTCAGCAAGCTTTATGCAAGACATCTGCGCTGGAAACTCAGGGACTGGATAGATCAAGAAAATCTTCTTGCAGAGGAGCAAGCTGGCTTTAGGGAGGGCAGATCAATGCTGCCCAATGTCTGGTGCTTCAGCACCTCACTGAAAAATATTCTACCAATAATTCAACCTCTCTTTATGCAACTTTCATAGATCTCAAGGCCACATCTGACTCCTTCTCCCAAGTCAAATTATAGGAGAAGTTGGAATCCTCCTCGATTGACCATCACCTGCTCTATCTGATCCATATCCTTCACACAGTTATGACCCTCAAGGTACGGTGCAACCCTCAAGGGCACCTTATGAACCCCAGTCCCGACCCAGAAGGGAGTCAGGGCTGCATTCTGGCCCCACTTCTTTTCAACTTCTACATCAATGACTTGGTGAGCCAGCTAAACAGCGCAGACTTTCATTCCCTCAAGCTGGCAGAAAGGTGTATTTCCACTCTGATCTATGCAGACGATGCTGCAATCCTTTCCAGGACCCCCATAGCTCTGAAGGCTCTAGTTCAATATTGCAGGAATGATTTACTTAGGATTAATCATCAAAAAACTAAAGTTATGGCTTTCGCTAGAAGACCCAAGCTCCTGGAGTACAGATGGTCATAAGATCAAACAGGTTGTCTGCTTCAAATACTTGGGAATGGTTTTACATGCCTCAGTTTTACATGCCTCGGGCTCAAGAAAGGCCCACAGCAACCACATTGCCCACTCTGCACAGAGGAGCTCTTCTGTCATTTTAAAATTTCTTCGGACTAGAGGTAGCCAATACATCTCCGCAGCACTCAAGTTGTTTGAAGCCAAGCTGTTGGCTCAACTCCTTTATGGAACCCACTTGGGTCCCCCCTCCAATTTTGCCCCATTGGAATAGCTCCAGTCCAAATTTCTAATTTCATTGGAACAAGTGCAGTCCAAGAGCCACAGTGTGTCTCAAATGCCACCCTACAACTAGAACGGGCATGGTGAAGGTGGAGGCCATTGCTGGTCTGCGGAAAGGAGAGCTGGTTTGTGGTAGCAAGCATGACTTGTCCCCTTAGCTAAGCAGGGTCCACCCTAGTTGCATATGAATGGAGGACTCGAAGTGTGAGCACTGTAAGATATTCCCTTCAGGGGATGGAGCCGCTCTGGGAAATATATATATCTACTGGTATATATAATTGTATTATGTATGTTTAATATAGTCATATTGTATATATTTCACAACATACTAATTTCTATCTTATTGTGGTCTCTCTCTATCTACTGGTTATTTTAATGGAAGTTCTATGTGGCAACATGTAGGATGCGCCAGGCCTCACAGCCACCAGGCCTTGCCTCGAGGGCAATTCATAGCTACGCAGCCCCATTACAGCTCTGCATGAATTCCAAACAGGTGACAGCCTCAGCTTGATTTCAGCTCCATGCTTTTAATTATGGACTATTTCATCAGTTTTTTTTTTACAGCATATATTTTAATGCAGCAAATCCATGCATTTCATACTCATGCCATATTAATATAGCCTTCTATAGCTGGCTTCTATTAATCATATCTTAATATTAATCATACCTTAATATCAACTAATGTAATAGATTTTAGTTTAAATACGTTTTACACACTGCATCGGCAGACTTACACAGTTTTATAGAGAGTAATAAAACAGAGTTTTATACAGAGTAATAGTCTTATAGTTTTATAGTGTGCTATTGCTATTATGTTATTACGATTTTCCCTATTGCCTTGGTTTTATGCTGGTCTATGACCATAATGAAGATGATTGACTGAGTGAGTGTCCAGCACCTCCACATGCGCCACAGCCCATTTGGACTTCCTTCACTGCATGGGCGGGGCTGGCCACACCACCAGCACCAGCTATCCCCTCACTCTCCTTCCCCCATCAGTGAGCCGTGAGGGACAGGAAAGAAGTGTGCCTCTCACTGCAGCTGGTCCACAGATCCACAGTCAAGTGCACACTGGTGTCAGGGGCTGCTGTGCACAGCAGCCCTGACACGGCCTCCCTGCACACCCAGTAAAGGGAGAGCATCACCTGCGTGCTGAAGGTGGCACACAAATGGATTTTAGAGTCGGGGGAAGCAGTCTGAGCAGCCAGCGGAAGCTGGCATTTTCTACCATCTGGAATGGCCGGTGTCCCCAGTGGCCCGAGTGATGAGCTGAGAAACTGGGTGAAAAGACCGCGTGCTCACCGATTGCACCAACCATACAGGTAACTTCCCCTACTTGGGAGCAGGTGCAGGTACCTTGCCACTACTTGAGGACACAACAGACATATTGCTGCCAGCAAGAGTAGGGACCCCGGGCGATGCCGTTGCAGGTGCTGCAGCATCCCCGACATCGTAAGACACTTAGAGTCCTTCCCCCTACTGATCTATGTCAAACAGTGGATGCAGGCAGCATGGTGTGGTCACCAGGGCGGAGCTGAAAGTGGTCCCACACCATGCTGCTATCGATCCGGGACTGTTTTGGTGGTGCTGCTGGTACTTACTACTGGGGTGGCTGGTTCATACTGGTGGCCGCTGCTGCCACTACCACCACCCTCAGTCCAGGGCTGAGAAGCTCCAGGAAGCAGAAGTAATTCCTCCTGCTCCTCCGCAGTCTCAGTCGGCGGGGGGGGGGGGTGTCGCACTGCCAATGGGCATTGGGGAGGAAGGAGAGAGTTATCTGGCTGGGCTAGCAACCAACACCTTCTCCTCCGCTGCCACAGGAAGAGCTTCTTCCCTGTTAGGGGAGAACCTCCCTGCTACTTCTACCTCAGCTGCTGCAGGTCCGGGATCCTGCGGAAAGGAGAGTCTGCGCACAACCACATGAGTGGGGACAACTCAGGGAGCAGGCCCCTCTCCCCACTGCCCACTATGACCAGCAGCACTACCCCTCCCTCTGCCTGCCACTCTACTCCAGGCTCTGCCTCACACTTTCCTTTTTTTTAAAAAAAGCCCTAACTCTGATGGGGGGAGAAGAAGTACCTTTAAGGAGGGTATTTTAAAAAGGGGTGTGACTATTTATGCAAGGTGTGCCACAGACTGTGCTATTTATTGCACTTTAGTGCACACACAGAAGCTAGAAAAATTAAATCCACCCAAATAAAGAAGGAGGAGGGGTGACCTTTTTTGGAGAGGAGCAAACAACAATGGGATAAGTCGCAGGGCAAGGAAGAGAAGGGAAAGGCAGAGAAGGGAAAGGAGATTACTGTGGCCTCTCTAACCCAGATCCACCCCTCTTGACCTAGAGTCCTACTAGAATCTAATCCTTCCCTTCCCCAATCTAGGCCCTATTTAAAGAACCTTAAGTTCTATAACCGGACCAAGGCGGTGGGGGAGGGGGGTGTCTTATGGCGTCTTCAGCCAGCATCTGGTCAACTCCACAGCTGAGGGGAGGGCAAGTGGGCACCAGTCAGGCACCCACCCACCCAAAAAAGAAAAAAAAGGAAAAGCTAGTGGGCAGCGAGGGGAACAAGAAACACCAGGGAAACAGAAAGAGCCTGGGCAGGCTGGGAACAAGACAGAAGTCACAGAACACCAGCTAGTGTATGCACACACGCACACAAAATTCAGTCCAATCCAGGCAGGCACACAACTACAGCAGCAAAGAGGTGCAGCTTGGGGCTGCCAAAGGAAAAAGCACAGCACCAAATTATTAAAGGCACCAGGGGCTGGCTGCAAGCAATAAGAACAACAAATCCACGCAAGAAAAAAAATTCAAAGCAGCACCCAGTTAAAGCTAATTTAAAAAAAACAAAAAACATTTTTAAAAAAATCAGCACAGCACCCCTGAAATTAAAGCCACTGGGGCCTGGCTAGAAGCAAGAAATGGGGGGACCCATCTCCTATATGGTGCCCAGATCCAATTTCATGGCCTTAGAAACAACTCAAACCAAGTTTTTTAGAAGTCTATTTCAAGTGTCTTGCTGTGTGCCTACTGTGATTTTACGTTTATAGAGACAGGTGAACCAAGTGTGGAAACTAGGTCTGGCTAGTGGTATGTAATTCATGATTAAAATTTATTTTTCTCCCTGTTTGGCACCTTTGATACTGAAGGATGGCTTTCAATCATGATGAAAATTACTAACAGCGAAGAAATTATATTTAATTGGATTCTCTCCTATTGATAGCGTGGGAGCCATCAACGTGCCAAGTTAGTTCTCAAACAAAGGCTCCTAGATATCGCACACCAAAATGATCTAAGTTTACAAATAAGTTCTACCTTGGGAACTAAATATGTAACTCCGAACCAGCTATGTACTTAAGCACAATATTGATGCTTAAGTATAGAAGAATTTTCTTGTTGGCGTGTTTTAATGCTTTTCCATCAGTGGTTCTGAAGGGTACATTTAAGCTGATTCCTTATGAGGAACAGGTATGCCAGAGTGGAAATGCAGCAGTTGAGTCTATAGCCCATGTTTTATTATATTGTACTTTTTAATCAAGATTTTCGTATGTCTCTTATAGCTCCTTTACTAAGAAATATTTCAGACTGTTCAGATGAGGGTTTTTTGTTTGTTTTCTTCTTGTTGACCATGACTCTGACGATACATATAAAATAGCCAGATTTTTTGTGGTGGCCAATAGAATCAGAAAAACTCTAACAGCTAATCCTCTTGTTATATTTTAGGATGAATTGTTATTATGTTTAAAGCTTTTTATCTATCTACTTTGTATTGCTGGTCAGAGACACAAATAAAACTGAACTGAACTGCAGGGGGAAACCCAAAGGACGAGGACTGGGACTGCTGGTACAATTAAAAATAAACTGGTCAGTGGCAGGGAGGGAGGAGGAAAGCAGTTGTTGGCACTGCAGGAGGAAAAAAGAGAGAGACTAGCAGGCACTCTGTTTCTCTCTCCACTTCTGAAAATCCCTCCTTTGGCCTCCCCCTTCCCCCCCACCCAGCAAATGGGGGTACAGTTGCCCATGCCAACACTTGATTTGAATAACAAGCCAACCAAGAAACAAAGAGATCTCAAGTCAATCAGAAGCCACTTCCAGAAAACCAATCAGCAAGAGGAAAACAGGACTCAAAATGGCACTTGAATCACTCAGCTAATGGTGGAATAGAAAGCCCATACCTACCTGCCTATTATGAGGCTTTGCATCTCCAAAATATCGTACGGATGCTGACCAATATTGAAATTAATTTTGGGGTTAAGATGGGAGTTTCTGATCAATACTCTCATAGATTTAAATCTATAAATTTAGATTAAATCAATACTCTCATAAATTTAAAGCAGCAGACAATCCTTTTCTGAGTGCCACTTTCAAGAGTTGGGGCAAAATGGTATAAGAGTTTAGCACCCGCATATTCCCCTCTCATTCCACTTTTTTGCCACCCTAAATTCGAAGGATTGTTTACATCTCCACAAGTGATGGAAGCTACTGCTCTGGAAGTTGCAAGATTAAGTAACTTTTACCAACAGGGGAATCCCATCGACTTAGAGGCTATAGAGGAAAATTTTGGGCCTTTGCATTGTACATGGATACATCTTTTACAGTGCAGATCCTTTATATCCACCCCAGAAATAACAGCACAAGCTAACAGGCAACTAACAAAATTTGAAGTATTGGTTTTGGAAGCCCCGGACAACCTCAAAGGTATGGTTTCAAAATTATACAATTTTATTATAAGCCACACATTTAACCCACAGCCTAGCCTTAAAACGTCTAAGGAAAATAACTTCCAACAGGAAATCAAAGATCAGGAGTGGAGGAACATATGGAAATGGAAGCCAGTTACTTCCTTTCAGCCCAAATTAAGGAGAATTTTCTCAGAGTTTTCCATTGATGGTACCTAACCCCAGTAAAAATAGCATACACCCCAAAAGACTCTCCACTTTGCTGGAGTGGTTGCAGGATGAAGGGAACCTACTTCATCTTTGGTAGAACTTCCCTAAGGTCTTATCCTTCTGGACAGAAGTCTTCACGGAGATGTGAGGATTACAAACCAGAAAACAGGATTATGCCCCCAGTTGGCGTTAGTAAATCTATTTTCTGGGATCAACACAGATGTGGCATCCAAAAAATGTATTGTGTTTATGGTAACTGCTTCCAGGTTAGCTTTAGCCAAACACTCGAAAAATCAAACCTTGTCAAAGGAGATCTGGTAGAAGAACCCATGGCCTATTGCAATCAGAGAAAAGCTAACCCATATTATTCTGTTCTGTGCAAACCAGACTACAAATAAATATTTTTAGATAATTTGGTCAGATTTTATTCTTTAAACTAATTGGGGAAATTAGGGTTATTTTCCTACACAGACAATATTAGAGTGTGGATGGACTGAATTTCAGTTTGTTGTATTACGTTTTGCTGTTTGTGTTTGGATCAATATTGTTTAGCATGGTAAATTTTTAAAAATCAATTCAAGCTCGAAACAGGCCCTATATTTCAAGTATGTTTCAATCGAATTTGAATCACCCAAAACACCCTGTTTCGAGCTTGAATAAAATTGAATTGGATCTATTTGCACATCCTAGTTATGAGCACTGTTGTGGGACAGCCCTTTCCTGTCTTCCTAACTAAGAAGAGGTAGTTGGACATACTGTGGCATTCCCTTTTGATTAGGAGTCAAGGGAGTAGGCAGACCCACCCCCTTTGTTCTTTTGGATGACATTAATGAGTGGGAGAGAAGCATTTTATTACATTTGTGTAGTTCCTGAGGAGCAGGAACAGTTAGGAACCCTGTTGAAACTCTTGCTCTCTCCGTTGTTTCTCATTAGCACTCTTTGCCTCCAATAGGGTGTGTTTTTTAGCTGAGTGGATCTATGTTTTCCAGATATTTGGATTCAAGGTGCCTTCCTTCCCATTGCAACCATATCGTAAAACAAGGAGGGACATCCAGTTTGCTAGCCATGTTGTCACCCAGAGGAGGAATTAACCCTCTCCTGCCTGCTAACCAAAAGGAAGCTTCTATGATAAGTCCAACTTCGCATTTCAAAGCAATCAAGAAGTGTTTCATCAAGTGCAAAACAATAATAGAAAACCATTTTCTTTCTTTCTTCCTATGTATCTGCAAAATAGCCTAATGAGCACAAACATTTTATCTTCTGAGCCAGGAAAAAACTTCTCAGTGATATGATACAGTACTCAACTCATAATATATCTGATAGGGATGTGCACGGAACCGGCTGGCCCGGTTCGGTTTGAGACCGGACCAGTTTGGTCTGGCACCCCTTAGAAACCTCCCCACCAGTTCGGTCCGGGGGGGAGGGGTTGGAAAATATTTTTTTTAATTATTTATTTATTTATTTATCTACCTTTAGCCACTTTGGGGGGCTTCCTCTAGGCCGTGAATTAATTTTAATTTTAAAAAGGCCACCACGCATGCGCAAATGGCCTCTGCGAGGCCCTGGGCCATGCTAGGCCTCACAGAGGCTATTTGCGCATGAGCAGTGGCGGACAAAATGGCCACCATGCGAGTCTATGCAGGCCTGAACGGGCCCGAAAAAGCGGCTGAAGGGGCTGCAGCAGTGATGACTAAGGCTGGGTGGGGGGAGAGAACCTTTCACGGATCCCCCCCCCCAAAGCGACCTAGAGGATGCCCCCTGAAGGGGCTAAAGGTAGGGAAAAGTTTTCACACACAAAAATCATAAACCCCTCAAACTGTCAGGGTTTCGGTCCAGGGTCAGACTGAACAGGGGTTGGTTTGGTTCAATCCTGGAACCGTCAAACAAAACCGGTTCAACGTAGAACCGAACGACCCTCAAACTGTTCGCACATCCCTAATATCGGAGCATTACAAGCTGGGCCAGATAGGTTTGTAGTTATATGAACCAGATAAGTACAAACTTAAACATCATCACTATAGAGGTACAGCTGCACAGGAAATACAAAGAGAAGAGTAGTACTAGAGTATGAAGCCTTTTTCCCCTCTCTTAAAACTTGAAAACTTTTTTTGAGATAAGATATAGTTTAAGACAAAGGTTCCCAACCTGTGGTCCTCCAGATGTTGCTGAACTACAACTCCCATCATTCCCAGCCACAATTTATTGAAGCTAGGGTTAATGACAGTTGTAATTCAGCAACTCCTGGAGGACGACAAGTTGGGAACCACTGGTTAAAGATATATGGCTTGATTAAAGATTTTTCAAGCTATTCTATAAGAAAAGCACAATACAAGATGCTTTGTGGCTGGAATTTAACTTCAGCTAGGTTGAATAAAATGTTCCATACTAACATATTTAAATGCTGGAAATGATCTATATATTGTTCTAATATTTGTCTGTGACATTTTGGCATGTCTCTTAGTATTTATTTACAGATTTTATTTACATATTTTTTAAATTTTTGGTTATGGAACTGTGTAAAAATTATGTGCAGAAAGGAGCTGATTGACAGGAAGGCTGCAGCAGCAGTGAGACCCCAGCAGGAAAGATAGAGAAACTCTGTTAAGAATGCAGGAGGGGAGAATGCAGTTAGAGAGAGGGTTGAAAAAGCAGTTGGAGAACAGCTGAAGGACAGTTGGTTGGTAGTTAAGAGGGGGGAGAGAGGGGGAGCTGGAGATTTAGAGAGAAAAGCACTGCACAGAAGAGACTTCTCCAAGGAAGAGAGAAGTGGGGCTTCTGTAAAAGCCAAAGATACATCTGCTCTCTGTAGGAGAGTCATTGCCTGATCAAGGAAAGGCCCAAAAGTCCTCAGAAGGGTGGCTCGTCAGAAACTAAGTAACAAAGCGAGGCATCCCAACCCCAAAGCAGAGGGGAAAAACAAGGAAAGAACTATAACTGTTTTTCATCTTAAGAATGTCAACACCCCTGTAAGTTATAAGTTAAGAATTTATGACAACACCCTGAAACTACTACACTTATCTATTATATTAATTCTCCTGGGTGTGCCTTGGAATGTGTGTCCCAGAGCCCAGCTGATTGGCTGGGCGGCGGATGCACCTGATTGGCTGAGGCGCACCCAGGATGGGTTGCCGCAGTGGTGGCCCAGCCATGGAGGCCAGAGGTGGTGGACCCAGCCCGGCCACGGAGGCAAGGCCCAGGAGGTGAGAAGGAAAGTGGGGGGTGCAGAAGTGGCAGTGGGGAGGAGAGGTGGCTGGTCCTGGAAGCAGAGACTGGGGCAGAAGGGGGAGGGAGAGGTAACTGCCGGCCCTAAAGAGCGCACAGATGCTCGCAATTAAAACTTGAAACCATTATGCATTAAGAACTTGTGCTATAACAATGAAACCTGCTGTTTCAATGATATCAAAAAGTAAGAACATTTTATTTCCTCTCCGTCATCAGAAGAGATACTCCACGCTACCACCACACAATGGGGGGTGGGGTTGATTCTGGTCTCAGATCCTTTCAAAACAGATCTGAGTGGTGGCAGCAGAGATACTCAGAAGTAAGGTGACCTCTCATATTGTCATCTTGGGGTGGAGTGTATAGCCAATAGCGGATTTAAGCCCAGCCTTTGTCTCAAGGCGAGCCCACGTGGGGGAAAGAAAAATGCTGATTCATTCCCTCCATGTTTGCTCAACAAAGGTTGTTCTTTTAAAACTTAAATTGGTAAGAAAATATGCTGCCACCACACCCTAATTACAGAGTTTAACTCCTCCCTGGATTTGGCTGTGTGTCCAGGGAGACTCTCTTCCTCTTTACCAATGGAAAAATACAAAAACCCCTCCACGTGCAGCTTTCACGTGGTGAGAGAACTTGGTAGGCTGCTGAACAATTAACATTGAGGCATGTTTACAATAGAGTAAACCCCTTTTTCCTGAGTTAAAAATCCACTCAGAGGCAGGTGAAATCCAAAGAACAAAAAGAGAAAAAAAACTTTATTCAAAATACTACAGACTTAGCTTGAGTCCAAAACGTTTCGGTGGCCATTATAGAGGCTTCTGAAACGTTTCAGCAGCTGAGGCCATTTTGTTTTCAGTGGGGGGGTGCCCTTTAAGGGTGGGGGAGGGTGCACTTACCCCTCCCACCGCTTTTCCCCCACCAGCGCTTCATTTTTACTGAAACCCATGGGGCGGAAGTGTACCTCCCTGCTGCTTCTCCCTTTCGTCGCCATTACATACTGGAAGTACCAGTTGTGCGTGCGCGCATCTGTATGGCAGACAGACCAGCGCACATGCAGCCGGTACTTCCAATGAGTTATGGCAACGAAAGGGAGAAGGGGCAGCAGGGAGGTATGCTGCCGCCCCATGGGTTTCAGTAAAAACAAAGCGTCAGAGGGGGGGAAGCGGCGGGAGGGGTAAGTGCACCCTCCCTTGCCCTTAAGGAGCCACCCCTGCTGCCACCGAAACGCGGCTGAGCCATTTCAGGCTCAAGCCTACTACAGAGACTACTTCAGTCTGAGACTTTCTCAGCTTTCAGTTACAGGTAGCAGAAACACTCAGTACTTGCAAGAATACTTTCAAAGAGCACTCCAGCTAGTATTTGGAGTGGCACACTTTAAAAATCATGGTTACCCAGTTGCAAAGATAATTCAAAAAGCACCCCCAGTTGCAAAGAACCTTTAAAAGCACCTTTACAGGATACAGAGACTTCTACAGAGCCCTGGTTGAATAAAAAGGGCTCAGGTTCAATTCCTCTTAGTTAAATTACAGATAAAAACACTATAGACCAATTGTAAAGATTTGCAAAAGCACAAAATCAAAAGAAATAGAATGCAGGCTACCTAACACACGGTTCCCTGGCTAAACCTTTACCCAAAGCCAAAGCCCTTTACTTCCTTTTCCCTTGAACTCACCCCAAACTCCAGGAGATAACTCAAGTTTCCTGCAATCCTTTCTCTCAAAGATCTGCAGATGTCCTTCCCTGAGAGAAGTCTAGGCTGGTTGTTGGCCATGAGGTCGCCAGACTTCATGGCTGGTACTCACAAAGCATGCTCCCCATCTTCTCTCATTGCCATCCTGGCTCCTTCTGAGAACAAAGACCCCTTTCACTTCCTGCCGCCAGGCCCCCTAGATTCCGGTCACTGTGTGCTGTGTGGCTGATCCTCAGAGGTCCCTGGCTGTCAGGACAGGGTTCACTTCCGGTTCACTCTTTAGGGTAAGGGAGGGCCGATTGCTACAGAGTGTAATTCTATTTTAAAGTATTTGGCTCCGTTAATAAGAGTTGTCTCTCAAACTGCTTGTGTTAATGTGAGGTTTGATCCATTAATGCTTTTATTGGACACTAATTATCTATATGCCTCTAGACTACTTGTTTTAAAAGCTGTCAAGCCAGTTCTAGCTCAGTAATGGAAAACAGCCATCCATTCCTACTATTAAAGGGTGGCTAATTAAAGTTTTGGAAATTATTAAAATGGACTTATGGACATGATTAATCACATAAATGGATCATCACCACTCTGGTTTAAGTAGGAGAAAATGGACTCTATTTATTCTTTACTGGAATAGATATTTTGATCATATGAGGACTGAAAGGAATATTTTTTGTAATTTTTTTTTAATTTAAAAAATAGACAAGAAAAGCAAGAAGATTTTTTCCTTTTCTTTATGACTGAAAGTATAGACAAACGTTTTGCCATGCTTTGATTAAAATTTGGTAAGGCCATCAAGGGCCAGACAAAACTATTCTGGGGGTCAAATTCAGTCTGTAGGCCACCAGTTGGCCATCACTGCCCTACGTAGTTTGACAAGAGGCGGGGGGGGGGGCACAAAGGAGGGCCTAAGCCTCAGAAAGCTGGCTTAGGAAAAGAAAAGAAAGTGGGAATGAAACTATAGGAACCTACCCAGTACCCCAGGTGAGGCAGCTAAAGGAAATAGTCAAGTAAGATGTTTTGCACACCTGTTCAATATGTTAATTTGTGAGCAAGCATCCTGAAAATATTTGCAGGTTTCCTGGGAAATGCATGCAACATCAACCCAAAGCACTTGCTCTGGAAAATGCTTTCCGAGAAGGGACAATGGGATGGATCCTGAGTCTCTGAACGTCCTCTCTGCTGAACTTCTTCAAAGTTCACCACATCTTATGAACACCACAAATCTGCTTTTGAATCAAATGCCAGCTATACTAGGTAAAGGACTATGAGTAGAACAAACTGCTATGACCTGTGCTACAAAAAAAGAGTTAAGGATTACATACATCATGCAACATTTAAAGGACACACTTAAACATGCTTACTCAAAAACAAACCCCGTGGATTTCAGTGGGATTTTCTGTGGGACAATCCCAAAGATTGTCAAAGTCCATGAAGGTAAGGTTTGTTTGTTTTTAAGGGGGATGATTTTTAAGGGGGGGGGACTTCAGCACTAGGGCTGAGTCTACAGAGTTCCTCTAAGCATATGCAAAGAATGTGAAAAACATGCCTTTTCCCTCACACTTAATACTGTAATCACAACCAATTCCCAACTAGGATTAAAGAGAAGAACATCCATAGCAGAGTACGGGTTCATCAACTGCCAGGCATTCTACACATACTCAAGGGCACTTTTCCCAGGACCTGATACTGAAAAGAAATTCCAGGGCCCTGGCACAACTGAAACTGTACTATGAAGATGTGTGTGTGTTTGTCAGAACATGACAGAAAGGGGAAAGGAGAAGTGGGTGGGTGAGTGAGTGAAATATGTTTAGATAAAGTAATCAGAAGACTATTGTCATTTTTAAGCTACAAGGAGAACTGTCCTCTATCGTAAGAAAAAGTTTAAAAGCTTATGATAAGCTGAAAAGCAGCATATACATATTTTAAACAATAGTAATGTGTGAGTTTCTACATTTATTCAGTTGACCAGGAAAACGCTGACTCGGTCAAGAATATTCATATGCACTTTTGAACAAACAGTTACAAGGCAGTTTACATAGCAAAAGGGATAAAAAGATGGTCTCCTGTCCTAAAGGCGCTCAACATCTAAAAAGAAGCAGAAGAGAGATCACAGCAACAACCCCCAGGAGCGACACTATGCTGCTGGGTTGACTAGGGACAGTTGTTCTCCACTGCAAAATAGAAGAGAGCATTCATTTAAAAGCTGCCTCTTTGCTCAATTAGCAAAGGAATCTATTTGCAAGCCTGACTGAAAGCATCTCCATCATGGATTAGCCAAACAGTTTCTCTAAAACAGCAACAGACCATATAACAAAGATATGAAAATAGTGACTAGACCCAGCAGTTAACCCAAATGCCAACTATGCCCCCATATCCACATAGGCAAGACCATACAGGACTCAATAATGTCAGCTATACTATCAGGGTGCATCTTCCAATGTGATATATATCCTCTGCCAACAGTATCCTTTTGCTATTCACATAGGGCAAACAGGTCAGTCTTTACATAAAAGAATAAACCAACATGAATCTGACATCAAGAACAGCAGCATTCAGAAGCTAATGGAAGAACACCTTAATCTTCTTAGGACTCCACTGCAAACCTGCAAATAACCATTCTTCAACAGAAATACTTCAAATGAAAACTCCAGTGTGAGATAGCTGAATAAGAGTGTATAATGATGTTTGACCATATTCTTTCTAGTTTGGTGTGTTTCTATCACATTACAGAGTAAATCATTTTGGCATTGCTAGGATGATGTTTTTATCACCCATTACTGATGTTATAACCTTGAATTACAACCTTGCTTATCTTCTATACTTTGAACCTTCACATAGAATTGTCACAGATTAAAGCTTATGCTATGATAGATTTGACGATCTTTCAGATTCCACAAGACTTTTTGTTGCTTTTGCTAAAACAGGCACAGCTATCCCTCTGGAAGAAACTAGAGAGTGTGATCTCAATCCAGACAGAGAGTCAGGCTTACCCAGGTGGCTCAGGGCATCCTTGTCCCATGGCCAGATAGCAGCACCTGCCAGATCCTCCCTCACAGAACTGGCAAAGTAGACATTGAGGAAGTGAGTACTGTTCAGCTTCAGTGCCTCCTTCAGCTCCTTCACACTCATATATGCACTGCAGGAAAGAAGTAAACAACAATGCAAATAAATTGTTATTAATTTTTTTTTAAGCATTTACACTGGGTTTCCCAGTAATCCTTACAACAAGCTGGGGAATCGGATAGAGCTGCTGCCAGTCAGAGGAGAAAATACTGCACTAAGTGAATAACGCTCAGTATACAGCTTCATACTAAGTATTTCAGGTTCTCGTCATACGATTCAAAGCTACTTCTCCTCTGAAAGCAGCTCTAATTATCTAGAACCCATATCTTTGTGACACAAAGGCTGCTGATGCCCTGGCACAAAGTGTCTCAGGCAGGGCAGGGCAGGAGACCAAATCCCAGCAAAGGGGCAAAGGATCCTTGTGCATCAGGGCTGGAACCTATTACACACATTATTTCACATACTTCAAGTCTACACAGCTTGGTCATGACCCACTAAGGTGAATGAGCCCTTCAAGTACCTATTCCTGAGGTAGCTCAGCTTGCAAGCAGCTCTTGAGGAGACAAGCTCAGACTAGGGCAGCTTTGCCAACAGGAGTTTACTAACAGATCTCAAATGGGTTTTGTGTGGAGTTTAGCAGGGAAATGTGTGGGCGCACAAGCTGCACCCCTTTATCACAAAGGAGACACCCAGCACAAGAAGGTGAATACTACCCCACTTCTGTAATCTTCTTGGAGGACAGCGCTTAAAACCTTTAATGAGCTGACAACTAAAGCTAAGACCTACCTTTCAAGTAAACAAGCTCTATATATTCTAAATAGACAATAAAACCAGTTATGAAGGTAGAATGCCAGGAGAGGAGGGGGTGCTTCCCAGTGTATTGAACCGAGTGTTGCACGTATGACCATCTGCCTGCAGGAGAGAAGTCGAGAGTGTGTGCTCAGTGCAAAGAGCTTTTGGCTCTCAGAGAACAAGGTTGTTCCCTCAAAGCCAAGGTGGCTGACCTGGAGAAGCTCAGGAACACAAAGAAGTATGTGAATGAGACCCTCAGGGATGTGATAGAGGCATCCCACACCCAAGCTGACAGCTCCTCTACTGTCATGGAGAAAGAAGGTCTCAGTGAAGGAAGACATCAGTCTGAGGAACAAGGTAATGTTCCCTTCGAAGGGATCTCTTTCTTATGTCTCATTTCTTGTGCCCATATTCTCTCGCACAGAGGATACTCCTCCAGGGATTAGAGGCCTCCTAGTAGTGTGTGATTCAACCAATAGGGGCATAGAGGGTTAGGATTTGATAGTTAGGGGCATAGGGTTAGGAAGACTGCACTATGACTTCCCTGCCTCGTGCAAAGGTTGCGGATGTCTCGCAGTGTCTAGATAGACTGTGAGGGCAGTGCTGGGGAGGATTCAGGTATCGTGGAGTACATTGGCACCAACGATGTTGGGAAATGCAGTCGGAAGGTCCTGGAAGCCAAATCTAGGCTGCTAAGTAGCATATTGAAGTCCAGGACCCCCAGAGTAGCATTCTCTGCTCCAAGTGCAGGGCCAGCAAGACAGGTAGCGCTGAGGGGTCTCAATACGTGGAGGAGACGGTGGTGCTGGGAGGACAGCTTTAGATTTGTTAGGCACTGGGATACATTTGGGTGCAAGAAAAGCTGGACTAAAAGGGACAGGCTCCACTTGAACCAAGATGGAACCAGACTGTTGGCACTTAAAATTAAAAAGGCCACAGAGCAGCTTTTAATATAATACCTGGGGTTTTAATAACAGGAAGTGGGTGGTACCTGGTTCAGCAAGCAAAATCCCCTAAAGTGCAAGAGTGCAAAGGTTTCAGTTAAGTCACAAGAGTAGAACCAGGAGTAGAGCAGACAGAAACACATGACAATTGGTCAAAAAAGTCAAATGACAGTAAAGGAGATAGCACACACCAATACCAGGTAAGAGACTCAGCATATAGATGTTTATATACCAATGCTAGAAGCCTCCAAGCCAATATGGGTGAACTGGAGGGCTTGGTTGCTAATAAAAATATAGATATAGTGGGTATAAATCTATGCCCATAGATAAAAACTTAGATATAGGGAACTTGGTGGAATGGTGAAACCAGTGGGACACTGTTACTCCTGGTTACTAACTCTACAGAAAGGACAGAGAGGCCCGGATTGGGCGTGGAGTAGCACTGTATATTAAAGAAGGAATAGAATCCAATAAGCTAGAAAACCTAGTACAGGAGTCCTCCACGGAATCATTATGGGTGATAGTACCAGGACTGAAAGGAAATTTGTTACTAGGGATATGCTATTGCCCTCTGGATCAAAACACTGAGTGTCTTGGAGCTGGAGAAGCCAATCCAAGCAAATCAGAGAGGCGCAAATCAGAGAGCTCTGTGAAAGACAGAGCTGTAATACTGAGTGACTTCCATTACCCTCACATAGACAGGAAATTCATGTATGGGTATCGATAGAGAGGCCACATTTATTGACTTGCTAAATGACTGTGCCTTAGAACAGCTGGTTACAGAACCAACCAAAGAGAAGGCAACGTTGGACTTAATCCAGAGTGGTGCCCAGAACCTGGTGCAAGATGTAAGAGTTGGAGAACCATTGAGGAGCAGTGACCATAGTGTGATCCAATTCAGCTTATATGCAAGTGGAGCATTGCCAAGGAAGCCTGCCCAGCACAGATGCTTTGGGCTTCAGAAGAAGAAACTTCTCCAAAATGAGGGGACTTGCAAAAAGGAAGCTGAAAGGGAAAATCAGGAGGGCCAAATCACTCCAGAAAGCATGGAACTTATTCAAAACCACAATATTAGAAGCTCAATTGGAATGTACACCAAAAAAGAGAAAAGATACTACCAAGTTTGGGAGGACACAAACATGGCTAACAAGTGAAGTCAGGGAAGCTATAAAAGGGAAGAAAATTTCCTTCAGAAAATGGAGGTCCAGCCCAAATGAAAACAGAAAGGAACATAAACTTTGGTAAAAGAAATGCAAGGAGACAATAAGGGATGCAAAAAGAGAGTTTGAGCAGCATATAGCTAGAAATGTCATAGGGAATAACAAAAACTTATTTAAATATATCAGAAGGACAAAACCTGCCAGGGAGGACCCTTAGACGATGAGGGCGTGAAAGGGATTATTAAGGAGGATAAGGAAATTGCAGAGAACTGAATTAGTTAGTTGCATCTGTCTTCATGGCAGAGGTTACTGACCATATTCAAGCATCAATCCCCGCTAACCTGGCAAAGAGGCACCTTTTAATGTGGTGATTCTCTTTATTTAGCAGGGGGAGAGTAACTGGCCCTATCAACCCCCAGCACAGTACCTCCAGTGACTGTTACTGGTGTCTGTCTTATGTTTCTTTTTAGTTTGTGAGCCCTTTGGGGACAGGGATCCATTTTATTTTATTATTTCTCTGTGTAAACCGCCTTGAGCCATTTTTGGAAGGGTGGTATAGAAATCGAATCGAATCGAATGAATGAATGAATGAATGAATGAATATACCCAGAACTGAGTTTCTCAGGCTTGGAAGCTGAAGAATTGGGCCAATTTGAGGTGACGGGAGAGGATATTCTAAACTGTCTTGAAAAATTAAAAATTAACAAACCGCCAGGGCCAGATGGCATCCACCCAAGAGTTCTGAAGGATCTCAAATGTGAAATTGCTTTTCTCCCAGCAAAAATATGTAACTTGTCCCTATAATCAGGCTCTGTACAAGAAAACTGGAAAGTAACTAATGTAACTCCCATTTTCAAAAAGGGATCCAGAGGGTATCTGAGAAACTACAGGATAGTTAGCTTAACTTCTGTGCTGGGTAAATTGATGGAAAGCATACTTAAGGGCAAAATTGTTAGAACAGGCCTTGCTGAAGGAGAAACAGCATCGCTTCTTGCCTCACTAACCTTTTGGAGTTCTATGAGAATTTCAACGGGCATATTGATAAGGGTGACACAGCATACTTGAACTTCCAAAAAGCTTTTGATAAACGTTCCCCACCAAAGGCTCTTGGGTAAACTTAGCAATCATGGGATACGGGGACAGGTTCATGTGTGATTTGATAACTGGTTGAAGAACAGGAGGGTAGGAATTGTGGTTGTGCATTTTGGGTTTTTCTGTTTTGTTTTTGGCCCAATTTTGAAACATCCCCATTTTGTTCTTTGTTCAAAATCAGCCAATCTGAAACACTCCAATTTTGTTCTTTGTTCGAAATTGCAAAATCCAAATCCAAAACATTCTGGATTTTAAAAAATGGCCCTGGAGCAAAACTAGTGGGTGGGGGTAGTAAAGCTACCACCCAAATTTCAGAGGAATTGGGCAAACGGCTGATATTTGGTGAATTTTTGAAGTTTAAGATTTTTCCCATAGGGAATAATGGAGGTTTCAGCAAAAGTATAGCTTCACGTCGGGGGGGGGGGGAGGGGGTGGCCCAGAGCAGAGTAGGGTGGGTGGTAGTGCCCAGTGGCGGCAAGGAAGCTGCCAGAATTATTTCAAAGGAATTGGATAGAGGGCTGATTTTTTAAGATTTAATGGAGTTTACGCATCTTTATGGTTCTTCCCCATAGGTAATGATGGAGGTTTCAGCAGCCCCATAACTGCACTTGGGGGGCACCAGGGTGGCCCAAAGCGAGTGGTGGTGTAGAGCACATAGGGTGCCAACCACCCCCATGGGTTGCTAATCCATGGGGTACTGGGTTCTGTTGTTTCTGTGATGTTTTGAGTGTAGATTTTCTGGTAGCATATGAGAGTGGATTCATGGTTTGTCGTTGAAAATCTTATATGCTACCAGAGAATCTACAGGCTGGGCTCAGGCTGGCAACAAGGCAGCCATAGGCAATGGCATGGCATCTCTCAAGGGGGTGAAAAAAACTCTTCTGGAACAAAAAAGCAATGCAGCAGATAAATCCATTCCCAGGCTGGCATGCAGTAGCCATAGCAGGCTGGCAGGCTGGACTCAGGCCGGCAACAAGGCAGGCAGGCATAGGCAATGGCATGGAATCATCATGGCAACCTGAGGCATGCCATGCAATACAAACTTGTTCTATCTCTCTCTCTTCAATGAGGCAGAAAGGCAGAATGGCAAATGAGTAACTAACTTGTTGAATGAATTGAAAACCCCTCCTTGAGCTCCCCCACACCCTTGCCCCTTCTTCGACCCTTCCCCTGGCCAATGTGGGGTCAGTAAAAAGTAGCAAGAGGCAGAAGAGCCAATGGGGAACAAGGAGGGAATCATCAGCAGGTCAGCCCATGCTTTAGGTCACCGATCAGAAGGCTGGAAGGGCAGGAAATTCAAAGAGATGTCAAACACAAAATGGAAACTGACTCAGAGATCGCCACAAAATGGAGGTCCAAAACAACAAAACGTTTTGTAGCCGAAACAGGGATGTTTTGTTTTGTGTACAAAACTTTCGGATGTGGAAAATGGGTGTTTTGTTTTGTCTACAAAACACCCGAAACGGCCCATTTCAAGTACAAAATGTTTTGTACCCAAAACATTTCGCACATCCCTAGTAGGAATAAATGGACAGTTCTTACAGTGGAGGGGGGTAAGAATTGAGGTCCTCCAGAGATCTGGGGACCAGTCAGGGGCGAACTGTCAGTAAAACAAAGGGAGAGAATCTCCCTGTCTGTCTCCTGGTCCACAGCCTCTGAGGGACCCCCAAGGCCAGTCCTTGCCTTCTCTCCACAGAAAGGATTGTCCGAGATAGTGAAGGGAAGCAGGAAGGGAAGAGGTGCCTGAGACTGTGGAGACAGAGTAGAGCCGCCCATACCAGAGACTTTGTTGTCTCTCTTTCTGTGTCTTTTCCCTCCCTGCTCCCTCAAAAACAGGTGAGTGAGACCATGAGAGCAAAGGAAGAGATGTTGCCTCTGAGATATGAAGTCCTTCGTACTAAACGCTCCTTTGCAAAAGGAAGGTGGTGGTGGAATTCGCCTCGTGATTAAGGGGATGGCGATGAACGTGTAGGCTGAGGCTGATTTTCGGGGGAAAAAACATCAAGGTTGTCAGGGAGGGGAATCAGAGCAGCTAAAGATGATATGATGTGAAATGCTTCAGTTCAAAAGGATGTGGATATTTTATATGCCCTTTTTGATATTAATAACACTGAATTTTGTTTGTATATTTTTAATGTGATACATTATTTATATTACTGTTCATTTTAAATGAACAAATGAAAAATATTGTGTTTTTTTAAAAAATCCCACCATGCTACAGCCCTGACAAAAATTGTTTAGATTGAAAGAGAAGCTTCCTTTAGAACCTAAAGAAGGGGAAGAGAGCCGGTCTTGTGGTAGCAAGCATAAATTGCCCCCTTGTATTTCACAAAGTTGAGACTGTTGTATTATTTGGTTCTGCTTTGTTTACACCTTGTAACTGTAGTCTCCTGTCCTCTGTTAATCTGCTACACTATATTACACACGCCCTTAATGTTCTTCTGCAGCAGAGACATAGGGCCAGGAAGAGAGGAAGGCAGTGAGGTCCCCTTTTTAAAATCTCATCTCCTGGCCCAAGCCAACCTAGGTATGCCCCTGGGACCAGTGCTCTTTAACTTGTTCATAAATAATCTAGAAACTGGGGTAAGCAGCAAAGTGACCAAATTTGTAATTGACACTAAACTATGTAGGGTAGTGAAATCCAAAACCGGTTGTGAGGCGCTCCAAAACAATCTCTCCAAACTGGGGGACTGGGTGACAAAATGGCAAATGTAATTCAATGTAAGCCAGTGTAAAGTGATGCATATTGGGGCAAAAAAAAAAACTCCACCCCAACTTCACATAAACAATGATGGGGTCTGAGCTGGCAGTGACTGACCAGGAGAGATATCTTGTGGTCATGGTGGACAACTTGTTCAAAATGTCAACTCAGTACATGGCAGCTGTGAAAAAGGCAAATGCCATGCTAGGGGTAATTAGGAAGGGGATTGAAAATAAAAATGCTAATATAATAATGCCCTCATACAAATCTATGGTGCAACCACATTTGGAGTATTGCGTACAGTTCTGGTCAACGTATCTTAAGAAGGACTTTGTAGAACTTGAAATGATACAGAAGAGGGCTAGCTAGATGATTAGGGGCCTAGAGCACCTTCCTTACAAGGCAAGGCTACAGCATCTCAGGCTTTTTAGTTTGGAAAAGAGGCAACTATGGGGAGACATGATAGAGGTGTACAAAATTATGCATGGAGTAGAGAGAGTGGATAGAGAGAAATTTTTCTCCCTCTCTAACAACACTAGAACTAGGGGGCATTCCATGAAACTGAAGGCCAGAAAATTTAGGACCAACAAAAAGCATAACAAAAACCACCAAATTAAAGTACTATGTAAGTTCTATGTTTTTAGCATCACTTGTCAGTGAAGTATAAGAAGTTCTATCTGTGGGTTAGACACTTCCATCCAAATATGCCAGTTATCACTGGATGTTGCAGTCTCCAAGTAATGAACATGTACTATCCCTAGAAAAAGGAAAGGGGGAAAGGTACTATTAAGGCATGATTCAAGGCAGACTAGCAAACCACAATTACCAGAAATAGAAAACATTCAAAGGAAATTCATTCAACATTCTAGAGCTGCTCAGTAGTAACAATTCTTAAAAATAAACTTGGTTCCCATTCTATGCATATCTTGGAAAACCCATACCAAAGCCTTGCAAGTCATCCAAATTCCATGAGCTAAGGTCAATCATGTTTGGAGGGATATTCCTGCCGCCTCCTAAAGGAGACATTTTTCTCACTGCCGCCTGCCAGTCCCTTGACAATAGTAAAATATCTCTCTCTTTCTCTCTCTCCTTAACTCTTCATTATAAATCACCCCAGCTTCTTTCATTAAAACGGACCAAGCAGATTTATGGTGATCCAAAAATGCAGAGAAGCTAAATGCGAGGAATGGGGGGAAAGTCCTTCAACTATAGTGGAAGAGCTACTACAGACATCCAAGCACGTGTCCCCCACCCCAAGACTAAACAACATATAATAGAGACCAAAACAAGTCCAGAACAGTCAACTCCCTCAGGCTTCATCTCTTGCTGGTGTCTCCACTGGTGTTTTCATCTGTCATAAACATGCATTAGTGCCAATGTTAAATATTCCTCTTTCTCAGCTATTCATTCTTATCTCTCAGGCTCTCTCTCCCTCAACCCCGCCCCCCCAGAATGGCTCCGAACTAGAGGATTCCACAGCAAATTATATGCACATTAACAGATAGCTGGTTGTTATATGTCATACTTTGTTGTTATACTGAGTGGCAGCCAATGCAAAGGGGAGAAGGGCCCAGCAACAATGCTTCCACTACATACTCAAATATGGCAATGATCATGAGTCCTGTGTTATTTACAAAACACAGCATAAGAGCATTCTAGTTAACATTTGTCAGGTTCTGATCTCTGATGAGTTTCACCCAAATGTCTTTCAAAGAAAACACAGAAGAATGATGCTCATTTGTCCCTTGATCCAAAGAATCAAGGGACATGCTATCTAAGGATTGCCGCCTGTCCAAAGTTTTTAAGTATTATTCATATTTGAGGTGCTTTGTCTATAATAGGAAGAACACTTGGTATGAAGGGAGTTTGTCCAAATTTATTTATTCTTTATTATAGATAAGCAAGATCCCTTCCCATAATAATAATGCCTTCAATGAACAGCTAATAACAAATACTACATTCGCCACTTTTACAGACTGAATGAATATACATATTTTCTGTTGATATTCTGCAATATATACCGTATTAGTTTGGTGCGATGTGGGTACATAGGATCATTTCCCTCTGTATTTTAATAAAACAATGGGCTGGATCTAGACTAAGTTAGTCATGACTAAGCACCACTGAAATAAAAGAGACATGACTAAGTTAAGTCCCGTTAATATTGATGGAACTTAACCCCAACTGTTTTATTCTGGATCTTACCCAGTGTGTCTAGATACCCATGAATATACTGTGGTCACAATAAAGCCTTTAATATCCAACTCAGTTTGCCCACAGATGTTGTAAACCACTGAACTATATCCATAATATCCCAGGTTAAAAAGGTGGCTACCTTATGCCACATTCAGTTCAGCAGCATTCCCTTTTTACCAGCTAAAGAGACCAACTGCCATCTTTCTTCTTTTTCATATTTGACAAATATTACCATGTCCTACTCCTGAATCTTCTATGGTTGCCTACAGCTCTGTAGAGGGAAATGTAAGCATTGACTGAAGCTCTAGCAAGGCAATATATTCCCAGTTCTGTCAGAGCAGCATGAGGGGCAGCAACCAGAGAGTTCGTCATAATTAAGCATCACTGAAATCAATTAGAAAAGTTAGCTATGACTAACTTAAGTCCCATTTATTACAATAGGACTTCGTGACTAACTTTATCTGAATACTTCCCTAGGAAAATTTTTCCCTCATACTATTAACTACTAAGAGCTCAAAATGTTTTCCTCTGGAACTGTCCCCAGAAAGAGAATGTGAGAAGGCCCATTGGTAACTGATATCAATTTGAAATCCTCTGAATTTCCAAAACCTTAATTTTTGATCAGGTCTCTCGTAAAGGAGAAGAACTTCAACGTTCTTTCTCACACAGCAACACCATAAACCACCACCTCAGGGAATTGCCTGGGGAAGTATGGCTTCCACACTTCTCAGTGATTTCCCTCTACACTATCTATTCTCTTGCAAAAAGAAAAACCTGAGCATTTTCTACTTTGTTTTACTCCTCCAGTGGCATTGCTAGAGAAGGGGAGCGGCTTCCAACCTATCTAGACAAAGAAGGAAGAGAGAGGGAAGAAAGTTCCCTCCTGCATACTTCACCACTTCAGGTGTTTCTATATAGGAAGAGGATTATGTGATCAGAACTCTCCTCAGCATAGTAAATTAACCCTTGCTGGGAAAACATCAGCATCAAAGGAAGTCCACACTAAGGGTTAGTATCACAAAGTAGCACCCTCAGGCAGCTGCCAAGGGCTTGGTGCCTCGGGGAAGCCCACAACCTGAGGACTTCCCTCCAACCCCTTCCCCACTCTTCTCACCAGAAAAAGAAATAAACAAGGAAACTAGAAGATTCCATCATTAACTGAGGGCAAGATTGCCCCAATCAGAGAGATTTCACTTTCAAATTACTACAAATCACCACAAGGTTTCTCATTTCAGCTTCAGCTGTTCTCTTCTTTCCATAATGACAGAGAATGGGACCAGGGCAGGGGAGAGATGTATGCAAGCCTTGCATGGTCCAGAGCCCATTCATGTCTCCCTCTGCAGACAATCCCAGCGGGGGAAATAACATCCGCAGGGTGGATTTGATTTAAATCAAACTGATTTAAATCACAATTTAAATCACTAGCAGGGTGGATAAAAATAAAAAAAATCCGATTTAAATTTTTAAAAATCAGATTTAAATTAAAAAAAATCCGATTTAAATCAAAAAAATCAGATTTTTTTGATTTAAATCTGATTTTTTTGATTTAAATCTGATTTTTTAAAATTTAAATCAGATTTTTTTTTATTTTTATCCACCCTGCTAGTGATTTAAATCAGTTTGATTTAAATCAAATCCACCCTGCAACAAGGCCTCAGATAATGAGGAATGCTGCTTCCACCTACTATCTGGTTCAAGGCAGGAGAGGAAAAAGAGAAATTAACCTCTGAAGCAAGTGGACAGGTTCTAGCTATTTCACGGAGTCCGGGTATTCTTACAAGATTTTATAACTGCTGTGACGTAAACAAAATAACTCCCTATTCCTAACAGAGCAAAACAGGAAATAAAAGGTAATGCTTACTTAGACCAATAACTGATTTTAGCAAGGAGAAAATGGGAAGGGAGCTAAAGGACGCTATCTATACCATGCATTCAGAGAAAACGCTTCATGGTCAGTAAGGGATGGAAGGTATAGAGACCAACTTCTGACCAAGACCTGGATATATTCCATGCAACAGTATGAATCATGCTGAATTCTCTGGGCATTGCTGAAGACACAGCAGTGTGTAATAGCACAAGTATTCCACTGGAAGTCAAACATTTGATGCTTTTTCCCTGTGGACAGATGGAAGGATTGGAGCAACCCTCCAACTGCACCTCATGAGTAGCTGGAAAATATTCGAGAAGCAGCCAAGTGCAGAACTATATTTGTACAGGACATAACAGATTCTGGCTGGCTTTTTCAGTCCCTTGTGGGTTCCCAGTCTGAAAGGAAAGTATTATTTCCATCACTCTGCGGACAGCGGCAAGACTCCATTTCCCAGAACCCTGCTGAGCAAGCCAGGATGTAATAAGGAGGGGATTCCATAGAATAGCACCTAGTAGCAACTTCCAGAGGCCTTTAAGTGGATAGACAGGTATTTGTGTGTCAGTGAAAGGAATTCAGATCAGTTTAGATAGCACTTATTTATCCAAATCACATGTAACAGGATTTCAAGCTGTCAAAAGATGAATCTGAAGGAAGATGAAACCTGGATAATGAAACACAGTGATAGTTCTAAGTAAGGCCTGCATAAAGGGTCACCACTTCTGATCATCGGGGAGGAAAGGATTCCCCGCAAGCTTCAAAAGTCTGCTTTTGAATATATGCAAGATAAAATTACAACAAATATGTTTATATTTTGTTGTGGTCATGTTTGCACATCTTGTAATAATCATATTCTCTAAATGCCTTCAGTTTAAGATTAGAATTAAAGCTCCTAACATTTTTTACTTGTAGTCCACAAGGTATGGAAATTAAATGTTAACCTCACTTCCCAGATCAATCATTTGATAGATCAGATGGTGATTCATGCAGGAGTATGTGCTGAATGTGTTGGTACACAAATAGCTTTTACTGTAAGTCAATTACAGGCCAGTTAGCCTAACATCTGTACCAGGTAAATTTATGGAAAG
Organism: Hemicordylus capensis; assembly: GCF_027244095.1. NCBI lineage: Eukaryota > Metazoa > Chordata > Lepidosauria > Squamata > Cordylidae > Hemicordylus > Hemicordylus capensis. Next base: position 159,387,509 of record NC_069660.1, read on the forward strand.
CATACTTAAGGACAAAATTTAAAAACCTTTAGAAGAACTGGCCTTGCTGAAAGAGAACTAGCATGGCTTCCACAAGGGCAAGTCTTGCTTCACTAAACTTTGGAGTTACCTGAGAATGTTAAGAGGCATGTAGATTAAGGTGATCTGGTTGACAGTTTTCAGTGAGGCTTACTTCCATGTAACTAAACCAGATCATGGCCTTCACCCACCCACAAGCGGGCGAGAGCAACTGGTCCTATCAAAACCCAGTACAGCATCCCTGCAGTGGTTATTGCTAATATCTACCTTGTGTAAATTGTATCTTCTCTCTCATCCAAGTCAACACAGGATCATGGAATATGAGAGATGATGCCACCATTAGGCAAACTGGCTACACAGTAGGGTAGAGAGAGGAAGCACTGCAACCTTTTTCTCCTAGGCTTCCTCTCTTCCCATGCTCCTCTGTAGGGATGGACAATGAGGTCACTGCAAGATAGGAGGAGATAACGCATCCCTGGTTGCCTAAGTCAATCAATCAATCTCTTTATTTCGGTCAGCGACCAGCATGAGATTAAAACAAATGTAAAAGAGAGGACAATCAAACTTCTATTGCAAACAATAACACCAGATACATTTTAAAAAGTCATCCTCAGCATAGATCAGGATACTAAAAATACTACTAAAATAATTGGAGATAAAAGAGGCAGCAGTATTTCCTACTGATGAGGCTATTACACAAAATCAAAACTCAACCAGTTGCCTTCTCGACTCCTAAATCTGAGGGGGGTTAAACAATTCAGAAGCTCTGAAAAAAATTGTCATTAAATTTACAGCTGATATACAGGTGATACCAGTACCTGCGTGCCCACCTGCAGCTAGCCACATTGTGGCTACAAGTTGCTCTGGCCTTAGATCCATCGCCTATTTTCCCATTACTAAATTCTTCCGCAAACGAAGGGCTGCACTGCAAAATTTAGCTACCTGTCTGGTAGCGCAGGAATTGCTTCCTTCCAACAGCCTGTCAGTCATCTGAGGAGAATCAAGACCTAAGTGCCTAAGTGAGAGGGGATGCTTTCCACCCTCATTGTGGGTGAACATTACCCCTGTTCACAGGCTCCCAGACACATCAGAAAAGGGAGGGCCAACAAACAGGGCTCTAAAACTGGGGCAGCCCAATTCAGCTCAAACCTACTTCTAAGGAAACCTGGAGAAGATCAGGCTGAAAGTCTCTTATGCAGCATGTGTCCTCCTTTTTTCCCATGGCCATGGAAATATTTATGGCCATGGGAAAGAAGGAGGGAAAGAGAAAAAGATAGGTAACAGAAAGAACATACATCGGTGATGGATGTGGATAGGAATAGGCATTGGAGATGGTTGGGGAAGATAGGAGAAGAAGAAAGATATTCTCACAGCCTGCTAATTAGGTGGCCTGGAAATAACAACGGATTGGGCATGCTGGAGTGTATTAGCTAAAATACTGGCTACAGGCCTATAATCAAATTGACACTGAAAGTTGATATAGTTGCTCTCTTAAATGAAAGGAGACAAAAATAAAGAAAGTTCACTACATTGTAATAATATTTCATAACAGCAGAACTTTGGAATCCAATTTTCCTATATTTGTTTATGTAATAATATATATCCCTCCTTTCCACAGCTAATCAATGTTCAAGGTGACTAACAACCAATTAAAATAGAAACAACTAATAAAGCAATGTTGCAGCGGATTACCAGCCTTACTCTCAGAGCAAGCCCATATGAGGGTAAGAAAAATGCTGAATCATCGGTTCTATGCTTTCCGAGCAAAAGCTTCTCCCTTTAAACTTTCCTGTACTTCTGGTAGTTTCAAAAATGACTACCACCACCACTCACTTATCAACAGAGCTTAAATCCCACACCCCAGGCTTGGGTGGAAATCCCACGGAACCTCTCCTGCTTATACTACTGGAAAAGTATACAAAAACCTTCCATGTGCAAGCTTACACATGGTGAGAAAACTAACAGCTGCTGAGCTCCTGAAGCATGTGTGTGCACCAGAGTGAGACCCCCTTCCAGCCCCCTTTCTTCTGAGGCAAAAATCCAATCAGAGAGGCTTTTAAAATGCAAAGAACAAAAAGGAAAAAAGCTTTATTCAAAATACAACAGACAGGTCCGTCTGAGGCTCTCTCAGCTTTTAGTTAGAGGTAAACAAAAGCAATACTCAGTGGTTACAAGAATACTTCAAAAAGCACCCCAGATGATATTGGGGAGGCATACTTTAAAAATTGCGGTTACCCAGGTGCAAAGAAAATGGATGTAAGAAAATACAAAAAGTCTTTAAAAGCTTACAGTATTTTGCAACAATCTGGATGGATGAGTGAAGTCTAGTGTTTCTTAGTTTCTCTTAGCTTAGTTGCGTTACAAGTAAACAATAGAACAGGTTCAGGGATATACAGAGCACACAAAAGAAATGTAAGTTTCTAATGTAAAACTTACTAACAGACTATTCCCTAGGCTGGATCCCCCTTTCTTTGAAAACTCACCCATCACCTGATGAGACTCAAGCTTCCGGCAATCCTTTCTCTCAAAGATCTGCAGTTCTCCATGGCCACACATCCTGCCCTCACCCACACCCTGCTTCCTTCTAAGAGACCTCCTCCTCCTCCTCATGGCTCTCTAGGTCCCACCCACCTTGTGTGCTGGTTGGCTGATCCCTGGAGTTCACCAGCCTGTCAGTCAGGATAGGGATTACTTCCAGTTACCTCTTTAGGGGAAAGGAGGGGCTGGTCAGTGGCTGATAGTTACAAATGTAAAACAGACTTTTTATTTAATTTATGTATTTATTATTACTCTATGTAAACCACTTTGGAAACTTCTGTTGAAAAGCAGTATGTAAGTATTTATTGTTGTTATTTTCACTAATTAATTTGTATATAGCAGGGATGTTGCCCAATTCTTCTGCTTCCAGAAGCCAAAAGGCCATCTAGCTAGTCACTCTTTCACTGGGCTCAGGAAATCTCCTATAAGGTCAGCTACTGGCTTTTCTCTCAGACCTTTCCAGAGGCCCAATGGGTGACAAGCACCCAGCAGGTAGTCTCAGTGGTAAGCTTCCCTCTTACTTTGAATCTTCTCTGCAGCTGAAGACAGACATAATATTAAAAAGGAGCTCAAGGCACATTCTTCAGATGTGCTGCCAACCCCTCTTAACAGCTGAACTGACAAACCAGCATGCCAGCAAACATCACTGGCTCAAAATGTCAGTCTTGTTCATCTCTACTCCCCTCCCTCATACTCCATCTGGGGGAAATTAACAGTGGCCAGATACAAAGGAGGACAAGGCTCCCATACCATTAATCATTGTTTAAAAGAGGGATTACAAAATAGGATGCTCCTCCCAGAGATGCTATATTTTTCTGGCAACTATTCACCCACGTGAGAAAGACGACAGTGGCAAGATTTCACGTAGGTCAACAAACTAGTTTAGTAAGGTGGTAGCCCAGTGGATGAAAATGCAGTATTATTTTAAATTTAGAATAAAAAGCAAGCCTAACTGGAACTTCTCTACTTGTTGCCAGCTGGGTGCTCTTCTTTGGTGGAAGACAGCAACTTCCAGATGCACTTATAGTGCACAGCTGGGAAAGACCTCTTAGCAGTGCAAACATCTGTCCAAGGGAATCAAGGAGTGAACAGTTGGAACTAATTAGCAACATAAGTTCCTGGATTTCTGTTCTGAGCTTCACCTCTACATCACAATAAGCAACAAAAAGTGTATGCGCGCATGCATGTACACACACGCACACACACACTAGAGCCAGATGTTTTCTTCTGAAGCCCATGGCTGGCAGTGAGTACCTTCCGATAAAACCTCTCTTTTGCAATGTCTGGTATGTTGCAAACACTTTGATTCTTTCCCTGCCAGAGTTCCAGTTCTGATTCTGGCTGCTGCTTTGAGTCAAGGTGGCAGAGTAGGGTGACCTAGTGCAAAGGATCATGGTATTTCTGTATCAGTTGCATTGAATTCCAGAAAGTACAATTTTTCTCATGTCTGCCTCACAATCTACCCATGCAAATACTCTCTTTTACACAACTATTAAAAGGTACAGGAATCCTGTTGTTCCTCCCTTCTGGTCATTACCTTAAGGCAGAATTGATACTACACAATGAAGTGCTCTGGACACACTGTCAACTTGAATACCCACAACTTACCACTTTGATTCCCAGCTGGCTGGCTGTGGTTCTCAAACTCTCTGTCCTTTCCACATCCACAGCTGAGGAACCCCTGAGTATTCAGAGGAATCAGAGAGACAATTCTGGGGTGAAAGCCAGTTCACCCTGCGATTTAACCAGGTGTATTGAGCTTCACTGGAACTCCACATGGACTGAGAATACATCCCTTGAACATACCTAAAACACTCCTATGTTTGCATATTGCAGGGGAAGATCACTAATGTTGGGCAATCTGCCTTTAAGGGAAGCTTATCCAACATTACTGATCTTCTCATAAAGGAGTTTCTGGTAAACATCTGAGGAACTTCAGGGTTCCTGGGAATATGGTCTGAAAACCACTGTAGCAGGCCTTCCACCACCACTGCACTTCTGACTCAACCTATGTGCTGTTGCTTGGAAACCTATCTACTGCAGGGGGCACTGCACCCGTTCCTACACACACACAGACACACACATATTTATCTCCCTCTATGTCCCCACTACTATCAACAACTATGCAACAGAACCAGCAACAGAGAACATTGCAGACAAGAGATTAAAGGAAATGGCAAGAAGCCAGCTCTTACCACTCCACTGCTGGGAGCAGACACCGTGTCTATATCCGCCCCCCCCCCTTCCAGGAGTTACCAAGGATTTGTTATTTATTTATTTATTTATTTATTTATTTATTTAGGTAGGAGGAAGGCAATTAGACTGGGGAAATGGCAGAGTGGGGGGAAGAGGGTTAAAAACAGAGAGTCAAACTAAACCCAGACCTCATTCAGAAAGGTTGGAGAGGAGAGCTGGTCTTGTGGTAGCAAGCATGACTTGTCCCCATAGCTAAGCAGGGTCTGCCCTGGTTGCATATGAATGGGAGACTAGAAATGTGAGCACTGGAAGATATTCTCCTCAGGGGATGGAGCCGCTCTGGAAAGAGTAGAAGGTTTCACGTTCCCTCCCTGGCTTCTCCAAGATAGGGCTGAGAGAGATTCCTGCCTACAACCTTGGAGAAGCCACTGCCAGTCTGTGAAGACAATACTGAGCTAGATAGACCAATGGTCTGACCCAGTATATGGCAGCTTCCTATGTTCCTATGTTTTTACAGGGAGCAAACTGAACCTCAAACTAAAATCTCAACATTGACTTGAAAGTGAATTAGAACTGAACTCTCAAACAATAAAAGTGGTAACCAGTTCAGAACAAGTGTTCCATAAGTGGGTACTCAGAGATTCTTTTTCAAGGAGTGGTGAGGGCTCCTCTCTATTCCATAAAGAACATATCTTTCCCAGTGTGCCATCTGAAAAGAAGAGGAGCTACAGCAGTAGAGGTTGAAAGGAAGGGCCTAAGACTGGTGATCCAGTCTTACTGTCCAGCAGCAGCAAGACTTCCCACCCACAGAGTGTTATTGTCCAGCAGCAGCAAGACCTCAGACTCTGAGCCTGCAAATGCCTACATGCTTCTTTTATCCTAAGCAGGTTAAGCTTTAGTTACTGTTATGTTAGGATAGAGTCATAGCTGAGAAAAAGGAGATGGATATTTAGGCTGAGCTCTACTGAGTTTGGAGGAGGGGAAATGGATATGAAAGCGTGATTAATATCCACTTTACTAGTTTACTTGAGACTTTCCCTAGGTAGGCCTAAAGCTTTTTCTCCTCTGACCACAAGCTTCTAGAACTAGAGGATTCTTTCCCAGAAATACAGGAAATCATTGCCTATCACTTGCCTGATTAAATTAGCTTTGCAAGCAAAGTAATATTTTTTAAGCCAAGGCTTAAAAGTTTCTAACTGTCCATAGAACAATCATCATGTTACACTGCTAAAGAGTGAATATGACACTAACGGGGCATAAAAGCATTAATTTAAGTTATTTTCTTACAGATGTATCATGTTATCCACTTTATTTGTGTTTAAACAATCATTTAAACATTCAATAGTGAGCAGCTTAAAAAATAAATATTTTTCACAAGTTAATAGTTATTATGGAACTCATTTATAGATTCACACTGCAAGCAAAAGAGTCTGATATTACTCCACAAGAATTGTATCCTAAACCCGTTCAAAACTAGTTCAGATGATTACCAAATCACTTTTTAATGTTGGAACTTGCCCTTCCATGTGCCAATCCTTTGATCACTTTAAGAGGAATGAATGGATTAGACATTCATCAAATGCTTGGATCTCCAAACAAGATTATTATTAAGTGTGACTTAATTTCTACCCACCCTCCAATAAAACCAAATTGATAACAGCTTCCAGGCCATCCCCTTGTTGTTGCTTTCCTGGACTTCTCAAATAAAAGAGTTTCCAACTGTCAAGATCAGTGCCAATACATGGCAGCACACTTGGGCATGAGTCAGCAGCTGGGCTTGAGTGCAGAAGATCTATCTGGTTGTCAACAGTTCAAGGATCAAGGAAGTGTCCTGGTCAATAAGGCAAGCAAGAGTGTGTAACCGAAGAGGGCAGCCTGTAAATGTAGGCAGATAGTACAAGAAAAGAAAGAGCGAAGGCAAGGGCAATGAGATAAGGCAAAAAGAAGAAGAGCAAACATAGACAAGGGGAACAAAAAGATTGTCAGAACCTAGCCAAAATGTCTGGACTACATGCTGAAGATTAGCTCCTACAATGTTTAAACCATTCCTTCACACTCACAATAAAGATGGTGTTAAAAAGTAGCATTTTCCCCACTATATCAAAGCATGATGATGGACGTAGTAGAGATTCCAATCCAGTGTAATTATTTACGCATATAGAACATTGGAGTAGGAGTTACTCCAGATTAATTCATCAGGAATAAAAAGGTTTTAGGGGTAGGGGTAGGGGTGTGTGTGTGTGTGTGTGTGTGTGTGTGTGTGTGTGTGTGTGTGTGAGAGAGAGAGAGAGAGAGAGAGAGAGAGAGAGAGAGAGAGAGAGAGAGAGAGAGAGAGAGAGAGAGAGAGAGAGAGTTTTGTTAGGGAAGGGCCCAATCAGAATTGGTATCACAATGCACAGGGAATGGGTATTTAACGCTTTCCTCTTGTACCATGGTCCTGACAAAAATGGCTCTCCCAAAGTTGTTGTTAACCTCAGAAGGAAAACTAAAAGCAGCCTTGGAAGGAAATGTTTTCATTGAGACCATGGACAAAGAGGAAAAAGTTAAACACTAGAGCTATGCAAAGCAGGGCTGATTTGATTTGAGGGCCACCTTGGCACCAGAGATTCCCACACACACACTGATCCAATTCACCCTTCAGGGGCCAGTCTCATTCACATCAGCCCAATTTGAAGGAATGGCTTCAAATCAGACTGAAGGTTTGGCCCTCCTTGCCATCTCTTCTGACTCCTTCAGTTACTGGGGAGGAGAGGAAGGGTAGGCTACACCTTATTATTCCCAGCAGCAAGGAAGCAATTTCTTGTGCAACACTGACTTCATTTCAAAAATTACTTCCAGGAGGGCTGTTTTCCTGCAGTCCAGGCAAAGGTTCAGGTTTTCTTGGGAGTTCTAGTATTATCTGTGGCTGCTGCCAGAAGTCATTTTAAAAATGAAGCTGGTACTGTGCAAAAAGCAGCTCCCTCGCTGCCAGAAGCAAATAAAAAATAGCCACACTTTTCTTAAGGGGCCAGGGAAGTGTCGGGGAGGGAAGGCGAGAAGGGCCAAAGTGGGCCAGATTAAAGCAAGATGAACCAGACTCAAAGCTGAACCAGACAACAGTCTGCTCAAATTAGGCCAAAGCAACCAATTCACTTCAGGCCTTGAAACATTGCACAGCCCTATTAAATACCGCCTCCCTACATGCCATGGTTCTCACCCCCACAAAACAGGGAGACAGACAGACAGACACACACACACACACACACACACACACAAACACACCCCTACACAGTTTTCAACCCAACATATACAGGGACAAACTACAGATTTAACATAATGAGGCTCTCCAAACGAGCAGTGTGGAGAGCTGGGTGAGGTTTGGCGGGGAGAGTGGGTCAAGCCCACTCTCCCTGCACACGAGCAGCTAACCCGCCCTGGGCAGTTGGATCGGCTGCCCACACAATTACCAGCTCCGTTTCTGAGCCGGTAGGGGTGGTGAGGATTAAGGGGCCGCCTGGTCCCAGCATGCCCTGCGTGAGTGCGTGGGGCATTTTGGGGAGATTCCCGTGCTGGGAGGCTTGTTGGAGCCTCCTGGTCGGGGGTCTCTTTGTGAGTCGCCGCGCTGCATAGCTGCGCCGTGGTGACCCATGATCCGAAAAACAGAGTCAGCAAAGTGCTCGCTCTGCTAACTTCATTTAACAGGAGGAGACAATTAGGCAGGCTAGCCGCCGGGAACCACATGGCTCCCACGCGTGGGAGAACTGATGGCATAGACAAGTCCGTATGTTACTGTGACAAAGTACACAATTAAAACTGCAAAGAAAACAACAACAAAACCCTTAATAGCCCCATTTCACAGAACAGTATAAAGGCACATACACAAGACCATCTTAAATATATCTGTTAGATAGATAGATAGATAGATAGATAGATAGATAGATAGATAGATAGATAGATAGATAGATAGATAGATAACCAGCCAACCAGTCAACCAACCAACCAACTGCTACTCCTCCAGAGCACCCAACAGTTGCCACCTAGAATGACTGTTTCACTCAGTTTCATAGTAGGATCAATTAGCCTGTCCTGAGTGTAAGGAGCACATTCCTGGGACTCCACAAGAACGCAAAAAGGAGCGCTGCTGGATCAGACCAAAGATCTATCAACTACAGTATCTAGTTTCCAACAATGATCAGTCAGATGCTTTCAGAAGAAGGGTATAAAGGCAACAGCCCTTCACCATTGTTTCCCCTGCAGGAGGCAGTATTCAGGGGTGTGCTGCCTCTGAAGATGGAGGTTTCATTGAGCTGTTGCAGCTAACAGCCATCGATACTTTCTTGATACCATTCTTGATACTTTTGTCTAATCATCTTTCAAAGCCATATAAGTCAGTGACAGTCACCACTTTTTTGTGGCAGGGAATTGTGGCCACTGCATATACAGATCTTAACCCTATTCCACTTTGAAGGCATCTCTTCATGAGCCAGAATGGCTAGGTGAAATGCAAGGAAAGGCCACATCTTCTCTTTGCACAAGAGGTGCTTGGGCTCCTGCAGCTTCTCCAAGCTTGAGATTCCTTTTTGAAGCAAACAATGCTATCACAAGATCAACCTCCTATAATTCAGCAGCACCAAGCGGCAGAGAAGGCCACATTACAGCAAGAAGGGGTCAGCAAAGCAAATGGCTTGGGGCTGAATGGAGCCAGACATTCTGGCTAAGGAGAGAGAGACTCTGAGCCGAAGCCCCAAACTCCGGAACTTCTGCCTAGAAAGCAGGGCAAAGCTAAGCATAAGGAAACAGAAAGGCAAGTGGGTTGCACACAACAGGGAAACAAGAGGATGTCAGCTGGGAGCAAAGAACTGCAGTGATGTTGATTCAAGGAGACATGTAGGGAGACAGATGAGTCAGATCAGGGCTGCACATTGAGGAACCGCCTGACGCGTTTTTGAATAGGATGCAGGACATTCTTGGCTGACCTTAAGAACATAAGAACATTAGAACAGCCCTGCTGGATCTGGCCCAAGGCCTATCTAGTCCAGCATCTTGTTTCACACAGTGGCCCACCAGATGCCTCTGAGAAGAAGTCCCAGGCAAGAGGTGAGGGTGTGCCCTCTCTTCTGCTGTTGCTCCCCTGCAACTGGTATTGAGGGGCATCCTGCCTCTGAGGCTGGACGTGGCCCACAGCATGCCTACACAAGTGTCTACGCATTGACAATGCTGTCTGTTCAGCATAGATGGCAATGTACTGACAGTCACTTCACACAGTATGCATTTTCTACTTGGAAAGCACTTCCATGCAAGAAAAAGCATAAGATGCACACATAGATGTCATATGTTAACATCCCATGTGCATGTAATTTGCTGTGTGTACAATATCACGAAAAGTTGTAGTTTGCCGAGGCTTCCCAACATGAATGCCTTACGTGTACATTCAAGAAAATATACCTTGCAGTCTACACATTAGTTTCATGCTTGTTTTTTTGTTTTGTTTTGTATTTTTGCTTTCATGTAGGAAACACATAATGCATTAATGCAGCCCTGAATCCTAGACAGCCATGTTCCCTTGCTGCAACTGGCTCCTAATTGCAGACAATTCCTATCCAGGTCAAAGGAATTATGACATTATTCAAGATACTCCACCCAGAAACTCCGTGATTCTATAGATATGATGTGTTACAAGAATTAGCTCACTAGGATCAGAACAAGGCTAGTGGCTAATGCCACTAGTCCTTTGCAGAACAAGGCTCCATGTTAGCTAGTATTTGGTTTCCAACAGCAGTCAGCCATATGCGAGAACTGTGAGAAGTTCACAGTTAAGGCATTATGCAACAGCGATGTTCTATGGCAGGCATCCCCAAACTGCGGCCCTCCAGATGTTGCTGAACTACAACTTCCAGCATACCCAGCCACAAAAAATTGTGTCTAGGGATGCTGGGAGTTGTAGTTCAGCAACATCTGGAGGGCCACAGTCTGGGGATGCCTGTTCTATGGTCTCACCACACAGCATGAAGCAATTAGAGGTACAGCACTTCTAATCATAAAAGCTGCATTTGGCTTGACCATGGCTAATATCCATTAATAGACCTAACCCATGCCTTTCTCTAATCCTTTTTTTAAAAACCACTTGAGGCCTGTTTTGACACTTGTCTCAGAATGAGGTGGCAGAAAGGACTGTACACTTCAGGCTGCAGGAAGGAGATCCTTGAATTCTTCCCAGGTTAAACAAATCCCAAAAACCTCTCTGCAAGAAGGAATTTGCAACACCAATGAAAAAGGTTCTAGCCCAACCCACTCCCTGCTATTAGCTATAGTGAGCTTATTTACATATGGGAGTAAACACAACTCCCCACCCCTGCAGTCTGAAGTGGTACTCTCCATTCTGTCACCTCAGTATTCTACCATCTCATTCTGCTACATGTGTGGATCCAGTCTAAGCTAGTGAATTCCATAAACTGTGTACTGTGCATGGATATACTCTTTTTGTCTGTCCTGAATCTACCCTGTTCAACTTCAATCAGTAACCCCACCAAGTTGAAGTACTGTGTGTGAGAGAGAAAACACTGACTAACATGAAGAAAATTACTCAAAGTAGTCCCAGTAGCAATGCCTAACTTGTTCTTTGAATTTCAATGGGACTACTTTGAATAATTTTCCACCTCATGTCAGTCATCCTGTTTACTCTCTTCATGTCATCATTAGCCCTTTGTAAACATTCTGTGCCCACAATCACTAAATGCCCCCATGTCCCCCAGGTGCCCCCCACATTCAGCCCTTGTCTGTAGATTAAAGCAGTGTACACAGAGAGAGTTCCTCCCTGTGACTGGGAGCCCCAGAGCAATGGCGGGGGGGGGGGGGGTGATTCCAAAACATCATCACCGACCACGAAACATAGTCCCATCCCTGAGGCCAATCCAGAGACGTACAATTTTCAGAATGTTGAAGCCATTTTTTAGGTTTAAACACATTTTTAAATGTTTATAACAATACTGAAGTCTTCAACAGTTGATTGTCATATTATCTATCTATATAAAACACTAAGGTCATATGTGACAAGCCCCGCCCACACAGTGCTTTACCAATCCGAGGGAACAGAGCAGAAGTACCATGTTGATTGGGCAGTGGAGATTCCATATGCAGATAGGGAAGAGGAGAGGGTAGGGGACAAGTAAGTGAGCGAGTGGTAGGGAGGAGGTGAGTGAATGAGCAAGAGGCAGGGAGGGGGGAGTGAGCGAGCGAGCAGCAGGGAGGGGGCGAGCAAGTGAGTGAGCGGCGAGGAGGGGGCAGCTAAGAATGGGTGGCTGACACTGAGCACTAAACAGGGGCTGTGGTGGTGGGGAGGCAAGGAAAGCAACAAAGTCCTAGTGCACAGATGCTCTGTGCGGGTTCAGCTAGCTAGCTATATTTTATTCACACTTCCTCCAAGGAGCTCAGGGTGGCGAGAACTAGGTTCGTTTCCACCCTACTATTTCATTCTCATGACTGACCCAAAATCACCCAGTGCTCCTGCATACAAAAGAAATCCCCTCCATACAACACTAGTACATCAGGGAGAAGGCAAGGCAAGGATAGAACTCTTCTCCCCAACATCTAGTTTTCTATATGCAGAGGACAGTTTTGTATACAAGAGCTTTCAGTTATTTCAGCCCCAAACTTCAGTCTGAAGTGATACAGAATGCTATGCTGGGTTGAGTGTGGACAATTATTCTCCTGCTTCTAAATATATGAGAGCCACCACTTTAAAAGGTGCCTCTTTGCCCAGTTATCAGGGTTTATCATATGGGATTATCAAACAAATATTGTACAGACTTGCTGGGACTGTACAAGTCCACCAGCCATGAACTGAGGTATGTTCATCTGAGGTATGTTCATCTATCATCTTCGTAGGTTATATGATGTGCAAGCATGGGGGGGAAGAGAGCTAACCTAGGGGAGCCCTGGGTTTAAATTCCTGGTTGATCATGAAACATTTTAACCTATCTTGCAAGTTTGCTTTGATGTATGTTTTCCTGAGCTTCTTGGACAAAGGATGGGATACAAACATGATGACAGTAGTGGAGGGAATAATGATGATGATAACAGATTATGATGTTAGGTGTGTGCCTTCTGAATATCAGAAGATAACTTTTGAGTTGCAGTCACATCATTAGATACATCATTTTCCTCCAATGGGAAATCTAGCCCGATCTGCATACTCTTGCTCTGACTCTTTGGGGCTTGTTTGGTTTTGTTGTTTTTGGTCGTGTTTTTTTTAATGGTAGCTGGTAGACAGAATCAATCACACAAGCAGTAATCCTTTGCAAATGGAACTTAATAGATTTTTGAAAAAGCAGTCTATTGACCCACTAGACCTTAATGGCTCAAGAGCAGCTTGTATCTGGCATGTGGATTCACCAGCAGACAGTTTATAAATGCACACAAATCGAAAAGGGTAGTAAAAATCCTTTTAAGTGGCAGGCACTCCAAAAACACAACAGAGAATTTCCAGCATTAGAGCCTTGGCATTTACATTATAAGTTCACATGGCTGTCTGAGTGAGATGCTGAATGGATAACCGGCAGGAAGCCAGCACCTGCTCCGCCGCTGCTGAAGGGGATGACATCACCAAAAAGACAAGAGATCGATAGGTGCCCTGCATGACTTAGATCAGTGTTTCTCAACATTTTTGGAGTCATGGACCACATTATTCATGCGCAGTTTCCTGGAACAGCAGTTAGTAAGGGGGTCACCCCCTCATCCCCAACCCCACTCCCAGGCACCTCCCAAAAAACAATTTCAGGCAGTTCTTCGGAGCTCATTTCCAGGGAGCCCTCTCTGCTGGATAATGTTCATTTCAAGGAAGTGAAATGAACGTTATCCAGCAGTGAGAGCTGCCTGGAAATGAGCTCCGGAGAGCACCCAGTGGCCCCCACCAGCCCAAAATGGTTTTTTGGGGGGGCAGGGGTGATTGTTATTAGTGATGCCTCACAGACCAATACCCAATGCCTCACGGACTGGCACTGGTCCACGGGCCAGTGGTTGAGAAACAATGACTTAGACTGTTAGCTCAGAACAGGATATCATCTCTTTAGACTGGCTCTAGGTTAAAGTGGAGATGTCACCACATTTTGACAAAAGTGAAATTCCAAGATGCATCTGGAGTGTTCACACAACTCTGATTTTATGGCAAGATAGAGCAGACACAGGTTCTGCACCTAGGAAGATGCCTTATACAGAGTCAGGCCACTGGGCCACCTAGCTCAGCATTGTCTACTCTGAGTGCTAGCGGCTTCTCCAAGGTCTCAGGCAGGAGCCTTTTCCAGCCCTTCCTGAAGATGCCAGGGATTGAACCGTGGCACTTCAACATGAAAAGAACAAGCTCTGCCACTGAGCTATGGCCCCATCTCCCCACCCCCACCCACACAGAGACACTCAAACCATACAAGGGAACACAAAAAGGACTAACTGCCGAAATGGGGAAACAAAATAAGAAGGGTACCTGCAGGGGGACATTATTTCACCCCAAAGAATACTCTCCTCACCCTCTCCCCTTTCCCTATACAGGCCATTCTGCTGAATAGGGTTTCTCTTTTTTGTTTATTTTCTTCTTTTTTTAATGATCACTGTAAATCATTTTGACGGACAGCAATAGTGAGAATAGCATCTTGCACATGGGAAACTTGCGTTCAAGTCCCAGCTCTGCCAAATGATCACTGCGTGGGTTTTGAGCAAGTCGCTCTCTTTCAGATTCAATTCCCCCTCTGTACAGGAGATGAGACAGTGACCAACCTCTCAAAGACGTTGTGAGGATGTAATGATTCCTCACACCACCTGGAGATTTCTATATTAGGCGGTATATAAATTCAATAAACAAACGGACAAATAAATGACTGCAGATTATAAGACGCCTTGGAAATTAAAAATGACTCATCTGCTCAGTTTGGCTTTCTTCTTCACAGAACACAGAGGGACTTTCAACACTCTCCTCTCTTTCCTTTCCATTTGCAAGCAGACATCTTCACACCTGTCCTCAGCTCTTATCCAGAGCCTCTGCATAGCCTCTCATTGAATTTAACAAGTTTTCTTTCCAGAAAAATCTGTTTTGTTCCTGTCAAAATAAGGCTACCCCAAGTCTTGGAGCATCATAGTAAAAAGAAAACCATCACCTATTATTTATGACATCATAAATGCCTCACAGGATGCCTGCATGTTTGAAGGCGGCAATTATGGGACCTTTACTTAAAAAGCTGGCCCTAGAGCCCACAGTGATGGATAACTACAGGCCAATCTCCAAAAAATGTAATAATTATTATTATTATAAATCAAACAGCATCTTCCTAATTTTTGATATTTTACAGTATTCATTATAATTAAGAGGAGATGAGCTAAATGTTTTTAATATAACACCAGCATTTTTGAATATATAATAAAACTCCAAGTCCGCCTTTTGCATAGTGTTTGACATGGGGCTTGAAGCAGCGTAATCATTCACGGTCTCACTTAGCATTTCAGTAGTTTCAGAAATGGTTCTACTCTTGGTGGTGGTGGTGGGTGGAGCCCACCCCCATTTTGTTCATTTTTTCCTGTCTCTCTGCATAACCTTCTTCCACTCCTTATTCCCTACTACTAACAATATTTCTCCTTCAGCTGAGCATGTGTCCCTTGGTGCAGCTTATAATATGAAGCCTAGAAGGCAGCCTTTAGTGAGCATTCTGGTAGCTGCTAAGAAATTGTGACAAACTGAGCTTTCCGTTTTTGTTGTTTGAAAAACACCACATTTCCAGAGCCCTCATGGTTTTTCAGGAAAAAAGAACTCCCGAGTGTTGACAAGTGTGTGTGTTTTTGCTTTGTTTTTAGAAACTGGAGCCAGTCCAAAACTTTTCACACTGCTTGACTTTCAGAGGATGTCAACCCCATCAAAACTAACAGGGCAAGTACTGGATGCCTGCTGTCCAGCATCTCCGTGAAACAGACATATGAGATTATAAAAGATATTGGGATGGCATTTTTAGCACCTGGAGGATGATATGTCTCACCGCTCCTGTCCCTCCCCATAATCTAAAACCCTGTTCCTTTGCTTCAGTGCACCACTAACCTTCCCCAGTGTCTGGCAAAAACTGGAATCATAAAACAAAGTAATAAACCAAGCTATGCAATCCAAATAATATGGCATGCAATTTGTTTGCAAGATATGTACCAACTCAAGAATATGAGTATAAAGTTTGTATATACACATGTCTGTGTACCAGTTCTGTACATGCTACAACAAAGTACAAAAATCAAGTATTCTATAAAACAGGGGTTCCCAACTAGTGGTACTCCAGATGTTCCTAAACTACAACTTCCATCATCCCCAGCCACAAGAAATTATAGCTGGGAATGATGGGAGTTGTGGAACTCCTGCCGTAGAATATCTAGAAATTCTATCCATTAGCAAATGTTAGGCAAAGTAGTGAAAAAAGGCCAAATGAAAACCGTATTACACAATCAACCCAGATATTGTATGTAAGTCACAGAAATTCTATAGATTGCCAAGTAAGGCTTAGCAAATGTGGAAAAGCATGAAAAAGTAGCATGTGCTTTCCCTAAGCACTGTATGTTATTCCTAGCAATTATATGGACTGGAATAGGCAATATTCACTTAAAATAACAGGCAAGAAAAAATACATACTATATGTGATTAAATATGATAAATTTTAATTAAGTATGTATAATATATTTGTATATTTGGCCACCCAGAGACGTAAGTTTGGGTGGAGTATAAATTTGATTGATTAAATAAATAAATAAATAGCAACTGATGTGAATACTAATATATCTGTGATGTGCCTTTATGAACCACAATCTAGTCAGGATTCATCAGATACACAACATGGTTATCTTGACTGTAATTTTAATATGAATTATTGGTTATAACATGACAAATCTAATTGGCATGTAGCTTGACACAAAACATTTGAACACAAAAATTCCTCTCTTTTTTGCACATAAGATACCTAGTGTTCTGCACATTGCCAATGCAACACCATGTATGCTTCCTCATCAGAGGGAGAATGTAGAACAGCCGGAAATGGCCAAATGGGTCCTTGTCTATGACTGGTTTTGAATTGGAGGCAAAGGATTCTTTGCCTGCCCGAGTGATAAAGGGATAAAGTATGTTGATTCCGCTCAACATATCGTGACAACCATCAAAACTGGATATGCAGGAAGCCTGTCATTGCGGCTTAGAAACTGGGCAAAGGGGCACCTGTTTAAAGTGGTGATGTTTGGGAGAATAGATATTTAAAACCTTGCCTAGTGTTTTGGAACATGGTGTACACTTCCTAAGTATCATTACACACACTCACGGGATGTGCATGAGGCACGTGCACCCACCAGCGGGGAGCAGTTCCCTTAAAAGGCAGATAAGGAGCTGCTCATCCCTGCCCCGCCGCTTTTCTGTCAGCAGGGCCCGCTCTCTCTACAGCCTCCATGCAGCATCAGCACGCACATGGCCAGCGCACCTGATGGCCATATCATAAATGGCACTGTGGGAAAGTCAATACCTCTTTAATGAAGTATATACAAGAAGTCATACAGACTGCACCAGGGGCCTGTATAAATGTCACATAACGTTAGATTGGCATGTGCAGGTACAGACATAAAATGAGCCCTGAAGGTCCCCGATTTCATACGAACACCACTATTTGCAAATACTTTTGTGTCTCAAATGTGATTCACACACACACACACACACACACACACACACACACACTTGAGGTATTTGAGATTTCCTAGTGAGAAAATACTGTTCAGGTGGACCTCGTTATCCGTGGAGGTTCCATTCTGCCCTGAAACCAAAGAGAGCAAAACCACGGATTGAGCGAATGGGAATTGGGGGGTTTAGGTTCCTGGAAGTTAAGAACGCCTGGGAAAGGTTAAAATAATTGAAATAAAATGCCATGCCATGTTCCACAGGTCTGCAACGATCCAGCAATGCCCCTGAAATCCCCCCATTTTGGTAATTTACCATGAAAAATCATGGATTTTTAAAAACAAACAAAAGAGCCACAAAATTGCTCCTTCAAGCAAAATGGTGAACCTAAATGACCTTGGAAGTTATTTCTGGCCACCTACGTACCACGGATACTTGGGCACTGACAAATATTAATCCTTCATTTTACCATTTATACCAAGGAAGAGTCTCCATTGTGCAACTGCAGATATGCAAAACCCAGGAGCGGAGCCAGCCGAACAGTGGCCTGTGTCCGGCCACACCCAGTGGCCCCTCTATGTGTGCGATGTCACACACACAGGGGCATGGCTCAGGCTCTGGAGAGCCTCGAGCAAGCTCTCCCCCACCCACGCTGGGCTCTGGAGAGCCCGAGCAAGCTCTTCTCCCATCCATTTCAGACAGTGTTTGCTGCCTGACCAGCCTTTATTTCCCTTTCTCTCCCTCCAGCGAGGAAGAGAAAGAGAAATAAATGCTGTCAGGCAGCAAGCGCTGCCTGAAATGGATGGGGGAGAGCTCGCTCGGGTTAACCCGAGCCCAGCCCACACCCCCATGCATGTGATGTCACACACACAGGGGCGTGGCTCAGCCTCTGGAGAGCCTGATATGCTTTCAAATCCTGTTCTATGATATGCTGCCTATCTATGATATGCTTCCAAATCCCATTGGAACAATGGCGGCTCCTCCCCTGACGAAACCACGTGTGTTAGAGCCGCATCTAATGAGGTCCACCTGTACTCTGTTCCTAATTCCAGAGGTTGTTTTCTTGCTTTTGTCCATAGTGTCACATTGCCCCCAACTCAATTCTACTTGCAAATAAACAAACTGCTAACAAAACAAGCTGTACAAAAATGTGGATTAGGGCACACATTAAAATGTATATCAGAAGGAGAAACCTAATTATTTATTATTTATTTAACATATTTGTATAGCAACCAAAACGCAAGTCTCTGGGTGGTTCACAACAATAAAAAGAACAAGTAAAAAGGTTAAACCATTACAACAATTTCAAACTTAAACCAATGTTAAAACGATTTGAAATAATCAAACTATTAAAACAGTATCTAATTAAAAGCCTGGGTGAACAGATGTGTCTTGACTGCCATTTTAAAAGATGTAAGAAATGGGGAGGCTCTTTTTCCTGCAGGGAGTGCATTCCAAAGCCTTGGGGCCGTCCTTGAGTAATAGGTTGGAATGTGCATACAGACTGTATCCACACTCAAAATGTGTATTCAGCTAAGCACCTGAATGCATCTGATGTATGATATATGCTTCCAAATCTGACAAGTGATATGTACATGGGAGGAGACATGTGTGTTTGAATCTCCTTAGCTGGAATGAGATGCAAGTTTCCTTAAAGGGTTCAGATCCAAAATGGGAAGTAACCAACAGCC
The DNA here is from genome assembly GCF_027244095.1 of Hemicordylus capensis. NCBI lineage: Eukaryota > Metazoa > Chordata > Lepidosauria > Squamata > Cordylidae > Hemicordylus > Hemicordylus capensis. The sequence goes on from NC_069660.1 coordinate 159,406,601, forward strand.
TATAAACTGGGGGTACTAATACTAAATAAAGACTTACACCACCAGTGTAAACTCTGGTAGCAGTCATTCAGAATCAGCATAAATGCCTAACTGCACATATTTGCAGAATCAATACTCACAGATGTGTGGACTAACAGTATCTAAGATTTGTATGGGGAGGGCAATACAGTTAGTTTTTTCTGTGCTGACCAAATGAACAGGGCTGGAGCCACCATTGAGCGGATGGGTTCAAAGAACATTACCGCGAGCCACGGAAGGGCCGTGCAAGTCCTCCGGAGTTCATTCCCAACCAGCTGGCTGGGTGCATTTATTTCCCTTTCTCTCCCTCCAGAAAGGGAGAGAAAGGGAAATAAATGCACCTAGCCAACGAACACTGGCTGGGAATGTGCTCCGGAGGGCTCAAGTGGGCCCTCCAGAAGTCAGACCACGCCCACATGTGTGTGAGGTCACATGCAATGGGCATCACTGGCATATGCAGCCGTGGCGGGGATGGGGCAGAACCCGCATCTCCATTCCATCACTGGCTCCACCACTGCAAATGAATCTAGTAAATCTAAACTGGAAGACCTGTTGACAGTCACAAAACAATAATTAAGACACAGTCTCCCAACTTGGGTGCCAAATTTAGTGAGAGGCAGGGAAGAGATAACACTTCAAAGGGAATCTAAAAAGCAGGTTGGCAGAGCAGCCTGCTAGGCAGCCTCGCCCTTGCCTGTTGCCTAGGCAAAATTCAAGCCTGACCTGAAGTTTTTATAGGTGAACCAGATCAGGACAGAGCAATGGGATTCCAGGGGTGGTGGACTTGCACTGGATTCTGAGGGGGCATCACCACTTTAGCTCTGAGAACTTTTCCATGAGAAACCCCAAGTGGCTTACTGAAAGGAACAGCATATCCAGAAGTTTCTAGTTCTTGATCATGAGAAACTAAGCATTCTCACCACTGTTCCCTCTAAGGCATGCACACACTCACAACTTTTCTGATGTCTGCTCAGCTAATTTTAGATCCCGCGCAGGTTGAATTAGGAAGGCCCCACTCTGAATGCATGTGCGCTCACAGTGCCTTGATACTGCTGCCCAGAACAAAATTCAATCCGCACAGAGATGAAAAAAAAATTGAGGGACCACTTATTCCCACATCCTTCAATGAGGTCCTTAGTATGTTGAATCCAGTACAAGATCTGGATACATCTATTCATGAACTACTCCCTATTAAAAAAATTCTTTGCCGTACTATCTCGGGCAATAAAAGCTCTTTTCTCCTTACTCTTTTTTAAAAAAAAAAATCAAAATATATTTTTAGATCCAATGGACTTGGTGTTCCAGGTTGGAGCAGACTGTGCAGGCTAGTGTTCTAAGTGTGTGTCTTTCCCCCCCTCTAGAATATAAAAGGGCACTCAATAATTTATTGGGGAAGATTTGTAATATAAGGATCACATTTTAAACTCTGCAGCAGAGAAATTTTTAAAAAATTAAAACCCAAGCCCTCTTCTCCTCCCACAATGTTGCCCTTGGCAGCTGAAGGTCCCTGGCTTTTGGAATTCTCTCCCTCATGGCCTCTTTTGGGCTTGTTTGGACTGCAGGGCTGTGGAGCCTCCAGGTTCCAGGGTCTCCAATCTGCCTCTCTCTCTCTCTGAACAGGAACAATTCCTGTTTCCTAAAAATAATGGCCTTGGCTGAGCCAAAGAAAACTAAAAACAATATATTCATTTAACAACGCTAATAAGTTTCAATTGAACTTGCCAACTAAAATGCTAGCTAAATCATTCCGGAGGGGCCTTCCACTGGACCTGAAAGAATCCCACGAACTCCTCTTGCTGACACACATATTTATTTTTGGATAATAACAAGCCCTGAGGCAGGGGGGGCAGTGTCAGCATCTCTAGAGAGAAGCTTTCTCTGTTGATTCGCAGTGGGAGGCACAGCCAGAAAGGGCTATGCATGGTGGACATACACAACCAAAACTAAGCACACCTGAACTAAGCACATTTGTGGACTGGGTCAGCAAACAAATGGGGTATAACCACCACACTACAGATTTAGAAGTAGCCCTCTTTTCCTAAAACCTCTTATTTCAGAGAATAAGAAATTCTCTTTTCCTATAACCTTGGGTATTAGTTTTGCCAGGGATGCCCATGGAAGGAGTCCCTCCACCATACACATACACACACATTCTGTGGAAGTGAAGTTACATGAGCAGAGCTTTTAGAGGATTAGACATCAGAATGAATGGCCCAATTCATATGCTACTTCCCCCACAAGGTGGTAGTGAAGGGGAATGCAAGGACGCTTCACATGGGAACATTTTAAGGAGGCTTCAGCCAAAGCACTCCTCTCTCTCTCTCTCTCACACACACACACATACACACACTCACCCCTCCCTCAGTAATGTAGGAATACAGTCCTACTTGACAGAACTGTTGTAGGAATGTTACTGAGTAAAACAAATGTGAAGTGTTTTGCATGCCCAAAAAGTGCTACATAAGTGCTTTCAATGAATGAAGCAAGAATAAAAGTGTTCAGCACACCCATACAACAATATCTCACCTTTTGCTCTCTGAGGCAAGTAAACTTCGAGGCAAGTATACTGTCCCAACTGTCAATCTGAAAAACTCAAACTCCATACACAAACATGCAACACAACAAAATCATGAGAATATGTTTATTCAGTTACTCTGCATAAACTTGGTCTATTTAAAGGAAAACTCAGTGCCAAAGGAAGCCCATGTTTACATTGTTCTTCACATATCTTTGTAGGCATATGCCTAAAACAAAAGCCAGTTCTGACTGTCAACTGGGCAGGACAAGCATCTTACTCAGCTTCAGAAGCTGTGTGCACTCCCAATTTTTGTGAGTAAACAACGGTGGGGGAGAGAATGCTTGTGTGTGAGGCCCCCGCTGAGCTGGACTTCAACCCTGTTGTTTACTCACAGACTATCAAAAATCGGGAGTGCGCACAGCTCCTGAAGCTGGTTAGGATGCTTTGTCCTATCCAGTTAACAATCATCAGGACTGATGGTTTAAAGTTTAACGTGGTCAATAAATTTGCTAGCTGAAAGAAAGAAAGAAAGAAAGAAAGAAAGAAAGAAAGAAAGAAAGAAAGAAAGAAAGAAAGAAAGAAAGAAAGAAAGAAAGGCATTTTCAAACACAGGTATCATTTACATAGGCTTCTTAGGAAACAAATACTGGTGGCAGCTGCCTATTTTCTGTACACTTGGAAGAGAGTTGTAGGGATAACATCAGGCCAAATCTAAAGAGAAGGATGGGTAACCTTGCAAAATATAAGCATTCCACCCCTGAATACTAAAACATTTAAAGACATTCCTTGAAAACGTTCAAGCCTATGCCCATCTATCCAACTTGGCAGGCATAGTTAATGAAAGTATGGGATGTGGCTGGCTTGGTTAAACTAACTGATTGGACTAAGACAAGGGAGTGAAGACAGCGGGAAGATAGGTTTGTTCAAAAATGGCCTTTTAAATTCATTATTGGTAATGCACAACCATTCATGTTATTAGGCATCATTTAACCCAAAGTTGTTTGTAATTTAAACTATTTGTGTCATAGGACTTTTCTTTCATTTCCCTCCGTTTCAGATAAAGCTAAGGTAAAGGTAAAGTTGTGCCGTCGAGTCGGTGTCAATTCCTGGCAACCACAGAACCCTGTGGTTTTCTTCAGTGGAATACAGGAGGGGTTGACCCATTGCCTCCTCCTGCACAGTATGAGATAATGCCTTTCAACATCTTCCTATATTGCTGCTGCCCAATATAGGCGTTTCCCATAGTCTGGGAAACATACCAGCGAGGATTCGAACCAGCAGCCTCATCCCTAGGCAAGTTACTTCCCCATATAAAGCTACAGTAGTATTTTTTCCTTTGCTTTAAGTTACCTTTATTTTTGTATCTCTTTCTCTCAATTCTGCTTTTTAATTGATTTGCTTAAATGTATAGCATTGTAAGGTTAGTTTTTAAGTATTGGTATTAGATATTGGTAATGTTTCTGGGTTTGTATTTATAAATAGATTTTAAAAGGAAACAATTTAAAACATTCATATAACATAGAAAGTCTTAAGTCTGGCTTTAAATCCATTTTTTTTAAGCTGAAATTATCAGGAAGCTGAATTCTATTTCTGGTTACCAGATTCTGCATGTCATCTTGGGACTGCAGAAGGTGAACAGGCCCAACTATAAGGCATACAGCTGTGAAGCAGAATGAAGAGTAACACTGGATAACGGGGATCACTGAAAAACTACAGCTCAGGATGACAGACAGCTCAGGATGACAGAATGTTATAGGAGAGGTATGTGTGAGCAGGGCCAGCTTCAGGGGTGTAAAGACCAAACAGGGCATCACACAGGGATGCCACTCGGAGCAAAACCAATAATACCCCACCCACCCACCCCCGCCGCATAGATGTGGGAGGGCACTTTCAGGTTTTGCACAGGGCAACAGTTAGCTCTGTATGGGAGAAGAAAAGGCAACAGCTGAACTCATTACACTTCCACTCAAAATGATGGCGCAGTTCCCAATGCCTGTCCTGAAGGATCCTCCTCAGCCTTTAACACAGCCGTGCAGATGGGGCAAAAAAAATGTCTCACAGCCACACAACTATTAAAGACACAGGAGCTTTATTCTGGTAAGGAGTGAGGTTTTTTTTAACACATTCCACACCGGAAAACCTGAATGCCACTAAGTGCACCCTAAACAGGTATCCCTGATAAGTGTATCTGTACAATGTGCTTGTTTGCAAACCTAGGTTTGTCATATTCAAATTTATGCTTGTCAATTTTAAATGTGCACCTACACAGATATGGGGTACACCTAAAACAATAATGAGGCTATTCTCATGACCACCTACAGAAGGGCAGGAACATTAAAACCTGGGTTGCAAGGCTCATGTGGAGCCCTCTAATCCAGTATCCCACCCTCTAATCCAGGTTAAAGGGGCAAAATCCAATCCTACCATTGCAGCCCTAATCATGTGTGCAATCAGGGGTGTGTGCTGCAGCTCCAGGCAGCCCGACTTCCTGGAGATCACAGAGTGCTAGTTAAAGAACGGCCAGGAAGTTGGGAGCTGCAGCATTGCCGCAGGCAGTCTTTCAGCTTCCTGCAAATGCATTATGGGATACTGGAGGACTTCCTCCTCCAGATCCCCAAAGCCTCTGCTCATATGGGGGAGGCAGGAAGGCTCCTGCCTTCCCTGCAGCCCTCTCTAGCCAGCAGGGAATTTGGTCATGTGCACAACCTCAATATGTAAAGTGGCTCTTAGCAAGCCTAAAAAATCCAGTGGTGGGTGTGTGAGGAGAGAAAAAGCAACATAGCACTTCATCATAATTGTCTGGTTGCTTAGAAGCCCTGAGACAGTAGCCCCAACCACCACCACCCCATTGTCCACTCCCCACTCACCGTTGCAGAGAATCGGGATCAAAGCAAGTCTTCCTTACATTGGTCACTTTGGGGTTGCAACAGTCTCCATCATCAAAATTGTGCAGCATATTGTTGCATTCCATGTTGCAAACACCATCCCGGCGCTCCCAACAGTGCCCCAGCCGGCGGCAGTCACCCCCATCGTAGCCAGTCAGTGGATGTTCACACTCAGGGTCACAGTACTCATTGCCAATCTTGCCAGGTTCACAATTTACCAGGACTACACGGTGGCGGAGAGAGGAGTTGTAAACCTTGTGAACGCTCAACTGCCAAGTTATGTTGTAGGGGCCAAAGGCCTCAGTCAGCACGTGGTGCTGGTGGGCAATCTGCTCCTGGGTAACAGTAGGATGGAGACCGTCGTCATCATGGATATTGACTACACTGTAGCGTACCACTTTCTCATTGCGCAGTGGCCAGTGGCTGTTGTAGTGAGAGATCAGCTCCACGTTATCACAGGCAGTCTGCCCACAAAGCGGGGGCATTAGTGGTGACAGAACCGGAGACTCTGGTGCTTGAAATGACTCCATAATTGGGTAGCCTCCATCCTTGAATGTCACCCACTGCTGCTGCAAGCGGCTAAACCTGGCGCTCAGCAACATGGCAGGTTCTCGGTCTTCAATCTTTCTCAAGAAGGCCCTTTGGAGTTTCTCCTGAGGCAGGGCAACACTCCAAAGGGCTAGCAGTGCCAGATACCCACGGAAGTTGTGCCCTTTCTCGGAGTTGTCACCTCCCAGAATCAAGGTGCGGCAAGAGGACATAAATGAGCTATGGAGGGCACCAGATTGCTGAGAACTACGAGCTACCCGTGCCCCATTCAGGTACAACAGCATCTGCTGCCCATTGTAGGTTGCAGCCACATGAGTCCATGTACTGAGCTGGTAGCGGTGGTGTGCAAATATGGTGGAGGGTCTCTTGATGCGGTCTGTGCGGAGTGAGAAGAAAAAACGGGCATCTTTTTTCCCAGAGTTCTCCTGTGTACGGATGCCTAGAGTCCAGCCTTTGTCACTGGCAACGTGGGAGCAATTGTCAAACACACCTGAATGGCAAAGAGAAAGGAAAACCATAACAATGCAAACTACGTAACTGTTTATTGTTCTATTTTGATTTGTTGCCAGATACCTTGGATACAATTTTGTGGGAAAAACAGACTAATTGAACACAGGGAATACTACTATGAAGACTAATCGTCTCTCAGCTCTGGAACAGAAGCAATGAACTCAGTAAAACACGCTGAAGGTGAATCTACATTACATCTTTAAACTAGTTTGAATCCAGGTGGACTGTCATAGTTTTCCTCAAAGAATCTTAGGAACTGTAGCTTAGTAAATGTCGAAAACTCTTTCTTGGATATACCAAGACCCTTCAGAGAACAACTCCTAGCACTTTTTGCTAGGGAGTTCTGATAGAACTTCCTAAAATCTGGAAACAGATTTAAATTTGTCCTTCTAAGCTTTGTTTATATATTGCACTTGGTCTGAGACTTGCTTCTCTTTGCTATATCTTATTTGGGCTGCAATTTTAGTTTGTTTAAAAACAATTTTAACAATTTTAACCATTTAATTTGTTTTTATCTTATGAGATTGATTTTACTATTATTCTGTAAAATGTTAACTGTGTTTACTCCATTTTATATTTGTTGTGTTTTAAATTCTGTACACCACCTAGAGATGCACATATAATGCGGTATAAAAATATGATAAATAAATAATAAATACTCTTACTAGGAAATAAGTGCCATTGAATGTAGTGGGACTTACTTCTGAGTAATACACGTCAATTGCACTTCGAGAGTCAATTTAAATAACCAAGCACATATTTCATGAGGTGCCATTTCAAACGGGGTTGTTTGTAGCTATGTCTTGGGCTATCCTAAAGCTGACTACTGCTTCATTATTCATGGACCATTGTGGGTAGCAAGAAATGAATCTACACAGAGAAGAACACACTGCCAATTCTCTTTAAATATGGAGCTGGCATACCATAGTGGCAAAAAGACAGTTATGAAGCAAGACAACCCTGGCTGGAATTTTGCCTCTGCCATGAAACTCACTAGGTGGCCTTAGGCAAGTCTCTCGGACTCCACTGCAACATAATATTACCCCTTACCATCCAGGATTTTTGCCCCTTAAAACCATTTCCTGTTTTCCCCACTGCATATACATCTAAATCAGAAATATCTGAAGCCCAAACTAGATGATACATATTACCATTTGACTGCACACTCAGTTTTTAAAATACAAATAGCAGCTGCACAGGGCCTTGATCTGGATCAGAACTGCAGTGTTGGGGGAAAGGTGCTTTTAATTTTTTGCCCCCATTGTCCCAATCCAAACTGCCTCCCACAGCTACTATTTAGCAAGGAAAGCTCCCAATGGCACCCACTGGAGCTTTTTCCTTGCCACAGGGGGCATGGGACGGTGGTGGGGCATGAGACATGGGATGGTGGTGGCAGGGAGTAGGATTTACAGGGCTTCTGTCCCCATACTGCAATGCTGATCTAGACTGCAACCATATGTGACTATTTATCCCCTGCTAACTAAGCAAAGAGGCAGCTTTTTAAAGTAGTGGTTCTCTTTATTGAGCAGGGGGAGAGCAACTGGCCCCATCCATCCCCAGCACAGCATCCCTCCAGTGGCTATTGCTGGTGTTTCTCTTATTTCTTTTTAAATTGTGAGCCCTTTGAGGACAGGGAGCCACTTTATTTATTTATTTCTATGTTAACCACTTCGAAATGTTTGTTGAAGAGCGGTATATAAATATTTGTTGTATTCATAATTCATATTTATATGTAAAGAGTCAAGCACATAGGCCTCAGTCTCAATTGGCATATCATCTACTATGGGCCCAAGTGATCCAATCACACCCCAACACAAAGACAATAATCCATCCCCACTTAGTAGAGGCTGATTGGAAGGAGACAAAATAAAGCAGGGAATCATGTGAAGATATGGAACAGGCAGTCTCCTTAGCAGGTAGGTGCTTTGAATTCCTAGGAGCCTTCAATCAATTATAATTAATTTCTCCCAGCCTACCCTTTGGGAATCACTACCCTATTTGCATATATTCCACTGATTCCATCTGGACTTGCACAAGTCCACAAATCTTGCTGGACTCTTTGGGACAAGCCATGCTTTCCCAAGCTGTTCACCATCGAGGGCAGCCAGTAGTCTTCCATGTCAGAGCAGGCACCGAGGCGAGTCTCACGAGCAGTGAGACCTGCCAGAGGGGGTTCTGCAGGGAGAGCGGGCTTAGCCCGCTCTTCCCACAGACCATCAAGGCTTCAGCCCTGGGCAGCCGGATCAACCGCCCACACGACTGCCGGCACCATAACGGAGCTGGCGGGGGCTGCGGGGATCAGGGGCCGCGCAGCCCTCGGAAGTTCCAGGATGCCCCATGCACATGCTGGAGAGACCCCTCCCGACGGGGGTCTCCTCATGTGTTGCCATGGCACGGAACCACGGCAGGGCAATACACAATCGGAAAACCCAGGTTAGCTGAGTGCTTGCTCCGCTAATCTGGGCTAAGGGGAGGAGTATTTAATCAGGTTACCCTCTTTTGAGAAACCAGGCCTGCGAGCCCGATAGTTCCCATGGTCCATGGAAAGTGGGCTAAGCTCCCTTAGCCCGCTTTCCACTGATCGTGGGAATTGCCTCACCATGTCACACTGTCTCAGGGATTAGAACCTGTGTTGTTCAGCATTGCAGTCTGCCTTGTTCCCTACCAGTGGAGCTATCCAGAGAGTTGGTGCTGACTAAGCCCCCAGAGAAGCATCACAGCAGACAGCTTTGATTGGATTGCTTCTGGTCTCAGTCCTATCTATATTTCCTTCAACAGGCAAGAAGTAAGGCTGTCTAAGTGAACAAGCAATTTATCCAGTGCTTACTAACAAGTAGAAGGTTGCTGGTTTGAAACCCCACTGGTATGTTTCCCAGACTATGGTAAAACACCTATATCGGGCAGCAGCAATATAGGAAGATGCTGAAAGGCATCATCTCATGCTGCGTGGGAGGAGGCAATGGTAAACCCCTCCTGTATTCTACCAAAGAAAACCACAGGGCTCTGTGGGCTCCAGGAGTCGGAATTGACTTGACGGCACACTTTATTTTACTTCTATTAGCTGGCTCATCCTAAATTCTGCAACCAGGCCTCTCAGATTCTGCTCTCAGGACAAACATAATGCAAGTTAAGTGCTTGTAGTCTCCAAAATCTGCTTCCATCCTCATGTCCTTGTTAATTAAATAGGATCCCCATCGGTATGTAGGGGGACTATATGCCAACTCCATCGCAAGAAACCAATCCCTCTGTTTGGAATCACTGAAATTCATTCATTGGGGAGGGGGGAGGAAACAAGATTCTTCATAATTGGAATTGAAGGTCTTTGGGGCACATATCTTATTTACTAAACGTTATCACACAATGCTTTTGGTCAGGTCTATATTATTAATAAATAATAAACCAAATGATTTGTCTACACTGGTTGAATATAGGAGGGTTAATTTAATTACATAAATTGGCTTTATTTTCTCTTTTCATTCCAACCTGCTGTTCATCAGGTTAGGGCTCATAGAATATTGCTATGGCAATAGTTAGGTGGAATGGACACCAACAGGAGAATCTATTCCAATAGGTTTTTGTAAGCAAAAAAGATTTTTTTACACTTGCATACTGGAAGCCTCACCCAGATCCTGCTCAAGTTTCTAAGCTTTTAGCAAAAACCATGCACAAACCTTCAAGGTTTTTGCGAGATCTAGAAGCAGGCTTTAATATAATACAAGAAGCAGAAGTTCTCAGGATTCCAGTTTCTGCAGTGGGGGCCATACTCTTTTCTTTGTCATTTGACAAAAGTCTCCCTGTAGCTGTGTACAGCAGGGCAAAGGGAGAGGAAGTCCTGCCCCTGGGGCTTGTTTGAAGAGGGAAATGCCAAAAGTGTGATGGCGGGCATTTCTGTGACCATAATCCAGTCTCACAGTCACAGAAGCACCTGCCATCACACTTTCTGCTCTTCCCTCTTTAGACAAACCCCATTGTAAGCATGATTGGCAGGGCGTGCCGCTGACTGACACAGTGAGAGTGGGACTTCCTCTCCCTTCGCCCCTCTGTACAGTGGGGTGATTTAATGACATCTGAATGAGGCTAAAACCACTGACTTCTCTAGAGTCCGTTACCATCATTCTAAAGGCCTTATCCATCATGCCTTATAAGGTTCTGTCAACATCCTTCTTATGGTTTGTTCACACCTGTGTTCCCTCTAAGGCGTGTGCATGTGTGCACGCTCAAAAGTTTTTAAATGTCCACTCAGTTCATTTTAGATCCCACTCAGGTTGAATCAGGAAGGCCCCACTCTGAATGCATGTGCGTGCACACTGCCTTGATAGTGCCACCCAGAACAAAACTCATTTCGCACACAGGTGAAATTAGAAAGAACGTTGGTTCACACTAACACAACTTTTAAGAATGCACATTTGCCCCTCTCACATCACATACTCCTCAGCATCCAGAGCATGAACTGTTGTACATTTAACTTCATCCACATTCATCCACATGCAAACATCATTTGGGGGCTTGAAAAGTCCTTTCCCATCTATCTATATATTTAATTCTCATAAACGTACCCGTCGCTAATCCCATGTGTGGCAGCTCTTGCAAGAGCAGCTGCCTAGGGGATAGTGATGGGGATGGGAGACAATGGCGGCGGCAGGCCAGCCTGGCCCAGCCACCGGAGGCGGCAAGGGGGGGGTAGCCTGGCTCGGCCGCCGGGAGGAGGAGGTGGGAGGAGCTGGCGGGCTGGCTTTCTGGCTGGCCTGCAAGCCAGAAAGTTGGGGGGAGGAAGCGGCCCACCAGCCAGCCCGCCAAAAAGCACCATGCGGGGGGAGAAGTGGGGGGGGGGGAAGTGGCCAGCCAACCAGCCAGCCAGAAAGCCGGGCATGCCAGCATGGTGGTGGTGGGGAACAGAGATGGTGGGTGGACCGGCTGGCCGAACAGATGCTCTGCGCCTGGCCCAGCTAGTTTTGTCTTAAAACTCTTCAACATTTGTATTTTAGACGTTTCTGTTTTTAGATCTATTTCACATTTCTTGTTTGTAGGATGTTTATCTTGTTCTAGTTGCATCTTCCCCTTCTACGTTTTTAAGCCACAACAGGAGCTCCTGTGTGTTGCAGGGTATTGCAACTAAAATTAAAAGTATTGCAGGGTAAATAAAAAAGGGACACAGACACACCTTATCCACCCCAGAGAACAATTTTTATGGAACGGCTAAAAAAAATGAGGAGGACGACGACGATGACAACAACGAGGGCTGTGGAGACAGGAGGCTCTTTGGATTCCCTACCTAAATAGGCCTCTACTGTGCTGATTGTACTGCTGAAAAGAAAACTGGAGCATCACGCAATTCTGAAAATCTGTCTGAAAGATGTTGGGTAAAGATGTTGGCCTCAGGAGGGATCAGTCTCCTTCTGTATGGCTGTGTTCTAAATCTTAAAAGCTTTGGCCCACAGATAAAAAAGTTTAGCATTTAATCCCCTCCCAGGGGGACACAGTACGAAAGGCAACTCCACAGGCCCTAGGTCTGCCCCACCTCCTTTGCCTCACTTTCTCCATACCCTGCTTTTCCCCCTTCCCATTGCATTGGCTCTCCAGTCTTTCCATTATCATCTCTATGGGGCTGCTCCACCAGCATTCCACCTGTTTCCAGAATGTAGTGGTAATTACTTTTGCACATGGAAGTAGGAATGAGAACACCCTGGCGTAAGATTCAGAAGTCGGTTCCTGACTCAGATCTGGATAATTTATGCTTGCAATTTCAAACCAGACCAAATCTGCCCCACTGTTTACCTCACCTTAAAATAAAATCAGAAGCCATGTGGTTTGAGTTACTTTGACTGGTGCTGTTCTCTAGATTATACACTGAATTGGAGATGGGCTGAACTCCAGCAAGATGAAATTGTTTAATAGAATTTTATTATTCCTCAAAAATCCGTGGTTCTTAGTCAGTGGTGTCCTGTTATTTTGACCCATGGGCTTTGCCATCTTGAGTAACATTATGCATGTCAATCAAGATGATGTTAGCACACAGAAAAATTGCCTATAAGCCAACATCCTGAATTGCCCAAAGCATGCAGGATGACTATGCATATACAGTTGAACACATATGTTACATAAAACAAACTGTAAACCGCCCATTGCCATTGGATGGGGTGGTGTAGAAATGTAGGAAATAAATAAAGTGGGCATGTGTAGAGTCAATTCTGTTGCTAGCAAAGCTTTTTTCTGCCGGGTCCCAGGAGCCCCCTCGTTCGTGTTAGAGTCTCCAGGCTTGGAGATCTCACTCTGTACATGCTAAGGAGCCTCACAGCATCATGAGCTCTCTGTTTACACACATGGGGACAGGTCACTCAGTGGCAGCAGGCCAGTTGCCCCTAGATTTGGCTTCTAACAAGCAAACTGTAAAGGGGAGCAGATGCACGCTCTCCCTAATTCTAAGTAGACCCCAGAACTAAAAGTAGGTTAACTCTCTGCCAAGGCCGCTCTGCCCTCAGAGTGAACCGCCTTTTCTTTCCCCTCCTTCCACAAAAAGGATAGCAGTCAGCTAATGCACCAATAAGCTGAACAGGAAGAATACAGATAAGGCCTGCGAGGTAAAGTTCCTCCCATCACAAAGAAGGGTGAGCAAGTGATATGAACCTAAGAGATGCACCCATCAAAAATACTGATTAGATTACTGGGACTTTTCCATTTATGCAGATACCCCTTCTTGCGCCTATGCACTCTGTTTCCATGACAAAAGCCTTGGCATACCTCAGCGATTCCCACATTCTTACACTCAGGAAGGAAGATCAGTAACAATGGGATCCTTGCCAGTCCCTCCCAACACACCTGTTAGCCAGCAACAGTCAACTGGAATTTGCCCCCAGGATATGTTTTTGGGTATAAGGACCCCCAATTACATGATCCAGTGTGCTCCCTGGTGCCTCTCACTTGGGACTCCATCGTGTGCTCCCTGGGATTCACATGCTCTCTTGTACACTTCACTTGGGACTCCATTGCTTACTCCATCAGCTTTCTGGGAGATGTACTGGCTACCAGCCACCACACAATACAGTGTTCAGTATTTCATGCCCTTTTCCAGATCAGCTTTCTTGCCAAGCCTGGTCTTCCCAGACTTCCTCACTAATCCAGGAAGCTGGGTCTAAAGAAGAAACACCCTCCTGGGATCACCTCTAATGACTAACCCCTTCAACCTTCTTGCACCCACCTTGTCCTGACCTGTTCCTGAGGAACCAAGTTCATCAGTGGTCCCCAGAGTCCTTTGTCCAGACAAGGTAATATGAGCCTTTGCCCTTCCTTGGGCCCAAAATCTATCTCTGTTCCCCTTTCTTAGATCCACCCCCACCACCCCACCACCCTTCTCTATAAACATCTTTCTCTTCTCCACCCAGGAACTTACACAATTAGGACTCTAAGCTAAAATGTGTTATTGCAGTTAAACATATTTTTGATAGTAATACTGCTTTAACCACATATTTATCTCCTTTGTACTCCTTCCTACAATAAAAAACTTCTTTTCATTTTGAAACTTAAATCTTGTCTCAGTCCAATTCATTTCCTGCATCCACAACTTTGCGCAAATTAAAACTTACGTGAAACTGTTCCTTTCTGAACTAAATTCCCCATGTGAGCCCAAAATGTAGATTTTGGGGTGTTCAACAATCACCCCAGAGCAGTTTCACTAACAATTCTCACCTTCAGCTGAACACACAGAGGGCAGAGATGGAGGCAGCCAGCACACTCCTGCTCTCCCCTCCACACTTTTGGTGAACGTGTGAGAATAGGGCTTCTCTCTTTCTGCTCAATTCCAAACAAATTAGAAGGGTTCCAGGCTTGTTACTGTAAGATAACTCATCACACCAACAAAATCCTATAGACTTCTGATCACATGGGGGCCTTTATTCTTCTTAACCTGTGGCTCGCTTCACCCCAGACACCCAGTGACATAATGGTATCAAGGTCTGTGCAAGAAATAATGCTTACATTCCTGAGCAGCACAGTGTTACCAATTCTGAAATTTACCTCTACCAACAGCATTACCCCTTGAAATATAGTGTATGCAAAGAATCTTTCCAACACCCTTGCTCAAAAAAAAAAAAAAACCCAAAAAAACAAAAATCCACAGGGCAGAGCTCTAGCAAGCAGGGTTGTTGAGCCTTTTCAAAAACAACTTCTGTGATTATGAAAGGCACCTGGAGGTTGAACATCTGCACCCCACATGGCTATCTGCCCCACCTCAGTCTGCAGCCATAGTTCTCCACTCTGGAAGTCTTCAAACCTGCTACCTTTAGGGGATCCTTTCTACAGCAGTGCTCTGCTGATAGGACTCCTGCATGTCTGCTGCAGAACCAGTCCACATTGCACAGGGTTCCAGAGATGTCTTCTATGGGGCATACTCAGTAAACAAGGGGTGCTGGGCCTCACTGAAACCTCCCATGAACTGAGAGTGTACTCTAGACAGACTTCGGTCTTTCTCGTGTGGTCTACCTTTCTTTTTTAATACCATCCCTGTAGTCCACTGATGTGAGCTAAATTCACAAAACTAAAATACGCATGCTTAAGGCTTACCTAACCAGTGATGCAGAGTATACACTTTTGCTTAAGAGCAGAAGAACCACTTGCTGAATCAGGTTCATCTCACCCAGCATTCTTTGCATGAATTCCACCAACCTGCAAGCTGGACTACCATCTACATTCTCCTCCACTCCCCTGCTCTGGAATATATCCTGTACTCCCCTGTCAGTACAGGGCATGGCAAGGAAAGAGCCTTAGTGGTGGGCATGCTGTCTTTATAAAGCAAGTTATTGACTGAGAAAGCACTGATATACTTTCAAAAGGACCCCAGGGTTCCCTGGAACACCATGTTTTAAAAAATCAACTCTCTGTCCAAGTTTTCCTATTGCCTTTCACTTAAGGACAACATCTCTTCTTGCCATTCACAGCTCCTTACCAAAAATAAAGTTTTTAAAATCCTGCTTCTGAAAAATCTGAGTGATCAGGCCAAACTTAGCAAGCTCATGCTAAAGCTGCAATAAGCAAAAAGAGGCAACTCTTTTTGGAACAAATCAAGAAATATAACAAGACTGAGAGCTAAACTGACTTCTGTTATCTATCTAGTACTCGTGGTAAAAAATTTAAAAAATCTTATCATTCCTGATTGCAATTAAACACAATGTCTCATTTGTAGATGGTGACATTTGAACTTTTTTTCTCACTGGAGAAGAAATTCTTTTTTAAAACTGTATAAGGAATAAAGAAAAGGAAGCAAGTTTACATAAGTTTTGTTGAGTTTGATAAAAATATTGAGCACACGTTTGGCTTTCATTTGTTAAAATAATTTTTGGAGCTCAATATAAACAGCTCTGGTAGATCACTTTCACTTTCTGGCAAAGTGCTGGATTTTGAAACAGTGATCAGAGATTCTCTCCAAAATAACTTTTATTTTCTGGTCAGCTGCCCAAAGCTGACTCAGAAAACAAAGGCACTTGTGAACAAGTTTTACAGGTGTCTGTAAATTATTCCCAGGTGGTAGCTTGCCAACCATTTCCCATCTCTCTTCTCCTCCCCCAAAGAAGAACAAAGCATGGCTGGCTGGTTTCAACAGAAAATTTGAAATGACAGACGTCCTGGGAGGACTTCCTGGGGTTGCCTCTCCAGATATGTATTTAAGATATTTCTATCACACTCATCTGGGACAGGCTCCACTTGAACCAGGATAGAACCAGATAGTTGACACTTAAAATAAAAACAAACACCGCAAATCATTTAAAATGACGCCTGCGCGGGTTGCCAAC